>NC_045595.1:5218125-6597500 GCF_009762305.2 Zalophus californianus
ACAATGGAATATTATGCAGCCATCAAAAGGAATGAGATCTTGCCATTTGCAACAACGTGGATGGAACTGGAGGGTGTTATGCTGAGTGAAATAAGTCAATCAGAGAAAGACATGTATCATATGACTTCACTGATATGAGGAATTCTTTTTTTTTTTAAGATTTTTTTTAATTTATTTATTTGAGAGACAGAGAGAATGAGAGAGAAAGCACATGAGAGGGGGGAGGGTCAGAGGGAGAAGCAGACTCCCTGCCGAGCAGGGAGCCCGATGCAGGACTCGATCCAGGCACTCCAGGATCATGACCTGAGCCGAAGGCAGTTGCTTAACCAACTGAGCCACCCAGGCGCCCAGATATGAGGAATTCTTAATCTCAGGAAACAAACTGAGGGTTGCTGGAGGGGTGGGGGTGGGAGGGATGGGGTGGCTGAGTGATAGACATTGGGGAGGGTATGTGCTATGGTGAGCGCTGTGAATTGTGCAGGACTGTTGAATCACAGATCTGTACTTCTGAAACAAATAATGCAATATATGATAGGGAAAAAAAAGGAAGAAGAAGATAGCAGGAAGGGAAGAATGAAGGGAAGTAAATCGGAGGGGGAAACGAACCGTGAGAGATGATGGACTCTGAAAAACAAACTGAGTGTTCTAGAGGGGAGAGCAGTGGGGGGATGGGTTAGCCGGGTGATGGGTATTAAAGAGGGCACGTTCTGCGTGGAGCACTGGGTGTTATGCACAAACAATGAATCATGGAACACTACATCAAAAACTAATGGTGTATGGTGATTAACATAACAACAAAAAATTTAAAGAAAAAAATGCTATGACTGTGATGCCATCCAAAATGGATAATCTAAAAGCCAGAGTAAATGAGGCAGAATAGAGAATAGTGATCTAGAATTTAAGCTGATGAAAAGGAAGGAAGTCGAGGAAAACAGAAATAGGCAGCTAGCAGCCCATAAAATAGACTTAGAGAGATTAATGATACCATGAAACGTTCCAATGTCAGAATTATTGGGATCCCTGAGAGGGTGGAGAGACAGAGAGGACTAGAAGGTATATTTGAACAAATCATAGCTGAGAACATCCCTAATCTGGGGAAGGAAACAACCATTCAAGTCCAAGAGGCAGAGAGGACCCCTACCAAAATCAATAAAAATAGATCAACACCCCAACATATAATAGTGAAGCTTGTGAATCTTACAGCTAAAGAAACTATCCTGAGAACAGTTAGGGGGAGGAGATTCCTTACATATGAACAGAACATCAGAATAACATCAGACCTATCAGCAGAGACCTGGCAAGCCAGAAAGGGCTGGCAAGACATATTCAGGGTACTAAGTGAGAAGAACATGCAGCCAACAATACTTCATCCAGCAAGGCTGTCATTCAGTATGGATGGAGAGGGGCACCCTGGGTGGCTCAGTCATTAAGTGTCTGCCTTCTGCTTGGGTCACAATCCCAGGGTCCTGGGATAGAGCCCCACATCAGGCTCCCTGCTCCGCAGGAAGCCTGCTTCTCCCTCTCTCACCCCTCCTGCTTGTGTTCCTGCTCTCGCTTTCTCTCTGTCAAATAAATAAATAAAATATTTAAAAAAAAAAGAATGGATGAAGAGATAAAGAACTTCCAGGACAGGCAGAAAATGAAAGAATATGTGACCACCAAGGCAGCCCTGCAAGATATATTAAGGGGGATTTGGTAAGCAAAGAGAGACCCCAAGAGTAATATAGACCAGAAATTAACCAGACAATCTACAGAAACAAGGACTTTACAGGCAATACAATAGCACTGATTTCATATCTTTCAATAGTTACTCTCAATGTAAATAAGCTGAATGCTCCCATAAAAAGACACAGGATTTCAGATTGGTTAAAAAAGCAGGACCCATCCATATTCTGTCTACAAGAGACTCATTTGAACCTAAAGAAACTTCCAGACCGAAAGTGAGGGGATGGAGAACCATTTACTATGCCAACGGACCTCAAAAGAAAGCTGGCGTAACAATCGTCATAACAGACAAATTAGATTTTTATTATTATTATTATGTTACGTTAGTCACCATACAATACATCATTAGGTTTCTTTTACTTTTTTATTATGTTAATCACCATACATTACATCATTAGTTTTTGATGTGGTGATCCACCATTCATTGTTTTCGTATAACACCCAGTGCTTCAAATTAGATTTTAAACCAAAGACTGTAGTAAGAGATGTAGAGGGACACTATATCATACTTAAAGGGTCTATCCAACAAGAAGATCTAACAATTGTAAATATCTATGCCCCCAACATGGGAGCAGCCAATTATATAAAACAACTAATAAGCAAAAAAAGAAACATATTGAAAAAATACATTAATAGTAGGGGACTTCAACACTCGATTCACAGCAATGGACAGATAATCTAAGCTGAAGATCAAAAAAGAAACAAGAGCTTTGAATGACACATTGGACCAGATGGACTTCATAGGTATATACAGAACATTCCATCCTAAAACAACAGAATACTCATTCTTCTCGAGTGCACATTGAACTTTCTCCAGAATAAACCACATACTGGGTCACAAATCAGGTCTCAACCGATACCAAAAGATTGAGATTATTCCCTGCATATTTTCAGAACACAATGCTTTGAAACTGGAACTCAACCACAAGAAAAAAATTGGAAGGAACTCGAACTGTTGGAGGTTAAAGAGCATCCTACTAAAGAATGAATGGGCCAGCCAGGAAATTAAAAAAGAATGTAAACAATTCATGGAAACCAATGAGAATGAAAACACATCGGTCCAAAACCTATGGGATACTGCAAAGGTGGTCCTAAGGGGGAAATACATAGCCATCCAAGCCTCTCTCAAAAAATTAGGAAAATCCCAAATGCACAAGCTAACCTTACACCTAAAGGACCAGGAGAAAGAACAGCAAATAAAGCCTAAACCAAAGAGGAGAAGAGAAATAAAGATTAGAGCAGAAATCAATGAAATAGAAACTAGAAGAACAGTAGAACAAATCAATGAAACTAGAAGCTTGGTTCATTGAAAGAATTAATAAGATCGATAAACCTCAGGTGCTGGGTGGCTCAGTTGGTTAAGCGACTGCCTTCAGCTCGGGTCATGATCCTGGAGTCCCACATCGGGCTCCCTGCTCAGCAGGGAATCTGCTTCTCCCTCTGACCCTCTTCCCTCTCGTGCTATCTCTCATTCTCTCTCTCTCAAATAAATAAATAAAATCTTTAAAAAAAATCGATAAACCTCTGGCCAGACTTATCAAAAAGAAAAGAGAAGGGACCCAAATTAATAAAATCATGAATGAAAGGGGAGAAATCATGACAAATACCAAGGAAATAGAGACAATTATTAGAACTTATTAACAGCAGCTATATGCCAACAAACTAGGCAATCTGGAAGAAATGGATGCATTCCTGGAAACTTATAAACTACCAAGACTGAAACGGGAAGAAATAGACAATCTGAACAGACCCATAACCAGCAAGGAAATGGAAACAGTAATCAAAAATCTCCCAAAACAAAAGAGTCCAGGGCCAGATGGCTTCCCAGGGGAATTCTGCCAAACATTTAAAGAAGAAATCATGGATACCAGCCCTTTATCTGTAGTGTCATTTGCAAATATCTTCTCCCATTCTGTGGGAGTTTGTCTCTTTGTTTTGTTGATTGTTTCCTTGCTGTGCAGAAGCTTTTTATCTTGATGAAGTCCCAAAAGTTCATTTTTGCTTTTGCTTCCCTTGCCTTTGGAGGAATGTTTTGAAAGAAGTTGCTGTGGTCAATGTTGAAAAGGCAACTCCCTAGGTTCTCCTCTAGGATTTTGATGGATTCCTGTCTCACATTGAGGTCTTTCATCCATTTTGAATTTGTCTTTCTGTATGGTCATGCCATTGTTGTTCAACATAATACTAGAAGCCCTAATCACAGCAATCAGACAACAAAAAGAAATAAAAGGCACCCAAATTGGCAAAGAAGAAGTCAAGCTCTCACTCTTCACAGATGATATGATACTTTATGTGGAAAACCCAAAAGACTCCACCCCTAAATTACTAGAACTCATATAGCAATTCAGCAATGTGGCAGGATACAAAACCAATGCACAGAAATCAGTGGCATTTTTATAGACTAACAATGTAACTGAAGAAAGAGAAATTAAGGAATTGATTCCATTTATAATGCACCAAATAGCACCAAAAACCATAAGATACCAAGGAATAAATCTAAATAAATAGGTAAAGGATCTATACTCTAGAAACTACAGAACACTTATGAAAGAAACTGAGGAAGACACAAAGAGATGGAAAAACATTCCATGCTCTGGGATTGGAAGAATAAATATAGTTAAAATATCTTGCTGCCAAACTGTGGAAAGAACCAAGATGTTCATCGACAGACGAATGGATAAAGAAGATGTGGTATATATACACAATGGAATATTATGGAGCCATCAAAAGGAATGAGATCTTGCCATTTGCAACAACATGGATAGAACTGGAGGGTGTTATGCTGAGTAAAATAAGTCAATCCGAGAAAGACATGTATCATATGACCTCACTGATATGAGGAATTCTTAATCTCAGGAAACAAACTGAGGTTTGCTGGAGTGGTGGGTGGTGGGAGGGATTGGGTGGCTGGGTGGTAGACATTGGGGAGGGTATGTGCTTTGGTGAGCACTGTGAATTGTACAAGACTGATGAATCACGGATCTGTACTTCTGAAACAAAAAATGCAATATATGTTAAGGAAAAAAAAGCAGAAGAAGATAGCAGGAGTGGAAGAATGAAGGGAGGTAAGTCGGAGGGGGAGACAGACCATTAGAGACGATGGACTGTGAAAAACAAACTGAGGGTTCTAGAGGGGAGGGGGGAGGGGGATGGGTTAGCCTGGTGATGGGTATTAAAGAGGGCACATTCTGCGTGGAGCACTGGGTGTTATGCACAAACAATGAATCATGGAACACTACATCAAAAACTAATGATGTAATATATGGTGATTAACATAACAATAAAAAATTATTAAAAATATCTTGCTGCCAGAGCAACCACACTTTCAATGCAATCCTTATCAAAATACCATCCACATTTTTCACAGAGCTGGAAAAAAAATCCTAAAATTTGTATGGAACCAGAAAAGACCCCGAATCACCAAGGAAATGTTGAAAAATAAAAACAAAACTAGGGGCATCACAATGCCTGACTTCAAGCTATATCACAACAAAGTTGTGATCATAAGACAGCATAGTAGTGGCACAGAAACAGACATATAGATTAATGGAACAGAATAGAGATCCCAAAAATGGACCCTCAACTCTATGGTCAACTAATCTTCGACAAAGCAGGAAAGAACATCCAGTGGAAAAAAGACAGCCTCCTCAATAAATGGTGCTGGGAAAACTGGACAGCCACATGCAGAAGCATGAAACTAGACCATTTTCTTACACCATACACAAAGATAAACTCAAAATAGATGAAAGACCTCAATGTGAGACAGGAATCCATCAAAATCCTAGAGGAGAACAGAGGAAGTAACTTCTTTGACATTGGACACAGTGACTTCTTTCAAGACACGTCTCCAAAGGCAAGGGAAACAAAAGCAAAAATGAACTTTGGGGACTTCATCAAGATAAAAAGCTTCTGTACAGCAAAGGAAACAGTCAACAAAACGAAGAGGCAACCCACAGAATGGGAGAAGATATTTGCAAATGTCATTACAGATAAAGGGCTGGTATCCAGATCTTTAAGGAACTTCTCAAACTCAACACCTAAAAAACAAAGAATCCAGTCAAGAAATGGGCAGAAGACATGAACAGACACTTCTCCAAAGAAGAAATACAAATTGTCAACAAACACATGAAAAAATCCTCCACATCACTTGCCATCAGGGAAATACAAATCAAAAGCACAGTGAGATACCACCTTACACCAGTTAGAATGGCTAAAATTAACGAGACAGGAAACAACAAATGTTGGCAAAGATGTGGAGAAAGGGGAACTCTCTTACACCGTTGGTGGGAAGGCAAGCTGGTGCAGCCACTCTGGAAAACAGTATGGAGGTTCTTCAAAAAGTTAAAAATAGAGCTACCCTACGACTCAGTGATTGCACTACTAGGTATTTACCCCAAAGATACAGGTGTAGTGAAAAGAAGGGCACATGCACCCCAATTTTCTTAGTATCAATGGCCACAATAGCCAAACTGTGGAAAGAGGGGAGATGTCCTTCAACAGATGAATGGATAAAGAAGATGTGGTTCATATATACAAAGAGCATTACTCAGCCATCCTAAAGTTTGAATACCCACCATTCACGTTGAGATGGATGGAACTGGGGGGGATTATGCTAATGAATTAAGCAGAGAAAGAGAATTATCATATGGTTTCACTCATATGTGGAACATAAGGAATATTGTGGAGGACCACAGGGGAAGGGAGGGAAAAGTGAAAGGAAAGAAATCAGAGAGGGAGACAAACCATGAGAGACTCTGGACCCCAGGAAACAAACAGAGTTACAGAAGGGAGGGGGTGGGAGAATGGGGTGACCAGGTGATGGGTATTAAGAGGGAATGTGTTGGGATGAGCACTGACTGTTATATACAACTAATGAATCATTGTACACTACATCAAAAACTAATTATGTACTATATGCTGACTAATTGAACATAATAATAAAAAATTAAAATAAAATAAGAAAGAAAGAAAGTTAAAAAAGAAAAAAAGAGAGATAATGCAATATGAATCTCCTAGTGCAGTCCTTGGCATACATTAAGTTCTTGTAAGGGTCATCTTCTTGTATTTTTACTCCTTTTAGATGATTGGAAACAGTTTTCCTGGCTTTTCTCACTTTGCTATTGGGCAGGACTACCAACCATTAAGGTGCTGGTGACAAAGACAGCAGCATAACACTTCATTTATTTCTCTTTCATCTCCTAGTGCCTTCTTAATTGTTGGTATCCTCACACCCAGAAGTACAGTACAACTTAAGTGTCTTTGTGAAATAATGTTGAATATTAAATATTTAAATATCTTTTTATAACATGTTAACAGGTTTCAGGAAGGAATCCATGCAATCACAGGGAATGGCTCAGCGTAGCAGTTAGTGTCGGGGCTCTGGTGTGAGAATGATGAGGTGCTGAATGCTGGCTGTATGACCTTGAATAAGTCCATTTACTTCCAACAGCTTCAGCTTCTTTATCTTTAACTGGGGGTAACAGAAGAACCTTCCTCACTTGCTTTATGTAGGATGAAATGATATATTGCATAAAATAAAGTGTACTGAAGATTACTAGTGTTCAATAAATGTTGACTTTCATTGTTATAATCACCACCACCACCACCATCATCTACACTGTCATCATTATGACCATCATCATTTCCGTGATAACCATCACCTTCTCCCTCCTCCTCCTCTTCATTGTCAGAATCATCAGCACCACCACCACTCTATAGACTCTACAGAGACTTTGTGATGCCTGACATTTACTAAATACATTTAGTAAATACATTCAACAAAAGTTGAATTTTAGAATGAACCAAGAAGAGGATGTCCAAGACTATACCGGAAACCAATGAGAGGGTAGTCATGGGGCTTGGCATGTATATCTTTAACCTCCTATTCAGGGTCCTTTCTCCCTAAGCAAGCTCCTAATGTGACACAAACCTCTATATTCCTCAGGTGCGAATGGAATACAAGAAGTGGTTTAGTGGGATCTGGAAAGCGGTTAAAACTGAAAGTATTGAAGTAACACATTCTACGACCCAAACCAAAACGGTAAGACCAACTTCTCTACAATGCTGTGTACTGGCTGAACCCAACATCTTGTACTGCCAGGAGTTTCCTGGTCTCTTGATCTGAAGGAAAAGAGAAATTGCATTACTTCCATTATGCTGGTGGTTTCTGGTTTTTGAGGCCAAAATCAGTGGAACACTTCCCTTCCCTTCCTTCTTCCTTCCTTCCTCCCTTCCTTCCTTTCTCTTCCTCTCTTTCTCCAGTCTTTCCATAAATATCCAAATGATATTTATCAAAAAATTTAAATTTATTTAACAATGTTCACTTAACAAATATTTACTGAGTAGCCAGTACATGCCAGGTGCTGTTTTAGGTCCTGGGGAAACAGCAGAAGATACACTGACAAAAATCCTTGCCCTCACAGAACTATTATTCTGGTTAGGGGAGGCTGAGAATAAATCCCCAAACATGGATTATACAGTATTTCACAAAGTGATGTGGGCTATGGAAAAATACAGAGCTGTGAAAAGAAATCAGGACTCATGAGGTGGGGGGAGTTTGGTTTCCTGTACGGTGGCCACTGACAATCTTTCATTGTCTATCACCACCTTCTATTTTAATTCTCTGCATGATGTGCCTCTCTGTATGATATTTGTCTTACTCTGGAAAACATGAAAGTGTTTATGTTTGGTCAATCTCTACCCCCTGTAAGTTTCAGTGCTATGGTTACTATGATTTTCCTTCTACCTAGAGCAATGCCTGGCCCACAAAAGATGCTCACTTAACTTGTTGAGTGTCTAAGGTCTTTGTTTATAGATGAGAACTCAGACTGGGAAAGTCCACATAATTGGGCTGAAGCTACTCAGCTGGGTACAGGGGTTCAGACTCAGGTCTGTTTTCCTCTGAAAGTTGACAGCATTCCTTGGTTGTCACCAGAGTTGTTTGTCACTCCAGATCGTCAACAACTTTTGGGACCAGCTTCCTGGGACATGCACTCTCAGACCGAGGACAAGTCTGTTTACTGGCTGCTGACTGTGTCCTAACAGTATAAGTATATGCCACTGATTCACCCCTTGGCTGAAATCACCAGCAGTCAAAGGTTATGTCAACCTGAACTGTGTAAAGGAACTGTCCCAACACATGTGGTCTCCAAAAGTATGTCGCATAGTGGAACCCATTGCATGGATTCTGGGGTTCACCAGATTTGAGTTTGAATCTTGATTCTTTCAGGTTCCAGCTGGTAGATGCTGGGCAAGGAGCTTAACCTCCCTGAGCCTCAATTCGTTCATCATTGAAATGTCTGGTTGACTAACAAAACAATGTACATGAAAGCATTTTGCTCTACTCTGAACCATGTAAACACTACCTGTATGAACACCACATTATCAAGAGTCAACTATATAGAAGGCCCCAAACAGTGATCCTTTCCTCTTATCTTTGGACAACATTTTACATTCTAAAAAGCACATATTCAGGGCTCAGTCGGTGAAGCATCCCAATCTTGGTTTCAGCTCAGGTCATGATCTCAGGATTGTGAGATCCAGCCCCACCTCAGGCTCTGAGCTAGGCATGGAGTTTGCTTGAGATTCTTTCTCTCCCTCTCTCTGCCCCTCCCCCAACTCGTTCTCACACTCTCTCTAAAAAAATTAAATACGTAAAAATAAAAAACAAAAAGTGGATTTCAACCTTACAGTCTTCATTGATCCTCTGTAGCATTTAGTGATCCTTCATTGTTTGAATGGAGCCAACGTGCCTGAGTTCAAGTCCCAACTCCACCACTTCCAGGCTGCATGAGCCTGTGCTAGCCATTTACTGTCTCTAAACCTCAGGACTTCATCTGTATGATGAGGATGGTGATAGGATCTATCTCATCATGAGAAGAAAGCGAGGTCATACGTGTTAAGAGCTCAGAGTGCTGCTTGGCACACAGTAAACAAACACCCTGCAAATGTTTGTGAAAAGATCAGATAAATAAAAAGACCATCATAGATGATGTTTGGTGGAGGAAAGGCTGTAAAGTCAGGTATTAAGATATTAGTCAGATCTTAATGAACTTTGGATCTTAGAAATTCTGGCTTGTCATTTCCTGAGGTGTTAATTTCTCTTCAGCTTGTTCTACATATTATCTCCCCGAATAGGAGGAACCAGGGACGCCATCAGAAGTCTTTCCCAGAAGAGATGCTGCTTCTGTGCAACCTCAGCGTCAGACTCCTATCTCTGCTTTTTGGCTAAGAACAGAAAACTGAGCTGCTTCTGGACAGCGCCCCCTGTGGTTACACGTGGATTGGACAAATGCCACCATCTGTATCTTCCTCCTGAAAGCAGTTCTGAGGCCTTATTCTATTGGCTTCTAGGTCCTTAGAAAGAAGGGGTCATGGGGAGACCTCTGAGACCCATACCCAGTATTGTTTATCACATGCCATTAAATGTTCAAGGAATAATTTTTAATAATGAAGGAAATAAGGGGACTTTCTTCTTCCACCTATTGCTACCTTGCCCAGGATTTATTGGCCAACATCTAGAGTCACCTGGCAGGTTTCTCTCTCTGGGCATTTGGTTGCATTTTATGCTCCTGAAGATTTTGCAAACTCGACACTTTCAGAATTCAGTAATTCCCGTATGAATAAGTATTAAAAAGGAGGTTGCATTCTTGCAATGCAAAATTCCACCACCATCCATCTTAGGAGCACATTGTCAACAGGAAGGGTCTTGTGGCCAGGAGACCAGCACAGACTCCTTTGTTTGATGACTTTCAAACTTATTTATTGGGTAAATTTTGTTTTCTTAGTGTCATCTGGAAATGCTCCCAAACCAACAGCATGAAGGTCACAGCAGTTGTTTGGCCTTATTTGTTTTCTTTTAATATTTCTAATTTCTTTTTCAAAGTAATTGGATTCTAGGAATGTTTTTTAGCACTGGAATTAATAAATGCATGGCTAACTTTGTTACCAGAAGGTATTTTAAAACCAATTTTACATGATTACAGCAGGAAAGGTAAAAATAGCAGCAAAGAGTTGCCAGATTCATTTGAAGAGATTTCGTGTGCAGTTTCTAGGTGGTGGACCAAAGACTGTGTCCCTTTTCTGCTTAATCAGCTCCAGTGTCTCTTCCACATGGCAGCAATGCAACAAGAGTGTATGATTCACTCCACTTGCTGACCTTAAAATATTGTTATTCCTTTTGAACAGTAAAAATTTGGAGAGATTCACATGCTTTCAAAAGGTATGCCTGCGGTGTTAATTTTTATATCTGCAATTTCAAATTTGCACAAATAAAACCTGCAGGAAATGCAACCTTCCTGGGCAGTTGACAAATCCTTGCACTTAAGCCCCACAAGTATTGCTGCTGTTTTTGTGTTCAAGACAGTTTCAAGAAGAGGATAAACCAGCCAAATGTTCTAGGTGCTGTGGGCTTGGACCTCTCTATTCAATAATTTTCCTCCCCTCCCAACATGAAGTCTGCTTTCTTTCTCTTTTCTGCCTCTCTCACTCCTTTGCTTTCTTTAAGAACTAGCTTCTTCATCCTTCAAGAACCTTTTCTTCTTCTAGCTCTCAGAAATCCATCTCCTTTACTTGCTCTATTGGCATCCGTATGACTTGACTTACCCTGTATTTTGTGTGCTGTTGCACACATGATGTGTGTGCTTGTAAATCATGCCTGCTTGGATCATAAACTTCTGGAAGGCCAGAATGATAAATGTCTTAATGATAAATTAAAAAGGTGATAAGTGGAAAGTTCCTTGCCTCCACTTAGAGCATTACTTCTCAAAATCTGCATTATTGACATTTTGGGTTTTATAATTCTTCATTGTGGGTGGCTATCCTTTGCATTGCTGGATGTTGAGCAGCATCCCTGGCCTCTACCAGTTAGATGCCAGTAACCACCCCACCCATACACCTATTGCAACAATCAAAAATGTCTCCAGACATTGTCACCTGGGAATAGAAATGATCCTGTTGAGAATTTACTGGTCTAGGCATTAGTTCATAGTGAACAGGCAACTGCTGAAGAAGTCCTTTGTGGTCAGCCAGCTGTTCCAGGAAATGAATAATTGAACAGAAACCAGAATGTGGTTGGTAGGTGCCTACTCTATACTTAGAGGCGGTGGTATGTGTGGGAAATGCCTCTTGTGTTGTCTGCCCAGCTTTTCTTTTCTGGGAACTGCCCACCCCACTGAGGTAGAAGCAAAATCCACTTCTGCTTCTATGCAACATGCAATTTTGCTTAGAGGGCCCATGCTTGGGTTGATGCCCCACAGGAGAGAAAATAAAATTAAGGGACTCCAAGATGGGAGCTCTTAAGATATTCTTTTATTGCATCAGAGAATACTTTGAGAGTCTGATTTTGAAAAAGTGACTCCTCTCCCTGCAAAAACACATATAGGCAGCAATCAATCAGGGATGCTTTATTTGCAAGTACTAGAAACCTAACTGACCTGCCTTGCTGCTCCAAATGTGTCCTGATAATCAGTAGCATAGTGGCATCCAAATCATGTGGAAATCTGGTACAAATGCACAATCTTAGGCTCAGTCCCACATCCAGTGAATTGGGCTCTTCATTATAACAAGATCTCCAGGAGAGTCTATGCAAGTTAAAGTTTGAGAAACATGGGGTCTGTGGATCTGCATCATCAACATTGCCTGGGAGCTTGTTTAAAATACAAACCTCAGATGTCACCTGGGAATCATCACCAGACTCAAAATCCCTGCAGTTGGGACCCCAGGAACCCATGGCTTAGCAAACTCTACAGGAGGTTGAGAAACACTGTCCTGCTCAAAGCAAGGTCCTCAAACCAGCAGCAAAGCACTGACTACTTGTTAAAGATTCAGCATTGCAGCCTTCATTCTAGACCTACTGAAGCAAACCTGCATTGTAACAAGACTCTCAGTAGATGTGGATGTTCATTTGCACTTGGGAAGCACTGCTTCGAGCAATAAAGACATTTCATGAACTCACATGACAAGGAGTCTGAGTGAGAACAGTTGAAGTCTGGTGAAGCAGCTTGATGAGGTCATCAAAGACACAATCTCCACCCCTTTCCATCTCATCAAAAATGATACTGTTCCTTACAGACAGCTGGAGAATCTTCTGGCATCTTGTCAATATTCAAGGAGTGAAGACAAAGCTAATGCAGTAGCTGCTTTATTGGTCCCTCCACATCTGCTCTGATGTCTGTCATCTGCATGGCATCCAGCCAGTGGGACCTGCCATCCTGATTTGCCCAGGACTAAAGAGTTTCCCCAGATGTGGGAACGTTGGTGCTAAAACTGGGTCAGCCCCAGGCAAATTAGGATGGTGGATCACCTTAACTCACTTGATTATGGAAGTCAGATCAGGTTCCTCTTCTATTCAGAATCTTAGTTCCTATAATCACAATCCAGAGTCCTCCTGGAGTTTATCCACAAATCAGGCACTTCTGCACCCTTACTTCTGGGGTTCCACCTCCTGCTATTTTCCTTATAGCTTCTTTCTACTTCTCTCTCCAGTTGAACAGCTCTCCTGGTCCACCTCAACCAGAACAGGCCCACTCCTGCCTCAGGAGTGGCAGGGAGTTTGCTGTTCCCACCCAGAGTGCTCTTTACCCCTAATGTCTGTATGACGTGCATACACTGCAAGTCTCTTTTCTCACACCACCTTGACAATGAAGCTATCTCCATCTCTATCACTTTTCCCTGCTTTATCATCCTCAATGTACCCAACACTATTGCACAGACATTTACTTATTATTTGGATTATTTCTTGTGTTCTCACTAGAGTGTTTATACCACATGGGCAGGGGTTTTTGTCTGTTTTATTCACCACCGTAATCTTGGTGTTTAGAATAATATCCAGCACATAGTAAGTGCTCGATAAATATTCTTGTTTTATGATGAACTTGCTGATTGGTCCTTCCTGTTCCTGGTTTAGTTCTTACACTCTTTGTTACTGTCTATCTTGATCATTGTTTCTCATCCCCACACCCCTTTATATTTATGCTATATTTATGCATACACACAGATATACACTCAGATATGTATACATATGCTCGCCTACGTCTACAATTAGAAGACAGCATTGCTGGCGTATCAGCTTTCTTCCATGATACCTTTACCTTTGGTGTAGAAGGTGCACCCCACATGCCACATAACTTTGCCCCTACTGGCCATCACTGATTACAACAGTGTGGTCACCCAGGAGGGGTCAATTCATTCACTTGTCCTATAACCCATCAGATTTTCTCTCTTAAGCATTTGAACTAAGAGACCGGAATGGACCTGGCAGCTGTTCAAGAAAACATGCTGTTCGAACTCCTAGAGAAAAAGTCATTTAAGGGCACTTGTTAGAGAACAGTAAGGTGGGCTTTATCCAAGAAAGTGAGCATCATGATGGGTATAGGGACCTGTGCAATAGGGTCTTGTAGTAAGGGAGGAGATTGGACTCAGTTCTGATTCCAACAGTGACAACTGGAGATTTATATCCAAGGAGCAGGGTAGGAGTCAGGGATATAAAATCACCAAGAGGAAACATCAGAACCAGGGGAATTCTTACTGAAGGCAAGCCAGTGTGGTAAGATATGGAGGGTGATCAGATACCAAGGTTGGGGGATTTTTGCTAAACTGATTTAACAGGATTCTTATTCAAACTGGATTCTACAAGGATAAAGCGGAAAGGCCAAGGTTGAACCTAGTCCAGCAGAGTCCAAGGAGAGAGTCTTTGTCAGAGGTCTCATTGGGATGACCATAAAGGACCCTGTTCACCAGCTAGAGAAAGTCAGTCTGCAGAGTGAAGAGGACAGACTGAACCAAGTTGTAGGAAGAAGGAGCAATAATTATGTGATTCTATAGCACAGAGGTTAATGGCTAGATCTGAGGGTCAGAGGGACCCAAGTGGGGCTTGGGCACATGGTTCAACCTTCCCAACCCCCACCGTCCTGCCACAATATGTGAGATATATAAGTTCTTGCTGCTCCTCTCCCTCAATATTGATGTGAACTCTAAATTTACTATCTAGGAATATAGACAAGAAGTTTAATCTCTACTCCAAGTATGACATTGACTTTCTTTAGCTCATTGGGAGAATCATCCATTCTCCAGCCAAAAGTGGAGGCCGACAGCATGGTGTCTCTAATGGGGATCTGGGCTGGGGAACAGGTGAGGTCAGATGGGGCAGTTCTAAGAAGTGAGCTCTTAGAGGCTAAGGAATGAGAAATAGGACAGCTGATATCTCTGTCTGCTTGCAACAAGCAGGGTTAGGGTCAGGGTAAGGGAGAGGCTAAGAAAATCCACTTCAAAGTAATTTCTGCATGGCAGAAATACCATAAAAAATGGGAAGAAAAGCACTTCTCCATCTCACAGATCAAATTCTAAAAGTCTGAAGTGTGGAACTGAAATGTTCCTATTTTACTATTATATGTTAACTCATTCCTTCATTTACTTACACTAAGTTGCACATGTTAATATTTAATATCTAGTTCTGTGGTTTTGATTCTATTTATTTTCTCCCCCCACAACAAGCTTTAGAGATCAACAAAGTATGACTGACAAATAAATTTGTATGTATTGAAGGTGAACAATGTGATGTTTTGATAGACACAGACACTGTGAAATAATCACACAGTTAAGCTGATTAACACACCCATCCCCTCCCATAGTTACCATTTTTTAAAATTTTATTATGTTATGTTAGTCACCATACAATACATCATTAGTTTTTGATGTGGTGACCCACGATCCATTGTTTTTGTATAACACCCAGTGCTCCATGCAATACGTGTCCTCCTTAATACCCATCATCGGGCTGACCCATCCCCCACCCACCCACCCCTCTAAAACCCTCAGTTTGTTTCTCAGAGTCCATAGCCTCTCATGGTTCTTCTCTCCCTCCAATTCCATCCCCCCTTCATTTTTCCCTTCCTTCTCTTAATGTCCTCCATGCTATTCCTTTTGTTTCACCCATAAGTGAAACCATATGATAATTGACTTTCTCTGCTTGACTTATTTCACTTAGCATAATCTCTTCCAGTCCCATCCATGTTGATGCAAAAGTTGGGTATTCATCCTTTCTGATGGCTGAGTAATATTCCATCGTATATATGGACCACATCTTTATCCATTCATCTTTTGAAGGGCATCTCGGCTCTTTCCACAGTTTGGTTATTGCGGACATTGCTGCTAGGAACATTGGGGTGCATATGGTCCTTCTTTTCACTACATCTGTGTCTTTGGAGTAATTACCCAGAAGTGCAACTGCTGGGTCATAGGGTAGCTCTATTTTTAATTTTTTGAGGCACCTCTGCACTGTTTTCCAAAGTGGCTATATCAGCTTGCATTCCCACCAACAGTGTAAGAGGGTTCCCCTTTCTCCACAACCTCTCCAACACTTGTTGTTTCTTGCCTTGTCAATTTTTGCTATTCTAACTGGTGTAAGGTGGTATCTCAATGTGGTTTTGACTTGAATTTCCCTGATGGCTAATGATGATGGACATCTTTTCATGTGTCTGTTAGCCATTTGTATGTCTTCTTTGGAGAAGTGTCTGTTCATGTCTTCTGCCCATTTTTTGACTTGATTATTTGTTGTTGTTGTTGTTTTTTTGGGTGGTGAGTTTGAGAAGTTCTGATTCCATATAAATTTTAGGATTGTTTGTTCCAGGATGTTGAAAAATGTCATTGGAATTTTGATCGGGATGGCATTGAAGGTATAGGTTGTTCTGGGTGGCACAGACATTTTAACAATGTTTATTCTTTTGATCCATGAGCATGGAATGTTTTTCCATCTTTTTGTGTCTTCTTCAATTTCTTTCATGAGTGTTCTGTAGTTCCTAGAGTATAGATCCTTTACCTCTTTAGTTAGGTTTATTCCAAGGTATCGTATGGAAAGAATTAATAAGATCAATAAACCACTGGCCAGACTTATCCAAAAGAAAAGAGAAAGGACCCAAATTAATAAAATTATGAATGAAAGGGAAGAGATCACGACTAACACCAAGGAAATAGAAACAATTATTAGATATTATTATCAACAACTATATGCCAATAAATTAAGCAACCTGGAAGAAATGGATGCCTTCCTGGAAACCTATAAACTAGCAAGAATGAAACAGGAAGTAAATTGGCAACCTGAATAGGCCAATAACCAGTAACGAGATTGAAGCAGTGATCAAAAACCTCCCAAAAAACAAGAATCTAGGGCCTGATGGATTCTCTGGGGAATTCTACCAAACCTTCAAAGAAGAAATAATACCTATTCTCCTGAAGCTGTTCCAAAAAAATAGAAACAGAAGGGGGGATGGAGCAAGATGGCGGAGGAGTAGGAGACCTAGATTTTGTCTGGTCTCAGGAATTCAGCTGAATAGGGATCAAACCATTCTGAACACCTACGAACTCAACAGGAGATCGAAGAGGAGAGTAGCAACAACTCTCTGAACAGGGAAGAGACCACTTACTGGAAGGTAGGACGTGCGGAGAAGTGAATCCGAGGCGATATTCGGGAGGATAGACGGCGGGGGAGGGGCCTCCGCCGCCGCTTCTGGCAAGTGATAGAGCGGCGGAGCACAAAATCGGACCATTTAAAAGTTGGCTCAGCTGAGGGACGTCGCTGCAGTGGCTAAGCAGGGGGTGGAATCGTCCCGAGACAGTGTGGTCTCAGGACCCTTGGGGTCACAGAAAGACCGGGGGTGCCTGAGTGCGGCAGAGCTCCCAGGGATCGGAGCGGGGAAGCTGGCTGCAGAGACGGAGCCGAGGCGCGGGCTCTCAGCTCGGGGTTGCCATAAACTGTGATCCGCGGCCCAGTCGGGCCACTGCTCCTCCAGCAGGGACCCAACAAGCGGCAGAGCTGGGGAGACTCCCCTTCCTTCCCAGGGAGGAGCGGGGCGGGAATGCACCGCAGGGATCTGCTGGGTTTGGAGACTCCACACGGGGTCGGGTGCCAGAGGTAGCAAAGCTCGGTCACAGGCCGGGTGAGCATGGAGTGCGGCCAGAGACCAGGGACACGGGAGTGACTTCTTTTCTCTGGGGGCGCAATGAGGAGCGGGGCCCCGAGTTCTCAGCTCCTCCGGGTGGAGATTGGGAGACCACCATTTTTGCCCTGGTCCTCCAAGGCTGTACCGAGAGCTTGCAGGGAACAAAAGCTCCTGAGATCAAACCCGAGCAGCTTGCTTAGCCCAGACCAACAAGGGTGGGGCAATTCAGCCTCCGGCAAAGACATTTGGAAACCACAGCAACAGGCCCGTCCCCCAGAAGATCAGCACGAACAGCCAGCAAGCCAAGACCAAGTTTACCGATCAAGGAGAACGGGAGAACTCCAGCTCTAGGGGAATACTGCACATAGAATTCATGGCTTTTTTTTACCATGATTCATTAGTTCATCAAAGTTAATTTTTGTTAACTGTTTTTTTTTTATTTTTATTTTTCCCTTTTTCAACCAACATCTTATCAATCCTTTTTTAAAAAAACACATTTTTTATTTTTCATTTTTAGAGTCATATTTTATCCCTTCATAGTAGTTACCCTTATTTTTGGCATATATATATAAGTTGTTCTCTCTTTAAAATTTTGAGATACAGTTTCTTCTAACAGATCAAAATATACCCTAACTCACTAGTGTATGGCTTTGTTCTAGTCTCCTGCCTGATCACATTCTCTCCCTTTTTCCTTTTTTTTTCCTTAAATTTTCTTTCTTTTTTCAAACACCTTCTTATCTTATCAAGTCCTTTTATAAAATCTTTTATAATTTTCATCTTTACAGTCATCTTCCATCCCTTCATTGTATCAACCCTTATTCTGTACATATATGTCTTTCTTCCTTTAAAATTTTAGGAGGCACTTTTTTCTAACAGACCAAAATACGCCCAAAATCTAGTGTGTGGCACTGATCTATGCACTAGCCTGATCATATTTGATCATATTCTGCTTTTTTTGTATTGTTCTGTTTTTGTTTTTATCTTTTTCTTTTTTTTCTCTTTCTTTTTTCTTTCTTTCCCTTTCTTTTCCTCTGGTTTCAGGTCTTTTCTGATTTGTATACAGTATATTTGCTAGGGACGTTGTAAACCTGTTAGCATTTTGTTCTCTCATTCATCTATTCTCCTCTGAACAAAATGACAAGACGAAAAAAATCACCTCCGCAAAAAGAACAAGAGGTAGTACCGTCAGCCAGGGACCTACTCAATACGGACATTAGTACGATGTCGGACCTAGAGTTCAGAATCATGACTTTAAAGATACTAGCTGGGCTTGAAAAAAGTGTGGAAGTTATTAGAGAAACCCTTTCTGGAGAAATAAAAGAACAAAAATCTAACCAAGTCGAAATCAAAAAGGCTGTTGATGAAGTGCAATCAAAAATGGGGGCACTAAATGCTAGGATAAATGAGGCAGAATGCAGAATCAGTGATACAGAAGACCAAATGATGGAAAATAAAGAGGCTGAGAAAAAGAGAGAAACAACTACAGGATCACAAGGGCAGAATTCGAGAGATAAGTGATACGATAAGACGAAACAACATTAGAATAATTGGGATCCCAAGAAGGGGTACATGCATCCCAATGTTTATAGCAGCAATGTCCACCATAGCCAAACTGTGGAAAGAGCCAAGATGTCCATCGACAGATGAATGGATAAAGAAGATGTGGTATATATACACAATGGAATGTTATGCAGCCATCAAAAGGAATGACATCTTGCCATTTGCAAAAACATGGATGGAACTGGAGGGTGTTATGCTGAGTGAAATAAGTCAATCAGAGAAAGACATGTATCATATGACCTCACTGATATGAGGAATTCTTAATCTCAGGAACAAACTGAGGATTGCTGGAGTGGTTGGGGGTGGGAGGGATGGGGTGGCTGGGTGATGGACATTGGGGAAGATGTGTGCTACGGTGAGCGCTGTGAATTGTGTAAGACTGTTGAATCACAGATCTGTACTTCTGAAACAAATAACGCAACATATTTTAAGAAAAAAGAAAAAGAAGAAGATAGCAGGAGAGGAAGAATGAAGGGGAGTAAGTCAGAGGGGGAGACGAACCATGAGAGATGATGGACTCTGAAAAACAAACTGAGGTTTCTGGATGGGAGGAGGGTGGGGGGATGGGTTAGCTTGGTGATGGGTATTGAGGAGGGCACATTCTGCATGGAGCACTGGGTGTTATGAACAAACAATGAATCATGGAACAGTACACCAAAACAAATTATGTAATATATGGTGATTAACATAACAATAAAAAATTTAAAAAAAATAATTGGGATCCCAGAAGAAGAAGAGAGAGGGAGGGGGACAGAAGGGATATTGGAGCAAATAATAGCAGAGAACTTCCCTAATGTGAGGAAGGAAACTGGCATCAAAATCCAGGAGGCACAGAGAACCCCTCTCAAAATCAATAATAATAGGTCAACACCCCGACATCTAATAGTAAAACTTACGAGTCTCAGAGACAGAGAAAATCCTGAAAGCAGCTCGGGAGAAGAGATATGTAACCTACAATGGTAGAAACATTAGATTGGCAACAGACCTATGCACAGAGACCTGGCAGGCCAGAAAGGACTGGCAAGATATCTTCAGAGCACTAAACGAGAAAAATATGCAGCCAAGAATACTATATCCAGCTAGGCTGTCATTGAAAATAGAAGGAGAGATAATAAGCTTCCAGAACAAACAAAAACTAAAGGAATTTGCAAACACGAAACCAGCCCCTCAAGAAATATTGAAAGGGGTCATCTAAGCAAAGAGAAAGCCTAAAAGCAGCAAAGATCAGAAAGGAACACAGACAACATACAGTTAACGTCACCTTACAGGCAATACAATGGCACTAATTTCATACCTTTCAATAGTTACCCTGAATGTAAATGGGCTAAATGCCCCAATCAAAAGACACAGGCTATCAGATTGGATTAAAAAACAAGATCCATCAATATGCTGTCTGCAAGAGACTCATTTTAGACCCCAAGACACCCCCAGATTGAAAGTGAGGGGGTGGAAAACAATTTACCATGCTAATGGACACCAAAAAAAAGCTGGGGTGGCAATCCTTATATCAGACAAACTAGATTTTAAAACAAAGACTGTAATAAGAGATGAGGAAGGACACTATATCCTACTTAAAGGGTCTATCCAACAAGAAGATCTAACAATTGTAAATATCTATGCCCCTAACGTGGGAGCAGCCAATTATATAAGGCAATTAATAACAAAAGCAAAGAAACACATTGACAACAATATAATAATAGTGGGGGACTTTAACACCCCCCTGACTGAAATGGACAGATCATCTAAGCAAAAGATCAACAAGGAAATAAAGACTTTAAATGACACACTGGACCAAATGGACTTCACAGACATATTCAGAACATTCCATCCCAAAGCAATGGAATACACATTCTTCTCTAGTGCCCATGGAACATTCTCCAGAATTGATCACATCCTAGGTCACAAATCAGGTCTCAACCGGTACCAAAAGATTGGGATCATTCCCTGCATATTTTCAGACCACAATGCTTTGAAACAAGAACTCAATCACAAGAGGAAAGTCGGAAAGAACTCAAATACATGGAGGCTAAAGAGCATCCTACTAAAGAATGAATGGGTCAACCAGGAAATTAAAGAAGAATTAAAAAAATTCATGGAAACCAATGAAAATGAAAACACAACTGTCCAAAATCTTTGGGATACAGCAAAGGCAGTCCTGAGAGGAAAGTATATAGCAATACAAGCCTTTCTCAAGAAACAAGAAACGTCTCAAATACACAACCTAACCCTACACCTAAAGGAGCTGGAGAAAGAACAGCAAATAAAGCCTAAACCCAGCAGGAGAAGAGAAATCATAAAGATCAGAGCAGAAATCAATGAACTAGAAACCAAAGGAACAGTAGAATAGATCAACGAAACTAGGAGCTGGTTCTTTGAAAGAATTAACAAGATTGATAAACCCCTGGCCAGACTGATCAAAAAGAAAAGAGAAATGACCCAAACCCACAAAATCATGAATGCAAGAGGAGAGATCACAACCAACACCAAAGAAATACAAACAATTATAAGAACATATTATGAACAACTCTATGCCAGCAAATTAGATAACCTGGAAGAAACGGGTGTATTCCTAGAGATGTATCAACTACCAAAATTGAACCAGGAAGAAATAGAAAACCTGAATAGACCTATAGGCACTAAGGAAATTGAAGCAGTCATCAAAAATCTCCCAAGAAACAAAAGCCCAGGGCCAGATGGCTTCCCAGGGGAATGCTATCAGACATTTCAAGAAGAATTAATACCTATTCTCCTGAAACTGTTCCAAAAAATAGAAATGGAAGGAAAACTTCCAAACTCATTTTATGAGGCCAATATTACCTTGATCCCAAAACCAGACAAAGACCCCATCAAAAAGGAGAATTACAGACCAATATCCTTGATGAACATGGATGCAAAAATTCTCACCAAAATACTAGCCAATAGGATCCAACAGTACATTAAAAGGATTATTCACCATGACCAAGTGGGATTTATCCCTGGGCTGCAAGGCTGGTTCAACATCGCAAATCAATCAACGTGATACAATACATTAACAAAAGAAAGAACAAGAATCATATGATCCTCTCAATAGATGCAGAAAAAGCATTTGACAAAGTACAGCATCCTTTCTTGATCAAAACTCTTGAGAGTACAGGGATAGAGGGTACATACCTCAATATCATAAAAGCCATCTATGAAAAACCTACAGCGAATATCATTCTCAATGGGGAAAAGCTGAGAGCTTTTTGCCTAAGGTCAGGAACGCGGCAGGATGTCCACTATCACCACTCCTTTTCAACATAGTATTAGAAGTCCTAACCACAGCAATCAGACAACAAAAAGAAATCAAAGGCATCCAAATCGGCAAAGAGGAAGTCAAACTCTCACTCTTTGCAGATGATATGATACTGTATGTGGAAAACCCAAAAGACTCCACCCCAATACTGCTAGAACTCATACAGGAATTCAATAAAGTAGCAGGCTATAAAATCAATGCACAGAAATCAGTGGCATTCCTATACACCAACAACAAGACAGAAGAGAGACAAATCAAGGAGTCGATCCCATTTACAATTGCACCCAAAACCATTAGATACCTAGGAATAAATTTAACCAAAGAGGCAAAGGATCTGTACTCCGAAAACTATAAAATACTCAGGAAAGAAATTGAAGAAGACACAAAGAAATGGAAAAACGTTCCATGCTCATGGATTGGGAGAACCAACATTGTGAAGATGTCAATGCTACCTAGAGCAATCTACACATTCAATGCAATCCCCATTAAAATACCATCCACTTTTTTCAAAGAAATGGAACAAATAATCCTAAAATTTGTATGGAACCAGAAGAGACCCCGAATAGCCAGAGGAATCTTGAAAAAGAAAAGCAAAGCTGGCGGCACCACAATTCCAGACTTCCAGCTCTATTACAAAGCTGTCATCATCAAGACAGTATGGTACTGGCACAAAAACAGACACATAGATCAATGGAACAGAATCGAGAGCCCAGAAATGGACCCTCAACTCTATGGTCAACTTATCTTTGACAAAGCAGGAAAGAATGTCCAATGGCAAAAAGACAGTCTCTTCAACAAATGGTGTTGGGAAAATTGGACAGCCACATGCAGAAGAATGAAACTGGACCATTTCCTTACACCACACACAAAAATAGACTCCAAATGGTTGAAAGACCTAAACGTGAGACAGGAGTCCATCCAAATCCTAAAGGAGAACACAGGTAGCAACCTCTTCGACCTTAGCCGCAGCAACTTCTTCCTAGACACATCGCCAAAGGCAAGGGAAGCAAGGGCAAAAATGAACTATTGGGATTTCATCAAGATAAAAAGCTTTTGCACAGCAAAAGAAACAGTCCACAAAACCAAAAGACAACCGACAGAATGGGAGAAAATATTTGCAAATGACTTATCAGATAAAGGGCTAGTATCCAAAATCTATAAAGAACTTCTCAAACTCAACACCCAAAGAACAAATAATCCAATCAAGAAATGGGCAGAAGACATGAAC
Source organism: Zalophus californianus (assembly GCF_009762305.2). Classification (NCBI taxonomy): domain Eukaryota; kingdom Metazoa; phylum Chordata; class Mammalia; order Carnivora; family Otariidae; genus Zalophus; species Zalophus californianus. The sequence continues at coordinate 5,241,845 of NC_045595.1, forward strand.
AGACATTTTTCCAAAGAAGACATCCAAATGGCCAACAGGTACATGAAAAAATGCTCAACATCGCTCAGCATCAGGGAAATCCAAATCAAGACCTCCATGAGATACCACCTCACACCAGTCAGAATGGCTAAAATTAACAAGTCAGGGAACGACAGATGTTGGCGGGGATGTGGAGAAAGGGGAACCCTCCTACACTGTTGGTGGGAATGCAAGCTTGTGCAACCACTCTGGAAAACAGTATGGAGGTTCCTCAAACAGTTGAAATTAGAGCTACCATTCGATCCAGCAATTGCACTACTGGGTATTTACCACAAAGATACAAATGTAGAGACCCGAAGGGGTACGTGCACCCCAATGTTTACAGCAGCAATGTCCACCATAGCCAAACTGTGGAAAGAGCCAAGATGTCCATCGACAGATGAATGGATAAAGAAGAAGTGGTATATATACACAATGGAATATTAGGCAGCCATCAAAAGGAATGAGATCTTGCCATTTGCAACGACGTGGATCGAACTGGAGGGTGTTATGCTGAGTGAAATAAGTCAATCAGAGAAAGACATGTATCATATGACCTCACTGATATGAGGAATTCTTAATCTCAGGAAACAAACTGAGTGTTACTGGACTGGTTGGGGGTGGGAGGGATGGGGTGGCTGGGTGATAGACATTGGGGAGGGTATGTGCTATGGTGAGCACTGTGAATTGTGTAAGACTGTTGAATCACAGGTCTGTACTTCTGAAACAAATAATGCAACATATTTTAAGAAAAAAGAAAAAGAAGAAGATAGCAGGAGAGGAAGAATGAAGGGGAGTAAGTCAGAGGGGGAGACGAACCATGAGAGATGATGGACTCTGAAAAACAAACTGAGGGTTCTAGAGGGGAGGAGGGTAGGGGGATGGGTTAGCCTGGTGATGGGTATTAAAGAGGGCACATTCTGCTGGAGCACTGGGTGTTATGAACAAACAATGAATCATGGAACACTACATCAAAAACTAATGATGTAATATATGGTGATTAACATAACAATAAAAAATTTAAAAAAATGGAAACAGAAGGAAAGCTTCCAGACTCATTCTATGAGGCCAGTATTACCTTGATCCCCAAACCAGGCAAAGACCCCATCAAAAAGGAGAATTTCAGACTGATATCCCTGATGAATATGAATTCCAAAATCCTCAAAAAATCCTAGCTAATAGGATCCAACAGTACACTAAAAGGATCATCCACCACGGCCAAGTGGGATTTATCCCTGGAATGCAAGGGTGGTTCAACATTCACAAATCAATCAATGTGATAGAACACATTAATAAGAGGAGAGAGAAGAACCATATGGCCCTCTCAATTGATGGAGAAAAAGCATTTGACAAAATACAGCATCCTTTCCTGATTTAAACTCTTCAGAATATAGGGATAGAGGGAACATTCCTCAAGTTCATAAAATCCATCTATGAGAAACCCACAGCGAATATTATCCTCAATGGGGAAAAGCTGAGAGCCTTTCCCTAAGATCAGGAACATGTCAAGGATGCCCACTTTTGCCACAATTGTTGAACATAGTACTAGAAGTCCTAGCAACAGTAATTAGACAACAAAAAGAAATAAAAGGTATTCACATTAGCAAGGAAGGAGTCAAACTCTCTCTCTTCACAGATGACATGATACTTTATGTGGAAAATCCAAAAGACTCCACCCCCAAATTACTAGAACTCATACAGCAATTCAGTAATGTGGCAGGATACAAAATCAATGCACAGAAATCAATTGCTTTCCTATACACTAACAATGTAACTGAGGAAAGAGAAATTAGAGAACTGATTCTATTTACAATAGCACCAAAAACCATAAGATACCTTGGAATAAACCTAGCCCAATAGATACCTTTTAAAATCTTGTCAAGCATGCAGCATTGGCAGGGTGGTTGATAGCTGGGCTGATTAGTGCCCCAAAGTCAGCGGTGTCCTACTTCCTTGGTCCTTATTTCTCTGTCCAATGAGTGACTAAGTGACCTGAGAATTCTACGGTAAGCATGATGTGGATATCCATGGCCTCTAGAGGTTTGTATTCATGATGTTGCCTTTAATTAGACTTTGACTTGACCCATGGAAATTACACCAACAGATTGTGGTCCTCTTGAAACTGCCAAGACTCCTTGAGAAATAGGAAATAAGACTCTACAATTCCCTCTCTTTTATCAGTTATCCGTTAGAAGCTGAGGGAGCTATGGCCAAGAGAAGAAACTTTCTTCTGTGTGGTGAGTGTTCAACATCTTATTTTCTGGTTCTAGAACAGCTATAGTATTCAGTTGAGCTGGCGGAGGGCTGGCCTGAGGGGCATCTCTTGAGAGGGACATGTCTGGATTTCAAAGTGTGTGTTAACTTAGAGCCAATATTTCAATGGTTTTTATTTGCTTTCAGACACCATGTCTAATGTCCTTGGAAGTAAAAACAACATTGAAAGTAATGATTGGTTTTCTGACTTTAAAAACAAAGAAAGTAGTGGTTCTCAACTGGGGGCCATTTGGTGTCCCCACAGGGGACACTTAGTATTGTTTGCAGACAGTTTTGGTGGTTGTGACTTGAGTGAGTGTGTTCCTGGAATTTAGTGGGTGGAGGCCAGGGGTGCCACCCCACACCCTCCAGTGCACAGGCCAGCCCTTGTGATGAGGAATTATCCAAGCTAAAATGTCAATACGGCTGAGACTGAGCAACCCTACCTGAAGGAAGGTATAAGTATTTTTTTTTTAAATTTTAGTGGCATGAGCTAAAACAACAACAACAAAAATGCACCAAATTGGTAAAAAAAAACAACCTCATGGGGAGATTCATTGGCAGCAAACAAAACCTCCATGAAATTTTTGACCATTGGTGTAGTTGATTTTTTTCTTAAATTCCGGAAGGTGGTTATCAGGGGTTAATGCTTACTCAACACTAGGTATCACTCTTGGTGATACTGTTGCCCTGTGCACCTGCTCTGCTGTAGCTTTCAGCATAAATACCACTACATTATTTTTAAATTTAATTTTTAAAAACTTTATTGGGATATAATTGGTACATAACATTGTGTAAAGGTGAGGTGTTCCCCATGTTGATTTGGTACACTTATATATGGCAGTATGATGACCACCTTAGCTTTAGCTAACATCTTGTGGCATCTCATAAGCACCATTTCCTGCTTGTCACAGGAACCAATGAGATCTAGTCTGTCAGCAGTCTTTTTTTTTAATTTAATTTTATTTTATTATGTTCTGTTAGTCACCATACAGTACATCATTAGTTTTTGATGTAGTGTCCCATGATTCATTGTTTGCTTATAACACCCAGTGCTCCATGCAATACATGTTCCCCTTAATACCCATCACTGGGCTAACCCATCCCTCCACCCCCCCTCCCCTCTAAAACCCTCAGTTTGTTTCTCAGAGTCCATAGTCTCTCATGGTTCATCTCTCTCTCCGATTCCCCCCCCTTCATTTTTCCCTTCCTTCTCCTAATGTCCTCCCTGCTATTCCTTATGTTCCACAAATAAGTGAAACCATATGATAATTGACTTTCTCTGCTTGACTTATTTCACTTAGCATAATCTCCTCCAGTCCCATCCACCTTGATGTAAAAGTTGGGTATTCATCTTTTCTGGTGGCTGAGTAATATTAAAAATAGCCTGTCAGCAGTCTTAAGGTTTATACTATGGTTCTGTTGTCTATCAACACTATGCTGTGCATTTGATCTCCAGGACTTACCTGTCTACTAGTTCCAAGTTAGTTCCCTTAAACAACATCTCCCCAGGTCCGCCCCCATCCACCCAGCCCCTGGTAACCACCATTCTACTGTCTGCTTTTATGAGGTCAGCTTCAGAACCATGATTGAATTGGATGGGTATGAAACAGGCTTCAACAGAGTTTGAATTCTGGATTACATAGTCTCAGGTTCAGGAGAGGACACGCTATGGGGAACCCTCTTAGACTGTTGGTGGGAATGCAAGTTGGTACAGCCACTTTGGAAAACAGTGTGGAGGTGCCTCAGAAAATTAAAAATAGAGCTACCCTATGACCCAGCAATTGCACTCCTGGGTATTTATCCCAAAGACACAGATGTAGTGAAAAGAAGGGGCACATGCACCCCAATGTTCATAGCAGCAATGTCTGCAATAGCCAAACTGTGGAAGGAGCCGAGATGCCCTTCAACAGATGAATGGATAAAGAAGATGTGGTCCATATATACAATGGAATACTACTCAGCCATCAGAAAGGATGAATACCCAACTTTTGCATCAACATGGATGGAGCCTCACCCTCGCTGATGGGTCCACATGTTCCACCTTCCCCTCTGCTCTGTTTTTTCTTCTCCTCTTTCCTCTTCCCCCTGGTAAAATCTAAGCCAGAGTTACAGGGCAAGGTGAGCAGGGAGGAAAGTGTTAGGGAGTGGTCAATCTGTTCCAGTTCCATTGGGGGAAGGCACTCTAGCTCTGCAGGAACCACACCCATCACTGACCACCTGGGTCCACCTACCTCTCAGGAACATTGAGCTGGCCCCTACCTGCTGGGCTGTAGGGGAGGAGGCTGTTTCCCTTATACTGACTGTGGAGCTGATGTTGGTTCACAACTCTCCCTCTTGGGAAGATCCCAGGTGTGATCTGAAATTGGCCCCATTGCTCCAGGACAGGGAGAGACTGAAGAAGGAGGCAGGCCAATCCAGGTTGGGAGGTGGCAGGTTTAATAAAGAAAGGGAACTTACATATAGGGTTTGTCTTGGGCAACAGCAAGACAAATGGATCCCCTCACCCATCCACCAAATCTTGTAAGTCTACATATAGAGAGGAGGGGCTTGATTGGGTTTAGTCACGTATACGCCACATCACTATCTCAAGGTGATGTCCTTGGAGCAGCCTCTTGGAGCAGGAAAGGCAAGGAGAAGCTGCTTTGCAAGGACAGGTGAGGGGGTGAGGGGGTGAGGAGCCTCTGAGTGTCTGAGTCCAGCTCATAGGTCAATTGGCGGTCATGACTTTTCGGTGACCTTCCTCAGCAGTTGGGTTGGCAGACTTGGGAAATAGGAGCACCCTCTGGGTTCCAACAGTTTTGTCAGAACAACCAGAATGACTCACACAAAAAAGATAAGGTGGGGTTTTCACTGCTAGGGCAATCAAGCTCTTTGCTAAAGGAGCAGAACTTTGTCTTCAAAATAATCAGGTGGTCACCCTGATTAAAATTCATGAGTGTCACCAAAAAGGTAGGATTTCTGTATTGATGGGGCTGGTGGTGGTGGTGGTGAGGCATATGATATTTTTCTCAAAGGCTGAATACTCTCACAGCTTCTATTCTCCAGTATCATTTTATATTCTCTGAAAAGACACAGTAGTACTTCTTAAGTCTCTATATAAGTAACCCATCTTTACTCTAGGAAAACAGAAAATGCAGATGAGCAAAATTGAAAACTACCTGGAAATGACCACTCTTCACATCCTAGCCTGTCTCACCACACTTTTTCTTTCCAGTATGTAAGAGTAATAAACATTTGTTTTGTGTTGGTCTTTTCAAATCAGCCTCCCACCACACCAGCTTAAACCTGATGTAAGTGTTTAGCAGCTTCCAAAGAAGAGACCATTTTATTAAGTTTGCTAGCATTTATCAGTTTTATAAAACTGATTAAAACCTTAATGAAATGTATCCACATGTTGTTAGGAGAAAGTGAACTGAATCTATTTAAGTGAATAAACTATTCTGCTGGTAGGAGGGGTATCTATGGAAATGATAAATTTACTTATATTTAACATGCTGCCCTTCTTTGTAATCAAGACAGTAAGTTCTATGTTGTAAACCAAGTACTGTCCCTGGGAAAAACAAGTGTGTGGTCAGGAGTATTCAGAAGCCCACTGAAGGATTTAAGTAAGATTCCTGAAGTGTTAATTCCTTCCTTTTATTTTTCTCAGGGCTTTCTTGCTTGGTCTTTGTCGTGAGGACACAAGATTCATCAGACTATGGTATGTTGGTACTTGAAACCAAAAGCAAGTTCTTTTTCTTTTAAAGATTTTATTTATTTATTTACTTACTTGAGAGTGGGAGAGAAACAGCATGAGAGAGGAGAGGGTCAGAGGGAGAAGCAGACTCCCCACTGAGCCGGGAGCCCAATGTGGGACTCGATCCCAGGACTCCAGGATCATGACCTGAGCCGAAGGCAGTCGCTTAACCAACTGAGCCACCCAGGCGCCCCCAAAAGCAAGCTCTTTTTAAATCACTGCCCAGTATATCTGGATGGGAATGCCCAGCGCAACAGGGCACAGTCCATCAGGATGTGGTCTTTCCCCCATGGCCTCAACAGACAACTCTAAAATTTGGCATCATTTCTTTTTTTTTTTTTTTAATTTTAGAGAGAGAGAGAGCATCAACAGGGGGAGGGACAAAGGAAGAGGGACAAGCAGACTCCCTGCTGAGCAGGAAGCCCAATGCAGGGCTTGATCCCAAGATCCTGAGATCATGACCTGATCCGAAAGCAGATGCTTAACTGACTGAGCCACCCAGGTGCCCCCAGTCTGGCATCATTTCTAAGAGCTCTGCGACTCTTGATTAATTCGGATGAGCTACATTGATTGCCATTTTTGTAGGTCCAGAGTGGCCAAATACTGTCAATTTTGTGTGGTTCTACTCACTGTTATTCTACAACTTTTGTACTGTGTTCATATGGAAGACTATGCCCAGATTCATATGAAGGTGGAATGAGAAGGCAGTTTTCCGTTTTGCCTGACACTTTCCAAAAGTCCACTATGCCTCTCTGATACAAACCTGCTTTTTTCTGGTATCATTCCATTGCTTCCATCAGACTCCCAGAAGCATCCTTGTTCTCTTCCTCTCTTTCCCACAATCCCCCAAGTCCAGTTGTCTTCCTCCTTACCCTATCATTTAGGCAGAGTCCCCATGCTTTTCAACTGGACCAGTGCTGTCCAATCGAAACAGAATGCAAATCAAATCCATATACCTTACTATTTTATAGTAGCCACAATTAAAAAGGTCCTACCACTCACTAGTTGGGCTGGGCATACTTTTTCCAGGCTGGAGGGATTGAAAACTATCACCCCTTCATCTGCTGCTGCCATCCACAAAAGCAGAGTGTCCCAGATGATACTCCTTGGCAGCCAAGCTTGCCTCCATCTCCAGAACCTTTTCTCTCATCCTAGGATGAAAAATGAAGGTCCCAAAGTACACCTTATTTCTTGTGACAGAATCATTTGCTTCTCAGGATGCCTGAAGGTAGAAATGATCATCCCTTCAGATCATAGTTTCTGGAGCCAGACTGCCTGGGTGTGAATCCTGGCTTGATAACTTACTAGCTATGTGACCTTAGGCAAGTTAATCTCTCTGTGCCTCATTTCCTAATCTATAAAATGGAGATTTTACTATAGATCATAGTACCCATCTCATGGAGTTGCTCTGAAGTTGGTATTATGATCTGGAAAGGACAGAAACAGGCCTGGCACATAGCAAGTGCCATATAAGGGTTTGAGAAGATTTCTCCCATCCTTTCTAGGTGAACCACACTCAACTACCCAAACGGGGTCTTGCTTCTCTTGGTCCAGACGAACAGTAAAAGAATCTTATGTTGGCCCATTTCTTCCCTCCTCTCTCCCTCCTTACCCTCCTTCCTTCTTTCTTGGTAACTTTTCATTTTATATAATTTCAAACTTACAGAAAAATTGGAAGAATACTTTCAGATCTTCCCTCCCTCCCCTGCTTCACCAATTGTTAACAGTTTGCTTTATATCATATAACTATTATAATATATATTATATAAACATTATATATTATAAACACATAGAGACATTCATCCATTTGTGTATATAATACATATACATAGGACATACATACATTTGCATACTGCATGTATGATATATAGTATAATAATTTCATACATGCATTGTGTATATGTTATATATATATACATATATATAACACAAACACATAATTTTTTTTCTAAACTACTTGAGAAGAAGATGAAGACATCATACCCCTGCACTCCTTAATACTTCAGTATGCATTTTCTAAGAACAAGGACATGCTCTCAAATAATCACAGACTAATTAAGAAAATCGATGACTGACCCATTAGTTATGGGGCAGGTTCCATTCTCATTTTAAAGATGAAGACAAGGAAGCTTGGAGACTTTTCAGAAATCAACTGAAGTCCCAGCTAAGTAAGTGGTACAACAGTAAGGGTACTTCATTCCCCCAAAGTGCAAAGGTTAGTGGGAAGGGACAAGTAATTACAGTGTATTAAGACTGCAGTGTCGGGGTGCCTGGGTGGCTCAGTCATTAAGCACCTGCCTTCGGCTCAGGTCATGATCTCAGGGTCCTGGGATCGAGCCCTGCATCGGGCTCCCTACTCTGCGGGGAGCCTGCTTCTCCCTCTCCCACTCCCCCTGCTTGTGTTCCCTCTCTCACTGTGTCTCTCTCCGTCAAAAAATAAATTAAAAAATAAAAAAAAATAAGACTGCAATGTCATCACTTTAGTTTGAGCTGCAAACACTTATTGGTAGGGGCCAAAACAGGAAGAATGTGGAATTCAGACAGGATAATGTCTCCTAATAAAAAATGGCATGATGGTTTTTGTCAGTCGACTTTTTATTTTGGACATTTAAATCTATAGAAATATTGTAACAATAGTAAAAATGATCGCCCTATACTCTTTACCTGGATTCATCAACTGCTAAGGTACTGCTAGATTTCCTTCTGGTTTCCTAGCTACCTATCTAAACACACAAATATATATTAGCAAAAGTAATTATATGTAGCTATCAGTGAAAATTAGTAAAAGGAAACTTTACTAACATAGGGTCTGGAGGTTCAGCAAGGGGAGCTCTCCTGCCCTAGCACTTGTGGTCAATTACAAACCCAACAGGAGGGGGCGGAGCAAGATGGCGGAGAAGTGGGAGACCTGGATTTCCTCTGGTCTCAGGAATTCAGCTGGAGAGGGATCAAACCATATGAACACCTACGAACTCAACAGGAGATCGAAGAAAAGAATAGCAACAACTTTCTGAACAGAAAAGCGACCACTTTCTGGAAGGTAGAACGGGCGGAGAAGTGAATCCGAGGAGATATTCGGGAGGATAGATGGCAGGGGAGGGGGCCTCCGTCGGCCGCTTCTGGCAAGTGATAGAGCCGCAGAGCACAAAATCGGAACTTTTAGAAGTCGGCTCTGCTGAGGGACGTCACCCCAGTGGCTAAGCGGGGGGTGGAACCCTCGCGGGACAGTGTGGTCTCAGGACCCTCGGGGTCACAGAAAGACTGGGGATGCCTGAGAGCAGCAGAGCTCCCAGGTATCGGACTGGGGAAGCCGCCTGCAGAGACGGAGCCGAGGAGGAAGCTCTCAGCTCGGGGTTGCCATAAACTATGATGGGTGACAGTCGGGCCACTGCTAATCCAGCAGGGACACAACAAGTGGCAGATCCAGGGAGACTCCCCTTCCTCCCCCGGGAGGAGAAGCATGGGAGCACACCGCAGGGATCTGCTGGGTTTGGAGACTCCACATGGGGTCGGGTGCCAGAGATAGAAACGCTCGGTCACAGGCCGGGTGAGCACGGAGTGCGGCCAGAGACTGGGGAGACAGGAGTGACTGACTGCTTTTCTCTGGGGGCGCACTGAGGAGCAGGGCCCCGAGTTCTCGGCTCCTCCCGGGCGGAGATTGGGAGGCCGCCATTTTCACTCTCGTCCTCCAAAGCTCTATGGAAAGCTTGCAGGGAACAAAAGCTCCCAAGAGCAAACCCGAGCAGATTCCTTAGCCCAGACCCAGAAAGGGAGGGGCAATTATGCATCCTGCAAAGATATATGGGAACCACCGCAAGAGGTCCCTCCCCCAGAAGATCAGCAAGAACAGCCAGCAAGCCAAGACCAAGTTTACCGATCAAGGAGAACGGGAGAACTCCAGCGCTAGGGGAATACTGCACATAGAATTCATGGCTTTTTTTTACCATGATTCATTAGTTCATCAAAGTTAATTTTTTTAACTTTTTTTTTAATTTTTCTTTTTCCCTTTTTAAACCAACATCTTATCAATCCCTTTTTTTAAAAAAAACATTTTTTATTTTTCATTTTTAGAGTAATATTTTATCCCTTCATAGTAGTTACCCTTATTTTTGGCATATATATATAAGTTGTTCTCTCTTTAAAATTTTGAGATACAGTTTCTTCTAACAGATCAAAATATACCCTAACTCACTAGTGTATGGCTTTGTTCTAGTCTCCTGCCTGATCACATTCTCTCCCTTTTTTTTTTTATCTTCTTTCTTTTTTCAAACAACTTATCTTATCAATTCCTTTTATAAAATCTTCTATAATTTTCATCTTTACATTCATCTTCCATCCCTTCATTGTATCAACCCTTATTTTGTACATATATAAGTCTTTCTTCCTTTAAAATTTTAGGAGGCACTTTTTTCTAACAGACCAAAATACGCCCAAAATCTAGTGTGTGGCACTGATCTATGCACTAGCCTGATCATACTTGATCATATTCTGCTTTTTTGTATTGTTCTCTTTTTGTTCTTATCTTTTTTTTCTTTTTTTTTATTCTCTTTCTTTTTTCTTTCTTTCCCTTTCTTTTCCCCTGGTTTCAGGTCTTTTCTGATTTGTATACAGTATATTTGCTGGGGACGTTCTTAACCTGTTAGCATTTTGTCCTCTCATTCATCTATTCTCCTCTGGACAGAATGACAAGATGAAAAAAATCACCTCAGCAAAAAGAACAAGAGGTAGTACCGTCTGCCAGGGACCTACTCAATACGGACATTAGTACGATGTCGGACCTACAGTTCAGAATCATGACTTTAAAGATACTAGCTGGGCTTGAAAAAAGTGTGGAAGTTATTAGAGAAACCCTTTCTGGAGAAATAAAAGAACTAAAATCTAACCAAGTCGAAATCAAAAAGGCTATTGATGAGGTGCAATCAAAAATGGGGGCACTAAATGCTAGGATAAATGAGGCAGAAGAGAGAATCAGTGATATAGAAGACCAAATGATGGAAAATAAAGAGGCTGAGAAAAAGAGAGAGAAACAACTACAGGATCACGAGGGCAGAATTCGAGAGATAAGTGATACGATAAGATGAAACAATGTCAGAATAATTGGGATCCCAGAAGAAGAAGAAAGAGAGAGAGGGGAAGAAGGAATATTGGAACAAATAATAGAGGAGAACTTCCCTAATGTGAGGAAGGAAACAGGCACCAAAATCCAGGAGGCACAGAGAACCCCTCTCAAAATCAATGATAATAGGTCAATACCCCGACATCTAATAGTGAAACTTACGAGTCTCAGAGACAAAGAGAAAATCCTGAAAGCAGCTCGGGAGAAGAGATATGTAACCTACAATGGTAAAAATATTAGATTGGCAACAGACCTATCCACAGAGACCTGGCAGGCCAGAAAGGACTGGCAAGATAACTTCAGAGCACTAAATGAGAAAAATATGCAGCCAAGAATACTATATCCAGCTAGGCTGTCATTGAAAATAGAAGGAGAGATCAAAAGCTTCCAGAACAAACAAAAACTAAAGGAATTTGCAAACACGAAACCAGCCCTCCAAGAAATATTAAAAGGGGTCATCTAAGCAAAGAGAGAGCCTAAAAGCAGCATGGATCAGAAAGGAACACAGACAATATACAGTAACAGTCACCTTATAGGCAATACAATGGCACTAATTCATACCTTTCAATAGTTAACCTGAATGTAAATGGGCTAAATGCCCCAATCAAAAGACACAGGCTATCAGATTGGATTAAAAAACAAGATCCATCCATATGCTGTCTGCAAGAGACTCATTTTAGACCCAAAGACACCCCCACATTGAGAGTGAGTGGGTAGAAAACCATTTACCATGCTAATGGACACCAAAAGAAAGCTGGGGTGGCAATCCTTATATCAGACAAATTAGATTTTAAATCAAAGACTGTAATAAGAGATGAGGAAGGACACTATATCCTACTTAAAGGGTCTATCCAACAAGAAGATCTAACAATTGTAAATATCTATGCCCCTAACGTGGGAGCAGCCAATTATATAAGGCAATTAATAACAAAAGCGAAGAAACACATTGACCTCAATACAATAATAGTGGGGGACTTTAACACCCCCCTGACTGAAATGGACAGATCATCTAAGCAAAAGATCAACAAGGAAATAAAGACTTTAAATGACACACTGGACCAAATGGACTTCACAGACATATTCAGAACATTCCATCCCAAAGCAACGGAATACACATTCTTCTCTAGTGCCCATGGAACATTCTCCAGAATTGATCACATCCTAGGTCACAAATCAGGTCTCAATCAGTACCAAAAGACTGGGATCATTCCCTGCATATTTTCAGACCACAATGCTTTGAAACTAGAACTCAATCACAAGAGGAAAGTCGGAAAGAACTCAAATACATGGAGGCTAAAGAGTATCCTACTAAAGAATGAATGGGTCAACCAGGAAATTAAAGAAGAATTAAAAAAATTCATGGAAACCAATGAAAATGAAAACACAACTGTCCAAAATCTTTGGGATACAGCAAAGGCAGTCCTGAGAGGAAAGTATATAGCAATACAAGCCTTTCTCAAGAAACAAGAAAGGTCTCAAATACACAACCTAACCCTACACCTAAAGGAGCTGGAGAAAGAACAGCAAATAAAGCCTAAACCCAGCAGGAGAAGAGAAATAATAAAGATCAGAGCAGAAATCAATGAACTAGAAACCAAAAGAACAGTAGAATAGATCAACGAAACTAGGAGCTGGTTCTTTGAAAGAATTAACAAGATTGATAAACCCCTGGCCAGACTGATCAAAAAGAAAAGAGAAATGACCCAAATCCACAAAATCATGAATGCAAGAGGAGAGATCACAACCAACACCAAAGAAATACAAACAATTATAAGAACATATTATGAGCAACTCTATGCCAGCAAATTAGATAACCTGGAAGAAATGGGTGCATTCGTAGAGATGTATCAACTACCAAAATTGAACCAGGAAGAAATAGAAAACCTGAACAGACCTATAACCACTAAGGAAATTGAAGCAGTCATCAAAAATCTGCCAAGAAACAAAAGCCCAGGGCCAGATGGCTTCCCAGGGGAATTCTATCAGACATTTCAAGAAGAATTAATACCTATTCTCCTGAAACTGTTCCAAAAAATAGAAATGGAAGGAAAACTTCCAAATTCATTTTATGAGGCCAACATTACCTTGACCCCAAAACCAGACAAAGACCCCATCAAAAAGGAGAATTACAGACCAATATCCTTGATGAACATGGATGCAAAAACTCTCACCAAAATACTAGCCAATAGGATCCAACAGTACATTAAAAGGATTATTCACCACGACCAAGTGGGATTTATCCCTGGGCTGCAAGCTGGTTCAACATCCGCAAATCAATCAACGTGATACAATACATTAACAAAAGAAAGAACAAGAATCATATGATCCTCTCAATAGATGCAGAAAAAGCATTTGACAAAGTACAACATCCTTTCTTGATCAAAACTCTTCAGAGTATAGGGATAGAGGGTACATACCTCAATATCATAAAAGCCATCTACGAAAAACCTACAGCGAATATCATTCTCAATGGGGAAAGGCTGAGAGCTTTTCCCCTAAGGTCAGGAACGCGGCAGGGATGTCCACTCTCACCACTGCTATTCAACATAGTATTAGAAGTCCTAGCCACAGCAATCAGACAACAAAAAGAAATCAAAGGCATCCAAATCGGCAAAGAGGAAGTCAAACTCTCACTCTTTGCAGATGATATGATACTGTATGTGGAAAACCCAAAAGACTCCACCCCAATACTGCTAGAACTCATACAGGAATTCAATAAAGTAGCAGGATATAAAATCAATGCACAGAAATCAGTGGCATTCCTATACACCAACAACAAGACAGAAGAGAGACAAATCAAGGAGTCGATCCCATTCACAATTGCACCCAAAACCATTAGATACCTAGGAATAAATTTAACCAAAGAGGCAAAGGATCTGTACTCAGAAAACTATAAAATACTCAGGAAAGAAATTGAAGAAGACACAAAGAAATGGAAAAACGTTCCATGCTCATGGATTGGGAGAACCAACATTGTGAAGATGTCAATGCTACCTAGAGCAATCTACACATTCAATGCAATCCCCATCAAAATACCATCCACTTTTTTCAAAGAAATGGAACAAATAATCCTAAAATTTGTATGGAACCAGAAGAGACCCCGAATAGCCAGAGGAATCTTGAAAAAGAAAAGCAAAGCTGGCGGCATCACAATTCCGGACTTCCAGCTCTATTACAAAGCTGTCATCATCAAGACAGTATGGTACTGGCACAAAAACAGACACATAGATCAATGGAACAGAATCGAGAGCCCAGAAATGGACCCTCAACTCTATGGTCAACTTATCTTTGACAAAGCAGGAAAGAATGTGCAATGGAAAAAAGACAGTCTCTTCAACCAATGGTGTTGGGAAAATTGGACAGCCACATGCAGAAGAATGAAACTGGACCATTTCCTTACACCGGACACAAAAATAGACCCCAAATGGTTGAAAGACCTAAACGTGAGACAGGAGTCCATCCAAATCCTAAAGGAGAACACAGGTAGCAACCTCTTCGACCTTAGCCGCAGCAACTTCTTCCTAGACACATCGCCAAAGGCACGGGAAGCCAGGGCAAAAATGAACTATTGGGATTTCATCAAGATAAAAAGCTTTTGCACAGCAAAAGAAACAGTCCACAAAACCAAAAGACAACTGACAGAATGGGAGAAAATATTTGCAAATGACATATCTGATAAAGGGCTAGTATCCAAAATCTATAAAGAACTTATCAAACTCAACACCCAAAGAACAAATAATCCAATCAAGAAATGGGCAGAAGATATGAACAGACATTTTTCCAAAGAAGACATCCAAATGGCCAACAGGCACATGAAAAAGTGCTCAACATCGCTCGGCATCACGGAAATCCAAATCAAAACCTCAATGAGATACCACCTCACACCAGTCAGAATGGCTAAAATTAACAAGTCAGGAAACGACAGATGTTGGCAGGGATGTGGAGAAAGGGGAACCCTCCTACACTGTTGGTGGGAATGCAAACCTGTGCAACCCCTCTGGAAAACAGTATGGAGGTTCCTCAAACAGTTGAAATTAGAGCTACCTTTCGATCCAGCAATTGCACCACTGGGTATTTACCCCAAAGATACAAATGTAGGGACCCGAAGGGGTACGTGCACCCCAATGTTTATAGCAGCAATGTCCACCATAGCCAAACTGTGGAAAGAGCCAAGATGTCCATCGACAGATGAATGGATAAAGAAGAAGTGGTATATATACACAATGGAATATTAGGCAGCCATCAAAAGGAATGAGATCTTGCCATTTGCAACGACGTGGATCGAACTGGAGGGTGTTATGCTGAGTGAAAGAAGTCAATCAGAGAAAGACATGTATCATATGACCTCACTGATATGAGGAATTCTTAATCTCAGGAACAAACTGAGTGTTACTGGAGTGGTTGGGGGTGGGAGGGATGGGGTGGCTGGGTGATAGACATTGGGGAGGGTATGTGCTATGGTGAGCACTGTGAATTGTGCAAGACTGTTCAATCACAGATCTGTACTTCTGAAACAAATAACGCAACATATTTTAAGAAAAAAGAAAAAGAAGATAGCAGGAGAGGAAGAATGAAGGGGAGTAAGTCAGAGGGGGAGACGAACCATGAGAGATGATGGACTCTGAAAAACAAACTGAGGGTTCTAGAGGGGAGGAGGGTAGGGGGATGGGTTAGCCTGGTGATGGGTATTGAGGAGGGCACGTTCTGCATGGAGCACTGGGTGTTATGAACAAACAATGAATCATGGAACACTGCACCAAAAACTAATGATGTAATATATGGTGATTAACATAATAAAAAATGTAAAAAAGAGAAAAAAAAAAGAGGGCACATTCTGCATGGAGCACTGGGTGTTATGAATAAACAATGAATCATGGAACACTACATCAAAAACAAATGGTGTAATATATGGTGATTAACATAACAATAAAAAATTTTTAAAAAAAAGAATGTCATACTCAGCATCTGATTTTCCTTCCTCATCCAAATTCACCAGGTCACCAGCAGGATTGTTAAATTGGATGTTCCAGGGGGGTGGGGGAGGTACAGAGAAAAGAGATGCATCACCTTGTGAGGAAGCGTGCCCCAGTGTTAAACAAGGAAAACCCGAATGGAGGAAAGCCCTTAACCATCTGTAACCCCTGCTGCCTAACACAACTTTATTACAAGCATCCAATGAAGTAAACCAAATGAAGCATCTAGAGAACTAAAATAGCATAATATTTCTAAAATATCAGTTGGTTCCAAGCAAAAACACCCAAAGACAAGCATACCAAGACTAGGACTTCAGCAGCATGAGTAACCCTAGTCTGTGGATCACTGAACAGCTGGGAATGATTCAGTCCTCTCCCCTGGCTCACACATGGATCATCCCCCTGCAACACTCTCCAGTACTGACCCAGTGGGTTTCTCTAGTCCAGCCAATGTTAATCATGCTGCATAAAGCAAACGGTTTTCCTTAAAGATAAAAACAAAACCACTAAAGAAATGACCATTCCCGGGGCACCTGGGTGGCTCAGTCAGTTAAGGATCTGCCCTCTGCTTTCGGCTCAGGTTGTGATCCTAGGGGTCCTGGGATCCAGCCCAGCGGGGAGTCTGCTTCTCCCTCTCCTGCCCTTCCCCCCTGCTCATGTTCTCTCTCTCAAGTGAATACATTTTTAAAATCTTAAAAAAAAAAGGGTATGACCATTCCCTTCTCAACTTCAGATACACTGATTTGTGCTTTATGAGAGACTCTGGACTCTGGGAAACAAACCAAGGGTTTCAGAGGGGAGGGGCATGAGGGGATGGGTTAGCCCGGTGATGGGTATTAAGGAGGGCACATATTGCAATGAGCGCTGGATGTTATACACAATGAATCATGGAACACTACATCAAAAACTAATGAAGTACTGTATGGTGACTAACATAACATAAAAAATATATATATAAATATAAAAAAATAATAGTGCCTAAGGCAAAAATGAAACTCCTTTTTCTCACATGCACAGTCTGGTTGGCTTTGTCAGCTTCACCATGCAGCATTGGGAAGTAGTTCCTCACAGGGCCATCCCAAGATTTAAGGGGGTGTGTCTTTAACCAGGAAGGAGAGAGTTGAGGAGAGACGTCCTTCCTTCCTCTCTCCTATCTCAGGCAGCTAAAGGGGGGGCACAGGGAAGGCTGCCCCGTGAGACACTCGTCGGTTTGACCGAGACTCAGTGGGGTAAAGCATGGGGGTGGGAGTCCTTAGACAATATCTGTGCTGGTTCAGATAATAATCTAGAGAACTCAGCATCGTGGCAGTGAGTACCCGGGGTCAGTGGGTGTGGCCAGCGGCGACATCACTAGAGAGCCCCAGAAGCCCCCTATCCAGGGGTTTTTCTTGGTGCTCCTTTTGCGCCTCTCTTCCAGAGGGAGAGCATCTCCTGTGCCCAGCTCTCATGGCACTTAC
This sequence comes from Zalophus californianus, assembly GCF_009762305.2. Classification (NCBI taxonomy): domain Eukaryota; kingdom Metazoa; phylum Chordata; class Mammalia; order Carnivora; family Otariidae; genus Zalophus; species Zalophus californianus. The sequence goes on from NC_045595.1 coordinate 5,259,401, forward strand.
TTCCTGATCGCTGAGCCTGTTATCCAAAATTCCTCTTCCTTCCAAAAGCTGCCCCAAAGCCTGGATGTATGTCCTCTCACACTTAGGTAAAACAGTCTGTTGCTGTTGCAGACCAGTACCCCCCAGAGGAAGTGCAAGAATCCAGATTTATCATCTGGCATCACCTGATTTGAATTGTGATTAACATCAGACGATCTATTTCAATCGCTCTCAGCTTGGATGTACATTGGAATCACCTGGACAATTTACAACCACTGATGGCTGTGTCTGGTCCTAGCCCTTCTCATCTGCTGATGTGGGATGCAGCCTGATCTACAGCAATTTTACAAATAAATCCCCAATGGTCTAAAGGACAGCCAAGGATGAGAAACTACTCTAGCTGTTTTAGGAGCTGTGGTCCTAGCCCTTGACTTGTGTGAAACACACCTGGGATGTTTTTAATGCTGTGGGTGTCTGGACATGTTCCAGCTTATCACAATGGCTGTGGGAGGGACCAGGACAGCAGAATGTATTTTGTAAGAACTCCAAATTTTTTGACGGTAAGATGAAGGACCCTTTTTCTCATTTCAGAGTTTTTCAGGTTTTGCAGCACATTAGAATTACCTGGTAAAATTGGAAAGGACTGGATCCCAGGCAGGATCATTTGTATCTGTACATTAAGCAAAGGGGATAGGGAGTATTTCAAACAGTACTTTGAAATTTACCTAGGTGACTTAAATATGCAGCTAATTGTGCCAGCCACAGCATGAAGGTTGGAGAAAAGTGAATTCATGGTAATCAGCAAAAAAAGAACTAATTAAATTACTCTCTGCATCTCCTGGTTTGGGTAGCTACTTGAGATCAGTGACTTTAGGGATGAAAGGCAAACTAGCATTTAATGGTATAAAGGGCATGAGGAATTCAAGAATGTGGAACAAGGTGATTGGTTTTTAGAGAACAAGACAGCTTAAGGGAGAGACTAAAAATTCTGGTTGGAGGTTATCTCCTCCATGCACTGAGAGGGGGAAAACAGGGATCAGAAACAAATGCTCTGAAGGACTTATTTATATCTGTGATGTTTGATACTTTAAACATTGTGATGTGAACAGTGAACCAAGCTGCAATCCTTGCTCTCACAAGGGTGCCCACAGTTCCAAGACCACCTCAGATTAATTTTGCCAATATATCCATTTATTTACAGGGAAGCCCATAGTGTCGACTCTCTAGTGCGTGATTCAACATTAGATTTGTTGTTAAGATCCATCCCTACTCTTCTGTCAGTTAATTTTTGTGGATTCCTATTGCTGTGTGGAGGCACATTGGCTGCAGACAGCACCGGATCTACTCATTCTCACACTGATGACCATATGGTTAGTGGAAAATGCTGTTATAAACTCCTGGTGCCAGAACCCAACTACATCATGTCTGTTGTGGACTTTTGTGGACAGGGTAAAGGGTAATCACATGTACAACATCAGGAGACCTTGCCACTCAGTTCCACCCCCTAGCTGTTCACGCCATGATCTGATTGCTTCACAGCCTTAAAAGCATGTGCTATTGCTTTTTCATTTTGGCTAATCTGATGTGTGTATTATAGTATCTCCTGATTTCATTAGCATTTCCCTCAAGCTAAGATGCTAAACATTTTTTTCATGTTTTCTGGTTTGTTTTTTTCTAGCATTATTGAGGTATGATTGACAAATTAAAATTGCATATAATTAAGGCATACAATATAATTTGATATACACATACATTGTGAAATGGTTATCCCAGTAAAGTTAATTAATATATCCATCACCTCACTTAGCTATCATTTTCTGGTGTGGGGATAACACACTTGAGATCTACTCTTTAAGCAAATTTTAAGTACACAATACACAATTATTAACTATAATTGCCATGGTGTACATTAGGTCTCCACAATTTGTTCATCTTATGACTGAAAGATTGTACCTTTTGATCAAATCTTCCCTTTCCCCCCACAACCCAGCCTCTGATAAATTCAACTGTATTCTGTGTTATTGTATGTTTCACATTTTTTTAGATTCCATGTAAAAGTGAGATCATGCAGTATTTGTGTTTCTGTCAGTTTATTTCACTTAGTATGATGTCCTCCAACTTTATCAATGTTGTTGCAAATAGCAGACTTATTTCTTTCTCATGGGTGAATAATATACATACATATATATACATACACATAGATTATATAATAATCACATTTTCTTTATTCATCTGTCAATGGACACTTCTGTTGTTTGCATACCTTGGCTCCTGGGAATAATGCTGCCGTGAATATGGGAGTGCAGATATCACTTCAAGACAGTGATTTTAACAATGAATCGTGGATCACTACATCAAAAACTAATGATGTATTGTATGGTGACTAACATAAAATAATAAAATAAAATAAAATTTCCAAAAAAGACAGTGACTTTATTTCCCCTGGATAAATATCAAGCAGTGGGATTGCTGGATCATATGGTTGTACTAGTTACATTCCTGCTGATGAGGTATAATCATTCTCTGTTCTCTACACCTTCACCAGTACTCTTTTCACTTTTGTAGAATAACCATCCTAACAGGGGTGAGATGGTATCTCCTTGTGGTTTTCATTTACATTCCTCTGACAATTAGTGATGCTGAGCACCCTTTCATGGACCTCGTGGGTGTTTGTGTCTCTTCTTTGGAAGAATGTCTACTCAGCTCCTGTGCCCATTTATTAACTGAGCTATTTGGCATTTAGGGGTGATTTTTTGTTTGGCTGGGTTTGGGGGCAGGGGTTTTGGTTTTTGTGGGGGTTTTGGTATTTGCGTTGAATGAGTTCCTTACATATTTTGGATATTAACCCTTTATCAAATATATTCTACTTGCAAATATTTTATCCCACTTCACAGGTTCCCTCTTCATTTCGTTGGTTAAATAACTTGCATGCAGTAACTTTTTTGTTTGATGTAGTCCCCCTTATTCAGCTTTGCTCTTGTTGCCTGTGCTTTTGGTGTCAGATATAAAAATCATTGCCAAGATCAATGTCAAGAAGTTTTCTTCTGTATTTTCCTCTAGGGTTTTTACAGTTTCAGCTCTTATGTTAAGTGCTTAGTCCATTTAAAGTTGATTTTTGTGTGTGATGTAAGAGTCCAATTTCAAACTTTCACATGTAGATATCTGGTTTTCCCAAGCCATTCACTGAAAAGGCTATCCTTTCCCCACTGTACATTCTTAGTGATTTTGTTGCAAATTAGTTGACCTTATATGTGTGGGTTTATTTGAGGATCCTCTGTTCTGTTCTATTGGTGTGTCTGTCTGTTTTTATGCCAGTACCATACTGCCTTGAACACTATAGTTTTGTAATATAATTTAAAATCAGAAATTGTGATGCCTCCAGCTTTTTTCTTTTTGTTCAGAATTGCTTTAGCTATTTGGGGTATTTTATAGTTCCGTGCGATTTTTTTTTTTTTTTTTTAGTTTAAGAGGTAAAGTTTAGTGACTCATCAGTTGCATATAATACCCAATCCTCATTACATCAAGTGCCCTCCTAATGCCCAGTTACCCCATCCCCCCACCCATCTCCCCTCCAGCAACCCTCTGTTTCCTAGAGTTGAGTATCTTATGGTTTGTCTCCCTCTCTGATTTCATCTTATTTTATTTTTCCCTTCCTTTCCCTATGATCCTCTGTTTTGTTTCTTAAATTCTACATATGAGTTAAATCATATAATAATTGTCTTTCTCTGATTGACTTATTTTGCCTAGCATAATAATATGCTCTAGTTCCACCCACATCATTGTAAATGACAAGATTTCATTTTTTGATGGCTGGGTAATATTCCATTGTAGAATTTTTTTTTCTATCTGTGAAAAATGCCGTTGGAATTTTGGTAGGAATTCCATTGAATCTGTAGATGGCTTGGGGTAGAATAGGTATTTTAATAACATTAATTCTTACAATCTGTGAACACAGGATATCTTTCCATTTATTAATGTCTTCTTCAATTTCCTTCTGTGCTTTATACTTTTCAGTGTATAGATCTTTCATCTTCTTGAAATAAGAAAAAATAAAATGCAACAAACCAAACTGGTATGAGTCAAGCCTGTGGTGAGGCAGAGAGAAACAGACAGGGCTGAACAGAAGCAGTAAAAATCAGAGAAACTGTAGCCATCCAGAGAGAGCCCAAAGAACCAACTAGGTCCGGAAGTGACAGGGAGGGAAAGAGGGAGCTGAGGTCAGGGAGGTGAGAGCCAAGAATGGAGGAAAGAAGCCTAGCCTAGCCAAAAAAAAAGAAGTGGCAGGTAGCACACTGCACTCAGCATGGATTTAGGGTGGGCCATAAATGCAATGACTGGAGTTCTTCTAGGAAGAGAAGACATGTAGAGATGTGGAGGGAAGCAGGCTGTGTGAAAGATTCAGGCAGAGATTGGGGTAATGCTGCCACAAGCAGCAGGAATGCAGGCACCACCAGGAGCTGGAAGAGGCAAGGGAGGACACTCTGCTGTTGATAAACCATGAATTGACCACAGGACTCCCCATTTATTCTCACTCAAACCATCAAAAGCTAATAGTACATTGTCTTTAAAATTCTATTTAATGCATAGCCTATCATACAGATGTCCTGGAGGTCACTTACTATGCAGGATGTCATCATGTAAACTTCCCAGGTCCCTAGTTATCACACCTGTACACCTTCTTCCTCTTCTTCCTCTTCCTCTTTTTCTTCTTCTCCTTCTTTCTTCTTCTTCTCTTCCTCCTCCTTCTTCTCCTTCTTGCAGTTTTATACCTTTATTTGACAACCAGCAATTCGTTCTCATCCACATTAACTGTCTATAGATTTTTGAAAGTGGTAACAGGTACACAGATAATGTATAGAGCTTGTTTGGTGAATCTTCATCTTCATTACGTTTTCTGGACAACTGCACATGGGTACGGTCTATTCCTTATCCCTTCGGCCCAAACAGCTTTGTTGAGCCTGGCATCAATGTGCATATCTGGAGTTCCCATCTCCTTCATGGCATATTTCCGGATCTCTCTGAGTGCTCAAGGGGCATGCTTCTTGAAACCCACTCCATGGATGTGCTTGTGAATGTTGATGGTGTACTCTGGTCACTACCTCGCTGATGGCAGAACAGCCCTTCTTACCACCCTTCTTTATGAAAGCCATTCTGCTGGGCCCAGGTTGGAAAGGAACACCTTCATTTGTCAGTGTAACTCCCTGAAATCCTAGCCTACATCTGGGAACCAGTCAGGAATAATTTAAATGCATGGGAGAGAAAAACCCAACTGAAATTAACTTAAGATGAGCAGTGGGTGTTACACTCAACTGATAAATTATTGAACACTGCATCTGAAACTAATGATGTACTATATGTTGGCTAATTGAATTTAAATAAAAAATAAATAAAAGAATTTACTCCCCCCAAAATAAATAAAATTAAGATAAAACAATTTAACAGAAAATAAAAATAGGAAAGATTCAATGAGGGTAGAAATCAGCTATGTTAATGGAACTTGAGTAGATTATGTCCAGACATAGATACTTGCAGAATACAAATGAGGGGAACAGGTCTTGTCCTGTCCACGCCCACACCCACCCCTACTATGCTGTCCTCCCAGATGACCTCAAACCCAGGCAACCGCTCCTACACTGTGACCTCACTCAACTCCACCTTCCAGAATGCCAGGTCTGGCAGGTAAGAGCCCTGTGTACTGGACTCTACCTTGTGTTCCATAAAGGGCTCTGTGCCTGGATCTGACTGGACCAGAGAGGGCCATGGGATGTCCTGCCCCAGGACACTGAAGAGTTTGGAATATGCAGACTAGCTCACACTGAAGGGTCAGGCCTGCCCCCGTTCTGGGATGAAATCAGCTTCCACCAAAGCTGCTGGCTCTGGGAGAGAGCTTTCACTAAGTTAAATCCAGAGCCTGTTGTAAGAGGAATGAAGTACAGCTGTCTGAGGCATAGCTGTCCACCTCCACTCACTCTCTACCTTTTTGTTTTTCAGGCTTTGACCCTCTGAAATCAAGCTTCCTTCCCCACCTCTGCTGAAACTACTCTACCAAAAGTTTAAGAAGTTCGGAAAATACCAGGTCCTTCCAGAACAACATCACTTCTTTTCCTTCCTGAACCTAGTGAGACAGTCTCCCCCTCTGACTTCTACAGAAGTGACACCTTTAGTCCATCAATCATTTGTTCACCATAAATGATTACAATGTTTACTGAATAAATTGTTTATAAACAAAATGAATTGTTTATTGAATAATTCCAATGTGTCCTATGCTGTGAGGTGGACAAGTTTCATCCAGGGTGAAGGCAGTGAGCCTGCTGGCAAGGATTCTCTTTTTTTTTTCTTTAAATTCAATTAGCCAAGGTATAGTAAGTACATCATTGGTTTTTGATATAATGTTCAGTGATTCATCAGTTTAGTATAACACCCAGTGCTCATCACATCAAGTGGCCTCCTTAATACCCATCACCTGGTTACCCTATCCCCCCAACCCCCTCCCTTTCCACAACCCTCAGTCTGTTTCCCGGAGTCAAGAGTCTCATATGGTTTGTCTCCCTCTCTGATTTCTTCCCATTCAGTTTTCCCCCCTACCCCTATTGTCCTCTGCATTATTCCTTATGTTTTACATATGAATGAAACCATGATAATTGTTTCTCTGATTGACTTATTTCAAATGAAATCCAATCTCTTACCCACAAAACCACCACTCTATACTCTTTCACACCTTTGTCTCTCAAAAGAGTTTAATGAAATACAATTTTGGTATAACAAAGCACAGTGGTATAGAGCAAGAAACAGATTGACATCTCGAAAGGAAGTGAAACTGGGGGCTGTCTCATGGTGAAGCACCCCACTGGATCCTTCCACACAACCTTTTCCTACTTTTCCTCTAGTTGTCAGAATGTCCCTCTTGGCTTCTGGCTCTCTCCACCTCTGTGGCAATCCTGTCTGCCCTCAAGGCCTCAGCCAGTCTCTCTCTTGCTTTTTTCACTTTCTGAGTCTGTCTCCGGATATCTCCAGGTGTTACTAGCTGTCTGCAGATGGGTGGTGGGAGATAGAGACCCACTCCTGGGAACATCCCTGCCCAGACTGAAGATGGTACTGTGCTGGGCCCAGGGCCACTAGGTAGAGACCCTGCACCCGCACTGCCTGGTGCAATCACTTGTGAGGTATTTATGAAGTCCAAAGTACTTAAAATTTCTCCTTCCCTGCTGCAGGCCTGGAGTCCCTGCAGTCTCCTGTACACAGAAATTTGCTGGGGCTTCTCCAAGGCCCTGTCTCGTTGACTGTACCTGACCTCATCGCCAGGATGGGAAGTTATGCTCGTGACTGGCCTCTTAAAAATGCAACTGGTCAGCCTTATAGGAGGTGCAGCTCTTTTATGATATCTTTTCTTGGCCTTGGCTAAATGGACTTGTCTTTTCTTCTCTATGGTCTGGGACATCATGTTTCTTTTGAGCTTGCCCTTTGAAAACAAAATGAAATGTGATATTTTAATAAAGTGGGGAATGAGGACCACCAGCCACAAAGAATGTTCTCAGCTCATATGAATATTCCACCCTCCTCTCTCCATGGAGAAATGTGTCTTGAATTGCACGGTGCATCACAATCATCCAGAGGGTTGTTAAAACTCAGATTTCTGGGCCTCAAGCCAAGTAGGTCTGGGGTGGGGCCAAGAATCTGCCTTTCTAAGGGTTCTTAGGTGATGCTGATGCTGCTGGTGCAGGCACCGCACACTGAGAATTAGTTCTGGGACACCATCAAGCAGATATAAGTCAAGGACAGAAAGCTTGAGATCATTACCCAGTGCCAACTCCAGACCCTTTCCCCTCCACCATCTTCCCTGGAGGATGTTTCCCTCCTCCCACCCTTGTCAATGTCAACCACACACATGCTGGTACTCCCTGACCCACCATCATTTAGACACAAGGATCATAGGTTTCTTTGTATCCCAAGACTTCAGGTTTTCATTATCTCTTTACTATGCTTTAGGACACACTACCTCCTGGTTTTCCTAGCTTTCATGCCTCATCTTCAGTGAGATCATGTCCCTCCCAACTCTGAGATACTTACTAGCTTTCACTTGCACACCCAAATCCCATCTTCACTCAACTATCTTCCTGTTCGTAAATAAATAACTCAGAAACATCATATTCCCATAACACAGATCCCCTTTATTTTTTTGCACAAAGACCTCCATTGTAAACCATTTTTCAAAGTTCTGGTACAGAACATTCTCCCTGATACTCTTCATTCTCTTCTCCCTGCTAATGTCAGCTCCTCTTTCTGACTTAACACAAGTAGATGCTTCTTAGAAATCAATCCTGCTCGCACATTTGTTCATCCACACCCCTGTCTAGGCCATCCATCCATTTCCTTGACTTCAAATACCATTAGCCCATAGAGCTAGAAATGCCCATAGAATCAGCACAGATCTGACTCCAATCCTGATACCCAATGCCATCCTCCCACTCACCTCTTCAGCGATAATATTGATGACTCCACTCACAGTGACCAGATCCCAAGTTGAACCAACCAATTCCCCAAATAATTCACTGCTATCAAAGTGTCCCCAAACCCACTTGTTAGTACTAATGTCTTGTTTAAACCTGAGTGGCAATTGAGATACCACCTTACACCAGTTAGAATGGCAAAAATTGATAAGGCAAGAAACAACAAATGTTGGAGAGGTTGTGGAGAAAGGGGAACACTCTTACACTGTTGGTGGGAATGCAAGTTGGTACAGCCACTTTGGAAAACAGTGTGGAGGTGCCTCAAAAAATTTAAAATAGAGCTACCCTATGACCCAGCAATTGCACTCCTGGGTATTTACCCCAAAGACACAGATGTAGTGAAAAGAAGGGACACATGCACCCCAATGTTCATAGCAGCAATGTCCACAGTTTGGCTACTGGAGCCAAGATGCCCTTCAACAGACCAACGGATAAAGATGTGGTCCATGTATACAATGGAATATTACTCAGCCATCAGAAAGGATGAATACCCAACTTTTGCATCAACGTGGATGGGACTGGAGGAGATGATGCTAAGTGAAATAAGTCAAGCAGAGAAAGTCAATTATCATATGGTTTCACTTATTTGTGGAACATAAGGAATAGCAGGGAGGACATTAGGAGAAGGAAGGGAAAAATGAAGGGGGGCGGGAATCAGAGGGAGAGATGAACTATGAGAGACTATAGACCCCAAGAAACAAACAGGGTTTTAAAGGGGAGGGGACTGGGGTGATGGGTTAACCTGGTGATGGGTATTAAGGAGGGCACGTATTGCATGGAGCACTGGGTGTTATATGCAAACAATGAATCATGGATCACTACATTAAAAACTAATGATGTACTGTATGGTGACTAACATAACATAATAAAATAAAAAAATGCTTAAAAATAAAATAAATAAAATAAACCTGAGTGGCATCTGGCCACCCTGCCACCTCACACTCTTATAACAATGAATCCTGAATCCATCTAATAAACTCAACACCAAAAAACAAAAAAAATCCAGTCAAGAAATGGGCAGAAGACATAAACAGACATTTCTCCAAAGAAGACATACAAATGGCCAAGAGACACATGGAAAAATGCTCAACATCATTCAGCATCAGGGAAATATAAATCAAAACCACAATGAGATACCACCACACACTAAGAATAGCTAAAATTAACAAATCAGGAAACAGATGTTGGTGAGGATGTGGAGAAAGGGGAACCCTCTTACACTGTTGGTGGGAATGCAAACTGGTGCAGCCTCTATGGAAAACAGTATGGAGGTTCCTCAAAAAGTTAAAAATAGAACTACCCTATGACCCAGCAATTGCACTACTAGGCATTTATCCAAAAGATATAAACATAGTAATTCGAAGGGGCACACGCACCCCATTGTTTATAGCAGCAATGTCCACAGTAGCCAAAATATGGAAAGAGCTCAGATGTCCATCAACAGATGAATGGATAAAGATGATATAATGGAATATTACTCAGTCATCAAAAAGAATGAAATCTTGTCATTTGCAACAACGTGGATAGAACTAGAGGGCATTATGCTAAGAAAATAAGTCAGCCAGAGAAAGACAAATACCATATGATTTCACTCATATGTGGAATTTAAGAAACAAAACAGATGAACATGGAGGAAGGGAAAGAAAAATAAGATAAAAACAGAGAGGGTGGAAAAACCATAAGAAACTCTTAGCTCTAGGAAACAAACTGAGGGTTGCTGGAGGGATGGTGGGTGGGGGGATGGGGTAATTGCATGATGGGCATTAAGGAGGGCACTTGATGTAATGAGCACTGGGTGTTATATGCAACTGATGAATCACTGAATTCCACCCCTGAAACTAATAATATACTATATATTAACTAAATTGAATTTAAATAAAAATTTTAAAATCAAATAAATAAGACTCTCAACTTCTGAATAATTCTTGAGCACCTTTCAGTTTCCCTACAAAATACCATTTCTCCAGTGACCTTTCCTGATCCAGCCATCAGAACTACATTTTTTGTAATTTTAACTTTTTCAATGTTCACTACTACATGTATTTCTTTCATATTGTTTTTCTTTTTTTAAGATTTTATTTATTTATTTGAGAGAGAGAAAAGGAGCAGGGGAAGGGGGAGGGAGAAGCAGGCTCCCTGCTGAGCAGGGAGCCCAATGCAAGGCTTGATCCCAGGACCCTGAGGTCATGACCTGAGCAGAAGGCAGATGCTCAACCGAGCCACCCAGGTGCCTCTCATATTGTTTTTCTATAAATCGGATATTCAGTGAAGACATAACTAATGTGAACTTTAATGTTTTACACACGGTATCCACTTGTTTTGCCTTAGAAGGTGCTCAGTTATATTTATTGAAGGAAATTATTCAAACTCAAAAAAATACTTTCTAGATTTTTCAAATAAATTCACTTAACCACAATTATACAATGACATAATCTCTACGGTGGCAGACTGCACTTAATTATCACTGCCTGAGGTTTTTTGGTTTTTTTTATCCTTTCTCCCTGGAATTCATTATAGCATTCCCTTTATTCACAGTATCAGTTAACCAAGGTCAACTGTGGTCTGGGGTCCAGACGGAATGGTTAGGGATGTAGCCTAACCCTACATCACAGTGCTTCTGTCATTCACTCCACTCCACCTCATCATGTAGGCATTTTGTCATCTTACATCATCAAAAGAAGAAGGGGGAGTACAGTACAGTAGGATATTTTGAGAGACTACATTCACATAACCTTATTATATTGTTATAATCTACTTTATTATTGTTACTAATATCTTGCTGTACCCAATTGATAAACTGTATCATAAGTATGTATGTATAGGAAAAAAACATATATAGGATATATATAGGGTTCAATACTATCCATGGTTTCAGGTATCCACTGAGGGTCTTGGAACATGTTCCTCGGGGATATGGGAGGAGTACTATAGAAGACTCTAATCACAATAAGCTGTCTAAAATGCAAACCTAATGTGCCTTTCTTTTTAAACCAATCATTTCTTTTTTTAATTTTATTTTATTATGTTATGTTAGTCACCATACATCATTAGTTTTTGATGTAGTGATCCACGATTCATTGTTTTTGTATAGCACTCAGGGCTCCATGCAGAACGTACCCTCCTTAATACCCATCACTGGGCTAACCCACCCCCCAACACCCTCCCCTCTAGAACCCTCAGTTTGTTTCTCAGAGTCCATAGTCTCTCATGGTTCATCTCTCCCTCCAATCATTTCTATCTTTTTTTAAAAGGAAGCCATAAACCTCATATCATTCCTGTAGTCCTGCCATAATTATCTTTTAGAGCTTTATTCATTTATTTTGGAGAGAGAGGGAGAGAGAGGCAGACTCCCTGCTGAACACGCAGGGAGCCTGACATGGGGCTTGATCCCAGGACCCTGGGATCATGACCTGAGTCAAAGGCAGACACCTAACCAACTGAGCCACCCAGGCGCCCCTCCTGCCATAGTTATTAATACCAACACTTTCAATACTCAAGAGGTCCCAGCGTGGAGGGAAAATTATTTGATCCTTCCATTTATAGAGCACCTATTTTAGGCCAAGTTGTGCACTAAAACCCATGATCCAGAATTTAACTTAACAGAGTCACTGCCCCTTTTTATTTTAATCTTGGTGAGAGGACAGAGTTAATACAAAGAGTAATGAATGTCTACTATCATGTCAGGTATAGTTAACAGCTACGATAAATCGTAAGATTGATACAGAGAGAAAGAGGGAGGGATGGAGGAAGATAGTAGGGAGGGATCAGAGGACAAAGAAATTAACTACAATTATTGTTGATGAAGAGATTAGGGAAGGACTAACTGAGGACACATTTGAGCAAAGAATTGAATTAAAAAAAAAAAAAAAGACCAAGCACATTGTGGGTAAAGAATTTTCCAGAGAGGGGAAGGATTTAAACAGTGCAGGGCCAAAGGCTACATCCACTTCCTAGTGATATTGTTGGTTGAAACAAAACAACAAAACAAAAACATCTATCCTATTAGCCCAAGAAAATTTCCATATGTAAAATAGTACAACACCTTGAACGTTACTTAAAAAACATTAACACCTAAGAAACAGCTTTCAGTAAGATAGCTCCTCATTTTTAAAGCTCCTGTCTGCTCATTTAGAAGCTTCACAGGAGGGTAAGTATATTAGTGGGCACTGGTGCCCATCATTATGCACCCCACACTCACCGGAGTAGGCTGGTTTGGAGAACAGGTGGATGCAGGTCCTTCCATGGCTGCAAAGTTGTGCTTCCCCTAGTCATGATGAGAGAGCCCGTGGCTTGCTAGAAAATGTGAGATTTCTGCTTCCGATTCCCCTTTTATGGAGGAAGGGAGTGGATAACCCAATCAGCCAATAATCCAGAAGATCCTGTCTTTATATCAATGGGATTTGAGCAATTCCTAAATCTTTATACAAAGACACAAAAATTGGGGCACCTGGCTGGCTCAGTCAGAGGAGCCTGTGACTCGATCTTGAGGTTGTGAATTTGAACCCTACGTTGGGTGTAGAGATTACTTAAATAAATAAATAAATAAATAAATAAATAAATAAAACACAAAAATGTGGGGCTTTTGACATGGTTAGATATTGTTGTAGATGAAATCGTTGAATACATTTGTATGTAAGATACATGTGGGGTTTTTTTTAAAGATTTTATTTGTTATTTATTTGGCAGAGAGAGAGAGCACAAGCAGGGGTGTTGGCAAGCAGAGGAAGAGGGAGAAGCAGGCTCTGCTGAACAGGGAGCCAGATGCCGGGCTCTATCCCAGGACCCTGGGATCATGACCTGAGCCAAAGGCAAGACGCTTAATCGACTGAGTCACCCAGGCCCCCTGTGAGGTACATTTGTATCTGCAGTTTCTATCCACATTTTAATGTTCCCTGTTTCTCACACTACGGATAAATTTCATAAAAATAGAAATGGAAGTTTCTATATAAAAATTTTCATGCATCTTATGTTTTATTAGGAAAAAATTAGAAACTAACTGTTTCTTACTAATGGAATGTCAAAAATATTTATTAACAATTCTATGGAATGTATCACAAAAACATTAAAAGTAAATTGATATTTTGTGCATTTATATTTCATTTAATTGCCAATAAATTTGAGAGTACTTCAGCCATCTTATGCTTTCTCTACCCTTTGACCTAAATAGTTAATGTTCCTTTACTCTCTTCATTTTACTGACTTTAACTCTTTTATTTTTTTTTTGGACTTTTTTTTTTTGAGACAGAGAGAGAGAGAGAGAGTGTGTGTGTGTGTGTGTGTGTGTGTGTGCGCGCGCGCGCGCATACACAAGAAGGGGGGAGGGGCAGAGGGAGAAGTAGGTTCCCCTTTGAGCAGGGAGCCTGATGCAGGACCCCTGGGATTATGACCTGAGTTGAAGATGCTTAACAACTGAGCCACCCAGGCACCCCTAACTCTTTTATTATTCTATTGTTCCCTCAATAGACTTATCAGTTACAATCATATACAAATCTTCAAGTAGTTAATGAGGGACACCTGGGTGGCTCAGTTGTTAAGGGTCTGACTCTTAATTTCAGCTCAGTCTTGTTATCAGGGTGGGGAGTTCAAGCCCCGCCTTGCACTCCACACTTGTTGTGGGGCCTACCTAATGAGTTCTTTACTTAATGTAGTCTAATACAACTACTTTTTCCACCTTCCCCAAATGCTAATACCTTCAAACACTTGCAACTACATTTTTAACCTTTCTGACTCTGCTTTGCTGTTCTCATGCATTTCAATTCTACATATATTTTAATCTCCAAGAGAGATTTCTAGAAATGCCTCATAAAACAAAATTCATTTGTAATTGTAAATTTTCCTTTCCTTCTCTTCATTCCTTCCTGCATTCTTGATTTTCAACCTGGGAGTCTATTCCTTTGGATTGAAGAAATTACTCTAGTATTTGCTTGCTAGATCAAGTCAGCTAACAATGAAATGTTTCTGCTAACAATGAAATGTTTCATTTTAAGTTGTTCTAAAGATATCTTTATTGTGGGCAATAGCGCTGCTGGGTATAGAATTCTGGTTTTGATACATTTCTTCTAGCATTTTTTTTTTTCAGTACAAACAGGTGGGGTTTTTTTTTTTAATTTTATTATGTTATGTTAGTCACCATACCATAGATCATTAGTTTTTGATGTGGTGATACACGATCCATTGTTTTCATATAACACCCAGTGCTCCATGCAGTATGTGCCCTCCTTAATACCCATCACTGGGCTAACCCATCCCCCCTCCCCTCTAAAACCCTCAGTTTGTTTCTCAGAGTCCATAGTCTCTTATGGTTCATCTCCCCCTCTGATTCCCCCTCTTCAATTTTCCCTTCCTTCTCCAAATGTCCTCCCTGCTATTCCTTATGTTCCACAAATAAGTGAAACCATATGATAATTGACTTTCTCTGCTTGACTTATTTCACTTAGCATAATCTCCTCCAGTCCCATCCATGCTGATGTAAAAGTTGGGTATTCATCCTTTCTGATGGCTGAGTAATATTCCATTGTATATATGGACCACATCTTCTTTATCCATTCATCTGTTGAAGGGCATCTCAGCTCTTTCCACAGTTTGGCTATTGCAGACATTGCTGTTATGAACACTGGGGTGCATATGGCCCTTCTTTTCACTACATCTGTGTCTTTGGGGTAAATACCCAGTAGTGCAATTGCTGGGTCATAGGGTAGCTCTATTTTTAATTTTTTGAGGCACCTCCACACTGTTTTCCAAAGTGGCTGAACCAACTTGCATTCCCACCAATAGTGTAAGAGGGTTCCCCTTTCTCCACAACCTCTCCAACATTTGTTGTTTCTTTCCCTGTCCATTTTTGCCATTCTAACTGGTGTAAGGTGGTATCTCAATGTGCTTTTGATTTGAATTTCCCTGATAGCTAATGATAATGAACATTTTTTCATGTGTCTGTTAGCCATTTGTATGTCTTCTTTGGAGAAGTATCTGTTCGTGTCTTCTGCCCATTTTTTGACTTGATTATTTGTTTTTTGGGTGTTGAGTTTGAGAAGTTCTTTATAGATCTTGGATACCAGCCCTTTATCTGTAGTGTCATTTGCAAATATCTTCTCCCATTCTGTGTGTTGCCTCTGTTTTGTTGACTGTTTCCTTTGCTGTGCAGAAGCTTTTTGTCTTGATGAAGTCCCAAAAGTTCATTTTTGCTTTTGTTTCACTAGCTTTTGGACTGTATCTTGAAAGAAGTTGCTGTGGCTGATGTCAAAGAGGTTACTGCCTATGTTCTCCTCCAGGATTTTGATGGATTCCTGTCTCACATTGAGGTCTTTCATCCATTTTGAGTTTATCTTTGTGTATGATGTTAGAGAATGGTCGAGTTTCATTCTTCTGTATATAGCTATCCAGTTTTCCCAGCACCATTTATTGAAGAGACTTTTTTCCATTGCACATTTTTTCCTGCTTTGTCGAAGATTATTTGACCATAGAGTTGAGGGTCCATATCTGGGTTCCCTATTCTGTTCCATTGGTCTATATGTCTGTTTTTGTGCCAGTACCATGCTGTCTTGGTGATCACTGCTTTGTAATATAGCTTGAAATCGGGCAACGTGATGCCCCCAGCTTTGTTTTTCTTTTTCAACATTTCCTTGGTGATTCGGGGTCTTTTCTGATTCCAAACAAATTTTAGGATTGTTTGTTCCAGCACTTTGAAAAATGTCATTGGAATTTTGATTGGGATGGCATTGAAGGTATAGATTGCTCTGATATCAACAGAACACTAGCATTTTAAAAGTAGTGTTCTGTTGATATCAAACTTATTTAATTTTTGTTTCAATGCCACTAGTTAACCTTTTCTTATTTATCTGGCCTCTGCATTCTCCAAAATCTGTTACCCTAACTTTGTTTTTTTAGACAATGGCGTATTTCCCTGTTGTCTCCTGTGTACTGACTTTGCTAAGGGGGTGGTGATTTAATTACATCTGTGGGTTGGTGTCTTTCATCAATGTGGAACATACTGTATATCTTCACTTCTGACGTCATTCTTCCCCATGATCTCTCAACTCTTCTTCTTTTTTAATTTTTTATTCAGGATTTTTTTTTATTTTATTCATTTATTCATTTTTTTAATTTTTATTTCCCTGGATATTTTTAGGTTTGTAAATCCAGCTGTGATATTTCCTCCCAGACAGTTCATCCTAATTTCAAGGGAAGAACTTGAGGAGAAATCAAGTATCTAGGGTATGGGACCCCCAGGCCTTAGCATGTGAAGTAATGTATCACCTGCATAGCAGACCTCTGGAGCCCAGTGGAGCATCGTGGTGACCACCCAGCAGGGTGTCAGCATAAGAAGTGCAGGCTGTCTTGGTTGAGCTGTTCGATTCCATATGTGTTTAATATGTGTGGAAGAATCTCCTGTGTTTAAATCGTAATAAAGTTGAGTTTTACCAGTATAAAAAAAATTTATTCAAATTCAATTTAATTAACGTATACTGTAGTATTTAGTGATTCATCAGTTGCATATAACACCCAGAGCTCATTACATCAAGTGACCTCCTTAATGCCCATCACCCAATTACCCCATCCCCCCACCCAATGCCCATCACCCAATTACCCCATCCCCCCACCCACCACTCCTCCAGCAACCCTGTTTTTTTCCTAGAATTAAGAGTCTCTTGTGGTTTGCCTCTCTCTGTTTTTATCTTATTTTATTTTTCCTTCCCTTTCCCTATGTTCATCTGTTTTGTTTGTTAAATTCCACATATGTGTGAAATCATATGGTATTTGTCTTTCTCGGAGTGCCTTATTTCATCTCAGCTCTTCTTTTGATCTCAATTTTCTTTTAACTCTGTCTTGAGTTTACTAAGTGTTCACCCTAGAGTTTTGTTAGGATATGTGCTCTTGAACTGTCTTCTGGTTCAGTAACCCAGCCTTTGCTGGAATCAATCCCTTCTTAATTACTTAAATTTTTAATTTCAGTTCTACCATAAATGTAATACATAACTTTGAAAAGATAGCAGAGGCAGGGCACCTGCATGGCTCAGTTGGTTAAGCATCTGCTTTCAGCTCAGGTCATGATCCCAGGGTCCTGGGATGGAGCCCCACTTCAGGCTCCCTGCTTAGCAGGGAGTCTTCTTCCTCTACCCCTGGCTCCCCCTGTGTTCTCTCTCTCTCAAATGATTAAATAAAATCTTTTTTTAAATAATAAAATAAAAAGATAGTAGAGGAGTTTCACAATGAGGAGAAGTGTTTTACTTTTGATACAAGAAAACTCAAACTGATAGGAAAAAATTATAACTTGGATCATAATAAGCTCATGAGAAGCCACTGTTCATTAAAATTCACCAGTAAGGGGTACCTGGGTGGCTCAGTCAGTTAAGTGTCTGCCTTGGACTCAGGTCATGATCGCGGGGTCCTGGAATCCAGTAGGCTCCCTGCTCAGTGGGGAGCCTGCTTCTCCCTCTGCCTCTGCCCCTCCCCTCTGCTTGTGCTCTCTCTCTCTCTCTCTCTCTCTCTCTCTCTCTCTCTCAAATAAATAAATAAATAAAATCTTTAAGTAAAATAAAATAAAATTCACCAGTAAGACAGAGGGGGTGGACAACCTGGGTGAGAGAAGAAACTGACATCACACATATCTAATAAAGTACACCAAGCCAAATTATGTAAAGAATTCTGTCAAATAAAAAATAAAACTGAAAACCCACTAGAAAAGTGACTCAAAATTCTAAAATAGGCACACCATAAAAAAGGATAAACAAATACTCAGTTAACATGTTAAAAAAAAATGTTTAACCTCTTTTGTTTCCGGGAAATGCTAGTAAAAGTCACAATGAGATACTATAAAAGAGACAGTAGCTGAAATGAAAGGAAAGCAGGAGTCCCGCTCGTTGCCCAAGCTACGGAGCAGTCAGATCATTTCTGCATGGCCAGTGAGAATCTAAATTGGTAGAACCAGCATCTGGTAGAACTATAGGCAAACATCCCCAGCACTGTAAACCTGGGTGCGCAACTGACAAGTTTTAGTCTGGTCTCAAGAACTCGAGTCTAAACAGCTCCTTGCTAGAAATGAATCAAATGTGCAGCCTCAGGGAATGGATGGGTATATGCTGTGGCGTCTGTACCCAATGGAACTCAACTTGGCAATAAGAGTTCACAAATAACTACAGAGAAGATTAAGAATGGATCTCCCAAATGTGGTGTGGAGCCACACACCCATGGGAACAGCCCCAGGACAGCGAGCTGCCAGTGGTGATTGACAGCTGGTCCAGGACTACACAGAAAAGCCCCTGGGTTCTTACAGAGTGATGGGTGGGACACTGGAGCCCGACATCCAGACCCCAGGGACTTCCAGGAGCTGTCGTTCCAGGTGGTTGTCAGAGTAACTGCAGCACGCTGGTGGTCGCTCCCAGGGTTGGTTGGGGAGGGTGACTTGACTGGCAGCTCCCCCACGTCCTCGACTCCCCTTTGAGCCTCCCCTGGAGGCCGAGGACTCAGCTTTTCTCCCCCTGGAGGCTGCAGAGTCCCAGCATGCACGTGATCACCTCCAGCTGCCCTGGGAGGTGAGGTCCCGGTCCTGGCACCACTGGCAGTCCCAGCGCAGCTCACACTCAGCAACTGGGTCCTGGTGGTTGTCTCTGCACCCATCCTGAGGTAACAGAGTGTCACCAGTTCTCTGCCCAGGCCTGGTCGCTCCATCCCTCCAGGCCAATGCACTTGGGGAATCAATATTGGAGAAGAATCCGTCTCAGCCCAGAAAGCAGAGCACATGCGCCTCCCCCTTGCAGATGAGGAGGGCTAGATTCCCTGGGGCCACCAGTCCCAACCCCCGGCGGCACCCTCAGCCAACCCATCCCGGGGATTGGCCCCTCTTGCCTCAGTACATTGGTCCTCAAGCCTCTTTCCAGCTGCCATCAGCTGCCCACGCCCAGTCAGAGGATGCACCCCCCCGGGGGGCCTGGGGTCCTGGCCCAGCTCCGCACTCAGACCTCTGCCTCCCTCCCCAAGTCCAGGGCCCAGAACCTGCCTTGTGTCCCATCGAAGACCGCCCTCCCAGGTCTGGAGGTGATTATTCTAAGGGGATTGTCCCCACGCGCCCACCCCTCTGCCAAGAATTGGCACACGCCATTCAGGAACGGTGGACACCTGCTTCTTCTAAAGTGGTCTGCATGACCCCACCTCACCTGCACTTAAGAACACCACAAATGGAGATGCTGGGGGCTCTCACCCAAACCTTTGCTCTGCAACAGATCTCGATACGAGATGAGAGAGAAACCTAGAGTTTGGAGAGAAAATATTGCAAATCTCATTTATCACAAAGGACTAATACACAAAATAGAGAAAATTTCCTACTAGCCCTTGGTTGCGGTGGAGGGGAGGGAGACCCAGAGGGAAAATAGGGGAAAGACTTCAACAGACATTACACAAAGAAAAGCAGTCGAAAAGCTGTCCAACATCCCACCCGAGGGCAATGAAAATGAAATCCACTGTGAAATACCAGAACCCAGCTCTTAGGGTGGCTGCAATGAACATTGGGACCCTAAAGAGGACTGGGGAAAATAAAGCAGCTGGAAATCTGGCCCATTCCTTGTGGGAATGCAATATGGGGCAACCACTTGGGGGAAATGATGTGTAATTACTTCTGCATTAATCATACACTTAACCATTCGCCCCAGCTTTCACACTCTGAGCTATTTACTTGAGAGAAATGAAAAGATATGTTCATAAAAGCACTGAATGCCAAGAGTTACAGCAGCCGTATTCACAATGGCCAAAAGCTGGATGTGACTCCAGTGTCCTTCAAATTGAATGGATATTCAAATGATGACCCATCCCTCACAGGGGATGCTACTCGGCATTAAAGAGGATGGGATTTTTACATTTGATTCCAAGTTGATGGTAAAATTATTATAAATACTAATATTTGATGTAGTTATTTGGAAGATTATAAATCTACTTTGGGAAATTTAGCTCTGTGAGTCTTATAACAGTAAATCTTTTGTATCTGTATACAGATCAAGTATATTTGATCAAATTTAACTTTGGAACTGAATACACTGTAATTGTGAACACACACTGGATTTCAAAGCTCTGAACAAAGACAAGTTATAACATATCTTACTCATTGCTTTAGTGTGGATTATAATTCAAGCGATAACATTGGATTTCTTGAGTTGAATAAAAATGTTTCAAAACTGCAGTTGATCGATTTGTGTTTATTTTGGTAAATGTGTTTGCTCAAAAATTGGAAACGACATGGCAGTTTTTACATGTCTATTGGGCTTGGCTGGATGAAGCCAATGATAGTTAAGCCCACAAGAGTGGACAGGGTTGATTTCCCAAAGGAAAGGAAGCTCCACCAGCCCCTAGAGAATGTAATCCACCCGCTCTGACAAAATGTGTGTGCATACACACACAAACTTAAAAATGTAGCAGGGTTCTATCTATCTATATATATCTTTACCTGTCTCTCTCTCTCTCTCTCTCTCTCACACACATACACACACACACACACACACACACACTTCTTACACAAAGGCACATTCACAAATCCAATCTAAATTGGCCTGAGATCAACCCCAAATTTACATCAGAATTTCTGAAATGTCAAGAGGCTGCTAATCTAAGAAGTCAGGCTGCTGACAGCTCTCATGGCTACTCTCAGAAAAGGAAGTCAGAAGCCAGATTATTTCAACAATTTGGTGGGAATCAAAATCAGAAAGTCTGTCAAGATGTCTCGTGCATTTCCTTCTGCTTCTCTTAGGAATTCAATACTTATGGATAGCATTCCCTATAGTATTCTTTTTATAAATAAATTTTCTGTGTAAAGATACTATTTCTATTTACAATGTAAAAATGCATAATAAACAAATAAAAATAAGTATTTCTTGAAATGAATGAACAGGGTAGAGCCAGCAGTGAATATCAGTTATGCAATACTTAGAGAATGGGGGTTCAGTCAGGGAACAGGTCACATTGGAGGAATTCTAACGGCTTTAGGCTGATTCTGATTATATCCACCTCATTTATTGAGTTATTCTCAACCCTTCCCCTCTTCCTGGCCCATCCTGTTATTTAGTACCAGGGCCAAACAATCACATTGGACATTGCTAACAAATCCACTTGTTCTTCCCCATGTGACAACACATGGGGGGTTCCCCAAGACCTCACTCTGCTTCTGCACTCTTCTCCCTTCACAAGGCCACAGGAACATCTCCAAAACTCAACCTCTGTGACTGCCCACCTTCAATGTCCATGATGTTTGCACACTTGCATCCAAGGGGTCTCCAGGGTTGGTTCTTAACAAGGGTTTGAACAGAACTTGGACATGCAGCCTGGGACATCCACCTCCATGTGCTCATGGTCTCTCATGATGCAGGATGGAGACAGGGGTAAGAAAAGAATGGGCTAGTGCTGGTCAAGTTTCCCTGTGTCAATACATTCTGGGGTAGTTGCTATAGAATCTAGAATCCTAAATCCAAACCTGGTCTTCAAGACCATAATGAAGATACATTTGTAAAGTAGGACAAGGGGATACTTTACTTGGAAGTTTGTTCACTGTGAATATTTAGGTATGTGAGAGTTGCATTGGTGTCATTTATACCCTTGCTTAAAAACCTGACAATTTCTTAGGAAGGAGCCCAGGAAGGATAAAAAGAGGTAGAACAAGGAATTCTACTTCCTGTAGAAGCCTCGTAGAATAATAGTATTTTAAAATATTGTTCACATGTATACTTTCCAAAAATAAAGTTTGAATTTCTAAAGCCCAGGATTTTCCAAACAGGAGAACTAGTTAGTGAAATGAACACCCACGGCTCTCCTCCTTTCCCCTGACTGTTGCATCTGAGCCTCTTTGCAGTATCTCCTTGTCTTGTCTTCCAAGACTTGAGCTCATGCAGGGTTCTGTCTTCAGCCCACAGCAACTCTCCGTGCTCTGGAAAAGACTCAGCTGACCCTGACAACCAACACCACTCCCACACCAAGAATCCCATCCCTCCCCCAGAAGATCCTAGAAATTCTAAGCTTTGGCCTCAAACCACTAAAAAGGCTCCTGACAACCTAAATAAGTTGGTTTAACCCATTTCCTCATCTCCAAGACACATGGTTAGTGCAGATTAAAATATTTGTGATGCATACAACAATGTAGTCCGTCAATTTACTCATCATTGTTATGGAGTCTTTCTACATGTGTGCTCCATACAGAGTGCTAGTCACAAGTCTCAGGAGCTTATAATGTAGGAAGAATATATTCAAATTTATTTGTGACATATGGATATAGACCTTGTGAGATGCCATGTGTTCTAAGCATTTTTCAAATATCAACGCCTTTAGGCGCCTGGGTGGCTCAGTTGGTTGGGCGGCTGCCTTCAGCTCAGGTCATGATCCTGGAGTCCCGGGATCGAGTCCCGCATCGGGTTCCCTGCTCAACGGGGAGTCTGCTTCTCCCTCTGACCCTCCCCCCCATGTGCTCTCTCTCTCTCATTCTCTCTCTCAAATAAATTTTAAAAATCTTTAAAAAAATATCAAGGCCTTTAATACCCCAAATAATCTTATACTCCATCTACTCTTACTATCACCAACTGACAGAGGGAGAATTGAAGCAAAAACAACGTACAAAGCTGACCCTAATTCCCATATCTAGTAAGTGGTGGAGCTAGAATTTGAATATAAGCCGTTTAACTCTTTATTCCATGCTTTTGTGTATGACATTTTCTCTCTAAGTCTTCACACTATGAAATACTTTCATTTTAAGCAGTTATATATTTCTTCAAGTTAATCATTTTCATGGTATATCAAAAATGTCATTATTTTACATGTTACTGAAAAACAAAACACCCAGATAATAAAAGCTATCACATGTACAACCCAAGTTTAATTCTACTAAAATCTCTTGTTTCTGATATTTAATACAGAGAATATTCTAAAATATTTCATTCCAGCCTAAGAGGGCCAGGAAATCCCACTGGCACATTCTAATAAGCCAACGACAGGCTGAGAATGGGCCTCAGAGAAAAGGGTGACCTCGGGAGTTACCATTGAATCACAGTATTGGTGTGAGGGTCCTGGAGGAAAGTGGGATTTAGGATCTATAGTGTTTCAATCTGGGTGCTAATTTTTTAGATGTGTTTTGAGGGCTGGTGCTGAAGTACAGGAAAAAAAGGATGGGTCACTGTATCTTTGGGGAAATGGGATGAGAGAGAGATAAAGAGGAAATGGCAATTTCCCTCCACAGGGTTTTGAGGTGGGGGGGGAATCCAGCCTAAAAGACACAGTCTTGTGCCTGGAGTAACTGAAAGGGGTTGCATCTTCTTTGATCAAAACATAGAGCCCATCATCATGGACCTGCTTCATCTTAAAAGGATAAAGGAAGAAGGAAATGCTTTACTGCTCTTGCTCAACTGTGATATCAGTGAGGGTAATGACTGTGTCTGGCTCATCTTTGCAGCCCCAGCACTGAAGAGACTTTGGAACAAAATAAGCATCCTCTGGGACTGGCTGATTTTACTGAAAGAGAAAATGAAGTGGTTGGGTTTTTAAAGTCTGGAATAGAGTGCAGAAAGAGAAGATCTGTAGGGACCACTGGCCATTCTGGAGGATGGCCAAGCTCCTCATGTCTGTACATATTTGTTTGGGCACATACAGAATCCAAGGTGAAGTCTGTCCTTTGGATAAGCAGAATTTCAAGGAGGTAGGTGTATGGTCCCTGGTGCTTAATAAAGTCAAACTTTGTCCAGTGTCTGGACATGTTGTCAATAAGAAATTAAATTCTACCTGCCCCCAAATCATTAACTAGGCCTTAACAGAATTGAAATCAATATCTTGAAAAGTTATTCTGTTCATTGCAGCATTATTCACAATAACCAAGATATGGAAACAACTTAAATGTCCTCCTATGGATGAGTGCATAAAGAAGATGTGGTATATATATACAATGGAATATTATTTAGCCATAAGAAAGAATGTAAACCTGCCATTTGTGACAACATGGATGAAACTGGAGGGCAGCCAGACAGAGAAAGATAAATACTGAATGATATCACTTAAATGTGAAATCTTTTTTTTAAGTCAATTTCATAGAAACAGAGAATGGAATAGTGGTTCCCAGGGATGGGAGTGGGGAAATGAGATTTTGGCCAAAGGGTACAAACTTTGGGAATGATGAATAATTTCTAGGAATCTGATATACAGCATGGGGACTACAGTTAACAATACTGTATTAAATACTTTGAAGTTACTAAGAGAGTAAATCTTTAATGTTTTCACCACACATTAAAAA
This sequence comes from Zalophus californianus, assembly GCF_009762305.2. Classification (NCBI taxonomy): domain Eukaryota; kingdom Metazoa; phylum Chordata; class Mammalia; order Carnivora; family Otariidae; genus Zalophus; species Zalophus californianus. The sequence continues at coordinate 5,284,130 of NC_045595.1, forward strand.
AGATAATGGGGGGGAGGAGAAAGATGGTAGAGGAGTAGGAGACCAAAATTTCGTCTGGTCCCAGGAATTCAGCTAGATAGGGATCAAACCATTCTGAACACCTACAACTCAAGACTGTTGAATCACAGATCTGTACCTCTGAAACAAATAATACATTATATGTTAAAAAAAAGAAGAAGAAGAAGAAGAAGAAGATAGCAGGAGGGGAAGAATGAAGGGGGGGAATCAGAGAGGGAGATGAACCATGAGAGACGATGGACTCTGAAAAACAAACTGAGGGTTCTAGAGGGGAGGCGGGTGGGAGGATGGGTTAGCCTGGTAATATGTATTAAAGAGGGCATATTCTGCATGGAGCACTGGGTGTTATATGCAAACAATGAATCATGGAACACTGCATCAAAAACTAATGATGTAATGTATGGTGATTAACATAACAATAATAATAAAAAAAGAAAAAAGAATAACAGCAACTCTCTGAACAGAAAAGCGACCACTTTCTGGAAGGTAGGATGTATGGAGAAGTGAATCCGATGCAATATTCAGGAAGATAGACGGCGGGGGCGGGGGCGGGGGCTTCCATCTGCAGCTACCAGCAAGTGATAGAGCAACGGAACATAAAATCGGAACTTTTAGAAGTCGGCTCTGCTGAGGGACATCGCTCCAGTGGCTAAGCGAAGGGTGGACCCTCTCTGGGACAGTGTGGTCTCAGGACCCTCGGGGTCACAGAAAGACCGGTGTGCCTGAGTGCGGCAGAGCTCCCAGGTATCGGAGCGGGGAAGCCCAATGCAGAGACGAGCCCAGGAGTGGGCTCTCAGCTCGGGGTTGCCATAAACCATGATCCTTGGCACCGTCGGGCCACTGCTCTTCCAGCAGGGACCCAACAAGCGGCAGATCCGAGGAGACTCCCCTTCCTCCCCTGGGAGGAGCGGCACGGGAATGCACCACAGGGATCTGCTGGGTTTGGAGACTGCAAACGGGGTCGGGTGCTAGAGAGAGAAATGCTCGGTCACAGGCCAGGTGAGCACATAGTGCGGGGAGACGGGAGTGATTGACTGCTTTTCTCTAGGGGAGCACTGAGGAGTGGGGCCCCGAGTTCTTGGCTCCTCCATGTTGGAGATTGGGAGGCCTCCATTTTCACTCTCATCCTCCAAAGCTGTGCGGAAAGCTTACAGGGAACAAAGCTTCTGAGTGAAATCCAAGCAGATTACTTAGCCTAAACCCCAGCAAGGGCGGGGCAATTCAGCCTCTGGCAAAGACATTTGGGAACCACAGCAACAGGCCCCTCCCCCAGAAGATCAGCAAGAACAGCCAGCAAGCCAAGACCAAGTTTACCAATCAATGAGAACAACAGAACTCCAGCGCTAGAGGAATACTGCAATTAGAATTCATGGCTTTTTTCCCATGATTCTTTAGTCTTTCAAAGTTAATTTTTTTTAACTTTCTTTTTCTTTTTTTCTTTTTTTTTAATTTTTCTTTTTCCCTTTTTCAACCACCATCTTATCAATTCCTTTTTTAAGAAATCTTTTTTATTTTTCATTTTTAGAGTCATATTCTATCCCTTCATAGTAGTTAACCTTATTTTTGGTATATATATATGTTTTTCTCTCCTTAAAATTTTGGGATACAGTTTCTTCTAACAAACCAAAATATACCCTAAATCTCTACAGTATGGCTTTGTTCTAGTCTCCGGCCTGATCACATTCTCTCTCTTTTTTTTTTATCCTCTTCTTTCTTTTTTCAACCAACTACTTATCAATTCCTTTAATAAAATCTTTTATAATTTTCATCTTTACAGTCATATTCCATCTCTTCATCGTATTACCTCTTATTTTTGTACATATATAAGTTTTTCTTTCTTTAAAATTTTGGGAGGCACTTTCTTCTAACAGACCAAAATACACCTAAAATCTAGTGCGTTGCACTGATCTATGCTCCAGCCTGATCATATTTGATCAAATTCTGGTTTTGTTGTTGTTGTTGTTGTTGTTGTTGTTTGTCTTTTTGTTTGTTTGTTTTTATCTTTTTCTTTTTCATTTTTTTTTCTTTTTTCTTTCTTTCCCTTTCTTTGCCCCCAGTTTCGGGTCTCTTCTGATTTGTTTAGTGTATATTTTCCTAGGGATATTGTTACCCTGTTAGCATTTTGTTCTCTCATTCATCTATTCTCCTCTGGACAAAATGACAAGACAGTAAAAATCACCTAGGGAAAAAGAACAAGAGGCAGTACTGACTGCCAGGGACCTAATCAATGTGGACATTAGTACGATGTTGGAACTAGAGTTCAGAATGATGATTTTAAAGATACAAGATGGGCTTAATAAAAGCATGGAAGATATTAGAGAAACACTTTCTAGAGAAATAAAAGAACTAAAATCTAACAAAGTCGAAATCAAAAATGCTATTAATGAGCTGCAATCAAAAATGGAGGGAAAAATGAAGGGAGGGAAATCGGAGTGAGAGATGAACCATGAGAGACTATGGACTCTGAGAAACAAACAGCGTTTTAGAGGGGAGGGTGGAGAGTGGATTGATTAGCCCGGGGATTAAGGGTATTAAGGAGGGCATGTACTGCATGGAGCACTGGGTGTTATACGAAAATAATGGATCATGGATCACCGCATCAAAAACTAATGATGTATTGTATGGTGACTAACATAACATAATAAAATTTTAAAAAAATGGAGGCTCCAACTGCTAGGATAAATGAGGAAGAAGAGAGAATTAGTGATATAGAAGACCAAATGATGGAAAATAAAGAAGCTGAGAAAAAGAGAGATAAACATAATGAAGGGAGTCCTCTAAGCAAAGAGAGAGACTAAAAGTAACATAGACCGGAAAGGAACACAGACAATATACAGTAACAGTCACCTTACAAGCAATACAATGGCACTAAATTCATATCTTTCAATAGTTACCCTGAGTGTAAATGGACTAAATGCCCCAATCAAAAGACACAGGCTATCAGATTGGATAAAAAAAGCAAGACCCATCTATGTGCTGTCTGCAAGAGACTCATTTTAGACCCAAAGACACCCCCACATTGAAAGTGAGGGGGTGGAAAACCATTTACCATGCTAATGGACACCAAAAGAAAGCTGGGGTGGCAATCCTTATATCAGACAAATTAGATTTTAAAAGAAAGACTGTAATAAGAGATGAGGAAGGACACTATATCCTACTTAAAGGGTCTATCCAACAAGAAGATCTCACAATTATAAATATCTATGCCCCTAACATGGGAGCAGCCAATTATATAAGCCAATTAGTAACAAAAGCAAAGAAACACACTGACAGCAATACAATAATAGTGGGGGACTTTAACACCCCCCTGACTGAAATGGACAGATCATCTCAGCAAAAGATCAACAAGGAAATAAAGACTGTAAATGACACACTGGACCAAATGACCTTCACAGATATATTCAGAACATTCCATCCGAAAGCAACAGAATACACATTCTTCTCTAGAGCCCATGGAACATTCTCCAGAATAGATCACATCCTAGGTCACAAATCAGGTCTCAACTGGTACCAAAAGATTGGGATCATTCCCTGCATCTTTTCAGACCACAATGCTTTGAAACTAGAACTCAATCACAAGAGAAAAGTCAGAAAGAACTCAAATACATGGAGGCTAAAGAGCATCCTACTGAAGAATAAATGGGCCAACCAGGAAATTAAAGAAGAATTTAAAAAATTCATGGAAACAAATGAAAATGAAAACACAACTGTTCAAAATCTTTGGGATACAGCAAAGGCAGACCTGAAAGGAAAGTATATAGCAATATAAGCCTTTCTCAAGAAACAAGAAAGGTCTCAGATACACAACCTAACCCTACACCTAAAGAAGCTAGAGAAAAAAACAGCAAATTTATCCCATATCCAGCAGGAGAAGAGAAATAATAAAGATCAGAGCAGAAATCAACGAAATAGAAACCAAAAGAACAGTAGAACAGATCAACAAAACTAGGAGCTGGTTCTTCGAAAGAATTAACAAGATTGATAAATCCCTGGCCAGACTTATCAAAAAGAAAAGAGAAATGACCCAAATCCACAAAATCATGAATGAAAGAGGAGAGATCACAACCAACACCAAAGAAATACAAACAATTATAAGAACATATTATGAGCAACTCTATGCCAGCAAATTGGATAACCTGGAAGAAATGGATGCATTCCTAGAGATGTATCAACTACCAAAATTGAACCAGGAAGAAATAGAAAACCTGAACAGACCTATAACCACTAAGGAAATTGAAGCAGTCATCCAAAATCTCCCAACAAACAAAAGCCCAGGGCCAGATGGCTTCCCAGGGGAATTCTACCAAACATTTCAAGAACAATTAATACCCATTCTCCTGAAACTGTTCCAAAAAATAGAAATGGAAGGAAAACTTCCAAACTCATTTTATGAGGCCACCATTACCCTGATCCCAAAACCAGACAAAGACCCCATCAAAAAGGAGAATTACAGACCAATATCCTTGATGAACATGGATGCAAAAATTCTCACCAAAATACTAGCCAATAGGATCCAACAGTACATTAAAAGGATTATTCACCATGACCAAGTGGGATTTATCCCTGGGCTGCAAGGTTGGTTCAACATCCGCCAATCAATCAACGTGATACAATACATTAACAAAAGAAAGAACAAGAATCATATGATCCTCTCAACAGATGCAGAAAAAGCATTTGACAAAGTACAGCATCCTTTCTTGATCAAAACTCTTCAGAGTATAGGGATAGAGGGTACATACCTCAATATCATAAAAGCCATCTACGAAAAACCTACAGCGAATATCATTCTCAATGGGGAAAAGCTGAGAACTTTCCCCCTAAGGTCAGGAACGTGGCACAGATGTCCACTCTCACCACTGCTATTCAACATAGTATTAGAAGTCTTAGCCACAGCAGTCAGACAACAAAAAGAAATCAAAGGCATCCAAATCGGCAAAGAGGAAGTCAAACTCTCACTCTTTGCAGATGATATGATACTGTATGTGGAAAACCCAAAAGACTCCACCCCAAAACTGCTAGAACTCATACAGGAATTCAGTAAAGTGGCAGGATATAAAATCAATGCACAGAAATCAGTGGCATTCCTATACACCAAGACAGAAGAAAGACAAATTAAGGAGTCAATCCCATTTACAATTGTACCCAAAACCATAAGATACCTAGGAATAAATTTAACCAAAGAGGCAAAGGATCTGTACTCAGAAAACTCTAAAATACTCATGAAAGAAATTGAGGAAGACACAAAGAAATGGAAAAACGTTCCATGCTCATGGATTGGAAGAACAAACATTGTGAAGATGTCAATGCTACCTAGAGCAATCTACACATTCAATGCAATCCCCATCAAAATACCATCCACTTTTTTCAAAGAAATGGAACAAATAATCCCAAAATTTGTATGGAACCAGAAGAGAATAGCCAGAGGAATGTTGAAAAAGAAAAGCAAAGCTGGCAGCATCACAATTCCTGACTTCCACCTCTATTACAAAGCCGTCATCATCAAGACTGTATGGTACTGGCACAAAAACAGACACATAGATCAATGGAACAGAATCGAGAGCCCAGAAATGGACCCTCAACTCTATGGTCAACTCATCTTTGACAAAGCAGGAAAGAATGTCCAATGGCAAAAAGACAGTCTCTTCAACAAATGGTGTTGGGAAAATTGGACAGCCACATGCAGAAGAATGAAACTGGACCATTTCCTTACACCACACACAAAAATAGACTCCAAATGGTTGAAAGACCTAAATGTGAGACAGAAGTCCATCAAAATCCTAAAGGAGAACCCAGGCAGCAACCTCTTCGACCTCAGCCGCAGCAACTTCTTCCTAAAAACATTGCCAAAGGCAAGGGAAGCAAGGGCAAAAATGAACTATTGGGATTTCCTCAAGATAAAAAGCTTTTGCACAGGGGCGCCTGGGTGGCTCAGTCGTTAAGCGTCTGCCTTCAGCTCAGGTCATGATCTCAAGGTCCTGGGATCGAGCCCCGCATCGGGCTCTCTGCTCAGCAGGAATCCTGCTTCTCCCTCTCCCACTCCCCCTGTTTGTGTTCCCTCTCTCGCTGTGTCTCTCTCTGTCAAATAAATAAAATCTTTAAAAAAAAAAAAAAAAGCTTTTGCACAGCAAAAGAAACAGTCCATAAAACCAAAAGACAACCGACAGAATGGGAGAAAATATTTGCAAATGACATATCAGATAAAGGGCTAGTATCCAAAATCTATAAAGAACCTATCAAACTCAACACCCAAAGAACAAATAATCCAGTCAAGAAATGGGCAGAAGACATGAACAGACATTTTTCCAAAGAAGACATCCAAATGGCCAACAGACACATGAAAAAGTGCTCAACATCGCTCGGCATCAGGGAAATCCAAATCAAAACCTCCATGAGATACCACCTCACACCAGTCAGAATGGCTAAAATTAACAAGTCAGGAAACGACAGGTGTTGGCGGGGATGCGGAGAAAGGGGAACCCTCCTACACTGTTGGTGGGAATGCAAGCTGGTGCAACCACTCTGGAAAACAGTATGGAGGTTCCTCAAACAGTTGAAAATAGAGTTACCATACGATCCAGCAATTGCACTACTGGGTATTTACCACAAAGATACAAATGTAGGGATCCAAAGGGGTACGTGCACCCCAATGTTTATAGCAGCAATGTCCACAATAGCCAAACTGTGGAAAGAGCCAAGATGTCCAGCGACAGATGAATGGATAAAGAAGAAGTGGTATATATACACAATGGAATATTATGCAGCCATCAAAAGGCATGAGATCTTGCCATTTGCAACGACGTGGATGGAACTGGAGGGTGTTATGCTGAGTGAAAGAAGTCAATCAGAGAAAGACATGTATCATATGAACCTCACTGATATGAGGAATTCTTAATCTCAGGAAACAAACTGAGTGTTGCTGGAGTGGTGGGGTGGTGGGAGGGATGGGGGTGGCTGGGTGATAGACATTGGGTAGGGTATGTGCTATGGTGAGCACCGTGAATTGTGCAAGACTGTTGAATCACAGATCTGTACCTCTGAAACAAATAATACAATATATGTTAAGGAAAAAAAAGAAGATACCAGGAGGGGAAGAATGAAGGGGAATAAATTGGAGGGGGAGACGAACCATGAGAGACGATGGACTCTGAAAAACAAACTGAGGGATCTAGAGAGGAGGGGGGTGGAGGCATGGGTTAGCCTGGTGTTGGGTATTAAAGAGGGCACGTTCTGCATCGAGCACTGGGTGTTATGCACAAACAATGAATCATGGAACACTACATCAAAAACTAATGATGTAATGTATGGTGATTAACATAACAATAAAAAATTTAAAGGTAAAAAATGAAAGGGGATAGATCACGACTAACACCAAGGAAATGGAAACAATTATTAGAAATCATTAAAAACAACTATATGCCAATAAGCTGAGCATTCTGGATGAAATGGATGCCTTCCTGGAAACTATAAACTGTCAACACTGAAACAGGAAGAAATTGACAACCTGAATAGGCCAATAACCAGTAACAAGATTGAAGTAGTGATCAAAAACCTCCCAAAAAACCAGAGTCCAGGGCCTGATGGATCCCCTGGGGAATTCTACGAAACATTCAAAGAAAAAATAATACCATTCTCCTGAAGCTGTTTCAAAAAACAGATAATTAAGTCAAAAAATGGGCAGAAGACATGAACAGAAACTTCTCCAAAGAAGACATAAAAATGACTAACAGACACATGAAAAAATGTTCATCATCATTAGCCATCAGGGAAATTCAAATCAAAACCACATTGAGATACCACCTTACACCAGTTAGAATGGCAAAAATGGACAGGGAAAGAAACAACAAATGTTGGAGAGGTTGTGGAGAAAGGGGAACCCTCCTCACTGTTGGTGGGAATGCAAGTTGGTACAGCCACTTTGGGAAACAGTTGGAGGTGCCTCAGAAAATTAAAAATAGAGCTACCCTATGACCCAGCAATTGCACGACTGGGTATTTACTCCAAAGACACAGATGTGGTGAAAAGAAGGGCCATATACACCCCAATGTTCCTAGCAGCAATGTCCGCAATAGCCAAATTGTGGAAAGAGCTGAGATGCCCTTCAACAGATGAATGGATAAAGAAGATGTGGTCCATATATACAATGGAATATTACTCAGCCATCAGAAAGGATGAATACCCAACTTTTACATCAAGGTGGATGGGACTGGAGGAGATTATGCTAAGTGAAATAAGTCAAGCAGAGAAAGTCAATTATCATATGGTTTCACTTATTTGTGGAACATAAGGAATAGCATGGATGACATTAGGAGAAAGAAGGGAAAAATGAAGGGGGGGAAATCAGAGGGAGAGAAGAACCATGAGAGACTATGGACTCTGAGAAACAAACTGAAGGTTTTAGAGGGGAGGGGGGGTGGGGGGATTGGTTAGCCCGGTGGTGGGTATTAAGGAGGACATGTACTGCATGGAACACTGGGTGTTATACGAAAACAATGAATCATGGATCACTACATCAAAAACTAATGATGTATTGTATGGTGACTAACATAACATAATAAAATAAAATTTTTTTAAAAAAGAGTGTGAAAAGACAACCTGTAAATGGAAGAAGCTATTTGTAAAGTATATATTTGATAAGGGTCTAATATCAGAGTATATAAAGAACTCTTACAACTCAACCACAAAAATAAAACAACCCAATTTAAAAATGGGCAAAAGATTTGAACAGACATTTCTCCAAAAAAGGTGTGTGTGTGTGTATGAGAGAGAGAGAGCATATGAAAAATATTCAGCATCATTAGTCATTAAGGAAATGCAAATTTAAACCACAATGAAATACATTTCATATCCCCTAGGATGGCTATAATTTTAAAAATGGAAAATAAGTGTTGGCTAGGACGTAAATAAATTGGAATCCTTGTGGGAATCTTACAACGGTACAACCACTGTGAAAAGTAGTTTGGTGGTTCATCAAAAAGTTGAACACAAGAGTACCATATAACCCAGCAATTCAGCTCCTTAGTATCTCCCAAAAAGAATTAAAAACAGATATTTAAACAAAAGCATGTACATGAATGTTCATAGCAGCACAATTCACACTGCCAAAAGGTGGAAGCAGCCCAAGTATCTATCAATGGGTGGGTGGATAAACCAAATCTAGTATATCCATACAGTGAAATATTATTCAGCCATAAAAATAAAGTGTTAATACATGCTACAACATGGATGAATCTTGAAAACATTGTACCAAGTAAAAGAAGTTAGACACAAAAGGTTACATACCGCATGATTTCATTTATATGAAATATTTCAAATAGGTAAATGCATAGAGACAGAAAGGAGATTAATGCTTGCCAGAGTGTAGGGGAAATGGAAAATGGGAGTAACTACTTAATGGGTATGGTGTCCCCTTTTGAGATGATGAAAATGTTTTGGAAATAGATAAAGGCAATGGTTTTTGCAATATTGTGAATGTATTAAACACCACTTTAAAGTGGCTACTTTTATATTATGTGAGTTTTATTTGAATAAAAATGTCAGATTGTCAGATTGGATAAAAAGCAAGACCCAGTTATATGCTACTGCCTACAATAAATGTACTTTAAATATAAATATATAAACAGGTAATATTATGGAATAAAATATGCCATACTAATACTAGTCAAAAGAAAGCTTTAAAAGCTGTATCAACAAAAGAGAAAATATATTTAAGAGCTAGTATGATGTATCCATACAGTAGAATACTACTTGGTGAAAGAGAATAAGCTCTAAGTACCTGCAACAAGAATGAATCTCCAAATAATATTGCTGAGTGAAAGAAGTTGTACAAAAACAGTATATACTCTGCACTTCCATTTGTATAAAACTCTAGAAAATGCAACTAATCTATGGTAATAGAAAATGGATTGGTGACTCCTTGAAGAGGATGGGATGAAGGAGTGACAAACAAGCAGAAGGAAACTTTTGGAAGTGATGTGTACTTTCACTGTCTTAAGATTGGTTATTGTTGTAGAGACACATACATAAGCTAAAACTCATCAAATTTTATACTTCAAATATGTACTGTTCGTTGAATGTCAACTTTACCTCAATAAAGCTGTTAAAAGATGTTTTAAGTTGAATCTTGCCTCGTGGCTGGATATTTATCCAAAGGAAATTAAAATAAGCACCACTCCCCCCAAAATATTAAGTGCTTATTAACAAAATTGCCAGACCCTGGTCAACAGTCAGCATCTTAATAAAACTCAAAGTTAACAAATATTTTATAAATACTATTCAATTTTACCCCCATCGTCATTCAAAGCAGTAACTCATATTTTCAAGAATCTGGTGGTTTTCCAGACATTGTCTGGGCCAACCACTATCCGAGCACACATGCGCGCGCACACATACACACACACACACACACACACACACACACTAAACCCACAACAGTGAGGAGGTCACTGCTTACTAGTCACACAGCACAGTGGTTTGGGGGCTGTCTTTGGCCTCAGAGTACCATGGGTTCAAGCCCCAGCTCTACCACTTTCTGGAAGTGTGACCATTTGTAAGTTATTTTCCTTTTTGAGTCTTGTTTATTTCTTATACATAAACATCATGATAGTCCCTACATCTCCAAAGCTGTGGTGAGGACAAAATAACATTCACTTAGCAGGTAGAATGGTCAATAAGTGCTTATTATTACTAGCATAATTATCAATTCAACAAGGAGATTTCAGCTTTACAAAGCAGGGCCTTCCATTCATGTAAATAGTACTAAAGAACAGTGGGAAATATACTAAAAGTGACGGGGACTGCTACCCTTGCTTTCCACAAGTCCATGGGAGAAAACACTAACCCAACTAGTCAAGGGATCTGAAGAAGCTGGACAGACACTCAGCCTTGAATATAAGGCCTTAATGGCTGCACCACAAATTGGTGCTTTGGGGAAATGGAGGGAATGAAGGACCACTAGGATCACGCCAGCAACCCCCTGTGTGGTCATCACTTTGGCCTGAGCCCAGCTTTGCTGAGCACTTTAGCCAAAGCCATCAGCACCTCCCAGTTCCTCGGACTGTAGATAAGGGGGTTGAGAGTAAGGGTGACAAGGCTGTAGAATAGGGAGACCACGTTGTCCTGGGGTGGGCTATGGTAAGCACCCGGCACCACGTACATGAACACAACTACACCATAGAAGAGTCCCACTACTGTGATGTGCGAGGAAAGGTGGTGAAGGCCTTGTTTCGGGCCTCCTCTGAGTGCATGTGTATAATGGCCCCCAAAACGTGGCCATAGGAGATGGCAATGAGGGAAAGGGAAAGCACAAGGATCAGCACCCCCAAGGTGGACAGCGCCAACTCGTAGGCTGAGGTGTCTGCACAGGACAGCTTCAGCAGGGCTGGCACCTCGCAGAAGTGGTCCACGACGCGGGAGGCACAGTAGGGGAAAGTGCAGAGTGATGGAGGTCTGGATGGAGGCGTTGAGCACACCTGCCAGCCAGGAGAAGCCCACCATGAGCAGGCACACCTGGCGCCTCATGAGCACAGGATACTGCAGAGGGTGACACACAGCAACATAGCAGTCATAGGACATGAGGGCCAACAGGATGCCCTCAGCCATGCCCATCAGGGTCAGGAAGAATATTTGAGCTGCACAACCCCCGAAGGAGATGGAACCTTCTCCCTGCAGGAAGTGGGATGCCATCTTGGGGATGGTGACCAGGGGAAACCCAACAACAAACAGAGAGAGCTGGTTGAGCAGAAAGTACATGGGTGTGTGGAGCCTGGAGTCCAGGCAGATCAGGACAAGCAGAATGGTGTTGCCCAGGAGGCCCATGGTAAACGTGGCAGCCACCAAGGAGAAGAGTAGCTGACGTGACCCTGAGTGACTGAAGAGGCCCACCAGAATGAAGTCAGAGGTCACTGATTGATTCACATCCCCCATGTTTTACACAACTTACTTTTGCTGCATGAAAGAGACCAAATGCAGGCAGGAATAAGACCAACTGCAACTGAGTTTCGACCCACGTGCCAATTGTCATCCCTTGGTAGTGGCTGCCTGGAGAAGTATTATGAAGTCACAGCTAGAATCAGCAGTTAGAAATGCCATGATCAATTAGTGATGTCTGTCATAGGCATGGGAAGGGAGAGCAGCAGCTTGCATCTCTGAACAAGATACTTGGCCATACCCCAGTGAAGAGCTACCCACTGACTCTTGAGGTCCAAACATTGAAGTCCCAGTCAAAGACAGTAACTTAGCTCCAGTAGAATATTTGAATACCTCTCCTCCTAATGGTCCTGGGTCCAAAGCAGAGGTGAGAGTCCAAAAAGGCAGGGAGGTAAAATAGAGGATGATGAAGACGAAGCAATAAATCAAGGAAGAAAACAGAGAAAGGCCTAGGTCCAAGTGCCTGGATGAGAATCTGAAAGAAAGAGAAATTAATTATGAGCCTACACAGGGTCACATCGAGGATATGAATCTAGGGAGTGTGCGTCAAAAAGGGTGGCTATGGGTGACAGCAGGTTGGGGATGAAATGGCCTCGGGTTGGGTGGGGAAGGACAGTTGTCAGTGAGCTCAGCAATTATTGGTGACTTTGTTGTGTTGGATGAAGAGTGAACCTGTGAGCAGTCAGACTCAATTTCAAGTAAGGTACCAGGCCTAGAAGATTGTCTCTAACAAATATTGCCCGGATGAATGAGTTGGCCAAGAAAGATGACCATGGGCCAGAGGGAGCTACACATTTATATTTGGGAACTTAATTCTCTTGGCAACCTCTAAGCCCCCAGGAAAATCCAGCTTGCCCTGGAATACCATGCACCATCCACAACTCCCAACAGTGGACAATGCAAGACCAAAAGAATGTCTGTTGCCAACTGCAGGTAATTAGAAAAGCAACAAGACTGGCCATTAAAGGGCAAGTGGATTCTACTGAAGGCCTCACTGGAGCTCTTTGTCCTAAAGCTGCCATCCTCACTCAGAAGGCCTTCAAGCTGTTAATTATCCACCATCCTGATTTTCCTATCACATCCTAGCTCCCAACCTACCATTCACCCATGCATTCAATAAAATTAGTCACAAGCTGGTCTGGGCATAAGACATTCAGAGGTGAATCACCCTAGGCAAGGTCCCCACTCCCTGTACCCCACATTCTCCATCAGGATATTGATGACAAGCGAGGAGATAAATGGACAAGATCTTTGTGACAGAGGGAAGTGAAGGAAGTGAATAAGATGTTCTGTAGGAAATGGCTGGAAACACCACTGGGCATAGACAGATGACCCATGCCCTCAGTATCTGAAGAGCTACTGTGAGAGGGATGCACCAGAACCAACTGCCTCACGCTACTGGAAAGTGAATTTTAGTGAGGCCATCTGGGTGGTTCACCCTAAAGAAGAACTCTCTAACAGTGAAATCCAACCAAAAATGAAATGGGCTGCCTCATTGGCAGCATTTTCTTTAAAGTCAGTCAATGGTATTAGGAAGTAAGACAATAGTCCTGTGGTTATAGAAGTTAGAGTTTGAGAGGGAAAGCAGCATTGATCAAATCATTTCAGAATAATCTAATCAGCAATATAATAGAGACACATGCACAATGCTGTAGGTACCCAGGGGATGGGGTGGTGTCAGAGAGGGCTTCAGAGAGGAAGGAGCATTGGAGCTGGGTTTTGAAGATCAGGTAGGAGTTTTACAGGCAGCCAGAGGAAGGAAAGTTGTTCCAGGCCAAAGAAATGGAGCACATATGATTTGTGATTAGGAGGGTGTATCCAGAGGTCAGATTAAAATGAGCTTGGATCCCAGCTCAACTACTTTGTAGCAGCATGACATTGTGTAGCTGCTTAACCTCAGTTTTCTCATCCATAAAGTGAGTGGCAGAAATATGTGTCAAGGCATAACTGTGGAAATTAAATAAAAGGATGAATGTTGGGGCACCTAGGTGGCTCAGTCAGATGAGCGTTCAGCTCTTGGTTTCAGCTCAGGTCATGATCTCAGGGTGCTGGGATGGAGCCTGGCATCGGGCTCCACACTCAGCACAGGGTCTGCTTGAGATTCTCTCCCTCCTCCCGCTCACGCTCACCCTCTCTCTCAAATAAACAAATAAAAATTTTTTTTAAAAAAAGGATGAATGTTAAGCACTGACGTAGCAGGTGCTCAATAAATTGTAAATTATTATACATAATAAATACAATTCATATAATTATGCACAATATCTATAAATTATAAAATTGTTATAGATATTCAACACTGTGGCCTCTTCCATGGTCAAGCCTGACCCTGTCCAGCTCTGGCATCTTCTTTAGTGTTGCTCTGATGCCCTCATCCATACTGTGTAAAAACCCACCTGCCCTTTTTCTGGCCTCTAAGATCCCTTAGCAGAGTCTTCAAAACCCCATTCATCCCCAGATCCATTGCCTTACAACAGGGTTTTTCCACTGTGGCATTATCTGAGGACAGATAATTTTTTGTCATGGGAAAATGTCCTTTGCATTGTACGAAGTTTAGCAACATCCCCGGCTTCAACCCACTAGATACCACAGCAACCCCCAACCACTGCCCCTCGTCATGGAAACCAGAACTGGTTCCACATGTGGCCAGATGTGCCTAGTGAGGTGGAATCATCCACAGTTGAGAACCCCTGGTTTAGAGACAGGGCAATTGTAACCTGCACAGGTTTTACACAATTCCTCTTCCAGATGTTTATTCTTAGATTGGATTGAGCTCAGACCCAGCATAAATCCTGGGAGTACCTTACCATTTCCACATCTCCATACAGGAAAAAATAATAATTCTTGCAATTTCCTGCCATCTTATAGACAATTAATCCCCCCAAACACCAAGTATCCCCACCAGTGAAATAGCTTTTACCACAGGCTCCTGTCAAGAGCTAGTTAAGTGTCCAAATGAACCTGGTCTTTCTCTGTCCACTCACACATCACCACCCTGAAGAAGCTGACACCAACTGAGTATTGACTGTGTAGAAGGTATCTGGCTAAGTGTTTTACATGCTTAACACTATAATCTTCAAGTCCTGGAGATGGATGGTAGAGATGGTTGCACAACAATGTGAATATACTTAATAACATGAACAATACACTCAAAAGTGGTCAAAATTGTAAATTTTGTTCTGTATATTTTATCACAATAAAAAAATCTATGGGTAGGCATTATTTATCTGTATTTTTTGGATGAGAGGACATAGGTTCAGAGAAGTGTAGTGACTTGCCCAGTACCACCCAGCAAAGAAGTAACAGCCAAAATTTGAACAAAATAGGAATCTGATTCTAAAGTGTGTGTTTCTCCCTTGACATTCTGCACACTCCCCCAAACACTGTAGTAGACATTTCAGGATTTGTTGCAGATGTTCATATACTCAGTCCTATATGCCCCCAAATTTGCCTTTCCTTCTGGGATGCCCAAGTGTTCCCCCTGTTATACAAACGCCTGGGTTTTTGGGATCTCTAGCCAGCAGTTCCTCAGTGGCTGGAGAGTCTGGTTGTGATCCCCTTGTGTCCTGAGCTTTTGACAAACTCTTTCCCATCAAGACCTCTTTTGGAAAAGGACTGCCATCCATCCAACCTCCCCAACCTGCAAGTTAGACAGGCAGAGCTGGGCAGAGCTATCCACAACTCACTCAAACCTGGGCTGAATCATCTGTGACTCCTAAATCCATACTTTTCTTCTGGGTTGAATAGAAGCACCTTTGGCCAAGTTTCCAACATGCAATTTTACCACTTTCTTTCCCATTATCCTCAGTAATGCCAAACTTGGGGCTGAGGGTCCCTTTGTTGATGCCAAGTGACCAGGGAAAGGACACTGGCATTATTCACTTCCTGTTGCCCATACAACTTTCATATTTCTCCACCATGACCAGGTGTGATCTGGGCCCTTGGTTACCTGCCTAATCAAATGACAGTTTGCAGGACATTATCATTTATATTGTTTAATACTCACCTCCAACCACACCAGCTGAAGGATCCACAGCAGAGCTTGCTCAATAAATAGTTGCTGAGTGAATACGTTCTGTAAGGGAAGCAATATTTTGGTTGGAACTAATGTTACTGACAAATGGGCTAAGGACGGGTATGTGACTTACCTAAACTCACACAGCTACTGAGAGGATAGGCTAGGATTTGGAAACAGTACATCCCTGGACGCTGCCTCTTTCTTGTAGTCAGTGCTTAGCTCCTGTATCCAGGAGGTCAGAACTGAGAACTCCTCTGGGGGATCACTGTTGTGGATGGCCGGTCCTCAGGTGGGAAGCTGAAGGTGCCCCCAACCCCTGCCAGATGGGTTGTTCTGGTACCAGCCCCTTGACCAAGGTCAGGTGCCCATGTGTGGCTGCTTCCAAATGCTTTTATGGAAGGTCAACATGAGATGACCTTCAACATGGAT
Organism: Zalophus californianus; assembly: GCF_009762305.2. Classification (NCBI taxonomy): domain Eukaryota; kingdom Metazoa; phylum Chordata; class Mammalia; order Carnivora; family Otariidae; genus Zalophus; species Zalophus californianus. Next base: position 5,300,517 of record NC_045595.1, read on the forward strand.
TGAACATGAACATGGATGACCCTCTGCTGTCTAGAGAACTGGCCTTGGGTTCACAGTAGTGAAGACAGACAAGGAAAGATTAAGCATTCAGTAAAAAAAGACAACTGCCTGGAGGTGGGCAAATGTGCAAAGAGGGGGACAAGAATTCATCCTTCCACTCAATACCTGTCAACCTAGCTCGTCTATGGGAAATGATATCACCAGTTCCTCAGACCCATCCTGCCACTAATGTCTAATCTCTAAATCATGCCTGGACCCCCAATATCCCCACAAGCCTGGGTTCCATGTTCTCGCCCCCACTCACCAGGGTCTGTGGGTAGAGTGAAGGAGCTTTCTCAATACCCCTCATCCAAGAAGAGTCCCTGGTAAAAACCTCCCTGGATTCCAGCATCAAGGGTTGAACCAGTGCTGCCTCTATTTTTGCAGGGATAGATGTCATCATCTGGGGATGGGGGCTCCAGGGAGACCTGTTGCACAAGAAACACCTCTGCGTCTCCCTTTCGGCAAGGGAGAAAATTAGTTGCAGTGGGAGCCTAGAGCCCCTGATATTTTGTCGCTGGAGGTTGTGGAAAAACATTTACTCATCTCTCAACTACAGGAAGGATGAGCAGCACTGATGTGGATAAATGAATGTGAGAGATGTCCAAGTCTTTTTGTTTGGATCTAATTAGGAGGAGGAGGAGATGAGGGAATCCATTGCTGCAAATGGATCCTTGCTCAAAAAAAAAAAAAATGTCCAGGAGATTTCTTCTGAGTTAAATAATGAGGCAGGAATGGTGGTAAAACAGCTAGGAGGCAGCTTCCCTGGGTTGTGATATTTCTTCCTCTAGACTCCTTTCTTTAGGGGCCTCCAAAACTTGGGAGATGCAATGGTCCAAAAGTAGATGGTCTAGTGCCTGTGAGCATATTATACGTTCACAGCCGGAGTCAGGGGGAAGGGCAGAGACCAGAGAGCCAGTCTACCCTAAGCAGTTGCCCACAGCAGGAAATCACAGGCAAGTCCCCCAAGGCTGAGTGAATTACCAAGAGCGTTGCTGAAACCAAAGCTGAGTCAGACAGGTGACAACCAGGTGGAAGCAGAACGGAAGCAGGAATAATGACATATGTTAAGGACTTGATATATAGTAGGCAGCTACCAGCAAATTCCTTGTGCCATGACACCACACTCTACTCCCAAGCCCATGGCACACATTAGCAATTGGTCTCATGGCTTTCTACTTCTGAGCATGTGTGGAGCTTCTCAGCTCAGCACACCATACAGCTAGACCTTACAAATTGGATTTGACATTCACCATGACATCTTTCCAAGCCAATTCTAGACCAGTACTCAAAGCAGTTGTGACAGTCTGCTTGGAGATAAGAAGCTTGCGTCGGAAAGTTATTCAACACACTGCTTCCTTAATTGAGAAAGTCTTGCTCTGGAAGACATATCAGTTGAACTAAAGCTTAGCAATATTGTTAATTTATAGTCTGTTTCAAGGTCCTTTTCTCCTCAAGGGCCAATACCAGTTCATGGACTACACTTTGAGTAACACTGACATAGGCCATGAGTTCCTTGAGAGCAAGGCTCCTGCTATTATTCATTTCTGTATCACCGGTACCTAAAGCACATGGACACATGGATGTTTATTGAACAGGAAGGGCTGGAGCAGAGAGGAGTTGGGAAAAAAAAATCAAGATATGGAATAGTAGGGAGTGGGTCTTGAATCCTCAACATCTAGCATGTTGAACTGCATCAAGGATGGATGGATGGATGGATGGATGGATGGATGGATGGATGGATGGATGGATGGAACAAGCCATGCTTAAAGTTATTTATGGCTGGGCCATGTTGTTCTAAAGAACAGGGGGAGAGAAAAAGATGGCAAAGAAATTATTATTACTCTAGATGTGTGCCCCAAATATTAATCCTTTGCATACCACCTTCTTATTTTTTGCCATCTCTGTGTGCCACCTTATTTTAACAGGTGTCTCCTATTGAGCATTAGTTATCCATTCCTGAAAATGAGATGAACATTAAACTGTCAACTGGGACTCTATTTACCATTATTTTAAATGGGAAAAGTTGTATTTTACATCAACCCCAAACTTTCAACCAATTTCCTGAACTGTAGCTAGAACCAGTAAAAAGCTTATGCAAAATGAACATATTTGTTTACAGTTATTTGGTGTGAAGTCATATTTCTCTATCGCTTCTTTTTCCAAGATTTCTTTCATTCCCTCAACTCTTTGAAGACTCACTGTAGAACACTGACCTTTGCTTTTGCCAAAATGTAGAAAGTGCTGGGAAAGCAAGTTCAGCACAAGCACACAACAGCAGAGAATGACTCACATTGAGTAAGATGCTAGGATAACCTCTCTTGGCATTGGCAATACATGAGATGCACACTCTCCTTGGTTATCAGTTGGCACACTTTCTCTATATGTTGTTTTCTTTAAAATCTTGTATTTCGCTTGATGGAAATATAAACCTCCCCTGTGTAACCATGAGCCAGAAAACATTATACTGAGAGATACATACATTTTATGAAGTTTGGGCATTAACACCAAGAGACTTTGCATTCTGCTGGGAAAAGATTAACCAGGTGGTCTGATAGACAGTCTGCAGAATATACCTGTGTTTTTCTTGAATCAACTCACTTTTAGTTGTTTTTTGAATTGACTTAATTTGCCCTTTTTTGCTGACAAGCCATCATCACTTCTTGTCTTTGGAGGACAAAAGGCTAAAATTATGGAAATTGCTAGAAACTAATAATAAAACAGCAAGTCTTTTCTCAGTTTTTCTAACTTTTTACTCAAAAAATTTTAAACCTACAGAAAAGTGGAAGGAACATCCATATACCTTTCACCAATTGTTATTCTTTAGCCACCTTGCTTTATCTCTTTTTATGCCCATAAACACACACACACTTTTTTATTGAGATGAAATTCACATAAACCTAAAGTTAACCATTTTGAAGTGTACAATTCTGTGTGGAATTTAGTACATTCACAGTGTCATGTACCCATCACCTCAATCTAGTTCCCAAACATTTTCATCCTCCCAAGGAGACTCCATGCTCATGAAACAGTCACTCCCATTACCCCAGACTCTGGCAACCACCAATCTGCTATCTGTACCCACAAATTTTACCTATTTCATATCAATAGAATCATATAATATGTGACATTTTGTGTCTGAATTCTTTTACTTAGCATAACGTTTTAGAGGTCCATCCATGTTGTAGCATGGTTATAGGCTGAATCATATCTCCTTAAAATTCATGTTGAAATTCTAATGCCCCAGGACCTCAGAACATGATTGTCATTACAGATAGGGTCTTTAAAGGAGTAATTAAGTTGAAATGAGGTCATTGGGGTGGGCTCTAATCCAATATGACTGGGGTCCTTATACTCAGAGAAGATTAGCTGCAACATCAACAAAATGGTGGAATAGGAAGCCCCAGACTTTCTTTCCCACATGGACACACTGGTTCAACAGCACAGGGATCGATTCCCTTTGTGAAAAATCCAGAGACTAGTTGAGGGGCTACTGCACCTTAATTGAGCATGAGGCCAGCTGCATCAAAGCCAATAGGAAAGTACATGGCACCTTCTCCCCATAATATCTCCCCCATGACAGCACCACACAACAGGAGGAAGCCCCCAGCTCCTGGCTTGTCCCTGAGAAGGGAAGGAAAGGACTGGACTGTAATCCAAAGTTCTAATGTCTTGAGGGGCTGCCTGAGGGACTGGTTTCTGTCTTGCCTGAGTCTGAGCACTGATGGGAAGGTGCTCCAGATTGGGAGCTACTGAAAACAAAGGTGATGATTTGGAAAGCATGCTCTCACTGGCCACAGACCTTTACCCACCTCAGCACAGAGCAAGTGGGGCACAAAACCCAAATCCTGGTTTCCTCTGGAGGGAAAGAATTAGAGCATTCATCCAACATTTGGGGTAGCTATCCAAAGGACTGGCTTCTGTAAGAGAGCTTTTTTTGGGAATCAACCAGTCCAAAAAAAGAAAACAAAACAAAAGATAAGCACAAACAACAACAACAAAATAAAACAAAACAAAAACTACCATTAAGAAAATCCCAAGGAAACAGCCCAACCGATTACCCTAAATAGAAAACCAAAGTATAAACAAAACTAACTCATGTCCACAGAGCTTCCAATCACCTTTTTACCCAATTAACCAAACAGTATCTCACACAAGAGACAGAGACCACAACAGTCGCACTGAAAATGAAAGCACTTGGGAGAAAACAGACTGAGGGAAGAAGAAACGAAAAAAGAAACTCTTAGTAACTTCAGAGCTATAACTGACTAGAACTCAGAGGTATAACTAAAAAGACAGTATCTGTGAAGCAAGAAAAAGATTTTTTTCTTTAAAGAACAAAAAGATGTTAGGGGCACCTGGGTGGCTCAGTCGTTAAGCGTCTGCCTTCAGCTCGGGTCATAATCCCAGCGTCCTGGGATCGAGCCCCGCATCGGGCTCCCTGCTCTGCGGGAGGCCTGCTTCTCCCTCTGCCACTCCCCCGGCTTTGTGTTTCTGCTCTCGCTGTCTCTCTCTCCCTGTCAAATAAATAAATAAATAATCTTAAAAAAAAAAAAAGAACAAAAAGATGTTAGAATTTTTTAATGTTAGGAGAAATGAAAAACAAGAGGATTAAAATATAAAATGTAGGAAAATATCACAAAACAACAAAAAGGCACAGAGAAAAACAATAGAGAAGTGGTAAATAAATCAGAGAATCAAAACAGATGGTCCAACCTCAAAACAATAGGCATTTCAGGGATACCTGGGTGGCTCCGTCGGTTAAGTGTCTGCCTTTGGCTCAGGTCATGATCCCAGGATCCTGGGATTGAGTCCCACATTGGGCTCCTTGCTCAGCGGGGAACCTGCTTCTCCCTCTGCCTGCCGCTCCCCCTGCTTGTGCGTGCTCTCTCTCTCTGACAAATAAATAAATAAAATCCTTTTTAAAAAATAGACATCTCATAAGTATGGAAATATGGGGCAAGAAAATTTCCCTGAATGAAAGTTGTGAATTTCAAGATTGAAAATTGCTCATCAGAATAAACAAAAGAATGTACCCTATCAGTTCTCAGAGAGAGAAAACAGTTTTCCTGGAAAAGTCAAGAATGAGAATGGCCTTGAACGTTCATCTCTCATTTTTTTAGTTTTTTTTATTTTATTTTATTATGTTATGTTAGTCACCATACATCATTAGTTTTTGATGTAGTGATCCACGATTCATTGTTTTCATATAACACCCAGTTTACTTATTTATTTGAGAGAGAGAGAGCAAGCACAAGCAGGGGGAGTGGTAGAGGGAGAAGCAGACTCCCCGCTGAGCAGAGAGCCCAATGCGGGGCTCAATCCCAGGACTCCAGGATCATAACCTGAGCCGAAGACAGATGCTTAACCAACTGAGCCACCAAGGTGCCCCTCTAGGGTGGCCTTGAACTCTTCAACAGGAACACCAAATGTTAGAATGCAATGGAGCGATGTTTTAAAATGCTCTGAGAAAATTAGTTGGGACCTAGAATTCTATAGCTAGTCAAATAACCATGTAAGTATAAGATAAAATAACATTTTTTTTAGACCTGATAGGTTTTTCTTCCAATCTGTCTCCACTGCACTCACTCAGGGAGCATGTGTCCCACCTAAATGAGCCATCAACCTAAAGAGAAGAAACAGAGGATTCAACCTGAAAGAGTATCCCTAGAATGATGGTGAAGGGGGATCCTAGGATGACAGCTCTCAGCCACCTCAGCCAGAAGCAGGTCAACCTCCAAAAGAGGTTTCTTCAAGATTAAACTGATAGAAAATTTTATATGTTTGAAAGTTTTGAGAGGATATTTACATAAATGTGAAGGTTTAGGATTCAAAAAGAACCTCAAAACAGAAAAAGATTGTTTCTTACCAACATACCTGGCCAAAACTCACCTGCTGATACAGCAACACCTGCATAAAGGTCTGTGTGTCCCACACAGACAGTGGAACTGGTTCCATCATACCTGGAGAGCCTACCTCACCAAAAACCACACACTGTCAAGGACTTAACCCACAAAGATGGTGTCAAGTATCCAGATATTTGGTCCGCAGGCTGGGAAAATGGGCCCTGGCCCTTCATAGTGCTATGCATCCAGTTTGCACGAGACAAAGGTAAAAAAACACATCTCGTGCTGGTTCCTTCCCTGCCTTGCTCTGAAGCCCACTGAGCTAGGGCTATGAGCAGACCCAGAGAGACAGACGCATAGCTCTCCCCATCTCACAGTGACTCCTGATAAACCTCCCTGGAATGTGTCACTCCCCACTTAGTCCACCAGCTCCTTCTTCATCTGAGCAGTGATGAACCAACTGTCAAGGGATGGCGGTTCCAGGGGAAGGTATTACATCAAAAGCCTCTTCCAGCTTCTCCTTTCTACTGCAGAGAAAGTTAATTGCAGGGGAGTCAGGTGCCCTGCTTCTCAAATTTGTCCCAGGAGGGCATGAGAAAACAATGATGTTCACCTCTTAATGAACCACAGGAATGGTGGAGGGAGCACCACATGGATAACCAAGAGGTGCTGGGCAGGGCCATCCAAACGCCACTGAGCATTCCAAGCAAAAGGATGAGCAAAGGAGTCTGTTTTAAGATACAGGTTTATTATGATCTGAGCAGGTGAGGCCAACAGGTTAGGAGAGCAGTACCATTGAAAAGCTAGCTTGTTACAGTTCCCAAGAGGAGGGGTTGTGGCACGCTATTGGGGGCCCCTCAGAGAGGCACTAGGGTCAGGCAGGAGACACAGGTAGTGAGGGGGAAATGTGGACAATGCAGGGCATACAGGCTTAGGACTGGCTAGTTTGAATAATTTCAGTGGGCTCTGGGACACAGGGGCTATCCCTTGTTGTCTGGAACCCGGCCCTGGGGATCAGCAGAGGGGAACAGTGGCCCTGAGTGTGAAAGCCCCACAGAGGAGGGGGTAGGGAGTGTGGGCTCTGAATTCGTTGGTTTGCCCATGAAAGGTGCACTGGCAGGTGAGGTGTGTGCTATCTCTAGGAATCAGCTAGCCCTGGGAGGGGGGCCCTCAAGATGTCAAAGCATCAGAAATATAGAATAAAAAGGCATGGTCTATACAGCATTCCTATTTGTTCTCCAGGGTTCATGGCAAGACTGCTCAGGTACTCAGTGGTGCTCAGCACTGAATACACAGCAGACTCACCTGCAAGCTTTTTAAAATGCAATGCTCAGGTCACACTGCAGGTCAAGTGAGTGAGCGTTGCTGACTGAAGAATGAATGGAGTTGCTGATGTCAACACAGCCAGAAAGATGTGCCGCGTCCCGGCAAAAGTGGCATTTCCCCATGTGAAAAACACCCCCAATTCAGCAACATGATACTCTCTGGGGGGAGATCCACAGAGGGCTTCCAGTGTGTTTGCTGTGTTTTTGTTGCTTATGTTGTGTGGTGAATACATACAGGCACTTGAGATTCTGTGTGTGCGTGTGTGTCTGTGTGTGTATACACACACATATATATATGATTCTGTGTGTGTGTATGTACAGCCAATCCCCATTATTCACAGAGTCCATATTTAAGAATTCACCTACATAAATTGATTTGTAATCACAAACTCAATACTGCTGGGACTCTCATGGTCATTTGCAGACATGCACGGAGCAGCAAAAAAATCTAAATTGCCTACATGCTCCTTCCCAGCTGAGTTCCCACAATGCTCTGCCTTCTTGTTGTGCTCTCATACCATAAGCAAGTGCCCTTTTCATGGTCTGTTTAGTGCCCCAGGTTTCACATTTTTGTCCTGTATGCCCCTGGTTTCACTGTTTAAATCAGCCAGAAGCATTGTGCCACACTGCTACCTAGAGTTCTCATGCACAAGAAGATTTTGGGGTGCCTTGCAGAGAAAATGCGTGAGCTGGACAAGCTTCATTCAGGCGTGAGGTATAACGATGTTGGCTGTGAGTTCGGTGTTAGTAAGATCAATAATATATATTAACCGTGTCTTTAAACAGAATCACACATAACACAGGGTTATGTTTTGAATGGTTGATGAAAGAGAATAGGAGCACTGTATGAGTCATGTCTTTTTTTTTTTTTTTATTTGAGAGAGAGAGAATGAGAGATAGAGAGCACGAGAGGGAGGAGGGTCAGAGGGAGAAGCAGACTCCCCGCTGAGCAGGGAGCCCGATGCGGGACTCGATCCCGGGACTCCAGGATCATGACCTGAGCCGAAGGCAGTCGCCCAACCAACTGAGCCACCCAGGCGCCCCGAGTCATGTCTTTTATACTGTATTTTTTCCAGCTTTATGGAGATATAACTGACATGCAACATTGTATAAGTTCAAGGCCTACAATGATGGATACACTTACATACTGCAAAATAGTTACCACCAGATGTTTCACATCTCATAATCACTATTTTTGTGGTGAAAAAGTTGAAGATCTGGTCTCCTAGCAGCTTTCAAGTATATATGCAGTATTGTCAACTATAGTCACTACTGTACATGAGATCCTCAGAACTTATTCATAACTAGAAGTTTGTACCCTTTGACCAACATCTCATTTCCCCCACCCCACAGCCCCTGGGAACCACCACTCTACTCTCTGTTTCTATGAATTCGGCTTTGCTAGAGTCCACATATAAGTAAGATCACACAGTGTTTGTCTTTCTCTGACTTACTCAGCATAATGCTCTCAAGTGTCATCTACGTTGCACAAATGGTGGGAGTTCCTTCTTCCTCATGGCTGGATAACATTTATATATAAGTTTTATTGTGAGAAGTTTTCCTTTCATCTCCCAGATGTCCACAAGGCTCCAGACAATGCTCCTCAAAGTGAAGTCAGCCAACCAGGAGCATCAGCATCACCTGGAAGCTCGTTAGGAATGCAGATTCTCTGCAGGGCCCTGGACCTGCTGAATCAGAATCTCTGGGCAAGACCAGAACTCTGTGTTTTAACAAGCCCTTCTAGAGACTCTCACACACATTTAAGCATGAGAACTTGCTGATCCCAGAGAACTGTGTCACAACCCCAGACTCCCAGTCCATCATTTCTGATGGTCAGGGGGAATTAAGAAATTGAGAATGAGAGAAAGAAAGGAAAGAAAGGGAAGGAAGGGAGGGAGGGAGGGAGGAAAGGAGGGAGGGAGGAAGGAAGGAAGGGAGAATTTGAGAATGTTAAAGACCCAGACCAATGGGCCTCCACTTGCTTCACATTAAGGTCTCCTGGGAGCTTTAAACAATCACTCCTGCTTGGTCTCCATCTGCAGAGTTTCTGATTCAAGTCTGGGGTGCAGCCAGAACATGGGGATTCTTTTTTAAATTCCTCTGGTGATCCTAAGCTGCAACCAAGGATGTGAACCTCTGAGCAACTGAGCCAAGGACTTAGCAGAAAGAAAAAGAAGCTGGTGGTCTTGGAAGGCCTCTCTTGGCAGGAAGCTGTACAACTCAACTCCTGGGGACCACAGACCAGGTGGAAGGCGGCACTGCCCACGCAGATTTCAGATAAGCCCAGTGCAAAGATCTGCAGTCTGGAAAAAATGCCCTTTCAAGAGAAATGCCCATCTAAATCCCTAATTCCACTGCAGAGCTGTTGTTCAGATATTTCCACTTACTGGTTGCTCATACACACTACTGAAGCACACAATACCTGCAATTTGTGTAAACCTTCACAAAGCAAGATGTACCAGCCACTGACTTAAACACTTCACAGATAACTCGTCCATCCACATACCTGCCCTTTGAAGTCAGTACTATTATTACCTCTAACTAGCTAATGGGGAAGCTGAGGTACAGAGAGATTTAGTAGTTTGCCTCACTATTAAAGTGGGGGAGCCAGGTTTAACCCCAGCAGCTGGCTCCAGATCTGTGGTCTTGACCACATCATTGCCTTGTTGCCTCTACTCAGTGATGATCTCTGTCCTGTTTGCTGCGGTATCCGAGAATGGAGCATTATGTGCCAGAAACAACAGAGGAACCTGAGGTCAACAGAGTCCCAGCCTCCATTTGTACTGTTTTGGATGGATCTTAGACCTCACAGTTTTCCAGACCTGCACTCAGCCACTGCAGTATCTCAGAGATCTGGGTTCAATTCCTGCTCTTGTGCCATCCCAGCTGTGTGACTTTGGGCAAATTACTTCACCTCTCTGAGCCTTTATTTCCCCCATCAGAAAAAAATGAACATAGTACCATACGATGCAGTGAAAATTTACCTGACCCCCATCCCGAACTATCAACTACCATCCCTCTCACTTGCCACGATGATTCTTTAAAAGGGAAAAAAATTATTTTTGTCTTAAATGGTTATAGACTAAATTCACCAAAATACTCTTTCAGGAGGTCAAGGGACCATCTCTGCGGATGTGTTGAATGAGGGGGAATAATGGAAAGTGACTCCCCTTCTGCACACAGCTACATGACTAGCAATACCAAAGGCTGGGCTCTGAACACCGCCTATTCAGTTCTTTATGTAACAGTCTGTCTGAACTAAACATGTCTTTCTAACATGCAGATGCTTAAAACTCTATCACAACTCATTACAATAGCTGTAATTAAAAATAAAAAAGGGGGAAAGGCAAAAACAAGTGTTAAGAATGTGGAGGAATTGGAACGCTCTACCTTGCTAGTGGGAATGTGAAAAGGTGCAACCACTATGGAAAAGAACATAATGGTCCCTCAAAATATTCTGACACCTGCTCCAACATGGAAGAACTTTGAGGACATTATGCTCACTTAAATAAGCCAGTCACATAAGGACACATACGGTAGGATTCCACGTCTAGGAGGTCCCTAGAAGGGTCACATCCACAGAGATAGAAAGATGGTGGGAGCCTGGGTCTGGAGAAGGGGATAGGAGTTGGTGTTTCATGGGGACAGAATTCATTTCTTGCACACACATCATCCAAAAGGGGGTGCATTTGAGAGGAAGGAATTGTCTCAACTAAGGACAGCAGGTTCCACAACAGATTGGGAGAGTTGCCTCAAAATCCACTTCTGGTGGTGTTATCGCCTGTTGGTTAAAACAAATAAGTGTGTGTGTGTGTGTGTGTGTGTGTGCGTGTGTGTGTGTGTGTGTGTGTGTGTGTGTGTGTGTAGTGATAGAAATTGCCAGCACCTGTGCTGAATATGTCACAGGAATATGGAAGTAAGAAGGCTTCATTTTCCAGTTGTGTCCAGATTTAATCCTGGCCAGAGTTTTTAACCAATTTTGTGTGCGATCTCATACATGTTTTTGGAAATATTCATTTACTCAGCTATTTACAAGAGTCCGTGAACTTCCCCACCCCACCTTTACTGATGTAATTGACATTTAACATTGTGTGAGTTTAAGGTGTACAATGTGTTGATTTGATACACCTGTATATTGTAAATGATTATCATTAAAAACACCAGGGGAGGGGCACCTGGGTGGCTCAGTCGTTAAGCGTCTGCCTTTGGCTCAGGTCAGGATCCCAGGGTCCTGGGATCGAGCCCCGCATCGGGCTCCCTGCTTGGTGGGAAGCCTGCTTCTCCCTCTCCCACTCCCCCTGCTTGTATTCCCTCTCTCGCTGTGTCTCTGTCAAATAAATAAATAAAATCTTTTTTAAAAAATAGAATTACCAGGGGCACCTGGGTGGCTCAATCGGTTAAGCGTCTGCCTTTGGCTGGAGTCATGATCCCGGGGTCCTGGGATCAAGCCCTGAGTTGGGTTTCCTGCTCAGCAGGGAGCCTGCTTCTCCCTCTGTCCCTCCCCCTGTCCGTGCTCTCACTCTCAAATAAATAAATTTAAAAAAATAGAATTACCATATGATCCAGCAATGCCAATTCTGGGTATATACCCAAGAGAATTGAAAGCAGGGGCTTGAAGAAATATTTGCACAACCAGGTTCATAGCAGCATTATTCACATAGCTAAAACATGGAAGCAACCCAAGGGTCCCTCGACAGATGAATGGGTAGGCAAAATGTGGTGTAGACACACAATGGAATATTATTTAGCCTTAAAAAGGAAGGAAATTCCCTGGTTCTGCCCTGTCCCTTTTATCTTACTGAAAGCTCCTTTTTGGATCCCACAGAGGCCCCCTCCCACCAAGGGGAAGCCGAAGAAATCCCTAGAGGGAAGGTGGACACCCCTTCATCACCACCACCATGTGGTAGAGAGAAGGAAGAGAAATCAGGGAAGGCTTTCAAGAGGAGGTGGTGTCTGCCGAGATTTGAAGAGGCAAATTCCTGCTCTGTGGGAATGGGGTAGGGAGACTGTTCCAGGTATCAGGCAGAGCAGAAGGGTCAAAGAAGAGCAGAGGGATGTCTGTGCCTCTCCTAGCCTCACCCCCCACCCTAGGCAGGCTTCTGTTTCCTTCAGGAAACCAGAAAAGCCACACCAGCTAGGCGACCACCTTCTGATTAATATTCTAAGGGTTAATATTTTAAATTAATTTTAAGATTAAATTCTAAGGAGAGCTGTGACTAGCTCTCCCTTACCACACTATAAAGAGCTTCAAAAGGAAGCACCAAGAGGATTCCAGGTCTTACTGGGCTCTGGGTCAGGGAGCTGGATCAGAGGTCTCTCCACCAGCACCCTCTAGCCTCCTCCTCCAAATTTGCCACTTTGGGGGAATCCAGAATAGATGAGTATTCTGGGAGCTTTCTGGGGCAGGGAGGAGCTCGTCCTCACCCCCTCCCCTGCATTGTGAAATCTTCTGAAGGGGCAGCAGGCAGGGTGATGTCATAGACCACCAGCCAGGCCCCTCTCCCTGCCTCTGCCTGCCCCTGGTCGGCCTCGGCCTTTTCTCCTCATACCCCCAGAGGAAAGCGGTCAGCCTCGCCAAGCAGCTGACCCAGCTACGTGCAGCCATGGATGCAAATCCGTCCAGTTGCACGAAGCCCCAGCCCTCCCCAAAGGCCTCCAGGACTGGCGTGAACCCCAAGTCAATCCTGGTGAACAAGACCCTGCAGCAGGAAGCCCCCAGTATGGTGGGTGACAGGTTGCCACCAAAGACCGGCGCGGTGGTCGTCGACATGGGCACGGGCACCTGTAAGGTGGGCTTCGCGGGGCAGGCCCGGCCCACCTACACCGTGGCCACCATCGTGGGCTCTCAGCCCAAGAAGCCGGCCACCAGTGGGCAGCCGGTGCTGGAGACTTTCATCGGCGAGGCCGCCCGCAGACGCCCAGAGCTAACCCTGGTGCAGCCAGTGCGCAACGGCATCGTGGTGGACTGGGACGCGGCCGAGCTCATCTGGCGCCACCTGCTGGAGCACGACCTCCGCGTGGCCACTCGGGACCAGCCGCTTCTGTTCTCCGACCCGCCCTTCAGCCCCACCACCAACCGCGAGAAGCTGGTGGAGGTGGCCTTCGAGTCGCTGTGCTCTCCTGCCATGTACGTGGCTTCCCAGTCGGTGCTGTCCGTCTACGCGCACGGGAGGATCAGCGGGCTGGTGGTGGACACCGGACACGGGGTCACCTACACGGTGCCGGTCTTTCAGGGCTACAACCTGCCCCACGCCACGGAGCGCCTGGACCTGGCGGGCACGCACCTGACCGCCTTCCTGGCAGAGATGCTGCTGGGCTCGGGCTTGACGCTGGGCCAGCAGGACCTGGACACCGTGGAGAACATCAAGCACCACTACTGCTACGTGGCCCCTGACTTCCTCAAGGAGCAGGCCCGGCCGGAGCAGGAATGCCGGCAGACCCTGGAGCTGCCCGACGGGCGGACGGTCACCTTGGGCAAGGAGCTGTTCCAGTGCCCGGAGCTGCTGTTCACCCCCCCGGAGATGCCGGGGCTGGAGCCCGTGGGCGTCCCCAAGATGGCCAAGCGGAGCCTTCACAAGGTGCCCCTGGAGGTGCGGGCCGACGTGGCCCAGAACGTGCTGCTCTGCGGGGGCTCCTCGCTCTTTCAGGGGTTCGAGGGCCGCTTCCGGGCCGAGCTGCTGCACAGTCTGCCCCCCGAGGCCCACGTGGTGGTGGCGGCGCAGCCCACCAGAAAATTCTCGGTGTGGATTGGGGGCTCCATCCTGGCCTCGTTGCGCGCCTTCCAGTCCTGCTGGGTCCTGCGGGAGCAGTATGAGGAACAGGGGCCCCACATCGTGTACCGCAAATGCTACTGACTCCGGTTGGCGGCGTGGGGGCTGGGGGTGGGGGTGGGGGGAGGCAGTAAAGCTTCCGATACCCTGCCGGCTCTATCCTGCCTTAACCCAGGGCCCAGCCCAGTCCACTCCTGGACCCACCACCCAGACTCGCCTTGGGTCCTGACCCCACCAAGATCTACCTCCCAGACATCCTGGTTCTGCCCAGCCCTAACTCACCTCCCACGGATCCAACCCCAGAGACACCCAGCTCCGACTCCGGAAACCCACCTTCCCCATGATCAACCCACAACACACCACCTTGTCCTAACCCTGTGAAATCCACCTCCCATGATCCCTCCCCAAAAGCACTCTCAGGCTGGGACCGCTTGCCAAGGCCACCCCAAAGACATCCCCCAGATCCTCATTCCCTAATCTCACCCCGATGATCTATTGCTTTTGCTATAAACCTCCCCCAAGTTTCCTCTAGGCTCTAAGCCCCCAATTCACTCGCTCACTATGTCCCTCAAGGACCCCTGACCCATCTCCATGACCTGTTCCTCCCCAAGGAAGCTGCATCAGGTGCTCCAACCCCCAACTCTGAGAACCTTTCCATGAGAACCTAAGTGCACCCTCAGAATCTTCCCCCATTTCTAATCCCCCCAAAATACCCCCAAGAGCCACTTGCCAAGACACCCCGAGTTCAAGCACCCCAAATCCACCCCCTCAGTGGTTTCCCCGTCTGATTATCCAAAGTTCTCCTATACACTGATGTTCTGAGCATCCCCCCACAAGGGCCAAAACTCCATACCCACCACAAAGACCGACGTTCTGATCCTCAACCGTCTCCCCTACAATGGCCTACTAAAGGATCCTCCAGTGTCCAAAGCCCATTCCCCAAACTCCACTCTCCCCCATAACTCTGCCGTCCCTGCATAATTTGTTCTCCAAGATTCATTCCTTCTATCCCACACCCACCTCCCCATCCATAACCCCCCAAAGAACAGTATGTTCTGAATTCCCAGACCCCCAGGTCAGCCTCACTGCTCTCAGCTCACCTCCTTGCTCTGTGTCTCCCACATGGCCTGCCTTACAGTGCACCTCCTATCCCTTTCCTCAGCCCTTCAAATCCTCTTAGGAAGGTTCCAGTCCCCAGGACCATCCCATGATCACCCCACTAATGCCCTAGGCCCTCTCCTGTGTTCTGACCCCCCCAACTGCCTTCCCAAAGACACTCTCCTAGGGTTACCCCATGATGGACACCCAGGACATTCTACCCCAGGGTTTTCAGACTCCCCAGAAACCCACCCCCACAACCAGCCCCCCAGGGCCCCATCCCATTAGTTGAGGCACCAATAGCCAGCAACATTCCTGAGGGCTGCCCAGCCTACCATGACCCCGGGGCAGATACCACAGATGGGGGCTCCACCTGGACACTGGCTCCCTCCTGCCCCCCCCCACACAGGTCCCCAGGGACCAACTGTCCCTCCCACAGAGGCTGGGCATTCTCCCCACAAGGCATCCTGGGTCCTCTCTCCTTCCTCCAACCTCGTCTTGGCTACCCTGAGCCCCTGCTGGAGGCAGGATCCTCTGCCTCACACCATCCAGCGCAACCTAGAGAATGTCAAACCGCAGCTTGCAGCCTGGACAGGTCCTCACAGCTTGTCAACAAAATAAGCACAAGCTGCCGGAGCTCATCCATGTCCACAATGCGTCCTCCTCTCCCTCAGTCCAAGGAAACATTCATTCATACATCCAGTCAGTCAGTATTTACTGAGCTTCTCTGTCTCTGTCTCCCTGAGTCTCCCTGACTCTATTTTTGGTTTTTATTTGCTCACTTGGATTCATTCTCTCTCTCTCTCTCTCTCTCTCTCTCTCTCTCTCTCCCCCCCCCCCCTTCTCCCCCATCCCTTGTTCCTCCTTCCTTCCATCTGACTCACCGGCCAGCACTCTTCTTGTGCGGGCATTTTCAGGAGTGGAAATTCATTTATTTGTGGAGCACTGAGACCACCACCCCCTCTCCACCCCCACCCCCACCCATCAGACAATGTGGGTGAAAGAGGGCCCTGGTTAGCCCCACCCACCCTGTCCCGCAGTGTCCTGGGGATTAGGCAGGAGCTCTGGTCCCATTCCTGAAGAGTGAGTGGTCCTCAGCTGGGGGGACGGTCCCCTAGTCAGTCCAGGATCTCCAGATCACAAACATTCGGTGTTGGACCCGCTTGCCTCACCTCCTCACCAGGCAGGCAGCCTCAATCTGTAGCCTAGGCAAGAACCCCCAGGAGGTTACAGGTAGTGAGGAGAAACTTCTCATTCTTCCCACAAGGGGGCACCACCTCCAAGCTCAAGGCACTGCAAATGGCATCACATTTAGAATCACAGACTGTAGCAAACCAGTCCTCCCCAGACCTCAAGTGAGAACCACCCCACACAGTGGTGTCAAGGCACTGCCAGGCACACTCATAGAAGGGATGTGGGACAAACTGGGTCTGTGATGCTACAGGAAGTGAAGAGAATGCAGAAACCCCCACCACTTCTGGGCTGCCGGATGGACTCTCATTTAGATCAGACTGAGGTCCCCCAACTCCAAACCTTCCCTGATGCAGAAATTTTCTCTACAACCCTTGTGACATGTGCCTCTCCCTTTTGCACACTCCCATGGATAAGAAGCCCACTACCTCGAGCCTATTGTTAGAAATCTCACCTCCTCCCTGGAGTTGTAGGTAAACCTCCGCACTCTCTGCCTGCCCCCCCCCCACCACTCCCAGCGGAGCACTGAGAGCACCAGAGACCCCTCCCTGTGCCCACGCACATCCCTGGAGTCTGCTCTTCCATGTAGATCAGGGACCCCATCCTGGCACAGGCTGCGCATTCCTGTCCTGGGTCCCGTGAGAGCAATACAAGGAGAAGGGGCTCCATATCATGTACTACAAAAGTAGGGTTTAAGGAGATACGTATGTACCAAGGTGACACGAGGTGGACTTGTGTTGGTTAATTTTGTGTGTCAACTTGGCTAGGCAATGGTGCCCAGATGTTTGATTAAACACCATTCTAGATGTTGCTGTGAAGGTATTTTTTTAAAGATTTATTTATTTATTTGAGAGAGGGGTGGGAGAGAGAATCTGAAGCAGATGCCACACTGAGAGCAGAGCCTGATGCATGGCTCTATTCCCCAGCCCTGAGATCATGACCTGAGCCAAAATCAAGTCAGATGCTTAATCAACTGAGCCACCCAGGCTCCCCAGTGGAGGTATTTTTTAGATGAGATTAAGATTTAAATCAATAGACTTTGAGTAAAACATTACCCCCTCGTAGCGTGGGTGGGCCTCATCTAATCAGTTCAAGGCCTTAAGAGCACAAAGACTAACCTCCCCCCAAGAAAGAAGGGATTTTGCCAGCAGGCTACCTTCAGGTTAAAATTGCAACTCTTCCTGGGTCTCCAACCTTCCAGCCTACTCTACAGATTTTGTGTCAACCTCCACAATCCCATGGCCAATTCCTTAAAATAAATCAGTCTTTCACTACATATGCATCAAGATACCTGCCAAGTCCCCTTCCTTCCTCAGGACTTTTGCACTTGCTATTCCCTGTACTGAGTGCTCCTTCTCACTTCCCATCTTCTCACTAGCCCCTTTCTCAGTATGACACAAAGCCCAGAAGCCATAAAAGGAATGATCAAAGCAGTTGACTTCATATAAACATAAAAAAAATCTGCAAAGTAAAAATCACCCTGAACAAAGTCAAGACAAATGACAATTTTTTAGAAAAACAAATAATACATAATTTTCAAATAAAAAATGGAGAAAGCTGCAACTCATAACACAGAGGGAACATGTCCATAATATATAAAGAGCTCTTGGAAAGAATCAATAAGAAAAACACTACAACAGTTAGTAAAGGATATGAACCTTAAGCTCACAAAGAAAGACAAATGGTTCTTTGACCCAAGAAAGGATACACAGTCTCATAAGGGAAATGAACATGAAAACTATACTGTGATACCATTTTTAACCCATCAGATTGGCAAAGATCAAAAGGCTTGATAACACCCATGTTGGCGAGGTTGTGGGGAAACTGGCATTCTCTTACTTTGCTGATGAGGAAGGAAGCTGGCACAACCCCGATACAGGATGAGTCTCAGCAACTACTTAAATGACAAATGCCCACACCTTCTGGCCCCACTATGGCACTTCCAAGAATTTCTCCTTCAGATACAATCACTCATGTGCAAAATGACGTAAATGCACTTATCCCTTGTGTACTGCAGCACTTAATGGTGGCAAAACGTGGGAAACAACATTCTGTGTTTCCGATGCTGCGTGACCATCCAGAACAGGTTAAATAAATCACCCTCAAACATAGAGGAATACTGCACAGCTTTCAAAAAGGAACCCTAGCAAGCCATGATCATTGATAAGAGGTGATTACCAACATATATTTTGAGTTAAAAAAAAAAAAGGCCCAAAAGGCTATGTTACTGCCATTTATGGAAAGAAAAAAAAAACGGAATAAATGAGTATGTAGAGATTTGTTTGAAAACACGCAGAACATCTCTGGAAGATTTCACGAGGAAATGGTGGTTGCTTCTAGAAAAGACTTTCCCAATGTCCCATCCTGAGGGGCAGTCACATTTAGACATTTTTTCCTGTCTCCCATGAAAGTTTAACAGCACAGATCAACTGTGTATCTTTTTGTATTTCTATGTGTTTCTGTGCTTTATACATGAAAACACATTTTCCCCACACACACCCCCAACTAATTTTTACCCCCTTGGGGGCAATATCACCTCCACTGAGGGTTGATGCTTGTGAGAGGGTAACCTGGGCATCAAGACCAGAAGGGGACTTCCCACTGCCCACCCTTTTGAAGTATTAGAATTTTCAATCATGTGATTCTGTTTTTTGTTAAATATGAATGTTTCCTTTAAGTTCCTCTGGTATCCACCCAGGCAGCGCCAGCAGTGATCATCTGATTTGTTTGATCCTTGTTGATAGATGGCGTCACCCCCTGGGGCCATGAGTTCCAGGCCCCGCGTGTGTCATGCTCCCAGCTTTCAATAGAGTCCAGGAAATGTCTGTTGAATGACTGAATGATTGAGCCAGGGTTTCAGATGAGCTTACAGGAATCCTACGTAGGGGCCCCTCCCTCTCATTCTCTGGCATTGGAGTCAGACAGACGTGAATTCCAGTCATGCCTCCTCACCTGCTAAATGACCATGGACAAGTGACCTGACGTTTCTGAGCCTCACTCAACACACCTGTAAAATGAGGGTGATATCAGTGCTCACTTCAGGAGGGAGCTTTGTAAGGATTAAGCATGACAGAGGTGCTCTAGGAAGTGTAGAAGGACACCTCTGAAATTGCCGTTTTCTTTGGGGCTGCAGGGGGTGGGAGTGTTTCGCATTTACTCTAGGTATTAATGTATCATTAGAATGTTCTACAGTGCAAATGCCTCCATAAAAATAATTTCTTTTTTTTTTAAGATTTTTTTATTTATTTGAGAGAGAGAGAATGAGAGATAGAGAGCACGAGAGGGAAGAGGGTCAGAGGGAGAAGCAGACTCCCTGCTGAGCAGGGAGCCCGATGCGGGACTCGTTCCCGGGACTCCAGGATCATGACCTGAGCCGAAGGCAGTCGCTTAACCAACTGAGCCACCCAGGCGCCTCCATAAAAATAATTTCTTAAAACCATTTCGAGTAGTGCATAAAATGAACTTAACATGCTCAGTACACAGTAGGGGCCAAATAGATGGCTGCTGTTTCAACTAGAGTGTGCCAAAGATAAACCACAAGTCCTCCAGCCAGCCAGCCAGCGGACCACCGAGGACCTAGAGACCCTCCTCCATGGGTTTGAGCAAAATGTCGTTAGGTGTCTGCCTTCTACTCAGGTCGTGATCCCAGGGTCCTGGGATCGAGCCCCACATCAAGCGGGCATCAGGCTCCCTGCTCGGCGGGAGGCCTGCTTCTCCCTCTCCCACTCCTCCTGTTTGTGTTCCTGCTCTCACTATCTCTCTCTCTGTCAAATAAATAAGTAAAATCTTAAAAAAAAAAAAAAGGATCCACCCAGTCACTGCCAGGGCTTCACCCCAGGTCCAGACCCTCTGTTCTTTGAGGGACCCAGAGGAGGACGTATTTGGAGGAGGTGGGGTCAGCCCACCAGGCAAAGCACAGACAGGGTGGGATTAGGGTGAGGCAGGAGAGAGACACAGAGCCAAAGGGCACCATCAATGCTTGTCTGTGTTTTAAAATGTGACAGTTTTGTTCATCAGGGGACTTACTTTGCATGAACTTTGATTTTTTTTTAAATATTGCACTGAGGGGCACCTGGGTGGCTCAGTCGGTTAAACATCCGACTCTTGGTTTCAACTCAGGTCATGATCTCAGGGTCATGGGACTGAGCCTCGCAGCAGGCTCCACACGCAGCACGAGTTGGCTTGAGATTCTCCCCCTTCTCCCTCTGCCCCTCCCCCAGCTTGTGTTTTCTCTCTCTCTCTCTCTCTCTCTCTCATTCTCTCTCTCAAATAAAATAAATAAATAAAATCTTTTTAAAAAACTGCATTGATGCCAGGGCCTGGAGGAGGGAGGAATGGGGAGTGACTTAAGGAGTACGGTTCATTTTGGGGTGATGGAATGTTCTGGAACTAGATAGTGGTGATGGTTGCACAGCCCTGGGAATGTATTAACTGCCACTGAACTGTACATTTTCAAAAGGTGAACCTTAGGGTACGGGAGATTCTCTCAATGTAAAACACTGCTTTGAACGAATGATTTATCTTATAAGCCCTAGGGATTTAGCACAGGCAGCGCCGTGAATACAGACAGCAACATTGTGTCATAATCATCACACATGCTGAGAGACTAGAAAACCACCGAGAAGATATGATAATTATGGAACCAAAGGGAGGTGCTAATTAGGGCTACAACCACAATCATATTGCAATATATAAATGTATTAAATGTGGTATGCCTTAAATTTACACAATGTTATACGTCAAACATGTGTCAATTAAAATAAGAAACATTGTGTACTTTGATCCCTGAGATATCGGGTGCCCCCTTAAATTTTGCTCAGAGGAATGCCTCCCTTACCATGCCCTAATCCCAGCCTTATGGACAGAGACACCGGGGAGATGGTAAGGGGCTGAGATTGTTTGCTTGCATGAGACTAGCCCAGGAAGGAGAGACCGGAAAATTAGGCTCCTCAAGACCATGGCCACAGAGCCTGCTTCCCACGGAAACCAGGAAATCACCCACACCACTGCCCTCACCCACAGTGGGGCACCTGCAGCTGCTGGGCCCACCCTCACCCTGGCACAGAATTAAATCCAGCCCTGGGGGAGGAAAAGTATAATTCCTGACAGACAGGGATTTCTGGGCTTGAGCAGAACCTTTCGTACACACTCACACCTACCCCCTCACCCTCAGCTGTCACCTGGGCTGTCCTGAAACTTTGCACGGACAGATGGGGCTACCAGATGTGGGGAAGAAAAGGGAAGGAGGGCTGGGCTGGGCGACAGGGTTCAAGACAAGTTGCTAATTGATTTCCCCAAAACCCAACTGATGCCTGGCTAACCAAGCCACTGGGCAGTGAGTGGAAAAGGTGCAGCTGGCCCAGCTGGTTGGCAGTTACCCCAAAGGGGGCTCATCTTACATCCTGGGCCTTGCTCTCCACCCCCTTCTCCCCAGCCCCATGCCTCCCACATAGGCCAGGTTGTTACCCCCTCCTCTCCATGGGCACCTGGCATTCCCACCTTCCCCTTCCAGTCTGCCCCCCTACCTCGAACCTCAGGAATCTCTTCTGCCAGAAGCAAATCTAACCATGCCCCTCTCCTGCTCAATATTCTTTGCTAGTCCCCCATAGCCCTAGAGCTAAAAGATTTTCCCGGAACCCCACTGACAGTTGGACCAAAGCCCTGCTAACCCCTCAGGGCTCCTCACTGCATTCCCCCGTGCATGCTATTCCTGCATGCCTCAGCACTTTCCCACCCACCTCAAGTCCTTCGCACACGAGCTGTCCCCTCCACCCAGAACACTGTCTTTCCTCTTCTTTCTTTAGTTGATGCCTATCCCTGTTTCAGATCTCACCTCTGGGAAACACTGTGCGACCACCCAGGTGAGTCAGGCCCACCAGCATCAGGCTTCAGTCAGCCCTAACATTTATTAGGCCTATACATTCTATCTGCATGTGTGACCCAACCTGTGTTGGCCTCTCCCAGCAGACTATGACTTTCAGGAAGTAACTAGAACCGGCGTGCAGTAGGTTCTCAACCAACACTTACCTGCGGGTGATTTCAGAACTTTCTGCCCAGCAGAAAGAAGAAAGAAGAAAAAGACAGTAAGTGCAAACAGAAAGAAGAATTTCAGATCGTGAAAAATGCCGTGAAGAAAATGCAACAGAGCGATGTGACTGGTGATCACAGAGGATATGAGAAGATGAGAGAAGAGCATTCCAGGCTGAGGGAACCACAAAGTTAAAGGCCTGGAGGCAGGACCAGCTTGGTGTGTTTGAGGAACCCAGTAGAGCGACTGAGGGGGAGAGAGGGGGAGGTGAGAGCAGGGAGGGGCTGGGGCGTATGATGAGGGCCTTATAGGCTGTGACAATATTGCACTTTACCCAAGCTTTGTGATCTTAGAAAACAGAGAAGGTTAGGGAATCCCCCCAACCTTTGTGTTCTGGGAAACTGCTTACTGCAAGGAACACCCTCCCATATGACTTAGATTAGACTCCCAGATGCTCCCTGTGATGGTTAGTTTTATGTGTCAATTTGGCCGGGCCCCAGGGTGCCCAGATACGGCCAAACATTATTCCGGGTGTGTCTGTGAGGGTGAAGGTGTTTTGGGATGAGATCAACATTTAAATCAGTAGACTGAGTAAAGCAGATTGCCCTCCCGAATGTGGGTGGGCCTCATCCAATCAGTTGAGGGTCTGAATAGAACAAAACAATGACCGTCCTCAGAATAAGAGAGAATTCTACCTGCATGATAGCCCTCAGACTGGCTTACTGGCTTTGTTTTAGCCTTTGGACTTGAACTGAGATCCAGCTCCTCCTGGGTCTCAAGCCTGCTGATTCACCGGGCAGATCTCAAGTCTTGAGAGCCTCCATAATCACATAAACTAATTCCTTATAATAAAGATATATACCAGGCTGTAGATATATCTCTAGATAGACAGACATAGATATAGATGTTTATCTGTCTATAGGTCTATCTAGATAGTCATCTGTAGCCTGGCATACATATATCTATCTATATCTACTTATAGATATCTAATAGATAAAATATATGTATGTGTGTGTCTATATATAGAGAGAGAGACACACATAGACACTAAAGACATATAATGTATAAAGATACCTGTAAATATCTATAGATCTCTAGATATGTGTATTATATAAATATTACATAGATTACAAATATATGTAGAGATGGGTATCTATCGAGCCATAGATTTTTGGAGAGATAGGACAGTGGAACCACAGGCAGACACGTACATACATACATCATCCTATTGCATCCTATTGTTCCTGCCTCTCTGGAGAATCCCAATGCAAATTTCCTTGGTTACCTATGACAAGGCCAGATGGAGACCCTCCAAATTCCTACTTTGCCTCAGAAGTGATCTGCCTAAGTGCTTGTCCCCTGTGATCCATCAGAACACAATGCTTTTTAACCAAATTTTGGTTCAGCTCCTTTCCTTCCCCCAGGGCCCTGAACTTAGGTGCTCCTCACCTGAGCCAGCAGATAGCCTCTCCAGAGAACAGGCTGGCCCCAGGGGGACACCCTCTGCGATCCGCTCTCCCATCATGCTGTCTTTCCATCCCACCTCCCCACCCCTGGCTCTTGCCAGCCTTATTCACTCCTCTCTATAAAAGAAAACTGCCTTGTGCCTGAGTCTTGAGAGGCTTGCAGACCTCGTGGTCTGAGTGCTCACTCCCTTTCCTCTCCCCTGTCCTTTTGAATAAAGGCTCTCCTGCCCAAACCCAGATTTGTGTTTCATTCACAGTTGTGTAGAAGGCTTTGGATTTTCTTTCTAGGAGCCATAGGGAGCCATGGGCGGACTGAGAGCAGGGACGTGACACATCAGGACCACCTGAGGAGGTGCAAACTGGTGGCCAAGTTGGGAAGTCGGCAGATTCAAGCTGCATTTTAGGAGATGAATAGGCAGAGCATGAGTTAGAGGCAGTTCTCTGGAGGTCCCAAAACCTCCAAGAGTGTCACAGTTTGTGGCTATAACAGTCAAGGAAGGTGGCTCAGCATCTGGAGGAGTAGAGTAAGCTGGGGATGGGGGGTGCAGAGTGAGGGTTCCCAGGAAGGTCCTTCATCAGGAAGGCTTAGAAACACAGAGCATCGGACTGGCGAAACTGAGGCACAGAGCTGTGCAGTGACCCATCAGAGGCCAACGAGCACATCCACGGCAGAGCCAGGATTCGAACCCAGGTTCCCTGCCTCCCAGCCCCAGCTGGTCCCACTGCTCTCTGTTTCCTGTGGAACTGGGATTCAAATGACCCCCGGGTTTGAACAGGGGAACAGGAGGGAGGGCATTCTGGGTGGGGGAACAGAGAGGGTAAACGTGCAGAGGCTGGAGCAGGGAGAGTAAGATGCCGGAAGTGGATAATAATAGCAGCTAGCATGTATCAGGCACCCCCTACCTCCCAGACAGTGCTCTAACCACTATCAGGGGTTACCTCCTTTACTCCTCCCTCTGTGGTAAGAACTCTCATCTCTATTCTATGGAAGGGGAAACTGAGGCTCAGAGAGGCAACGTGAGGCCTCAGAAGCAGTGCGGAGCCCTCTCCCCTCTTCCTGAGGACCTGGGCTGGGAGAGGGCAGTTTCTTCTAGTCTTTGCCCCCAACACCAGCCCCCACCCAGTCCCAAGACAGGAAGACAGTGGCCAGGACAGCCCTGCTAGAGGGTGGGGGAGGAGCCAGGCCAAACCACGGACAGGATTTCTCAGAATTTACAGTAGAGGGAGGGGAGAGGAGGCTAGGGGAGCCCCCAGGGCCCACAGCAGTGGGGAGAGAGGGGGCAATGGGGGGCCCACACCTGTGGCCTTATGGGAGGGGGCCACACTCTCCTCCCTCCTCCCATATCAGCCCACCCCCCTCCTGCCACATATGGGGAGACTTGAGGGGACCCCTGCACACCCGGGCTCTAGCCCAAGTGTGCATGGGTGTGCTACACTCAGGTCCCAAGCACACACGTGCACAGTCGGGCTGGAGTGTGTGAATGTGAGTCATCCCCACCCGGGCAGGCCCAGGCATTTCACCCCAGTCACCCAAGCACCCCACAAGGCTGGGGCAGCAGGGCTGCCTTCCCCCAGCCCCCTGAGGGCCACGTGTCCAGGCTGGGGTCTGTTGAGGGCACCTCTTGTATCCCCTCTGCATGCTGCACGGGTCCCTGGTCTCTCTCTGCCCTCCCAGTTCCCAGATGCCCGTATGTCTTCCGTCCTGCATCCTCCGGACATGGCAGGCTCACTGGCACTGTTTTAAATTGGGGTGCTATTCACACAACATAAAATTCACCATTTTACAGTGACCAATTCAGTGGCACCTGGTGCATTCACAGGGTTGTGCAACCACCACCTAACATTTTCATCGCCCCAAAGGAAACGCTATACCAAGTACACAGCCTCCACCAGCTCTCCACTCCCAGCCCCTCACAGCCACCAACTGCCCTCTGTCGATGGGTTTGCCTCTTCTGGGTATTTTTTGGATATTTGTGGCCTTTGGGGACTGGCTCCTCTCACTCATGTTTTCCAGAACTCAGTTCAGATATCCTCCGAGGCAGCTTCCCTGGCCGCCCCCCAAGTCCCTGACTGCCCCCACCTCCTGCTTTCAGCTCACAGCCCTCAGCGGCATCTGACATAACCTGTCCATCTCCTTCATACTCATTCACTCAGAGTTTGTCCATCTCCTTCTCAAAAGGGCAGGCGCCGAAGGGCGAGGAATTGGTTTCATTCTCTCTGGAAAGTCCTTGATTCACAGTATTTATCATCCACCGATTGTGTGACAGGCCCCTTCCCAAATACCAGGGATCCTGCAGTGAACACACCGAGAGGCTCCCCGTCCCCACGCTGCCTTTGTCCTCCAGGCAGGGACAGGTTATCACACCTGGTGACACGGGATTTACCTGCAGTCTAAGCTGTCACTAGGAGAGTCAACTGTCATTTATTCATTCAACAAATATGTACCGAGCACCTACCATGTGCAGGGTCAGTGTAAATAACCAGAGGCATATTACTAGAGCAGGTGTTCAGGGAAAGTCTTTCCTGAGAAAGTAGCACTTGAGCAAAGACCTGAAGATGGGAAAGGAGAATCATTCAAAGATGCAGGGAAAAGCATTATAGCAGAGGAAATAGCAAGTGCCGAGGTCTGAGGCAGAAAAGGACTTTATGGAAGAGAAATGTGCACGACATTAGGCAAGGCGTGTAACTGCTCCAAGCCTCAGTTTCCTCATCTGTTAATGAGGATAATAAAAATGAAGACTTTTGCAGAGGGCAGGTGAGACAAAATTCAAGGTGGCCAGGAAATGAACCCACTTGTCCTGGGTGACAGACCCCTGGCATCATGGTCATTGCGGGACAGGTGTAAACCTCTACCTCCTTCCCACCTCCCAACCTCACACGGCTGTCCTCCCCACTGCCGCCAGCCAGAGCCACCTTATCTCTGGATTATGCCCATGTCTTCTGGTTTACCTGAGCACACCACCCCATCTCAGCTATTCCTGGTCACTTCCTTGCTGACCTCCCCCATCTCAGCGGCCCTTCACCTTTCTGGTGTCCCCCACACGCGCCTGACGGCCTGTCCTCCCATGTTTGTCCAAAAGGGTGAGAGTGGAAGGCAGCATGATTCCTCCTCATGGAGCAGCTTTACCTGCCCTCCCTCAGATCTCAGAGAGGGTCAGAAACAGGGATGGGATGAGCACCCTGGTTCCAAGGGAAGGCGGCATGTGACTGCCCGTGGGGAGACAAACCACACCGACACTGTGGTTGGTCACCCCTTTCTCAGACAGTGAGCCAGCTCCCCTGCGCTTATGTGGTGGGTTTATTTATTTTCACTCAGCCTCACACGCCACAGGATGGAGTGGGGTGGGAGGAGGGACAGTTACAGCAGAAATACACTCAGAAACTCCCCGGCACCCCCATCTCACTTACAGAAAAAGCCATGACCCACAGTCCCTGCATGAGCTGCCCCCTCACCTCCCGTCCTCACCTCCTCCCTCTCTCCCCCTCGCTCACTCTTGCTTCACCCCGACAGGCCTCCTCCATGTTTCTCCAACTCACAAGGCAGAGTCCTGCCCCAGGGCCTTTGCATGGACTGTTCTCTCTTGCTTGGGCAGTGACCTTCCTCCAATATATGCATGACTCCCTCAAGCCTCTGCTCAACTGTCACCGTCTGGGCAAAACAAGGGACCTCACCTCCCGTTTTCAATTATTATAACCCACCCACTGCCCCATCTCCTAAGCCCTCTGCCTCTTTTTTCTCCATGATACTTACCACCAAGGATTCTACTTTTCTTGTTTATTTATCTGTCTCCCCAACTAGGCTGCTAGCACCACAGAGGCAGGAACAACATTGTTTTGTTCACTGCTCTTTCCTGTGCCTTAAACATCGTATATGATCAAGAAATATTTGCTAAGTGAGTAAATTAATTTTTTTAAGTAGGCTCCACACCCAGCATGGAGCCCAATGTGGGGCTTGAACTCACAACCCTGAGATCAAGACCTGAGCTGAGATCAACAGTTGGACACTTAACCAACTGAGCCACCCAGGTGCCCTGAGTAAATGAATTTTTAGAATGAATGAATGAATGAATGAATGAACAGTTGTTATGGTTGAGCCATAAGTTTGGCCCCAAAGCCCCTGGTGACCAAAACAAAAACTGAAATAGGATTAATTACAGTCTCCATGTGGATAAATCCAGTTCCCAGAGGAAGGCCCTGTGCCAAGCCACATAGGTATTTCCTCTCACTTATCTCCATAAGAAGCCTCTGTGGGGTGAGTATATTTGGAATCCCCATTTACAGATAAGCAAGGGAGGCCTGATGATATGCATGAGGCCATCCAGCCAGGAGGGCCAGCTCCCAAACCCATCGCTCACCACTGCACCAACTCCTCCCAAACTGGTCCATTATAAGAATCCCCCAGGTGCTAATAAAAAGTGCATATTCCAAAGACTCCTGGAAAGTCTGATTCAGGGAATTTATAACTAAACAAGGACCTCTAGGTGATTCTTCTAATCAAGGAAGTTTGAATAATGGCACTTCATGCAACAGAATGAGAGAAAGACAGAAAGAGGCTGGTTAAAGGCAAAACTTGAAAATATTTATAGGAACATTTAAGAGACTCTGTCTATGACCTTGAGACATGGAAGCACTCTTCAACAAGACAAAACAATGTATGAACCATTAACAAAGATCGATAAATTTGGATACATCCCATTTTCCAACTTTTGTTGAAATAAAACACACGAGGAATAAAATGAAAACACAAGTCAGGTGAAAATTCTGTGATGTTCATATGTGATCTGGAATATATGAAAAGCTCTGAGAAATCAGTAAGAAAAAGGTAAATATCCTGATAGAACAGGCAATTCATAGAAGAGGAAATCCAAGTGGCCAACAGCTTTTGGCAAAGATGTTCAACAGAGGAATGCAGGTTAAACCACTTTACACCCTCCAAATAGGCAAAAATCAAATTGCCCATCAAAACCAAGTGTTGGCAGAACACAAACTTCCTTTACATGCAAGGAATTGCAAATTGGCAATGCCACTCTGCAGATCATTTTGGCAATATCAAGGTTGAAGACAAGCACCCCTAGGATCCCCAGTTCTACTCCTAGGGATACACCATCAGCAAACTGTGGCCAAAGGGCCACATCTGGCCACACTTGTTTTGGGAAATAAAATTTTATTAGAACACAGTTACACCCACTCGTTTACATATTGCCTATGGCTGTTTTCACGCTACAGAGACAAAGTAGAGTAGACAAAACAGTGGCTGTCTGACCCACAAAGCCAAAAGTATTTACTCTCTGGTCTCATACAGGAAAATTTGTCAACCTCTGCTCTGGACCGATGCTTCTCAAACTTTAATGGGTCTCCTGGGGATTGCATTAAAATGCAGGTTTGATTCAGCCGTTCTGGGAGGAGCCTGAGAGTCTGCATTTCCAGCTGGCTCCCCGGTGTTGCTGGGCTGCTGGCCTGTGAACCATGATTTGAGTAGGTAGAAAGGATCCAGGTAACACAGAGGTCAGCCATGATGTGTCGTGAATCCTTGATAGACAAGACAGAGAAACGTGTCCTCATCAGCAGCTTCAACTCCTTTGATCTCTGCCCCCAGCAATCACCAACCAAGCGGGCAGAAACTTTCACTCAGTGTGTATTGTACACACTCTACGTGGGTCAGACATGCCTGAAGCAGGAAGGGAATTTCACACCTTCATAACCAAAAAGATCTCACTAGGTGTGAGATCTAGGGTGTTCTAAATGTTTATGCACGTTTCCCCTTGCAAACTTCAGTCTGGAGCACCATTTCTCTCATCCAGTTTCTGTGTGACACATAGTAGGAACTGAAAAATATATCTGTTGAAAAAATATGTATTTGATGAAGAAATGTTTCATATTCAGTTCCAAGAGTCATCATATATAAATAGCACTGACAAAAAAAAAAAAAAAAAAGGAGCCAGACCAGAACAAAGGAAAGAATTTTAAAGAATGAGAGGGTATTTCCCCTGAAGAGAGTACTACTCTGGAGCTGGGAACATGAGAGCTTTCTAAAAAGGCAAAAAGGGAGGGGAGTTAACATTTGTTGAACACTTGCTGTGTATAAAGTGCCATGCACACAATAAATGAGATCTAATCTTCTCAAATTATCTGAGGGGTGTGTGGTGGTCTCTACTTTGGAGAGGAAGAAACAGAAGCTTCTACCATGCCAGCTACCTCCGAGCAGAGGGAGGGAAGCGGGAGGGGGTTCTGAGAGGCCCCCTGTGGCTAGAACAAGATCAGAGTGGAAGTGTGCAGGAAGCAGGTTTTGACTCTAGAGAAGGAGTGGTGATGAGTTTTAGAGGAAGTGAGTTCTCCATCCCTAGAGGTATTCAAGTAGACTGTATGAGCACCCATCAAGAGACTCTGAGAGTCCCTTCTAATGTGGAAAGTCTATGATTTGCTTTAGGCAGATTCATTTCTGGGCTTTTCCAACCCAAGAGCGACCAGCCCCTGCTCTTGTGTCTACAGGATATGAGCGAGCTGGTCCAGACACCTCAGAGACCTCAGACACCTCAGACACCAACAAGGTGGCACTGTCAATAGCAAGCACCAAGCCACCCACATCTCCCAGCAGTGGGGTGCTACACAGCCACCCAACCTCCTTCTTCCCTCTCCCTTAAGCATTTTTTAATATCCCTCTGGTCAGAGCCAGAACTTCATTAAAGGCCTTTGTGCAGGATTAGCCACAGCTGTGTGGCACCTTTGTGTTGGAGGTCAGCTCCTCTGCACCCCCAGTCTCCACCCTCCCAGCTAGGGGCACTGGCTGGGGAGAAACAGGCCAGAGCCTCATCCTCCAGGAAGCCCTCCTTCCTCCCTCCCCAGGACACTCTTGAGAGACAGGAGTCTCTGAGCCAAAACCAAAGGCATTGGATATCTCCCACCTGCAATGGCCAAGCCTCCCCTGGCTACAGCTGTGATGAGCAGCATGGGAGGCCCGGCCGAGCCCTTGTTCTCTGCTCCTACTGGAAGGCCAAGCACTCAGAGCATGGGGGCGGGATGACCTTGCCCAGTCCCAGCCTGGAACCAGGACCAAGGAGTGAGCAGGTAGAGAGGGCCCGGGCAGTGATATGTGGGTTCTCCATGCTGTCCAGTAGGAGCAGTGCTCCTGGCTGGCACACATTTGTGACTGCAATAAACCCAGAGTGACCAAGAATGGCCCAGCTTCAGGGGCTGCTGGGGGGTGTGCCTGAGGCCCAATAACCCAGCTGGCCGGGGCAGCCAGGGCTGAGAGACTGCATCAGCCCAGAGGAGTGCTCCCCCTTACCCAGTTCTCCCCACAATCAAAGTTGGGGGCTTTTCATCCAGAATCTAATAAAAACTCTGATTTTTTTTTTTTCTAAAAAAGTGGTGCCTGAGTGAGAAACTGGGGAGGGAGGGTCTTTGATGAGCTCTGGGGCTCCAGGGTCCCTGGGGGGAGCTTCTCTGCAGCGGTCCCTTCTCCTGTCCACCCAGAGGTGTGTGTACTGGGGCTGAGACAGCCTCAGGGGCTGTGGGCAGCCAGAGAGAGAGAAGAAATGGACTCCCACCCCCATCCCACTCCCAATATTGCTGACCTGTTCCTGTGGTTCAAGACTCTGACCCAAGACACAGAGGAAGCCATCTGAACTGGGTGTGACGGACTCCCAAATGAGGTGGTCAGCGAGCCCCCTAGGAGAGCCCAAGACACAAGGATTCATACACCCTGAGACACTGCTTCATCCTTCAGCAGGACCCTCCGTGTGTCTATCCCCAAACCCCCACCGCTACCTCCAGAATAGGACCTGCAAAGCCGGGAGAGTTTCCTCACACTTGTCACTAAGCTGAGCACCGAAGGAGGTCCAAAGATCATGAATGGCTGGGCAAGGGGGCAGGTAAATTGTGAAAGTCAATGGGTGAGAGAATGGATGGATGGATGGATGGATGGATGGATGGATGGATGGATGAATGGATGGATGGATGGATGGATGGATGGATGGATGGATGAGTGAATCAATGGCCGAACGAACAGATGAGCACATGAATGAGTGATTAAACGAATAAATGAAGGAAAGAAGGATAGATGGATGAAAGGGAGGAGGAAGGAGGGAGGGAAGGTGGAAGACAGGAAGGAAAAGAGGGAGGGAGGAGAAACGGACGACCCACAACACATATTTTAGGCAGGATGGGAACCGGGTACGATCCAAGGTGAAACCCCAGCCCCTCCTCCCAGAGGCCTGGACACTGAGAAGTGGACCCCTCCAAGGCCCTTGCCCAGCCGGGGAGCTGAGTCAGGGGCAAGCCACTCATCTCCCCCAGACATACCCATGCTCAGTCCCAGCACCGCCCTGGGGGCCCGGCCCTGCCCGGGGGAGGCCCTCAGAGGGGGCCCCGGCCATCCCCCCACCCTGGAGGTCCCCTGCCCGAGGCGTGGGACTTGACGCGCAGTTTGTGGGGCAGGGAGGGCTGAGTAAGACGCTCAAGATCATTCCCTGGGACAGGATAGGCCAACCCAGGAGGCAGCTCCACTGGATCAGCAGTGGGTGTCAGCAACGCATCTGAGGGCCCAGAAGCCTGATAACCAGAGGCCATGGGTGACCACAGCCCCCAAAAGGGCCTGAGCTCTGGTCTGGTCCCCCCATGCCCATCCAGGAGGTGACAGCTGAAGAAGGCGGCTGGGAGGGCAGCCTGCAAGGCCATGTCCATTCTCTTGAGGTTGGGGGGAACAGGGTCCTGGGGGCGCCTGGGGGAAGCGGCCAGACCAGTCCACTTGTGAGCCGCCAGGCAGCCCCGGCATCCTGGAACCCCAGTGTCCAGAGCGCATGGCCTCAAAAGGCAGCCATGGGAGCCAGGGAGGGAGGGGAGTGGCTGGGCCCTAGGGCGGGGGTCTCCAGTCCAGGGGGGCTCCCACAGCAGTGCCTGCAGAGGCAGGGTCCGGGAGCCAGCAACGGAGGGCAAAAGGCCAAAGTGATGCCTGAGTGCCCACAGCTCAGCCCTGAGCAGAGCGTTCTCCTCCAGCAGCGTGGCCAGCCTGCCTTCAAGGGCTACGTCGTTGAGACGCCGCTTCTCCCGGGATCTCTTGGCCGCCTCGTTGTTCTTCCTCCGCTTCTCCCAGTAAACCGTGTCCTTCTTCTCTTCGGGCATGAACTCCCGCTGCCGCCGCACAACTGGGCCCCTGCCCCTCAGGGTCTTGCTGCGACCCTGAGATACCCCTGGGAGGCCCGAGAGACCCACGTCCATGGCTGCCTGGGGGTCCTGGGGAACAGGAAAGAAGTCTTGGACAGGAGGCAGGAGGCTGACCTGGATGAGTGTCCCTCTGATTTATCCTGAGACCCCCCCGTCACTGATGGGGGAGGGCGCAGGCGGAGTGGGAGCCCCACCGGAAGCCGGGATGGAGGCAGAGGAGGATGTAGTGGAAAGAGAAGCTGGTGGGATGGTTTGGCGCCTGGCGGAGTAGCGGGGGAGGCTGCCAGAGAGGCCGCATGGCTGGAAAAGGCTGAAGAACAGACCACAATCTTTATGGAGAGCTAGTAGGGCACCCTATTCTCTCGGAGGAAGCAGGCTCCCTCCCCCAGAGTTCTTACCACTGAGAAGATCAGCTGACAAGCCAAGGGTTCAGTTCAATCTGAGTTCCGGGGTAAGATCCTTGGAGATTCAGAGGGAGATAGAAAGAAGGCTAAACCTGGAAAGAAAGAAAATGTGTCCATGGAGTTAAACTGAGCCAAGTTGGGGTCAGAAAATAAGCCACTATCCATCTGAACTGTGCTGAGGCTGTGCCCCAAGATCTCCTCAACATGTGGCCAGAATTTTGCATCTGCCCATCTGCCCATCCATCCTCCTACCCATATATTCATAGGGTGATCTATTCACCTGTCCATTCACTCAACTGTCCATTTGTTCATCCCTCTACCCACCTACTCAACCAACTCACCATCTATCCATTTACCCACTCAACTACCCATCCACCATCTTATTTGTCCATCCATCCACTCATTCAAACATCCGTCTATCCCCCATCCAATTATAGAGTCATCTATACATCTACTGCCCACATGCTCATCCATCTAACTGTCCAGTCACCGATGGATTCATTTTTTAAAATAATATTGTGCCTACAGGTAACAAATGAAGAAATAGACAAATCGGACTCCATAAAAAATCTTAAATTTTGTGCATCAAAAGATACTGCCCTTAAAGTAAGAAGATAACCCATAGAATGGGAGAAAATATTTGCAAATCATATCTGATAAGGGATTAATATCCCAGAACATACAGAGAACTCCTACAACTCAGCAACAACAACAAAAAAATGAACAACCCAGTTCCAAAATGGTCACAGAGCTGGAATAGGTCCATAAGCAGACAGGATGGTCAACATCACTGATCATTATGGAAATGCAAATCAAAACTACAATGAGATACCACCTCACACCCATTCAGATGGCTGCCATCAAAACAAGACAGAAAATAGCAGGTGTTGGCCGGGAAGTGAAGAAATCAGAACCCTCATGCACTATGGGTGGGAATGTAAAATGGTACAGCCATTGTGGAAAACAGTATGGTGGTTCCCCAAAAAATTAAAAATAGAATTCCCTATAATCCAGGAATTCCTTTTCTGGGTACATACCCAAGAGAATTGAAAGCAGGGTCTCAAAGAAATATTTGTCCACCTATGTTCATAGCAGCATTATCCATGATAGCCAAGAGCAGGAAGCAACCCAAGTATCCATTGACAAATGAATAAATAAGCAAAATAGGGTCCAAACATACAATGGAATATGATTTAGCCTTAAAAAGGAAGGCCATTCTGACACCTGCTACAACATGGATGGACCTTGAGGACATTGGTTCAGTGAAATAAGCCAGACAGAAAAAGACTAGTCCTGTAGGATGACTACTTGGGGTAGTCAAAATCATAAAGACAGAAAGTAGAATGGTGGGTGCCAGGGGTTGAGGGGAGAGGAAAATGGAGAGTTATGATTTAATGATTTAATGAGTATAGAATTTCCAGTTTACAAGCATATGGTGGTGATGGCTGCACAAAAATGAGAATGTATTTAAAATCCCTGAACTGTATACTTAAAAATGGTTAAGACAGTAGATGTGGGGCGCCTGGGTGGCTCAGTTGGTTAAGCAACTGCCTTCGGCTCAGGTCATGATCCTGGAGTCCTGGGATCAAGTCCCGCATCGGGCTCCCTGCTCGGTGGGGGGCCTGCTTCTCCCTCTAACCCTCCCCGCTCTCATGTACTCTCTCTCTCTCATTCTCACTCTCTCAAAATAAATAAATAAATCTTTAAAAAAAAAAAAAAAGACAGTCGGGGCGCCTGGGTGGCTCAGTTTGTTAAGCGACTGCCTTCAGCTCAGGTCATGATCCTGGAGTCCCGGGATCGAGTCCCGCATCGGGCTCCCTGCTCAGCAGGGAGTCTGCTTCTCCCTCTGACCTTCCCCCCTCTCATGTGCTCTCTCTCTCTCTCTCTCTCATTCTCTCTTTCAAATAAATAAATAAATAAATCTTTTAAAAAATAAATTAATTAATTAAAAAAGACAGTAGATGTTATTATGTATATTTTACAATAAAAGAAATTTTAATAATTATACTAATGTAACTTTACTGAGAGCCAGGCATCTTGCCGTTCATATATTCACTCATTGGTCTCACTCCCTCCACCCTCAACTTGTCCATTCCTTCAACTATCCAGTAAGTATCCCCACCCCGTGTCATCCAGCCTTTCACAAACCCATTCATTCATCTGTATATTCATCCATGGGTCCATCCATCTACCCAACCACCAAAAATCAACCCATGAGAATTTGCCACGTACCTAGTTTTGAAGAACCAGAACGTGAAGAACAGGGTGGGAAAAAGAATCAAAATCATAAGATTCCAAGCTCCTAGGGTTGGGAGCTGGAAAAGATGCCCAGGGTCCCAGGGATACTCCAAGAATGGGGAACACCTCCTTAACCTCAGCACAGTTTCTCATATTGGTTTTCCTGAAAATTCTAACGCAAGGTCTGGGTTCTATCAACCTCCTGAGTTCCCTGAACCTAGGATGTCCTTACCTTCCGTGACCCTGATACAAAACAGGTGGAGAGAAAGAGAGAAACCCCAGAGAAAAGGTTTTCTGCCTGAGAAGCAAGCATGGGGATTCTGCCCGAGAAGTCACAACGGGCTCCAAGAAAGAGTAGACATCAAGAGCTATCATCCTTGTTCAGAAAACCTATGGCTAACCTTCATGAGGGCAGGTATATGTCTTTGTCTACCACTGTATCTCTGGTGCCAAGTATTGTGCTTGTAGACACTAGGTGGTAAATAAACACTGTTGAGTGAATGATGAACGAACAAACAAATGAAAACAGAACTTTGTTCACAGAAAATATTCTCAAAAACTAATGATGTATTGTATGGTGACTAACATAATATAATAAAATTTTTTAAAAAAAGAAAATATTCGGCCCTCCCAAAATAAGATGAAAGCAGAGAGGGAGGCAAACCATAAGAGACTCTGAACTATAGGAAACAAACTGAGGGTTGCTTGAGGGGAGGTGGGTGGGGAGATGGGGTCACTGGGTGATGGACATTAAGGAGGGCACTTGACATAATGAGCACTGGGTGTTATATGCAACTGAGGAATCACTAAATTCTACCTCTGAAATGAAAAAAAGAAAGAAGGAAAGGAAGGATGGAAGGAAGAAAGGAAGGGAAGGGGAGGGGAGGGGAGGGGAGGGGAGGGAAGGAAGGGAATTTTTGGCCCTCCTTTTAACTGCCAATCGAAAACCATGAAGCCTACTTGCATTTCCCTTTTTGCTTTGGCCACCAAGAAACTTAGCACTCAGTTTCAAGATAAATTGTAATAACCTTCTTGATTGGGAAAGCAGTTTTTCTTCTCCAATGTTATTATTTGAATTTAGTCTTTTGCTCTGTGCTAAAAGCACTTGGCATTAGTGTCTATGACTGCATTAGATCATTCAGATCACGTATAAAAGCGGATCGAGGCATAAACCATCAAAAAACAACATTCCTCAGAAGTCTGACCATGAAACATAACAATAAAAAAATTTAAAAAAAAGAAGTCTGACCATGATTCTAAGTCCACATTTCCCAAAGAATGTTGTCCAGAACCCCAGTGCCAAGGGTGCTGCCAAAAGAAAAAAATATATACAATGCATTTGAGAAATACTGCGTATCTTATTCCCTATATAAGAATCATTAAAGGTTCTGAGAAGCCCTACAAAACACACACACACACACACACACACACACACACACACACACACACACGCATTTAACCTTTGATTTAAAGGTTCTCATATTTTTTTGCCCACAAAATATTTACTTTACAGAATACCTTGGGATGCATATTTATTCATTTATTCATACAACACAGGGCCAGGTCCTACAGTGGTTACTGGGGCAATAGAGGAAAATCAAACAGCCTCCTGCCTTCACAAAGCCCACAGTCTCATGGTAAAGGTGGGTGGGATGACAATGGAAAATACAGGCTTAGAGAGGGTCTGTTATCTGCCCAAGTCACACAGTAAGTTAGTGGCAGAACAAGGATTTGAACCCAGTCTGTCTAATGTGTGGGTCCATTCTGCTTACAGCTCTAAGGGGCTGCTATGTCTGGCAATCATAGCTGGGCTTGGAGAAAAAAGCCTTGTGGGGCTCTGCAGTCACCTGAGTGGCCAAGAAATCCTAGTCACCAAATGGACTCCTGTGCCAGTGCTTCAGACCCCCTCTGAGAATTCCTGATTCCTGAGGGGACTCCAGCACCAAGACCCATGACCCCCTCTGAAACCCAACAGGCATCTGGGGCCACCCGCCCACCTGCTGGTGCTTGCTGCAGCGGGAGGCCACCCCACACTGGCCCACATCACATGGGCTAGAGAAGCATCTGCAGTCTGTGGACCCTGATCCACAGGAGCCAGGTGGGGAGCCCTGGTCCTGCACCTGCCTGCTGCTCACACCTGGGCTTTGCTCCTGGCAGCCAGACAAACCAACACATCTTTGTTCAGGAGGCCAAGTTCACTGACCCCTTCCAGACATCTGAGGCCATCACACCTTCTAGCAGGAGTGTATCGTCCTGCTTACAGAGAATAAAACTGAGGCTCAGGAGCTTACATGGCTGGCCTGGGGATACTCAGCAATTTCACAAATAAGGGTGACGTTCCCTCCCATCCTTTCCTCCCAGCACGGTGAGGGCCACCACCAACTCTAGACACCCCTGGCATCCTCCTCTCCCGGCCCCACTCACCCCACCTCCCACCAATGCCCCATCCACATGTGCACAAACCCCCTCCATGCTCCCCACAGCCCTGGCCACAGCTCAGGCATCTCCTAGCCCACCTGACCCCCACCCACCTCCACCATGGTCCCTCCAAATCCACCAGCAGCCCAGAGGAATCTTTTCAAAACCCTACTTATCCTCAGCTTGGAAGCCTCTGGGGTGTGCTTAAGAAAGTGCGAGTATCTTAGACTCCTGAAAACAGTGCTCACGTGCACCTCAGTTCACCCCCTGTCCACCCCCGGGGTCAGGGAGTGAACGGAGGAAGACACTGCATGAATGTCTTTTGGAATGAACCGATGAATGTATGAGTGAGCGTTTGAATAAATGAATGAGTAAAATGCAAGTGAATGAATGAGTAAGCAGATGAAGTAATACTCAAGGGTTAGAGGCCCTGAGAGTGGGGTACAGTAAGCCCGAATGAATCCTCTCTCCCCACTAAAGGGCTGGGCCTGAGCCTTCCACTGCCCAGACAGCTCATCTGAGCCCCAACCCAGACAAGCCCCTGAGACAGGCTCTCAGAGTCCCTTGTCCCACCAGTCACAGCATTCTCCTGCCACCCGACTGGCCCCATTCAGGGGGCCTCAGATGGTGTCCTGACCACCATTCCAACTTCAAGCATGCTGGCAAGAGCCTAGGAGTTGCCATGCACCAGCGTGGAGCACATCCCACGGCCCTGGGACCAGCATCCGAAGGCACCATCCTGGCTCGGGGAGAGAGGTCAGAAGAGAAGGGCAGGCTTAGAGACAACTCGAGCTAGAAAGGAAGGGGATGAAGCGCAGGGCTCCTCTAAGACCAAGTCAAAACCAGCAGATGGCCAAAGAAGACAGTAAAGACTGGCGGTCAGGTAGAGGGACAGGGGGCTCTTGCACCAAGCCAGTGAAGTAGATGAGGGCTAGTCTCACTGTGAAGCTCCCTTCCTGAGTCCCCCCTCCCTGTGGCTTGGCCTGAGCCCCCCCTAACCACCACCCCCACCTCCACAGGAACCCAAAGGGAGATGGGGCAGTAGATAGCTCAGCTGCCTGAATTTATTTAGAGAAGATGCAGCAAGGGCTGGGCTGAGCCTTCCTGTGGTCACCGAGGAAGCACTCAATGGAAAGCAGTAAGTCAGGGGCACTCCTGTGCAAAAGCCGGCAGCATCGGCAAATAAGGAAACAGGAAAAGGGTCTCCCCCAGAGACAGCCCCGGCCAGTTCCACCGCAGCCCCATCAGCACCACAGCCTCCCTGACCGGTGGTCACCAAAACTCTGCTTGGTTTTCTAGTGTGATGGGGAGCTCATTCACTGCAAGTCAAGCCACTGCCAGGCTGCGTGAGCTCTCACGATCAAGGTTTTCCAGGAATGGAGCTAATACCGACCTTCAGCAGAACTTTTCCAATTAGAATTCATCCTCTCTGCTCGTGAAAAACTCCTCCTTCCTTTGGCCCCTAAGTGCTCTGGGAATTTGATGGGTTGATGCTCACATCCCCTCAGCCCCTACTCCGATCTGCTTTCCTCAAAGGAAAGCAGCTATGCTTGTTGAGTACCTACTATGTGCTAGGCACTAACAGTGTCTCACTTTGCACTTACCACCACTCAGAGAACAAAGTTCAGTCACCACCCTCATTTGACAGATGAAAAGACGGAGGCTCTGAGAAGTCAAGTGACTGACCCACCTGAGTCAGCATGGCCAAGAATGCAGGTGCAACGAGCTCCAGAGCTCACACCTCTCTAACACACCAGGTTAAACCTTCCTGGCTTTCCCTACTCCTTCCACTGAAGACACAGTTTTGAGTTCATTTAGCACCTCTGACGGGTGGAGATCGGTGTCCACAGAGGGAAAAAGGATCTGGAAGCCACACAGCTAACAAGGGGACAGGGCTGAGATGAGCAGCCATGCTGCCGGGATGATGCAATGGATGGACAGAGTTAAGACCTTAAGCCTGCTTGAACTGGGTTCAAATCCTCCTTCCTAAATAAGTGTGTTTGGGCAGGTCACATCACCTCTATGAGCTTCCAATAACTCCTCTAAAATGAGGATAATAGTAGTACCTACTTCATT
Organism: Zalophus californianus; assembly: GCF_009762305.2. Taxonomy (NCBI): domain Eukaryota; kingdom Metazoa; phylum Chordata; class Mammalia; order Carnivora; family Otariidae; genus Zalophus; species Zalophus californianus. Next base: position 5,340,578 of record NC_045595.1, read on the forward strand.
GGCTATGTAAAGAATAAATGAGATCCTGGGTGTTAAAAGCCGGTACATAGTAATAGTAAATGATCTACATGGCTACTTTTTATTTGTTGTTGGTGGTGGTAGTGGTGGTGGTATTAGAACCCTCTTCCACTAGGGATTCTGCTGAGCTGCTCCCATCATTATTTATGTTGAAAATACCTGTGAGAACCCTCAGAGACCACTCAACACACTGTATCAGTTTATGGATAACAAAACTGGACTTCCTTTCAACATGGCGGACCAAGTACACACTGAGACCTTCCCATTCCTCCCCAAACACTTAGAAATGACAGGAAAATACTAACTTGAATGAGGGACCAAAGAAGAAGTGCCCTATGACAAAGGTGTGCCCACCCATGTATGTACAGGGCCCCTAATATATGAGATCAAAAGCACACATTCTCAAGAGACTCTGACCAAGGAGAAATATCCTGAAGAGATGAGGAATTCATGAAGTTCCCACAAAGTCTCCAACTGGGAGAATTTACATCAGAGGAAACAGAGATCATTGGAGCAATCTGAAAGGAGTTTTGCAATGAATAGATTGAGGGACTCAAAAAGATAAAGGATGGAATAATAGCCATAAAACAAGAACAGGAGGTTATGAAACAAAAACAGGTAGATTTTTTTAAAAAGAACCAATCAGAGTTCAGATATGAAAAATACAGTTGCTAGAAAACGTAAGAAATGAGTTGCCAGGGCAACTGGGTGGCTCAGTCATTGGGCGTCTACCTTCGGCTCAGGTCATGATCCCAGGGTCCTGGGATCGAGCCCCACAGTGGGCTCCCTGCTCGGCGGGAAGCCTGCTTCTCCCTCTCCCACTCCCCCTGCTTGTGTTCCCTCTCTCGCTGTGTCTCTCTCTGTCAAATAAATAAAATCTTTAAAAAAAAAAATGAGTTGCCTACCAGAAGGGGAAAACAAGACCCAGAACTGGGAAGGATTTACCAAGGTTAAATGGGATTTCAGTGTCAGAGATGGACCCAGAACACAGAGCCCAGATTTTAGAAGACCAGAACTAAGGTCAAACTCAGGAGCTGAACCTTGGGGCCATTTGTGGAAACCCTCTTCAAGGGTGTCCTGTGATTCTTTCCCCCTCACTTTCTTGTTTTTTTTTTTTTTTTTCTTTTTTTCCCCTGTATTTTAATGTCGCTGCTGAGCTGGACTCCATAGCTCCTCCCTAACAAAGAACAGAGCTTCCCTCCCCTGACTGGTCAGGTGGGACAATGGATATGGAGAAATGGCCAGCGTTCTCCTCCAAAATCAGAATTAAATTAAGCAGAATCTGAATGTTAAGGAAAGGAGCTGACTGAGTAAAACTGAGAGAAACAGCCAATACTGGCCACAGGATGCTGGATGGATGACTTAACATCTCTGAGCCTCAGATTCCTCAACTATAAAATGGGCTCAAGGGTCCATGTCACATGCAGATGTTTTGAGAATTAAAGAGAAAGTTGTACGTACAAGACACCTGGCATATCCAGGGGGTCTCACGTGGAACACCTCCCTGGAGCTCACCAACACTCTTTTTTAAGCCCATAGAAACCCCAGATGAGGACAAAACTACAGTCACTGGGCCACAGACAGAGGAGAGATATTTAAAACTTTGAAAGGAAAAAAAAAAGGTGAGAAAAAAAGATGAATCAAAGGAGAGAGTGTAGGCTGACTTACAAATCCCCCACCTACGTGGTCAGAGGACAGCCCACAAGCTTTCCCTTTGCTCCGTGCTACGAGGGGAACTAAAAATGACCACAAACTCTCCAGTGGGTGTAAGCCTTCTTAATACAGGCAGGAGATGACATTCGTGTGGCCAACGCACATCTGGAAAAACTGTTCACCCCACTTCCCTAACAAGAGAAATACTCATTTGTTTTCATCTCTGCAATGAAATACCAGTTTTTTTCTGGCTGAAACTGGCAAAGATTTCCAAACAATAAAACCCAGTGCTGGCAAGGATGTGGTGAGATGGGCACTTGCGTACCTAGAAGGCGAAGGTGTAAACTGCTTCCTGGCAAAGCTATTAAGCAATATGAAATAAAGTTGGACTCATACCTTGTTTGAGGAATGAGGATATCCCTTCTCTCCCACCTGGGTCACTATTCAAGCCATCTCCCTATTCTGGCCTCAGGAACCCCAGAATCCTTCCTCAAACACACATCCCAGCCACTTAGAACCTCTTTTATTTCCTAAAGAGGTGTTCTCTCACCTCCACATGCTGTCCCTTCTGTCTTAAACATTCTTCCTCTTCTTTCACCTCTTCCCCAGCCAAATCTTACTCATCTCAGGACTAAGTCTAGATGTTACCTCTTACAGCAAGCGCACCAAACTGACCACTCTCAGCTAGGCCAGGCGCCTCGTCTGGGCTTCCAGCATCCTGTGGTTTCCACCATCACCACGGTGATCACTCTGGGTCTGTGCCCTCCCCCGTCCACAGATCTCCAGAATAGGTACTTGATAAATAACAGGAGTGAAATATTTGAAAAAAGGGTGTGCTCTGTGTGGTCCCAGAAGTTTGAGCCAGAACCACAGATTAGGACACAGAGATGCAAGTTGGAGTCAGAGTCTGAAATTTTCTAGGGGCACCTGGGTGGCTTAGTTAGTTGGGTGTCCAACCCAAGTCATGATCTCGGGGTCATGAGATTGAGCTCCACATTAGTCTCCACACTGAGCATGGAGCCTGCTTAGGCTTTTCTCTCTCTCTCTCTCTCGCTCTCTCATCTTCCCCTGCACGCCCTACTCACGAGCTCTCTTGCTCTCTCTCTCTCTCTCTCAGAATAATAATAATAATAATAATGAATTTTCTAGAAATTCCAGCTCACTAACCCAGCAGAAGCTGCCTCCAGAGGTAATGAGCTGCCCATCACAGGAGGTGTGCAAGCAGGTGGTTGGAAACCACTTCTCTTGCTCTGACTTCTCCACTTCTGCCTGCCCAGACTCAGAGGCCCAGGGATGGAGAAGATGCCCTCCTCCCCAAGTTGTTCCACGTGGCTTTCCTCTGACCCAGAAGACTGCCCAGCGAGGTCTATGGACCCACAGAGGCTATTCCCACGGAGCTGATACAGCCCAGCCCGTTCCTCAGAAAGGCCACAGAGTCCCAAGAGGCTACACTCTCACAGGGTTTGGGGAGCCTGATGGAGCCTTGGGGCCCTCTCACTCTGAGAAAACCTCTGCCTCATAAAAGCCCCAGTGAAACCAACCTCTAAAATCGAGAACCCTCTGTGGGAACTCAGATTTCAAGGGGAAAATGCAAGGCACTCTGGGACTGTGGCAGGCCTTACCCCTCCCCATGGCCCCCTCCCGGGCCCCATGGAGAGGAAGCCATTTGTACCTCTGTGCCCAACCCACAAGCCCAGCTAGAGTCCCAGATCCAGGACCAGACTGATAGGCAGGCAACAGGGTGTCTGCCGTCCGTGCTGTGATAATGACATACTGCATCACCTTAGACAGGGGCCTGCTGCTCTCCCAGCCTCCGTCTTTCCATTGTCAAGTGGGTACAAGATTGGTGCCTGGGTTGGTAAGGAACCCAGGTACGTGCTTAGTCCCAAAACATAGTAGGTGTTTTGTTCCTGAACTCCCTGAGCTTCAGGGAGGTCCCTGGGGCTCATGGGGTCTGATCCAATGGCAGGAGGGTGTCCCCCATGAGCATCAGCTCAATAGAAATCGACCTCCTGAAACTGACCAGGAACGAAATTCATCTCAGGGACTTTAAGTCCTCGGCTCCCGGCCACAAAGATCCCTCAGGCTCCACCTCCCCTTCCATGCAGCCCAAACCAAAACAACCCCCAAAATGAGAAGAGGCCCCCTAACCAGCCTGGGGTGGTGTCGCCAGGAAGGAGTGAGGACATCTGGCCCCAATCACCACCCAGACCCCAAGGGTAACAGTTCAGAGGTGCTCCCTGTCCAGCCAAGTCCAGGACCCAGACAGCCCCTGCTCCCAGTCAGGCCCTGGGTCTCTCTTCTGGGCACCTGAATCCCCAAATCCCCCCCAAAGGTATCTGGACACCATCCACCCACACATCTCGTCAATCCTGCTCCAAGCCTCATGGCTGTGACTCCTTGCACTCACTCCACTCCAGCCACACAGGGTCTTCTCTCCGTGCTCCCAGCACTCCAGGCATGGCCCTGCCTCCCGGCCTTTGCACACGCTGTTCCCACCTCCTGGAATGCTGTTCCTCCAGATACTCCCATACAGTCACTCCCTCACCATCTCCAGGTCTCTCCTCCTCAGCAAGATCTGTCCTGACCCTTAGGCTAAATCACCACACACACACACACACACACACACCCCTTCATTGTCTCTCCTTATCCTGCTTAGAGTTTATTCAGGGCACTTACCACTCCCTTACTTTTTAGTTACTGACTGATTTGCTTAATGTCCATCTCTGCCACTGGAACGCTAGCCCCTGAGGGCAGGGACAGCCCCTCTCTGTGTCCCGGTGCCTAGAACAGCACCCAGCACACAGCAGGTGCTTAATAGCTATTTGTTGAGTGAATGAATGAATGTGAACGATGTCAATTCTCACAACTTCCCTGAAAGGCAGGTTTACCCCCTTTTGCCACAGAGGCTCAGGGAGGTCACACAGCTGACCACACAGCTGGTCACAGGTGGGCTTGGAACCTGGGCAGCTGTACCCCAGAGCCTGCCCTCTGGAGACCCGACATATAGCCAGAGGTGTAGCATGTCCCAAAGGCACCTTGACACCAGGACGCAGTTCCTGGCTCCAGGGCCTTAGGCTCCTTTCTGTGAAATGGGCCCAGGGCACTGAGAAAGAGCTTCTGGCTCTGGGGAGCTCTGCCCTCCACCCTAGGAGTGACTGTCCTGGAATACACCATGGTTCCCGGAGACACGCAGGGCCTGGACACCCACTGGCCTCATCCAAGCCCCTTCTGGGTGCCCAGCTCTGCCTGTGCTAAGCACATTACAGACACTATCTGCCAGAGGGATCTTTCACCACACAGATTATGCCGCTTTCCAGCCCAAAACCCTCAGCCGATCAAGACCACCTTCCTTTGCCCAACCCATGGAGCCCCTGCACAGTCCACGAGGGGCTGGCCCCCTCTGTGCTCCAGCCACTGGGACTCACCACAGGACCCTTGTACCTACAGTCTTGCTGTTTGGACCGTCTTCCTCCCCTCCCCTGGGTTCCTAATTCTCATCCTCTGATTGTAAATTCTCCGAGAAGCCCTCCTGAACTTCCCAGGTGCCCCTACTCTGCGCCTACTGAACATCAGGTGTTTCAACTTCTTAGCATTTATTATCCAAGTAATTTTACATTCATTTGTGTAACTTACTAACATCTCTCTTTCTTCAATGAGGCCAAGACCTGTGTTTCTCCTCCCAGTATATCCCCGCTCCAGGGCCTGGCATGTAGTAGATGCTCAATAAATACTTGAATGAATGATTGTGCTGGATCCCACATCACAGGTGAGGAGACTGAGGCTAGCTCCCGACCCCTCCTCTGCACAGCCTGCCCCCCCACCTCCCCCAGGCAGCCTCCTACCTCACCTCCAGCTCTAGGGCAGTGGTTCGGACGTTTGTCAATATTTGGGGACACACTGGTTGTCATGACAAGGGGAGAGGGTTACTGGCATCTAGGGGGTAGATCCCAGCGATACTGCTCAACACCCTCCAGTGTCCAGGACAAAGGGTTATCCAGGGTGTAGTGGAGAAATCCTGCTTTAGGAGAAGTGCCCACATCCTAGCCTGACTGATAAAGACCGGCTAGGCCTGGGTCATGCAGTCAGAATGAGTGGGAGCTGTGACGAGATCACAGGATAAATTTCACCTGGACCCAGCTGCCCCTGTTTCAGCTGTTTTTTTTTTTTTAATAAGGCACCATCAAAAGACACGAATCACAGAGCAAAAAAGCAACTGACAGAATGGAAGAAAATATCTGCAAATCATAGATCTGATAAGGGATTAATATCCAGAATACATAGAGAATACCTACAACTCAGCAATAATGACCAAAAAAAAAAAAAAAAAAAAAAACTCAATTAAAAATTGAGCAAAGGGCTTAAACAGACATGTCTCCAAAGAAGATATCTGATTGGCCAATAAGCTCATGACAAGAGGTTCAATATCACTCAGCATTCCAGAGGACCAGTCCATGCTCCGGACATGGCCACTTGCACAGTGTTTCCTTCTTTTTTTTCCAGTTTTTTTTACTTTAGTAAAATACACATAAAATTGCCATCCTAACCATTTTTAGTAATATAGCTCAGTGATATTAAATACATCCATAATGTTGTGCAACTGTCACCAGCATCCGTCTCCAGAACAGTGCAGGTTTGGACTGCGTGGGTCCACTCACACGCGGGTTCCTTCATAAACACCCTCCAGGCCTGTCAATGCACTTTCTCTTCCTTATGATTTCCTTAACAACACTGTTCTCTCTGGCTGACCTCACTGTAAGAACACAGCGATCCGTGTAACACACAACATAGGCATTTATCAACTGTTCTCATCATCACGAAGGCGGCTGGTCAACAGCAGGCTGATGGTAGGTTCTGGAGAGTCAAATGTGGTATGTGGATCTCTGACTCGCAGGGGCTGACACCCCAATTCCCGTGTTCAAGTGTCAATGGTACAATGAGATACAGCCTCAGGCACATGGGGATGCTATCAAAAAAAGAAAAACAAAGCAAAAACAAAAAAAAACAAGACCAGAAAATCACCAGTGCTGGCAAGCATGTGGTGAAACTAGAAACTTCACGCACTGTTGGCCGGAATATAAAATGGCAGAGTCCTTCACTGTGGAAAACAGTATGGGGGTTCCTCAAAAACTTAAAAATGGAACTCCCATATGATCCAGCAGTTCCATTTGTGGGTCTACACCTAAGAGAACAGAAAGCAGGGACTCAAAGAGGTGTGGGCACACCCATGTCCACAGCAGCATGATTCACAGCAGCTAAAACGTGGAAGCAGCCCCCGTGTCCATAGACACATGAATGGATCGACATGACGTGGCCCATCGACACAATGGAACATTCAGCCTAAAAAGGAAGGCCGTTCTGACACCTGCTACAACACGGATGGGCCTTGTGGACATTTTGCTCAGTGAAAAAAGCCAGTTGCAAAAAGACAAATACTGTATAAATCCACTGATACAGGGTTCCCAGAGTAGTCAGAGACACAGACAGAAGGTAGATGGTGGGTGCCAGGGGCTGGAGGGTGGGGCAGGGGGAGAGGGGAGTTAGTATTTAATGGGGACAGAGATTCAGTTTGGAAAGATGAGAAAGTTCTGGAGGCGGATGCTGGTGACAGTTGCACAACATTTTGGATGTATTTAATACCATTGAGCTGTATTACTAAAAATGGTTAGGATGGCAATTTTATGTTATGTGTATTTTACCAAAGTAAAAAAAAAATTGGAAAAAAAGAAGGAAACACTGTGCAAGTGGCCATGTCCGGAGCGTGGACTGGCATGTCTGCAGAACTCCAGACACGTCAAGCCCTCCAGGGCTCCCACCTCCCATAGGGTAAAAGCCCAAGTCCTCCCTGAGGCCCAAAAGGTCCTGCACAACCTGTCGCATTCCCTCCCTACCCTCCCAACTCCCCACCCCCACCCCCCCTTCACTCCACTTGGGCCACAAGGGCCTCCTTACTGTTCCTCCAACACGCTGGCCCAGTCCTGTCCCAGGGCCTTTGCACAAGCATGCCCTCCCATTTCAATACCTGCATGGCCGATCCCCTCTCTCAATGCCCATGACCCTCTATGCATGACAGAGTTCTTGCCCCAGCCAAACCCTTCTATGTCAGACTTGAAGTTTGGGGAGCAAGGCCTGACCTAGATAGTGGGTGGTCTCTGAGACACAAACATCCAGATGGTTTGCACCAAGTGAACCAGTGATTTCCACCCTCAGGGCCAATCACAGATGGGTGTGGGCTGTCTCACCTGCTCTTCCCATCTGAGCAGGGCCCAGAGACCCCAGGCACCTGCTGCCACCAGATGGTGGGCCCAAAGCAATTGTTCAATAAACAAGTGGGTAAAAGTGCATTGTGGAGGGACAGAGAAGAGAGAGAGGGGAAGAGAAAGAGATACAGAAAGAAACAGAAAAGACAGGGAGAGCAGACAGAGAAGGAGAGAGGGAGGCCAGCAAAGAGAGGTAGAGAGCAGATGGCTGCTAACCCACGAATGGCACACAACACACCCAGCAAACAATAGCCAGAGGTCTGTAACCACTAAGTGTCTGCAACAAACGCTCGTTCCCGTCCTCAGGCCCACTGGGACCTCACAGCACTTACACTAGACCCCAACACCCCCCAGTCTTTACCACCAGTGCATCCCCACAACAGTCAGACCCTGAGGACAAACACGCACAGGTCTGCACAGCAGACCACCACATCCTGGAACACCGCGGGCCCCCCGTCAAGTGACAAACCCGACCCTCCCCTTCAGCCAGACCCCTAGACAACTACACCACAGCAGACCCTCCCAGGTCCCCACGCACCCCCTTCTGAGACCTCGGCCTTCCACCCAGAGCCCCCCCCAACACACACACAACAATGGGTGGAGTCACCCATAACGACCAGCACTATCAGGTCCTTTTCGGGGTTGCATGAAGTCTGCGCTTTTTCACCCCTAAGTGCTGACCAGGCGACAGCAGCTGTCCTCAGCCTCCTGACGTAGGGGCCAGGGGCCAGGTATGGGGGCAACACCCAGAGAAGAAGCAGGGAGGAGGGCGGGAGCAAGGAGCCCGAGAGAAGGGAGCAGAGGTGGGGTGCACAGGGAAGGTGGGCTTTGGAGGCAGTGGGCTGCAGAGAGAAGGCAGTTGCTGGAGGGCCCCCCAAAATAGATGCAGGCATTGGGGGCTGAAGCCAGATGCTCCCACCCGTGGCTGTGTGAAGCCTGGCCCTGGCCACCTCCCCGCCGGCCAGCCCTTCCTGTCCTGTCCCCAGGGCCACTCCAGGTCTCCCTCAGGGCAGCGGGGTCCAAGGAGACAGAGCCCAAGAGGGGAGAGGACAGGCCCCTCCAAGTCACAAAGAGGCCTGTTCTCCCTCGCCCAGCCTGGAGCGGGGCTTGGATGAGGCCACAGAGATGTGACAGACAGAGACAAAGAGACACACAGGTAGGGAGACACATAGAGAGAATCCCAAAGAGGGCCAGAGACCCCAAGACATAGGGAGACACAGAGAGAGAGAGATGGGGCAGGAAAGCTGGAGGGAGCAGAAAAGACTCAGAGACAGTATTAGAGGGACGGAGACGGGTGGGGGAGGGGGCGGAGATCTGGGGGAGGGTCCCCGAGGTTCCCCCCAGAACCCTGGATGTCGGGCAGCCCACGCGGGCCTCTACCTGCACAGGGGGCTCACTTCCCAGGTCGCTGTTTCCCCAGCAAGTCCTGTGTGAGCCACGAGCCATGCCACATCAGCTGCGCGGGGCCTCCAAACTCCCTGCGGTGGAGGGAGTCACCAGCGCTTCCGTAAAGGTGACACCTCAGCCCCCAGCCTGTAGCTCGTGGCTTTCCCTGCAGCGCTGCCCCCCCCTCAACCTGTTGTCTGCCCAAGGAGCAGGTGCTGTGGGCTGGCTCCAACTCAGGGGGGTCACTGGGGTGCAAACAGCCCCACCAGGAGAGCACAAAGGGAGGGGGACCTGCTGGTCTCACCACTGGGGGCCCAGCAAGGGGGGTAGTCTGGATGGCCAATGCTAGAGCATCTCATTCCACCCCCACTGAAATCCTTCTAGAAAGATCAGAGGAGCAGAAGGAAGGGTCCCTTTCTCTCCTTCCATGTGAGGATGCTCTCCTGCTCAAACACCCTCTGTGGCTCCTCGTTGCCTTTCAGATTTTCTAATTCCTTGCCCCGGACATATCCTCTGGCCCAGTCTACCCAGCAGAGGAAACAAGCACAGAGCATTTTGGAATGTGCCCCCATGGGAGAGTGAGGCCCAGTCTTTAACTTCAGTATGAGTTTTCTGAATGGACATCAGTAAATGGGGATGGAAGGTTTTCCAGGCAGAGGGAACAGCACATGCAAAGGCTCAGAGGTAAGGACAGCATGGATACGTTTGGAAGGATCCTGGGAGAGAGAGACGGTCAGAGCTGCTTGGAGGAAAGCCCTGAGTCATGGCGCCTGGACGTGAACAGACTGCAGAGGTAGGGCGGGGGGCTGGAGGTGAGGAGGAGTCCGAGGCACGCCCCACGTGCTGTGCACCCCCCAGCACCTCACCTCCTCCCCGCTGGATTTGAGGAAGAGCGGGCCTTGATTTGGGAACAGCGGCACCTCGTGGGCACGATGTGGAACTGCACCCTCCTTCGTGGATTCATTCTGCAGACGTTAACGGCAAGCTCAGCCCCGTTCCCGGTGTATTTGACACCCGGCTGGGGTCATCTTTTAATTCCCCCTTCCTATAAAATAAATTCACCTTCAGCAAAAATCATGAAATGAAAAAATTATAATAGCCCCAAAATAAGTACAGATGGTGAAAATTTAATTAATGCCAGATAGAAAAATACTTTGTGTAAATAGTGGCCAGTAACTAAGTGAATTTTAATAAAACTGCAAACAGAAGAGTTTGGGAAGCCACTAAGTCATACCACTGATGTACCATTTTACTTTCTTGATTCATTCATTAATGTTAAAACAAAGAATAATTTTTTTAAAGATTTTATTTATTTATTTGACAAGCAGGAGGAGTGGGAGAGGGAGAAGCAGGCTTCCCGCTGAGCAGGGAGCCCGATGCGGGCTCGATCCCAGGACCCTGGGATCATGACCTGAGCCGAAGGCAGACGCTTAACGACTGAGCCACCCAGGCGCCCCAAAGAATAATTTTTTAAAAAATAAGTTTTCTACACTTCAAATACCTTACAATTTTGCCAATTACACCTCAACAAAGCAGAAAATTTAAAGAAATAAAAAGAATTAATTTCCCTTTTTAAGATATCAAACTCAGCACTATAGTTCATGTATGAAATAATATTTACACTTACTTGCCAATGAAAAATATTGTGTCTCATGATTTGCAATCCTTCATGTTTTAATAAACACAAATAAAATCTCCAAGTGGTCACAGAAAAATACAAAATGATAATTATTACTATTAATATTATTACTATTATGTGCTGCCTGCATGATTACTAAGTGTTCTGCGCTGTTCTAATCACTTTACATATAGTAACCTTTATTCCTCACCCAAACCTGTGAGGCAGGTACTATTATTACCCCAACTTACAGAGGAGGAAACTGAGGTACAGGGGGATCAAGGTAATGGCTCAAGGTCACACAACAAGGAAGGGATGGACCGAGATATGAGCCTACAGGGCATGTGTTTTTGACGTCTGGGCTTCACTGGCCTAGACTGAGGTCAGAAGGAGGGTGGTCAGGGACCACTGCCCTGAGGACATGGCCCGGTTAACCAGGAGCAGGAGAAGATGGGGATGTCAGGCAGAGGGAAGTGCAGAGGTTGGGGGGGCAAAGTTTGGATAAATTCGGTGATTTGGAGAAACAGAGAGAAAGCCTATAGGGCTGGAGCTGAGTGAGGTGGGCACAGCGGCGGGAAATGAGGTAGAGATGGCAGCAGGGTCTGCCTCATGTAGATCCTCAGGGATCCACTAAGGCTCTACGCAAGGGAGGAATGACTCTGATTCCCTCTCTCTGGCTGTGCAGTCTCTGGCATCACCTGGAATCAGTCAGAGCCCCTTTGGGTGTAAATGACAGGAGCAAGAGGCTGGATCTCACACAGATGAGGGTTCCAGGCATCCTGGCTCTGGCCACCCCAGCTATGTGGCCTTGGGAGAATTGTTTTCTCCTCTTTGTGCTTGAGTTTCCTCATCTGTGCTATGGGGATAATAATAGGACCTAACTCAGAGGGTTGTTGGGAGAATTAAATAGGTTAACACATGTCAAGAGGTTACAATAAGGGTCTGGATGTAGTAAGGGCTACATAATGTCATGTATCATTATCTTCATTATCACAATAAATGTCATGTATCATTATCTTCATTATCACAATAAAGATGAAAGCCTGATGGCAGCAGGTGAGGTGTGTTTTTTTTATTAAAGATTTTATTTATTTACTGGACAGAGAAAGACACAGCGAGAGAGAGAACACAAGCAGGGGAGAGGGTCAGAGGGAGAAGCAGGCTTCCCCGCCGAGCAGGGAGCCCAATGCGGGGCTCGATCTCAGGACCCTGGGATCATGACCTGAGCCGAAGGCAGACGCTTAACGACTGAGCCACCCAGGTGCCCCAGCAGGTGAGGTTTGATCCAGGTGCTCACAGATATCCTCAAGGCTCTGGTGTCTTCCCTCTGCTATCCCAGGCTGCCTGGGCTTTACAACCTGATTCCACACAGCAGTTAAAGCCCCAGTCCCAGCCCTGCGGTCCACACCACGGTCACTGTCATTTCTCCCATCCTCAAACCACACTGTCCAGGGCCAGATTGAGAGTCTCTTCCATTCGACCCAAAGAAGGAAAAAAGTCGGGAGCAGGAATGACGCGAGTCCCAAGAACCCCTAGCAAGTCTCCTTGCCTCTCATTGGCTCTGAGGGGGTTACATGCCCACTCTTGAGCCAATCGCTGTAGCCAGAAGGAGGAGGTAGTGGCTGGGAGCTGGGGCTGGAGCCAATCACAGAGGAGGATGGGTGGCGGGAGGGGGAGGGGGAGGAGGGTGCATGGTCAGAAAAGAAATTCAGGGTCCGAGCTCTCCTTCACCTGTCCTGATGGGTTCTGTGCTGGAGTCCTGGAGAGTCTCCCACCTTGACTCAGTTTCCCCTGCCCCGGGGGGAAGGAATGAGGCAGCTCACACAGGACAGGAGCTGAGTTTATTTTGGCATCGAAAACTTATCTGGGGACTTGTAGGGTCTCCCTTCAGTGGCCAGAGGAAGGCCAGTGTAAGGAACAGCCCTTCAGCCCCAGAGGGACCGGAAAATACCAGGGCGGGACCAGGCTACACAGTCTGTGCGAGTCTAAGACTCTCTGGGTCTTCCTCCACCCCCATCCCTCCTCCCCCAGGCAGAGAGGTCAGAAGGGGGGATGCGAAGGTCAGTTTTGTGCCAACTTGGCTGAAGTTCTGGGTCATTCAAACACTAATCTAAGAGTTGCTGTGAAGGCATTTTGGGGATGAGGCTCCCATCTCCAATCCCTTGCCTTTAAGTAGCAGATTGCCTTGGCTATGTGAGTGGGCCTCGTCCAATCAGTTGAAGGCCTTAGGATCCAAAACTGGTTTCTGGGAGAAGAAGGAATTCTGCCTCGAGACTGCAGCACAAACTCCTGGGGGAGTTTCCAGCCTGCCCCGCAAACTTCAGACTTTCCAGCCCCCACAATTGCTTCAGCCAATTGCTTAAAATAAATCTCGTTATATATACATACACATATATATGCTATTGGTCCTGTCTCCCTGGAGAGCCCTGAGAGAGAGGCCATCCCCCACGACTGCCAAGCCTGGGAGAGGGGAGGAGTTGACCCCAGCCAACAAGAAGGCCCTGGGTGTTAACGGGAGGCAGAGAAGGTTAAGCTGGGGCATGAGGGTCTCCAGCCCCAGGCAGGTGGAAGCTCAGACACCCATATTCTTGGCCCCCTGTCCAAGCCCCTTGGGCCCCTTGGCCTCACTGGCCAAATGGTACCCTTCCACCATCAGAAAGTCTGAATGATTCCCCCACCTGTGGAAGGCAGGACCTAGTCGAGTCAGGCCACAGTCCACACCCCCAGAACCCGACCGCAGGCAGGGTGTCAGCAGGCACAGTCCTTAGGAGGTCAAAAACTCAAGTGGTGCCATGTTGGGGTACTGGGTGACAAAGGGACTCTTAAGTGTGAAAGCACCGGGCGTTAGCCTTTGCTGTCAACCTAGCAAAGTACAGCTGTTGACATGGATGGTGGGGTGTTGGCTGGTGACGACTGGGGAAAAGAACTCACCAGGCATCAGGGCGACACCATGTGGGGGGCCGGCTGGCAAGCACTGGACTCAGGCATACATACCGAGGGCCAGGCGCTGGTCTGCCCTGTCCAGTATCTGGTGGAAGCTCGGTGAGCTTGGCCAGTGGGGAGCTGGAGGATTAGAGGAATGGGCTGTGGATCTCTGTGAACCATGCAGGGTGTTGGAGGCAGGCCCCTTGGGTATTGGGGTGTGCTGGGTGTTTTCTGATTGCAGCTGGCTAATAGATGCTGGAGGAGGGACATACTGCCCATCAGGGTGTCCATTTGTTGGACCATTTTGGCATTTGGCTGCCAGACCTTAGAGGCGGTCAGTACCTGGAACACAAAAGGGAGCAGGTGTTGGAACACCCACACGTCAACGTGACTAGGGACAGCGCAGCAGCCTGTTTGGGTGAACACCGTTGCCTGTTGTCTGATGAGAAGTCGGGGTGCTGACAGTGGTGGGAGTTGGGACTTCCATGTGTTGGGCTTCGGCCAGCCAGAGATGGGGAGTCTGCAGGCACTGAATGTTGGGGTGGTTCAGTGCTGGCCTGAGTAACGACATACTGGCACTGGCTGATGGGAACGTGGGATCTGAGATGCTAGAGTACTCTCCCACACCCTGAGTGTGGGTACCATGTGTTGGATAACTGGATGCTGACTTGTTCGAGTATCATGGGATCAATGTATTGGATGCCAGCTCTGGGGAGCCAGAGATTGCGGATGCTGACACACAAAGGTTCTGGAAGTGTCCACAGACTGGGTGTGTGGGTCTTGGCCCAGGGGAGTACTATGGACACAAGAGAGCCAGAGGTGCTGAGTGTTGAGGATGAGGCCCTTAGTGTGGGACTGCATCGGCCAGAGTTATGTTGGGAACCGGCTGATCGGGCACCAGGAACTGGGGAGAGCAGGCTTGGACCTCCCACCCCAGGTCCAGGGGTGGATTCAGCCAGTCCCTTTCCCTGACGTGTAGACCCAGCAGCTGCTCATGAGTGTGAATGTTTGGGATAGACACCCTCACGTACCCTTCCCACCCAGCCCTCGCCACCTTGTAGGGCATCCAGCGATAAAAGGAGGCCTCACTTATGGTGACTCAAGAAGTCCAAATGTCACAAAGGCTGGAGAATGGGGGCCAGTTAGTGCAGTTTGGTGCACACCAACGGACCAGCCTATCCCCACGTCTCTGGGGATGGGAGGTGCTGCGAGACGGGACACAGGTACATTCACTAATGTCAGCACCCAGTGCCTGGGAGAGACCAGAGTGACCTTGGCATTGCCTGGTTGACGAGCAGGACACTTGGGGCTGCTAAGAGAGTAAATCCTAAATGTTCTCACCACAAATGCTATGGTGGTGATCATGGTAATCATTCTGCAATATACAAGTGTATCAAAGCATCCCATTGTACACCTTAAACTTACACAACGTTATAGGTCAATTATATCAAAGCTGAGGAGAAAAGAATGGGTACAGATTAAATTCAGGGGGAAAATGTAAATGCATAACAACTGCTGATGGATCAAATAAACTGAATCATCCATCCAAAAAATATTTTTAATAAAAAAATAATTTGGGGGCACCTGGGTGGCTCAGTCAGTTGAGCTTCCAACTCTTCATTTCAGCTCAGGTCATGATCTCGGGGTCGTGGGATCAGGCCCTGCATTGGCTCCGCATTCAGCACAGAGTCTGCTTAGGATTCTCTCTCGCCCTCTGCCCCTCCCCCCACTCGCATGCTCACTCTCACACACTCTCTCTCTCTCTCTCTGGCTCTCTAGCTCTCTCACTCTCCCTCTCTCAAAATAAATAAATAAAATCTTTAAAAATAATAATAATAATAATAATAACAATAATTTCTTACTCCCAGAATCACCTACTCGCCTAGTGTGGAGAAATCCAGCTAAGATACTGGGAAGCAGTGCCCAGGTCCCTTTTGGAGAAACAGATGATAAGATTTCTGGATACCGCATTTAGCATTCACTCTGATTGACAAGATGTGATCTTATGATTAATTACCAAGGATGCAACTTAAAAATTCACTGTGATTTAGCCCAACACGTCACAGAAGAATAGCAATTTCAGGAATCTTCCTGAACAATGACAATAAGGGATGGACCACATTCTGATATTTAAACTATTTTATGTCGGGGTGAGGATCTTTTGCAACAGCACTAAATATTGCTATAGACTTCTCCCTTTGATTTGTCACTTGCTACAACTGAACTGCTAAAGGAATGTTTGATGGTCACAACTATGGCATTGTTAACAATTGTTGGCAGAGGTTACCTTTGATGTTTGAAAAAAAAAAAACTAAATGCATTGGCTACCTAGGCACAGTTTATAGCTTGGAACTATTTGAACGTTCAGAAGAATGAGAGTAATCTGACCAAGGAATTATTAAAACCAAGTTGAAGCTTTTTTTAAAAATCACCTTACGCCATGATTCCCAAATTGACAACTCTTGTTTGCATCCTAGGTGGTCCCTGGTGACATCTCAAATGTCATGTGACCTGGTTCAAGCACATCAGTTCTTTGTTCGCTCAGGCCAGGAGCGCTGGGGGACCCTCAGCTCCTCTCTCTACACCCCATAACCAATCCTTCAGCAAACCCTAGAAGCTCTGGTTCAAAATCTAGCCAGAATCAGCCCACTTTTCCCCTCCTTAGCCCCACCTGGTCGGTCCTATCGCGGCCTACCTGGACTAGTCCTGGTCCCCCACAGTCTGTCCTCCCCATATCAGCCACCAGAGGGCGCCCGTGAGCACCTGAGCCAGGTGCAGCCCTCCCAGGGCTTCCACTTCCCTCAGAGTGAAAAACCCAAGTTCTAACCCCTTCCCGGTCTCCTTCTCTCCCCTTCACTCACTCTGCTCCAGCCACATGGAACTCCTCGTTGTTCCTCCAACTTCCAGGCACAGTCCTGCCCCAGGGCCTTTGCATGGGCTGTTCCCATGCCTGACCACTGTTCCCCCAGATATCAGCAGGCTCCCTCCCTCACCTCCATCATATCTCCTCACAAATCACCTCCTCAGAAAGGCCTCCTCTGACCCCTGAGCTAAATAACCACATCCCTCCTCTGGTTCATTCTTTCTCCTTCTTATCTTGCTTTGTGTTAATTCAGGGCCCTGATCACTATCTCCTATCTTATTACTTACTGATCTGGGTAGTGTTTGTCTCTGTCATTATAATGCCAGCCCTTGAAGGGCAGGGATGGTTACTCTGTGTGTATCCAATGTCTCGAACAGACCCAACACCCTGGGATCAGATCCCAACTTCACCCCTGCCCGGCAGGTGGGACCTAGAGTCAGTTTCTCATGTCCACGTGGGGATCATTACAGTCAATGAGCTCTCCTGGTGCTGGGCTTGCAAAATGACTGGCACACGTCTATGCCAGGTATCCTTGCCTATGCATCAGCATTTACCCAAATGTGTGTGTACAGAGGCAGGCCTGCACTTGTGTCCACATACCTGTGTGTCTACCTGCAGGCAGGGCATGCACACAGAAGCAAATCAAGTCAACCACCACAGGCCGGGCTGAGACCCTCTTCCTCCCTGGGCCCAAGGGTCCTGGCACAAGCCCCACCACACCCCACCTCCACCAGCTCACCTGGTCCAGGAGTGGGTCTTCCATCGGAGTTGAAGGTGTCCATCTATCTCTGAAGCTAAAGGTCATGGGTCAACAGGGCCCCAGCTGGGGGGACCCCCTGTGGCTGCCATGAGACCCATAGCCTTTGGAGGACTCCACAGGGACAGTTCTGGGAGGGGGCCCTCTTCAGGTCCATAGAGGACCCCTCCCACCCACCCCAGTCCCTGTGGTGTCAGGCTCCATCTCCCACCCACCCAGCTCCATCCGAGAGCCCCCACCTCTGAGATGCCCACCTGACCCACGGGGACCACTGTGGACGGATGGACCAGAAGTCTGAGAGGAGCAGCCCTGGGGGAGGCAAAAGGGACGTTGACTGGTGTGGGGAACAGGGTCTCCCCCACCCAGCCCAGCAACTCACCTGATGTGGCTGAGGCACCATCACCAGGCAGGCCTTTAGCATCTGGAGGCAGGGGAGTCCAGACAGGGGCTGCTCTCCTCCCATCACAGCACGCCCCTCACCCAGCGTTGGACAGACGGGAGAGCAGGTAGCTTGGCCCCTC
The DNA here is from genome assembly GCF_009762305.2 of Zalophus californianus. Classification (NCBI taxonomy): domain Eukaryota; kingdom Metazoa; phylum Chordata; class Mammalia; order Carnivora; family Otariidae; genus Zalophus; species Zalophus californianus. The sequence continues at coordinate 5,358,579 of NC_045595.1, forward strand.
GGGAATGCACTATGTGCCCACCTGTTCCTGACCGATGAGCTTTCCCCATCGATCAGGGGCAGCACGAGTATGTCCTGCTCTTTCTGGGTGGAGAAGCAAGTGAGGGGATGTCAACCCTGCAGCCACCTGGACTCCCTCCTGTGGTGCCCCCCTTCTGGGCCTCAGTTTCCCAAGCACTGCCGTGGGTTCCACATACCAGAGCTTCATAGCCAAGCAGCAAGGACTGGGGAGGGAGGGCGGGCTCCGCCCAACCTCCAGACCTCCGAGTAACAGGTGGAGAAAAGGAGAGACCAGGGGAACGACAGTGCTCAAAAGCAAACGCTCGGTTGTCCGTGGTGGTCACTGGCCATCCACAGCCAGACACCCGGCCATCCACAGCAGTCCATGGTAGTCACTGGCCATCCACAGCCAGACACCCGGCCATCCACAGCAGGCCCTCAGCCACTCACAGAGGGACATGCCTCTTCCAATGGGTGGGCCGGAAACCATTCTCTTGGAGAAAGCAAGAGAGTCATTTCCATACCGTTAGTGTCTTGTGACCATTTGTGACCATTCTGGAGGTCAGAAGTCCCTCCTAGGGTTCGCCAGGCTAAAGAGGTGTCCACAGGCTGTGCTCCCTTCTGGAGGCTCCAGGGAAGGATCCGTTTCCTTGCTCATTAGGGTTGTGGGCAGACTTCTGTTCCTTACATTTGCAGGGACTCAGGTCCCATTTCTTTGCTGACTGTCAGCTGAGGGCCATTGCCAGCTTCTAGAAACACCTGCACTTCTTGGCTTGTGGCCCCTCCTCAGGTTCAAAGCCCCCAGCAGCAGGCCAAATCCCTCCCTGTCACCCTTCAAATCTCCCCTCCGCTTCTTCTGTGTCGCTCCTGTCCCAGCTGGGGAGGGTTCTCTGATTTTGAGGGTCCACGTGGTTAGACTGAGCCCACCCAGATGATCCAGGATCACCTCCCCATGTCAAAATGCAGAACTCTTATCACATGTACAGAATGCCTTTTGCCATGAACTTGGAGGGGAACATATTCAAGGTTCCGGGGATCCCGTGCACAGTTTGAGGGCTTTTCTGGCTGCCACATGCAGATGGACACCACACAGGCAGACGGGGTCCATGGCTAGCTCACAGGCGACCTCCATGCAAATCAGAACCAGTCACCTTGCTATCACCGCTGGGCACTTCAAAATCCTGCCATAGACTGACTTAGAACGAGACCCTTGACCGCCCTCTGCTGGAAAACAGTCAAAATAAATGTACAAATCCACCCTGTCTCTGATGCGTAGGAAGCCCCTCAAAGATGGGGCCCTAGGGCAAAGAAAATCTGCACCCTCGCCCAAAACATACACACAGACCAACTTAGAGACGCATGCTTACTCCCTTACGTCCCACGGTGAAACCAGTTGCCATCTCCCACCAAAGAGTTGTGTTTTGAGTCATTGGTGCAAGGGTCGAGTCTAGGGTTCAGGGAAGATTTCCAGCAGAGGAAGGACGACAGCTAATTCTCTGCTGTGGAGAGTCTGTGGACTTTGTAGGGAGCTGGCCACAGTCACTAAGGGGTCGCACTCAGGGTTTCAGAAGGCTGTGGATGGTAGACAACAGGAAGTAGCCCCTTGGATGGCACACAACCATCCAAGGTGTAAAACCTCAGACAGGGCTTGGGCTCTGCCTGTAACATTCATCCACTGCACTAATATTTATTGAGGGTTAGCCGCATGCCAGGCACTGTTTGAAGACAACTGGTAGACAAGACAGGCGTGAGCCGACCTTGCCAGTGGGCCCTTCCTTAAGCCAAAGGACAGAAAAATATCCCCAAAAATGCCATTGCCGGGGACAAGAGGGTGGCTGTGACCATCCCAACCATCCCTAGAGAGCATGTTCTCCTGAGAACAATGCAGGGAAGACTATACAGTTCCCAGGCTAGCCCACAAGAGTCTGCGCAAACCTTAAGGCAGGTGAAAGGCGGAAAGGTATGGAAGGGGGAGGGAGGGAAAGACGGGAGAATGGCGGTGGGTGAGGAAGAGAACCCCACGGCAAGGAAATGCAAATGTCCCATACAGAGGAAGTCACTGTCCATAACTAGACTAGAGCGCTAGCCTGGAGGTTGTAGTCTCCGATTATAAGTTCTCTTCTTTTGAGAAGTAGAAACACTCATTAGGGTCAAAACTCTCTGAGTTTTAAGCTGATAACTCAATACCCAGCCACTCACCAGTGGTATGGGGCACTGAGAGAAAAAAAAAAAAATCCATGACATTTGGCAGCTTCTCCAAGATATGGATTCTGATTCTCTACTTCCTGAATCTGAGTCTGACCATGGGACTTGTTTTGGCCAATGAAGGTATTAGCAAACAGGCCACAAGGGTAAGCTTGAGAGGCCCTTACATGCAGGGCTTGCACTCTCTGCTTTTCCTGGCAACCCTGCAACCACCATGGGAATGAGCTGGACCTCACCTGCTAGAGAGGCCATGTGGCAGGGAAACAAGGCACTGCAGCCAAGAGCCTGCTGACTACCAGACACGTGCATGATGCCTCCAAGACCGTGCAGCCCCAGCCGACCCCACCCCCGAGCTAACCACAGTCCCGTGAGGGAACCCAGGCATGCCCAGCCGAAGAACCACCCAGCTGAGCCCAAATTGCCAATCCACAGAATCAGGTGTTAATAAATGATTATTGGTTTCAGCTACTACATTTTTAGGGTCGTTCGTTACGCAGCTAAGGCGAACTGATACAGTGTTCAAACACACTCTCTTTAGAAGAAGACAGCCCCACTCATGAAAGAACAACCACTAGTTCCCTGACAATAAACACATGGACAAAGACACTGGTGTGGTCAGTGCTACAAATTGTATTTTATTCACCACAGAAGGACTAGGTGGCAGGAATTCTTTGGTTCAAACTTCCACATAAGCTAGAAGTACAGGCGAAGGAATCAACCTGTGTCTCTGCTTAGAAAAAAAAAAAAAAACTATTACTGGAACATCTGGGTAGCTCAACCGGTTGAGCATCCAACCTTTGATTTCAGCTCCAGTCGTGATCTTGGGGTCATGGGATCAAGCCCCACATCGGGCTCTGCACTCAACGTGGAGTCTGCTTGGGGTTCTCGCTCACCCCCCTCCCTCCGCCCCTCCCCCCATTGTCTATTTCTCTCTAAAATAAATAAATAAATCTTTAAAAAAATATTATTACCTCGATTTGGCAGATAGGGAAACTGAGGCACAGAGGGATTACATCTCTTGCTGGTAAGGGGTAGAGTCAGGGTTTGCATCCAGTTCTGACTCCATGGTCAGTTGCTATGTGGGACTGACACCTAGCTCTGCACATCAAATGAGAGAACCAAAGTCAAATCAGAGGTGCTCAACCTGGACAACCATGGAACCATACCACTGTCCAAAAAATCATCTGGGTAAATACACTTCGGGGCAGGGGAGGGGGGCGGCACGCACTGAGTCAGAGGTGGTCTGTAGATTTGGTTAGATTCCCAAATGAGTCTGTGATCCAGGAAAGGTTAAGACATACCAGACAGTACGCTTCTGAAGGCCCATTCCAAGGGTCAAGTCGACACCAAATGCAACCATTACAGTTATGCAGAAACCAAGCGAGCCTCACAGAGCATAGTCCTGGGTACGATTCAGCCCCATTCAGTCCACGTCACAGCCTCACTGAATTGTGGTCAAGGTTAAACATGACCCTGGTCTCAATTCCAGGCTCGAGCAGAATGCATCTTTCTGACACACCCTGCGCCCTGGTCTTGGAACTAGACCAGTTCTGGGCTTTTCCCAGCATGTCATGACCTGCCCGGGGAGGTTCCTCTCACCCCTGCCCCATGAGAGGTGCTGCTGCTTCAGCTTTGACCCCTGAGCCCTGACTAGCCACACCCTGAAAAAGCAGTCAGTGATTATTACAGGAACTTCCAGAAGAATCTACAGCAGATTCTGTCTGGAGCAACCTCTGTCTAATTGTTCAGGAGTCTGGCTGAATCTGGCTCATCATCATAACTGTTTCTGGTCTCGATGTTTCCCGGGGCAGGGGGGGTGGGAGCGTCACTGTCTTTCACAATTTGCTCACCACCAGCCCCACTCTTGGCTCTGTACCAGCTCCTCTCTCCCCCTGCCTCAACTTCCCGCAGCCAACCCTGGTCCTCCTACCTGCCTCCAAGTCTTCAAACCAACTTGCCGTCAAAAGCACCTACAGCTGCTCCCAGGCATGGCCCTGGGTGTCCAGAGTAAGACTCCTCTTCACACAACAACCCAGTTCACTTTAAGCTGGTCATAAACTTGGCTGGGTCGGACAAGAGGCATGCAAATTTTTCCTTTGGGTAGTGGAATTTTTGTCAAGCAACGTCTCACAGAAGCTTGTCGTGGAAGCTCAGACAACATTAAAACCATCAGGACGGCGGGATCCTGGGGAGGGCGTAACATCTTGCACAGGACCTGCCGGCAATGGGGTACATATGCAAGGACCACATGGGGTGGTGTGGAGAAATCAGGAATACAGGACTGTTTCTCGGCAGGGCAGGCCCCAGCTAGGTGAGTGAGAGCAAGGGTTCAGCGGGCAGCAGCTCAGGCCAAGAAGGAACCATGGGAACAGAGGCCCTGGGAATTTGCAGACATCTCGGGGAGGGCACTAGGCTTCCCGCAGGTCGTGGGAGAGAGGCAGGCGCCAAATCTCCGAGGCCTGAGTGACCCCAGCTGACATCTGGATAACATCTGTTATACAAAAGAGCCCTTCCAAGCCAGAAAGCAGTAACCCCAGCAGGGCTTTCAAACACCCAGCAGAGTTTTTTTAAATAGCTTTAGAGAGATTACTTCACAACAACAAACTCACTAGCAGCCACCCCACTCAGCTGTGGTTCAGACACACCTCAAGACCCACATGTCCAACACACATAATAATAACCTACTACGTAATGTATGTTTGCTAAGCCCCAGACACTGTACTATCACTTTACACGGATTAATTCATAGAATTCCTATAACTATAGGGTAAATGCTATTATCATCCCCACGGAAGCCAGAGGGAGCTGCTTCCACACCCTTCCACGGGGAAAAGCCAAGCCCCTCCCCATAGCCAAGGCCCTGCCCCTGTCACCTCCCTGCCCTCACCTCCCTCTCTCCCCCTAGCTCATTCTGCTTCAGCCCCACAGGCCTCCTCAGGCCTCCTCCCTGTTCCTCCAACAAGCCAGGCCCGATCCTGCCCCAGGACCTTTGGATGGGCTGATGCTCTTCCTCCACTGAAGCACTACACAGCTCACTCCTCACCTCACAGGACTGTATCCAAATGTCATCTTCTCGGGAAGGCCCCTCAATCTAAAACGGCAACCCTCTCCCCATGGACACACGCATCGCACTTACCACCATCTGGCATACTGTGTACTTAATTCTTTCTTTGTTGTTGGCCTGGCCCGCCAGAGCAGGGATCTGTGACTGTTTTGCTCACTGCTGTGACCTCCAGTGCCTGGAGTAGTGTCTAGCACTCCGTAGGTGCTCGGTAAATATTTGGTGGATGAATGAATCCACAAGGAAAAAGGACACCAAAGCAGGAAGAAACTGGGCAACTTATCCAAGGCCCATGGTCTCAAGTGGCAGAAGCCAGATTCCAGCCCAGGCATTCTGACTCTGCAGTCTTTCTAACCACAGTGCTCCTTTTCCCTGAACACATCTGTGGACACGTCCCACGAATGCACACAAAGCCTCGCTAGCCACCGTACACGCGCACACACTCATAAATGCGTGCAACCCCCTGCAGCCAGGAGCAGCCCCACGGACTTACCACAGGCACACACCATCACTCTGCCCCACACTGAACCCCCAGGCTCCTCGCCCCAGCCCTCACCTCCCCCAGGCCCCAGACCCCAGGGAGCCCTTGGTCTGCACCCTGGGGTAATGGGAGCGCATCCTCCTCTCGCGTCCCTGGGAAAGGAAGGCCGGGGAGAGTCGCTGGGCTGGCGTGGCCAAGGGCACAAAGACGCGAAGCGCCTCCCCATCACCCGGGCCCTCTCCATGGGCAGCGAACCCTAGGGTGCGTGGTGCAGGCTGTTCTGGACAGTCCCCGCCGTCTCCGTGACCCTTTCCCCACCCAGGCCTGCACCCCAGCCCGACCCCGCCCTTCTCCAGCTTCCAGGTCTGATACAGGTGGCCGCGCACGGTGGCCACGGCTCAGGCTGCTGAAGAGCACAGCCGCCCCTCACCGCCCTCCCCCCCTTTGCCTCCCACCCCCAGGAGCTCAGGGAGTCGTCATACTCCTCCCTCAGCCCGAGCCCCGCCCCCTCCCGGCCTTGGGCGCACCCTCAGCTTCCCGGGCGGGTGCACCAAGTCAGCACCAAGGCATCGCCCAGGCTATGGGACAGGACCCCCAGCCCTGGCCGGTCTTACCTGCCAGGTCAGGTGCTTCTGGGCCTCCAAGCGCGCGAAATGCCGCGGAGGAAGAGGAGCAGGTGCGAGCCCCGCGTCCCAGCCACCTCCCTGCGCCCAGTACGCGCCCCCTGAGTCTCACTGGACCCTGAAGGGACAGAGGAGGCTTTGGGGTACGTGAAGCCCTCTATTCCGGTCCATCGGGGGCAGAAGTAGCAGAGCTGAACGAGCTGATGGTAGAGAGCCTGCTTTAAGCCGGAGTGGGTTTGGAGAGGAGCCCCAGTCTGCTGGGCTCAAATCCAGGACCTGCAAGCCCACCTCTGACTTTTCGGAGAGCTTGTCCGGAGCTCCCAGACACCCCCACTGGTCCCCATCCCCCAGCACCTGAAACCATCTGTTCCCTGCACAGACACGTGTTGAACTCTTACTATGTTTTAGACCTGGTATTGGAGATGGGGGGGGGGTGGAGAGAAGGCAATCATATAGCCTGTGCCCTCTTGAAGCAACACCTCAGGTGGGAGAACGGAGTGCGATGAACAAGTTAGAGCCAAAAAATAATAGTGACGGATGGAGGTAAGTGCTGTAAAGGAGATGAACAAGGACTAGTGAGGGAGAAGACAGGCGCCTGTGACTGGGACGGTCACCTTCTCTGAGGAGGTGGCATGTGCACTCCGATCTGAAGGATGGAAGAGCCGTTCACACAGCCAGGGGAGAGCAGACCAGGTGGGGAGCAGTCTTGGCCCACCAGTGGGCTTTGCTCCACAGCCTTGCTTTCTTTCTCTCCACTGATCTTCCCCCTCAGCCTCAGAAATCCCCTATCATCCTAAAAACCTCTTCCCTGCCCCACTCCCCCCGCCCCATGATGGCCAAGGCTCTAGAAAGCATGAGCTAACCTGAATGTCCATCAACAGCGGGGGGGATGGAGCGAGACGTGGGACTGAAGACTGGAATGGAAACCGATCCACATCTACTCTTGGAGAACAACAGGACGTTTGTATGATCCTGTCCGAGGGCAAAGTGATCAAACACACCTGGACATCTAAATAGATACCTAGCGAGGCAGATAAGGGAAAATTGTCTACGTCCCCCTCTCTGTGGATGTTGTTGATGTTCTCTGTCTTGGCCTAGGTTGAGTTACATGGGTGTCTGCATTTCCCAAAATACAGGGAACGTGCACTGAAGACGTGTCTGTTTCTAGCAGGGAAATTTCACCCCCTCCCCAATAACAAAGAAACAGAAAATAATGAACTCTAGGTAGCAGGGTGCAGACTGAAGTGTTTGGGGGTGACTGATACTGATGAAAAACACCATTAACTGGCAGGTGGAAGGAGAGGGGGAGGGAGGATGGCTGTGGAGATGCAACGTGTTCATTGTAGAATCTAAGGGTGGCCGGGCCAGTGTACCATTCTTTCCATTCCCCTGTATGCTTGAAAGTTTTTGTAATGTTGAGAACATCTGTCTCCCCACCACAGCCACCAGTCATTTCTCTACTAGGATGAGTCCAGTGGGGTCCCCCTGGTGCAGATCTGTGTTGAGAAAGGGTCCTTCGGGGTTTATCATGGCTGTGCAATGGGAGTGTGAGGAAGCTTTCATAGACTGAGGTGGGCTGCTGGTCCTCTGGGTGCCAGGGGACATGCAGGGGTGGGGCTGGGGCCACAGGAAAGAGAAGGAATTGGAATTAGATGAGCTCTGTGTCAGATTGGCTAAAAGAAGAGCCAGAATCTTCATTCTAACCAGATCCACCAATTGAAAAAAAAAAAAAAATGGGCAAAGGATCTGAACAGACACTTCTCCAAAGATCTACAAGCAGCCATCATGAAAAGGTACTCAACATCACTAGTCATTAGAGTGCAAATCAAAACCGCAATGGGGGATAGCACTTTATGCCCCCTAGGATGGTGAGAGTCCCAAAGTCAGATAACAGGTGTTGGCAAGGATATGGAGAAATCATAACCCTGCCACACTGCTGGTGGGCATGCAAAGTGGTGAGCTGCCTGCAGGTGCCCCATACTTGTTTGGCAATGCCTCAAATGTTCAACATAGAGTTTCCATATGACCTGGAAATTCCACTCCTAGGTATCTATCAAAAAGAACTGAAAACAAATTTAAAAAAATACTTGCTCAGGAATGTTCATAGCAGCACTATTCACAGTAGCCAAAGGTAGAAACAAGCCAATGACCATCAGTGGATGAATGGACAATGTGCTACATACATACGATGGAATATTATCCAACCATGAAAAGAAGGTATTGATACACACTACATATGGATAAATGTCAAAATGTTATGCTTGGTGAAAGAAGCCTGTCACAGAAGATCACATGTCCTATGATTCCATTTATATGAAATATCCAGAATAGACAGATCTATAGAGATGGAAAGCCTAGGGCTAGGGAGCAGGGAATAGTAGGTGATTACTAGTAAGCATCGGGTTTCTCTTTATGGAGATGAAAATGCTCTAAAATTAGATAGTGGGAATGGTTGCATAGCTGTGTGAATTGTGCGCTTAAATGGGTGAATTGCATGATGTGTGAACTATATCCCAAAGCTGGGGGGTGGGGGAAGGGGCAGGGGAGGAGAGTCAGGATTCCTAGGTATTCATCCAAAAGAAATGAAAACTTTATGCTCATACAAAAACCTGCACACAGATGTTTATAGCAGCTGTATTGATAATTTCCAAATTTTGGGAAGAACTCAAGTGTCCCTCAACAAATGAACTGGTAAGAGGCGGTATATCCACACCACAAATTACTCCTCAGCAATAAAAGGAATAATAAAATACTGATACACCCACATCAGGGGTGAATCTGCAGTGCATTCTGCTGAAGGAAAGTAGCCACACTTAAAAATCTGCTTATGGTATGATTCCACTTACACTATATTCTGGAAAAGACAAACTATAGTGATAGAGAACACATCAGTGGTTGCCAGAGGCTGGAGAAGGGGGCATACTCTTATCTTGATTGAGGTTGTGGCTGTATGGTGATAAGCATTTGTCAAATATCATAGAGTTGTACCCTAAACTGGGTAGATTTTACTGTATGTGAATTATACCTGAATTTTTTTTTTTAAGTAGGCACCACGTTCCGCATGGAGCCCAACGCGGGGCTTGAACTCACAACCCTGAGGTCAAGACCTGAGCGGAGACCAAGAGGTGGACGCTTAACAACTGAGTCACCCAGGTGTCCCATTTCTTAATTTTTTTTAATGAAAGCAAAAGATCTGGAAGGAAAAGATACACCATGCAGTAAAAATCATAGCTGAAAAAGAAGGGCTGCCCATGCTCCCCAGATCTGCTTCCTTCCCCCTGTCCTCTCATCCAGCTTTAAAGACACTGCTCCTTTGACTGGCGGAGGCAGACGGCTAAGGACCCCCCCTTGCCCCATTCATGCCCCTTACCCTCCTTGTTGCTAAGTCCCATGAGCAGTGGGTGCTGGTGAATACTCTTTCCTGCTTGAGACTCAACAGCTCTTTCTTGGCTCCTTATGCCACATCCCCAGCTTGCCCCTGCATCTGTGATGACTCAGCTCTGTCTCCTTCCCAAATTTTCACCGTCCTGCATGCACTATCCTCCTGTCCCTGGCCTCACCGGCTGCCAGCATGTGAACCACACCCACTTCTGCCCACCCACCCAGATCTCTTTCTAGTGGTCAGTTTGTGCTGACATCACCTCCTTGGATCTCCACAAGCTATTCTTAATAATATGACCTGGATCCAGATCTGGCTCTTACTGTTCCTGTGGTTGGCTGAACCCCCAGTCTTTTTCCCGCATGACCTGTGCTCTGGGGTCTCAAGGTACTGCCTGGCAAGTCCTCCCTGGGATGTTCCTTGCTCAAGAACCTACCGTGGGATTAAAGACCTAACCCTAAGCTCTAAAACAATAAGACTCTTAAAAGAAAACATTAGAGAAAATCTTCAGGACGTTGAACTTGGCAAGGATTCCATGCATATACATCAAAAGCACAGGCAGTGAAAGACAAAATAGATAAAATGGACTTCATCAGGTTAAGAACTTTTTGCATCAAAAAGACACTATTAAAGGGGCGCCTGGTGGCTCAGTCCATTAAGTGACCAACTCTGTTTCAGCTCAGGTCATGATCTCAGGGTCCTGAGATTGAGCCCCACGATGGGCTCTGCATTCAGCACACAGTCTGCTTGTCCCTCTCCCTCCCCCTCTGCCCCTCCCCCAGCGTCCCTCTCCAAATAAATAAATAAATAAATAAATAAATAAATAAATAAAATCTTAAATTTAAAAAAAAGACACTATTAAAGCAAAGAGAGGGGTGCCTGGGTGGTTCAGTCAGTTAAGCAACTGACTCTTGGTTTCAGCTCAGGTCATGAACTCCCTCCCAGTCATGGGATCAAGCCCTGCATGGGGCTCTGCCCTCAGCTGAGAGTCCCCCTGAGACTCTCTCTCTCCCTCCCCCTCCACCCATCTCCCCGCTCACACACTCACACTCTCTCTCTCTAAAGATAAATAAATATTAAAAAAAAAAAAAAAAGGAAAGAAAGAAAGCAAAGAGAGAGGCACCCGGCTGACTCAGTCGGTAGAGCATGAGACTCTTGATCTCAGGGGGTGAGTTCAAGCCCTACATAGAGCTTACTTAAAATAAATTAACTGGGGCGCCTACATGGCTCAGTCGGTTAAGCGTCTTCCTTCAACTCAGGTCATGATCCCAGAGTCCTGGGATAGAGTCCGGCATTGGACTCCCTGCTCAGCGAGGAACCTGCTTCTCCCTCTGCCTGCCATTCCCCCTGCTTGTGCTCTCTCTCTCCTCTCTCTCTCTCTCTGACAAGTAAATAAGTAAAATCTGGAAGAAAGAAAGAAAAGAAAGCAAAAAGACAACCTACAGAATGGGAGAAAATATTTGCAAATCATATATCTCATAAGGGATTAATATCCAGAATATATAGTAAACTACAATTCAACAGCAACAAAATCAGGTCATGATCCCAGGGTCCTGGGATTGAGTCCCAAGTCGGGCTCTCTGCTCCGCGGGGAGCTTGCATCTCCCTCTCCCACTCCCCCTGCTTGTGTTCTCTCTCTCTCTCTGTCAGATAAATAAATAAAAATCTTAAAAAGAAGAAGAAGAAGACACACAGATTCCAAAAGGACACATCTCGCAGGACCCCAGTCCCAGGACGTCCCCAGGGGAATCCCATCCACAGAGACAGAGAGGAGAGTGTGGGAGCCGGAGCTGGGGCAGAGGGTGGGAGTCTGTGCTTCATGGGGACAGAGTCTCCGTGTGGGGAGATGGAAAGCTCCAGAGACAGAGGGTGGGGATGGTTGCACGACATTGCGAATTACTTCACACCACTTAAGAGCCGTGAGCTTAAGAATGGTTAAAATGGTAAATTTTATGTTATGTAATTTTTTATTATGTTATGTTAATCACCATACATTACATCATTAGTTTTTGATGTAGTGTTCCATGATTCATTGTTTGTGCGTAACACCCAGTGCTCCACGCAGAACGTGCCCTCTTTAATACCCATCACCAGGCTAACCCATCCCCCCACCCCCTCCCCTCTAGAACCCTCAGTTTGTTTTTCAGAGTCCATCGTCTCTCATGGTTCGTCTCCCCCTCCGATTCCCCCCCCTCATTCTTCCCCTCCTGCTATCTCCTTCTTCTTTTTTTTTTTAACATATAATGTATTATTTGTTTCAGAGGTACAGATCTGTGATTCCACAGTCTTACACAATTCACGGCGCTCACCATAGCACATACCCTCCCCAATGTCTATCACCCAGCCACCCCAGCCCTCCCACCCCCCACCTCTCAGCAACACTCAGTTTGTTTCCTGAGATTAAGAATTCCTCATATCAGTGAGGTCATGTGATACATGTCTTTCTCTGATTGACTTATTTCTCTCAGCATAACACCCTCCAGTTCCATCCACGTCGTTGCAAATGGCAAGATCTCATTCCTTTTGATGGCTGCATAATATTCCATTGTGTATATATACCACATCTTCTTTATCCAGTCATCTGTCGATGGACATCTTGGCTCTTTCCATAGTTTGGCTATTGTGGACATTGCTGCTATGAACATTGGGGTACACATACCCCTTCGGATCCCTACATTTGTATCTTTGTTACGTAATTTTACTACAATTGACCACAAAGCAAGAACCTGCCGTGGCTCCCTCTTGCCTGCCTCACTGAAGCTACTACACTCCTCAGCCCTCTGCTCCAGCCAGCCTGGCCTCTGCACCTTCCTCCTGGCACACCTCCATCCTTGTATCATGCTGCGCCGTCCCCTGGGCGCACCATCTCCACTCCTCTCTGTCCTCCCAAATCCACCAGCCCTGCTTTGCACGTGGGTAGAGCCGCTCCCCACAGAGAACCAGGGCAAGGCAGCGCGGTGGGGGCTGGTCCCAGGACCAGAGAGGGGACGGGAGTCGCTGCAGGGCAGAGAGCTCTTTCCTGTGGTGCCAGCAGGTGGAGTGGGAACCGTCAGAGGCGGGTAAGAAGAGAGAATGGCCGGGGGCCGAGCCTGGGAGCCCTGTCAAGCGCCCGAGGTCAAGGTGTCTCGGAGACCATGCATTTCCTCCGCTTTCTCAGTTTTGTCCTGGTTTCCCTGTCTCGCTGGCAATGCCAAGGACAGCAGTCATGGTATCAGCCACACTGCAGGACAGGCCGGCCCAGGGGCAGCCAGCCCCCATCTGCCTCTGCCCCCCTGGGCCTTCACAGCCTGTACCCATCAGGGACACACAGGGGCCAAGGCCTGGAGTGACCAAGTCCCTGGCATCCTCACAACCAGAGAGGCTGGAGAGGGTGGACAGAGGAGGTGGAAGATGAAAGATCAGTGAGCCATGGCAGGAGGGGGGCTGGGCCAGGGCCGGGCAGCTAGACCAAGGGGAAGCCAGGCCGGCAGCCCATGTTTACTGTCGGAAGAGCAGGGCCAATCTTCAGCTTCCCACTGTGACCCTGGACTTGGGCCCCAGGGGTGATCAGATGTTTCTCTCCTGAGCTAAACTCTGGGCTTCATCCCAGGGGACTCCACAAGCCTTCCCAGAAGACACGCCCCCCCCCCCCCGAGAACCCCTGGAGATCCAGGGACGTTATCCAGCCCAGGAATCCTGCCTCTCCATCCCCCACGGAGCCCGTTCATCCCACTAGCCCAGCCCCCAGGCCTGCCTGGGCTGACCCCATCCAGCCTCATCCTGAGCTCCTAATTTGGCTGCCCAGTGTTTGCAACCCCACTGAGCCACCCCAGAGAGAACCGTGGGACACCAGCCTTGTTCTCAGTGCCCAGGTCCTGGGAAGAGGAGGAGGAGGAAGAAAGCTTTGATGCTTGGCCAGGAGCCTCAGCCCGAAATTCTGCCATTCCAGTTTCCCCTTTGGGCTAAAGCAGTGTTTCCTTTATCTGTTCCAGGAACCCCAAGCACCCGAAAGTGCTTCAGAGGGCCAGAAATGTCAAGGGGGCAGATACGTTCTGGAAATTTTTGCAAAACATAGGAGCATATGAAAACATCTGAGAAGACCTGCACGGAACAACCCCATTGAGCTTTGCTTAATCCCTGGTTTGGCCACGGTTCCATGGAACGTTCTCTGAGCATCCAAGGCCCCAATTAAATGCCCACTGTGAGAGCCCAGAGGGGCAATGGGGGCAGTCAAGCTGCAGAGGGAGTGAGTCAGTTTGACTGGAGGGAGGGAGGAGACAAGGGCGACACAAGCCGGCCCTGGGGATCTTGCATGCCACCCTCAGTCAGAGACCAGAAATGTCCCCCAAGAGCCTAGAAGGGGATTCAGCCTTCCCTGCTGCCGCCTTGCTCTTTGCTCCCGCTCCTGGCTCTCTGACCAAACCCCCAGGCCTCCACCCAGGACCGCAAATCCCTCCCCCCTCCCCCCTCCCCCCAGCCGTGTCTCCTGCTCCTTCCCCCTAGCCATGAGGGGGCGGGCACTGTGCCCATCAACAGAGTTATCGTGGAGACATCACGGGCATTGTCAGCCCACCATGTGATGACATTAGAAAGACTGGAGTTAGCCTTTAGTGGACACGATGCTGCATGGACAGTGATGGACACTCTCGTGTATTATTTCTGACACGAGGGGGGCAGATGGGTGGGGTCACCGCTAACCAGTTGTGCGTTCCCAGGACAGTGGGTTAAATTCCACTGTCTTAGAGAGACGCTGTTTTGGGGAGGAGGCTTTTGCAAGTCGGGGAACAGTGGTGGGCTGGGAGGGACCTGGCTCATACCAGTGGATGCCAGTGGGGACAGAAGACAGCTAAGGATCAGGCCAGTCACTGTCACCCAACCAATTCTGCACCCCCCCCAGGAGACATTGGGCAATGTCTGGAGATGGTTTTGGTTGTCAGAATTGGGGGTGCTCCTGGCATCTGGTGGGGAGAGGCCAGAGATGCTGCTAAACACCCTACACTGCATAGGACAGCCCCCTAGGACCAATACCTCTCCAGCGCAAAATGTCAGTAGTGCTAAGGGGGAGAGACCCTGGATTAGTCACTCACAATCCACTGGGGATCATCATCATCATATTGATTAGCTTCAGTGTGCACTTACAGGGTACCAAGTCCCATCATCAGTGCTTTATACACATTGACCATTTTATTCTCATAATGACCTCTTTATAAGGTGGGTACTATTATTGTCCCTGTGTTCAGAGAGGTTAAGTAACTGTCCCAAAGTCACCCAGCTAGTAAATAGCAAAGCCAGATTCCAACCCTGATCCTTCTCTTAACTCACCCCCACCCCGGGTGGGAGAGGGGAGCCTGAATCCATTCAGATCACAGTTTCTCCCCCCGCCCCACTGCTGGACGAGGGCTCAAAATAAAGGTTGGTTAAGATGGGTTATAAAATATCAAACTCTCTTTCTCGAACGCTGGGATCCACATGCCTCCCTGAGCAGAGGTGCTTACGGACATTTTCTCCAGCGGTGGTAAGTGCAACTCTGTCTATTCTGGTATCAGAAGTAAACCTGCTTGGCTGTGGGGTCACTGGGGTCTGGCAAACAAGGGCTGGTTATTCCGGGAGGGAGTTCAGAAATCAGACGCCAGAGCAACAGACGACACAGGCCACCACAACCACCATCGTCCTCGCTGTCACTAATAATAACTCATTGATAACAACTGTCCCACACTAACTGAGCACTTGCTGGGAACCATGTCAGGTCCTAAACCCCCTCCATTCTGAACCCACTTCCTGATCCCAAGCATCCTGTGTAAGCACGACTACCTATCATCCCCATTTTACAGACGGGGAAGCAAGTTCAGAGGGGAAAGCCACCTGCTGGGCCAGGCTGTAGGAGGTGTGACTCTGAGTGCCTGCTCGTAACCCAGAGTTTTTCTACCTCCATACTGTTTGCATTTGGGTCCCAATCATCTCGGTGATGGGGAAGGTCCTGGGCACTGTAGGGTGTTTAGCACTGGCTCCTACCCACCAGCTCCCAGTAGCACCTCCCTCAGGCATGACCACCAAAAATGTCCCCAGACATTGCCAGATGTCTCCTGGGTGGCAGAACTGCCCCTGGTCGAAACCACTGCCTTGACCCTACACTTTGGGATGGGGCAGGGGGTGATCAGCATGGAAAGGTCTGCTTGCTGAAGCCCCCCAGAAGAGTCTAGAGCCTGAAACCCAAGCTAGCAATAATAATCAGTGTTATGGGGGTGCCTGGGTGGCATGGTCGGTTGAGCATTGGGCTCTTGGTTTTGGCTCAGGTCGTGATTTCAGGATCTCAGCCCTGCTTTGGGCTCCGCACTCAGTGTGGAGTCTGCTTAAGACTCTTTCTCCCTCTCCCTTCCCCCACACTCTCTCTCTCCCAGATAAAAAAAATAAAATCTTTAAAAAAAAATCACTGTTATGGCAATGTGGTCCTATAGCACCTACCACGTGCCACATACTCTCGGTCTATTCTTTCATTTAATCCTCAGAAAGACCCTGTGATGAGAGGACTGTGATTAAACTTCTCTGCAAGGCAGAACCAGAAATACAAAGAGGTGCACTGACTTGCCCAAGGTCACACAGCTGGTAAGCAGCAGAGTTAGGATTCAAACCCAGGCTTCAGAATCTACACTTAAACACCACGTTTGCCTGCTTGCCCAGTGGCCCTGCCAGGGCTGCACGGGTGAGGCTGGAAGACAAGTTAGAGAAGGAAAAAGAACCTCTAGGTTTGCAGGTGGCACCTAAGGACCCTCGATCCCAGGAGTCTTGGACCCTAATAGCTTGGCAAGGTTTTATTAAGCACTTACAGTGTGCTGCATGTTCTGGACAAGAAAAGAGCAACAAAACTAGTCTTGAGCTGTTCACCTTCCTGCCAAGACTCTACCTGCAATACCTCTCCCAGCCTCTCATCCAAGAGCCAGGAGCTAAGCACCTACTGAACGCCAATATTTGCATTCACATTTAACAGATGCACAAAATGAGGCTCAGAGAGCCCAAGCGACTTGCCAGGGACACACAGTAGTTAAGCAGGAGTCAGGAGGCTCCCTTCTCCCTCTCTTCAGTCCCCCATTAACCTTTAGAGCCCCCCCACCCAGGGGCCCCTCCTGGGGATCATCAGCATTTTGTTCTTCGGATCCACAGTCCTGTTGAAGCATCTTGGTATTTGCAGGATCTAAGAACCAGAGCACGCATTTGCTTTCTCTAGAGGTCTCTCTGCTCCCTAGGGCTGAGGATGCAGCCCTGATGCGGCCCAGCAGAAGCCCAGGAACCAGGTGTCCCCTGTATGTTACCCCTCGGCGCATCCTCTGGAGTGGAAACTACATCCCTCATCCCTCAGGATGTCCACTGCATCTGCTTCTTTCTCCAGCGGGACCCCACCCATCCCAGGCCCCCTCATCCCATCCTGTTCTCCCCAAGTGGCCTCCTGACTCCCAGTTAACACTCTGGCCTCCCTCTGCTGGACCTGGGGGAAAATGGCTGGCCCCATGGTCGGGGAGTGGCAGAGGGGGACAGCTGAGTCACGAGTCTGCCCCAGCAACAGAAGAGAAACTGTGAGCCCAGCCCTCACATCATCACTCCGAGATCAAGTGTGACGCTTCCAACAGCAGGCCCCAAAGCTGGAGAGGAGAGAAGGGAGACCCTTCTGGGCCAGATGGGGGCCAGGGGGATGGCTGGGGGAGGGAGGAATCTTCGGGGCTCTGGAAAGAGGGGAAGTTGAGAGGATTGTGTTGCATTTGCCAGGCAGGGTTTGGTTTTTTGTTTTACCTTTGATCCCCAGCTTCGCTGAACTAGAATTGACGCACAGCAACGTGTAAATTTAAGGCATGCAAAATATTGATTTGGTGCACTTACGTATGGCGAAATGTTAACCACAGTCCCGTTAGCGAGCACCCCACCTCACCCAACAAGTTACCCCGTCATTTCTGTGCTGAGAGCACTGAAGATCTCCTCTCTTAGCGGCTTCCAAGTATATAAGACAATATTGTTAACTATACTCACCACGCTGTCGGCTGTCCAGTAGACCCGCAGAACTCACTTTGTAACTGGAAGTTGGTACCCTCTGACCAACATCTCCTCATCGCCCCCACCCCACCGCCCCTGGTAACCACCATTCTACTGTCTGTTTCTACGAGTTTGGCTCTTTTAGATGCCACATATAAGTGACATGACACAGTGTTTGTCTTTACCCCTCTGCCCTGCCTGGCGGAGTTTGAGCAAATATTCACTCTAGACACGGGAGGCATCCTGGAAACTCAGCGTGGCCTTTGCCCATGCTGTGCCCTGAAACCGTTCCTCACCTCTCGCGCTGCCCCATTCCTACTCGTCCCGCAGATCTGCTATTAAACGTGCCTTCCTGGGAGAAGCCCTCCCTGACCCCCTAATTGGGAGAAATGGGGGTGTCAATTTCACCTGGCCTGGGGCAGGCAAGATTCATCTCAATATTTAAGGGGAAAACACCTAGCAGGAGGGCTAGAGGTGGGGGCTCCAGCCCCTGAGAAACGGGTCCCCCCCCCCCCCGTCTCAGAGCGATGATCCCAGGTCTTTACCCTCAAGCTCACCTGCCTTCCCCCTGAGTGGTTTCCCTTGGTTGTTCTTTTCTGATTTCACCACCTGTAGCTGAGCAACCTTGAGCAAGTTACTCAGCCTCTCTGTGCCTCAGTTTTCTCATTTGGGAAATGGGTATGATAACAGTGCCTACCTCATGAGCACTCGCCTCAAAGCAAGTGCTCTATCATTGGGTCACACGCTTATCATGGACTCTCTGATTTCCCGGGTTCCGACAGTCCCCTGGGCAGCAACAGGATGGGGGGGGGGGGGTCTCCTGTGGCTGCACTGAGTCCTGCATCCCTCCAGGCATGCTCTACATCACCTGGATTCTAAAAGTTCTAAGTCGCCAAAAAACAAACAAAACACTTTTTAAGTCAGTCCAAGCATGTTTAAGTCAAAAGAGAATGTGCTGGCCATAGCAGCCTTTGTATTTGCTGTGCTTTCCCCCTAGAATGCCCTCACCCCCTCAGCCTCCTTCTTAACATTCAAATGTCAGTCTCACCTCCCTGGGGAGGCTTTGGGTGGCTCCCTAGTTACTCAGTACTGAGCATCACCTGTGTGCCAGGCCCTGTTCTAGGCGCTAGGGATGCTGCTGTGGACCACACAGGTGAAAACCTCCTCCCTCAGAGCTGGCATTGTGGTGAGGGAGAAGAACCAACAAAAATAAGTATTCCACAGTGTCAGGTGGTGACTCGTGCTAAGAGTAAAATAAACCAGGAAATGGGAGAGAAGGTGTGTGGATGTAATCTGGAAGTGGGAGGAGGGGTGGGCCTCTGGGCGGCGGCAGGGGGGCGCGGTTGATGTGTGAGATGAAACTTGAAGAACAACTTGAGTGGCCAAGGCAATATCAGGGGGAAGAGGCAGGATGGTGACCTCAATGGGGTTGCCGTGTTGTTCTTGCTGACCATGTCCCCAGTACCCGGACCAGCACCTGGCACATAATGGTACTCAATAAAGATTTCACGAATGAAAGCCCATTTGTGGGCTTCAGGATCAGCTTGCTCAAGGCTGAAATGATGGCTCTGGGGCCATAACCCTCCTCCACCCGGTGGCTTTGTTCTTACAAGAAGCCTCTCCCTGTTGTCTAAGATGGGGACTCGGCTCCCAATGCTACTCAAGCCTCCAAATTTCCCAGAATTCCCTGCAGAAGTATGGACATGCCCATTCCCCAGTCAATCCCTGAGGCCTGGAGATGGGGATGTGGGAGTGGTTTAGGGCTGAGTCACATGCCCTATCCAGACCACACCCGGAGGGGAGAGGGAGACCCCATGGGACATCTGGGGTTGCAGGGTGGTAGGAAGGAGAAATGGATGCAAAGAGCCAGTTTCCCAGAATAATTATAAGAGGTTTAGTAAGCTAGTAAATGACAGCCTGGGAGCTCCTGGCCCAAAGCAGCCCTGAAATTTCCAGCACTGTCTGGTGGCCACCCAGCATCAGGCTAAAGACCCAGTGGCTGTAGGAGCCACTGGGCTAAAGGTGGGAGCGTTCAGCATTAGGGAAATTGAGAATGCCAAGGCAGCCAGCTCTTCAGAGAAAGAGGTAAATGGAAGGCAGCTCAGGGTGGGCTCCCGGGGGCCCTCATGAAATGGAGGGGCTGCTGGCAGAGGCCAGAGCTGGCTTACTTGGACTTGTTCCCCAAATGGGGGCTCAAGAGGCGATGGGGGGGTGTGGCTAGCAAAACCACAGGCAGGCTGTCCCTCTGGTCTGGCCTGGGGTGAGGATGGTATGGAAGCGGAGCCACAATCTAATAGGAGCTCCAGGAGCAATCTGGTATTTATGGAGTACCTGCTGTATGCACGAGCCCTGACCTAACCTTCCAAATTCAGGACAAAAGAAACAAATGTTTGCTGTTGAATGAACCCCTCTCCCAGCGGCCTATAAGGTTGTTATTACCCACCCTGCGGGGAGATTCAGGAAGACCAAGGGTGAGGCCAGGCCAGGCTCTGTGAGGTTGGGGGTCACCGCCCTGAAAGCTCCTGGAGCACCAGCAGCAGGGCCAGGCACCTAGAGGCCTGTGGGGCCACCGGCCACCTTGGGTTGGATTTTCACTCCTGCCCTGACTATGCAGGTCAGCCCCATCCATGCGTTAGCTCCACATCTATTGAGAACCCACTCAAGGGTGAATAAAACCCACTGGGCCCCTGCTCTCATGAAACTGTCACTCTCCCCGTCTCTAGCCTTAGTTTTCTCTTCTGTGAAATGGAACCAGCTAGGCCCACGGCAGGTCAGCCCCCCAGAGGGGAGCTCTGGGAGGGCAGGGGCGGGCTGAGATTTATTCAGCCGCCCCGGGCACGGTGCCTGGCACACGGGTGGCGCCCAATAAAGGCTTGTTTGAGCAGGACTAGCCCTCAATAAGTAACAGCTGTTGTCGATGCTGGCGTAGCGGGCGATGCCTGCGAGGGAGTGGGCTCTCCCCTCCCCCACCTTCCACCCGCTCCCCCCTCCCCCCGGCGCCCCATTCCTTCCCCTTGCCCCCCACGCGACGGTGCCTCCTTCTCCATCCCCCACCTCCTCCCGCCTCTTTGCATTCAATCTCCCCTCCCCCCAACCAGCCCTACTCTTCTCCTTCCTTTTCCCCTTACCCCTACCCAATTCTTCCTCCCTCCCCTCCCCCTACCCCGCCTGTCTCCCCTCCCCCACCTGCCACCTTACTCTCCCCCCACACACCCAGCCCCCACGGCGAGGCCGGTCCGGGCGGGGCCGCCCGGGCTCCCGGGTCCCTGGCTCGGGTCCAGCCCGCGGCCCAGGCCGGGCGGCGGCGGCGGCGGGCGGGGTTCTGGCCGCGCGCGGTTTGGGGGTTTTTTATAACCCTGGCAGGCGGCTCAGGAAGTGCCTTCCCCGCGCCCCCTCCCCCGGCCACGCTGCCGCGCTCGCTCCCTCCCTTCCTGCGCAGGGCGGCGAGACGGCGGCGGAGACGGCGGACGGAGGCCCGGGCGGGCGGCCGGCCGCAGGTATAGGCGCGGGCGGCGCGGCGGGGAGCGGGCGCGGCGGGGAGCGGGCGCGGCGGGGCCGGCGGGCGGCCGGGGGAGGGGGCCGGCGCGGGGTGCCCGGGGGTGACCTTGTGTGTCTGCGTCGGGCGGGGACGGCGGCGGGCCCCGCTCTGTTGGACCGTCCAGCCTCGGGGCTTGTGTCGGTGTGTGATGTCCCTAAGTGTGTGCGACACTGAGGTCATGTGGACGGCTGTCTGGGTGTGTTTGCTGCGTGTGGGTATGTGTGTCGGGGTGCGTGTGGGCATCCACGTACGTGTGAGTGTTGTGAGTCTGCATGTGTGTGTCCGCATGAAATGTCCCTGAGTGTCTGGGTGTGTTCGAATTTGTGTGCGATCATATGGGGTGCTGTGTGTGTGCAGAGGTGTGAGTGTAAGCCAGTGTCTGCTGTGTGTAAATGTCTAGGTGAGTGTGTGAGTGTCTCTGTGCTGAGAGTGTGTCTGAGTGTAACAAGTGTGTAAATGCCCTATGTGAGTGCGTCTGGTGTGTATGTCAAGTTCTGTGGGACTCTGAGTTTGTCCGTTGTCTGGTGTGAGTGTGTGAACGAGTGTGTACGTGTCTGTGTGTGTAGGCCCAAGTGTGTGTGTGTCTCTGGGTTGTCTTCTGTGAATGAGTGTGTACGTGTGTGTGCACATAGGTCTGGGGAGCGTATGGTTGTGTGTCGTGTGCGTTCGCCTCTGGATGTGTGTGTTCTGAGCGTGTCGGTGTGTTGGGCCGGCAGCCCTTTGTGGGTCTGCGGTGTCCGGTTGTCGGTCCCCAGCTGCGCAGGTGTGGTCACCCTCGAGTGTGCGCGTCGCTACCAGGGTGTGTTTGTGTGTCTGGATGTGGGAGTGGCATCTCCCACTTCCCTTGAGTCGGTCACCGAGGCCACAGCCGTCTGTCTCCTAGTGTCTCCAGCCCGTCGGGCTCAGGGCCTTTAATTAGTGGCTAGTTGAGGGGGACCCGCCAGGGCGCCGGCCCCCTCCTCCCGCAGGCCGCGGGCGGGCCTTTGTCTGCTCTCCCGGCAGGGTCTGCCTCCCGCCCAGCCAGATGTGCAGCGCCTGGAGGAGGCCTCTGCCCGGGCGGCCTCGGCCTTGGCCTCCACAGAGTGACCGGTTCTCCCCGGCACGGCCCAGGAGGTCTGGGTGTGGAGCGGCGGGTCCTTCCCTGATCACTGGGATGGGATGGAGCCTCCGCTGTTTCCGGGCCGCTTCCGCGCGGCATTTCCTCCTCCAGCGCTGGCACCGTCCCCGAGCTGGCCGCCTCCCTCCTGCCTTCTGGGAGGAGGGGCTGGGAGGAATGGCCAAGCCTGGGCACGCGCGCGCGTGCGTGCGTGTGCGCGCGCACACAGCCACACGGGCACACACATGGCCACACACGGGGTCACATGGGCACACACACCACACAAAAAGTCACCTACGTACCTACTTCCACGGTTACACACACACACAAGAGTCACGCACATGCAGTCACACACACACACCCCGGTGTAGATCCCCTGCTGTTGCCCCCAGCCAGGCTCTGGCTGGGAACCCCCTAACCTCCCTGCCATCGGTATCAGTTTCTCCCCAGACCCACTGACCTGTTCCCAGTACCCCCAGTGCCCTGGGCAGGTCACACCTCACCAGCACCCTGCAGGCAGGGCCACCGTCCCAGATGCTCTTCCCCACCTCGCCCTGGTGGGACACCTGTGTACCCTCCCCCTCCAGATCCCCCCCCATCCCCGGCCACCTATGCCAGGTCCTTCCACACCCTCCCCCCCACACCTCACCTGAGCCAGAAGCAGAAGGGAAGCTGTGAGGTCATTGGGAGAAGGGCCCCAGCCCTGGAAGACGGGGTGAGGACCTCAGGGGTGGGGAGCAGGAGAGGCTCAAAGACACTGCAGCCAGGACCAGAGCCACAGCGCCACTGGGGGAGGAAGATTCTGTACCAGGCCTGGCAGTGTAGGAAAGAAGGAGAGGGACACCACTGGGGAAGGGGGCTCCAGCCTCACACTGCAATGAGGCGTGGGAGGGGAGGGGGGGTTAAGGCAAGGGGAGGGTCAGGGAAACTGACCCGGAAGGGGTTTAATCAGAGCTGGTCAAGGTCTCCAGGATGGAATAGGGGAGAGGAGGCAAGAGGAGATGGGGGCAGGGGGAGGCCGAGTAGGGCACGAGGGAGCTTTGGTGGGGGACTAGGAACTGAGGGAGGATGAAATCCAAGAGGAGGTTCACCAGGGTCAGGGAGAAGGACAGAGTATTCTCAGCCACCCTTGAACTCCAGACCCAGCCCAGCTCCTCACTGCCCCCTCCCCGTCCAGGCGCTGAAGAAGAGGCACTGAGGCCCAGAGGGGCTCGCGCACAGGTGTCCGACGCCAGGCCGTCAACTGAAGCCCCCAAAAGGTGAAAACAAACAGAAAAACAAGGGGTAATCATTAGCGCAGCTGGAGGGAGCCGTAGGGTCGCAGAGTGTCTTGGAGTGAGCTCCCCATTGCTGGAGGGGTCCAAGCAGAAGCGGGTAATGTCAACTTCTAAGTCTGCATCTTGTTGAAAACCTGGCTCCCTCCCTCATGTGCTGAACTGCCCTGTTTGGAGATCGACTCTCAGACTTGGCCAGGCTGCAAAGAAAACAAGACAGTGTGTGATTAAGGGGGAAACAGCACAGAGGAGGAGGAGGGGGGTGGAGACAGGGGTGGGGAGGAGGGTTTGGCACAGGGTGGTGGCCCAAAGTGGTTTCTGTGCGCAGCAGGCTGGCCTGGGGCAGATGCCAGAGAAACTGAGACCTGCCGGGCAGGCCTAGAGCTTCCAGAAGGAAGAATCTGAAAGGAGAAGGAGCCGAACCAGAAGCAAGGCTGGAAACAGAGGGTGGAGGAGAGGTCACGGGGACAGGCTGCCACCTGTAGGGGTGAATAATGCTACCCCGTGGCAGGGGATCCAGTGGCAGGGCCTAAATCAGATGGGGTTAGTGGGAGGAGCCAAGCACTGGCTTCTGGTTTAACCTGGGCTGAAAATGCCCCCTGACCAACACAGCCTTCAAGTGTGTTCCCAGGCCAGCCTCCCCTTGCTGCCCTCCTGCACGCTCCCCTCAGGCACTCTGCCCAGCCACACTGGCCCTTGTGGTCCTGGGTCAAGCTCCTCCCTGCCTCTGGGCCTTTGGCCCTGCCGCTCCTCTCCCTGGGCACCTTCTCCTGTCCCTTCACATGATGAGTCTCTTCTCATCCTCCGCACCCCTGCTTCTGAGCCTCCCCATTATTCCTGGAGAACTTGTCACTATCCGAACTCCTCTCGTTTGGTCACTCGCAGGAGACAGCCCCTTGGTGGGCAGGGACAGCATCTATACCATGCATACCATTAGCCAGGGAACGAATCCTCGGGATTATCATGGAAATGAAATGAAATGGTGTGAAAACACTCAGGCTGGTAGCTGGCATGTAGTAGGTGCCCAGAGTCAAGATCCCTGTGTATCCTCAGAATATCGGGAGGATGAGGGGGGCGGGGACAGGGGCACGGGGGACTTCTGTGTGCAGAAATGCCACGGGCATCCCTGAGGCTGGGAGTGAGGGGCTTTGGCACTGGCCACACTGGGCAGCAGGACCAGGCATGCACCCCGCCCCTGACCCAACTCCTCCCTCCCAGGAGCCCGGTGATGCTGCCCAGGCTGTGAACAGGGGAGGCGGTGCTGTGGGGGCTGCCGGCAGCCGGG
Organism: Zalophus californianus; assembly: GCF_009762305.2. Lineage (NCBI taxonomy): Eukaryota > Metazoa > Chordata > Mammalia > Carnivora > Otariidae > Zalophus > Zalophus californianus. The sequence goes on from NC_045595.1 coordinate 5,383,518, forward strand.
GCTGGAGAGAGACATGTGGACACGTGGTCTCTATGGCTCCCGCCTGCCAGATCCTCCGCTGGGCCCTCACCCTGGGGCTGGGCCTCACATTCGAAGTCATACACGCCTTCCGGTCTCAAGGTAGGGGTGTCTGGGGGCAGCATGGGGAGAGAACGAGGAGCCGAGGAAGGGTCAGTGGGGCTGGGATGGCAGTCACTTGGGGGAGGGCCCTGGGGTCAGTGAGGCCAGCATCATTTGCCCTGTAGCCAAGCAGCGAAGACACGGATCATTCCCAGGGCTCTCCCCAAGCCTCTGACCCTCGCCCACAGATGAGTTCCTGTCCAGTCTGGAGAGCTATGAGATCGCCTTCCCCACTCGAGTGGACCAAAATGGGGCCCTGCTGGCCTTCTCGCCCCCGGCTTCCCGGAGGCAGCGCCGGGGCACGGGGCCAGACCCAGAGTCTCGCCTCTACTACAAGGTGGCCGCACCCAGCACCCACTTCCTGCTGAACCTGACCCGCAGCCCCCGCCTTCTAGCAGGGCACGTCTCCGTGGAGTACTGGACACGGGAGGGCCTGGCCTGGCAGAGGGCTGCCCGGCCCCACTGCCTCTACGCCGGCCACCTGCAGGGCCAGGCTGACAGCTCCCATGTGGCCATCAGCACCTGTGGGGGCCTGGTGAGCGGAGGGCTCTGGGAAGCAGGGGGAAATGCCCACCAGTTTGGGAGTTAAGAAAAACACTTCTAAATATAGGTCAGAGAAGGAATCCTGGTGGATATTTTTAAAGCATTTTGAGCTAATCACAAGAATTAGTTATTTTAGGATGTAGCTAAAGCAGAACTTTGAGGACAATGTGTAGCCGTGGGTCAGGCTGAAAATGAATGAACTGCACTTCCACCCCAGGAAGGTAAAAAAGGAAAAGCAACATAAACCCAGTAAGATGGAAAGAATGAAATTGTAAAGACAGAGGTAGGGTCCCGTGGGTCCCGGGAACCAAAATCTGATCCAGCCCTCCGCCCGCTCTCCAACCCCCAGCATGGCCTGATTGTGGCAGATGAAGAAGAATATTTGATCGAGCCCCTGCAAGGTGGGTCCAGAGGGGCCCAGGGCCCGGAGGAGAGTGGCCCCCATGTGGTCTACAAGCGCTCCTCTCTGCGTCACCCCCACCTGGACACAGCCTGTGGAGTAAGAGGTACATCTGTCTTCCTGGGGATGGGCAGAGGGGCTGCACATCTTTGCCTTGAGGCCGAGGCAGGCAGCGGTGTCTGATGGCCCAGCAGTGAGTGAGACAGGTGCTCAGGTGTAAAACCCTCCATCTCCAGGATGACAGTGTGATCAGACAGCTAAGCGACCGAGGAGTGACAGATACTCGAGCCACTGTACAGTGCAAACCCTGTTCAGAAGGTCCAATTTACAACCAGACTTGCAGGAGGACAGGGGTCTGATCAGACGTGCAGGGGGTGGGGGGATAAGAAAGCTGGATGAGATAGATATTTATAAGGGCCGTCGTTCAGCTGCAGGGACAAGTTCGGAGCCCTGGGATGTGACATGAGGTGTGCAATCCAACCATCTGGGAGTGGGACCTAAAACCACAGCCGGTTGTACGAACGGAAGGGTGGGTAGTTTCACAGTCGGACGGCCAGTGAGACTGGTTGGGCGGTTAGACCCCCCGGCAGTGGGGTGTCCTCCAGCTGCCCAGCTGGGCAGTGCGTTGACGAGAACGTGGCATGGTTGGAGGGCCACAGAGTCCCACTGGCACACGTTCCCATGCTGAGGCGGGCGGCTCCACGCCTACATTTGGGCAATGGAATTTTCAGGAAGTGGCGCGGTCTTGCTGGTTGTCGTGGGGCCCGGGGCGGCTGTGCAACCAACCAGTGTGACGGCGTGGAGCCCATCATCTGGGTAGCGGACTGTTGTACAGCCAGACGTTGCACAACCAGGACACCCAGTAGCCGAAGCATGAGTGGTGTGACGGCCTAGGGGGCAGATGCGCCGCCAGACAGGGTCGGTCGTGGACATAAGAGTAGGCAGTAGAATGACCAGAAATTGTCCATCCAGACGAGAAGCCGTGGAAGGGGCGGCCGTGGTGGCTGCGCACGCTGAAGCCGCCACCTGCCAGGCCCCTGGGGAATGAGACTGAGCGTGGCCAGCCAGGCCTGAAGCGCTCGGTCAGCCGAGAGCGCTACGTGGAGACCCTGGTGGTGGCTGACAAGATGATGGTGGCCTACCACGGGCGCCGAGACGTGGAACAGTACGTGCTGGCCATCATGAACATTGTAAGTGCCTCCCCCTCCCTGGCCGTGGAGCCCCGGGACCTGGAGCCGGCCTCCTGAGGTCAGGGAACCCGAATGGAGGGGGCGGGGTGAGAAGGGTGGCCGGTGTCTGGCAAGGAATGAGGAGAAGCAGCCTCGCTGGGCGGCCAGGAGCGTGAACCCGGCAGCCTGCAGGGCCTGGCCGAAATCTCGGCTCTGCTGCTTTTTAGCCGTGTGCCCTTGGACCAGTCACTGCCCCTCTGTGCCTTGGTTTACCCACCCATAAAATGGGGATAGTAATAGTACCTCCTTCACAAGGCGCAGGTGGTTGCGGTGAATCGACATAGTGTATGGAAGAGTACCCGGCACGTGGTAGGGGCTGCGTAAGCATCTGCTGTATGAAACAAGGACGCAGCTTGAACTTGAGGTCAGCAGTACCCACATGGGCACACGTCCGAATCCTCCTGCAGGCACCTGCCTATAACTTCACACAGGTGACCTCACTGACCCACACTCAGATATCCCCAGGGCCCACACCAGCTCTCAGTCAAGAATCCGGATCTCTCCGAGCCTCAGTTTCCACCTTTGTAAAACAGTGTTGCCATAGTATGTACCACAGAGGGAAAGACGGGGGGGTGGGGGTGGGGGTGGGGGACGCCAGACAGAGCATTTGGCATGCAGTAAGAGCCTGACAAGGAGCCTTGGTGTTTCGCTGATGCAAAAAGGGAAGAGAAAAAGGTTAGCAGACAGAGAGGTGGCCCGACGTGTTGACATAACATTGTGTGGGACAGAGCGCTGTGTTCCGCCCTAGCCCTGCTTCCCTCACCTGGGCTTTCAAAGTTGCCTAGAACCTGCCAGGATTTCTGTGGGTTTCTGCGTGGGACAGTGACACCCCAGGCTCCAAGATCACTGCACACTGTGGCCCCCCTCTCCCCTGGGCACTTCTTTCTTCTCCCTCACCACTGTCTCCAGAGCTCCCTGCCCCCCCACACTTCCACCTTCTTGTGGCGATGCTCAAATTGGTACCTTTATATATTTTTTAAGATTTTGTTTATTGATTTGAGAGGGAGAGCGCACAAGCAGAGGGGAGGGGCAGAGAGAGAAGAAGCAGACTCCCCGCCGAGCAGGGAGCCCAACACGGGGACACGGGGCTCGATCCCAGGACCCCAGGATCCTGACCTGAGCTGAAGGCAGATGCTGAACCGACTGAGCCACCCAGGTGCCCCCAAATTGATACCTTCAGACAGCCATGGAATGAGACCAAATGTGTACTCCCTCAGGCCGCCTCTGGGCAGAGACACTTGAGGCTGCTGCAGGGGTGGGTAGGGATGGAGGACAAATGGACAAGCTGAATGAGGGTGAGTCAGAAAGAAATGTACTGGTAAGCAACCAGCGCTTTGTAGGCAGCCTTATCCAGACACGAAGCCCACTTGTGGCACCTTACCTGCTGTGTGTCCTAACCTCTCTGTGTGTCAGTCTGCCCCTCTGTAAAACGGAAATGATCATTGGATCTACTCGTGCGAAGATCTGCACAGCAGGCTTAGCCCGAGGCCCGGCACACAGGAGATACTTGGTGAAGGAGAGTTGTTGCCGTTGTTTCGCTTTTTGTCTCTTGCTCTGGGCCCCTCTTAAGACTCGGTCTCTCTTGTTTCTTGGAGGTCAGGTTGCCAAACTTTTCCAGGACTCGAGTCTGGGAAACATCGTTAATATCCTGGTGACACGCCTCATCCTGCTCACGGAGGACCAGGTGCGAGGCCCCCCCACCCGCCCCTGACCCTACACGTGCCCCCCGGGATGGCTGGCGCCCATGCCCCTCTGTCTGTCTGCAGCCCACCCTGGAGATCACCCACCATGCCGGGAAGTCCCTGGACAGCTTCTGTAAGTGGCAGAAATCCATCGTGAACCGCAGCGGCCATGGCAACGCCATTCCGGAGAACGGTGTGGCCAACCATGACACAGCGGTGCTCATCACGCGGTGAGGGGCGGGGAGGCCTCCAGGACGTGGGCCGGGGGAACGAGTGGTCCTGGGGACCATCCAGGTCCAGGCAGGGGTCACTTCTGCCGGGAGATGGGAGAGGCTGGGGAGCCAGGGGTGGGGAGGGGCTGCTGGGAACCTGAGAGCCGCGGTGCGGGGGGGCGAGGGGAGGCAGGGACAGTTGGGCCACCGCTTGGACACAGACACACTCGTTCACGTACTGTCTCATTGATGCAGTCAGTCAGTCACATACGCACCCCAGCATCCCCGAGGTCCGCTGGGGGCAGAGCGCGGGGCTCCGGCGAGAGGCAGGTAGTGCCTCTCAGGCAGAGGGGAGCCTCCAGAGCTGGTTACGGTGGCACCAGCAGGGCTTAGGGAGGTAGCCCAGCCCCTGACCGCCCCCCTCTCCTTCCACAGCTATGACATCTGCATCTATAGGAACAAACCCTGCGGCACACTAGGTACTTAACCCCTGTAGGTTTCAGGCACCTGTGAAGGCAGCGGATGGGTGCCCCCGGCTTGGCCCTGGTGGGGTGGGGACCTGGCAGGGTGGCTGGGCTGGCCAGCATAGCCTGAGCCCAGCCTCGCCCCACGCGCCCATTCCCCAGGCCTGGCCCCCGTGGGCGGCATGTGCGAGCGGGAGAGAAGTTGCAGCATCAACGAGGACATTGGCCTGGCCACTGCCTTCACCATCGCCCATGAGATTGGACACACGTGAGGCCGGGGACACCACGGGGCAGGGGGGAGAGGGCAGGTTCCTCGGCCCTGGTGGTGGAGCTGACCAGGCTGCTCTCCCCAGGTTTGGCATGAACCACGACGGTGTGGGGAACAGCTGTGGGGCCCGTGGCCAGGACCCGGCCAAGCTCATGGCCGCCCACATCACCATGAAGACCAACCCTTTTGTGTGGTCGTCCTGCAGCCGTGACTACATCACCAGCTTTCTGGAGTGAGGACGTGCCCACGTGCCCGCCCACACTCCCACTCACCTTGGCTGGGGGGGAGGGGGAAGGGTCTGGAAACCAGAGCTGCCTCTGAGAAGGGGGGTCCTGTTCCCTGCAGGGCTGCACCCTAGGACCCGCACCCCACCGGGGCCCCTGAGCTCTTCGCCTGCAGCCCCCTAACATGACAGCTCCTTTCTTCTCACCACAGCTCAGGCCTGGGGCTGTGCCTGAACAACCGGCCCCCCAGACAGGACTTCGTGTACCCCACGGTGGCACCTGGCCAGGCCTACGACGCAGACGAACAGTGCCGTTTCCAACATGGAGTCAAATCGCGTCAGTGTAAATACGGGGTAGAGAGAGCCTTCCTGCTTTCCTTCCTGGGAGGGGAGGGGCCACAGGGGGTGGGAGAGCCGGGAAGGAGGTGAGCCCCCGCAGGGGCCAGGGGGAAAGAGGTGCACGGGTGTACAAATGTCCCATGCACTCAGTGACTGGGATGAAGAATGGGATCTCCTGGTCCTCCAGACCCCTGATTTTGGGGGCTGGGCTGGGGAGACCTTGGGTACCACCTTCTGTCCAGCCTATCAGGCCACCTGTGGGCTGCAGCAGGACTAAAGTCCCAAGCCCCCTAATTGGGCAGTTTTTCACCAAACATTCCAAATGGGGTGGAAATAGTTCCGTGGGGGACGGACCATCTTTCCCACTTGGCAAAGAACCGGGCAGAGCCTTCCAAGGACACCCTGTCTTCATTCCCCACATCCCCCACCAACTGGTTCACAAGATCGCCTGGCCCTGATGCTTGGCTAGACAAGCTCGGAGCCTCCGGACCACCCCTCACTCTTTGTGAGGTTTAGATTGACTTCCCAAAGCCCCGTCCTTTTGTAGAGAAGCAAGTTGGGGGTCCCACTCCCAGCCACCCCCAGGAAGCTGGAGGCCTGCTGGCTTCCTCAAGACTCCAAAGATCAGAGTCTGGACGGCCACGTCCAAGCTAAGGCCATGTTCACTCAACACAGGAAAAGGCAACTGTTGAAATGGCCTCCCTTCATCCCAGGGCGAGAGAAGGAGACAAACCCGGGAGTCATTTCCATTTAATCTACTCTTGCCCACCCTCCCCTAACTTGGCTGGTAACTAACTGCAGCACCCTTAACGAACTTCCCAAGAGTCTGGAAGCCACCCTTCAGCATCTGCTGTGTCCCAGGTATCTGAAGAACGATGACAATGGCTGACATTTACTGAGCACGCGCTGTGTGCTAAGCATGTGATACATATCATCTCATTTAAACTCTTGACCATCCTGCTACTCCCACGTTACAGATAAACGGACTGAGGCATAGGGAGGGTGCCTTGCCCAAGGTCACAGTTCAAGAACATGTCAGAGCTGGGACTCAAATCCAGGTCTCTCTGTGACTCCAAATTTTATAATGAGGTGGGGGAGGGGAGAAAGTGTCAGAATATGGAGCATGGACCAGTGCTGGCTGTATGTTGAATTGATTCTTTCTTTTATTTCTCCAAGGAACATCTTCCCGGCGCCCCTGGCAAAGGGGGAAATTATTGACTACATTAACTTGGCTAACGTGTGTAAAGAGCTGGGCCTAGTGCCTAGTCCAGAGATAGCTGTGGTCACTGTTACACAATAACAGGGAGTTTATGCAATCTCCTTCGCATGCCTCTCAGCCTTTTATGTAGGCAAGGCCCATCTCCCAGATGAGAAAATAGAGAGAGGGGGCCTGTGTCGCAATTCCCCATTGGAGCTGAAGTCTCCCAGAGCGGCCCAGAGCCCGTTCGTATGCACCACAGCGCCTCCTTGTGGAGAGGAGGAAAAGCAGGACTGGAAGAGCCAGTTCTCTTTAAGAGGGGTCCGAAGTGGGATGAGGGGGCCCGTGATATTTTTACAAATGGCCGGGAGGACACAAGCCAAGAGAAGCCAGAAAAGCAGGCTGGAGTTTTTAGCTGAGACATGTCCTCTGAAGGAGCAGAAGGCAGGGACTCTGGAGGACGGTTGAGGGAGCCCGACTTGAGAAAAACTTCCGAACTTCTCAAGTGTGTGCACATGTCTCTCAGAGGCTGGCCCTTCCTACAGCCATTGATTGGTCCAATCCCAGAGCGTCAAAACTTGAAAAGATTAGGTTCAAAGAGGAAATGGCACATGGTTATAAAAAGGAGAATGAAGGCTCTCTACTTGGGGGTGGGGGGGCGGCGGAGATCCTGGGAGGTGGGGCAGGATATAGACTAGAGGGTCAGAGATTTGGCCACACCTGAACCCAGTGGGGTTAGTCCAGGGATATTCACCTGAAGGGTCAAGAGTGACTTCCTGGGACTGGTCCAGCCCAAGCAGGATTTGGACAGGAAGGTGGGCAGATTTTTCAGTGGGGGAAGTAGAGGAAATGTCCCACCCAGATCCGCCTGACCTTGTTCCTGCCCAGCCTTCCATAGAGTAAAAGCTCCAGGAGCTTCCTCAGTTGCGGGGGGGGGGGGGGGGGGGGGCGCAACAAGGAGGACCACCAGCTGGAAAAAATTAGAGATGAGGCCTTTGACCTGAGCCATCTTCCAGGCCCGAGTTTTCAGAATTCCTGTTCTCCCAGGGGGCCCCTGCACCCATCCCAACAAGGAATGCAGAATCGTCTCCATTCCTGAGCAGGTCTGGAGACTCAGAAGGTACCAGAGTGATGAGATCGCAGAGCGGTCCATTAAAGGCCCGGGTTAGAACCTGGGCCGCCCCTCAGAAGCTGCGTGGCCCCTCGCAAGTGACTTTACCTGTCTGAGCCTTGGTTTTCTCACAGTGAAATAGGGCTAATAATGCCTAAAGGAGCTTACGGCACACGCGGACGTTGGATAAGTGCAGCTCATAAGGCAGAGGGGAGGTCTCAGGCCATGCCCCACAGGAGGATTCAAGAAGGCTCCCGGAGACCCAGCAGAGGAGCGCCGGGGCCCCACTGCGAAGCGGCAGTGAGCGGGTCGCCGCCCGGCGGGCGGGCTGCCGGAGGGAGGAGGGCGGGGGGCGAGCCTGAGCGGGCGCCTTGGCCCGCAGGAGGTCTGCAGCGAGCTGTGGTGTCTGAGCAAGAGCAACCGGTGCATCACCAACAGCATTCCAGCCGCCGAGGGCACGCTGTGCCAGACGCACACCATCGACAAGGGGGTGAGCGCCGGCCAAGGCCGCCAGCCGGGCCCCGCCTCCTGCCCTTGAGCCACGCCCACCGCGCGGCCGCTGGGGTTCTCCCGCGGCTCTGGTCACGCCTACTGCCCGCCGGTCCCGCACATGGCCTGAGGCCACCCCCCTGCCCCTACTCCAGCCGCGCCGGTCCCCGCGCCAGTTTCACCTCCTGGCGGCGACCGTAGGCTTAGGCTACGCCCCTGTATTGCCAGGGTCCGGGTGCCCAGACCCCACTTCCACCCTCGCCCCTTCCGTCCCATCCCAGGGGTGCTGAGACTTCGGGCTGGGGGGAGGGGCGGGGCAAGAAGGAGCGCCGAGATCCCGGAGTCTACGGAGCCGGACTCACCCCCCTCCCTCTCCCCGCCCCCCCCCTCCCCGACCTCCGGTAGTGGTGCTACAAGCGCGTGTGCGTCCCCTTCGGGTCGCGGCCGGAGGGCGTGGACGGGGCCTGGGGCCCGTGGACCCCGTGGGGCGACTGCAGCCGGACGTGCGGCGGCGGCGTGTCCTCCTCCAGCCGTCACTGCGACAGCCCCAGGTCAGCCCTCAGGCCCCTTTGTAAAGAGAGCGGGGCGGCCCCCCTCTATCTCCCCCCCCCGGGCCCCACATCTCTTCTGTCCCCCCACCCCCACCCCTTCCAGGCCAACAATCGGGGGCAGGTACTGCCTTGGTGAGAGACGGCGGCACCGCTCCTGCAATACCGACGTGAGTTCCCCCAGGACCCCAGGCCGGGATCCTCGGCCCCTCTTACACTTCACCCCTGCCCTGCCCTGCCCTTCCAACACCGGCCCCTGGGCCCTGGTGCCGACAGGACCTGGCTCCCCTGCAAGCGGCTGGCTCCTTCCAATTCTCAGATGACTCTCCCACCTTGAACTTGCTTGACTTCCACAACCTCCTCCAGCTATAGCGCGCCCACCCCCTCCCTTCAAAGCCCAGTTTCCCCAAACTTCCCCCCCACAGCCCCGCCCCAAAGCCGTCGCTGAGCTCGCTGTCACCAAACCCAGTGGTCGCGTTTGGGTCCACTACTTGTACTCCCTTCCGACCAGGAACCACAGCCTCTGTCCAGAACTCCCCACCCCACCCCCGCCCCCCTTGCTGCCGTCACCTTGCCCCGGTGCTGACGCTCCTCCTGCTACACCTTCTGTCTCCTGTTCTCCACTGCTGTCCCGTATTTAAATGCTGGGGTTCCCCATGGCCGGTTGGCGTTTCTGACTGGGAGCGAGTCTTCTGTGTACACACCTAATAAGCACAAGGCTTACTGCAGCAGGGGCTGCTCAGAGGGCAGGGAGAGCTTTGGAGTGGGGGGTGAGTGGTCTTCCCAGCCCCACCTGGAGGGGCTCGTGTCTCCAGGGAGTCCACACGCGTGCGCGCCCCCCCCCCCAATGAGTGTCCCTGGCTCCTTTCTAGGCCTGCTCTCAAGAAAGGCCTCGTGGTCTGAAACCAGAAACCCAGCCATCATCCCCAGCTTGCCCCAAACTCTAATGAGTCATCTGCTCCATCTCATCTCAGATGTACTTGTCCCTCCAGCCCCACTGCCTGGACCTAGCCCCGGCCACCAACCAGTCTCACCTGGCCCTCCACAGCCTCCTCCCTGGCCTCTCTGCCTTCAGCTTCACCCTTCCAAGCCATCTCTACTCGGATCATCCATCCTCCATCCTTGGGCCCGTGCCCTAACTCCATCCCCCATAGCTGGCCTCCATCCCGCTCCCCTCTCTTGCCCCCAGGACTGTCCCCCGGGCTCCCAGGACTTCAGGGAAATGCAGTGCTCCGAATTTGACAGCGTCCCCTTCCGTGGAAAATTCTACACGTGGAAGACATACCGAGGAGGTGAGTGAGGGACCCAGGAAGCCATGGGGCAGTGGAGGGCAGCAGCTGGATACAGCATCGTGGGGTCTGCCCTGAGCGCCCCCTCACTCAAGGGGCCGAAGAGCCCAGGATGTGGCTCAACAGTTCCTTGACTGGACGCCGGGAACCCCGACGCCCTCTGCCCAACCTGCCCATCCTTGTTGGGTCTGGGGTCTGTCCCTCTTTGCCTCACCTCCCCCCGGGAGCTAGCAGGGAGTCCCAGGTGGCCTGGCCCTCGGTCTGACGGGGCTGTGCCCCCCAGGGGGCGTGAAGGCCTGCTCACTCACATGCCTGGCCGAAGGCTTCAATTTCTACACGGAGAGAGCGGCGGCCGTGGTGGACGGGACGCCCTGCCGCCCCGACACGGTGGACATTTGCGTCAGCGGCGAGTGCAAGGTGGAGGGGACTCCTAGAGAGGGCCGGGGATGGGGGAGTGAAGGCAGGGAAGGGGGGCTCACTGACACTCCACCCCCCACCCCACCCCCACTTCTCCAGCACGTGGGCTGCGACCGGGTCCTGGGCTCCGACCTGAGAGAGGACAAGTGCCGGGTTTGCGGTGGTGACGGCAGCGCCTGCGAAACCATTGAGGGGGTCTTCAGCCCAGCCTCTCCTGCAGCCGGTGAGAGATCCCCATTCCCTCTCCCTCTGCCCACTTGGTGACTGGGGGCAGGACTGGCCCCATCACAGTAGCCAACATCAGCTACTCAGATCCAGGGGCCCAGTGGGGACCCCAGAAAGTCCCAGGGGCCTAGCAATGACCCAGATCAGGGTCAGGGACTAGCTTGGGCTCTGGTGCCTAAACCTTGGCAATTAACAGGCCAAGAGGGCGGTGACCTAAACCTTTCTCCTCCCCCATCCTGGGAGCCTGGTACTGGGCTGGAGGCAGAGAGGGGTTGACCGCTCTCCATGGTCTGAGCCAGGGGCTTGAGGGGCTCTGTGCTGGAGGAAAAGGCCAACTAGGGGAGGGATATCTGCAGGGTGTGGTGAACTTGAGCATGCTTTCCAACCTTGGGCTGAAGGAGAGAGACCCCAGGGAGGGGGTGGGGGGGGCTCCTGGGAGCAAACACACACAGTGAGGCCCCAGTGTGGGGCTCAGGGGATGGGAGGGGACCCAGGTCGAAGTGGTGGAGCCCACTCCAAACCTAACTCTGCTAATGTCACCCTGCTCATGTCAGCCCCACATGTCACCTTGTGGGTTGGGGCCTCCAGAGCACCCCCGTCCCTCTGCGCTGGGGGATAGGGAGTGGATCAGACCATTGTGGTGGTCAGAGGCAGGAAAAGTTTGGGTTCAAACCCCAGCCCAGCCACTTCCTAGCTGTCAAACCTGGGCAAGTTGCTTAGCTTCTCTGAGCTTCAGTCTTGTTGTCTGTAAAATGGGCGTGATGACACATCTACATCACAGGGCCAGAGCTGGGGACGCAGTGTGATGTCCCTGGAAGCACTTAGTGCAGTAATGGTTAGCTGTTATCATCAAGGGCCAGGAATGGGGGAGGTAGGAAGGTGTGGGGGAAGGGTCAAGTGGGCGACATCTGAGCTCCACCGTCCAGGGTATGAGGAAGTCGTCTGGATCCCCAAAGGCTCCGTCCACATCTTCATCCAGGACCTGAACCTCTCCCTCAGTCACCTGGGTGAGCTGAAGATGGAGGGATGAGGACTGGGGGACAGCAGGGGGTCAGCGTTGCTGGGGTTCTGACCCCGATGCTGTCCCCCCAGCCCTGAAGGGGGACCAGGAGTCCCTGTTGCTGGAGGGGCTGCCCGGGACCCCCCAGCCCCACCGCCTGCCCCTGGCTGGGACCACCTTTCAGCTGCGACAGGGGCCAGATCAGACGCAGAGCCTAGAAGCCCTGGGACCCATAAATGCATCTCTCATCGTCATGGTAACGATAGTGGGAGCAAGGTGCCGGAAGACATTAGCATCCTTGTGGGGACCGGAGCTTGGCTTCCACTTGATGGCCCCCTCCCCCACCTCAGGTACTGGCCCGGACAGAGCTGGCAGCCCTCCGCTACCGCTTCAATGCGCCCATCGCCCGAGATGCACTGCCCCCCTACTCCTGGCACTATGCGCCCTGGACCAAGTGCTCAGCCCAATGTGCCGGCGGTGAGGTCGGGGTGGGGTCAGGGACAGGCACCGGTCCCCTGGGCTCACCTGCTGGTCCCAGCAGAGCTGAGCGGGTCTCTCGCCCACCCCCAGGCAGCCAGGTGCAGGCCGTGGAGTGCCGCAATCAGCTGGACAGCTCCGCCGTGGCCCCCCACCATTGCAGCGCCCACAGCAAACTGCCCAAGAGGCAGCGCGCCTGCAACACGGAGCCCTGCCCGCCGGAGTGAGTGCCCGCGGGGGTTGCAGGGTCAGGGTGACAAGAGCAGGAATGGCAATGCTCCCAGGATTAGGGTGACAGTGCTCCCCAGGGTGGGGTCAGGGCTCTCCTGCAGGGGGAGTCAGAACCATGACGCTCCTTAGCCTAGTCGGGGGAAATCATCTCCAGCGGTGTGATGCACCTCCCCTCCCCCAGTGTGGGTGCAGGGTGATGACATTCCCCGTGCGCACTGGGGGTGCTCCCTGCAGAAGCAGCAGGCATGCCTGTGCCCAGTTCCGTAAAGATGCTGGTTATTGGGGCGGAGGAGGAGGATATGCCAGTTCCCCGGACCCGGGGTGCCCTCCCCTGCATACTCTCTCAGACCCACCCCCTCCCCACAGCTGGGTTGTAGGGAACTGGTCGCGCTGCAGCCGCAGCTGTGATGCGGGGGTGCGCAGCCGCTCGGTCGTGTGCCAGCGCCGAGTGTCAGCCGCCGAGGAGAAGGCGCTGGACGACAGCGCGTGCCCACAGCCGCGCCCGCCGGTTCTGGAGGCCTGCCAGGGCCCCGCTTGCCCGCCGGAGTGGGCCGCCCTGGACTGGTCAGAGGTCAGCCGCCCCTTCCCGACCCCGCACAACCCGCTCTCTGTGCAGCGGCGCGTGGAGACTGGGATGCCCATAGTGGGTGCCCACCGAGGCACCTTTCCGCAATCACAAGCCCCTCCTGCTAGACCTAGTGCCCCCCGCCCCGTGCGCGCGCGCGACCGGCCCGAGGTTAGCTGACCCCTCCTCGCCTCCCTCTGGACCACCATCCTCCCCCCCACCCCCGTGCGTGAGGGGACTGGAACGCCCAACTGCATGAAACCCCTTCTCCGACTGCAGTGCACCCCCAGCTGCGGGCCAGGCCTCCGCCACCGCGTCGTGCTGTGCAAGAGCTCCGACCACCGCGCCACGCTGCCCCCGGCGCACTGCCCGCCCGCAGCCAAGCCGCCAGCTACCATGCGTTGCAACTTGCGCCGCTGTCCCCCGGCTCGCTGGGTGACCGGCGAGTGGGGCGAGGTAGGCCGGCGCCCTGGGGGCGGGGGCGGGGGCCGGGGCGGCCCAGCCGAGGCTCAGCAGCGACTCCCCGCAGTGCTCCGCACAGTGCGGGATCGGGCAGCAGCAGCGCGCGGTGCGCTGCTCCAGCCACACCGGCCAGCCGTCGCGCGAGTGCGCAGAGGCTCTGCGGCCCCCGGCCACGCAGCAGTGCGAAGCCAAGTGCGACAGCGCGCCCCCTGGGGACGGCCCCGAAGGTATGCGGGACGGGAGGCCAAGGGGCACCCAGAGGGCCTTGTCCAGAGCGTGGGAGTCCTGACCATTGGCCTGGAGCATCTCCAGCCACCGCAGTGCCTTTCTCTGTCCCCTCCAGGCTCTTCACCCTCTCCCTGCAGACATGTATTAAGTGCCACTGCGTGCCAAGCTCTTTAGGGACCTGATCCCTCTGGGCACCCAAACTCAGGTCATTCCCGCAGCCACCTCCATGACCCTCATTCTGTTCATCTCCACCTATACCATCAACTGCCGAATTTTTTTTCTTTAATTCAGAGTTTCTCAACCTCGGGCACTATTGATGTTTTGAGCCAGATAATTCTTGGGGGAGTGGGGCTGCCCAATGCACGTAGGATATTCAGTAGCGTTCCTGACTTGTGTCCGGTAGATGCCAGTAGCGCTCCTGCCCCCCAGTGGTGACAAGCAGAAATGTCTCCAGATCTGGCCAAATGTCTCCTGGGGAACAAAATCGCATTCCCTTGAGAACTGCTGCTTTAAATATGTCCTTTTTTTTTTTTCTACCTAAGTAAATTTATTTTTCATACAGGGCAATAGATCGCTTACTCCGGGCACTGGAACCAAACTGCCCGGATTGGGCTCCCTCCTCTGTGCCTTCTAATCTGCCAAGGGGGATAAATAATATACTCACTTGAGAGGGGTACTGCATGAGGGAGATGGAATAAAACAATCCACGTGAAACCCTTTATTAGGCACCAGGCCCTGTCCTACATCACTGGCCAAGTGGAAGCCCGCATCATTGTCGCAAACAGATGGTCGATTACCGTGAACACAAAATACTCAAATACCCTGAAAAGGAGCACCTTCTCTGGAGCTCAGGGTCCTCCGTCTATTACAAAGGATAACGAGCAAGGATTACAGCCCCAAATGGATTTAAAGGATAACTGAAAGGGAATACTCTTCTCGTGATTTAATGCTGGCTCTGAGTTCCAGACCCAGCACTGTCTCTCTCTCAAAGTCCTCCCAACAGCCTAATAATGACCGATTTACAAGCCCCCCTTTGAGTTAACAGTTATAAGCTCCCTTTGAAAAGCGAGGAAACTGAGGCAGAAAAGCTAGGAAGCTCAGTGCAGGCTGCAGACGCGCCCCGGAGGGAAGGGGCGCTGAGATCTGATCACTCCCTCCCCCCCCACCCCGTTCTCCCGCCCCCCTCCAGAATGCAAGGATGTGAACAAGGTCGCCTACTGCCCCCTGGTGCTCAAATTTCAGTTCTGCAGCAGAGCCTACTTCCGCCAGATGTGCTGCAAAACCTGCCAGGGCCGCTAGGGGGCGCGCGGCCCCGGAGCTACAGCTGGGCGCCGGCTGGAGGGGACCCGGCCCGCAGCTGGCCAGCCTGAAGGAGCCCGAGGGGGCGGGAGCTGGGAGTAAAGGGTGAGACGAAGCCGGAAGTTATTTATTGGGAACCCCTGCAGGGCCCCTGGCTGGGGGCTGGAGAGGGGCTGGCCACCCCAGGGCCCCTTCCTCATCCCCTCTCCCAGTTCACAGTGATACCCCCTCCAGGGTGGGTTTGAGGAGGGAACAACTGTTCGCCCTAGCGCCCCTTTCACCCACTCCTAGGGAGCCCCCAATACTGCCCCCCCTTTGACCGGAATATGTACTGTGAAGAGTGGGGGTGGGGAGGGGGTCTGCCTGCGTCCTGCCCCCAGCACTGCCTTATCCCTCCACTCTGAGCTGGCGGGGAAGGGGGAGGGGGAGCGTCTATGTCCGCTATGGGGGAGGGGGATTCGCACCACCCCCGTGACACCCTCCCCCTGACCAGACTAGCTACAGGGCTGAGGCAGAGTTGGCAAGACCTGCCCCAACCTCTGCCCTGCCTGCCCCAGGGGGACCCCGACATCCAGGCGCCCCCATCATGGTGCTACAGGCCCTGCCCTGGGGCCCACCCACCCCTCGCCAGGAAGCCCTCCATCAATAAAGTTCTGTCTTGTGTGGATTTCCGCGTGTTGATTTGGGTGCGTGTCAGTGTGTCTGAGTCACACGCAGTCCCCACCACCGAACGGAAGCGGCCGTGCTTCCCCCCTCCCGCAGGTGGTCCCCATCAGTCCAAAGGGGCCTGTCACCAGCACAGACCAGAGCCCAGTGATTTTACAGCTTCTCAAGGAGGGACTCAAAGCTACCCGGTCTGACACCTGCCGTCCCCGGCCACCGCATCCCCAGGCCCTCTGCACGCTCCAGCCGCACGGGGCTCCCGGGCTTCGCGGAAGTTCCTCAGTCTCCCGCCATCTTCCCATCTCGGGGGCGGGGGCGGGGGGGCATTTGCTAGAGCTGCTTCCTCTGCCAGGTGTACCCTCCCCTCCCCTTTTCACCTGGTTAACTCCAGCTCACCCTGCAGCCTCAGCACCGGCGTCCCCTCCGTGCAGAAGCCCCTTCGGAAGCCTCCAACAAGGAGAAGGCGCCCCTGCCTGCTCATTCACCGGTGCCTGGAGGCATGGGTGCGGTTGGCAGGCGCCAAGCGCCCTCGAGCAACCTCGTGCGAGAGATTCCGGGAGAGACGCGCTCCTCCGCCGATGTGGCCCACTAGGGGGCGCCGCGCCCTGCCAACGTCCCGGCGCGACGCTGTGTACCGCCCGGAGCGCAGGGATACCCGGGTCCTCGCCTCCCTGCCAGGCTCCCAGGGTCGGCGTCCGCCTCCTCCCCGCTGTGTGGCACGGGAGGTGACAACCTGTCCGAAATGCCACTTCCTAAATGTCAAGAGGAGACCAGGACGTGGCCTGCTGCTCTCCCAAGATCGGGACATGGGCCAACACTTGATGAATCCTATGTGTGCCGGGCACTGCGGCGAGGGCCTGCACCCCCATTTTATAAAAAAGTGGGGGGCCCAGAAGTAGCAGAGCCGGGGGGTATTAAATCCAGAGCTAACATCCCAAGTCTGGGATCTAACAGCTCTCCCCTGGTTCCTGGTAACCTCCACTCGCGATGTGGGTCGTCCCAACCCCCGCCCCCGACCCCAACCCGCGTGGCTCCCCACTGGCCTTTCTGGGGAAAAGACCAGCAGAGGCGGCTCTGGAAGAGGGAGTTTGCTTAGGGACGCTGGAACAGACGCACATCTGAAGTGGTTTTGAAGAGACATGAGCAGCCCAAGTGCTTCCCGAGGTTGCTCTGAACAAGCAGTCAGTCCTGCAGCCAGCTGACCTGCGTGCTGTTTGCTGCAGCCCCTATCCACGGAGTTGGAGAAAGGACCTTTCCGGAACCTGGCAGCCGCTGCCATCAATCCTCGACCTCTCCCTTCAGGCGCAGAGCCCCAAACGGCCAGCAACCTCAGCCCCAGAGCTGCAGCTGGAGCTCTCTCCCCGCCCTTAGCCCAGCTTCCCTCCCCTGTAGCAGTGGCCCCTCCCGCTAAAGGAAGTGGGACAGGGGCTGTTCTAAGAGGAACTAGGGCTGGGAGTCTGGTGCAGGAGCAGGAGCAAGGCCATGCCCGAGCCACCCCCTAGAACACCCTGAGCCTCTACCACTGCCACGACCCATCCAGGCACTCCCCAGGAGCCCGATACAACCTCCGACCATGGTAAGTCCTTCAAGGGTGGGCCCTGAAGTGCAGGGGTGGGGGGCACCAGCCAGGTGGAGGTGACCTGGATGCCACCAATCAGAAGGTGGGGCCGTGGGGATGGGCACAGCAGACCCTTTGGGGGTCCCTCACTGCAGCTCAGGTGCCCCCAGCATCCTTCACCAGGGACCAAGCTCACATCTGGTGGTGCCAGGATGCCAGAGTAGTGATGGAGGACCAAGGAGGGACCAGTAACTGAAGGACAGAGGAGGACCCTGTGGGATCACACGGTATCTGCAGGGACAAGGACAGACCCCTTTCTCGGGGCTTCGGGAACCAGTTTCCAGCCCGGCTGGGTCCCTCATCTTCCCGTGTGGCCTTGGGCAAGTCACTTCCCCTCTCTTGGCCTCGGTTCCCACATATGTCATATTTGGAAGTCAGCTGAGATGTAGAAAGTAGTCGGGGAAAGTCTCAGAACTTCAGCAAGTCTGTCGGTTCCACCGCTCTGAGTCCACAGCTGGGAGCAGAAGCTGGGTCGAATGGGCAATGGGGGGCAGCGATGGTGTGGTGACATCCTGCCTGTGTAGGGGTGGCCTGGTCATAGCAATCCCAGAAACAGAAGACGGTGAGACCCGGCACGGCCACACCACCACTGGTACCCTTCTGAGCATGTATGTCAGGGGATACTTTGCGGCCAGAGGTGTCACCACCTGGGTGAGGTTGAGATTCGATGATGATTAGGTGACAGGGTTCAGGAGACTGTCACTGACACAGGTCTAGACCCAGCAGCATCATGACACACATGAAGAGAGAGCCCGGGCTGCTAGAAAATTTGCCCCCACCGCTCCTGCAAGCCACTTCAGCTTTCATTTTTTGTCAGTCTGTCAATGAGAGCATGTGGCAGGGACAGTCACAGAGCCAGTGGTGACAACTGCAGTCTTCCTGGCAGTTGCAGCAGGTAGCTGCTGACCAAGGTGGAGGAGGCTGGGTGGTAGACCAAGCGGCAGGGATTGTGTTAGTCTGAGAGAGAACCTCTCCTGACTTCAGAAAGCCGAGGATACATTGGGCATCGCTGGCCAAGGACCCCTCTGGGTAACTCACAAACCAAACCATCAGCTAGAGCTCTGGGCTTGGGATGGAAATTCTTCGAAGAAGGAGCCAAGGCAGGAGGGCTCAGGGGATCAGATGGGCCGACTTTGATCAAAAGAACACAGGAAATGATTTGCTACTTGAAAGAAAAGCAACCCCTCCCAAGGAAGCCATATGAAATGCTTAGTCAATGGTTTGCTACGCCGACGGGCTGTGGGAGAGGAGAAACTCCCCCAAGAGGACCACAGAGGGGGCAAAAAAGAGCAGACCCCACCCACGAGGCTAATACTTCTATCTAGGGGTGCTGATTTCTTCCTGGAGCGATGATGACAAGTGCCAGGAAGAGTGTTGAAAGATTCAATGAAACAATGTTCATAAAGTGCTTTACAGAGCACCTACTAGGCACTCTATATAGTAACCATCACTGTGGGTGATGCTTGGTCATTGCTGGAGTTAGTGATGTTGGTGGGTGGAGGTGACTCATTCTCAGTCGCTGTTGGTTGTTGGGTTGTTGGTGCCACTGGCGGGGATGGTGCTCATTGCTGTCTGTTGTTGCAAGTTGGCAGTGACTAGTTCTCATGGGTGTGTTGGTGGTGGTGATGGTTGCTTTTGGTGCCAGCTAGTGTGGAATGTTTGCAGTCGGTGGTGGGTCATTGTCAGGGTTGATCCGTGGAACGATGGCAGTTGGTGGTCCCTGTCCTTCGGAGTTGTGTGGGGATGGTATAGCATTCTTCTGCTGTTGGTTGGCCATGTTGGTTTTGGAGTGGCTGTTTCCATGGTAGCTGGTCCTGTGTGGTTATTTATGGCCAGGATTGTGAGCGTGGTTGTCGCGGCAGTGGGTGATGCTAGGGAAATTGGTGGTGCGATTCATCATTGTTTTCCTGTTTGATGTTGACTGCTGGGGCTGGTACTGAGGTTCAGCAGTTTTTGTTTGACTTTGATGGCAAGGTGGGTGAAGGCAACAACTGACCGTCCCCAGTTGGTGGTGGTGGTGGCAGGGTGAGGGTAAGGGTGATTGTAAAGTATAGACACAGAGCAGGGAGACAGTGATGTGGCTGCTTGGTGCACAGGCAGCAGCCGTGGGGATGGACAGAGAAGGCTGTTGGCCAAGAGAGAGTTGGGGCAGAGGACTCTAGAAGGACAAGGGTCCCCACCTGTCCCCTCCAGTTAGGCCAAAAGGAAACTGAGAGCCCTCCCCCCAAGGGAGGAGGGACCTCAAGAGCCTTTGGAGGCGAGGATGCTGTTTGCACAGTGCAGGGACGCAGGGTGTGGCCCGAGAACCCCACTGAGTTGGGGGAGGACAGGACCAAGGCTGCAGGGACATGCCAGGGTGGGGGGTGGGGATGGGGGACAGCAGCTGGGGGCCGGCCCCAGCAGCGGCTGCCATGGCAGCTTCACATCTCCTCCCTGCTTGCGACCACAGCTCACAGGACCCCAACGAGGAAGGAAGTGGCTGTTTCGTTAGTCTCTCCATCTGGGGCTCTTCTCATCAGCACCCAGGAGCTAGGAGGCCAGAGCAGTTAGGGCAAATTGCAAAAGCTCCCGCGTCCAGCCCCTCCTCCTGGCCTTGCACCCTGAGCCTGTGGGACCGGCCAGCTTCAGGCTGCTGCCGCTGGGCATGGTGAGGACAGCTAGTGTTTCTGCTTCCCAAGCCTGACCTCATTCAATCTGCACGGCTAGCTGCCCCCATGAGGCCTATAGCCCTCAGTGTTCCCACTTTCCCGATGAGGGAATAGCCATCACTATTTCCAGATGAGGAAATAACCTTCCCTTCCAGGGAGGTTACATGAGCTGCTGGACAACCCAAAAGTGGCAGAGGATGTTAACTCAGTGACTCCTAAAGTCACACTTTTAACAGCCACCTTGACCTGCAATGTCCTGCTCCTCCCTACAAGATGAGGAGCTGTGGGGACTTGGGGGTACTGACATGCCCCAAGCTGCCCAACCCTCCAGCCTCATTTCGGCCTGGAATCTCCACTCCAAAGAAACCAGAAGCCCCACTCCACATGCCCTCTGTCTTAGACTGGGGGGGAGTCTCTCCAAAAAGCCAAAGTTAGAAGCTACCTCCCACCTCCCACCCCAGCCCTGACTCTCTTTCACAAGAGCCCCATCAGGTTGAGTCATACTTGGCTTGTGGTCAACTGTGACCACAACATCTTCATTGCACTCCCACCCCCAAGGAAGGGACTCAGAAATTCAGTTTCAACTTGATCTAGGAGACTGGGGAGCCACAGGGAGATGGGTACTTATGACACAGGGCAGGAGGCGGCAGTCTCGTCCCAGTTGTACCTCATTCATTCTTTCACTCCCTCAACAAGCGTCTACCCACCAGCTCCTGTATCCTCTGTGAAACACCGATCACTAAGTGCTCTTGGGGTCACCAGCTGCCATTTCCTGAGGCATCCAGTGCACCTCCTCTCTGCACTGGCTCACTGACTCCTGTCAGTGAGAGAACCAGTGGAGGAGGTTTATTATCGAATCCATTCTACAGATGGGAAAACCGAGGCTTGGAGAAGTGAAGCGGCCTCCCCGGGGTCACATAGTCAGTCAACCATCAAGCCAGGCCTCACACCCAACTGGTCCTATGCCAAAATTCTTGACTGTCCTTCCACACACCGCACTCACTTGAGCAACACCTTCTCTCCCTCTACCACCAACAACCCATGGTTTTGTCCGCACAGGGGGCTGGGAGTGGATCTGGAGGCTCCAGGTTCCCCAGGGGCAGGACACAGAGAGACAGAATGGCAGGGGCTGCAAGAGGCAGAGGGCCACTCAGCTGGCTGGGGGAAGAAGGAAGAGGAACCAAGTCCTTGGGGCCAAGAGAACCAGCCAGACATAGCCAGCATCACAGAAAGGAAGTGGCCTTGAGCCTCGGCCCAGCTTGAGGGTAGAGACCGGACTGACCCCCCACGGGAAGCTCTGGACAGGACCAATCTTCTCTCCGCCCCATCTTCATCTGATCTGAAGCACCAACCCCAGCCACCTCTGACCTGAGATGGGACTGAGGGCAGCCATCCTCCCTTCCTGCTGTGTGACCTTGGAGAGGACAATGAACCTCTCTGTGCTGTAGTTTTCTCTTCCACAAAGCGGACCTGGTCACAGGACTGATCTCAGCACAATAAATGAGGTCATTCGCCGAAGAAGCCTAGACCACGGTGTGGCACACAGTAAGTGCGTGCCAGTGGGCTGTTAACTCTCCTTATGACGGCTGTTGGTTACCATAGTTGCCACCCGAAGCCCCACCCCTCAGAGGTCTTCAGAGAGAGGATCCACTTCCTGTCCCCCCATCAGCCCCCCACCCACCCACTTCCCCACCGACCTTGGCTCAGAGAAAGAGCAGACCCCCGCCTGCAGCCCCTGGATGACAGCAGCCCATGAAGGATACCACTTTGCTCCCAGATTTCATCCCGTCTTACCAACACGCTCTGGACTCCCCATCTTGAAAACAGGAAACCTGCTCCCTGACCCCTCCTCTTCCCACAGCATCTTTCCCTCTTCCCCTTCTCAGCCAGACCGTCTGAAAGCCATCCTCACTCCCTGTCTACACCTCCTGACCTCCCAATCTGGCTTCTGAATGAGGTCGCCAGTGCTCTCCACGGGGGCCCCTCTGAGCCTCCGGTGAGCTGGACACTCTTCAGCAGCTCGGGGGTCCGGTCGATGGCTCCCTGCTTCTCCCAGCTGGCCCTTGTCCTCTCCAGGTCCCACCGGTCCTGGCTGCCTCCAACCTCCCAGCTGACGCCCTGCTCAGCCTCTGCCATAGGCATCCCCTCCAACCCCTGCACAATGCTGCTCCCACAGCTTTGTCCTCCCCACCACCCTTCCCACTGCACCCCGGGGTTCTTGGTGCATCACACCCAGCACCCCCTTCTTATAACAGACCCCTTGGCAGGCACCCCCTTGAAACCCTGCATTGAAATTCACAGACAGTGAAACACACCAACTCCCATGTTTCAAAAACAACGTGATTTCCTGTAATGCGGAGGAGAAAGTCACTTGGAAGAAAATATGCACATAAAGATGAAGATGCTCAGGCCAGTGGCCCATGAACGCCCACTGGAGCCCCGAGGTGCTCACGTGGGGACACAGGAGCATCTCAATGAGCTGATGCCAAGTGACACGTCAGCCACACTAACACCATGAGCAGCTTGAGCTTCCAAATGCCGAGCAAGTCTTAGTGCAATCTGAGTAACACTAAAATCTCCCTTGATACAGGTAGTCTGGAAGATGGAGTGGGTGTCAGCCATGCAAAACATACCTAGCTTTTCTGTGTAGACATAAAATAGAATTTGATCGTAGATTCCAATGATTATAAACAGTTTTGTCGCTTACATGAGCAGCTGGTGGGGTGGAGTGGGGGCTGTGGTCAGGGCAATAATTTGTGGGCCAATTTGGCACCTGCAGCCCAAATGCCAGCCAGTCCCCATCCCCGGGACAACCGAAAATGCTCTCACAATTCTTAGAGCGTCCCCAGGAGCCCTGTTGAGAATTCTCCAAGCTGCTGACAATCAAGGCTGAGTTCCTTTGCTCCGCATTCAAGGCCCTTCGGGACCTGGCCCTGGTTGACCTCCCCTGCATTCATTCACGGGCTATACCACTCTTCAACTCGCTCATTCAAATGAGCCCCCACGCCATGTGCAGCCAGGCATTGCACGAGCCCCTGCCCTCAGGAGCTTACACACCACAAGATGCAGCCAACGTACAGGGTGTCCAGCATGTGGCCAGGGCTGTGGTGAGGGGCCCCGGAGGTTGTGGGGGTCCAGAGGGAACCTCCACCTGGCCTGGGGTTGGGGACGGCTTCTTACAGGAAACGTCACCTGAGCCAAGTGTGAGGGCCAGACAAGGTGTTCTGGTCAGAGGCCTGAGCATCAGCAAAGCTCGGAGGCACCCAGGTTAGGGCCTGAAAGGGTGTTTCCCTGGGGGCCGAAGTTACCAGCACAGAGTAAGTGCCCCAGAATCTTTTGTGGGATGGCTGGGAGCATGATGGGAAGCCACAGATGGTTTCTCAGCCCCGGAGCAAGGAGACCAGGTTTGCCATATGAAAAACTCAGTCTGACGGCTCAGGCTGGAAGCAGTTTGAAGGGGTTCGAGCCCTAAGCCCCCACATAGGCTCAGTCCTCTGCTTTTGGCTCCTGCTTCTGCACCCACACACTGCCTGGCACGCCTTTTCTCCCAGCTCTTGACCAAAGCCCTTCTTGACTTTCGAGGCCCAGCCCAAACACCCCGTGGGCCCCAGCCACTTGTGGGTGTAGACGCAAGAGCCTGGCCTTTGCTGTCAGATGGATCCACACTCCAGTCCCACACCCTCGGAGACAACTGAGCCGGGTCCGTAGTCAAGTGTCAAACACTTCTCGAGCCTCACTTTCTGCCCCTAGACTCCCCTGAGCTGCCATGAGGACTGCTCATAATATTGGCTTCACCCCTGGCCCCCCTGCATCAAGCATGTCATAGGCGCTTGGTGAATGTTAATTCCGTCCAGTACCCCTCTGCCCAGGGCCCATCGTCACCATTCCTTGGGCTGGAGAGGAGTGCCAGCCCCTCACCCCATTTTGGATTTTGTACCCCAGAGCAGTTTACTTGTTCCTGTTAGCCCTGGAAAGTGAGGCTGCTTCTCCCATTGTACAGATGAGGCCACTGAGGCTCAGAGCGGTGTTGGATCACCCCACCTGGATTGGAACCCAGATCTACCCCCCACCAAAAATTGGCCTCATTTAATGTCTGTGGGCATTCCTCAATGAACACTGCTCTGGTTGTCAGCATGTCCAGAATGTGACCTTGCAACTCCCCTGCTCAGGAATTCCCCAGGGTCCCCAAGAGAGACCAGCCCCTCCTACACCTCTGTCCTACACGGTCCTCCTGCTCCACGCCTGCCTGCATCCTCTCCGCCCCACGCACCATCTCTCTTCCCCGGAATCTGTGTGGCAAACACTGGTCAGCTTTGAGGACTTGCCTCTGATTCCCAGCATCCTTTGCTCTTGGGGTGTTCCTCTGAAGCTGGGTTTCTTTCTTTGCCCCTGTTCCCTGTTCATCCGTCAGGTCATCCCTCCTAGAGCTGAGAAAGGACTCAGTCCCAGTCCCTGCCCTCCAAGAGCTCCTGGTCTGAGAATGAGGGGCTTCCTGGAGGGGGGACATCTCATGTAGGCATGAGCACGCCTGCCAGGGAAGCTCTGGGCCGCCATCACTCACCTGTTTGCCAGACTCCTCCATGGCAGGGGTATAGCGAACAGAGCGCACCTGAGACAGCCAGTATGTTTAAGTGTCCGAGGCGCTGGATGAGCTCAGTCGGGCTGAAAAGAGAAAACATTCCAGGCAGGCTTCCTGGAGGAGGGGTCTGTTGGGAGGGAGCCTGTGTCTGAGTCCCCTCCCAGGGGCCTAAGGAAAGTCTCACATGATTAAAAAAAAAAAAAAACTGAGGGAGGAAATGAGAAGGGAAAGCCGTGGGGGCCGAGGAGCAGGGTCACGGCTGGGCACAGAGGACAGAGGTGACAGCCAGAACAGGCTAGGATGCATGACCATGAGGGAGGAGGAGAGGAGGAGGAAGCAGGCCATCTAGAGGTGGAAGGGTGGGTGGCAGGTCAAAATGCCACAGAGAAGTGAGAAAGAGGGTGAGTCAACCCCCCCAAACAAGCCTCCCCCGACCCTTCTCCCCTCTCACAGCCACCAGAGCCCCGAGCACACTCTTCCCTGCCCTGGGCCTGGCATCCGTGACAGTGGGACACTAGGTGGAGGTATGGGAGGACAGAGCCCCCTCCTCTGGGGCAGGGAGCCCGGACTCCACCTCCCCCACCTCCCCGGGTGTCCCCGAATTGGGGAAGGAGGCTGGCGGGTGGACAGAGGGAGGTGATGGAGGTGAGCCAGGCGAGGGCGCTGAGACATCAGGACCACCCCCGCCGTGCCCCACCCCCCGCTCCTACCCCCCCCTCACTGCCCGGCAGGGGCTCACTCCCATCTGGCCACCCCCACCCCAGGGCAGCAAGGAGCGCTTCCACTGGCAGAGCCACAACGTGAAGCAGAGCGGCGTGGATGACATGGTGTTGCTGCCCCAGATCACCGAGGACGCCATCGTGGGCAACCTCCGCAAGCGCTTCATGGACGACTACATCTTTGTACCCTGCGCGGTGGGCGGGGGCGGGCAGATGATGGAGACAGGGACAGGAGGGTGACTGACCAGTGGAGGGAGGGATGGCACGTGGATGCACGCAGAGAAGGGTGGCAGAGAGACTGCAGCACGGAAGGGATGGACAGATGCCTGAGCAAATGAGCAGAAGGAGGGATGGGCAGTGAGAGCATCGGGTAGGAGGAGGGGACAGATGGGAGTGACAGCAGGGCTCTGCTTGGGGGCTGCTGGGGTCCTCACTGCTCCCTCTGCCCTGGGTAGCTCAGCCACAGTACCTTCCATCTCTCCTTTCTGGACCTGGCTCTGTGTTTTCCCGAAAAGACCCAGAGCACATCTGAGTATCTCCCTCTCTTGCTCTGAGCAATGGGGCTCTGGAGGCCCCAGGAGATTAGGATTTAGGGGACGGGGGCCCATGAGGAACAAAGCCAGCCAGAACACCGCACAGCCCTTAACGGCACCCCAGACCTATATTGGCTCCGTGCTCATCTCCGTAAACCCCTTCAAGCAGATGCCTTACTTCACTGACCGCGAGATCGACCTCTACCAGGGCGCGGTAAGACCGGGGCCAGGTGGGAGGCATAGCCCCGGGACCCCCAGCCTCTAGCCCTGGGCTAAGACCTGACCTTCCCCATCAGGCTCAGTACGAGAATCCCCCGCACATCTATGCCCTCACGGACAACATGTATCGCAACATGCTCATTGACTGTGAGAACCAGTGTGTCATCATCAGGTACAGAGAGTGGGGGGGAGGGGGTTCAACACCCTCCTGCCCAGGGCCCACAACAGCCTCAGCACCCTGGGGAACTTTGCTCAGAACTCCTGATCCAAACAGAACCTTACTGTCCCTCTCTGCCCCTGGCCCTGCTTTACTTTCTTTGTCACCCCCTGACCCATGATATATTTATTCTTTCATTCTGTTATTGTCCACCTGTCCATTCAAAATGTCAGCTCTGAGACAGCAGGGATTTTTGTCTGTCTTGTTCACTATTGTTTCCCCAGAATCTGGTATAGTGCCTGGCACATAGTAGGGAATGAATGAATGAATGATCAGGCACTAGAAAGGGCACTTACCCCCCCAACCTTCCCTCCCCGATGGCCGTTGATCATTCTTTCCCTCACCCACCCCCAGTGGAGAGAGTGGAGCTGGGAAGACCGTGGCAGCCAAATACATCATGGGCTACATCTCCAAGGTGTCTGGCGGGGGTGAGAAGGTCCAGGTGAGGGGAGAACAGAAGGATGGGCTGGGTCTCCCCAGGGGCACAGTAATTAACGCCCAGGACAACCTACCTCGTCCTGACCTCTTCCCACCTCCACCTGCCTCTGCTCCCAGCACGTGAAGGATATCATCCTACAATCAAACCCGCTGCTGGAGGCCTTCGGCAATGCCAAGACCGTGCGCAACAACAATTCCAGCCGCTTTGTGAGTCTGCAGCCCCGCTTTGGAGCAACTGACACACACACACACGCACGCACGCACACACGCACGCGCCCCGCTCCTGGATGGGAGACTCACTTCCTGCTTGTAGTCCTGAAAAAGCCTCCCCCATCAGCTGAACTGTAGAAGCCTGGACTCGTAACATTCTTAATTATTTCCCTGGCTGTGACCATGCTACATCCCTTCCTATTCACAGTTCAGTTCCCAATTCTCCCATTCATTCTTTCTTTCAACAAATTGTTCTTGGGCTCCTTCTTTGTGTCAGGTGTTAGTGCTGAGCCTAATGGAAGACAGAATAGGCCAACAGATCTGGATTTATGGTCTGATTCTGTCACTATTTAGATTTGTGGCTTGGACAAAAAAAAAAAACAACAACAATGTTTCAGTAGCTTAAACCTCCTGAGGCTCCTGTTTTCTCATCCACAAAGTGGGGATGATGTTAATACCCATCTCACAGACCTCAATAATTCCAGTCCAATACCTACACATGAAATGATTTAATAAATTCCATACACTAATAAGATTTTTATTCCCCTAAATATTATTAATTATATTTTTATTTCTAACATATTCATCATGTAATTATATTTTAAGTATTTTCCTCAACATTTTATTATTAAAATTTTTAATGGGGCACCTGGGTCGCCCAGTCAATTGAGCATCCAACTCTTGATTTCAAGGTCATGAGTTCAGGCCCGCATTGGGCTCCACAAGGGACGTGGAGCCTACTTTTAAAAAAAAATAAAACACAGAAAAATTGGGAGAATGGTATAATGAACACCTGCTGCCCATCTCCGAGATCTATCGTTAACATTTTGCTATGCTCACTTTATCATAACTCCATCTGTTTATATGTTTTTTTTTTTAAGTAAGCTCCACACCCAATGTGGGGCTTGAACTCACAGCCCTGAGTTTAAGAGTCACACACTCCACTGACTGAGCCAACCAGGCGCCCCTATTCATCTTTTTTTTTTTTGATGCACTAAAAAGTAAGAGAGCAGACACCACACTTTCTGCCCTGCCAACACATCAGCATGCAGATCATTAATTATAGTCCAATATAAATTTGCAGTGCTCTTTCATTTCTTTTAAAGTAAAATTTGCATAGAGCAAAACACATAAATCTAAAGTGGACCATTCACTGAGTTTAGAAAAATGCATGCATCTGTGCAACCAAAGCCTTATCAACACATAGAACATCACCGTCACTCCAGAAAGTTCCTTCCCTTTTCAGTCAACCTTTATTCCCACCTCATCCCAGAAGCAACCACTCCTCTGGGTCTTTTTTTTTCCCACCATTTTTCAGCTGTTCTAGAACTTTATATAAATGGAATCACACAGTATATATTTTCAAACTACTGATACACACAACAACATGGATGAACCTCCAACATATAGTTATGTTTTATATTATTTTATTGTACAATAAAATAGGTATATGTCTTGTATTACAGGTGTCTGTGTAGTGGGATGATGTAATGGGTATTGTCATTGCATGACAGCGGCAGAAAGGAAAAAGTAAGGGGGCTTCTCTGCCCTCCAACCTCTGACCAGAGTAGAACCCAGATATTGTCAGAGACCAAAGAAAGGGCTTGTGGGGCCCTCGCTCGGGGCTCAGGGACAACCTGTGAGAGAGAGCCAGGATCACTGAAACCAGCAGCAGCCCGAAGGGACACGGAGGCCTCTGCGTTGTGGTCGAAGGACCAGGAAAGTGGTCAATAAAATGGGGTACTTTTATGTGCCAGGCACAGGGCTGGGTGCCCTGATGAGGGGAAGTTACTAGAGAAGGAGCAGCTTAAACAGAGGCTGGGGGGAAGGAGCTGATGCAGAGAGCGACCAGTCCATAAGTGGGAGGTGGAGAGAGGAGAGTTGAGATCATGTGGGAAAGAGGCCGGGCTTCTAAGACCCATCCTCTGTTCCTCCCCTACCTGCACCCCCGGGGAACCCTGGGCACCTCACCTGGCTCTCTCGGCTTCAGGGCAAGTACTTTGAGATCCAGTTCAGCCGTGGCGGGGAGCCGGACGGGGGCAAGATCTCCAACTTCCTGCTAGAGAAATCCCGTGTGGTCATGCAGAACGAAAACGAGAGGAACTTCCACATCTACTATCAGGTGCAAGGAAAGGGGCCGTGAGGGTGAGGATGGGGCAGAGGGAGAGCCCAAGGGGAGGCATGGGAGGGTTAGTGTCCCGGAGCCCAGGACAGTGAAGATCGGGGCATCACAAGGGTTGTGCCAGTCCAATGCCAGTTGCATGAGCATTGCTCGCCCTCCAGCTGCTGGAAGGAGCCTCCCAGGAGCAGCGGCAGAACCTGGGGCTCATGACCCCCGACTACTATTACTACCTCCAATCAGACACCTACAAGGTGGATGGCACCGATGACCTGAGCGACTTCAGTGAGACTTTGGTGAGCAGTGACCACCACTCTAGAAAGCCGAGGCCCAGAGAGGGGCAGGGACTTGCCTCAGGCCACACAGCAAGCGGGTGAAATAGGCAAGACAGGGATCCAGGTGACTCCCTGCGTCCGTGCTGTGGCCCCAGAAGCCTAACCCAGGAGGGCAGGGCAGAGGTGGCGATCCGTGGTACAGGTTCTGCCCCTGTTGTGCCTGCAGAATGCCATGCAGGTCATTGGGATCCCGCCCAACATCCAGCAGCTGGTCCTGCAGCTGGTGGCGGGAATCTTGCACTTGGGAAACATCAGCTTCTGTGAAGATGGGAACTACGCCCGGGTGGAGAGTGTGGACCGTGAGTGTGGGTGCTGGGGAGGGTGGGGTGGATGTGTGTATCCCAACTGCTTCCTCCTAAGAAGGGCCCCAGGGGGTTAGAACCCATGAGGACAATATCTGTGTCACTGGGCACAAAGGAGGGCAAAGGAAGTACCACAGGAGGCCCCAGAGCCTAACTGGCTGCTCTCTTTCCCCCCAACCCTGGCAGTTCTGGCCTTTCCTGCCTACCTGCTGGGCATCGACAGTGGGCGGCTACAGGAGAAGCTCACCAGCCGCAAGATGGACAGCCGCTGGGGCGGACGCAGCGAGTCCATCGACGTGACCCTCAACGTGGAGCAGGCGGCCTACACCCGCGATGCCCTGGCCAAGGGGCTCTATGCCCGTCTCTTCGACTTTCTCGTGGAGGTGAGAGGGGCCAGGGCCAGGGAGTGGGAGAGGCCTTGCCCCACAGTGCCCTGGGCTTAGACCAGCCAAGTGGGGAAGGCAGGCTTGACAGTCACCTGACCAATTCCCGGCAATGGGAGGCATCAAGCAGGGGCAGGAGGGGATCAGGTGGAAGATTTAGGAGGAGGCTCTGTCTGGCTGTGGCATGGAGCCCGGGAGGAAGGGGGCTGCTGGAACCATCCAGGCCTGGACTGGGGTCAGGGCTGTGGGGACAGAGACAGATGGGTGCATTTGAGAGCCACAAGGGGGCTGTCAGGAGGACGAAGGGATGCACTGGACGTGTCAAGGCCAGACACGATGACAATACTCTAGGAGCCAACATTACAGAACGCTTAGCCTCCACCAGCTACCGTTCCAAGTGTCTTTACATGCGTCAATTTAATGCCTTTATAAAGCCCTACAGAGTGGCTGCCATTATTACCCCCATTTTAAAGATGGGAAAATAGAAGTGCAGAATGGTTAAGAGGCAAAGCGAGCTCCCAAGGTAGGAACCCGGATTTCTAACACCTGGGTTTCTTGTGCGGTGACTGGGGGCGGGGGACAGAGAGCTGGAGAAGGCAGGAGAGGAGCTGACAAGAGAGGACACAGCCTGCGAACATGGTCACGAGCACACACAGAGTGTGACAAGCTGGCACTCCCCTACTCTCCCCGCCCACATTGCAGGCCATCAACCGCGCTATGCAGAAGCCCCAGGAGGAGTACAGTATTGGTGTGCTTGACATCTATGGCTTTGAGATCTTCCAGGTATGGCCTCTGCTCCCCAGCCCGCACCCCGTGCCTCCCTGAGCCTCCTGCGGTAGCCCAGTGGCCCCAGCAGGCTCCAGCATTAGCTCACTGATGGCAGCACCCTTCGCCTCCCTTGGCAGAAAAACGGCTTTGAGCAGTTCTGCATCAACTTTGTCAACGAGAAGCTGCAGCAGATCTTTATCGAACTCACCCTGAAAGCTGAGCAGGTGGGCAGGGGCAGCCAGGAGCCAGGGGGCACTGAGGGTGGGGGCAGGACCATGAAGGTTGCTGAGCAACCAGGGGAAACGCCCCCCCCAAGCCTCCCATTCCCACCTCTCTCTGCTGACCTGTCCAGGCCCCGTCATGACATTTCCTATGGAAGCAGTTTTCTGCCTCTAAAACTTTGACAAGGGCTGTGGCATAGCCTCTTTGGTCATTCCTCCAATGATTATTTATTGAGCACCTGCTGTGTGCCAGGCACTGTTTGCAGTGTTGGGGAGACCGCCATGCAAGAGAGGCACAAAAATTCCTGGTGTTTTCATCCAATCCAATCCCGCAGAAGCAGAGCCTGAGACAAGGATTCAGGGCAAATATCAGGAGAGGAGTGAGGAAGTGGGAGACATATTTAAAAAAAAAAAAAGTTGTGGGGGGGGGAAACGCCTGGGTGGTTCCGTTGGTTAAGCGTCCAACTCTTGATTTCAGTCAGGTCAGGATCTCAGGGTCCTAGGATCAAGCCCCAGGTCGGGCTCCGTGCTCAGTGGGGAGTCTGCTTGGGATTCTCTCTCTCCCTCTCCCTCTGCCCCTGCCTCCCCCGCGCAAACAAATAAATAAATCTTAAAAAAAAAAAAAAGCCAGAATAAGGTGTATTGATGAGCAGGTTACACTGCAGGCAATTGAGGCCAATTTCTGCTGAGCCCTGGGGGGACACTTTGTAGCACAGACCCGAGTTGACCCAGCCCAGAAGCAACGGAGCCAGGATATTTATCCACCAGCTCCTGTCTGTTGGTGATCAAGGGCGGTCTGGGGTGGCGGTCCCAGCCTGCCCCATACAGGGCAACGGGCTTTGTTACTGGAGACGGTCCTGAGTGATGAGATAGGGAGATATAGGGAGACACCCACCACACCTCCTTCACCCACCCCTGTGAGGCACACATTCTAGAAACATGCACATCCTTGTCCAGACACCCACCCCCATCCCTGCCCCCTTTGCTGCTCCCCAGGAGGAATATGTACAGGAGGGCATCCGCTGGACCCCCATCCAATATTTCAACAACAAAGTCGTGTGCGACCTCATTGAAAACAAGCTGGTGAGGACTGGGCCAGCTCTGCACGTCTTGCTGCGTCTGGAGCTGGGCCCGGGAGAGGAGGGGGTGGGTTAGGGCCCCTTCTCTACCCCTGCTCCCCGCTAAGGGCAGATGGAGCACACTGAAATATCCCACCAGCCACCTCATCCACTCACTCAACGAACCTTCCCCAGGGCAGCCTGCTCAGGGACAGAGGGGTCAACCCTGACAGGTGCCCCACCAGGCCATCCCAGTCTGGGGAGGGGAAAGGAGCATGGGTCCTTTATGGGGCTCCTCACCCCAACTAGCTTCCACAGCAGTCCGGCACACCAAAAGAGCACCTTTTGCTCTTGTATTTGCACGCCCCTTTCTCTTGTATTTGCACTTTTGCTCTTGTATTTGCACACACACCCCCTTTGCCCCCCACCTCCCACCTCCTCCACTCCCTCCCCATTCTGGGAACAGGATGGGGGCAGGGCCGGGCCAGGCTGAGCTGCTGCCTGCCTCCCCCACCCACAGAGCCCCCCGGGCATCATGAGCGTCCTGGACGACGTGTGTGCCACCATGCACGCCACGGGCGGCGGCGCCGACCAGACCCTGCTGCAGAAGCTGCAGGCGGCAGTGGGCACCCACGAGCACTTCAACAGCTGGAGCTCGGGCTTCGTCATCCACCACTACGCGGGCAAGGTGCGCGGTGTGCCCCGCCCCCCGCCCATCCCACCTGGCTGCCGCCTCCCCAGCAGCCCGCAGGGACCTCCCAGCTAGAGCTGCCGAGCTCCGCGACCCCTTTCTGCACCCCTCCCACTGACCCCCCAGGAACTGGCCTGGCCCCACACCCTGTTCCTTCAGCTAGAGCTGCGGAGACCCCCACTCGCCCCCGACCAAGGTCACAGTTCTCTTTACTGACAGGACAGCTCCGCCTAACGGGACAGAAACTCCCTCCCATTGACCCCCACGTTGGGCAGCAGACCCACACCCCGATCTGAGCTGCAGACCCCACTAACCCCCTGACCCAGGACACAGCCTTCTGACCCAAACTCAAAGACCCCAGGCCCAAGCTGTAAGCTCCAAAATGGGCTGGGACCCCCTACAGACCCCTACCCAAGACTATAGAAATCCGCCGGCCTCTGACCCTGGCCACAGTCCTCTCCCCAACTGACAGGACTATAGACGCTCCCATTGACCTCAGGTGGGCAGCAGACAGCCCCAGGGGTCTCTTGGCCATCCTGCAGCGCTCCGATCCCCAAACTTGGCTAGAGCTCCTATGCTCCTTCAGCCAGGGAATAGCAGCAACCAGGAGTATGGAGAGCCCCCCACCCTGGATGGCGGACCCAGCCTACAAGCCAGACTGAAGCCCCCCATGGATCCCCAGCCAGTGCTGGAACCCTCCTGACACCAACCCCAGCCCCTCAGCTGACCACAACACAGATACCCAATCTGACCTCCTGACTTCAAATTAAACAGCAGACCCCCAGGGACCTTCTGTCCAGGCTGCAGCACCTCATCCCCCACTCTGGGCTAGAACTGCCGCCTCCCCCTGCCTCCGGCCCAGGCTGCAGCCCCAGCCCTCCAATCTGCACTTGAACATCAGACCTCCGGGGACCCCAAGCCCATGCTGCAGCTTCCTGCCCCTTATTGTGAACTATAAGTACCGCTCCATCTTGTCACCTAGGGCAGGTCCCCACGGGACCCCTGACCACCTGGGCTGTAAGCAGCCCCCCAGGCCTCAGCCCCTCATTCCCCCAACACTGTCTCTCTCCAGGTCTCCTACGACGTTAACGGTTTTTGTGAGAGGAACCGGGACGTTCTCTTCTCTGACCTCATAGAGCTGATGCAGACCAGTGAGCAGTGAGTGGCCTCCGGGCACAAATCCGCTTAGGGATGGGGGGAGGCTGGGAAGCTCTCCATCTTCCTGGGAGCTCCCATTATGCTTTGTGGGGGGTGGCTGTCCGCAGGGACAGTGTTTCTAGTGACCGGGTCTGATTAAACAGGAGCCCAAGGTCCACAGGAAGAAGTAAGGACAGCATTAGGGGTGGTTCCTTATGGCCCATCCAGTCCTCCCCCATGCAAGCCCAGTCCATGCAGGGTGTAGACGGTGTCCCCTGGTACACCGTGAAAACACATCGCACCCTGCATTTCTCCGCATTAACACATATGGATCCAGCTCCCTGACCACAGCGGCATACCGGGTTCCATTTTCTGCCTTTTTAACCTCCAAACTTTACTCAAGCTCTGCCATGTGCCAAGCACCATTTATTGGAACCTGTGGGGAAGGAGACTGGAGAGGTCAGAGAACACGGCTGCTCTCACTGAGTGGAGAGCCAAGTGGGGAGGCAGGCATGGAACTGGAAGAAAAAAAGGCAAATAGAATATAGCATCGCGTGAAAGGCATAAGACGGTGGTCAGTAAGAGGCTGAAATTACGGCTCCTGGACCAGCAACAGGAGCATCCTCTGAGCTGGGTACAAATGCAGAATCTCAGGCTCCGCCCCAGACCTACGACATCAGGATCTGCACTGTAACAAGATGCCCCCGGTGCCTCCTCCAGAACCACGTGCACATTTGAGTTTGAGATTCAACGATCTAGAGCCTCACTGCCTTACATTCCACATCCATGTAGAATCCAGGCTATGTACATCATGACTTTAAAACAACCATCTTCACGTACAATTTGCATGCCATGAAACGTGCCCAACTTCAGAAGTGATTTTTTGGAAATGTATAGAGCTGTGCAACCATGACCACTACCCAGTTGGGAACATTTGCATCACACCCAAAAGATCCCTCGTGCCAAATGGCGGTCGACCCCTCTTCCCATTACATGTGTAATTTTAAAAATTTTCTTTAAAAAAAAAAAAGATTCTATTTACTTATTTGTCAGAGAGAGAACACAAGCAGGGGGAATGGCAGGCAGAGGGGGAAGCAGGCTCCCCGCGGAGCAGGGAGTCCGATGCGGGACCCAATCCCAGGACCCTGGGATCATAATCTGAGCTGAAGGCAGATGCTTAACCCACTGAGCCCCCAAGGCGTCCCAGCATGTAATTTTAAATTTTCTAATAAGCACAGTTAAAAAGTAAAAAGGTGAGAGGCGCCTGGCTGGCTCGGTCAAAAGAGCACGCAACCCTTCATCTTGGGGTCATGAGTTTGAGTCCCACCTTGGGGGGTAGTGATGACTTAAATAAATAAACTTTAAAAAAAGTAAAGAGGTGAATAGATGACATTTAAAAATGTTTTCTTATACCCAATATACCCAAAATATCATTTCGACACGCAATCCATACAAAAATTAAGAATGAATGAATATGAATCAATTAAGAGTGAATGGACTACATTCTCTTGCCCCATACTGCGGTACTCTTTGAAATCTGGTATGCATTTTAACACTCCCAGCACATCATGATTCAGACAGGCCAAGTCTCAAGGGCTTCAATAACCAGTGACCAGGGGCCGCCATACTGGAAAGCACAGAGCCGTGGTTCTCAAAGTAGGGTTCCTGAACCAGCAGCAGCAGTGCCACCTGGGAACTCATTAGAAATTACTGAGCCCCAGCCCAGATATGTGAATGAGAAACTCGAGAGGAACCGGGTGGGGGCCCAGTGTTTTCACAAGCTCTCCTGGTGATTCTGGTGTCCACTGGGGCAAGCACTGGATAGAAGAACTACGTTGATAAAGGGCTAGAGCGTGTGGTGGGCATCATTCACTCTTTTTTTTTTTTTTTTACTTTAAGTGTGATAAAATACACACACTATAAAGTTCACCTTCTTCACCATTTTGCATTGTACAGCTCAGTAGCGTGAAGCACATTCACAATGCCACACAACCATCCCCACTCCCTCGTTCCAGAACTTTTTCATCCTCCCGAATATGTATGGATGAGCAGTGCACTCGTTCTGTGTCATGGCGGTCGGAGAAGACCTTGCTGAGGAGATGAGGGAGGGGATTGTGACTGGAGCAAAGAATGTCGAAGCAATCCCCTGCTGATGGACAATTAGACTGAGCCTATCTAAGACTACCACAGGCAGCGAGCACGCTTGTCTGTACCTCTTCGCTCACACGTGAGCCTGTGCGTGTAGGATCGTTCCTACAAGGGGACCTGCCCCTAAAGCCCGAGATGCCGAGATGCTGCAGCACTACAGGGATGTTCCTACTGAACCGACCTTTGTTCTACTTTACTTGCTACCCAAGTCGTGCAGGGTCATAGCGGCAGAAGGAACAGCGCAAATACATCAAGGAACCAAAAGGACAAAATGAACTCTGCGGTTCTCACCATTACACCCCCCACACGCAGGGACAACTGTGCTAGCACCCAAGGTTCAGCTGCACCTCTAACTCCTCCTGTCCTCCTGCCCAGGGCCTTCCTCCGGATGCTCTTTCCTGAGAAGCTGGATGTAGACAAGAAGGGCCGCCCCAGCACGGCTGGCTCCAAGATCAAGGTGGGCCTGGGGCAGGAGAGGAGAAGCTGCACATGGGGAGGGCTGGGGTCTGTCTCTCTCTCGTCCTGGAGCTTCCACTCCTCTCTCTGGCGCCCTCTGTGCTGCAGGGTCTTCTTCCAGCTCTGGGGCTAGTGAGGAGGTTGGACCAGTTTCCTTGAAGTCCCCCCTAACTCTCTAAATCCAAAAGTGAACCATCATCTCAATAATTTTTTTGGTCTTTTGGTTACTTACCACTTTAATTTGAATTGTGGTAAAATATACATAAAATGTACCATTTTAATCACTGTTAAGTGCACAGCTCAGTGGCATGAAGCACATTCCCATTGTGCCACCACCCCCACTATCTGTCTCCAAACTTTCCATCTCCCCAAACTGTCTCCAGAACTTTCTTCAGAACTTTCCATCTCCCCACACGGAGACTCTGTCCCCACGAAGCACGGACTCCCCACCCCCTGCCCCAGCCCCGGCTCACACCCTCTCCTCTCTGTCTCCGTGGGCGGGACTCCTCTGGGGACCTCCTGGGACTGGGCTCCTGCGGGATGTGTCCTTCTGTGACTGGCTTACCTCACTCAGCATAATGTCCTCAAAGTTCGTCCATGTTGTAGCCGGTGTCAGGATGTCCTTCCTTTTTAAGGCTGAAAAATCTCCCAGCGTATGAATGGACCACATTTTCCTATCCATTCCTCTGTGGATGGACACTTAGGTTGTTTTTACCTTTAACCTATTATGAATAGTGCTGCTATCAACTGGGTGTCCCATTCTAAAAAAACCTCTTCATAACCACGCATTGAGCCCTTGCCAGGGCTGGCTGCAAACATGGGACACTTTACACATATGGGACTAGTCCCACCGGGTGGATGGGGAGACCAAGGCTCACAACAGCAGTCACTGGCCCGGACCACACAGCAGAGCACACCCCACATCGAGGTCTCTCATGCCCCTCTCTCCAATCCCCCCACCTGGAACAATGTCCTTTCTAGTCTCCTCCAAGGGACTAAAATGTACAACCCAAGGGACACACACATGATTCCCTACTCCCAAAGCAGTGGTCCCCCTCGAAGGACAGGCAGAAATGTTCTATGCAACATGTTGTCTTGAGTGCTCAGTTACTCCACCAACAAACATTTGCTGAGCACTTACTATGCGCCAGATTAAGCAGTGAGTGTTGCAGACAGGAGAGCTCCTAGTCTGAGGTTCAAGGATCAGGTACACACACATTATCAAGCCCCATGGTGTGTGCTAATGGAAGAATGCACAGACCAGGGACACCCGACCCCTTGGCTCGCTGGAGTCAGCCCGGCACTCAGTGTGTCTCTGTCTCCTGAGCCTGTGTCCAGGGTGGGAGGAGAGAGGGTCCAAGGGTCCCATCTGTGCACCACCCCCGCCTTCTCCCCCACCTCAGAAACAAGCCAATGACCTGGTGGCCACACTGAAGAGATGTACGCCCCACTATATCCGCTGCATCAAACCCAACGAGACCAAGAAGCCCCGTGACTGGGAGGAGAGCAGGTGACTACCAGCTGGACCAATGCACACAGCCTGTCCCCCCAGACTGACCCTCCCTCGGGAGCCCACCCAGAGTCATGGGACCCATCCCAAGACTAACCAAGGATGACCCCTAGGACCAGCACAAAACTTCTCAGTGTCCTGGGGTTCTACCTAGCACCGACCAAGACCCTCCGGACTGCAGGGATGAGCGGAACTGAGCGTAGAGTGACCCAAGGATTAGCACAGTCCCCTCTGTCCCCAGACCCTAGGACACACCCCTAGAATTAACCCTGGGACTGACCACAGAACTCACACAGACCCCTCCCCCAGAAGCTAGGTCCCCACCCCACAGAACTGACTCCCAGA
Organism: Zalophus californianus; assembly: GCF_009762305.2. NCBI lineage: Eukaryota > Metazoa > Chordata > Mammalia > Carnivora > Otariidae > Zalophus > Zalophus californianus. The sequence goes on from NC_045595.1 coordinate 5,421,854, forward strand.
CACTGAAGTCACCCCCCCAAACTGCCCCCAGCATGAATCCAGACCCCCCTGGTCTCACATCTGCCCTCTCCAGCCCTGCTCAGCAGCACCCACTCACGCCCAGGACCAGGAAGTATCCCCCAGGGGACTCACAGTGCCTTCCCCCTTAGGGTCAAGCACCAGGTGGAGTACCTGGGCCTGAAGGAGAACATCAGGGTGCGCCGGGCTGGCTTCGCCTACCGCCGCCAGTTCTCCAAGTTCCTACAGAGGTGAGGCACCCCTGCCTGCCCCCGGCCCTCCCCACCCACCCGCCAGAGGAACTGCCAGCATGGACCCCAAAGCCTCCCACGCCCTCTGCCTCCAGGTACGCCATTCTGACCCCTGAGACGTGGCCCCAGTGGCGTGGGGATGAACGTCAGGGGGTCCAGCACCTGCTCCGGGCGGTCAATATGGAGCCAGACCAGTACCAGATGGGGAGCACCAAGGTCTTTGTCAAGAACCCTGAGTCGGTGAGTGTGAGAGAGAGGCAGACACCTGCATCACCGCACAGGCGCAGGTCCTGCTCTTCAGACCACTTTAGGCCTCGGGCATGTTGCCTTACCCCCTCGGAGCCTCCGTTTCTCCTCTTGGAAAGTGGGGAGAGTGGTAGCCCCCCTGCAGGATTGGGGTGAGGCTCAGACAAAACAGGAAGTCCGCTACGCAGTGTGAGCAAGTGCTCAGAAAAACCTGAATTAGCCGGATAGTCCCTGGCGGCCAGGCGGCAGGTGGAGAAACTAACTTCCTTCTGCGCTTTCTCCTTTCTTACATTTTCTTACATCTTCCCTCCGTCCTTCCTTCACGAACACACTGAGTCCCTGGGCCTGAGACTCACATCCAAGTGGTGGTTGGTTGATCCCAAGACCTGCCCCCGGGTCCTGATCTACCACAGACAAACCTCATTCCGCATCCTCCATGCACAAATGATCCCTCCAGCACGTCATCATCAGCTCTTAGCCTGTTAGCGAAAGCTGGGAGCACCACCAGCTCCATGCTGCCTCTGCTTGCATGGAAAAAACGAAGCCACAATGACAGATCTGTTCTGGGGACCTACTGTAAGCATGGCGACTACCGTTAACAATGCTGTGTTGTATACTTGGAATTTGCTGAGAGTAGATCTCCCATGTTCTCACCACAAAAAAGAAATGGTAACTGTCGGCGCTAGCTAACAGTTCTGCAATATATACGTACATTGCATCAGCTCATGTGCACCTTAAATTTACACAATGCTATATGTCAGTTATATCTCAATAAACCCGGGTGGGGGTAGTTTTTCAAAAAGCAACAATGACAAAGAGCACATAAAAGCAGGGCCAAGCGGGGAGGGAGCGTCCGGCTGGCTGTCCACAGAGCACACAACCCTTGGTCTCCAGGTTGGACGTTTGAGCCTCCACGTTGAGTGTAGAGATTACTGAAAAATAAAATCTTAAAAAATAAATAAATAAATAAATAAAAAGGCAGGGCAAGGAATCCCCTTGGGGGCCTGCCTGGCCACCTGCTTCTATGCAAGGGTTGGACAGCAAACCAGGAGCCGGCCGTCCGGATGAACTGTGCTAGCTCACCACAGTCCCACGCTAGTCTTATGGCCCCCAGCCCGGGGCCGCGCTCCAGCACTGGGGAAGGGCTGCTGCCTGCTCAGGGCTCGCTAGGTGCCTCACCACCTGCATGATCATAGCACCTGCTCTGCTAGCACCTTAGGGACTTGAAGACAACTGGGAAATTGTCCAGATGATTCCCTTGATGTTACTGTAACTTACAAGTAACTGTTCTCTCATCAAACCAAACACATAACACTGGGGTGAAGATTCTAGAGATTTTATGGCTACAAAAATAGTCCGTCGGGCTCCTGGTTGGCTCAGTTAGTAGAGCATGCAACTCTTAATCTGGGATCATGTGTTCAAACCCCACATTGGGCATAGAGGAAAGAAAGAGAAAGAGAGAGGAAGGGAGGGAGGGAGGAAGGATGGGGGAAGGAAAGGAAAGGAGAGAAAGAAGAAAATTGTCTTGGGAGTTTGGGCTCTTGGTCCCCCCAAACTTGTCTGTACCTACATCTAGACTTCTCCCTATAGATGCATTTGCCCCAAGAAATAAGAACAGTCTTAGGGGCACCTGGGTGGTGAGTCGGTTAAGCATCCAAATCTTAGTTTTGGCTTAGGTCATGATCTCAGGGTCGTGAGATGGACCCCCGTGTCGGGCTCTACACTCAGCACGGAATCTGCTGAAGACTATTTCTTCCTCTCCCTTCTGCCCCTCCCCCCACCGCTCTGTCTCTCTCTCTCAAATAAATAAATCTTTTTTTTAATTTTAAAAATTGACACTGAAAAAAATAGACAAACAAAGCTAGCACTGGCTAAGACTATGTAAGGTACAATCAAATTCTGACAAAAAATGCAGTCTGCACATTTTGAGGTGGGGAAGATGAACTGGCTCGAAATAATGAAATTCACAAAGGGAAACATTTCGTGGAAACATTCTGTAAGGAAAAAAGAAAGACTGAAAATTTGCACAGGACAAAACTGATCCTGATGAGAATCATTTTAGTAAAATGAAAACAGAAGAAACATGGGAACAGTTTTATGACTGTTTGTAACTGCGCTGTATCGAAATTGAGCAAAGAACTAATGGAGTTGGGGACTTTCTCAACCATAAATGCACTTACGCTGGGATGATTCTGACTTGGATTCTGTGCCTTGTAAACATGGACTCAAAATATCCTCAGTGTTTTACATACCTGCTGGCCTTCACTGCCTGTCATGCCGGGCAGCTACCACAAACTGGATGGCTTAAGTCAACAGAAATTAATTTTCTCATGTTTCTGAAGGCTAGAAATCCAAAATGAGGTGTCAGCATGGCCACGCTCCCTCTAAAGGCTCCAGGGAAGATCCTTCCTTGATTCTCCCTAATGTCTGGTGACCGCTAGCCATCCTTGCCACTCCTGATCACCCCAGTCTCTGCCTCTGTCATCACAAGGCCTTCTCCTCTGTGTCTGGGTCCAAATGTCCCTCTTCTTAGAAGGACACCAGTCATATTGGATTGAGGGCCCACCCTACTCCAGTATGACCTCATTTTAACTTGATTACATCTGCAAAGACCCTCTCTCCAGGGAAGGTCACATTCACAGGTTCCGGTGGACATGAATTGGTGGGGGGGGGAACACTATTCAAGCCAGTACACTGGGATAAGCTCGGATTTAGGGCCTATCTACCCACCTCAAGCACATGCAGCTCTGCCCTCTGCACATGAAGGAGATGAATTTTATTTTATTTTATTTATTAGAGAGAGAGAACACAAGTGGGAAGAGGGGCAAAGTGAGAGAGACAAGCAGACTCTCCCTGCTGAGCTGGGAGCCCGACCCGGGGCTCCATCCCAGGCCCCTAGGATCACGACCTGAGCTAAAGGTAGACGTTTGGGCGCCTGGGTGGCTCAGTTGGTTAAGCGACTGCCTTCGGCTCAGGTCATGGTCCTAGAGTCCCGGAATCGAGTCCCACATCAGGCTTCCTGCTCAGCGGGGAGTCTGCTTCTCCCTCTGACCCTCTTCCCTCTCGTGCTTTCTATCTCTCATTCTCTCTCTCTCTGAAATAAATAAATAAAATATTTAATAAATAAATAAATAAATAAATAAATAAATAAATAAATAAAGGTAAACGCTTAACTGAGCCACCCAGGTGCCCTGAAGGAGATGAATTTTATTTTATTTTCTTAAAGATTTTATTTATTTATTTATTTATTTATTTAAGAGAGAGAGCGTGCGCACGCGCATGCACAAGCAGGGGGAGGGGCAGGCAGAGGGACAAGTAGACTCCCCACTGAGCAGGGAACCCAACATGAGGCTCGATCCCAGGACCTCAGAATCATGACCTGAGCCGAAGTCAGTTGTTTAACCAACTGAGCCACCCAGGCGCCCCGAAAGAGACGAATTTTAAACTCTGCAGACAGGAAGATTCCTTTCCCAAATTGAAAACGAATTCCCTTCCCTGAGCAGAAATAACGAGGTTGCAGGACACTCGTCCCATCTGCCCTAAACAGCTAAGGCAGAGAGGACTCCTGGTTCACTGACCCACCCCCAGTTCTGCAAGTTCTTTATTCATACCTGATGTCCTCTTAGCAAACTGCAGAACGTACTTCCGTGCCGTCCAGACACCCCATACAAGGCATTACTTGGGCATGCTTTGCACACAGACCCACTGACCCATACAATATCGGTCTGAGAAACAAAGGAATATGGAAACTCCACTCAATTCCCTGCAGCCTGTGAAACTATAGCCTTGGTGGGGTTAGGATTCCTTCCTGGTGAAAAGATCCCCACCTTTCATGAACACTTATAAACACCCACAGCTTTAAAAGTTCTCAAAGATATATAAAGATTTATTTATTTTAGAGAGAATGAGCGGGGAGGAGGGGCGGAAGGAGAGGGAGAGAGAGAAGCAGACTCCCCCCTAAGAACGGAGCCCCATTGGGGCTCGATCTCACGACCCTGAGATCAAAAGTCGGACGCTCAACCGAGTCACCCAGGTACCCCCTCCAAGATATATTTTTTTAAAGTGCATTTGAGCCAAGTATCTACAGACTTACTTCGGTCCCTGCGGCGAACCCTGGGGTTTCTGGGAAACATCAACCACCTTGCTCAGCAAAGCAGGCAGCCAGCCTTTTAGCAGTGATGTAATATTTGTGTATTTGACAAATCCCTCTGGGTGAAGTGCTAATTATTTTTCTAAATAAAGCCCCATTTACAGTATTTCCCATTTCAGTATTTCCCTGATTGACAATGCTGTCCCTTCTATCGCTAAATTTGTTTGAATTAGGGGCACCTGGGTGGCTCAGTCGTTAAGCATCTGCCTTCAGCTCAGGTCATGATCCTGGGGTCCTGGGATCGAGCCCCGCATCGGGCTCCCTGCTCAGCGGAGAGCCTGCTTCTTCCCTCTCCTACTCCCCCTGATTGTGTTCCCTTTCTTGCTGTCTCTCTGTTAAATAAATAAATGAAATCTTCAAATAAATAAATTTGTTTGAATTACGTTCCCCAGTCATCTGTCCTATCCCACTAGGTTATTCTGTTCTTCGATCAGCACCCCCTTGTTCTTATTACTGAGATTTATAACTTTCATATCCAGTGGGCTCCTCTCCTTGATATGTTCACTGTTATTATTCTAAGTGAAGGGACATCCTTCATGGCATTTCAACTCTGACTTGCTCTAATACAGTTTATACCTTAAGTCTCCTCTGGACTGAGACTCTTAAAACTCAAAAAGTCTGCTCTCTGCAAAAACTTCTCTTCCAGGGCTGGCATGTATGGCTGGGCAGGTTGCACACTATACAACTACCTGGTCTCCAGGTACATCACAGTCCTATACACCAGGTTTTCACATTTACAGTATTTTGTTGGTTTTCTAAGATGCACACTGGTTCACATTTCTAATATCTCTGAAATTGGGGTGCACCTCACGTGGGTGACGTGCCATAACTTAACTAGCAGTGTGAGAAACTGTGATGTCACACCATTTTTGGCAAAGACGACACAGCTAGAAAAGGGAGAGCTGGGATTCGAACCCTGCAAGACCAACCCACAGTTTCATGTAATGCAGGGATTTGTGCCCCATATGGGGAGGGAAGCCTGGGTCCAGTCATTTGGAGGAAGAAAAAAAAGTTTTTTGACCATAGTGTATGAGCATGTGTGCAGGTGCCTGTAAGCAAGAGCAAGTGGGTGGGGTGGGATCAGAGAAAGACCCACCACCCCTCCCTCTCGCCTAGCTCTTTCTTCTGGAGGAGATGCGGGAGCGCAAGTTCGATGGCTTTGCCCGCACCATCCAGAAGGCCTGGAGGCGCCATGTGGCAGTCCGGAAGTACGAGGAGATGCGGGAGGAAGGTGAGAGGCTGCAGATGGGAGGCTCAGGGTGGGGACAGATGGACTTGGAAGAGCCAGGCCACAACCTCTCCCCCCGACCCGGTGTCCCCACAGCTTCCAACATCCTGCTGAACAAGAAGGAGCGGAGACGGAACAGTATCAATCGGAACTTCGTCGGGGACTACCTGGGGCTAGAGGAGCGGCCGGAGCTGCGCCAGTTCCTGGGCAAGAGGGAACGCGTGGACTTCGCTGACGCGGTCATCAAGTACGACCGCCGCTTCAAGGTGAGGCACTAGCAGGTGGGCACGTCCGGGATCCTGGCCCCAGCCTGGCACCCCTACCAGAGGTACACCCTCACCTGGCCCAGATACACCTGTCCACAGGTATATATTCACCTAGCCTAGATACACCTGCCCCATCACAGGTACACCCTCCACTGAGCCAGACACAACTGTACACTCAACTAGTGTAGATACATCTGGCTATTAAATATGCCCTCATGTAGCCCAGACATACCTGTCCATCACATACATCTTCATCTGGCCAGACAGAGCTTTCCACAATTACACACGTCCCTCACCCAGAAGCCCTGACCATAGGGCCACCCCCACTTACCCTGGACACACCTATCCATTAGGTATACCCTCAGCCAGTCTAGATAGATCTGTCAATACGTCTGTATCTTCATCTGGCCCAGACACACCTGTGCACATGTACACTCTCATCTGGCCTGGGCACCCACGTCCAGCAGGTATACCTCCACCTCTCCTGTACCTGTTCACTGGCCCAGAAACCCCTCTCTAGCCAATATACCCTTACTCAACCTCCTATTTCTTATATAATGTAACTCCTCATATACCTTCACATGGAGGGAAACACTCAGCTGACCTGTCCTTCACCTGCCAGCACCACTCCCCTGCCTGAGGTTGATCTCGTGGAGCCAGGTGGCCCAAGCCCAGGGCTCCAGCCACCAGCTCTACTCCTGCATCCTCACAGCCCATCAAAAGGGACTTGATCCTGACGCCCAAGTGTGTGTATATAATCGGACGGGAGAAGGTGAAGAAGGGACCAGAGAAGGGCCAGGTGCGTGAGGTCCTGAAGAAGAAGCTGGAGATCCAGGCCCTCCGAGGAGTTTCCCTTAGGTGAGGCCAGGCCCTCCCCTGCCCCCGCCCCCTCATCTGCCCTCCTGTCATCCTCAGCTACCCTCGCACTGCTCACCCCATCTGTCACTCTGATCCTCTAACCTACGCTATACCTGTAACCCTCTCTTGGCCCTCCGTGTCACCTTCCCCTTCCCCCACACTCATGATCGTTATGTGCCAAGAGCACCTGTTCCCTCACCTGACGCTTCTCTATGACCACCTTCCCCAGCTCCTTGCCCCCTCTCGCATCACCCCTCACTTCCCTTCACCCGACCCTCCCCGTCGCATCTCACATGTCAGTCCTGCCACCCTCACCGGCCTTTCCTCCCACCCCTCCCCCAGCACAAGGCAGGACGACTTCTTCATCCTCCAAGAAGACGCCGCCGACAGCTTCCTGGAGAGCATCTTCAAGACCGAGTTCGTCAGCCTCCTGAGCAAGCGCTTCGAGGAGGCGGCGCGGAGGGCCCTGCCCCTCACCTTCAGCGACACGTACGCCCCCCCTCCCCCGCCACCGTCCTCGGGCTGGGCTGGGCACAGCTCCCCCTCTCCCGCCCCGCGGCCCCGGCCCGCTTGGGGAGTGGGCGTCCCCGCAGCTTCCTCCTCTCCCCACAGACTACAGTTCCGAGTGAAGAAGGAGGGCTGGGGCGGAGGTGGCACCCGCAGCGTCACTTTCTCCCGTGGCTCCGGCGAGGTGGCCGTGCTCAAGGCTAGCGGCCGGACCCTCACAGTCAGCGTGGGCGACGGGCTGCCCAAAAGCTCCAGTGAGTCTGCGCAAAGCTGGGGGCGGAGCCAAAGAGGCGGGTCCTATGGAGGCGGGGCCAGCGAGGGGGTACTAACCAAGGCTGTGGGGGCGGAGCCAGTGAGGCTGGCCCGGAGCGGGTTAGGGCCGTGGAGGGGTGGGTCGAGAGAGATGTAATGGCAAGGACGCTGTCACGGAGAAGGCAGGGTCAGCGAGGTAACCAATGAATGGGAGAGAAATGTGGAGGGGGCGTGACCAGGGACATAACGCCCCCCAGTGGTGGGCGGGCCTAGAGAGCCGCGCCAATGAGAGGTGGGCCCTGGGGGGCGGGGCCAGTTACTGGGCAGAGCCACTGTTCCAGTAACTACGGGGCGGTGCCGATGGGACAGCCAGGGAGCCAGGGGGCGGAGTCTGGCGCGGGGCCACAGAGTGGCCTGGACTTGTGGGCGGGCCCAAGAGCCTGTTGTGGTCTGGTCACCACTCAAATTCCCATTTCTTTTCCCCTTTCAGAGCCTACACGGAAGGGAATGGCCCAGGGAAAACCTCGAAGGCCAGCCCAGGCCCCTACCCGGGCAGCCCCTGCGCCTCCCAGAGGTGAGGAGGATGTGTCTTCCCTTGCCTCTTGTGTGCTCCATGACCCAAGCCATGCCTGCTGTCAACAGATAGAACTCTACACAGCTCCCCCTCTTCCACAGAATACAGACTAAGCTTAGTCTGATATTCAAAGCCCTTTAGAAGCCAAACCCAGCTAACCACCAACCTCTTCTCTCCTCCCATCTTATACTCCTGTCACACAAGCTACATCTTATTTTGCCAATTTAACAAATTTGTTCTTATCTCCAAGCCTTTCCTTAGGCTGTTTGCTCCTCTTGTCTCCCAGATTCCCACTTGGCTTGAGCTCCTATTCATCCTCCAAGACCCACCAACAAAAGCCCTCCTACAGAAGAGGATAGGGGAGATCTTACCCTGCAGAGACTCCCTCTGGGCCAGTCCTTACCATGCTGGGTTGAGCATGTGACTAGCTGCCTCCCCCCTCACACTGGGATCTTGGAGCTAAGTCCTCCCCAAATCCTCCTACCATCACCCTGATAAATGACCCAACTCTTGCTCCTGCCACAGGCCTGGACCACAATGGAGTGCCTCCTTCTGCCAGAAGGGGGCCCCTGCCCCTGGAGATCACATCTGGAGGGGGCTCCCAGCAGCCTCTCCGGGGCCCTCCATCCTCAGCCCTGAGGGTCAGCAGGCGCCCCCGGGCACGGCCCCCCTCGGAGCACAACACAGAATTCCTTAACGTACCTGACCAGGGTGTGGCAGGGTAAGTGATGAAAGAGGGCAGCCCCAGGAGGTGGACAGGGGGCAGGGGAGTGTCTGGGCCTTGACGAGCGCTCCCTGTACCCACAGCATGCAGAGGAAGCGCAGTGTGGGGCAGCGACCTGTGCCGGGCGTGGGCCGACCCAAGCCCCAGCCTCGGATCCATGGCCCGCGGTGCCGGGCACTGTACCAGTATGTGGGCCAAGATGTGGACGAGCTGAGCTTCAACGTGAACGAGGTCATCGAGATCCTCATGGAAGGTGTGTGTCCCAGGGCAGAGCGGGGAGGAGTCAGACCCTGCTTGGCAACCCCCCATTCCTGCACACCTTTCCGGAAGAGAACAGAAGCAACCAGCCCCCACCAGAGATACTCTCTTCCGGGCCAGTGGCTGCATAAGCTAGAAGTCCTCAGGTCTGGAGGTTCCCTCCTAAGGCTCTCTGGGGGCCTGGCCTCACAGCAGCATGCCCAATTCCCTGGGCCTCATTTTTCTCTCCCGTGAAGCCCAGGGCTAATAGCAGAACCCACCTCAAAGCGACCCCTTGTGAGTAAAAATGGGTCGGTCATGTCTGGATGGCCCAGGCCACCTTCCTACCTTAGCCCCCTGGGCTGCCCGCCCCTCCCAGAAGGGCTTGGGACTCAGCAGCACCCTCTGCGAGTAAGTGGGGAGTCCCAAAGGGGTCATTCACTGGTCCATCATGTGGAGTGAGGGGAGGCACCCGTAGGAAGAGATGAGGGACGAGCACGAGAGAACGGTTTAGAACATGACAGAGTGTGAGGCAGTGGCAGGAAAAACCATGAGTTCGTCCATCCATCCCTCCTTCCACCTGATGACAGTTCTCTTTTCAGCATCTGCCTTCTGCCACACCAGTGGTGATGAATAAAACAGGCAGGGAGCCCCACGAAGGCTTCCTCCTGGGTGGGCCGCACACCGCCTCACGCTCCCCTCTCGCCCACAGATTCCTCAGGCTGGTGGAAAGGCCGGCTGCACGGCCAGGAGGGCCTCTTCCCAGGAAACTACGTGGAGAAGATCTGAGAGGGGGCCCGGATTCGGCCTCCTGCCCGCCTGCCTGCCTGCCAGGGAGCCAGGCCCTGCTGGCGAGGGCCTGGTTTTCCTTGGCCACATTAGCCAGAAGGTCCAGTCCTGGGGCCTCCAGCCCAGCCCAGCCCAGCCCAGGCCCTGGGTCTGGGTCTGGGGGTCACCACTGCAGCCACCCCAGGGCCCTGGCATCCCCCATGTCACACGCCTCCTGTGTCAAACAGGGCTAATAGCAGAATCTACCTCCCAGCTGCCTTGTGAGTATATATGAGTTGTGTCCTGTCGGCAAAGTGCCAAGCACAGTTGGGGACACCTTGACAAGTGAGACTCCCCTTCTTCTGTCATCACTGAGGCAATAAACATTTGCCAGGTGAAAGTGTGAATTAAATTTACTGAGCGCTAACCAGACGCTGAGGGAAAAGCCGCAAATACCCCATTACAGGTGCAAAACTGGGGGCCGGGAGAAGTTTTGCCACTTGCCCAAGATCCCACAGAGCCAAGCCTTGAACTCATATATACGCCCACCCCACATCTCCCAAAGCTGGTGTCTGTCCCACTTGCCTGCTCACCCACTCTTGGCCATTTGCATCCTGGCCTTCCTGCAGAAAATAGTCTGGTGGGTCCTGTCATCTTTGAATCTGCAGCCCCCAAACCCATCCAGGACCTGACTGGACCCTGAGGAAGGAGGCAGGTCCCACACGGTCCTTCACAATCCAGCCTGGGCCACCCCTGGCCCCCATACCACCACCCCCATGTCTGTGCTTTCTTAGCCCTCACTCACCTGGAGTCAGAACCAGTTCTGATACGCAAGGGCCCTGGCTTTCTGCACCTATTGTCATGGATTTAGGGGGTCAGCCTGGCCACTGGACTCCCCAGATCTTTCCAAGCCAGTGATGGAGCCTGAGCTTTTCAGAACTCCCTGCAGATGCAGGTGGAACTGCTGGGGATCCCACCATGGTCTGAGCCTAAGTATCCCGACTTTCCAAACAGACACCCACTCTGGGCTCAGACCCTCAAAGAGCAGCCAGTCTGGGAGAGACACAGCCAAATTGGTGGTGGTCAGGACTGGGCCGGAGAAGAGACAGGGGCTGGGGCAGGGGAAGGGGATGCAGAGAGAGAGTGGGCATTGCTGGAGGAGCCAAGAAGGAAGAAAAGGGTTTGGGGTCAGCAGATCTTGACTGGCAAACACCACATACAGCGATCTGCGCTGTGACAGGAGAACTCCAGGCAGAGGACCCCTACCCAACTGGAGGATGGGAGATGAGGTATCAGAGAAAGACTGGCCAGCAGCACCTTCTGCAGGATCTGAACCTCTCTCTTCTGTCCCTGCTTTGGGAAACTGAGCGTGGCCGAAAAAAATCCCAAGGTCACAACTGGGTCTCAGCAACCCTTTTATTAGCCAGTCATTACACAAAAGCATTTAACCAGTCCCCTGAATGTCCCTGGTTTCCTCCATCTCTGATTTTCGCCCCTCCGCTGCCCAACCACCACTGTGCATGTCTCTCTCTGCAACACTTAGACATTAGGACAGGCTGGGGAGGAAGTGCATGAGCCACCAACCTCATCAACTGGGCATTTCCTGGTGCTGAAGAGGAATTGGGGCTTCTACCTCCTTCCTCTCTCCTTGAACTCACCATGCAGGCTGCCTGCCCCCTGACATTTTGGGGTACAATTCCAGGGCCCCACTGCCATGGCGGTCACCCCATTTACAGGAAGTAGGGCTTTCTGGGCCTCACATCTAGGTTACAGCATCTTCAGACTGCAAACCTCAGAATCACCTTGGCCCTGCCCACTCCACAGCCCCACATCCTGTTGACTTATAGAATTTCTTAAGCCTGGCCCCTCCTCTCCCTTCCTTGGGTCCATGTCCTTCTGAGGCCTCACCCCACCCTTCCCCAGATTGCACCAACCTCCCCTCCACACACAAACACACCTCCACCCTGCATCAAACGATCCGGTTTTTTTTTTTAGATTAAAGAGTTTTTAACTGTATTAATGATAATCAAAACCACATTTTTTTAAATTCAAACAGCACAAAGTATGAAAAGACAGTCTCTCCCTCACTTGAAAATCTCTGTTCCCCTCCCCACTTTTTTAATGTCGCCTTCTAATGATATTCTCCACATATAAAGGCACATAGGTACATCTTATGTACACAGATGAAAATACGCTGCACATAAAGTCTATACTTGCTCAGAACTCAACAGACACCTCTTGAATGTTAAATGATGTATTATAGAGACCTGAGATCAAAGATCCACTTTACCATCCCCCCAACTGCCCATCCTTCGAACACCACCCAAGAATCAGATGGTGGACCTACCCCTGCTAAAAATACATCAATGATGAGAACAGAAACCGCACTCCTCTCTATGGTTCATGAGGTCCTGTGTGACCTTCCCTGCACCAAGTTCACTTACTGACCTCCACACTCTGCCTCCACTCTGTTCCAGCAGTGAGCTGATCTCCTTACTGGTCCTTGAGAAGCTTGTCCCTCCCCACCTCAGGACATTTGCACAGCTATCCACTTCCCAGAGTCCCCTGACCTTCCATTTGCTCACTCCTTCCTGACCATCAGGTAACAGCTCAAAAGTCAACTCAAGAGAGACTTCTCTCCCTTCTGTGTGCGTTTTCCTTTGTAGCACTTAATATCCCTAAGGTGGTTTTCTGCATTTGTTGACTCATTGTCTGTTTCCCCATTTTAAAATGTGAGCAGGCCCCTGAGGGCAAGGATGTTTGTCCTGTTCCCCTCTGGGTCCCCAACGCCTCGCACACAGTAGGCGCTCAAGGAATGTAGGATGGATAGGTGCCTTATTCCACGCCGGCCCACCCAGGGGTCTCCATCCTTAGGCTACACCTGTCCGGAGGACAGACAGCTTGCTTCCTGCCCCTGGCTATCACAAGGAGCCTATTAGAACTTCAGAGCTCCGTGCATTGACAATGTTGACGATCACTGCCAATTTCTCTCCAAAAAGGCGGCCCAAACAACATCACCTCTTCAAAAAGGAGAGCGGCTGAGAGCTGGTGATGGGACGGGAGGGGATAAAGATACCCATTTAGCAGACGAGAACAGAGGCCCCGAAGGATTTTTCGCCAGGATCTCTGAGCACAAGGTCTTTAAAGGTGCACTCTTTGATAGGTCTGGGCTTGCAAACCCGCAGCACCCCCTACCGAGCTCGCCTCCTGGAGGACCCAGATCTCAGGCCCCACCCCCTCGAGGGGCGCTGTGCGCAGGCCCTGCCCCCGCTCTCGCGAGATCTGGGAGGCGGAAAATGGCGTCGACGTGAGCGCGAGCCCGCGGCCGCCCAGGGAGTCGCCGCAGTCTCAGCCGGAGCCGCCGGAGCCACAGGAATAAGAGGCTGAGCCGAGTCGAGGATGGTGAGCGCGGCGTCGGGGATGCGGGCGCGGCGAAGCAGCGGGTACTGGCGGGGCGCGGCCCTGTCGCACGCGCACCCTCCGGCCGACCCCGCCCCCACATCCGGGCACTCTCCCGTCGCTGGCTGTCACTTGGGGAACACCCCACCCCCGGCTTCCTGGCCCGGCTTCGACTGGGCCACGCCTACAGGACTCGAGCTCCGCCCCTGTTCCTTACACATCGGGGCCCCTAGCCCCTCCGGGTTCGACTGCACAGCTCGAGCCGGGCCGGTGTATGTATTTCCGTCCGCAAACAGTCCACTTGATCCCTCTGGCCCCTCCAGCATGTTCCCAGCGGCGCCCTGTTCGGAGCCCCGTCTTTGTAACCTTCGTCCCGCCCACACTCCGTAGGCCACGTCCCTGCCGTGTAAGGGGCGTCCCACTGTCCCAAGTTAGGGACGAAGGACTGCTACTTTCATAGTAATTCCTGACAGATACCCCCTTCTGCAATTGGGACACCTCCCAGCTCCCTCCCAGAGATTGGAACACAGGAGGCTCAATCCACTCATCCCCTGCCCTCCCCTGATGGTGACTCCTTAGGATGGGGGCTGACCAGGTGATTTCTCAAAGGCATTCGCTGCTTCAGGAATGTCCAAAGGTCTTGGCGGGGTGGGAGGGGTTCCCCTGGCTGGCCCAGGCCGACCTGGGCCCAGAGGGGTTCTCCCTGCCTTTTCCTTCCACTAGGAGGAGGAACCCTCGGGGCCCAGCCCGGACATGCCGGCCGCTGCAGAGCCCAGCTTCAGTGAGACTGACAAGGAAGTGTTGTCCCCAGTTGTGGCCGCAGCAGCCACCTCCTCTTCCATGGGGGAGGAGCCAGGCCCTGAACGGGCAGCCACGCCCCCAGCGTGGGACCGAGGAGGGCCTGGAGGGACCCAGCAGGGTGCCCCCTCTGCCCCAGACAGTGTTCAGCCTGGTCCCGGATCCAGCCTTGGCCCCACCAGCACAGTCTCTGGGACCAGCGAGGACCTGAGGCCTCCCAGACGACGCCAACAACCAGGTGATATGTGATGGAGCCTTCTGGGGGTGGTCACAGGCCTTGGAACAATTGAGAGGAGTACAGAGTATCTCCAAACTTGGGCCCCATCAAGAGGGAATCACCATTTACTGAGCACCAAGTGTATGCCAGGCTGTGGCTACAGTGATGTGAGCCAGCCAAGCCAGCCCCTGTCCTCTGGCAGCTCTGTCTGGTGGGGGAAGAAGATGGTAAAGGCCCTGGTAAGAAACCAGCAGGGTAATTCCAGCCTCATATATGCCTCTCTGGGGCAGAACTCTGGACAGCGTGGACGGGGGAAGAGTGGGTGACACCCTCCTTTCTGTGCATCCTGCAGGGAAGCAGATACCCTGCTCCAGCCCTGGCTGCTGTCTCAGTTTCCCCAGTGTTCGTGATCTGGCACAGCATCTGCGTACCCACTGCCCACCCACACAGTCCCTGGAAGGTAGGGCCAGAGTAGGTGGTGCGGAGGCAGTTTGGGGTGGGAGGCAGGCAGAGCCTCCAGGCCGGCCTTGGCCACCCCTCTCCACTCTGTCCTTCATCCCTGCCCTGCCAGGCAAGCTCTTCCGCTGTTCCGCCCTGAGCTGCACCGAGACCTTCCCCAGCATGCAAGAACTGGTGGCACATGGCAAGCTGCACTACAAACCCAACCGCTACTTCAAGTGAGACCCTTACTCTCCTGACTTCCACTGGTGCTCCGTGATCAGGCCTCTGGCAGCTCCTCCCACCCCTGATTTGATTGCCACTACCTGGGGTCCTTCCTGGGGGGGTGGGGCGCGGGGTCGGGGGGGAGGTGGCGAGTCTGGCAGTGGGCGTGGCCTCGGGCAAGCCCTGCCCTTACCTGCCCAAAAAGAGAGACTGGTTACTGGAACGAGTCTCAGAGACCCGGAGGGCGGAGCTCGGAAAGGGCGGGGCATACGTCGTGCGTCTCCGCCCAGTTCCTCCTGACCTCCCTAGAAGAAAACTGGCCGTCTAAGTCAAAATTGAGACTTCCTTCCTCGTTTTCCCAGGGCAAGGACCCGGAGGGGTCCGGGAGGGTCGCGGCCACATTTGGGGGCGCTTAGGGCAAGCTTACCCCCCGCCGCAAGTGGGGAATCTGTGATTTGGGCCTTAGGCTCCCTTACTTACCGCCCTCGCGCCGCGCCTCCCCAGGTAGCATCGGATAGGCCCTACCCTCGTCCCCCAAGAGACCCAGCCCAGCCCTGTGCCTGCCCCCAGGTGTGAGAACTGCCTCCTGCGCTTCCGCACGCACCGCTCGCTCTTCAAGCATCTGCATGTTTGCGCCGAGCATGCGCAGAGCCCAGCCGCGCCGCCACCCCCAGCCCTAGACAAGGAGCCACCCGCGCCCGAGCGTCCCCCGGAGTCCGACATTGTGTCGGCGCCGGGCCTGCCGTTCCCGCTGCTCGAGCCCTTCACGACCCCCGCCCCTGCCCCCACCGGGCCCTTTCTGCCCTACTTGAACCCCGCGCCCTTTGGCCTAAGTCCCCCACGCCTGCGCCCCTTCCTGGCCGCGGCGCCCGGGCCGCCCGCCTCCAGCGCCGCAGTCTGGAAAAAAAGCCAAGGTGAGTGTGGGAGCAGGGCCGCCTGAAGGGTGAGGTGGGCTCACCCAGACTTCTGACCTTGACCCGCCTGTTTATCTCAGGTGCCGGCGGCAGCCCGCGAAGACCCCAGGGCGGCTCCGACGCGCCCTCAGGTGCGTGCAGGTGATCACCAGGGAGGGGTGGAGGGGATTTTTCTGTCCTGCGCCCTGCTGGGCCCAGGGGATGCTGGGAGGCAGCGTTGCCCGCCCTTTCCCAGGTGGCCAGAGCTGCCACCCCCGAAATACACGACTTTTGCCTTAAAAATTGTTGGCCCCTGAGCCTTCATCTGCGCCGGCGTTTCCGTGTAAAACCCGCGCCCGCTTCCCAAGTCCTTCCCTCTGCGGTGGTTCCAGGGATAGGAGTGGGGGATTCGGATAAGTCAAGTTTAGTGCCCGCCCCCCCCCCCCCCACCAATTACAGGAGGGAACACGCTCGGGAGCAATGGATCAGCCAGGCCAGACCAGCCAGGTGCCCGGGAGCTGATGGGGAGGCGGGGAAAGGTCTGACCCGCACTCGTCCACGTCCACCGTCCCTGGGGGTGGCCGGGACTGACGGGGTCCCGCCTGCCCGCAGGGCACGCGGCCCCGAGCCGCATCGTGTGGGAGCACACGCGCGGCCGCTACTCGTGCATGCAGTGCGCCTTCTCCACGGCCTCGCGGCCCGCCATGACACTGCATCTGGAGGACCACCGGCCCATCGCCCCCGCGGCCCCGGGGCCCGGGCAGCCGCGCCCCGACGCGCCGGCGGGTAAGGCGGAGGAGCGCTCCGGTGGGGAGGGCGGGGGCCCCGAGGCGAGGGGCGGGGCCGAGGCTCAGGCGCCCCCTCCTCTGCCCCACCCAGACCCGGTCCCGCTTGCACCCAAGGTGTCTCCGCTGCTGACAGAGGGGGAGTGTCCGGTTTTCTCGCCGTTCTGAATCCCGCCGCGGTGGGGGGGGGGGGGGCCTGGACTGTAGGATGCGGGTAGTTTTGTAATTTTAATGAGGCTTAAGATGGAGGGGGTGGGGAGACTTAATAAAGGAGGCGCGATGAGCCAGCCGGTGCTGTGTCTGGGTCCCTTGCCCCTCCGATGCACAGCAGCCGGTCTAGCAGTCCTGGGGTGCTCACACCCTGAGAGGGGACAAGCCTCCCCTCAACCTCACCACTCCCCTGTCACTTTAACAACTGGGACCCAGGTCTCCAGCCCAGTGCTATCCTATCCAGCTGTAGTTGGGGCTGCCAGTGCCTCCTGTCCCATTTCCAGAAACCAGATGGGATGGAAACATCGCTTTTATTTAAGTCCCAGGAGTCAGTAAGACAGGCTGGTCCTGAGAAAGTGCTGGGGCTGACCCTGCTGGAGCGCCCCCCCCCCCCCAATCCTGAAGCCAGTGCAGACTCGCAGGTGACAGGGTTGAGGTGCTGGAGCCAGGGCCCCCAGGGGCTCTGGTTTTGTCTTCGTCACTGTCTTCCAGACCCTCATCTTTGGCTGCTTGCTTTCATTTCTGTCCCTTTGTCAGCTCTGAGGAGGAGGGTGGGTCAAAGCCAGCCCTAGGGAGCCTGGGCTCTCTCCCTCCTCACCCCTCCCCTGTCTTCCAGCCATGAGGATCTCCTTTTCCCTTCTGTCATGGGGAATCGGGCCTGGGTCAGGGTTCAAAATCTGGGGCCACACTGCTGTCCCAGCGCTGTTGTCACCAAACCCAGTGGGCCAAGCCTCCTGAACGTGGAAGTCTTAGGCGTGCTGTTGGCAGCCACCCCTCAGAAGCTAGTTTTACCTCCTGCATCTTGCTCCCTTCCAGCCCCAGGGTCCCCTAGCCGAGGCTCCTGACCCTCTTCCCCCTCCTCAGGTACCTGAAGCAACCCTTCCTGCCTTTCCCCCCAAGTCTGAACACAGAAAACGGGTCTCTTCTCATTACTGCCTGGTAGTGGAGACCTTGTTCTAATAACCCACGAGGCTCCATCTCGAACACACCCACCCCCTCCCTCATCCCTCTCCTCTTCTCCTCCTCATCATCCTCTTTCTGGGGAACACAGACCGTCTTTGAGCAAGAACTCCCCAGCCTCCTTGCAGTTGAACAGCTCTAAGCTCCAGAGGCCCTTCTGCTTTTCCTGAAAGCTGAGGGGGGGGGGGGAGGGGGGTGCTGATCTGAGTGCCCTTAGGACCGGCCCACCTGCACCCAGGAGCCCACCCGCGGGGCTTCAGGGCTGCAGTGTCATTGCCGGGTCGGAGCTGAGACTCAGCTGGCTCAGGCCAGGTGTCTGGTCTGCCAGCACCTCCGGGCCCGTGCTGAGGCAGATATCGCTCAGCACCTGCTGTCGGGCCAGCGGAGCCATCAGGGGACCTTAGGGCTTCAGGACCCGAGCTTTCCTCTTCCCAGCCAGGAGCCTTGAAGCCAGGACTTTGTGACCCTGGAGAAGACTCAACCTCCCTGCATCTCACTTTGCTAGTCCTTAAGATGGGTGTCAGGATGCTTACCCTCTGGAGTCCTTGTGAAGATTCAAACAGGGACTGGGAAGAGAGGGTGGGGGCTTGAGAAATGTTTGTGAGTGATTCACATCCCTCTGGCTACCAAGCCCATGGCTGC
Organism: Zalophus californianus; assembly: GCF_009762305.2. Taxonomy (NCBI): domain Eukaryota; kingdom Metazoa; phylum Chordata; class Mammalia; order Carnivora; family Otariidae; genus Zalophus; species Zalophus californianus. The sequence continues at coordinate 5,440,479 of NC_045595.1, forward strand.
CTGGAACACCCCCCAACAAAGAACCCAGGAAGGAAGTGGGGTGGGATCAAGGGGCCCATTTTACAGCTAGAGGTGAGGCTAGGGGGGTAGGATGACTGAGCCAAGCCCAGCTCCAGTTCCCTCACTGATTCTGTACCACCCTAGAAGCTGGGAACGGTTCCCATCTATAAGAAAACCCAGGCAGTGAGGACCAAAGGACACCTCCCCTTTTCCCACATCTCCGGGGACAGGGTTCAGGGTTCCCTCTCCCCCAGGAACCCAACCTGTCTCCAAGGTGTCAGAGGCCCTTCCCCCATCAGGACTCTCATTCAGCCACCCCCAAATCCAGGCAATGCCACTTCCCAGTCTCTCAGGACCTTTCCAGAGAGTCCCAGAGCCAGTATCTTGGCCCAGGTACCCCACCCCACCCCATCACCCTTGTAAACGCAACAGCTTCTACCAAGGGGACAGTGTCCCCTGCCCTCCCCCAGCCCAGCAACCTGAAACTGCCCAGAGGCCAAAGGAGCCTGGGCACACTGCTCACTCCAAAAGCAACTTCCTACCCTCGCCCCCTCCCAACTCATGTCCAACTTTTTCAGCTTAACTGGGAAATCTCCCAGTGTCTCTCCTGGGCTTCTGCAGCCCCTGCCCTCCCTCTGGCCAAAGTGAGACCTCAGACGGCCCCCCTTCCCCTGACTGCAAAAAGCCTGATTGACCGCCAAGTCTTCTTTCTGCCCCAGCTCGGCCCAGCAGAGGGCGCCCAGGAGTGCCAGTCTTGAAGGAAGATGGAAGGACAGGCCAGCGGATCAGGGCAGTCATCCACTTTGCCCAGCTAGCCCAACGGGGGGCTGGTTGATAAGAGACTGCAGGTTTGCACTGAAGAGGCCGAGCCTCTCCAGGCAGCTTACATCAGCTGAGTCTGGCCAGGTGCCAGTCCAGCAGTTGTCCAGGACCAGCCCCATCACAAGACCGGGAAAGGGGAAGCAAGGCTCCCGGGTGCATGTCCCAAAGCCCTGCCTTTGACCTGGATGCGAGCACTGCCATCCCAGGCCCCTGATCCTCCGTGCGCCCCTCGACCCCCAGGATTGGCTGCCCATGTGCTCAGTCCTCGACTGCGTGCACTTGGACATGTGGCTGAGCGTGGAGACCACCACCGTGTCTGTCCCCTGACCCAGGGCAACCAGGTGCATGTCCCTGCTCTTGCGCCTGCTCTGGCTCACCAGCCCCGCCATGTGCTCAGAATCCCGGGACCCCTCCTTAGCCCATTGTTCCACAGGCTCCCTGAAGCCAACACCTCCCCGCACTCCCCACCACCACTGAAACCCCAAGGCAGACCCTTGTGGCCCAGGCTCACTTCGGGCTTCAGGTTCCTCAATTCCATCTGCGGAACCTCCTGCCCAAGTTCATGGCCGCGCTTTGCAGTCCAGCCCAGAGCCACCTGGAAGGCTCCAAACACAAAGGGGCGTGGGGGGAGGGGCGGGGGGGGACACCTCCTGGGGACCGTGGAGGAATAGGGCTTGCCAGGGTGGGACCCTCCAAACTGAGTTCCAGGCCTGGGGGGGGGGGGGCGGTTCACACGGGGTGGCTGGCCTTAGAGCCTGGGAAGTCACCAGCTTGTCACCAGTGTTCAGTCCTTTACCTTACCTTGATTGGGCACCTACTGTATGCTCTTGGCCAATAATCACTTGTTTCATTCATTCATTTCCCTCATTCACCAAACTCTGGGAGGGTCAGTCAGCCTGTGCGCAGCCTGTGCGCAGCCTGTGCGCAGCCTGTGCTGGCTTGTCCCAGAGACCCAGGGAGGACCCACTCTCATCATCCCTGGTCTCCTGGGACTCCTGTTCCAAGGGGACCCCACATCTGGGAATGTGACCAGGGTGCACGCCTGCTAGTGCAGGATGGGGATGGGCAGGCACAGAGGCTCCAGAATCCTCAAGCTGTGCCTCTTAAAAGACACAAACAGGCAGAGTCCTTTCCGACTGTGCAGCCTGTGGCCTCCATGGCAGGGAGATAATGAATGGCTCCAGCCACGGATGCAGTGTCCTCAAGACAGACTGGATCCGTCTACAACCCCGCCACTCCAGGGCATCACCTGGGATCTTTAGAAACCTGAGGCTCCACCACGGACCTGAGGCAGAACCTGCACTTTCATGGGGTCTCAGGGCGACTCCTGGGCACATGAGAATCACCCTGAGTGTTTAAGAGATTCCCCAGGCTTAGGGCACCTGGCTGGCTCAGAGGAGTAGGAGTCTTGATCTCGGGGTTGTGAGTTCAAGTCCCGAGTTTGGTGTAGAGGTCACTTTAAAAAAAAAGAAATCCCCAGGGTCAGGCCAATTCAGAATCTCCAGGAGCTTCCATCTTTTCGTAAACTTCTAAAGCTATTTCCATGTATAGCTAAAACTTGAGAATCAGGGCTCTGCACTCTCCCTTTGTCTGTGCCCAAAGTCAGTGACCTCCTGCAGACCAAGCCCTGTGGTTAGGGCTCACCTCTCTCTGGCTGGGCCCCATGCCCCCACAGCGCTAGTTCGACCCACCCCCTTTGCCCCTCTTCACTGCTCTCCCTGCTGTCTCCATTTTCTCCCCCTTGGCCCTCAGGCTCCCTCCCTCCCCGGGGTGGGGGAGGGCAACGCCTTAGCTACTACCCACCCAACCCACCCACCCCCAAATCTGCCATCCCAGCGGGGCCCTCTGCCTCCCCACAGCCGTCCACGACCCATGTGACATCTGCCCCTATAATAGGGAAGTCCTGCTCAGAGCTGAGAATCTGACAGTAGGGAAGTGTGGAAATGAGGCAGGCGGATGAGGCAACGAGCCGGCAGAAGAGCCTCACCCATCACGCTCTTCCAACTCCTGAGTCTCCTGGCCCAGAGCTGACCATGCCCCTTACCCCCAGAGAACTCCCCCTCCCAAGGAGGCCCTCAGGGCCTGGCACGGAGTTCTCCCTGGAGACCAGAAGTCAGCCAGCCCCCAGAAACAGAGTCAAACAACTGGTGGCCACATTTGGGCATGTGCTGACAGCCGATGCACGAAGCACGGAGACCATGGAGACAGTAGCAGGCAGGACAGGAACTCAAGTGCAAGGCAGGGATCTGGGGACAGGCAGCGGCTGTCTCCGCCTCCTTTCCTTCCTCCTCTGTCCTCCCCACCCCGCCAGCATCCCCCACCCCCGTGGGGCCCAGGGAGCAGAAGCCACAGTCACTTCCTGAAGGCACCGGCCCAGCTCAGGTCCCACTTGCCCTGTGGCCCATCACCCGCCTGCAGGCATGGTGAGTGAACCCCCAACCCTAGGAGAGTCCCCTCATCCCCGGGGAAATGGCAAGGGCCATCACAAAGGCCCAGAGGTGGGAGCAGCCAGGATGCATCACTGGGACAGCTGGGGCCCCAAGGGGCCTGTGGCCCAGGCTGGGGCTGGGACTTGAATAGGGAGAACAGGCAGATGGCCCAGACTACTCTCCTCCCAGGTCAGCATGAACAGCAACCTGGGGACAGGAGGCCAGGGTGAACAGAGGGGCTTCCTGCGGGTGACAAAGTGGGTCATGTACCCACCACCCACCCCCGACCCCAGCAGTCACCCAAGACATGACCTGCTGACCCTGATTTCTCTGGTCCTGTGGGTGACCCGGGAATCCTTCCCCCGACCCACCTGGAGCGGGGCTTTAATAGAGGCATTTCAGGCCCGAGGCAGGGACCACTACCTTTCCTTGTTCTCTGGGTGGGGCACAGACAGGAGCACAGTCTCCACGGTTCTGCCCTTTCCCCCTCCCCAGTCTCCAAGGGTCCAGGTGAAGCCAGGCTTGGGGGCCTGCAGGCCAGAGCAGGCCCCCTAATCAGAGTAGGCCTGGCCTACTTGTGCACCTGCCTACGTCTGTTACGGACAGCATGGGGCCAGTTGAGACGGTACCTGGGATGGACTAAGTGCACCACAGACGGTGCACGTGCCTGACCGGGCCGCTGCTTGGGCCGGCTTGCCGCTTCTCCTGGGTGTTGTCAACTGTGAATGCCCTGACTGTCAACAAAGGGTGTCTGGGACCGTGAGACTCTGAGCCCACAACTGCCTCCAGGTCTGTGTCTCTCCACGTCTTTCTACATGAGTCTGTGACAATCAGACTGGACGTGGCTGAGTATACGCCTTTGTATCCTGTATATTTCAGCAAACATCTACTGAGCACCAACAGTGTGCCACACCCTGGGAGGACAGCAATGAGTGAGCCAAGTCGCTGACCTTCCACAGGGGCTGAGGGGGGGCAGAGAGAACAAACAAGCCAAGGCACATATGTGAAATAACATAAACTGTATGATACATAGTGGCAGGTACTGAGAGAAAAAAAGTAGGTTGGGAAGAATGGAGAGTTCTGCGAAGGGGAAATCAATTTTTTTAGATGAGGGTGGTCTGGGAGGAAGGCCTCTCTAATTAAATATCAGCAGAGACCTGGAGGTGGAAGAGGCAAGGGCAGGACAAAGGCCCGAGAGGGGTTGGGGGCGGGGGGAGAGCAGGGGAGAGGCGGAGGCCAGACCCAAGTAACTGGGTAAGAGAGGCAGATTGATGGTTTAAGGCCTTCTTCATGAGATCTTTAGCTTTTACCATGGGGAAATGAAGCATTGCCAGATTTTGAGCAGAGGGGCTTCCTCCAGCTGCTGTGGGGGAGGGTCCTGGCCAGAGACGGGGGTGTGGGGGGCAGAGGGGGAGGCAGGAGACCGGGGAGGAGCCTGGGTTCCTCCAGCCAGCATGACAGTGGTACAGGCAGTAAGATTCTGGATGTATTTTGAAATAAGAACAGAAGGCACTAGGGATGTGGAGCATGAAAGCACAGGGTATCTCAAGGACACTTAGAAGGCACCACCAACTGTGGGAGCAGAGGCTATGGGGGAGCCTCGGGAGCCTGGGTCCTCATGGGGATGAGGTTGTGGGCATATGCAGTGCCTAAGTGGAGAGGTCAGGACTCCAGGGAGCCTGGAGACAAATGTGGGAGGCCCCAGCCAACAGGAGAGCGAGCCAATGACAAAGGGTGGCAAAGAGGAGCTAGGAGAACCCTTGTGTGAGTCCCTGCCTGATTGGCTCCATGTCCCTTAGGGGAGCCATCAGGACTTCCGGAGCCTTCAAGCAAAGTTCCAGGCCTCTCAGCTCGAGACCAGCAAACACCCCAAAAAAACCCCAAAGCCTGAGTTCAACAAACTTCTAAAGAAGTTTCCGCCACCTGAGCTAAGCGAGCACCCCAAGAAGCCCCTGCAGCCCAGCTGCACTGATCTGCCCAGGAAGTCCCCCAAACCTGAGCCAAGTGAACCCTCCAAGAAGTTCCCACAGCTCGAGGCCCCTCAGAAAGCTTTGCAGCCTGAGCCTGGCCACCCTGCCAACAACCCACCAGAGCCCAAATCCAGTGCCTTCCCCAAGAAGCCCCAGCAGCCTGAGCCCAACGAGGCCACCCCAAACCCCTCCCAGCCTGACTTCGGTACCCTTCCCAAGAAGCCCCCTCAGCTTGAGTTCAGTGTGCACCCCAGAAAGCCCCCACAGCCTCAGGTCGGTGGCCTCCCTAAGAAATCCCTGCCACAGCCTAATTTCGGTGAGTTCCCTCAGATGCCCCCCTGGAAGCCTACGTCCAGGGAGCCCCAGCCCCACTCCTCCCAGCCCGACTTCAGTACACTTCCCAAGAAGCCCCCACTGCCTGAGTTCAGTGTGCACCCCAGAAAACCCCCGCAGCCTCAGGGTGGTGGCCTCCCTAAGAAATCTCTGCCACAGCCTGAGTTTAGTGAGGTCCCTCAGACACCCCCCTGGAAGCCTGAGCCCAGTGAGCCCCACCCCCACTCCTCACAGCCCAATTTCAATGCATTTCCCAAAAAGATCCCAGCCCCTCAGCTGAATGACCTCCCCAAGAAGCTCCTGCACCCTGATTTTGGTGACCTCACCAGGAGGTCCTCAGAGCCTGAAGTCAGTGTGTTTCCCAAGCGGCCACGGCAGTCTGAATTCAAAGCACCCTCCAAGAAGCCCCTGCAGCCTGAGCTGGGGAGCCTCCCTAGGGTGTCCTCGGAGCCCGAGTTTGGCCTGCTCCCCAGGAATTTTCTGCAGCCTGAGTGCCAGGGCCCCCCGGGAAAGTTCTCGCAGCCCGAGTCTAGTGCTCTGCCCAAGAAGCACCTGCACGCTGATTTCTTTGGTGATCTCCCTAAAAAGCCCCCCCTCCCCGGCTCTGTTTCGGAGAGCTCACTCCCCACTGCCGTCACAGCCTCCCGCCCCAGGCTCCCACTCAGCCCTGGCTTTGGAGCCAGGCAGCAGAGGTCAGGAGCTCCCACTCAGAATGGAGGGTCGAGGCTGGGCCTCAAACCCAGCTACCCACCCCGGCGGAGGCCTCTGCCCCCAGTCAGCAGCCTGGGACCCCCTCCAGCCAAGCCCCCGCTGCCTCCTGGCCCCAGGGATGTCCAGAACTTCCGGAGAGCCACAGCCGCAGCCACAGGTGGGTCAGGGCAACCCATGCAGAAAGCTGGGGAAGACGCTCCCTGGCAGGGCCTGCCTCCCTCCTGCTCTCATCCCTCCACAGCTCTGAGGAGGACCCGTTCTGCTGGGATCCACTCCCAGGCCCAACAGACTGAAGACATCCTGCAGTGAGTGTGGGGCGTAAGCGGGCCCTGGCGCAGGTCAAAGGCTTGGAAGAGGCCCCTATCTCGGGTATTCCCACAGGGACCAGGACGAGGTCTACGAGCTGTATGACGATGTGGAACCCATGGACAACGCCAGCCCCAGCCCCAAGGGCAGAGGTTTGTTGGTGGTGGGGCTGAGCTCTCAGACCATCCTGCCCAGGCCCCTGGGGACCATTCATTGCAAGGGCATATTCTGCCATGCTGCTGGTGTGAAGCCAAGGGACAACCCATCTCCCTGGCAGTGCCAGAGGAGAAAGTAGAGGGCAGGAAGGGCCTTTCAAAAAAGTCCTATCAGCTCCTGATGGGCAGAAAAGGAGGAGGTAGGGCAGCCTAAAGGCCAACAGCCAGTGAGCATGGTGTGGCCGGGGGCGGGGGGGTGAGGGTGGTGGGAGAAGGTGTGAAAGAGCAGTGGAAGAATCAGGAAGTGGACTTCGTGGCATGCGATGCAGGGGTGAGCTGGAGCAAGCCAGCTCCTGACACGGATGAGGCCCGAGTACCAAGCCTAACGCCTGGGCGCAGACTGGAGGTATCCCTGAGTCGGGGACAAGGTGTCAGTTTCCACAGCAGACCTGTTGTGTTGGAGGTGCTTGCTGGATGTCCAGGTCGGACTTGGGCCTGAACTCAGGCATGGGGTGGAGACAAAGACCCCTGAGCCTGTAGTCCTAGACACTCTGTGCTCTGGGGTTCCTAAGGACCCTTTTTTCTCTCTTCTTCCAAGCATCTGCTCCTGGAGAGCAGGATAATGGCAAAGCAGACATGTCTCCAGCCCAGCTGCAGGGTTAATGCCTTTACCAATTTTGAGTGGGGGAAAAAAAAAAAGTGACTTTTACGCAAGCCTGTACGTGACCATCCCCGAACATGCACAACCGCCCCTGCCCCCACGGCAACAGCTGACCCCTTGTTCCGGACAGGCCTCAGGTGGAAGCCTGAGGACCCAAGAAGCAACTTGCCCAAGCCCTGAGTTTCCAGACTGTTTCCTGGCCCTATCTCTGGAAGGGCTTCTTACAGGGGAACCTTTTATTAAGGGTGCCTTTGGGATGCTCCAGCTTCCCCCGCAACCACCCACCCTCCACCCCTGCACCAGGTCTGCTGCCTCTACTACTCTTTCCTGAGCCCCTTCTGCTTCTCCTGGGCTTTCCTCAGGGGCTGCTTGCAACACCCCCTGTTAGCAGAGCTTCCTGACAGGGCTCCTCCTGCTTCCGCTCTGGTGAGGCTCTTGTGGCTGGGGTCTGGGAGCCACTCTTGGGGCCACGGACATGGGGAAAGGCAGTAACTGGCCCACCCCTTCCCCAATCCCAAACAGACCAGGAACAACGCCAGCTCTGCTCACTGTCCGTGCCCATGGACAATCGTCTCCCCATTCCATGCCAGTCATTCTGCAAGACTCCAATCAAATACACTTCTCAGATCTCTCCCTTCTTGAAACACTGTGTGGGCCCTCACTGGTAGTACTCATTGTCCCAAAGGCTACTTTGCCCTTTTCAAGTCTAACTGCCCACTCGGCCCCACTCCAGAGGTTCTTTGCACCGCTGGAAGGGGCTGAGGCCAGCAGACCTAGCTCTTACCCAGGATTTCAACAGGTCCCCCTGAGAGCCTGCCTTACCTGCATGGCCTGATTAGGGTCACACTGCCAAAGTCTGAGCCGCAGATATGTCAAGTCTGCCCTGCACCACGGCGCCTGGGGGCGTGCTCTACACTGTGCTGGGTTTGCAGGGGCCCTAGGGTGCCTCTGGGAGAAGGGGAAGCAGCCAGAGGGAATGTCCTGGGTGAGACTGTAGATGGCATCATCACATCTGAGCACCAGGCCGAGGCTGGAGTCTGGAGCAAAAAGCTGGGGGCTTCAGGTTCTGGATCCTTCACTCAACTGGTATTCATGAGGCTCTCGCCATAAGCCAAACCCCTGGCCATCAGAATCCTCCCTGGAAGGCTGGCAGTTTGCCAGGAAGTCAGCCCTCACCAGGCAGATCCCCCACCAGGCAGACCCCCCCCCCAATTTGGTCTCAGCACCAGCCAGGCCAGTCCAGGAACCCCACCCCACCAGCCCCTTCTCAGATGCCCACTTCGTCCACTCTAAGAAATGCTTTTGCCTTATTTTTGACCCAGATCCCATGACAATTCCCAGAAGCCAATCTACTCTAGGAGACAGACATGAAATGGCCTCAAAAGCCTGCAAATAAATCCTGCCTGTATCATTTCCAGCCAGATGACCTTGGAGTAGGATTGCTTTACCACTCAGAGCCTTTATTTCCCTCATCAATGAGCTGGGAATGACAATATTGCCTACTATCCTAAGTAAGAAGGTTGTTGTGAGGGCTGAAATGAGTTACTCTAGTAAACAGTTTCTGCCACGCCTGCCATGCAGGAGTTACGAAAACAAGAGCCAATCCACTAGAACTCACAACCCAGGAGAAAGGCCTGGGGAGAAGATGGGCAGGTGGGCAGGGTGGCGTTTGGGAGGGGGTGGATGTCCCGAGAACTGACCCAGGGAAAGCTCATTCAAGATCAAGCCACCAGTGTCGAAAGGGAGGCTGAGCCAACGGTCCCTGCCCTAACTCAGCGCTCTGACTGTTCCCAGATGACGTGCCATCTACCCAGCAACCCCCCAGGCCACCACAAGATCCCGAACTCAGGTACCACAGGGCAAAGGGCATGTACCACGGAGGGGCTGAGCTCTGGGAGGACACGGAGGGGGCCCCTGAGGAGCACATCTTCCTTAGGAGCATCCAATTCCTCAGGAAGGAAAAGGCCCCCCAGCCACAGCAGTTGCCACCGGCAGACCCAAAGACCCTGAAGCAGATCCGGAAGGCAGAGAAGGCCGAGAGGGAGTTCCGGAAAAAGTTCAAGGTGTGAACACCAGAATTCTCGACACAAGAGCCCTGGAGTTCTGGGCACAGCCCCAACTGACCAAGGCCCCATAAATCCCATCCTCAGAAAGATGGGGTTCCTGGGGTGAAAGCACAAAACAAAATCTCTAACATATCCCTCCCCAGTTTGAGGGGGAGATAGTGATTCAGACAAGGATGATGATCGATCCCAACGCCAAGACACGTCGTGGGGGTGGCAAGCACCTGGGGATCCGGCGCGGGGAGATCCTGGAGGTGATTGAGTTCACCAACAAGGATGAGATGCTATGCCGGGACACCAAGGGCAAATGTAAGTCAGACAGACCAGAAAGTCCTAGGGAAACAGGCTACCACCAGGGCTGGGAGCTTACCTATCCCACTCTCTTTGCAGATGGCTATGTGCCCAGAACAGCTCTACTGCCCCTGTGAGTGCTGGCCCTGACTGGGGGGTGACAGGGAGGGTGGGGTGGTCAGTGGGCCAAGGTGACTCTTACTGACCCAACTGTGCTCTCTGCCAGGGAAACGGAGGTGTATGACGATGTTGGCTTCTGGGGTATGTAGATGCTCTGGGTAGGCTGGAAGGGACCAGAGGTAGGCTGGAAGGAGGTAAACCCCTCACCCCATTTCCCTGAGGGCTGCTCATTATCAGTTTACGGGGAGAGGAGTCACTGCAAATCACCCTTCCTCGGCAGACCCTCCGGAGAGCCGACCATCCCCCCGGGAACGGTAAGGCCCACAGGTGTGGGTACCTAGGACAACCGGCCAGCCCAGCCACCCACTAACCCAGGAGTCTTGGATCCCAGATTGGCAGTCACAGAACCACCCAGGCTCATGCCTGCCTACATACATGAACCACATAAAGCACCTACTGAAAGTGATTCCTGCTTCTTGTCTTTTCTTTCCCTCCTGATTGGCACACAGTGGAGTCATGATCAAACACTTGGGGGGTCTGCGAGGTCGACCCCGTCCCTCCACGGTCTCACCCCTCAGGGAGAAACACCAGCAGGAGGAAACTGTGGCAGGGAGAAGGTGGCAAGGCTAGGACACCACAACCAAACGTTGACAAGCAGTGGCGGCAGCTCCACACAAGCTGCAAATAGCTGTGTAGCCCAAGCGGACCTACATATGAATGAGATCACATCTTGCGGGGGGAGAAAAGGGAGGGGTGACCCAGTTCTGACAGAGCCCAGGTATCACGTTCAGCCCAAACCACTACAGGACTAAATATGCTCAGAAACTCGCACCCTCCTCAGTCTTACTGTAGCAAAGAAAAGCTGCTATGGACTGAAAGTATATGCCGCCCCGCCCCCACTACAAGCACACACCACAATTCCTATGTTGGAAGCCTAACGCCCAATGTGATGCTATCTGGGGGGTGATTACTGTCTTTATAAAAGAGGCCCAAGAAAGTTCCCCTGCCACTTCCACCATGTGAGATCACAGCTAGAAAGTACCACCTATAAACCAAGATCAGGTCCCCTCACCAGACATGGATTCAGCCAGTGTTTTGATCTTGGACGTCCCAGCCTCCAGAACTATGAGAAATACATGTCTGTTGTTTATAAGCTGCCCAGCTTATGGTATTTTTGTTATAGCACCCAAAGTGGACTACGACAAAAGCCAAACTGGAAATGAGCCTGACACAATGTCTGTGCCCCAAAGAGCAACTGCACAGGAGGGAGAGAGAACGGCTCTCAGGACCGCTAATATCCAAGTGCTTTGTTACCAGCACTGGGAAATTCAAGTCCACTCAGGACTCGGTTTCCATAAAGAGTTCTCCTGAAGTGGCCGGGGTCCATGCCCTCCACCCTCGGGGTCCACAGACGAAGCAAGAATAGGGATGAGACCTCCAGTGGTCACAGCTTCAAGGGCAGAAAAGAAGACTGGCTTTAGCTCCCCAAACCGGAGGTGGGTGCCCCACAACACACAGGCAAAAAGCAAGCATCTTTTCAGGAACTGGTATTTATTATCAAAGTCATATTCGATGTCAACAAGATGCCACAACTACAAAAAAAATTGCGCACATTGCAATCTCAATGCAAACAGTCAAATGGAACCCCAGTCATTAAAAAAGTAATTCAAATTACCCCAAAAAGCAACTGAATTTTTTAAACATCTTTATACATCCAGCCAACAAATTAAAATGGTTAACAAGAAAAAATACAAATTCAGAGGTCTGGTATCGATGTTTAAAAAAGGCAACTGCTTAAGCATTTCTATCGATTCGAACATCAATCTCTCGGCCACTCAGCTTCATCCCATTCATCATCCGGCAGGCTCTCTCAGCCACCTCTGGCGACTCAAACTTAACCACACCGCACCCCTTGGACTTCCCGTTCTCCATCTTGATGTCAGCATACAGCACGTGGCCTGGGCACAGGGAGGGAAGAAGAGACCACAACTCATCAGGCAAACCCAGAGCTCAGCCTCAGTCTGGGCTCCACTCAGTCCAGATCACCTGTTGGATTTCGGTGGACAGAGTCAAAAGGGAGAGCGGCCCTGGCACACGACTGCTCAGAACACAACAGCCGGAATCCAGCGACTATGGCCCTCAGCCATGTTGCCATTCTTCTGCCAACAGGACAACAATCCACCCATGATAAGCCTTCCTGGCAGCTTCAAATGCATACTCGTACACTCAATAAAGTTATAAAGGGGGCTGTGTGAAGCCAACCTTATACATGAGTTTTACAGAGGCTTCATCTTCCAGACCCCACACCACAGCATTTACGAGGCCATCGTGATATAATGGACGCTTCTGTACTGTCCACACACAGGCTGCGTCCTATCTCACAAGTGGGTTTCACATATTCATTCAAGTACTGGTTAAGCATCCAGGTATGTGTCAAGCATCACCATGAAACAAGTCTATAGGGGAAGAGCTAAGGACATGACCGTGTAGCCTATGCTAGGGGGCCCTCATTTCTAAAGCCATTAACTCAACCCAAGGGAAGGTCAACATCTAGAGGGCTTCTCATGGGACAGCTCTAAAATGCTAAAGCCCACCAGAAGGTAAACTCTTGCTATAATAGCATGAAATAAAGCACTTTTGGAGAATGACACTTGCAACTCAGGGTTCAGGGACAGGAGGGAGATGAAATAGGAAGGACTAAGTTACAAAGGGGCTAGTGAGTTTCTCTTGTTGGCAGATGGGCACCTCCAGGCATCTGAGGCAGGGCAGCAGCCTGATCCAACCTGACTTTTCGGAATACCTACTACAATGTGGAAACTAAGTGGGGCGAGGGCAAGAAGGCACACTATGGCTCAACAGCTGCCCCAAAAGAAGAACCAGGAGAAGCAGCAAAGTGGTGCAATCTGAACTACCAGTGAAACAGGAAATGGGAAACACTGAGGAGGCCTTGACCCAGCAAGCCACCCAGACTTCTGGCTTAGGTCCCAGGCTCCCACTTGACACGGTTAAAAGAACAGAGGTGGTGGGAGTGAGGGGCAGAGATTCACCCGGGGACAACTTCACTTCCTTTCAGCCACACAATGAGCCTTTCAGAATGGTGGCCTGGTGTGCCAGGAAACCACAACCAGAGAGCCCCTCAGCCTCATTCACACAAAAGCTCACCCCTGGGAACTTCTGAGGAAGTGCTTTGAGAGGCATGAACCAACAGTGCGGTGGTAGAAAGCAACCTCATCTGTTTTTATTCAGCTTTGTCACGTAGAAGCCATGTGACCTTGGCAACGTGATTTTGCCTGACATCTGCAAAATGGGGACATCACCTCCTTTCAAAAACCATAAAAGGAGAAGGATGGGGTTGAAATGAGAACACAGGTGAGAAGTGTCTGACACATAAGAGGAAACTCAACAACTGGCTTGAATACTTGCACAGGCAGAAAAATGGCAAGTCCCATTGGTCCTCGAGTCATGGCAAGTGGCTGTGAAGACCAGGATGGGAGCTCCACTGCACCCTTCAAATGCATCACTAACAAGCTAAGACTTCTGAAGCCACAACACATGGAAGCACCTAGAAAGCCTTTCCCAAACACTTACCACATTCGTTGAATTTGTCTTTTAGCATCTTCCATGTAAAATCAAATGGGAGCTAAATGGAAAAGGAGAAACTGATGAGTGATACAACCAAATCCTAATGTCCTAATGCATAAACACCAGGGTCTCTCTGAGAGGAACTTTCAGGACTTCTTGTAACACCGAGAAATAGAATACCCTTCAAACTGAGATATCAGCAGAGAACAAAACACACCGGTCTGGAATGAGGTTCGAAACCGGCACACCAAGTGCACTCCCTTTGTGGCATTAACTGTCTAAGGGCGAATCATGCAGAGAACAGTCGCCTATGGTAAGCAGCCCACAGACCATTCAACAATAACTGAAGGTGGTCAATTTGGTATAAAGATAAAGCAGATATAGTAGCCCTTTGTCTCTGTCATGCCCAGGTGTAGTGGCTCTTCAAGCTAAGGGAATCAAGAAGCTAGGGTTCCTGAGCTCACTGGTTTCCACCTAGCAGTACGAAAACCCGGGGCTTCTGTTGCACAGAGTTCATTATGCTCTCCCATTCCCTCCTTATCCTACCAGCACCAGACTTTGGGGACAGTAGCAAGGTGGCCTTAAGTGCTTCTACTCTGCCTCCCTACTGAGGGCACCAACTCTGACGCCAACCCGCCCCCTCCTCCCTTTGTGCCTACCACCACCACCACCAAGTTGCTGAAGAACCACTTACATTTCTCACAAATATCTGGCAGGCCTTCCTGGCCACCCCAGGAGCATGGCCTCCAGCTCCGCCAAAGGAACCTGCGAAGCTTCCTCCAAAGTTGCCACGCTCCATCTCGATGGCGCGGTCAAAGCTGGCACCGCCACCGCCACCCATGGCCAGGCCCATGCGCTCAATGCCGGCGCCTAGGGCTGGACCCATGGCAGGACCCATGCGCTCCAGGCTGTTGGCGCCCATGCGCTCCAGGCCCATGCGCTCGAGACTGTTGGCACCCATTCGCTCCAGGCCCATGCGCTCCAGGTTGTTGGCGCCCATGCGCTCCAGGCCGGTGGCCATGCGATCCATCACGGGGCCCATGCGCTCCAGGCCAGCCCCCATGCCTGCGGGCACCATGCGCTCCATGCTCAGGCCCATGCGCTCGATGGCAGGGCCCATTCGCTCCACACCAGAGCCCATACGCTCAATGGTCTGGCCTACGCGGTCGATGGGCGCGGCCATGCGCTCAAGGCCAAAGCCCATGCCGGCACCCATGCGCTCCACGCCAGAGCCGATGCGCTCCATGGTCTGGCCCATGCGCTCGATGCTGGAGGCCATGTGGTCGAGGCCCAGTGGGCCCATGCGCTCGATGCCGGAGCCCATGCGCTCAACTGAGCCCATGCGGTCCATGACCAGGCCCATGCGCTCAATCTCGGAGCCCACACGATCCATGCCATGGCCCAGGCCTGCGCCCATGCGCTCCATGCCGGCACCCCCAATGCGGTCAATGCCAGGGCCCATCCTCTCGATCCCAGGGACACTGCCTCCACCTCCACCTGGAACAGGGACACAAAACACAGGCAGATATCAGGGACTTGCACACCTGTGTGCACACCATGCCAGGAGGGTGACCTGGGTGCAGAGGCTTGGGCACTTCACAAGCTCAACCCCAGTTCAGGAACTAAATCCCACAACAATTTATCATTAGACATCCCTCAAATGTCGACAACTGTTAAGGCGGGGTAGTGACGACATCATTCTTCCTATTACTGTGCAACAGCTAAAATTTCCATAGTAAAATTTTAAAAGGGAGAAAATCCACCCTGGAGAACTTGTGTCAACAATGTTCTCCATGTTATTTCAGAAGCGCTAGTACTTGTAACTACCTTTGTGAGCCATGGTTGTCAGTTCCTGAGAACTCTGAGGTCTCCCCACCAAATTTAACTGAGAAATGCTCTCGATGAAGGAAGCTCAGAAACCCCAACCTCAGTTGGTCAGTCTGTGTGATGGATTACATGGATTATATGTGACAATTCCAATCACTCACAACCTTTACCCTTCTCCCAACCTGTCCCTCTCAGATGCCCTGCTGATGGCCAGTATGGCTGCATTTCCTTAGCACCCCAGGCATAAAGCAGCTAGTATACAGCCACGTAATTAAGAGATAAAGAAAACAACACCAATATAGATCCTCTATGTCTAGATGGACAGACAGCTACTTCCAGGGAGCCTTACTCTGTGAGGAATACCCCCAAATGAGCTGTGCGTAACTCTGCTGGCTTTGGAGGAAAAGAAGTCAATGGCACTGCAGAGTAGATCCTAGAAGCGGCCTAAGATCAGTTCCCAATGCCATGGTTCGGCTAGACACATGCTGGAATGTCAGCAATGCAGTGACCCTGTGAACCTGGTAACTCTGGACAAGGAGGGTATGGCTCCACCTCCAAGGCCACAGCCCACCACTTTTCCACCATGCAGAGCATCAAGGTCCCTCTCACTCAAGCTTCACCACCACCACCACCACCACCACCACCACCACCACCACCTGCCTCTGAAAAAGGTCAGCTGAGCCCACAGCCAGCCCATTCCTGACCCAAGCGGCCCAGTGCAAGATGTGAATTCAAGAAAAGGAGACTCAGAAGTTTCTGTGAGTCTCTGACTGACCTCACGTGTCACTCCACTTCCTCCAGGACTATTTCCTTAGTCATGCTGAATAACAGCACACCAAGTGGCAAAATATAAACACAATTTAAGAAACACAAGTTCTGCTCTGAGAGCAGAAATTTCTCAGAAACTAAAAAAAAAAAAAAGGCAAGATAACTAGAAAAGGGCAGGTAGCATGCTCAAGAACATCAGAAATCAGGCTGACCCCCCGGATGCCAAAAGCAGCAGAGAACAAGGGAAAAACGGTGCCCATGTGGAGTTTTAGAATCAGCGCACCACAGAAATAACCAGCAAGTGGAGTTACCAAGGAAATGCCAAGGCACTCAGAGCCATTGGGGGGGGCGGGGGGAGATCAAGCTGACAAAAGAAGTTCATTTAGTTTTAAGTACCCATAAAAAAAAAAAGGTGTGTATTAATGGAAGGATATAGTCCAAAATGTTTACAGCACTCATCACTGGGCAGTGAGATTGTAGATAATTTTTTAAAAAATAATTTTCTGAGTATCAGTACAAATGTACAGTTTAGTAAGCATTTGTTAGAAATGGAGCTACTGTACTTTTATAATTAGGTATTTACTTTCAGGAATTCACAATTTTATGGTATTTAAAACAACAAAGACCCCAAATTACATGGATATTATAATAATGACAACGGCTAACGCTTACGTAGCACTTATGTTGTGTATTCTCTTTTATGCATTGACTCATGTACTCTACACAACAACCCTATGAAGTAGATACCATTATATCCCCATTTACAGTATGGAAAACAAAGAGGTTCAGTAACTTGCCAAATGTCACACAGCTAGGACAAGACAGAGCTGGTTCCCACCCAGGCAGTCTATTTTAGAGCCCATGCTTTCCACCACTACACTCTACTATCCCCCAGTAATAACAGCCTATTCTAAAAATCAAAACATCAAAACTAAGCGTTTCCTACCTCCTCCCTGCTTTGCAATGATCTCTCCTCTCTTCAGTGCATTACTTAGGATTTCTAAGGAAATCAGGAAGAAAAAAAAATTAGCCAAATTTCTCTATGATAACAGAAATTTGTTTATTACAGATTCCAGAATAAGAATATTACTAATTTAAAAATAAAACAAGGAAGGGGGAGGGGTTAAGAAATACACACACAGACAGGATCATTTTACTAGAAAACTGTTAAGAGTCCTTGATGATGGGTCATGATACTAGGATCCCATGTAGCTCCAGAGTCTGAGCCCAGTTGGCAAGACCATCTGGGAATGCGCCCAGCAGAGCTAAGTAAGAGCCAGTGTGCACCAATGAAGTGAACTTAGAAAATCAGAGCAAGAATGGGGCCAGTGGCACAGTTTTCTAAAGCTGGTCCAGAGCCTCAGTACTCCGGCTGAAGCCTGCACTCACCCACCAGATCCAATCAACACCTCACAGTCATCCTTTAGCAAACTGAAGCTGTGGATATACTTACTGCCAAAACCCTGAAAACCAGCAGCAACTGCGTGCAGTGCTGAAGTATGACCTCATTAACAAGTCATGCATGGAAAGACTCCAGCAAGCTAAGCCCACCAGCCCCACCTGGAAGGAGCTGGGTGTGATGATGATTAAGTGACAGACAAAGCTTCAGGAAAATAAAAACCCCAACGCATCCAAACCACATCCAACACGTTGTCGAAAACAGAAAACACTGTTGCTTGTTTGCCCACGATTCATCCAAACCTCTTTATAAATTTTGTCTAATGCTGTAGGGTTAGTACTAGCTTTTAAAAGTTTCTTCTCAGCTCTTCACCGTGTAAAGAGATTTGTACCCACCCCCCTTCTCTGGTCACAAAGTGTGCTCAGCAATGTGGACCAATAGCCCCAGAGCATATCTAACTTTATGACTGAGACCACAGAGATTAACCCTAACCCCACAGCTGTTTCTGGTACTACAACTACCTGCTACAGGAAGGACGTGGGAAAGCATACCAAGAAACAACAGACCTCCAGCCTGCAAACAAGTAGGGCTTACTTATTCCGTGACACCGATCCTGCTCAGCATACCCAGGCCTAGCTTCACTTTCCTAAATCAGAACTTAGATCAAAATATTCCTTGCAAAAGCTTCACAATCGGCACACCACTGATTTGAAGAAAAAGGAAAAATTCTTTTCATGGGCATTCACAGACCTCCCTGACTCTGAACTTGAATCTTTCGACCCCAGGTAGACCCTCACCTCCAAGTCTCTGCACCTGATGCTGTCAGCCTTCTCTATCCTGCCAGTACACCCTCTATAGTTACACTGAACTCTGACACCCAGCCCCTCCAGCTTCAACTGCATCTCCTGCACGGTCTTGCACTTCTGCTCAGATCCAGTGTTCTCAGCAGAAAACTTCTATCAGCCACGTAGGAAAACGATCACCTTTGTGTGTTGCTCACCCGTCTGCCAAGGGCCTAGGAACCAACATCTTCACTGACACCCTCACTAGGCCACTTCTATGTACGGACGTCTGGTGCTGCCCTGAGTCACTGAGCATCGTCTCCTCAGCTGCACCCCCTTCTTCAAGATCAAGGACCACAAGTCTACATCCCTGCACCACCAAGTACAGTGGTTTGCAGAAACAAGGGCAAAGATCTACTGCCTTGATAGTAGAGAAGGGACACTGAATGGGGAGACACTACAGAAAGTAGCACCGAAACAATTCAACTTTCAAGTGAAAACCAGAAAGGAGAGAGAAATCAAGAACTGAATAAACAAAACAAAACAAAAAACCCATCCAGGTCAACTAGTCTGAAATCCCAACTTAAACTTAGACACCTTTTTACTAAATTGGGTCTGATCACAAGTAGCAGCAGGGAATTCCAGAACAAAGCCCTTTGCTCTTGCCCATGTCACTTTGGGAGGACTCAGGACAAAGAGACAAGAGAGTCTCAATCAGAGAGAAGGTGGCAAAGTAGCAGGAGACAGATGACATTTCTATTCAGGTCGGGACTGGAGGAGTTTCCTGTTGCCATGAAACATAATGACCTCACTAGATCCACCCCTTCTCCACGAACCAGGACAAGGCCACCAGCCTCATCACAGAGGTTGAGAGGCACCACAGTGTGGCAAAGAATTAAAGGCCTAAGGCAGGAAGAAGAGCCTATGGAAGCAAAGTCATGTGCCATCTTGTTCTTCTTACCCTCAGTATCCACAAATTGCTTTTTGCAGCCAAATGAAAAGTTTTTTAAATATTTTTAAAAATATCCTGCTGCCGGGGCGCCTGGGTGGCTCAGTTGGTTAAGCGGCTGCCTTCGGCCCAGGTCATGATTCCAGGGTCCTGGGATTGAGCCCCACATCGGACTCCCTGCTGAGCAGGCAGCCTGCTTCTCCCTCACCCTCTGCCTGCCACTCCCCCTAATAAAAAAATAAAAAATCTTAAAAAAAAAAAAAATATATATATATATATATATCCTGCTGTTCCAGGACACCAAAACACAATCAGTCATAGTAATAAGAAACTTTCAGCTAACCTAGTCACATAAGGATTATGAACTCATCCCCAAAATTCTAAAGCTTTGGGATTAACTACAATAAAACTAGTCAGTCACATCAGACAAGCACAAGGAAAAAAAAAAAAAAAGTAAATCTTCACTACCAGCCTAGTAAGACACAAGAAAGTCCTTCCAGCTACTTAACTGCCAGTAGGGAAAAAGAGAAACAAGTCTCCACCAAACAACTGTTTCCCTCCACTCTGAGGGACACGGTTTCTAACAGTTCCTGGTTTTCATGGAGGACACAACACAAAGAGGATGGGAGTCCCAGAAATAATCCGCAGAAGAATCTGGTCTCACTGATGAGCTGGATGATCAATCTTTCTAGGACCTTCATAAATTCTAAGAACATATCTAATACAAACTTACACAAAAGGGCTTAAAATCCTCACACCTAACTCAATGGGTCCCCCAAAGACAGAGGCTGAGCGCTCTGAGGCGGTCACCTAGAAGCCTCACATCTGCACAGAATGAGAAGCAGGTGAAGATGGGGGAAGAGTATGGATCCACGCTCCAAATCGCCTTTGACAGACACAAACTTAAGAGCCCCCAACTGGACAATCTCTTTTGCACCATACTAATGAAGAATTAAGCTGGCGGATTCTCAGAAACATCTAAACTCAAAACGGGAGAGGGGAGAGACATTTACCGAGAAGTAAAGAAACTGCTTTGCAATCTAACCAAAACCGAAACAAGAGTTTCTCTGCACTTCGGCACAATACGCCAGGCCTTCCAGCATCAGAAAACTCCAGTTCCCTGAGGCCTCTTTTAAAGGTACCAGCAAGCACACCCTGCCATCCGTTAACTAGACCACCACAGTGCCCTGGACAAGGGAATTCACACCCCTCTCAGCAGGGTCTCCGAAACCTCTACCACTCCAGAGAGCCGGTGCTGGGTAACGCAGCAGTTCTAACTCCCACAGCAAGCAAACATCTTATACCAGTGCAACCAAAGAAGCCACCTGAAAAAACTAAAGAAAAATGGTTCTATTGATACCAATAAAAAATTCAAGGACCAGAAGTTTTTACCTAGGTCTAAAAAATGTTCAATTTTTTAAAAGACTATGGAAAAACAGCTGACTTTGCCTAAGAAAGAACCTCTGGCCTGAGGGTGAGCCTGCACCCCAGGGGGTGAGCCCCCGCCCACGTGGAGCCTTCTTACCCATTCCTCTGCCAAGGGGCTCGCCAAAGCTTCGAGACATTCCCATCTTGTCTCTGGCAAAGTCTCTCTCAAATCCTGCACCCATGCCACGCTCCATCTCTGTGGAGAAAAATATTACCCTAGGCCTTTCCAGGAATACCACTATGTTTTAGACATGACAAGTATACTACAGGCACACAACAGCCGCCACCAAGTCAGCATGTCCACTCTTTCTATAGAGAAACCATCATTCATCCTTTTTTCCTTAAAAAGGTCACCTCAAGTGAATCCGTGAAAACTACCTACCTTTAATCCATTAAGGACTAACTGACAACTTTCAGGAAAGCCCCCCGTGAGTAAGGTACACCAAGCACCTGCTCCTACAGCAACCGGCATGGGCGCATGCGGAGTCAAAGGCAGACTGCGGTAGCAGCTACCACCTGCCCGGTAATTCCCACGTGCCCCGCCCCACCCAGGGCTCTAGGTGTGCTAACAGTTCATGGAATCCCACAAGAGCCTGCAACATCACTGCCCCTTTACCAAGAAAGAGGCTCAAATGCCTTAGTAACTTGACCAAGGTCACATGCCCGGTTAAGCGGTGAGGCAAAGGCTGGAACCTAAACCCGATGCAAAAATCCATGCTCTACTAACAAAAGCACATCCACACACAATATAGAAACATGCCTGTATATAACGGGACATCTCTCCTAACACAGGTAGTTTCATCTACACAAGGATGTTGGTAACTTCATTATTTTTTTTCTATGCTGACAGCCAAGACTTATGTTTTGCAACAATCTTTTAAAAAAAAAAGGTCTTAGCTTCTATGGGGAAAAAGCCTTACCACAGCTGTAAACTGCTGGAGAAAGCCTTTGATGATCCCATTATTGGCTACTTCTTTCCTCTAAAGCAAGACTTAAGATGTGTATCACACTGTGTCTCCCTCCCATACTGAGAGGTCCTTGAAAACTCTAGTTAATGTTGCTCCTTAAAAATCAGGTGCTATATAATGATCACCTTTTATCGCATAACTACCGAAAATAGTTATATGCAGCTCAAGTCCCTATACTTTTCAATGAAGTGAACAAGCCTACCAAAGGGGTGGAAGCAGGCTAGCCATTATGAATTAATTAGAAAATGCAGCAGAGGGGCGCCTTGGTGGTTCAGTCTCTTAAGCGACTGCCTTCGGCTCAGGTCATGATCTCCGGGTCCTGGGATCAAGCCCTACATCAGGCTCCCTGCTCAGCGGGGAATCTGCTTCTCCCTGTCTGCCTATGCACCAACCCCCTTCATGCTCACTCTAGTTAAAAAAAAAAAAAAGAAGAAGAAGAAGAAAAGAAAACAGATTTTAGCAATGGTGAACTTGCTATTCATAGTCTGAATAGACCCAACTGAATCTCATAGGTTGGTGGCATGCCATCTGCTGAAAATATAACTAACTTGCGCAAGCTTGCATGTGGTAGGCAGAAGGGAAATCCCAGAGCGGCACTGTAATGGACAATGCTCTGCTGTACTCCTTTAATCCCTATCATAAGGGCATAAAAAAGGCAGCACTCCGCCCCCTTGAGATAAGGAAGTCATATGTAGGTATTAATTTGTCAGCAAAGGCCCTCAGAACTCATCTTCCCAAACGAAAACAAAAAGAAAACCAAACAACTTATCTTCCCAACGGTCAACAGGCTCTACAGTTCAGGGAACCCTCTGTGAATTCCAATGTACTACCCAAAAAGAGAGTTTTCCTTGCCAAATATTGTATCATATCATTGTCTGGCATTTGATGACTTTTTAATTTGTAATTTTTAATATCTATTCTATCAGGACTTGACCTGTACTGTTGACTGGCCGAGACTGATTTCTCATCAGTCTGAGGTCAGCACCCACGACCTTGGTGGATGCATTACGGTCACCAACTAAACATTAAATTAAATCCAAAACATCTTTATCAACTTTTCCCCTGATAAAGTTGACTGCACTCAAAGCTCAGAACACAGCTCAAGTGGAAGTAGAGCATTCTCTGTTGTCTACTGCAGAGGATGATGAGGGAGGACTCGAAGTACCTTTATCTCGGAACATCTAAGAACACTGCATCAGAACACATCCTCCCACTGTTGCTCTCCAGGAGAATGAGCACTGTGAACCTTTGATCACCAGGCCCAGAACTGTGACTGTGGCACTCCACCTGCCAGATTACCAAGGACTTTGCTCACACTGCTCAGCACAGCCCCACCCCTCTCCATCCACTTCTCAATGACATCACTCCACTGCTCAAACGAAAAACCCCATTTCCTAATGACTCATCTGTTTTGAGCAAACACTTTACCAAGCCAGACTCCTCACCTTTTATTAGAATTCCTATACACATTATGAGCTACAGGCTAGCCTGAAAGTACACTGGAAATGCAGACCTTTGTCCCTTTCATTCCTAACGGTGAGGACTTCCTCATATCTTTTTATCATCATCTAGAACAAGGCAAACCCATGAAGAAGGGCAGTTTATTCATCAGAATTTTCCTTCTTTCCAGTTTGACAGTTATCCTAGGAAGAGACTCGCTTGCTCTATTCTATCTTCACAGTAAAGATACTGCAGGTCAGCAAAGAAACATTTAAATGCAAATCTTTAATGACTTTCCATCCCAGGGAAGTTTGTGTTTAAAGGAAGCAACATCCCCACAGGTGGGGGTCAAAGAGTCAAACCAACCCCCAAAGGATTTCAGAAATACAGTCGACAGGGTTTCTCAAAGCACACTCTACAGGCCCACTGAGAAGGGGATGATGCCCATGCTGGAGTCAGTTCTGAAAGGCAGGATCACAGTGTGACTAAGAGCCAGGCTCTGGAGCCAGATAGCCGGGATCCATATATATCCCATTATAACTAGCCATGTGACCTTAGGCAAGTCACTCTCTGGGCCTCAGTTTCTGACGAAATGGTGATAAAAGTACCTACAAATCATGTGGTTCTTGCAAGGACTAAATGAAAAAACAAACTGTTACTATGATAGTATATTTCTATTAAGGGGATGAAAGCTCCGAGTGATAGTACACCAAAATTTGCACTATGTAAATGCTAAATTAAATCAACGTCTCTGCTCACAACTCAGAGTTTTATCAGAGCAGACGATCAAGAACTGATGCACTCCATCACTCCAGGAAAGATATGAATTTGATCAAAAACTCCAAAGAAACTAAAACTAATCCCTTACACTTGAAGACAATTTTAAAATGAGCAAAACATAACCAAAGATATCTACAGGATGCTTGCTAGTGCTGGAGACAACAAAAAGCAGTATTTTTATTGGGTAATTATCAGGGAGATTCAGAACACAACACACAGTTTAGTGACTAACGGGATTAACACCTACTAGGAAGTCTAGCTTCTGGAATACAAACTTGTGATTTTAATAACATTTAAGGCAATTCAAAAACATCGAATTCAACAGAAAAGTGGAAGGGGCAATTATTCATTAAAAATGGGTGTGCTGCCTCAAGGTCACCCAAGAGCCAACAGCTAGCAGGGGGGGCAGGTGGAAGCAGGAAGGAAGCATAAGTCTTACCGTTTATTCTGCCCATGTTCATCCCAGATCCAAATCGACCCATGTTTTCCATACCACCACCAAAAGGTCCCTCCATGCCTGCAAGAGACATTCGACATTCCCATTTGAGCATCATTCCAATGAGACAGCTCCAACTCATCAGGAAAAGAAAGATTTTTTCACAAGTTTCACCCTGGGCATTTTCTGCCAAGAACTTCCTTACCAAGTGTAAGGGCTTTTGGAGAAAAAATGCTAGTGCCCTCACCTAAAAATCACCATCTTCAAAAAGCTAATCTGATCCAACCCCCTTAACAGACAAGCAAAGAGAGGCCCAGAGAGATGGAGTGATTTGCCCAAGGTCACAGAGCCAGTTAGTGAGAAAGCCAGAACCAAAAGCCAAGATACCCAGTGGAAAGAGTGACGGGAAAAATTAATTTCTAGACTCAGTTTTTGGAAACCAAAGTGAGAATTCATGCAAGGCTTAAGGGAAAAGAAAGAGGAACGGTGAGAGAAAACCATACCTAAAAGTGATTACATTTGTACTTCATTTTAAATCTCTTACCTCCCATTTTATTTATTCCAAATCCTATGCCTTCCATTCCCATTCCTTAAAAAGAAAAAGTCAATGCAAACTAAAATTATGTCAAAGCAGTAATGTTTGAACTTAAAAAGCACAAGTAATTCCAAACCAGCAAGTGAACAAAGAACATCCCTGGTTATGAATATATTTTAATCGACAAGGCAAAGGAGGACAGGGGGGGCTCTACCATCTCACCTGTCAAACTATCACATTCCAAGAAACTATGTCTTTAACAAGTCTTTAACAAAATAATCACCACATGACTCAAAATTCTTTACACATACAGTTTTAATAAATAACTACGTCAGACCATTTTAAACATGATATATAATTAGCCAGTACAAACTGGAGAACACTCACTTTTTTAGAAGCTTATTTTAGGGAACATTAAGTTTAAAAAGATAAAACTCTCTAAATAAACAGTTCCTAAAAACAGTGAGGCTTCCCTCCCCACCACCCCTTTCTTCTTAGGCATTAGTTAGGGGGCGGGGGGTGGGGGTGGCAGTCAAACTGATAGGGCCATATGAGGTCATGGTCCAGGGCGCTGAGGTAAGCCCAGAGTTTAATCTGGGAGGGAGACAAGGGATATGCAGAACTAACAGTAGCAGGGTGAAGGGACATCCTTCCTGCAATTCAAAGGATTTCAAGAGAGACCTAAGACTACCGTAGTCTAGATGCCGTATCAACACCAGGCGAGAGCCCAAGGGGTGTCTGGGTAATAAGACTGTGGCAGTGCTGTGGTCCCATGGTCAGGAGACCTATAGTCTCTGTCACTAACTGATAGTGTGACCTTGAGCAAGACCAACTCTCTGGCTTGCCTTCTTTTATCGAACAGCTTAACTACCTCAGCTCGGAAGGTCATGAAAGGATAAAATGCAAAGTATAACAATTTTCAAAAAAAGGATTCAATTCAGTAAAAACACAAAATATTATTTTTATCAAAATGAATCAGAGATGAATGAGGGAATTTTGCCCCCATTAAATCTTTATTCCATTTGAAGTACTCAATGTCCAATTATCCCAAGAGTTCACTTGACTAACTTCCCCAGACACCTCCAGTCAAAGTACACTGTGGTTCTCACCTGCGGGTCCTATGTTTCCCATGCCAATGCCTTTATTCAGGTGATTGGCATCAATAGGCTGTCCTCCTGGGCCTAACCCCATGCCAATACCACCAAGTCCATCTGAAAAGAAAAGAGAAAGTTGTAAGTGTAGAGTCCACTTAGAAAACCGTAACCTTCCAAGGGAAAAAAAGCCTTTGTTTACTGTGCTGTAAATGTCACACTCCATTCCCATCCACCCACCTCCACGGGCAAACCCAGGGCCTAATTCAGAATTCGGCACTGGTACACTTGGGAGCTATCCCTTTCAAGGCATAACTTTTCATACGCAATTACAGATTAGAGTTTGTGATATGTATTAAACAAGCACAAGTGAAAATCAGTTACTTGAAAATTACAGAGAAGAATTATGAACCCACATGTTAAGAATCACAGATACTTATTTGTTTCCCTAAATCTCGAATTGAGAAATGCGTGATTAAAAAAGGCAATTAAGGGGAGCCTGGGTGGCTCAGTCAGTTAAGCATCTGCCTTCGGCTCAGGTCATGATCCCAGGATCCTGAGATCGAGCCCCGCATCAGGCTCCCTGCTCTGTGGGAAGGCTGCTTCTCCCTCTCCCGCTCCCCCTGCTTATGTTCCTTCCCTCTCTCGCTGTGTCTCTGTCAAATAAATAAAAATCTTAAAATAAATAAATAAAATAAAATAGGCAATGAAGGACATTGGATGGCCAGCAGTGCAAATATGCCCAACCTCCACCTCCCAACCTGGTAGCCCAAAGGACTTTTCCCAAGAAAATACAATGCTATAGAACAGCAAATTAACACACTGGGCATACACTATTCTCTGACTCCACTGTGGGCCATTTTCCTAACAGTGAACCTAGTGTATCTTCTGCCCAGAAATCTTTCTAACCTGTGGATCAATACCCAGTCCACTCTCAACTCCATGCTCCACACACAAGCAGGGATGTAAGAATACAGACTGGTCTCAAAACAGCCAACAAAACCTGATAGTGATAGCATCACATTTGTGATGCTCTGAGTGACCCTGGTCTGAGGCTTAAACCACGACCGGGTGAGACATTTTTAAATGGAAACCAAGCTCATTAAAAACAACAACAACAACAACCCCCGATACCAGTTCACAAATATTTAATCTATTTAACAGCCCTGTGTTTTTAAATTGCACAGAAACAGCAGCAAGAGATCACCAAGGTTATTTACTCCCCAAAGCAATCTCTGAAACGTGCTAGGAGACCAAAAGTCATGGACAATGGGATCCCTAGGGCCTAGTGTGTGCCAGCCAAGGCTCCCAAATAGCCCTCTTCCCACCTCCTCTAGGCACAAAAGTCAACAAGAGCCATCGCCCTGATCCTGAGTGATCACTGCCAAGTGGCCACACTGATTAGGACAAAGAAATGTGGTCCTTCTCTAAAAAATGTTTATTTTCAACAGATAAGCCATCTTCTACTCTTGAAGCCACTGACCTCCCCTCAAAACCTGCCTCCATTGTGCTTTCATAATATTAAACCACAAAGGCATTTGTGTTTCTGTTCTAGTCTAGGCTCCCATTCAATTCAATCTAATGGGCCTTAGGCCTGAGTCCCTCTCCAGACCAGAGACAGTCCCTGGTCCTCTGAAAAGATCCTCCCCAACTGCCCCACCTGGTAGACAGTTCTCCCAACATAGCACAAACAAGCTCTCCTCTCCTGCCACTCAACCCCGTCTTCCTTCTGACTCCCCTGCCCTCCCGCTGCTAGAAGCCCTCTCACCGCTGCCTATGCTCAGGCTTCACTCAGCCCTGTGAGCTTGCCAAAAAACATGCCTAGGGCTTTACTAATATGCACCATTTCCATCTGTGAGGTGACCAGTCACTTAGCCTTCCCTGTCGGACACTCTTTCACCTGGATGTTTCAAGAGACCCTATATAAAAATTTGGATTGTTGTACTTCACATACCATAAGATGCATCCAAAGTGTATAGTTCACTGAGTTTTAGCTTAGTTGGAGTTACATTACAACTACTGCCACCATCTAATTCCGAAACACTGTCATCACCTCAAGAACAATTCTCCACTTACCCCTCTCCCCAGCCAACCACTAATCTACTTTCGGTCTATGGGATTCACCTACTCTGGACATTACCTACAGATGGAATCAAGGTTCATCCACGCTGTGGCAGTTATCAGTACTTTGTTCCTTTATATGAGTAATACCCCATTCTATAAATTTACCACATTTATTCATTTATCAACTGAAATCATGCTACTAGGAACATCCGTATATAAGTTTCTCTGTGGACGTTGTTTTCGGGCCCTTGGAATATACCTAAGAGTGGCACTGCTGGGCCATACAGTACTAACCAATCTCTTCTGAACCCAAGTGCAACCTGGTTTTAATTCCCTTTACAGTTTCTGGTTCTTCCTTCCACAGGATACTTTCAAAACACCCAACTACATCCTCTAGGATGTAGTCTGCCTCACCACAAAAGTAATCCTAACAACCTTTCCTAAGTTGTGAATCTCTGTTCATTTCTCACCCTGAAAAATTTATAGAAAAACAAAAACCAAACACTTTCTGAAGCTTTCCCTTAAGAACGATCAAGGGAACTGCAGAATAACATGGCACAAGCTCAAGGGTAAGTGTAGTTTTCTGGGTTTTTTTTTTGGTTTTTTTTTTAAGATTTTATTTGAGAGAGAGCAGCAGAGAGCACAAGCAAGGAGGAGAGGGAGAAGCAGGCTCCCTACTGAGCAGGGAGCCCAATGTGGGGCTCGATCCCAGGACCCTGGGACCATGACCTGAGCCGAAAGCAGAGCTTAACCGAATGAGCCACCCAGGTGTTCTTTTCTGGTTAGTATTAATCAAATTCAAAACCTAAGCCATATTGAGACTACTTACGGGGAAGTTGCTGTGGACGCTCAGGAGGAAAAAAATCTCCCTTTGGTAAGGCCCTTTCATCCTGAAAAAGAAAGTGACTAAATCTCAGTATTCCTTCCTTGAAGCAAAGCTTTGCAACAGCAAAAGATGGAAACAACTCCCAACAATAGAGGACTGGCTAGAAAATTACGACCCACCTATGCCATGGAATAACACACAAGTGTTTAAAAAAAAAAAAAATTACGGAGAAATACCTTTTGTGTAAAAGAGGGAAAGATAAAAATATACATCCATATTGCTATGGGGAATGAATGGGACCTGGATATGAAGTAAGGGCAAGACTCTTACACTGTATCTTTTTCATGCTTTTTGACTTTTAAGTCACTTAAGCAATTAATCTACTCAAAAACACAAACTGAATGTTTAAGGTAACTACGATACCATACCCTTTTACAGTTCCTTTTATTTTCCTTGTGAATTTGAGCCCTACCTAGATTGTCCTCAGCATGTTAGTCATGCTTGTATTGATTCATTATTACCCATGGCAGAGCCACAGCAGGGCTAAAGTTTATCACTGAAGTACTTCAGAAGAAGTTTTAAGGCTGTCTGAATCAGACTTAGCATGTTCACAACAGACAAGACACTGGCTAAACATTCTAATGCAATACTATGAAAAGTGGAAACCCATGTACATAACCATCTTTGAAACTGATCACTTGCTTAAAGCAGGATATTCAACTGACCACCTGACCATGCCAAAAAGAGGCAACTGCGTAAAGAATATCTGAAGAGCTGCACATGCAAGCAAAAAGTTGTTTGTCATAAATTTGCTCAACATACTGCACCCTATTTAATGTAGACTGATCCATAAATATAGCAGAGTGCCTATATACTTTTAATAATCCCATGTTTTTCCTAGACTTATTTGATTATACAGAAAGACATCCTATTAACTTACCATTTTCACGTGCATTGGTCTATCAAATAGCAGTTGACCATTAAACATAGCTGATATTACAATTAAGGTTATTTCTTGCAATTCTAAAAACACGCACAGCAGGAGAGAAATACAGAAGAAAAATACTCCAACTACTACCAGGGCCCCTAATGAACTTATGAACCATTCTGATTTTTCATTATACTTTTAAAATATGTGTTTCTACAATAAGCATAAAAGCAACAATAAATAGAACTCAAGGGTAGGCAGGGGAGTAAATGTTAGCTTATTCCTCAGGTGTAGAGCTTCATTCGTATAACCCTAACTTCTCACCAGACCATCCTCCTAAGTACTGGCATGAGTTTTCTGTAGGAGTCCGCTGGGCCAAGTATTCCACCATCTTTTGAAGTACCATGATTTCTGCCTAAGAGACACAGTAACAGCCTTATCTGAGTTTAGTCACTGTGTTCATGTGTGGCGTTCTCCATTGTGACTACAAAGATATTACTCTAGGGCCAGAGAGAAGTGTTTCTTCTAGAATAAAGTCAACCCTTTGGAGAAATAGGGCCAAAGACTTATATATGAAATAACAATGGACTTTCTCTCCAGAGGCACATTCTTTATAGACTTCTCCCTTCAGACCAAACTTCTCTAAGAGAGAAGGCTGGAAAAGACCACTCGTGGGTGTGTTCCTCTTCTCTCTCTATGCAGTACTGAATCAATTCCAACACAGAGAACTAACTTTTAAACTCCACAATAACGCATTCCCTCCAGTCACTTAGGAAACACTAACACACAAAGTTACCACTTCCCCCAAAAAACCTGTATTATTAATACAACATTTAGGCCAAATTGTTCACCAAGAGTTGAACTCTGATAAAAGGATACATATAGCTTGCACAGCTTCAATGGATTGTTCAAAAGTAACAGTGCCTATTCCACGACTTTTTCCATCTTTATCCTCAAGAATGTCTGCTCGGACCACCACACCAGCCATACTAAAAACTTCCTTCAGTTTCTTCCAGCCAACTTTATAATCCAGCTAATCAAGAGAAAGTAAGAGAAAAATCTCAATGCAGACATCTTTAGAAAGAACATTTTCACCGTATGAGTGCAGTATGCTTTGGCTGGAAACAAACATTTAAAAATAATATCAAGTTATTTTTATTGTACTAGGCACCCAGCAGCCTCAGTCAACAGAGCATGCAGCTCTTAATCTTGGGGTCGTGAGTTCAAGCCCCATGCTGGGTGTAGAGTGTAGTTAATAAAAATAAAAATCTAAAAAAATAATAATATATAACAAATAAATATACATAGATAAATGGGGTGCCTCAGTGGCTCAGTCAGTTAAGCATCTGCCTTCCGCTCAGGTCATGATCTCAGAATCCTGGGATCTGAGGCCCTTGTAAGGCTCTCTGCTCAGCGGGGAGTCTGCTTCTTCCTGTCCCTTCCCTCCCCCAATCAAGCTCTTGCAACTAAATAAAATCTAAATAAATAAATATGTCACAAAAATTTATCACCTGCAGTAGAATTCTTCAGATAGGATTACAAAGCCTGGCCTTAACTACTATTCACTCTTTTCTCTGAAAGAACAGGTTAAGTCACCTCATACCTTTCAAATTAATGCTTACTTTGTGAACATTAAAAAAAAAAAAACTTTTTTTGTTCCTTGGTTTACCATCATCCTCCCCAACTCACTTTCCTTTAAAAATATTTCCCCTTGCAAATGGCAAGGGTATTATCTTTCATCCCAGACACAACAAGAGGGAGGGAAATGTCAGCCCTGTTCACAGACTTTTTTGACCTGCACCTAACTAAACCCACAGGGAATGCAGACTCAGCTGCCACTTCTGTAACCAGCAAAGTCAGTAAACGTGGCCTCAATAGGACTATGGTCAGGCCTACGATTTATCACTGCAGTGGTCACCCTGGAACAAAGTCCAACTTCAAAGTTATTTTTTTAAACAGATCAAGAAGAGAACATAACCCTCTTTTTTCATTTTACTTATTTAAGAGAGAGTGGGGGGGAGGGAGAGCACAAAGGGAGAGAGAAAGGAGAGGGAGAAGCAGACTCCCCACTAAGCAGGGAGCCCGACACGGGGCTTGATCATGACCTGAGCCAAAATCAAAAGTCAGATGCTTAACCGACTGAGCCACCCAGGCACCCCAAGCATAACCCTCTTTTTAAAAATTTTTTCTTCTTAAACATCAGAATTAATTTATAACATATTAACAAGATTATTTCATAAAGTTCTGATTTTCTACTTTAGACAATGTTTCCGTTTACTTACATTTGCTACAAATACTGTGCTTCCAAGTCTTCCAGCCTGTAATGCATGGATAATCTCATTTGGGATGTTAGGATTATTTAGGATACTGGGTGGGATATTAATCATTCCTGGGCCACCTGGTCCCATACCCATCCCACCGGTCGTAGCCATCACCTTTTGCATTGCTCTCCTGGCATGTTCACCATCAGGATCCTAAAACAAGCACAGAAGTGTTACATTTAACTGACCCAGTGACAACTAAAACCATGATCTCACAAAAAGTGATATTCCCAAAACTCCAGAGATTGAGAGGTTGTTTGGAAAGCATGTCTCGAAATCTATAACAAGAAATTCAAATGAACTCAACCATCAGGCTAGGAAGAATTCCAGCCAAAGGAATGGGGAAGAAAGAAACAGCGTAAAATTTAGCTCTCAACTTAACTAAAAAAAGGGGGGGGGGTTTGATGACAGAATTAGTTGATATAACATAGAACACTTCCAGACGGAAATAAGATCTTCACAGGCTTGGTATAGTTGAATCTAATTTTCAATGGGGTTTTGTAATTTCTGATAACCCCATCAGTGATTTTTTCCAAAAGTTTGAAAACGCAGTTCTAGATCACCGAGGTACTCCGGTCCTTCACGTTATTCAGGCGTTTGACTTGTGTTAAGGTCTGGACAGGTTTGTGAAACTCTGGCATTGACACTAGTCTTGAAACTCTTTGCCCTTTCATGTGTCTCTTCAACATACAGAAACCTTAAACCCTACCATGCTCTCCTCTCTGAGTTCTGAATATACTGATCTTCCTCCAAGAAGTCAAAATAAGTCAGGGAGAAGTCTAATCAACAAACACTTCCCTCTTCCTCAAGGGAGAAAAGATATCTGGTTTGGATTAGATTTGAAAGTAGATTAATGATAAATTCACTTCACAGAAAAAAAAAGTGGGCTGAGTAAGAATAGGGTTCAGGATGGGTAAGACTGTAGGCGTAGATTCCCTTAAGACACATGCGCACACGCATACCCCATGGGCTCAGTCTGAGTACCCCTGAAAAAAACAAGGCAGACTGCTCTAAGACCAATCACAGATGTTAGGAAGGCAGGCAGCAGTTGCTCAGGATGTGCTCGGCCACTATTCCAAAGTTCTTACAGGAGTGACTACTGAAGCCTGTGACCGACCCTCTTCATTAAAAACAACAGGTTGGTCTGCTCCGTAAAATGTAGCCAAGGACTATTTCTGTCTTTTCCTAATTCCAAACAAGGACAACTCGACAATTATAAATGGTATCCACATTGTTTCAAGAGCTTACTTCTTTGACTTTCAGTGGTCTTCCACTCAGACTATGCTTGTTTAGAACTTCGGCAGCTTTTTTCATGCTTTCTTCCATCTTGAATTCAACAACGCTATGAAGAGTCAAAAGGAAATGAGTGAAACCAGTCCTACAATTTAGAAGGCTCAATTGCCAATAAGTAACTAGACAATACTTACGCACATCCCTTTGAAGGAAGCCACAGACCAGTCAGAAGAGCAAGGAAAGGGGGGAAAAAAGAAAAGAAAAACATAGTAAATATCAATGACAGTTATATAAATTACAAATATGATGTATGTAACAAAGTTAGTTTTTAAATTAACCCTTCTAAGGGGAAGCTCACAGGAATGTCTTGCCTAGCCTTCCTTATTAAAAGCTGGGCTCCTTATTATCTCCTCTGCCTGCGCATTACCAGCATTGCACTATAGTTACTGAAGTTATAATAAGCAGACCTAAATTCAGGTTCTCCAAGAAATCACACAAACTTTAGATCTGCTTCTCTCTGTACTCAAGTCAATTCCTTATCATACTCCTCCTAAATCCATCCCTTCCATAAATTAAAGCTCATCCTTTGATTATTCTAAGCCATTCTATTGCACAACAAAATAATTTATTTTCTCTTTAAACTAGGCCAATTTTAAACGTTCAGGTTTTAGTATTTGTTTTACAATTTACTGGCACAAAGGCGACTTTGCGGAATCTTTGGTTCACACAACTTTCAAATTCAGCAAACAACCAAGAGTAACATTTTCTAGACAAGAACACACGTTTTACATTAATATACCACCGCTAAAATTCCATGCATAATTCACACACAGCCAATTCCTCTGTTAACAAAGAGACAATGCTGCTATTGGTCCCCAGTTATCCAAATTGGGCATCCAAACAGAATACCAAAAAGCTCTTTGGCCAGCCATTTGGAAAAGCGGGACTCCCATTTGCAAATCCCCTCCCACCCCACTCAAATGTTTGGCAAAATCAAACATAGCTACTATAACATGAGCACTCACTGCCTTCCTGATTTCATTCGATTCCACGCCACCATACAGTTACATTTTTCAAGTAGTAAATCCACAGAAGAAATTCTCTCAGACACTTACCCTTGACTTTCCTTCAGCGTCCATTAAGAGCTCCACGTATGTTACCTCACCAACTACAAATCAGTTTCCAGACGACACATAAACCAAGGGAGAAAAGCCAAGAAAACAATGGGAATTTAGAACAATCATCAGCAACCTTGTATGGAGCCTCTGCCTTATAAGAAAGCCCAGAAACACTCCATATTCTCTAAACCACCAAACTAGGCATTACAGGTGTGCAGTAAAAGTAGGTGAGACTCGTTAACAATTATGTCCTTGATTTTCCTCCCACCACAAACAAACTATTTCCACAGATTTCCATATCAATTTCCCTGTCTGGAATACTCACTCATGACTAGAGGCAATCCAAATCTATAGGAAAGAAGTCTGCGTGCTTCACTTTTTTGGGGAAGGGAGGCAAACAGTTTTACACAATACACTCTCACAGGTGAAAGCAGGTCAACAGCGCACAAGCTGCAATGCCACTGAACTGAGCTCAAATGCTAACTACAAGAACGTGCAAGTGTGTATATGCTCAAGGGCACACACACGGTGTGGCCGGCCACACAGGTGCAACCCATGCAATCGCACAAGGCCCTGCACTCAGGAGGGCCGCGCGCTTAGTTTAATGCTCTGATGTTAATCTTGAAATTCTTAATATTTTAACAAGAGGCCTCCTGTTTTCATTTTGCACAGGGCCCCACAAAATCTGCAGCTGGTCCTGCACATGGCACTAGGCTCCAGAATTGTCAGAAGTAGGATGTTTGAGTATCCGATCACAAACCAGAGCAGCATCTGGATTCTCTTCAGTGAATTAAGCCAGGCTTTATTCTTCCTGCTTTCTCAACCTTCCCATTGAAAGACACAGATAAACGAAAAATTGAGAGCTCAGTTTGCAACTAAACAAGCTCAGAAGACTCCCGTGATTCTGAACTACACAAAGGGAGGCAGAAAACAAAGCATTTCAAAAGATTCCGCAGATTTTCCTCAAGGTTTGGATTGCCAATTCATGACCACCATGACCAGATGTTAGAACCCATCAGGAAGACAACCACCAAAATGGCTGCTGAACTTGAAGATGGCACGAGAACAGAAATTTAAAATTGGAGAAAACAATCTCTTAAGCAGGCTCTCCAAAGTCAAGAAAGTGCTTTTGTCCTCAGGAATATCTTTTTTTTTTTTTTTAAAGGGGGGGGAATATTTTTATGATAGTAAAAGCCTTCTCCAGCTCTGTGATCAAGTTTGCGTTAACAGTACAAGGGTAAAAGTACCGGCCTCAGCAAGTCCTGCCTATGCTAATTCCTTTGCTCAAAGGATACTCAAATTATAAGGATTTTAAAATAATAGCAAAGAAAGATTTAAATAGAAGATAAAATTACTTTTAAAATAAACGATTTGAAGGGCAAATTTATTAGTAATATATTTGCATAGCAGTTGACAACAAGAAGGCCAAGTGTTCAAAGTCACCTCCCCTTGTCCTTTCTTGGAATGTTAGAGAACCAAACCAGCACTTTGCACAACAGGAAGGAGAAAGAATCAGTGCAAAGAAATGAAGAAATAGGGACTGGTATAATTTAACTTTCGGAGTATGCACTCCAGTGGGGCAAACTGAAAATGATCCCAGCCAAGGTACAAACAATTTGGCTTTATTTTACCCTTACAAAAGTAAAGCAATTCCAAAAAAGGTGTGGCCATTCCCGAGGCCGTGTTTTCAAAAAGCCATTCATTTCAACAGCAGCAGCCATTTGAGGACCAACAGCCTTATCTCCACTTTGATAAAAATGCCAAATAGTGTCAAGACAGTGAAGAGACCTCAAATTTATTTTCTACAAGCTTTAACTACCATCTAGTAACCTTAAAAATAAATCACAATATCTAACTCAAGACAACTGCAACTATGTTGTTGGAATTCAAATACTGTTGCATTTGGTAAGTTTCTAGTCTGTGTCCATAAAGACACTTTATCAGAAAGCTGTCACTGCAACCTAGAAACCAAGCAAGTCCAAACCAAACTTTTTTTCCAAAAAGCTAGGTTTAAAATTTAGGACTTTTTCCATGTAAACATTCTAGTGATGGCATACATCCAACTTCAATCCTTAAGCACCAAAACTTTGCTTAAAATATCCTTTTTTGTTTTTCCCCAAATGGTATAGTTTAGTAAAAACAAAAAAAAAAATTACATTAAAAAAAACCCTCCATCCTATCAGTTTAGCCAGAGGTTAGGCAGCCGCTGTGGCTCCAGCATTAGTGTTGTTCCGAAGGGAGCATCAATAATAAACCACGTCCCTCATACATTCCCAACCTCTACCCTGAGAGTCCGCATCAATTCAAAGATGTAAGCAAATCAGGATTACAGGATCTGCAAGAGGTGCTAGTTCATACTTCCCTATAGGAAGATGATAGTAGACCACCTCTCTTTTAGTTCTACAATATTAAAACAAAGACCTGTTTAGTGTAGTCAGTACAACTAGCAACAAAACATTGAAGGTAAAATTTGCCACCTATGCACAGTCTGGTCACATCCAAAGAAATGAAGTTTAAAAGAGCAAACCAACCAGAGCAGATGAGTTAGGACTGAGAGGCAGAGTTAATAAATTGGCAGCTGCAACAGTCTTGCCCAAATGGAACTCGCAGGTTATTGATGGAAAACACTGTTGCTCCTCTCGCTTCCTGAACATGGATGGGATCCATGGAATCCCAAAAGGAGGTGCTAGGAAATTCTACTGCAGCTTTAAATATCAAAACATCTAAATGAAAAAGCTAAGACTGAAACATCTAATGCCCAATGTTTTCACCTACCTTTATTTTAAAATGCTTCAACAAATCACCTGTAACCAACTTTTACGTGATAAAAACATTGCCTCAAGCATAAAACACATCAAGAGGATAAGCAGAATGAACAAGCAACCCAAAAAGAAGTCAGGCACACCTGCACGTATTTTTATCAAACAGTACTCATGTCTGTATTCTCATTTACTTTGAAATGGACCAAAAAAGGGGGGGGGGGGGAGGACAGAGGCCAAAGCTTCACTGAAGAGAATTCGTATGTGAAAAGGCCTGTAATTTAAAGGCGAGGGTGGAAGGGGAAGGCTCCAAAGAGCAGGCACATTATCAAACACACTCACCCCTCAGGTGGCCACTCTTAAAGAGAACAGATGCATAGTTTAATTTGGAAAGCTTGTGCCTTTAATATACAGACAACTTGAAACCTGGCAAAATAATTATTCTACAGAAGGACAACTTGATTTATGGACGAGTTAGAAAATTACTGAGCCCATTCTTGCTCCTTCTTCCACAAGCAAAAGATCACTACTCGGGGCACCTGGGTGGCTCTGTCGGGTAAGCATCTGCCTTCAGCTCAGGTCATGATCCCAGGGTCCTGGGATCAAGTCCTGCATCGGGGCTCTCTGCTCAGCAAGGAGCCTGCTTCTCCCTCACACTCTCCCTCTGTGCTTTCTAATTAAAAAAAAAAAAAAAAATCTTAAAAAAAAAAAGAGATCACTATTTCTCTAACTGAACCAAAAACTGGCAAACATAAAGTGAAGGCAGGCTACACTGTCGGGCTTCAACCCAATTTGCCCACAGACACAAATGCATTCACGTAACAGGTCTTCACAAAAAGGTTGAATTTCCCCAAAAAAGGGAAATACGAAGGAACAAATAGACTGGATATGGATTTTTACTTAAATTGAAAATAAAGTTTGGCTTCATAAAACCCACAATGTAGGTTGTCTTCAAGAGCCAACAGAGACTCTTGGACTATGTTTGCCCTCTGGGCCTCAGTTTTCAGTCAGCTGGAATTTGAAATTTACTTAAAACAATCCATCAGGAGCACCTGGGTGGCTCCAGACAGTTAAGTATCCAACTCTTGATTTTGGCTAAGGTCACGATCTCAGGGTCGTGGGACCAGGCCCCACATTAGTATTCCACACTCAGCATGTGTAGTCCACTTGAGATTCTCTCTCCCACTGTCTCTGCCCCAGCGAGTGCACTCTCTCGTGCGTTCTCTCTCAAAATAAATATATCTTAAAAAAAAGGTAATCCATTAAATGAAGACAGAGGATTAAGTGCTTAAAGAAATCTTTGCTTACATAAGTTAAACTGTTGGTAAACTTGGGATTGATTGAGAGTAAACTGCATCAATGACGTTCTCTTATTCCTCAAACTGTGCTCCATGTTTACTCACTGCAGCTCCAGCTCAGGCCTGTCTCTTTACCAATGCCCCACCTCGATGGTGCCAACTCCCTGGTTAGGCCAGGAGAACAAGCAGCCCAATAACGAGCTTTCTTCATCCACACAGGACTTCGCAGTAATGTAGCACAACACTATTTAAGTTTAAAATTCCCAAGGTCACCTTTTTCACCCAGTCCTTATGGTCAAACACTTTTCATGTGATCCCAATCTGTCCCCAGTGATGAAAATCAGGTAGGTTGTGAGACTGAAAACATCTGCAAACTTATGTGATAATCTCCGATTCTGATCTCCTATTACACTGGCTCTCAATTTTTTTTTCAACTCAGCAACTCTTTGGCGTTCATAGAAGCCATTTTGTTCCATGTACTATCGCCATTAAAAAATCAGCATGATCAGAAGGACAACAGAAACCTCTCCTTTGTTCCATATCAGGACACTTAGAGCAGAAAACTGGGAAAGTTCACCAGGCGATTCTACAGGCTGTGAAAACTGTTTAATCCACATCCCGGGGCGGGGGGGGGCAAAAAAAAAAAAAAAAAAAAAAAAAAGGGCAGCCTGGCTCAGAACAAAGCAAAGCTCAATACATTTTCTCTTTAAATTCAGCAATGCTGATTTCATGATAGTGCCACCAAACAGCTGGGCACCAAACAAGCTTTGGGACCCCATCCAGGGGAAAAAGCAAAGTGACCAATTCACATAATACATGTATCATTAATAGGATCTCCTGGAATGTTGCTAAATCAAATTTAAGACGGAGATATACAGTTGGTGGCTAAGAAGGGGGAAGATCAGGAATTAGGGAGGGGTGCATGAAGCATCTCAGGCATGATTAGCCTTCGAAGAGCTCCTGTCTTGCCACTTCAAAGTTACTAGTCCACTTCTGAGAGGCGGCAGTTAGACAGTGTGGCAGTGACAGGACATTTTCCAGACCTTTAAGTTGAAGATAACTAATTCTAGCTTATTCTGTTGGTTTCCTGAAACAACAACACTCTTAAAATGCAGAGCAGTAAAGAGTGGCAGAGTTGTAATAAGCCAGGTCTCCACAGCTGGCCCACTCTGGAGGTGACCTCGAGACTGATGCTTTTAGGGTGTTAAGTAACCCTAGCTTCAGTAACAAGTCTTCAAAAAACGAAACCTTACTCGCAACAGGTTTCAAGTCAATACTTCAGATTTCAAATAACCACCTAAACATACTATCAGTATACCAAGACATGAATAAAAACGCAATTTTAAACCTCATAATAAAAATAACATTTTTGAGACCTAGATATGTGAACAGTACATTTCTTCAGACCTCACATGCTGAACAGAAGCATTACCATAAAAAAATTATCTTCCTCTTATGAAACCCTTTCACCCACAATACAATTTAAACAGAAAAATAATTAATTTAACCTATACAGGGGAGCTCTAAACAAGAACATTTTAAGATTAGTTTAAAATAACTTATTTACTGCACACCTGTAATTCTAAATTACACCACCAAAAAAATACACTGAAAGGGCTGAGCCAGGGCATTCGTAGCAGTATGCCAGGGGAATATGAGAACCAGTTTGGAAGTATCCAAATAAACCACCAGGCTGGCCCCACACTTAATACAGTGCAAAATAGGAAATTGAGGTGAACTGCTTCTACATCCAGAAACGTCATGGCTGCTGCTGCTACCAGCTTTAAGGCTTCCAAAACTGAATTACTGAATGGTAAAGCAGTAAAAATGTCACCTACTTTATCCATCATGTCCCAAAACTGGTTCACACACTCCTAAAAATAAAAAAATAATTTGGCCTGCAATCTCTTACAAAATTCTAACAATTGCGTTTTCAAAGCCACATTCCTGGTTCTTGGAACTACTATACCTTATTATCAATGGAAGTATCAATTCAGCGGTTCAACCAAATCACGAGAACACAAATTTGGGGGTTATTCCAAAAACTAATTCGAATGAGACCCAACTGTACTGTACAGAAATTCTAAGCTTGTATTGAAGCAGCAGTCCCAAAAACCAAGAACACTGCATCTGGGATGCCACGTGACACGCCCTTCAGACAAAAAGAAGAAACTTCACTCTTGCCCTAGGAGCATTGGCAGGAATGATTTGGCTGATCAAGGCAGGAAAACAAATCTCACACCGAACGTTTTTCCATCCATGTTATCTGGAGAACTACTACATGGGAGCAGCCTACATGAATGTACAGAGAAGTTCACGGTGCCTAGTGCTTCTGTCATGTCATGGTCAAATTAAGTGATGGGACAATGATGGCAGTGGGCCAGTCATAATTTCAAAACCCAATGCTGGGAGCACCAGTACACATACCAAAATGGCCTATCCAAGTGGCATCTCTGCCACTGAAATGTTAATCATTTGACAATTCAAGCTTGAATCTCTTTTCATTATGAATGCTCCAGAAAACCAATACCTTTCAGTCCTTCAAAAAGACTCCATTTAAGGGTAATTTGATTCTAGGTTTCCCTTGGGGGAGACCTCAAGGCATCAGACACATTGTTCTCTATCAATAGTTTTGTCTAAACCAGGGCTGAGCAATCTCTTTAGCCCTGAGTGCCACCAGCAGGGCCAAGAATCAGAAAAGAAAGACAAAAGCACAGAGCGAGAATGTGGGAGGAAAGAGGATACATATGGTGTGCACAGAGGGTAAGGCAGAGGACCGTGGGGACAACCAGCCTCCTAGGACCTCCTGGTGGCAGCAGCGCTTCAGTTGCTTCCCCTGCCCTAGGCCAGAATCTGGACACTGGGCGCTACTAAAGTGCGCCTGAAAGCACAGCATTATGTAGCAGATGCCTTATTTTGAGCTCTCTGATTGCCAATCTAACCCCAGTTTCTTCCCAGGGTGGGAAAAGCCTAACAGTTTAAATAACAAGCTAATGTTTTAGAATTTAGAATCTAAGCAGCACAAGTTCCAACTACCAAATTTTGATCCCAGGAAGACATCCACGAAATTTAAACAAACTACCTTCCCTCCAGAATTAAAAAGCTTAAAAAAATTTTTTTAAAGAAAAGGAAAAACCTCTCCCACCTAGTATGAAGAAATCAAAAAATTTCCTCAACACAAAGAGGCTCCCTTCAAGCTTAATCAAAGCCCTATTAACCATATTAAGCCAGTAAAATCATTTGCAGGCCAAAGGACCATACAAACCACCCTGTTTGACACACAGGTGCATGACCACACAAAAAAGGAGGGTGGGTAAAGCGGCTTAACTCTCAAGCCTGGACAGAATACATGCTCTACCCAGATCAACTTCCACTGACAAAAAAATAACCAAGGAATTAGCCACAGAAAAGATGACACATCAACCTTCTTACCCTACTCGACCACCAGTACCATTACCTTTTTCTTTAACCAGGTCTTTAAGTGACTGCCATTTCACATCAAAAGGTATGTTTGTAATGAAGGCTCTGTATCTTTTAGTTGGATTGGCATATGGCTCAAAGCGATTGCCTCCTCTTTTTATGTTTTTCTCCTTCCTCTTCTCATTCTGAGTAGGTCGCTCTCCTTCACTGAATTCGAAGGGAAAAAAAGGGTCCATACGTTAGCACAATATGAAAGACAGTATTTGATTTGCCAGGTTTACAATTCCACACAGTTACATCTAACACAAGACTAATATTGACTTTGATCTGACACATTCAAACTTAAGTGCTCGTAGAACAGAAAGGTACAGTAGTGCCCTCCTTAAAACCCACCTATCAAGAAGCCATTCCCAAGAAACTGTGCTCTCCTATGCCTTCATACATTCCTAGGAGCTTTAACAGATGGGAGCAAGAGGCCAACTCCCTGGCCAAGGTGCTTCAATTTCATGCCAGAAACAGGAAAAGAGAAGGGAAGATTTGCAAGACTTCATGGAATAGAAATGAGCTGGTGCACATAGGCCCAATCAACTTTAACTTCATGAAGAAAACTATCTTTTTGTTGTGGGGGAAAAATTTTTTTTTTAAGTAGGAATATAAAATGGTGCAGCCACTAGAGAAAATTTTGGCAGTCATTCAAAAAGTTAAAACACATAATTACCATATGACCCAACAATTCCACTCCTGGGTACAGATCCAAAAGAAGTGAAAGGAAGGAGCAGATACTTGTACACCAAATAGCAGCATTATTCATAATAGCCAAGAGGTGGAAACAACCCAAGTGTCCACCAACAGATGAATGGAATAAACAAAATGTGGTATAGCCATACAATGGAATATTATTCAGCCATAAAAGGCATGAAATGCTGATAGATGCTGCAACACGGATGAAGTCTGAAAACATTATGCTAAGCAAAATAAGCCAGGCATAGAGACAGAAGAGAGGTTACCAGAAGCTGCGGGGAGGTGGCAATGGGGAGTTACTGTTTCATGGATGAGAGTTTCTGTTTGGGATGATAAAGTTCTGAAAATGGATAGTGGTATAATGCACAACATAGCACTGAATGCCACTATACACTTAAAATGGTTAAAATGACAAATTTTACATATATTTCACAATTAAAAAAAATTTTTTTTTAACCGGAAAAAAGCCATTTTCTATACAACCCTACGAAAACCGAAGTCTGAGCAACCCAGGTAGGTAAAAGACAATAGAGGAAAAGATGCCACCTTCAGCAAAGGGTGAATGCTTTTTTGGCATGGCTTTTCCTATGATATTCTTTACCTTTGTGTGTCAGGCATCTCCACACTGTTAACACTTCATTTCTAAACTCTACAGATACAAATTCGGCTTAGATTAGGACATGACATAAGTTTCAGAAGAAAAGCAAACTTCCAAAAGCACGGAACCAGGTATCAGGCTGGAAGCCTAGGCCACAGCAAAGAGAAACAGACCGGTGTGTGCCAGGGTGCCATGCATTGGCCAAGTGAAGCTACTCCATGAGCTGCCCACTCATATTTCAAATATCAGCCCCGGTGACCACAGGCAGACACCTGTTGAGAGGTGACCATGAACAACTGGGATCCAGCAGACAGGAAGTTCCTCTACTTCCTGTACTGTGTCCCGCACTTTCTGCTTACCAAGCCCTATGCTTTCCACCAGTGAAAATCCAGCAACTCTCAAACCACAGGGTCTAGCAGAGACTTTGTGATCCATGACAAAAATGGAAAAAACAAAAAGCCAAGATTATGGTATTAATGATTTATAAACCTACCTTTATTTAATTAAAGGGCTGATATTTATTCTAGGATATGTCTTCCTTGTGTGGAAGACATAATGTCCAAATACAAGAGGACTTTGTTCTTGTAACATACTTACTTGGAATTAAAAAAATAATTTTAAGTAAGCTATACACCTAATGTGGGGCTTTACCTCATGACCCTGAGATCAAGAGTCACATGCTCTACCAACTGAGTCAGCCAGCCACTCCACTTAGAAAATTTTAGCAACTTTTTGAAGCCCCAAAGTTGTTTTCTTTTTTTTCCCTGCTGGTTCCTCCTATCCAAACACAAGGGTGCCAAGAGGTAACCCAGTGAAGGTATCCTCCTCAGCAAAAGGAAAGCAGTTTCCTCCATGATTTCAAATATACCAACAGGCAATAAATAGACTTCCTTCACAGAGGCTAGCAGATATGGAGGGGTATAGCCACTCTAATCCGCAAAATTCCTAGAATTCTACTGTCTACCCCAAGTTAATAACAGATCCTCCAGAAGCTGACTGCATACCACCACAAGCAGATCTCAAAGGAAACCCTCAACCATCACAGAGGCCACCTGTCTACTCCATATGAAAGTCCTACACCAGTCTGCCAAACAGTGTATTTGCCAATGTGTCTCTTGCTCCTGGCAGATAAGAAGGCAAATGTTAGTAAAAATTCATAAAATGTAGAGCACCATTCATAGACCTCCAGACAGGGTCTGCGGATAAAAACGTATTTTAATATAACTGGTTTCTTTTGAA
The DNA here is from genome assembly GCF_009762305.2 of Zalophus californianus. Classification (NCBI taxonomy): domain Eukaryota; kingdom Metazoa; phylum Chordata; class Mammalia; order Carnivora; family Otariidae; genus Zalophus; species Zalophus californianus. The sequence continues at coordinate 5,484,870 of NC_045595.1, forward strand.
ACCCACCCACTCTATAATTTACATTAAAAAACATTATTCTGACACAAGGTCCATGACACAGTAATAGTTCCAGTCTGTGTTTTCACAGACCTGCTTAGCTCATCTGTTACAAAATGCATAAACTAATTACAGTCAAAGCAGGTAACAAAGTGTCCAGCCCATATTCTGCAGATGATTATGGCTAAGAATAGGCTAGCTACCCAGTCGAACCACAGAAGCTGGGTATTTGGTTTGGGGTTAATCCACATCACATGGCTCACCATCAAGAAAGCAGCTCACATGGATTATGTCCAAGATGTGAGCACAGCACTCTACCCAAATCCTTCTCTGGCTAATCATTTCCACTGAGAAGTTTCATCCTAAGTAAATGGGTTTAGAACTATCTCATCACTTTAAAAATTGACATTTTCATAAATCCAATGATCACCAGCAACCCTTTTTTTATTTTTTAAGTAATCTCTATGCCCAACGTGGGGCTTGAACTCACAACCCTGAGATCAAGAATCACATGCTCTACCAACTGAGCCAGCCAGGGCCCCCTTCTAAAATTTTATTTTTTCTTAAATAATCTCTACACCATCAACCCTTCTTAAAAGAATTGTAGACCACCCTCAAAGAAATCTCACTCAAGGTATATATTCAGGTATAGCTAATGTGAGAGTTTTAAGAGTGGTATCCTGAAAAGTTCATTTTTTTAAAATGTCCAATCCCATTTTTTCACTTATCTTCAGGATAAAATTAGGGGAGTAGTCTTCTCCAGCCCTAAGACATTTGTAAACACTTAACTCCAAAAACTTTTTAGAAATACGTTTTTATAAATGGATTATATTTTGACAACACTGACAAAATTGCTTAATCCCAAATACCCCAAATTTATAGACATTAAAAATGTTAAACACACATCTACCATATGACCCAATCGTCCACAGCCAATACTTTTCCAAGAGAAAGTAAAGCATACATCCATATAAAAATTTGTACCTAAGTGTTCACAGCAACACTATCTGTAATGTCCCAAAACCGGAAATTATCTAACAGGTAAATGAAAAACCAAACTGTAGTAGATCCATAAACTGAAATACCACTCAGCAACAAAAAGTAATGAACTACATGCAACAAGAAACACTCGAAGAAACCAAAGGGTTACAATACAGTATGATTCCATCATATAAAATTTTATATTTGAGAAAATCTAATCTGGCAAACTAATCCATAGCAGGGTTTCTCAACCTCAGCACCACTGACATTCTGGGACAAAAGCTCTGTTATGTGGGGCTGCCACCTGCATCCCTGACCTCTACCCAAGAGATCTCAGCAGCAACCCAATCCCTCAGTCTTGAATGTAAAAATCAAAAATATCTTCAAGACGCTTCCAAATGTCCCCTGGACAGAAATGTTGCCTGGGAGTGGAGAAAGGGAGGACTGAGATTACAGAGGTGAGAAAAAAACTGCTGGGGGTCATGGATTTATTTATTACCTTGACTCAGTGAGGGATTCATAACACTGACACTTATGCTGCACATTTCTAAGATGTGCAGGCTGTGCCAATAATACAATATAATTAAGTTTCTACTTATGTTTGTTAAATTTCAAATCTAACTCCAGTAACTTACTTGTAACTCCAACACAAAGTATCAAATATGGAATCTTTCAAAGAAATGGAAACCACCATAGGAGACCTACTTAGGCCAGCTAAATGTCTTACTAATATTCTCCTTGCTAACTGGCTCTCAATTCCCAACTGCCAATGAACATTGTCTATTCTTGCACCCAATCATCCACCTTACGGTCTAAATAGACCCAATATAAATAAAATCTTTTTCTAACATTCTATCAACCTATTTCACGATACATCAAAAAACAAGCCTAAGATATCTGTTAAGTACCTTCCGAGTCATGAAAATGAAGTATGTCTGATACGGCTTGGGAACCGTTTCACTCACTGACTGTATTCTTTGAGAATTACCATTTTTCATGTCACTGCTCCACCAAACGAGAATTATACTGTACCTAAACACCGCAACTAAAAAGACAGTGCCTGCTCCACAAAACACTGCTCCATTTGCCGAATTCCTACTCTCTCTTACGCTTCACAGCATTCAATACCCTCATTACTTTCAGTTTTTCAGAGTGTAGTTTGAAGTGGCAACTCCAACACCCTGAAATCCTGATCACATCTCCTGAGGGAAAAGACTCCTCCTCCCCCCACAAGCCCCTTGAGAATCATCCCTTATGTTAGGGCCTGAGCTCCTCTAATAAATTTAGTGCACAGAGCACTACTCATAGCACTATTCTAGCTCCAGATCCACCTCTCAACTATCCTTGCAACTCAAGCTCTCTACCTGTTTCTTTACCAGCAAAACCAGCATAACCTGTATCCACAGAGGCCACAGGGATGCTGTGAGAATCAACAAACAACCTAACAAAAAGCAGCTTGGTAAATGTCCAGTACAATATCCAAAGGAGCAGCATTACAGGTGACTAAGCACCACACATCTAGGTCTGAACCACAACTTATTACCATTATTACATCCACAGGTTTAAAGAAGATTTGGCACACAATAACTGTCGCACTGAACTATTTCTGTACCAGTAATTTTCTTGAGAGGGACTGATTCACTCCTAGCCTTCTACCGTTACATAGTGATTAAAACAAGCCCACCAGGGTGGGTGGTGGCTGAGGATGCCTAGGCACTGTACGCATGACAGACTACCCAAAGGAGCGATTCAGCTTTCAACTCCATGACTGTAAAACATGATCATGGGAGAGTCCATCTGAGAACCCCAAAAAGAAACAGTCTATTCTTTGCAGACTAGTATCTCTTTGCCTAGCCATGAATAAAACCAAAGGGAAAGTCAGGAGCTGGCAGCATGCATTCAAATAATCCAGAACTCCCTCTAAAGTTGAGCTCACAATCTAATGTGCCTCAAAAAATCCTTTTTATCAAGTATACAGTCACTTTTTAAAGTACAGCAAATACTCAAATCATTGCAAAGCAGAGAATGTGCTTTAAATAAAACACTTTCAATACTGTGTTTAGAGAGGTTACCAGGGTAGTACTGTGGAAGCAAATAGGGCCTTGGAGTCTAGATGGTCATCCCTAGTCTCTGGGTCAATTTCCTTAACCGGAATTTTCTCAATTGCTTAAAAAAAATTTTTTTCTCAGTTCTAAAAAGAGTTATCACAATGTTACCTCCCTGGCAATCTATACTAGGTATAATTTTTTATTTTTAAATAATCTCCATCTCTCAATTTTCTGATTCAGCCACAAGATTTAGAAAAGGAATAGGTTAAGTCACTGATTTTAAATATATGGTACAACCTTAAGAGGGAGGGGGGACGGACACACACCTAAACCCTTATAGTCCTCTAAAATAAACACTTCTTCCCTGACTAAATATACTCTTAACTCTGAATCTTGATTGCCTTTAGATGGAAGATTTCTCATCAAAATAAAACAAATCCTCCTCCCACACCCAGAAGAAAAGGAACTGAAAAATAAGCTTTCCTATCTGGGGTCCCCAATCAAGCTTGCTTGCTCATTGCCTTTTTGGTTTACAGCACACTCCACTCCTGGTACAGACAGGTCAGAAGAACGAAGTTTCACTCAAGTCTCATCCTTCAAAGGCTTTCAAGATAAAAATCTAGATCCCTTAGCCTGGAATTCATTGCCCACCAGCTGGCCCCCAGTGTTTTAGCAAAAAAAGTGCCACAGTAGCATCAATTTTTTACAAATGTGCAAAGCATACACCCAAATCCCTAGTCTTTGGACACTCTCCTCTCAGCCTCTCCCCAATCATCATCTTTCATCCCTCTCCAACCAAAGATACACCTCCCTGACCCCAACACGTTAGGTTGGAGGGAGGGTGGCCCCTGCAAGCTCCCCACCAGGTAACTCCTTTTACTTCTATCACAGCCTAATCAGCCTACTACAGAAATGTAAAGTGCTTCCTCCTCTGGGCAAGGGCTTTATTCTAAAGAGCTCTGTTTCAAGAGCTTCCACATACGAAAGAAAAGAAAAAAGAAGGAAGGAAGAAAAGGAAAGAAAAGATTTCCAGAGGCCCTACAAAACAGATCTGTTGCTACCTCTCCAAAATATCCACGATTAAGCAGTCCTAGACTCTGGGTTCATTCCAACAAGGGCTGTTTTATCTCTAAAACTTTCAGGTTCTTCCTAATAGTCCACATGTTAAATCAATCAGCCACAAAATTACTACTTGAAAATGAACAGAGGAAAATGGGAAATTTGAAAAATGTACCCCAGCTGCTATAACCTATAACCAAACTTCTCACCTAACAGTTCTATCAGCATTTCATCCTGTGATAAATGCTTTGAAAGGGAAAAAAAAAAAACAAACAAATAAATGAATCTTAAATGCCTCCAAATATGGTCCTCAGAAATCCTACTAGGCTCCCCAAAAGATGATGAAAAAAGTCCAAATGAGCACATCTCTTTCCAGTTTTCAATAACAAAGTGCTGGGAATACTTCCAGGATGCCTTTCTGTTTTCTCAGGACCAGTAACCATGGTATTTTGTTCCTCCCCACCTAAGGAGAGAAAATTTAACAAAGCCAGTATTTATTGAATGCTCATTCACATAAAGCCAATTTAACTGCACTCACTTTCAATCTCCACAAACTATGCACATTAAAAAATTTGTGGGAAGGCAAATTCGTAAGAGACAAACCTGTAACAGAGGTAACCAGCAGCTGAGGAATGAGGGAGAATAAATTCCTGTGTAATCGCTCCAGTTTGGGAAGGTGATAAAAGTTCTGGACGTGAACAGAGGATGATAGTAGCACAACACTGTGAATGCGCTTAATGTCATTGAATCGCACACTCAAAAATGGTTAAAACTGTAAGTCGTAGCTTATGTATGTTACCACAATTTTTTAAAAATTTGTAGGAAATCAAATACGCGCCCAGAACTCCCCTCTCCTCCCAGCTGTTGGTTGTAGCCTCAACGTCTCTCCGCGTCTTTCAAGTGACTGCTATCAGAATGGCTGAGTTTCACGGGGACACAAGATGATGCGTTAAAGCTTTAATTAAACTTGAAAAACCAAGAACCCCAAGACAGAGCCCCAAGCTGGACTAGAATAGGTGACGAAGTTCGCAAGTCGGCGAGGCCGCCTAAGGAGGGAAAAATCTTCCCCTGGAACACGGAAGAGGAGCTTTCTCCACCCCACCCCCCCTTTGTTTGCTTGTTTCTAAGGGTGAACACTGAGCCGCAGATCCGAACTCTCTACAATTACGTACTGCGCACCTGGGAGGAGCGAGGGACGCCGCGAGGGATTCGAGCCGGGGCCAGAGCGTAGGGCTAGCGGCGGTTCCGACCGAGGCACTCCCCGCGAGGCGGGGGAAGGAGCAAAGGAAGAGGAGGCGCCCCGAACCGGCCTCGCGGTCCCTGCCGAAACCTACCCGCCTGCCTCGGCTGCCGTTTACCGGGGCTCAGCGCGCGCGAACGTCTGCGCGCGCACTCTCTCCCCTCCCCCCACTTTACGGATCGCGAAACTGAGACCCCGGGCGGTAGGGGATGGGGGTTGTGAAACCACTCAACCCAAGGTCACCCGACAGGCTAGCGGGCGGCGGACTCGGCGACTCCCCGGCTCCCGGGCCCGCGCCATCATCCCCGTGCGCCGGGGCCCGGCCTCAGGCCTCGGCGTCGGGCCCGGCCTGCAGGCGCCGGCGGGGCGGAAGTCCGCGGCCTGGGAGGAGGGGGCGATCCTTGAGGCGCTCACGGGGCCACTCGGCTTCACTCCTCACGGCTTTGGCCGCCCCCACCCTCGGCAGGACCGGCGGGGAAGGCCCAGGCCGAGGCCGCGCCGGTGGGAGGCCGCCAACAGACCTAACGGAGCCGCAGGCAGCCGCCGTGAAGGTGCCCGGCCCGGGACAAGGAGCCGTGTAATACTCACCCCTTCGGGCCCGGAGCCCCGTTGCCGCTTGGCACGCCGGGCGCGCCGCTCTCCTCCTCCATTTTGGTCTCCGTCGTCGCCACCTCGGCCGCCGCTTCGACCCCTGCCGCCATTTTCTCCGCGTCTGGGCTTTGTGTGAGGGAGCGGGATGCAAGCCGCTGCGCCTGCGCGCTCACGTGATTCGGCGCGACCAGTAACGCCTGCGCGCGCCGCGGCCCGCTCCCGCCTCGTCCCCTCCGGCCACGGGCCACGCCTCTGCTCGGGGCCACGCCTCCGCCGCGCGCAAGCGCGGACCCGCAGCTGTTATTCATTCATTACCGCAAGCAATTTGCGTTAGGCACCTACTGGATACTCCACCCACTCTCGAAGTCGGGGAGGGGAAGCACCTCCCCACCTCCTTACACGGACCTACTCGCTCCCAGCTTCCTGTAATCAGAGCTGGCGCAGAGAGGCTGCGAAAGTTTTGTTTACTAGAATATAAAGGAGTTAGCTAGACAAGGAAGGCAGGACACTGGCCGGGCTTGACAGGACTGCTGTGCAAAATGCTGTCTCCCTAAGCAAGTATCATCCTGCACCAAGAATACCTGGGCTCTGTCTGGCCTGCCTCCCCACTGGGTTGGGAGCTCCTGAGGGCAGAGCTCATGGCCTAAGTTCCTCTCACTGAACCCGTTAACCAACAACCGAAACATGAAGCTGGGGACTTAGTATGTGCTCACGGATGTTTCTGGAGTGAATGAACAAGCAATAATCCCAACATGATAGAAGAAACGAGTCACAGGCCAGGAGAGCCCATTAACCTTAACGGGGGCTCCTTTCTGTCTGCCCCTGGATCCCTTTGTCCTGAAGAATTGGCTCTGTCCAGAAACAGGTTTTCAAGGGCTGTTACAGGTTGTGTCCTGGGGCAACCGCGTTGGCCTGGGAAGAAACCAGAGCCCAGGAAAGCGTTCAGAGGCCTCCAGCTCCCTTTCCCAAAGCACCCCCCTCCCCAGTGTCTCTCGAACTTTGAAAGGCTTCACTGAATCTTGGAGAAGTTCCCATCCAACCACTGAACTCTCTCTAGGTTTACAAAAGGAAGGTTTTCTTTACCCCCTCTCCCACAGAATGGCTACATATCATCAGGCTCTGGGGGAATATCTCATCTGCCACACTGTCCTAGGTGCTTAATTCAGCCTGGCGATTCTGACCCAGGCTGAGAATTCCAGGTCCAGAGAAGAAATCCAGTAGCCCAGCTTGACACGGGGGCTAGGCCCCCATTCCCACATACTCCCCAAACTCCTCTGTCTCATAGAATTTCCTTCTATCAGCCATCTCCAAGGCCCTCCTCCTCCCACAGCCCCTCTGCTCTACTAAAATCCCCTGTGCACACCAGCTCTTCTCCCGGGGCTGCACTGGTATCTAAGCTTACTTTCCTCTCCCTTAGACCTTTCCTAGACTGGAGGGGTCCCTGGGGCAGACAGAGCCTCACCGAACCTCTGAATCCCCTTGCTCAGCAAGGCTCAGAGATGATGGAAGAGGCCACAACAGTCTGTCAGAATGAGTGAAAAGAGTCCAAATGCAAAGCAGTGGGGACATGAAGCCACCTGTCTCTCCAGTCCCTTCCTGTGCAGTGAGTGTGACTGGAAATCAGGAACAAGCCAGGCCCTGGCTGAGGAGACAAACTTCAGGCTAGGTTCCTATGGGCTGGTTGACTTAACCCAACAGTGCCCACATTCCTGGGTTTTGCCATCTCCTGAACTGTGATTTTCTTCATACTTTCCTTTGACACCCATTTTTTTCCTTTAAAGAAATGTTTTTAAATTGTGCCTTACATAACACTACATATCGAAAACTTGCTGTAAATAGTTTCTTGTAAAAAATAAGAGGATGATGCCATTAAAGTAGAAATTCAGTTGTGTACACAGCAACAGCTCTGAACCCAAGACTTGCTCTCTCTTTTGCTAGAGTTAAGGGTCATTAAAGACTGCTTAGCACCAACCTACAACTTTCTCCTCACTGTAATTGAAAGTGTCAGAAGCGGGGCACCTGGGTGGCTCAGTCGGTTAAGTGGTTAAGTGTCGAGCCCTTGGTTTTGGCTTAGGTCATGATCTCAGGGTCCTGGGATCCAGCCCTGCATCGGGGCTCCCCGTTCAGAGGGGAGTCTGCATGAGGATTCCCTCATTCTGCTTCTCCCCAGCTTGCATGCACATGCATTCTTTCTCTCTCAAATAAATAAATCTTTAAAAAATCAAAGTGTTTGGGGCGCCTGGGTGGCTCAGTCGTTAAGCGTCTGCTGTCAGCTCAGGTCACGATCCCGGGGTCCTGGGATCGAGCCCCGCGTCAGGCTCCCTGCTCGGCGGGAAGCCTGCTTCTCCCTCTCCCACTCCCCCTGCTTCTGTTCCCTCTCTCGCTGTATCTCTCTCTGTCAAATAAATAGATAAAATCTTTAAGAATAAATAAATAAAATAAAAGTGTTAGAAGAGATCTGCAAAGGAAAAAGCTTTCTCTTTTCATGATGGCACATCCTGGGGCCTCTGCACTCTCTCCAGCGACAGCACGTTCCAAAGTCGGCCTGGAGAGGTGGGTGCCAGGCCTGTGTAGCGTAAAAAGCCACAAGGATGAGAAGGGCCCTGAGTGCCAGCTGAGCTGGGGCACCGGGTATGCTCCTGTTCTGCAGACACCTGCTCATCTCTCCAGCTGCCTCTCTCCCGCCCCTCTGCCCCTGAATCTCAGGGCTCCAAGCGTGGCTCAGCTGCCCTGCTGCTCCTCCCACAGGCCATGTAGTTTCCAGCTTCCAGGCCTTTGCCCTTTGCTCTTCCTCCCCCGCTGTGGCCAGGCTGGCTTCCCCCATGTTCTTCATCTAGGGCAGAAAGGGTTTTTCTCCCTCTCTGGGTGAGCCACACAGCAGACGGGCATTCATGCAGTAAACAAGAGAACATGCCAGATACTGTGCTAGGCCCAACCAGGATGTGGAATCTCGGGTGAGTAACCCCAGTGCTCTGATCCTCCGTTTGCTCATCTGCAAATGGGATTCATAAGAGAACCCCAGAACCCACCTTTTGGATCTGCTCTGAGTAATAAATGTGGCTCAATGCAAGGAACCCTCAAATGTACAAAGCTCAGAAAGAGCTCAAGAAGTAGATGCTATTGGGCGCCTGGGTGGCTCAGTTGGTTGAGCGACTGCCTTTGGCTCAGGTCGTGATCCTGGAGTTCCGGGATCGAGTCCCACATCGGGCTCCCTGCTCGGCAGGGAGTCTGCTTCTCCCTCTGACCCTCTTCCCTCTCGTGCTCTCTATCTCTCATTCTCTCTCTCTCAAATAAATAAATAAAATCTTAAAAAAAAGAAAAAAGAAGTAGATGCTATTACTAGCATGACCATATTCTTCTCTTCCTGAGTCCTCCCGGAAGGGGACACAGAACGCTCCACACTGGAGCCATGTGGACCAGGGGGTCAACCCTAACTCTGCCTCCTAGAGCCGTGGGGCCTCAGACAAAGGCTTCCCTGCTCTGAGCCTCAATCTTCTCTGTAAATTGTAGGTGACAGCCATTCCTGCCACTGAGGATGGGCAGAGGGAGGACACCTGTGAAGGCTCAGAACCAGGGAACCCTCGCTAAGTGTAGTGACTAGGAGAATAAAGGGCCCAGCATAATATCTGGCCCACTCTAGATGCAAAGTAAATGGAAACTGTTCTTCTTACGTGTGTTTACTTTAAATCATTTATTATATAACCCTGCTACCTGCTCTTCACTCAAAAACCCAGGCTTTGCTTCTTCCAGGCTTACACAACAGATCCCTCAAAACCAGCTAAGGGGCCGGTTTTGTTTTTTTTAACCTGACTCCCTTCAGGTCTCAGGGGCCTCCCTTTGAGGCCTCGGTTCAGAAATGTAACTGACAAGTCCGTTTTGTCCAGCAAGGGTTCCTTTTATTCATTCGGGGGTGGGTTTTTTTGAAACGCAGTGCAACTTTATAAAGTCGAGGGGTGCCAGGAAAGCGAGCCTGTCAGGTGCAGAGAAGTGCAAGAAGCTTGCGGAACCTCCCAGCCCCGTGGGCGCCCTGGTTCACCTACGGCCATGGCTGCTGGCCCCCAAGGGGGCCGGGTGGGCCTCAGAACGAGATCAGGGTGCCTGCTCTGTCCGCAGCTCAGGGCCACGTCCATCTGTCCTCATGTACCACAGTGTGCAAAAGAGCTGGACAGTATCTTCACGTGGGATCACAGAAATCAGCTTCGCTTGGTGTCTCTTGGCCTAAGAAGCATTCCGGCCGTGCAGGAAGGGTCGGGCGGTTTTGTCCTTCCAAATACCAGGGCGTCACCAGCTGCCTCTGGCCCTGCTGGCCCGGCCTTCACACGGGTGTCTCCTCTGCCACCTTCTTCAGGAGTCCTGCTGCCAGTGAGGAGTGCTGGGCGTCCTCGGAGCCATCTGCATCCCGGATCTTCAGGCGAACTTTCTGGTTGGTCCTTCTCCACTCAGAGTATAGCTGGCAGTGGTAGCGGAAGGAGACCTGCAGGGTAGGGTGGGGGTGGGTGGGAGTGCCAGCCACTGGTCTCCACCCCAGGGGAGGGACACTGAGCCCAGGTGGCACCTGCTCTGGCCCAAACCAGGGCCAGGCTCATGCTTCCAGAAGCAGAGACAGCGTTCATACATCTCTCACACGGGCTGTGTACACATACCCATTCACTCACTTGGAAAAACTCGCCACCAGCATTCGGGACCCTGCAAAGTGCAGGGCTCGGCGGCAGGGAGCAAGGAGCTCCCTTTCTGTTTCTCCCAGGATGGGACTGAAGTGGTACAGCCTCTTGGAAGGGATTAAATGTCACCGGGTCAGAGAACTGCCCAAACTCGGAAGCCAGCAAGATGTTCTTTGGGAGGTGAGTGGACAAATAAACCGCGGGACATCCAGACAAGGGAATATTAGTGCTAAAAAAAGAAATGAGCTCTCCGACCATGAAAAGACATGGAAGAACCTCAAATGCAGGTCACGAAGGGAAAGGACCCAGGCTGCAAGGCTACAGACTGCATGATTCCAGCTCTGTGACATTCTGTAAGGATGAAACTATGGAGAGGGTACAAGGATCAGTGGTGCCAGGAGCTGGCGGCGGGGCAGGGATGAACAGACGGAGCCAGAGGACTTTTAGGGCAGTGTAACTACTCTGTACGATACCATAATGGTGGCTACATTCATCATCCATCTGTCCAAACCCCATAGAATGTACAGCACCAAGTGTGAACCCTAATGTAAGCCACGGCGGCTCTGGAGGATAGTGAGGTGTCGATGTAGGTTTCCTCTGTTGTAATGGCGGTGCCCCTCTGATGCCGCACTGATGGCGGGGGAGGCCGGGGATGGGGATGGGGTTATACGAGAACTCTCTGTATCTTCTGCTCAATTTTGCTGTGAACCTGAAACTGACCCAATAAATAAAGTCTATAAAAAAAATTTTTTTAAACCAATGTCAATGGTTCAGGGTCTTTGATCAAGCGAGTTCCAAGAAGGCGTGTGCACAGGCGGTGCTCAAAGCACTGTTCATAACAGGAAAAAAAAAAAAAAAGGAAGAGGAAGAAAATATTGGAAAGAATCCCGGTGTCCATCGAAAGGGATTAGTTAAATAAATACTGTACATCCAGACCATGAATAACTGTTGGGTGGCTGCCTTTTTTTTTAAAGGACATCAGCAGGGGCGCCTGGGTGGCTCAGTTGGTTAAGCGACTGCCTTCGGCTCAGGTCATGATCCTGGAGTCCCGGGATCGAGTCCCACATCGGGCTCCCTGCTCAGCAGGGAGTCTGCTTCTCCCTCTGACCCTCTTCCCTCTCATGCTCTCTCTCTCTCTCTCATTCTGTCTCAAATAAATAATAAATAAAATCTTTAAAAAAAAATTAAAAAAAGGACATCAGCAAAGCGAAAGCAAGCAGACTACGAAGCAGTACCTATGGTTTCATACTATTTGCTTTAAAAAAAAATAAGAAAAAACCTGCTAGTGGATGCCAATCCTTTTTGAGCCGGGAACGCTCCCGCAGCTAGACGACAGTGGTTAGACGTAAGAGATGACGCCGGGGGGCTCCTCTTGGGACGAGGGTCCTAACGGCTGCCAGCCCGGTCCTTCTCGACCCCAGCGGCCTTCCCTCTCCAGCTCTTCAGCTTCCTGTCGGTCTGTCCCTCTCATTCTCCCGCTCTTTCTCTCCCAGGCTTCTGTGGTCTCGCTCTTCCTCTCTCCCTCCCAGCCTCCCTCTCCCCTGACCCCAGCTAGTCTTGCTGAGCTTGTGGATGGCAGGCCTCCAGTCAATACTGCCAGTCAGGTGTCCTCATCTCTCAGGAGTAGATGGGGACATCTCTCACCCCTGACCCATGGCTTCCCTGGGCCTTGGCTGGGCTCAGAATCTGGAGCTCCGTGAGATGCTGGGAATCGCTTCCACCTGGGCAGAGGCAGGCAGGGAGGCCCCCAAGCCTCTGCCCAAAGCCCTGGCCAGCCTGCTCTGAACCAGAGACCCCCAGATGCCTCCAGCTGGCAGCCACTCACCAGCGTCCAGAGGACGTAGATGGTGAACAGGGCAATGGTGAGTGCGATGAGCCCCACGGCCTCGAGCCGGCTGTGCAGCCGGAGGTGGTCCTGGGCCCCGCGCAGGCACAGCCAACCCGAGATGGCAGCCAGTGGCGTGATGAACAGGAAGCATACCATGTCACAGCACAGCGTCCGCTTCTCTGTCCGAGGCCCCGGGTCCTTCAGCCACTGCAGGGGTGGGGGGAGGAGCTGCTGAGGCGGGCTTCATACCGCCCTCCCACAAGCCCCGGCCTGGGGATGGGGGTGCGGGACCTCCAGGCCTTGCGCCTCTACCTGCAGACACCCATCTGGATGGAAAGGCCCCGCAGGACCAGCCTCCGACCGGGCACCACCCTCTGTACTTTCCTTCCCTCACATACTTACTGAGCCTATGATGAGCTCCTGGGCCCTGCTAGGTGCCCCCATTGTACGGACGGGGGATACTGAGGGCACAGAGGGACGGACTCATTTGTGCAAACTCACTGGTCACCCACAGAGCCAGGACTGCAAGCCGGGGGGGGGGGGTCTGGCTGGGGGGGTCTTGTCGCAGGGCCCCCGCAGATGAAGGGGTGAGAGAAGTGGGCTTCACTCATGGTAATTCCAGTCAACGGAACAGAAGGGTCCCTGCCCTCCTGGAGCTCCCATGCTAGTGCAAGAGATATGAAATGGGGTGGATCGTCGGGGAGGGGACGGCCTTGTTGAGGAGGAGACCGTGAGTTGAACGGAATGAGCAGAAGCAGCCATATGAAGAACGGGGGAGACGGTGCCCCAGGCTGCAGAACAGCAAATGTGGGGCCCTGATATGGGAGTATGTGGCCTGGGCAAAGTACAGCAGGGAGGAGGCCCATGTGGCTGGAGGGCGAGGGCAAAGGGGGAAGGGGTGGAGGCAGGCGCTGCCTCTCCCACCTTACTGTTCTCCTAAACGCCCAGCCACCCCGGGGCGGGCCAGGGGCCTTTCCAAGAGCCCACCCCCAGCCCAGCGACATGACTCTACAGCGCTCAGCTGCCCCCTTCCAAGCAGGCCCGGAGGAGTCCGGAGGGCACCCGTGCAGCCAAGCAGGGCTCCGGAGAACAGGGCGGCAGCCACCACGCCCGAGAATGCTCATCTCGGGCCTGACCCATGCCGCTCAGGCTAAAGTCTAAGCTCCTGGGCACAGCCCACAAAGCCCAGAGTAGCTGCCAATACCTCCTCCAGGCCACTCTCCTCTTCCTGCAACTCGAGAGGAGAGCCACCTCTCCAGCCACATGGACCATCAAGCATGCCGAACTCTTCCTGGCCTCAGGGCCTTTGCACTTGTTGTGCCCTCTGCCAGGACTGCCCTCCCCCAGCTCAGGTCCTTGGCATTGCTGGCTCCTCATTCTTCAGGTCTCAGCTTCAGGGGTGACCGAATAGGGAGGGGACAAGGGGGTCTCGGCCTGGTTCCCCATCCCCATCCACAGAATCTACCATGAGGGTGGGGGAGAAGGAGGTCCACTCCATAGAGAGGGATCCTCCCGGGCAGTTCCCTCCTCCAGCCCCAGGCCTGTCTGCCTGCCCCCTGCCCGCTCCGACCTGGGGCCCCCAGGCGTACCTCTGTGAGGGGCCGCGGCCGCTTCTCCACTGCAAACTCCGTGTGGCACAGCTCACAGTAGCTGGTGTTGGACGAGGAGAGCCACCTCTCCAGACAGCTCTTGTGAACGGCACCCAGCGTGCCAGTGCAGCCACATGGAGAGAGCAGGCTCTCCCCATTCGCTCCCTCGTGGCAGATCCGGCAGAAGGGACCATCGCTAGACACAGAGATAGAGCGCATGAGCAACAACCAAGCTTCCTGCCTATGCCTGCTTCGCTGCCCACTGGATCATAAGGTCAGCATTGCCTTTGCGCTGCCACTTGGCAAACTCCTACTCATCCTTCAACGCCCAGCTCCAGACCTCCTTTCCTTTGTAAAGCTTTCCCAAATTCCCAAAAGTGCAGCAATGTGCTCCCTCCCCAGGGGTCCTGTGGCACATTTTAGGCCCAGGGCAAGCATCTCAGCTGCCCATCTAGTGTCTGTTTCTCCTTTCCCTGCAATACTCCCCTAACCGTCCCGGGCAACCAAACCCCTCTCAAGTCTCGGTCCTCAAGGACTAGAGCAGAGCTGACAACACCCCTGATGACCTCAGGCCTGACCGATTAGAACACCACACACCCCTGGTCACCAGGACTGATTCAGGGAAAGGCATGTGTGAAGCAATCAGAGTCACTGTGATTAATTCTTGAAATTCTCCCCGCCCCCTCAACTCCAGAACTAGAGACAGCAAGGCTGATGTAAGTCTGGAGCTGATGGCAGCAGTCTGGTCCCCATGTGGAGTCTGTGAATGATGCCAAACAGAGGAAAGCAGAGCCAAGCGACAGGGAAAGACAGATTCTCAAGGACACCACCAGAGGCCCTGGATCTAGCCTCACCTGAAGGCCACACTACTTGAGAAACATGTGCATCCAGGGAGAGTAGTTCCCCTGCTCCTGTGTCCTAGGTAGGCTCAGAAGACAGACATAACAAGCTTCCACAGGAAGCCACTTCAGGGAAGCCTCAGCCCCAGCCCGGTCTCTAGGGATACTGGGTCCTTCCTGGGGGGCCAGCTCAGGGCTGGGGGTGTGGCCTTGGTGGGCACAGAGGCTGTCCAGCACATGAGTCATTGTTTTCCAAACATTTCTGCCCGGAGAGTGGACTGCAGGAACACACGAAGGAGGCAGAGCAGGAGGGCCATTTTCCAGATAACACCAGTTTCCCCTCAGAAACTGTTTTCTATTGCCTCCTCAGCGTCTCCCGCTGTGGGGCAGAGCCTGGCTGCTTTGAAGCCAAAACCTTGAGCGGACCTCTCATGGCTACTTTCTTGTCAATCCTGTGCCGTCCCCTATGATGTCAAAAGGCTGTACCGGGCTCCACCCTGATCCCACAGCACCCCTGCCCAGAGTTAACAGGAAAGGAATCCCTGCTCTGGAAGCCAACCCCAGGAAGTGGAAGGAACCAGAACCTTGAGGAAGGGCCATGTCAGTTTGGGGTTTGTCCCGGGGAACCCTACTTTTTTCGAAAAACCACTTCAGAGAAAACAAAACAAAATGAAACCTGACTTCTTGCCGAGCACTGATTAAGGACCGTACCCTGTTCCAAGGGCAGCACGTGGACGAATCTGTTATTCTCCCAGGGAACCTGCGAGGAAGGGGCTATTTTGCCCTCCTTTCACAGATGGGGAAACTGAGGCAGCAAGGGGTGACCCCATTTGCGTGAACTCACACGGCTAGTAGCCCACAAAGCTGGGGCCTGGGTCCCCCTCAGTGGCCATGCTACGCTGCCTACACCGTTCCAGACAGCAGGACAAGAGAAACGGCCTTCACTCATGAAGTTCTGGCAGGAAAATAACGCAAATGGCACAGATGAGAAGGAAATGGACCAGGAGTGGGGCAGGGGGAGCCTTAGTGGGGCTGCCCAGGGCACACTCCAAGAGCAAGAGAGGGGGGAGTGTGGGCAAGGAAGCCAGCAGAAGCCACGTGGAAAGGGCAGCAGGGGAAGGCCAGGAGGAAGGAAGGGCTGAGGGTGCAGATGTGCTCTGGGAAGCTTCGAGGAGGGCCTGGGCTCGCTCACGGGCTGGTAGGCAGAGCGCCAAAGGCTCAAGAGGATGAGAACCCTTTGGACAAACAGCAGCCTTCTCTCTGGGAGGGTGGTTCTGCCCTGGTCCCCAGCCTGGGCAGGTCTGGGATGAGTTTTATCAAAACTCAGAGGGGAGGGGCACGTGGCGGGCTCAGTCAGTGGAGCCTGTGACTCTTGATCTCAGGGTCATGAGTTTGAGCCCCACATTGGGTGTAGAGATGACTTAAAAAAAAAAAATCAGAGGGGAGAAGCCATGAGCAAAGAGGCCAAGGAGCAGATCAAGAGGGCCTGGTGGTCTTGCGGGCATGGCTGTCCTTACCATCAGGGGGGTCACTGAGGGACTCTCTGCTCCCTGCCTCTTGCCCTGCCTCTGAGGACTGCAAGACTGGCTGGTGGGACTGAACGAGCTTCTCCCCTTCCAACCCAAGCAGGAGCCCCGGGTTCAAGCTTCAGCAATGCTCAGTGACACTGGCAGGTGTCTGCCTCCCTCTGGGCCTCAGTTTTCCCAGGTGTCAGGAAGGAGGGTGGGGCAAAGCGGGGTCAGCTCACTCAGTGCCCCTCAGGCACTCCAGGTAGGGACACCCTAGCCTTGGTCAGCCTCTTCCCAGGCCCCCTACCCTACCAAATGTCCCCTCGCTCCCAGCCTGGTTTGCCCAGCACAGACTCTGTCTTGCCTTCAAGGAGGCTGATGGAGATGCGAGCATAAAAACCCACACCCCGGAGGAGGCCCAGGAAAACTCTCCATATCATCTGGGCTTGAGCGAGGCTTCCTGCCGGAAGTGACGCCAAGCAAAGACTCGGAGGGTGAATGGCAGTGAGCTCCCTCCAAAGCACTGCAAGGCCTCCCATCTGCTTCTTTGGATGTTGGAATGAACAGCTTATGAATTAATTCTGACACAGGCCACAACACGGATAAATCCTGACGACATGAAGCTCAGTGAAACGAGCCAGTCACAGAAAGATGAATACCATGCAATTGTACTTCTAGGAGCTCCCTGGAGGAGTCACATTTGCTGAGACAGAGAGGAAATGGTGGGCGCAGGGTGGGGGAGGGGGCGGGGAGTCCGTGTTTCATGGGGACAGAGGTTCAGTTTGGGGAGAAAGTTCTAGAGACAGGTGGTGGGGGTGGTTGCACCACAGTGTGAGGGTACCACTGAACTAACTGTATACTTAAAAAGTGTTACAATGGAACATTTTAGTTTATCTATATTTTACCACAATTAAAAAACAAAACTGAAAAAGAACTTAGGAATGAAATCTTAGTAGATAAACCTGATGACAATGCGAAAAACTTGAAAAATTAAAAAGAAAAAGATATCACTCAGAGTCTTGTTCCCTTAGCCAACCTGGTGGCTGTTTTAAATCCACATGAGTGAAAATGGATTCAGATTCAGATTTGAAGGGTTTACCTCAAACTCTTTTCCTTGGAAATGATGACAAATTGGCAAACCAGGCAGGGGCAGCTCACATGGGGTTCTGGAAGGCCCGCACCAGGGCTTAAATACAGTACTTTTATCGAATGTATACGAGGTGGCAAACTGTGGGCAGACACCGTATATGGACCACAGCAAGGGACTCTCGGAACAATGCAATGAGGAAGGTGTCCCCACCTCCAAGAGACGAGGGTAAAGTAAGTTGTCCCGGGTCCCAGAGGGAGAGGGGCTACAGGGCAGGATTTGAGCCCAGGTGCTGCGAATCCACAGCCTGTACCGTGAACCACTTCCTTATCATGCCTCTCCAAACTATGAGCTACTTCCCACCATCTAATCTTCAGATTCCACCTGACAATCTGGAATTTCCGCTTTTCCTGGAGAACCAGACCTGGCCAGCCGGGGCCTCTGTATCTGCACTGCAGTTATGACTGGGGCCCCTTTCCTTGGTTTATTCGCCCACCTGGTCCCTCTAGATGTTTGGATTTCTGACCCCAGACTGGAAGAAAATCACTTGGCCCAGAGAGTAAAGCGAGTGAAGGCAAAGACCCCTGCTCGGGCGCCACTCACCTTGACGTGTCCAAGGCTCGGATGACGGTTGAGAGGAGCCGGCCATCCCTTGAAGTCACCTGCGCCACGTACTGGGGTGGCCCGAGGCCAGTGGCCTCCACGACCTTGGAGAAGGCAGGGCTGCCCGAGCAGTCACACAGGGAGCCAGGGAGGTGGCAGCAGTCACCCGTCGTCATGGCCACAGGGAGCCCTGCGTCCTCAGGGCCTGAGGCCCATGGTCCCAGGAGCCTGGGGAGAGGCCGGTAGGGAGGTTAAGGGCAAGGATATCGAGCCAAACGCTGACCGGGGTTTGAATGCAGCTCTCGGAGCCTCAGTCGCCCAATCTGTAAAATGGGGGATTCAATGAGATGCCACTTGTAACTCAGCCTAGGCCTGACGCACAGTAGGGGCTTGGTTTTATTACCTCTAACCCTCCTGGGAAGGGCCAGCCAGGTTCAGCCCTCAAGGCCTGTAGGCCACCCCCAGCATCACCTCTCCAGACCCGGTAAGGGCCCCGAACAGTTACTGAGTGCCTGCTGTGTGCCAGGCCTTGTGCTTGGGGCTTTTGTGGGCTAGAACCCTGCCCGCTGACCACCTAGACACTTGTTCTCCTTGGACTGGATTTCCACGGCTGAGCTCACAGCATGTGAGCCTGCCTTGGAGTTGGGCAGAACTGAGCTAGAAACCTGGGCAAACAGACCAGGATGGGGCATCCTGGTTTGATATCTCCTGGACACCTCAGGCCTTCAGGAAAACGACGCAGGCTGGGAAGGACTCGGGCAGCCTCTGTTCCTACTGGAGCAGGTAATCCAAGCCATGCCCGTGTCCTCAAGGAGAAGCAGTGGGAGATGGCCGGAGACTTAGGCAGCGACCTCAAGTCTTCTCTGGGTGGGGGGTTTCAGCACTATTCTCCCCCCTACTCTAGGGTCTGTTCCGCCAAAAGTAACCCTTGGCAGCCTCCACCCCCGTCCCAGAAGGAGCCAGTGAGACCTTGTGTGTTTCCCCTGAGAACTTCCTGGAAGTAACAGAGGCAACACAGGAACCCTGGAGCCAAGGGTCCCTGAGGTCTTATCCTCAGGCCTCTGTCTCCAGGAGCTGCAGTCCAGAGATGCCAGAAACACTCAGTGAGGCACCCCCTAGTCAGCTTTTACCAACCCCTGCCGGCCAAATCTGACACCTAAGACAGAAGGGGAAAAGCCAGAGTAAGTGATTGACTAACTCTTTGCACCAAGGCCATCATCTGCCCACGGAGCAGCACCCTCTGAACAGTTCAGCCAGAAGCCTTCCTGGCCCACCGTGCCCTCCGGAGCCTCCACAGTTGGGCCGCTGCCAGCCAGATAAGCAAATATCAGCCCAGAGGCAGGAGAAGCAGGGAGGAAGACTGCTTGGCCCAGATAACATCCCCAGGGCAGCGGTGGCGGGGGGCCTGGCATGTTGTGTGCACTCCTATCCCTCTCGAGGAACTTCCAGCTCAGAGGTCAACAGGGAAGCCTCTGGGCTCATAGAGGGGAATCCATTCTTCTCACCCCTCCAAGCATCAGCCTTAACATTCCTGCAAGGAATTGGGCATTCCGAGAATCATCACAGCTCCCATATATTAAGCTCTGCCATTTCTGTTACTATTGGGGGGGGGGAGATTCATCAGTAAATCTGCTAAAGCAAGGCCTGAAAATCAAAATTATGACAGCAGCTACAGTTCGTTAAGGACCTACCGCATGCTGGGTACTGAGAAGCTCGCTGAACTCTAAACAGTTGCCCTAAGCATCCCCTTCAAAGATCACCTGCCTGGAGAGGCCTTCCCTGACCATCCTGGCCAAAGTGCCATTGGTGACCACATTATTGTGTTCGTGGAATGTGCCCCTCCCTGAAGCGCTCTTATTTCTTCACTCTCGGTGAGCTCTGGGAAGGGGGGACCAGGTTGGACATGCACTCTGTCGTCCCTGGCGTCTGCCCTGTGTTGGGCACAAAGTTGCTGCGTTTCATTTCTCAGCCCCTATTCTGTGAGAGCAAGGGCGAAGGACCCTCCTGACCCCCATACCTTGGTCTGCCAGGGCCCATGGTGGAAATCAAGGATGTCTAGAGGCTAGAGGCTTGTGCAAACCACAGAAGCCTGGGCTTGGAAGGGGCTAAACTCAAGGCCGGACTCAGCTGTGGGGCTGCTGGGCTTTGCGAGTGAGCCGATGCCTCAAGTGAACTTGGCCCAATGCCTGGGGATAGATTTCACTGAGTCTTCACAACAAATCTATGACATAAATCTAATAATTACCCTCATTTGACAGGTGAAGAGACTGAGGCTCAGAGAGGGGCAGCTACTTGCCCAAGATCACACAGCTCAGAAGGGACAGGACCAAGATTTGAACTTAGACCAGTGAGTGGGTCTAGGACTCAGAGGACCGGGATTTTTTAAAATCTTGACTCTGTCACTGATGCCGTGTGTCCAGGAACAAGCCACTTGGCCTCTCTGGGCCTCATCCTTCTCTTTTGTCAAGTAAGTTGATGGAGCTGATGGACTTTGCTGAGGGACTCTTGAGAAGGAGCCCCCAGGCTCAATTCCTCCGGCAAAGCTTGTCCTTGTCTAGGCCCACCTGGGGTGGCGCTGAGGCAAAGCAACCTGTCCAGCGTCCTTTCCCTGAGGGCAAGAAACTACAGGAAGAGGAGTCAGAGGGCCCTAACGGTGCCCATTCAGGCAAACTGCTTCACTCTCTGGGCCTCAGTTTTCTCGCCTGTAAAATGAAGGTCATAACCATACCCCGCTCGTACACCCCTAATTATTAAGAAGTCAGTAAATATATTAGCTCTTCTTAACGATTACTGTCATCAGCTTACAGAGCTGTTAGAGGGTTTGATGAGACAAGGCACAGCCAGAACCTGGCACACAGTAAGTGCGCACTAAATGCTGCTATTATTTTTAGAAGAAATGTGGAGCCTGTAAAATGCATTCGTTCCTCCTCGCTCACCAGAGAGAGGCTCCTGTGTGTCCTGCAGTCCTTGCATGGCCCTGCATTGGAGGCCAGGTTTAAGCCCAGCTCTGCTCTCCTTGGATGTATGGCCCCAAGAGAAAAGACTTCTCTGAGCCTCAATTTCTTCATCTAACAGGGAACATTTCTAGTACTTCCACCTATTAAGGTCCCTAGAGGACTAAATAAGAGAATCATATAAATTCTGGCTACCCCGTTTTGAGCACCCACTAACAGCCAGGCACTCCGCTAAGCAAGTCCTTTGTAGACGGTCCCTGGGTCATTATAATATTTACTATTTTCCAGGCAGAGCCCCGCTGGAAGGAGGTTGAGGAAGGCGCTTACTGACAGTCTACTCTGTGCAAGGGTCTTTCCTCATCCGCCACCTTCTGAATTCTCCCAACAAGCCCCATTAGGTTGGCGCTGGGATGACCCGGTTTCACAGCTGAGGAAACCGAGGCTCGGAGAGGCACCTACTGTGTGCCGGGTCCTGGGGACCTCCCGCCGTCCTCGAGACGGTAATTGCGATACCCCGTTCCGGAGAAGGCTGAGGCCGACGGTCTGAACCTGATCGTCCCGCTCGGGAGCCAGGCTCGGGCCTCGAACCCGGGGCCGGCCCGCGGACCCGCGCCCCCCCCCCCCAACCCCACCCGCCCGCCCGTGCCTACCTGACCCGCGGCCGGGCCGGGCGGCCGCGCAGGCCCCTCCACTAGCCCCGGCCCCGGTCCCGGCCCGGCCGGTCCCGTCAGCGCCGCCAGCTCCGCTCCGGCCGGCACCTGCGTCCGGACACCGCCCGCCGACCCGACGGTGCCACGGACCAATGGCGACCGCCTGTCGCCCGCACTAGCCAATCCCCGTGCACGTCCCGCCCTGGGAGGCGGGGCCGGAGGCGACAGGGACGTCCTGGGCCGCACAGGCCCCGCGGCGCCGCAGCTGCTGGCTCCGCCCCCACCGCGTCTTAACTCCGCCCCCAGCTCCGGCTCCACCCCCAACCCTGATCCCGCCCCATCCCGGCGGGGGGCACGAGCGGAGTTGATGGCGCCACCTGCCGACGACCAGTGCTAGCTAACTGTTAAAGACTTGAACGTGACACCCAGCTAAGGGATTTGTAAGTGTTCATCACCTCCCATATGCTTCTCATTAATTCTGGGAGGGAAAGAGAGAGGAACCGTATGATCACACTTTACAGAGGGAAAACGGCAGCCGAGAGAGGTTAGGGGGCCGTGGAAGAGCCTAAAGCCAACATCATTTGTTCATCATTCACTTGCTCATTCATTCAGGCAATAGGTTCACTCACTAGATGTAATAAACATCAAAAAGAGGGCCTGTTATGAGCCAGGCACTGTACTAGGCTCTGGGGACACAGGGTTGAGTAAGACAAATACTGTTGCCTTCGTGGACCTTACCCTAGGGAATTAACCAATTGTGTAATTAATTCTTTTTTTTGAAGATTTTATTTATTTATTTGACAGAGAGAGACACAGCGAGAGAAGGAACACAAGCAGGGGGAGTGGGAGAGGCAGAAGCAGGCTTCCCGCGGAGCTGGGAGCCCGATGCGGGGCTCGATCCCGGGACCCTGGGATAATGACCTGAGCCGAAGGCAGACGCTTAACGACTGAGCCACCCAGGTGCCCTGTAATTAATTCTTAATTACAAAAGTAATGAATTGTAGCAAGTGAGGGGGACATATCATGGAATAATTTGGAAAGTCCAAAACTACTTCCTTAAGGAAAAAGCAATTGAACTGACAACTGAGACAGAGCAGAGGTGAACTAAGAAAAAAGAGGGGAGAAGTATCCCAGGCAGAGAGTTCAGGCACATGCGAAGGGCCTGAGGTAGGATGGAGAATTCCCTCAGTACTCCTCTCCCCTCCTGCCCTGCCTTTATGAAACATATGAAGCAATTCGATTAACTCAGTTACGTTCTGTTGTGTTGTACTAGCTTTATTTTTCAAAAGTGAAAAGATAAATCATAACATTGTTTAAAAGGTTAGAAGAAGGAGGAAGGGGACAGAGATACAAGCAGACTTTTAAAAATATACCTTGTTTTATATATTTGGCTTTACAACCATGTAAAATATTGTTTATAATTATAAAACAAATTTTAAAGTGTAAAGGTAGCCCTAAAAACGAAAATAAAACAGAGAAACTTCTGTATCCAGTTGGTGACAAAACAACAGAGAGATGAACGTCTAGTGACTTTAAAACGACAATTTAACCCTACATACCACTACTATATTGTTGATGGTGATGTTGCAATTGTTTTTCCAGGCCTATTGCATATTTAGTTTTTTTTTTTTTTAAGATTTTATTTATTTATCTGACAGAGAGAGACACGGCGAGAGAGGGAACACAAGCAGGGGGAGTGCGAGAGGGAGAAGCAGGCTCCCCATCGAGCAGGGAGCCCGAGGCGGGGCCCAATCCCAGGGCCCTGGGATCATGACCCAAGCCGAAGGCAGATGCCCAATGACTGAGCCACCCAGGGTAATACGTTCATGTTAAGGACTGGGGTTTTCAGAGGGAGTGAAGGAGGTACAGACATAAGGTTGATTATGTGAGTAAAAACCCTATAATCTTGAACTTGAATTGGGAGCATCACAATATATTTTATCTTTGCAAAAAAGCAAACATTTCCTAGCTCTGTCCACTGAAAAGGTCTGAAACAAAGACTGACTTTGTTGCCATCAGCACTCCTTAAGCCCAGATCATAGTCTCTAAATATCACTTCCAATTGAATGAACCAGGGAAATACCTGATTCTGGGTCTGGGGCAGGAAATGTACAAGATGAACCTGGCACAATCTGATACACCAGAAAGCACAGGTGTTCTCAAAGACATTACCTAGTAAGGTAGTGTCAGTAGGAGTCAACTAGAAAAAGCTCTCACTGGCCACAAGTGGGATAATTTGCCCTTCAGTAAGGGTAATGGGTGCAGTAGATCTAAACACATGAAATGTTTAAATCCATTTACTGGGGGAAACCTGGCTGGCTCAGCTGGTAGAACATGTGAATCTCGATCTCAGGGTTGCAAGTTCAAGACCCACGTTGGGTATAGAGATTCCTTAAAAAAATAAGATAAAACCTTAAAAAAATCCATTTACCGGGGTTTTTAAAAATTCTTTAAATAATGTCGGGTCGCCTGGCCGACTCAGTTGGTAGAGCATGTCACTCTTTTTTTTTTTAAAGATTTTATTTATTTATTTGAGAGAGAGAGAGAAACAGCATGAGAGGGGAAAGGGTCAGAGGGAGAAGCAGGCTCCCCGCCGAGCCGGGAGCCCGATGTGGGACTGGATCTCGGGACTCCGGGATCATGACCTGAGCCGAAGGCAGTCGCCCAACCAACTGAGCCACCCAGGCGCCCGAGCATGTCACTCTTGATCTTGGGGTCGTGAGTTCAAGTCCCACATTGGGCATAGAGTTTACTTTTTTTTTTAAGATTTTATTTATTTATTTGAGAGAGAGAGAGAGCATGAGAGGGGGGAGGGTCAGAGGGAGAAGCAGACTCCCCGTCAAGCAGGGAGCCCAATGCGGGACTTGATCCGGGGACTCCAGGATCATGACCTGAGCCGAAGGCAGTCGCCTTACCAACTGAGCCACCCAGGTGCCCCTAGAGTTTACTTTTTTAAAAAATGTCAAATTTACATCATAAAAGTTGCAGAAGTAATACGCAGAGCTCCCATAGACCCTTTGCCCAGATGCCCCAATTTTTAGTATTTCTGAATCCTTTATTTTTATTTTTATTTTTATTTTTTTAAAGATTTTATTTATTTATTCATGAGAGACAGAGAGACAGAGAGAGAGAGAGAGGCAGAGGGAGAAGCAGGCTCCCAAGGAGCAGGGAGCCCGATGCGGGACTCGATCACAGGACCCTGGGATCATGACCTGAGCTGAAGGCAGACGCTTAACCATCTGAGCCCCCCAGGCGCCCTATTTTTATTTTTATTAAATTGTTTTTTAAATCTTTAAGTAGGCTCCATACCAATGTAGGGCTCGAATTCACAGCCCTAAGACCAAGAGTCACAAGCTCTGTGGACTGAGCCAGCCAAGCACCCTGAATCCTTTATTTTATTTATTTTTTTAAAGATTTTATTTATTTGTCAGAGAGAGAGAGAGAGAGAACACAAGCGGTGGGAGCGGCAGGCGAGGGAGAAGCAGGCTCCCTGCCGAACAAGGAGCCGGATGCAGGATTCCATCCCAGGATCCTGGAATCATGACCTGAGCCGAAGGCAGACATTTAACCAACTGAAGCACCCAGGCGTCCCCTTTGATTTTTTAAAATATTTTCTTTTTTTCTTAAATTTGTTTGTTTGTTTACTTTTAAGTAATCTCGACCCCCAATGTGTGGCTTGAACTCAGGACTTCAAGATCGAGAGTTGCATGCTCTGCCGACTGAGCCAGGCAGGCAACCCCTTCACTGTATATTTTTCTTTGTTTTTCAGTGTATATTTCTCAAGTATAAGCACACTCGGGCGCCTGGGTGGCTCAGTTGGTTAAGCGACTGCCTTCGGCTCAGGTCATGATCCTGGAGTCCTGGGATGGAGTCCCGCATCGGGCTCCCTGCTCAGCAGGGAGTCTGCTTCTCCCTCTGACCCTCTTCCCTCTCATGCTCTCTCTCTCTCATTCTCTCTCTCAAATAAACAAATAAAATCTTTAAAAAAAAAAAAGTATAAGCACACTCTTCCACATAACCACAGTACCACCTTCAAAATCAGGAAATTATTATTGATCCAATATTACCACATAGTTCCCAAATCCCATTCAAAGTTTCCAATGAAGTCCTTTAAAGTTCCAGCATCCATTCCCGATCACACTTTGTATTTTTCTACTCCCAGTGTCATTCACGCTGCAATAGTTCGTCAATCTTTGTCTTTCATGACCTTGATACTTTTGAAGAGTATAAGCTAGTTATTTTGTAGAAAGTTCCTCAATTTGCATTTGTCTAATGTTTTGTCAGGATTTGTGCATTTGGAACAGGAACTGCAGAAGTGATAACGTGTTCTCAGTGCAGATGCAAGGAAGAATAGAATGTTGATTTCTTCCATTACTGAGTATGCTAGCCTGGTTAAAATGGTGTTTGCCAGGATGCCTGAGTGGCTCAGTCAGTTAAGTGTCTGCCTTTGACTCAGGTCACGATCCCAGGGTCCTGGGATCGAATCCTGCATCCGGCTCCTTGCTTAACAGGGAGCCTGCTTCTCTCTCTGCCTGCCATTCCCCCTGCTTGTGCTCACATGCTCTCTCTCTCTCTCTGACAAATAAGTAAAATCTTTAAAAATAATAAATAAAATAAAATGGTGTCTGCCAGGTCTCCAGCCTGAGATAGTATGTTGTACTTGTCAATAGTGCTTTATGGGAAAATACTTTAAATTAAATATCTGGTTCCTCAACAAACCTTCACCCACTAGGTTTATTAACCATTGATGACACTTGACTGAATCAATGTTTTGTTTTGTTTTAATTTTGTTGTTGTTGTTACGATTACTTTGGCAAAGAGGGTTTTATTTTTACTTACAAGAATTCTGCAGGAGGACGGCTGCTGGCTTTGGCTTGGTCAAATGATGACTCTGAGAGTCTCTTGGCCTTTTCCTCATGGTAGTGAGATGGCTGCTGTGGTTCCAGGCATCACATCCTCAATCAAGGCAGGAAGAAGGGAGTGGCATGGAGGTGTTAGCCATGGCTGTCTCTCTCTCTTTTTTTTTTTATCAGATAATGGTTGCCAAAAGATGATTTTTTTCCTTTTATACTGGCTCAACAAAATGTTCCAAGGTGGCTTTTTCTTGTATTTTTACCTGCCTCAGCTCTGGAAACAACCATTTCTCTAAGGAGCCCTGGTTTTAATGGGGAACAATATTTAAAAACCAAGATCTGGGTGCTAGGTGTGCTCACAGCTATCGTGTTATCAATTCTTACTTTCCTCATTCTAAATCATGTGTATGTACCTATATATAGACATTTATCTACCTATAATCTATCTGTCCATCCATCCATCACCCATCCATCTTTAAAACCATGAGTGCACACCAATGCCCCTAATTCTAAACCAACACCAAAGTTTATCCCAGACACTTCACGTTTCTAACTTCCTTCCCTGACTCCTGTGATCCTAAATGCATTTACTCATTTTTCCACTCCCCCCACCCCATGTGAAACCTAACTCCTAGATACACTCGTCAAAACTCAGTCCCAGGGGCGCCTGGGTGGCTCAGTCGGTTAAGCGGCTGCCTTCGGCTCGGGTCATGATCCCAGGGTCCTGGGATCGAGCCCCACGTCGGGCTCCCTACTCAGTGGGGACTCTGCTTCTCCCTCTCCCTCTGCCTGCCTCTCTGCCTACTTGTGCTCTCTCTGTCAAATAAATAAATAAATAAAATCTTTAAAAAAAACTCAGTCCCAGATATATACCTCCTACCGAATTCCACTCCCATTGGGCACATTGGTTGAAAGCTTGGCCCCAACAAAGGAGCTGAATCCATGCATTTTACTAAAAGAATAATCAGTCATTTTTGAAGGCCTCTCGGGAACCAACTCAAAATCTTGAAAATTACAAAATTCGGAAATTGACAAGAAAGAATTAAGTGTTTATGCTGACCTTTACAATCTGTACCTCAGGGTAACCATATTAGATGAAAGGAAACTTCTCTTTATAGATGTATTCCAGAAATAAATGCAGAAAGCTAGATTTTGAATTTCATAACCCCTAATGGATTGTGAATCTAGGTGATGCTTTGCAGCAGCTGCAAACATCACAAATAAGAGACACGCTGACATCATCTGTCTCCTGGTGTGTGCACACACCACCTACAGAGCACTCAGCCCTAAATCTGATCAATCTCTAGATCTAACTATTCATTTACAGGAAATGCAGGGGACAAAGGCACATGGGAAATAACACCATGGTCCATAGAGACAAAAAGCAGATTGGTGGTTGCCAGGGACTGGAGAAGGGGAAATGGGGAGGAACTGCTTAATGGATATGAGATTTCTTTTTGGAGTGATGAAAAAAAATTCTGAATTACAGTGTGGTGTTTGCACAACCTTGTGCATGTACTAAAACCACTGGATGTACATTTTTAAATGAATGGGGTGCCTGGGTGGCTCAGTCAGTTGGGCGTCGGCCTTTGGCTCAGGTCATGATCCCAGGGTCCTGGGTTCCAGCCCCGTGTGGGGCTCCCTGCTCAGCTGGGAGCCTGCTTCTCCCTCTCCCTTTGCCCCTCCCCCTGCTTGTTCTCTCTCTCTCTCAAATAAATAAAATCTTTTTAAAAATCTCCTTATGGGGGCGCCTGGGTGGCTCAGTCGTTGGGCGTCTGCCTTCGGCTCAGGTCATGATCCCAGGGTCCTGGGATCCGGTCCCGCATCGGGCTCCCTGCTCGGCGGGGAGCCCGCTTCTCCCTCTCCCACTCCCCCTGCTTGTGTTCCCTCTCTCGCTGTGTCTCTCTATGTCAAATAAAATTAAAAAAAAAAAAAATCTCCTTAAAAAAAGAGAGCACCTGGGTGGCTCAGTTGGTTAAGTGCCTGCCTTCGCCTCAGGTCATGATGCCGGGGTCCTGGGATCAAGCTCCGCATCAGGCTCCTTGCTCAGCAGGGAGCCTGCTTCTCCCTCTCCCTCTCCCTGCTGCTCTCCCCGCTTGTGCTCTGTCGAATCAATAAATAAAATCTTAAAAAAAAATATTTAGGGGGGGGGATATGTCCAGGATTTGCACACAGGAAGAGAATGGGGTGAAACCAGATTGGTTGAAGTTGGGTAGTGGGCTTATGGGAGTTAGACTATTCTCTCCACTTTTATTTTTTAAAGATTTTATTTATTTGAGAGACAGAGAACATAAGTGGCAGGGGCAGGAGCAGTGGGAGAGAGAGAAGCAGACTCCTCGCGGAGCAGGGAGCCCAGCCTGGGGCTCGATCCCAGGACCCTGAGACCATGACGTGAGCCGAAGGCAGACGCTTAACCGACTGAGCCACCCCGGCGCCCCTCTCTCCAATTTTAAATGACATAATTCATTTAGGTTAACACAGTTTGTGGAAAAATTAAACACAGAGTTACCCTATAACCCAGCGATTCCATTTCTGGCTATCTACCCAAAAGAGCTGAAAGCAGGGACCTGAACACCTCTATCTGTACACCCGTGCTCGCAGCAGCATGCTCCACAATGGCCAACAAGTGGAAGCAACCCAAATATCCATCGATGGATGAATGGATAAGCAAGGAGCGGACTATCCATACAACGGGTTATCATTCAGCCTTTTATTAAAAAGGAACTTCTAACACCTGCTACAACGTGGATGAACCTTGAAGACATTATACTAAGTGAAATAAGCCAGTCACAAAAGAACAAATACTGTAGGATTCCACTTAGAGGTCCCTAGAGGAGTCAAATGCACAGACAGGAAGTAGATGATGGGAGCCAGGGATGGGGCAGGGGGTGGGGAGATGGTGCTTCACGGGGACAGTGTCTCAATTTTGCAAGATGAAGAGTTCTGGAGACGGACGGTGGGGATGGTTGCTCAACACTGAATATACTTAATGCCACTGAGCTGTACACAGAATAGTGGTCAAGATGGCCAATTTAATGTTGTGTATTCTATCACCATTGAAAAAAAAACAGACTTAAGAACAGTGCCTGGCACTGAGTGAACATGCTGGGCTTACTACATCACTGAAATCAGAGTAACTGAAACAGCATCGCTGGACTGTAACCCCCAAGGGGACAATGTCATCTCAGTCTCGTTCCCTGGCATGTGCCTCGGGCCCGGCCAATCCACGGAGGCTCAGGAGAGATCTGATCTTTGGACTGCCTGAAACCTTGCAGGGTGCCTCATTACTTCACCCAGCCTGCCTAAGCCTCTGCCCACCCTCTGTCCTCCCCATGCCCACCCTGCCCAAATCCAGATTCGGCACCCCCAGGGTCTGAGTGAATGGCCCCTGGAGTGTTTGTGGCCCCACCAGATCCCCCGCTGTCCTACTGCTGGCCTTGGCTCAGGATGCCCCCTGGCCTGGAGCACACACCCTGCCTCACTCCAACTCCCCTATGGGAACAGCCCCCTGTGGCTCAGGACTCTTCTGGAAAGACTGCCTGGGTTTGCCCAGCTCTCCAGGCAGGGTGGCCAAAGCCTGACATTGGGAGACATAGACCCCCATCTCTGGTGGCTCTTCAAGGGGTCAAGGGCATAAGTGGCTTCAGCGAGAGGGTAGAGCTTCTAGAACAGCTGCAGGCACTCAGGTGAGAGAGGAGTTACTGGGTCACATGGTCAGGGCAGGGTTGGGGGTGGGAGGGATCCACACAGGCCTGGGAGGGGAGGGGGACAGCAACACTTCCACCATAGTGGCAAATGGCCCTCAGGCCAGCTCTGCCTACATGGACCAGGGGAGAAGCTGGATCCTGGGGAGAGGCAGAGGAACTCCAGGCCGCCTGCCTCCCCTCTGTCACCAGCGTCCTCCCATTGGGCCCTCCTTAAAGGGCAGCCTGGCATGGGGAGAGCTGGGGTGGCGCCGGTATCACCAACATCCCCTGGTCGCGCCCCTCTTGCTTGTCCTTGACGGGACCCCAGGGGAGGCCGCGGCCGTGGGCAGCAGATGGAAGTGAGGACAGCCCAACCCCAGGGCTGGGAATGGGGAGCAGCGGGCACAGGTCAGCCCCTGCCAGGAGGCACCCTCAGCTCCTGGGCCGAGAAGTTGAATAACATCCCCCAGCCACAGGGGCAGCTTGGAGAGGGCACCCACCCCTCCCCCGCAGGCCAAGGCCCCTGTGGTCAGCTCGCGGGCCTCCGCACTGTCCCGGGTGGCGCTTGGACCTGCTCTTCTAGCTCCCTGCGGGGCTGAGCCGGGCCGACGCAGTCCGCAGTGGGACGTGTGCCTCGGGAAGCCCTGGCCCAGCCGTGGCCGCCTGGCGGAGAGAATGAAGACAAAGGCGCAGCGGCAGGTTTCTGTACAGGAAGTCGGATTATACATTTTAGTAACGGGCGGAAGAAATGAGGCATCGGGGCAACAGTGCGGGGGCCACAGGGAGAATAAGAGGTCGAGAGCTGGGGTTTGGCGTCAATCTTACAAAGTGTATAAAGAATCTGTGTTTCTCTACAATAACAAAAAAACCAAAGGCTACAAGAGCGGTTGTATATACAAAACACGGAGATATTGCTTCACTTGCAAACAGGTTCCTGACCAGACGGGAGACAAGACACAGAGGGGCCCAAGGGGCTGGAGAGCGCGCTGCGTGCAAAAGGAGGGTGAGGGGGGAGAGGGCTCTTGTCCCAGCATAAATCTACAGGCAGGAGCTGGAGTCGCGCACGCACAGGAGAGGTCGAAGGCGTGTGCCGCTGCTGGCTGTGCGTGGGGGAGCAAGGGGGCCGGGAGCCAAGAGTGTCCGCCTGCCCCGGCCCCCTGGCGCCTTGCTCTTCGAGCATCAGCTCGGAAGGGGGTTCTGGGTGCGGATTGGGGGCGGAGGGGGGGGTCAGTGGGGCCAACTGGCCACAGAGGGAGGGAAGCGATCGCTCCCTGGAGTCTGCCGGGGAAAACTGGAGAAGCCCGCTCGGCACGCCCCTCCTCCTCGCCTCTGGCCGGCCCTGTCCAGCCTGCCACCCTCCCTGGCCCGCCGAGATGCACCCTGGGACCCGAGAAGAGGAGGCGCGGCGACCCGGGCGTCTGGTCTGGTTTTCCTCGAGCCGGGACGGCAGTTGCCACTCGACGACTCCTGTTCTTCCTGTTCTTCCGGGGCCGCGGCCAGCCATGCGGAGCTCGGTGGGAGGGACGGAGAGGGCGGGGCAGGGGAGCGCAGCGCGGGGCGGGGCGGGCGGAGGACGGGGACGCGCACGTGCACGCGCACGCGGGCGGGCCGCGGGGCGCTCACAGGTTCTGGCAGCACTGCAGCTTGTTGGGTTTCTGTCCGTCGGTGGTGGGCGGCACGCTGATGTCCACCACGTTGTTGCCGGGGGACTCATCGTGGGCTGCGCGGTCTGCGATCTGCTTCTGTGACACGATGCGGTAGATCTCTGCGGGTGGGGGAATGCGGGGTGACACATCTGGACCTCAGTGCCCTCTGGGGAGCTCCCCCCCAGGCTGAGCCCAAGACCCCTCTTAAAGGCCCCCCCTCTGTGCCCCGTGTGTCCCCCCATCATGTCGGGGGGAAAGACAGCAGGGGCTGGGCTCCTGGAGGCTCCCACCCGGTCACCAAGTGCTGGCTGGGTGCTCAGCGAGGCCGGGACCCACGTCTGGTCACAGAGCTAACCCCCCCAGCCCCGCCTCTTCTCCTGTAAGATCAGAGGCCCCTCCTCCTCAGAATAAACGCCCAGGAGCCCAGGGGCCCTGGGCCCCCGCCGCTGACCCAGCTGGCTGTTCTGGGGTGCGGCCACGGCAGAGGGGGGTCTCTGTGTCCTCAGGATCTGGCCTGATCCCAGGAAGCACACCGTGTCTGTCCTCATGTCCAGACCGGCTTGCAGGTTTCAAGAATAAAGCTTCAGGGACTGTGTTCTGGAGCAGGCAACCGGGGTGGACCGTGCCCTTCCCAGGCCCACCCACAGTGGGCATGTTGGGGTTACTGTGGCCCCAGCCAGGCCCAGTGACCACCTGTGAGGATGTTCTTGAAAGCTTCCTCGACGTTGGTGGAATCCAAGGCTGAGGTCTCAATGAAAGACAAGTTGTTCTTTTCTGGAACAAAAAGAATGTTGCTCAGGTGAGCAGTGGGGGTGGGGGGGAGGGCTACCCTGCATCCTCCCAGGGACCCTGCTTGCTTCCCACTTGCCTGGCCCAAGAAATGAATGGTGGGAGCCAAAGAGACAGGACTGAGATGCCCACACCTCAGGAAGGGGAAGCTGGCAGGGGTCTGCCTTCCAGATGGTTCTCTGATGCCTCAGTCACAGTCCCACTTTCAGGAATGTGGCCCCCGGGGGAGGCCCGGGCATGCGGCCCCGTGTGACACCCACACCACCCCTCCCCCCACCCAGCCACACCTGCTCCGGCCCGGCATGACTCACCTGCAAAGGCACGAGCCTCATCAGTGGGCACGGCCCGCAGGTGGCGCAGGTCGCTCTTGTTGCCCACCAGCATGATGACGATGTTGCTGTCGGCGTGGTCCCGCAGTTCCTTCAGCCAGCGCTCCACGTTCTCGTAGGTCAGGTGCTTGGCGATGTCATACACGAGCAGCGCGCCCACTGCGCCACGGTAGTACCTATGGGGGCAGTGCGTGAGCTACCCACAGGGGCCTCCCAGGCTCGGTGGGCAGCAGCTCCTTGGCCCCCACACATGGGGCAGGAGGCACAGAGCCTGCCCGAGGGGTGGCCACTGGGGCCTCGAGGGTGGGGTGTGTGTCCCCCAAGTTCTGGCTCTGCTCCCCAGGTTCATCTCTGGACTATGGGGCCAGAGTAAGGAGTTTGGGACCTGGGGTCAGCAGACCCTCACGGGGTCAGTCACAAAAGGGAAGGAAAGGGCCGCTGCTGGGCAAAAGCCCTGATGCCCACCATGGCTTGGCCAGTCTGACCACCAAGGCGACTGACAGACACCCATCCACCCCGAGGGATTAGGGACATGAGAAGGTGGCCAGGCATCAGTGGAGGGAGTCCCGAGGGCGCAAGTGACTGACTGAAAGTGGCGGGATGCTGGGAGGGTCTAGGGAGAGGCAGCCCCAGTGGGTCCTGGTAGCGGGGGACCACAGGGAGGCGAGGGATGCCAGGCCTATGTGGGAGGACAGGGCGAGGGTGGGACAGGGTCTGAGCTGAAGCGCAGAGGGAAGCTGAGGGAAGACAGGCAGGGCAGGCGAGGAGGCAGGGCTGGGGAGCGGGCAGAGGGGCCAAAGCCAGTCCGGGGTAACAGCCTTCACGGTGCAGCCAGCTTCGGTGAAACCACAGTGCCTCAAGGGACAGGGACTCAAGGGCTCAGAGGAACCGTAGGACATGTCTACCCTAAGGTCACAGCATGGCCAGGACTGGGCACTGGTCTTCCCAACGGTCCCATAGCTCCTGGAGGTCCTGTTCCTCCATCCTGGGCCAAGGAGCTGCTGCCCCTCTTCTCCTGCCCACCTCCTGCCCATCCTTCTGGGCCCACCGGCCCCACACCCATGGCTTCCTGCATCGCCCCAGCCCCGTCACTCACGCGGAGGTGATGGCACGGTAGCGCTCCTGGCCGGCGGTGTCCCAGATCTGCGCCTTGATGGTCTTGCCGTCCACCTGGATGCTGCGGGTGGCAAACTCCACGCCGATGGTGCTCTTGCTCTCCAGGTTGAACTCGTTGCGGGTGAAGCGTGATAGCAGGTTGCTCTTCCCCACACCCGAGTCCCCAATAAGCACCACTTTGGGGGCAGGAGGGAGACAGGTGAGACTCTGCAGGCTGGCCTCCCCGAGCCAAGGCCCATATACCACCCACGCCCACCTGCAGGACCGCCAGCGGCACCCTGGGGGCTGCACAAACTTGAAAGCCACCGTCAGAGCAGTGGGGCTGTCCTGGAGCCCAAGGCTCCACATTTGCTGGTGCAGAGCAAGCACAGGCTCAGGGCTTCGGGAAATCCAGCCGCTGTGGACAGCGCAACACCCCGCTGTCTCCGGTCCTTCAGAGCAGGGCTGCCCTAGTGCCGATGTATGCACCCAGACATCCCGGCGGGTAGGCAGAGTGGGGATCTTATCAACCCCTGAACCTCCCCTGCAGCCTGGACGCCAAGAAAGCTTCAGGGCTGGGCCACCTTGGGCGAGTCATTTAACCTCTCCGGGCTGCCTTTTCTGCAGAAGGGGGACTCGAGGAGAAAAGGCAGGATCAGAACTCCACTAGCATCTAGCATGCAAAGGCAGGCAGGGAACAGTTATTGCTAGGTTCCTACCTACAGGGGTCTGTCTCTGGAGCTCTAAGTCAGGAAATGAGAAGCCTCCCCCCCACGCCCACCCGCTGCTTCCTCATGGAGGGTTGCCGCAAGCAAACCCACATTCAGCCCCGGCATCCATCGTCAGAGCTGGCTCATGCGGAACAGGAATGTGCCCTCTAGATGCATCTGCAAAGGCACAGAGCCTGCCACCCCAACGCCCCCAGAGTCAGCCCTTCCTGCAGAGACATCCAGAGCACAGAGTCCGCCTGAGCAGGGCAGGACAGGCCCCTCCAGTCTCTCCCTGTATTCCTCTGCCCCAGCCAGAGAAGCACTGCCTCTAGGGGCCAAGGTGCCCCAGGCTCTGTGGCAGGGCCACGTGAGCTGGTCCAGGAGGAGTGTGAGCCCAAGATGCTGTCCTTAGACCCAGGGCACACTGGAGTCTCACGTCTGTGTCTGCACAGTGTGTGAGCTGCCCATGTACGCGTGGGTATATGTGCAGCAGAGAAGAAACAACACAACGGCTATCTGACCAGACACCCCAGGCAGAAGCCACATGGACCCCCACGTGTGGGCCTCGGGCTCTGGCACCCAAGGGTGGGTCTGTCCAGTGGAAAGCCACAGGGGCTGTAGGTTTGCTCACCCACCGCCCCAGTTAAGTTTTTCCTTGATGGAAAGTTGTATATGTGCATGGCCAAATTCCCGCGGCTTCTGACCACCTTCACTGCCCCCCCCACGGGGCCACAACACTGGCACCTCTCCTGGGGTCCTTTGTGGTTACTCTCATAGCCAACCACCAGGCTGTTCTCCTGGAGGCCACCAGAGGGCGCCCGTGAGCACCTGAATGGCTCCCACCACTGCTCTGCCCACAGCCCTCCAGGGCTCCCACCTCCCAGAGGCAAAAGTCCAAATCCTCCCAGAGGCCCACAGAGCCTTGCACTACCTGCCCCATGCCCTCCCTGCCCTCCCTCTCTCCCCCTCACCCACTCTGCTCCAGCCACAGGGGCCTCCTCGCTGGAACTCAGAGCTAAACAGGGACATGCTGCCTGGACATTCTTGCCCAAGTACCTGCCTGGTGTCTGCCCTCCCCTCCTTGGTGTGGTCCCTCAGATGGCACTTGATTGAGGAAGCTGGCCCTCACTGCCATCCTCTCAAAAGCCCACTCCCCTCCCTGCCTGCCTTTCCTCCACAGCTCCCCCCACCCAGGTTACCATCCTCAGGCCAGCGGAGGAAGGGGCAGATAAGGCAGCCCCCAGAAGACCAAGAATAAGAAGAATGTTTAATGAGTCTGTCCTAAGAAAGCCCTCGATGTGCACCACCTCACACAAGTCTCATGTAACCTTTACAAGAGGAAGCGGGAGAATGCCGAGCCCAAGGCACCGTGAGCATGTGCCTGTTTGCAGGCCTGCTCCTACCTCCCAACCTTGCTCACCAGACTGTGACTTGCCCAGGGCCACCTGGCTGGAAAGTCGTTCGTCAGGATTTGAAGCCACGTCTCCTGCATCCGGAGCTAAGCTCAGGGATCTGGGTCCAGCCTCCTCCTCTCCCACCATTTGGGGCATCCTGACCCTCGGAGTAGTAGGTAAACTCCTGCTCATCCTTCAAAACCCCTCAAGTCAGGCCTCTCCTCTCCCCTCAAACCACCATGTGACCTGGCCTCCATGACCTGGGATAACAAGGCAGGTGTTCTCTTGACAACGTAGGTGCCCAACAGAAGACTGCGAGCCGACCTCGGAGAAGATGGAAAGAGGTGGAGATGGACAAGGGCCTGTGGCTCTCACCCACGCTAACCACCCACACCCCCAACCCCTCACCTCCTTCCCACATGGCCATGGGGACCTGGCCAAGGCTGGAGAGGCTGGCTCATGATGCGTATGCCCTTGGGAATGGAACAGGAAACGAGCAGCAGGGTCCCTTCTGGGCTCTGCCCTGTATGGCCACCCCCATCCCCTCCCTCCCTTGCCAGCCTTGGTCCCATCAACTCTGCCCTGGCCTAGCCAACAATCTCCTCAGCACCTCGGGCCAGGCCCAGCCCTGAAAGCTTTGTGACTGCGTTCTCAGG
This sequence comes from Zalophus californianus, assembly GCF_009762305.2. NCBI lineage: Eukaryota > Metazoa > Chordata > Mammalia > Carnivora > Otariidae > Zalophus > Zalophus californianus. The sequence continues at coordinate 5,521,663 of NC_045595.1, forward strand.
ACCATCCCAGGAGCAAATGTTCATATTATCCCTCGCCTTGTACAGCTGGTGGCCACTTGGCCCAGAGTGACCAAGTTCCTGGCCCAGGATCACCCAGTGAGAAAGCGGAGGCCCGAACAAGATGAGAGCCCCCGGCCACTGTGCAGATGAACAGCGGGCCCGCCGCTGGCCCACGGTGCCTGATGCAGGAAGGTGGCCAGTGGGGCAGTGGCCAGGCTGGCCCCATGTGCGGGCTAGGAATGAGAACAGCATTGTCCAAGGCACAAGTGATCTGTTGTCTTGGGGAAATAAAGGGCCCTTGAGGACACAGCCCCTAGAATTTCCACAGAAGTCGGTGGCATCACTGGCTGGGAAACGGCCCCCCCCGGACATGCCACTTGGCTGGCAGAGCAGGCAAGCCCAGTTGGCGAAAACAAAGAGCTGGCACCTCTTGAAGCCCTGGGTCCTCCGACCTGCCCCATGACAGTGTGGCAGCCCTGGAGCCTGCACGCTGACACTCAGGTAGACTATGGCCGTTTGGGGGTGGGGGCTGGCTCCCCTACTCCAGGCAGAGCAGGCCCCTGCTTCCCCCACCCCAGGAAGCCAGCCCTGACCATCCCAGGCCCCAGAGACTAGCACTTGAGGGCAATCCTGCCACAGTTATATGCCGGGGAATCAGAGCGGAGGACAGATCGGGGCCCAAAGCCAGGGCACAGACAAGGCCACCATGGGCCAATGGGGGAAGATGGCGTGCTCAGGTCCTTACCAGGGGGTTTGGTGGGGGCCCTGCCCAGGCTGGAGAGCAAGGAGGCTGCCTCAGGAGCACTCAGCAGAGGAGGGTGAGCATGGGGCTCGCCTGTTCCCTGGGCGCTGGCTGCTACTCTCTCCTCGCCCCCTTTCCCAAAAGGACTCATAGATGGCACAGGGGTGGACAAAGCCCAGGGGACAAGGTCCTGGGCTACCACAGCAGCTTCCCACTTCAACCCACATCCTCAGAGGCCAGGTGAGTGGCCGGGGGGGGCTCCAGGAAGTCCTTGCTGGCCCTTGGGGACATAGCTGCTCCCACTGTGGATCCTGCAGCCTGGTCCAAGCCAAGAGAGGTCAGGGCTGCCCCCAGGGGCTGAATATGCAGGTTGGGAAAATGGCCCATAGCTGTCAGGATAAAACGTTAGCAGGCTGAACACGAGGATCTATAATTAGGTGCAAATAAACAACCTTACTCATAGGGGAAAGGGGAAAGCGCAGTGAGGAAAATAAACAGCACATGGGGAAAACACCCAGGGAGATCTGCTGGTCTTGGTCTTGGGAGGTCAGGGGAGCCACTGTGTGATGTGGTAGCGAAACCAACCAAGGCCGTGGCGGGAAGGCTAAGCAGGGGGCAGTAAGTGTCCCAAGTGAGAAGTGTGGCGCCTCCGTGCCAAGGGAAGGGCCAGAAGGTGACTAAAGCCTGGGGGAGGCTGAGTACGGGGTTGGGGGCAGGACTATCACTGCCCCTCCCCTCCTGAAGGATCCCTCGGACCAGGCGACGGGGCTGGGGAGCCTCAAGGTAAGGAAGTTGGCCCCCGTCAACCCTTCTGGTGCAGTCGCACCTTGGGACATCTCTCCAATGACCAGATGTGACCCTCTGCAGGACACGGGGTCTCAGGAGGGTCCAGGGCATAGTATATTCATGCTTCTGTCTAACGCTGTCTACCCATGGCAAGAGGTGTCACAGTGGTGTCTTGCCTGCCTGCTGGCTTCTTTCCTTCCTTCTTTATGTGCCAGACCCACAGTTTCCTTCTACCGTTGGGAGTGAAAAACTGAGTGGATTTTAAGAGAAATATGCAGAGATAATAGGGAGACCTCCAACAAGACACACGTGTGAACGTGAGGTCTCAGAGGCCCGCAGTTTGGGAAATACTGACCTTGTGGGTTCAACTTTCACTTCTAACCCTGAACGACTCAGAAAAGTAGGCTGGTGGGGGAGGGCAGCGGGGCAGGCAGCCCCCACCCATACCCCTGCCCTGTGCCAGTTGCCACGGAAGCCAGATCTGGGCTTCCAGGAAGAGGACTCTGGAGATGAGTCCCGGGAAGCACACAGCTGCTCCATTGCCCCTTACCCAGTAACTGGACTTCTGGGAACATACTTCAAGGAAATAACCCAAAGGGCAAAAGATGACTAGTGCAAACACTCGAGCTGGGTTATTTATAACAGCAAGCGGCTGAAAATAACAAGTAGGCAATGGCCCCAGAAGCCTGGAGGTTGACGACTGGGGTTAAGGCCCGCTGCCCTGCAACCAGGACCGGGGGAGCAGAGGCCTCAGGGCCCCAGCCACAGCAGGATGGAGTCCCGTCCACCTGTGGCCAGTCCTTTTGGGGTACTGACAGAAGACCTTCCCCCGCCTCTAACGTGAAACCCCAGGGCACAGTCGGCACCAGGACCTTGGCCTGATACCTGCCGACCACACAGCCTCACCTGCCAGTGACTTATGAGCCTGCACACAGCTCCCCGGGGCCCACGGTGCCATATGACAACTCTGGGCCTCTGTGTGGGCACTCCCCCAGCCCAGAAGCCTTTCACCACATGGATATCCCAGGTAGGGAGTGCTCCACCCCGCTCTCCACATCCCCAAGGTCCCCAGGCTTCCGGCCCCAACGTGTGGGATGATAACACAGACACAATGGCCAGTGATGGACACGGACCGCACTCCCGGAGATAGCCAGGCTTCCCCAACGAGGGGACGACGTCAACTGCTGGGGTGGGAGGCAGACCCTCACACTGCAGGCAGCAGGACAAAGGTGCCTCATGCGGGCCCAGGGTTAGCTATCAAGGGCAACCACTGTCAGCCAGGGAGCTCAAAACAGACAGCCCCGGGCCTGGCCAAAGCCCAGGTTGGCACAGAAGGCACTGTGAAGCCAGTGCCTTTTTTTTTTTTTTTTTAAGATTTTGTGTTTAAGTAATCTCTACACCCAAAGTGGGGCTCGAACTTACAACCCAGAGATCAAGAGTTGCATGCTAGACTGAGTCAGCCAGGCACCCCTAAAGCCAGTGACTTGTCAGTCCACAACCCCAGCGATATGGAGGGAGTCTCCCCAGCTTGAGCGGCAGGGCGAGGGAGCTAGGCTAGCAGTGGCTGTCTGACCTGCCAAGGCCGCACTTGAGGCTCCTAGAACCCTCTGTCCCTTGGGCAGGAATGATCCTTTAGCAGGCTGGCCGAAGGCCAGCCCATCAGTGCCCATGTGTTGGGGGAGGTGGTCTGACAGGCTCAGTCCCACATAGACTCCTTAGGTGGTAAAGCCCAAAGCTGACCTGGGTTCAAATCCTGCTCCAACACTTTTCAAATGTGCCCTGTCTCTCTGGGTCTCAGTTTCCAGGTGCACAGAGAGAGGGCGGATACTATCGACGACCTCACAGGGTTGGGGTGAGCATTGCAATGAATTCGTGAAGTGCTGAGTGAAGGGCAGGTACTTTGGTGGTTCTATTGAGTTCTAAGAGTTCAAAGATGATAACTGGTGGTTACTGTTAACCACCAAGCCTGGGTCCAGCACACACAGTGCCCCGGCCAGGCGCCCCTTCCACGCAATTCTGGGTCAGCACCCCAATCCAGGGTCCCAAATCCAGGGTCCTCCACCACACGCCTCATCCCCTCGCGTCCTCTCCCTTCCCGGGCACCGCCCCCCAGACATGCCGCCGCCAATCAGGACCGGCTCCTCCCACTCCGTGAGAACACCACCCCCACCTGCCCAGAGCCAGCCCATTTCTTGGACACGCCCACTACGCCCTAGCCCCGCCTCCGGCGGCCCCGCCCCCACCACGAATGGAGGTTTCCACCCAGCCCGGCCCGCCAAATGCTGGGAAGGCCCCGCCCCCAGAGGCCCCGCCCCTAACGGCCTCTCCCACCGCTTGGGGCCCCACCCCCTCCGGGCCCCGGCCCCGCCTCGGCGCATCCAGGGCCCCCAGGCCTCTCTGGGACGGCCGCTCCGCACGGCCGTGCACTCCAGCCCAAAGCTGACCGAGCCCAAACTGCCCCGGCTTTCCCCGCTGCCTAAACCGCCGGGCCCCAAGTCCCGGGCTCCGGCCTGGGCCTAGCGGCCTGGAGCGCAGCCTCAACCCGCCTGCCCGCCGCCTTGCCGCCGTTCCCTCGCCCGTCTCTGTCCCACAGACCGCACCTTTGAATAGGTAGTCGTACTCGTCGTCCCTGGTCCCCATTGTCCTGGCGCTTCCGGCGGGATCGGCGACTCCGCAGCCCCACCACAAACACCCGACGGGGGCGGAGCCGGCGCCGCGCAGAGCGGCGGCTGGATGACCAATCAGAGGCGGGTGGCGTAGCGACCGGCACCCAGGGCAGCCAATCACAGGCGGAAGCAGAGGCTCAAGGGTGGGTGCCGCCTGGGATCCACCCTCCTCGCCTTCGGTCTCCTGGAGAAAGGCGGAAGGAATGCGGACCTTTCTGAAGTGACGGCCGCATCAGCCTATCAGAGGTGGGCCCTCGAAGGCGGGACGGAAGACTGTAAGAATGAAACAGATTGATGGAACGAGTAACCAATGAGAGGCTTGATTCAGACGGTCCGGAAGTACCGGAGGACCTGTCCGGGAAGGGAAATGGGGCTACGTCCAGGTGATGTTACGCTAGTTAACGTCCCGATGACGTCATAGATCAATGCGCGCGGCACTGCGTCCCCCAACCCCGCCTCCCTCTGCCCTCCCCAGTAAACGACCGTTTCCGGGCCTCTGAGCGGGATTTTGTTGTTGTGGTTTTTTTTTTTTTTCCCACCTAGGGGTTCCCTCTCGGTTCTTGGTTGGGTTTCCATCGCTGTATTTGTGAGCCATTAAGGTACCCCACTACCTCATTTCTACATGACGGGAGAAACTCACTTCGTGGAATCTTTGGAAGATAACTAGATCATCTCGAGACCTAAAGACATACTAAATCAACCATCCACTTTCTGTCATTGAGTCTTTAACAGATATTTATAAAATCCTTCCTGGACGTCAGACTCTCTCCAACATGATCGCCCCTTCTCTATCCGCTTGCCCTGTTATATTCCACCTTCTTCCCCCGGAGGATTTACCACTACCTGATATTAGACTATGAATTTCTGGGGGCGCCTGCCTGGCTCAGTCGGTGGAGCATGCGACCCTTATCTCGGGGGTTCGGGCCCCATATGGGCGTAGAGCTAATTTATATATATATATATATATATATTTCTTGACCCATTAATCTCTCTAGTCCCCTGCCAACAGAACATCAGCCCCATGAAGGCAAGGATTCTTGTCTGTCTCTGCTGGTGCTGTGTCCCCAGTGTTCAGTAAATATTTGATCAGTGACGATTACTGTAACCAGAGAGCTCTGTGGTCGTTATTTTACTATAATTATAATTATTATCATTGCCTCGTGGACCTCATCCCTGCATTGTCCAACAGGCATCCCAGACACTAATTTGGCCTCTTTTCCCGTATCCACTCCTCCTGTGACTCCGTGTCCCCCACGCCACCCCCCACCTCAATCCCCCTCCCCTGTCCATCTCACAGCCAAAGGTCATGGATTCCTCTCTCCTTATGCTCTAGTCCCCTGCTTCTTCCTGCCTCCTTTCCGTCAGTTGTCATACTGTTTTCCTCCTCCCTTCTCAATTTCTGACCACTTCTCACCCCTGCCACTGCCACCATCTCAGTCCTGGCCCCATCATCACTCCCTGGACCTGAGCTGTTGTCTATCCCCAGATCTCCCTGCTCTGCCCTCACCCCACCCAGCCTGCACTCAGAGGAGTCTTTTTTTTTTTTTTTAAGGTAACCTCTATGCCCAACATGAGACTCAAACTCACCACCCCGAGATCAAGAGTCACACGCTCCACCGACTGAGCCAGCCAGGGGCCCCAGAGGAGTCTTTTAAAACATAAGTCAGATTGTCCCACTCACCTGTTCAAAAATCTTTCAGTTCTTCCTTTAGTAAACATTTACTGAGCACCTACTAAGTGCCAGGCAGTGCTCTAGGTGCTGGGGGTGCAGGACTGAATAAGACAAAGTCCCAGTCCTCACAGCTGGCAGTCTAATGGGGTCAGGCACACAAGAAGCCAGTAAACAACCTGCACAAGATAATTTCAGAATGGGAAGCAAGCAGTGAGGGGAATAACTTGGATTATGTGATGACGGTGGCGCTCCTTAGCTAGGGACCCAGGGAAGGCATCCTGGGGGAGGTGGCATTTGCACTGTTTGGGGGAAGGGAGGAGGCGGTGGGAACAGCATTTCAGGGGGACACAACAGCAAGTGAGAGAGACTCTGATGGATCTGAACAGCCAGGTGGCCATGGTGGCTGGAGAGTGGGGTCCAGGAGCCAAGAGATTGGACAAGTTGAAAAAGCAAGACTGGAAGCCAGACCAGAGTGGACCCTCCCGGGCCTTGTCAGCACACTCCCAGGTAGTTGGCTTGAAGCCTTGCACATTCCCTTACAAATGCCCTCTCCCCCCACTCCCAGTTCACCATCCTAGCTTCCTGCCCAAATGCTGCAGCCAGGTGGGGCTATTAAATGGTTCCTCAGTGAGCTTTACTTCCTGCCAAGGTCACTAAACTTTTGCTCTCACTGGGCCCTCTTCCTGGAATGCTACCCCCACTCCCGGCCTTCTTTGGAAACTGACTCAAAAGCCACTTCCACCCTGAAGCCTTTTCTCCAGGATAGCTCATAGTAATATTAGCAATGTTGACTAATGTTTTTATTGTGTACTATGAGCCAGACCCTGTTTGGAGTGCTTTTCATTTACTGCCACATGAACTCCTCACAGCACCAGGAGAACAGAAAGGGGGAGGGATGGGAGCGTGGGGGTACCAGAGGCTCCCCGCCCCCCATTTTCCAGATGCAGGAACTGAAGCCACAGAGCTTTAACAGACTATCTCTAGTCAACCAGGAGAATGATGTGGTTGAAGACTCCAACTCCAGAGTTGGACGGGTCTGGATTCACATCCTGGCTCTTGTTTGGTTCCCAATCCTAGTGGTTATTCTTTGTGTTGTTCCCCAGGATGGGAGAGGCCGTGATGACAGGAGATGTGACAGGGTTGGGGAGATAACCTCTCTTGGCAGAGCTTGAGGATTAAGAGGGCAGAGGCGAGGGAACCCCCTACCGCCCCAATCTCCATAGGCAGCACTTCCCACCAGTTCCAGCCACAGTGGGCTCAAGGGAGACTCTGCAAGCCTGCCTGGGACAGAACACCCCCAAACAAGGATCCTGGAGAGGGTCTGGCCTCCGGCTGAGGAGTTCATCACCCATACTCAGCCAGGGCCCCTGCGAAGCTACTGTGTCCGCAGCACCAACCAGGAAGAGTCACAGGACTAGAAAAGCACAGACTTTTCCTCTAGCAAAGGAAGCCCCCACCACTTCCCTAAGAACACTTAAAAAGCATATTGGAAAGATAAGTTTTCCTATTAAAACAGCAGCTGGGACCCAGGGCACAGGCAGATGTTGTTTTTCCCAAACATGTGTCCTGGAGACAAGGCATTATATTATTCCAGACCACATGATATGAGTGGCAATTTTAGGCAGTGCATTAAATAGCACTGAACCACATGCTGAGAAAGTTGTACCCGTGTCCCATTTCTGAAGTATTTTATTATCTATCAAGAAGAGAGACTTACTCTTTCTTGCCCATACCTTTTTTTTTAAGATTTTATTTATTTATATGACACAGAGAGACACAGCGAGAGAGGGAACACAAGCAGGGGGAGTGGACAGGGAGAAGCAGGCTTCCCACTGAGCAGGGAGCCCGATGTGGGGCTCAATCCCAGGACCCCGGGACCATAACCTGAGCCAAAGGCAGACGCTTTACTGACTGAGCCACCCAGGTGCACCTTGCTCATACATCTTGAACAGTTTTCTATCCCTCATCTCCCTTTCGTTTTTTAATTTTTAAAAAGATTTTATTTAATTATATGACACGGGGGTCCGGGGGAGAGCATGAGCCAGGGGGCAAGGCAGGGGGAGAAGCAGACTCACCAATGAGCAGCGAGTCCAACGTGGGGCCCAATCCAGGAACCTGTGGTCATGACCTGAGCCGAAAGCAGATGCTCAACCAACTGAGCCACCCAGGCACCCCTCATTTCTTGAAAAAAGATTTATTTATTTGAGAGAGAGAGAGAGCAGGGAGGGGAAGGGGCAGAGGGAGGGAGAGAGAGAGAGACTTAAGCAGACTCCTCCATACTGAGTGCAGAGCCCAATGTAGGGCTCGATCTCACCACCCCGAGATCACCACCTGAGCCAAAACCAAGAGTTGGATCCTTAACCGACTCTGCCACCCGGGTGCCCTCCCGCCCCCATCTCCCTTTCTATACAGAGCTCTGACTGAGAGCCTTCAGAAGGCAACAGGATCTGGCTAGAATTTTTCTTGCCATTTTTTTTTTTTAAAGATTTTATTTATTTATTTGACAGAGACAGTGAGAGCAGGAACACAAGCAGGGGGAGTGGGAGAGGGAGAAGCAGGCTTCCCACTGAGCAGGGAGCCCGCTGTGGGACTCGATCCCAGGACCCTGGGATCATGACCTGAGCCGAAGGCAGACGCTTAACGACTGAGCCACCCAGGCACCCTTTTCTTGCCATTTTATTCTGAATTTTTTTTAACATTTAGAAAAATGAAAAGAATTTTATAGAAAATACCCAGATTTTACTATTAACATTTTATTTTATCACATATCCATCTCTCTATCCACCCACCCAACCCTTTGATGAATTTCAAAGAAAGTTGAAAATTTGGAGGAATCTAGCATATAGCCTGGTGATTATAGTTAGTACTTGAAAGTTGCTAAGAGAACAGAGATTAAATGTTCTCATCACAGAAAAGAAATAACTGTGATGTGATGGAGGTGACAGCTAACACTATGGGGGTAACCATTTCACAATATATACGTGTATCAAATCAACACATTGTACACCTCAAACTGACACAATGTCATATGTCAGTTGTATCTCAATATAGCTGGAAAAAAATAAAAAGTAAAAGAAAGTTGAAGACATCAGTCTACTTCCCCTGTAGACACTTCAGCATGCATATCATTAACCAGAGTTCAATATTTGTTTAGGGCTTTTTTTTTCCTTCTAAAGTGAAATTTACATACAATGAAATACAAATCTTAAGTGTACATTTACAGAGACAAAGGCATATGGAGGAGTAACCCACCTCTATCAAGGTTCAGAACATCACCATCACTGGAGAAAGCTGCCTCATGCCCCGTCTCAGTCAATCCCACCCTTCTTGCCAGCATGTCAACCGCTATTCATGTGTTTTTCCCCTACCCAAGGTGATGGCCTCATTTTGGACCATCAATTATAGACCAACCTATCTGTGATAAGGAGGGACTTTGAAGGAAAGCTTGGTGAGGGTAGGAATCTTTTTGTTCACTAGAGTATCCCAAGCACTTAGTACAACGGCGTGGGATGTGGTAGGAGCTCAATGAATATTAGTTGAATTTATGGACACATTTTTATGTCCAACTTAAAGGATAACTTATGCAGATGTGGTTAAAATGTGAAGAATTTACCCAAAACACTGCATGAATGTATATACTAGAGTTGGCTGTCCAGTACGGTGGTCATTACCCCCTGTGGTTGTCGAGCCCATGAAATATGGCCCATCCCGGGGCGCCTGGGTGGCTCGGTCCATTAAGCATCTGCCTTCCGCTCTGGTCATGATCCCAGGGTCCTGGGACCGAGCCCCGCATTGGACTCCCTGCTCAGCAGGGAGCCTGCTTCTCCCTCTCCCTGCCGCTCCCCCTGCTCGTGCTCTCTCTCTCTCTGAAAATGTTAAAAAAAAAAAAAAAAAGAAATATGGCCGGTCCCAATTGAGATGTGCCCGAAGCATAAAATAAACACTGGGTTCCAACGACTTAGTACAAAGAAAGCAGTGTATATGCTTTAATATAATACTAATATTAATTAAGATCCTGCATTAATACATTAATAACCTGTATATCACTCACATGTTGAAATGGTAATATTTTGGTTATACTGGGTTTGATAAAAAATACATTTATTCTATTTATTTATTTTTTGAGAGAGAAAGAGAGAAAGAGAACAAGCATGTGAGGGGTTGGGGAGGGCAGAGGGAGAGGGATAGAGGGAACCCCAAGCCGGCGCCATGCTCAGCGTGGAGCCAACAAGGGGCTCAATCCCACGACCCTGAGATCATGACCTGAGCTGAAATCAAGAGCCAGGTGCTCAACCAACTGAGCTATTGAGCCACCCTGATAAAAATACATTTCTAAAGTTCATTTCATATATTTCTTTTTATTTATTTTTTTTTGGAGAGGGATGGAGGGAGGGGCAGAGGGAGAGAGAAAGCATCTTTTAGGCAGGCTCCATGCCCAGCTTGGCCCACCGTGGGGCTCGGTTTTACAACCCTGAGATCATAACCTGAGCTGAAATCAAGAGTCTGACCCTTAACTGACTGAGCCACCCAGGTGCCCCTCTTTTTTACCTTTTTTTTTTAAAGATTTTATTCATTTATTTGACAGAGAGAGAGAGAGAGAGAGCAAGCATAAGCAGGGGGAGGGGCAGAGGGAGAGGACGAAGCAGACTCCCCGCTGAGCTAGGAGCCTGACTCAGGGCTCGATCCCAGGACCCCCAGGATCATGACCTGACCTGAAGGCAGACGCTTTACCGACTGAGCCACCCAGGCGCCCCGACTTTTTTTAACTTTTTTTGTGTGTGTGTGTATGTTTCTTTTTCCTTTTTTTTTTTAACGTGACTATTAGAAAAAAATAAAATTAAACATGTGACTCACATTATATTTCTATCAGATGTCCGGATGCTAAAAAGTTCACTGTGATTCATGTGTGTAAGTATGATCAAGAAGGGGTTCTCATTGTCTCCATTATCTGCTTCCAGAAGGATTGAATGAGGGTTTTGGTTTTTTTGGAAAATAAAAATTGAGACACACATTGTGAAATCATGAAAGAAATTAAAATCAGTTGTCAGGTGGTAGGACTAACCAGTGTTGTCCTCAAAAGATCTGGGAGTGTTCACCCTCCATCCTGGGAACATATTTCTGTGGACTTTGAAACTGCCCATTCTTTTAAAAACAAACTGAAGAACAAAGAAGAATGAAATGTTCTGAGGTTGCTTTTATTGCAAGGATTCCGCGAGCCCCTCCCGGACGCCACTGGCGCCGGCTCATCCCACAGCACCCACACATCAGAGCACTGTGAGGGTACTGGGGGCCCACAGGAGCCCTGGTCCCCCAGCCAGTCAATGTGACTGAATCTGCCATCGAGGGCTGGCCTGGCTGCCCCCAAGTGGTCCCTCTCTGTCCCCAACACCTCAGGGGGCAAGGAGTAGGTCTCAACGCCTCTCAGTCTCACGCTTCCAGGAGTCTGTGCCCTGCAGCCCTACAGCTCTGTCCTCAGAGGGCATCACCTGCAGCCCCCCACTCGGAAAGGGGGGCATCTCCGGTCGTGAGCGTCTTCTCTGTCCATGAGGCTCCAGATGGCCTCTGTTTTGAGCCCCTGCCGAGGCCGGGAGTGGCCACACGCCGGGCCAGAGTCAGAGTCACTGTCCTCTACGAGCCTGGGACCAGGCCCCAGGGAGGAGCTAGGAGGCTGCTTCAGTCTCTGTGGGCTGGATCAGCATCGTGGTGGCCTGCAGTGGATAGTAGCGGCCCCGCCAGGTCTTCCAGAAGATGCCCTTCTTACGCTGCTGCCGCTGGGGTGGGACGGAACGGAAGTACTGGCCGTTGAGGTTGGAATGGCCGCAGGTGCCAAACCACCAGCCACCTGCCGGGGTCGGAAAAAACAGAACCTGGTCAGGCTGGGGTCCCTGTGCCTCCGCTGGGACTGGGACGGGGAGGAAGCGAGGTATCGGACTTTACAAACTTTAGAGGGGAAGACGTTTCTAGTGATTGTCACCCTGCGTCCTGAAGAACCCCGGGTTGTGACAAAGGAGTCTCAGGGGCTCTGGGCCCCTCCCCTCCCAGTAACTACAACTTTCACGTCCGTGACTGTGGCACATTCCTTCTCCGTACCTGGCACATGGTGAGTACTTATTAAAGACTTGATATGATTATCCTCTGGTTCATCAATTTATATTAGACTGGCCCAAATGAATTACTGGTTTTCCAAAAAGCAACTCATAGGCTTCGTTTTACAGGGCCTAGGCTCTGCCTCGGATTTCATTAGAACAAAACAGGGTTTATCTTGGTGGCTTTGCCACACGCCAGCCACTATGCCACAAATGTCATCTCGAAATAATCCTATGGAGTGGTCACTGTGGTTACATCCATTTTATTTATTTATTTTTAAAGATGTTATTTATTTATTTGAGAGACAGAGAGAATGAGAGAGAAAGCACATGAGATGGGGGGAGGGTCAGAGGGAGAAGCAGACTCCCCGCCGAGCAGGGAGCCCGATGCGGGACTCGATCCAGGGACTCCAGGATCATGACCTGAGCCGAAGGCAGTCGCTTAACCAACTGAGCCACCCAGGCGCCCCGGTTACATCCATTTTAAAGACGGGCAAACTGAAGGTGGGAGAGGGTAAGTCGGTTGCCCAAAGGTACACAGCAAGTAAGGAGAAAAGGAGGCAGAGAATAGATGGAATTTGGCCTTGAAGGCAGGACAGGGATGCAGAAGGGCGGGCAGGGGAGGTCTTGCCCTTGTGGTGCAAGGCAGGACAGGGAGGGACAGAGCTTGCTCACCAGAGAGGCTCTTGGCACAGTTCTTGTCCCCACGGAGGTCGTGGTCCTGATCCCAAGTGGAGAAGGGCAGGGAGAGGCCACTGGGTGCAACAGTGGTGGCCCCCAGTTCATTGGCCACGGGAGCTGTGAGCTGTAGGCTATAGGCCGTGTCCTCACCGCCCAGGTGGACAGGGAACTGCAGTGACTCGGCATTGCCCTCCCAGTCCTGCAGCTGCACAGCCAGGCGGCTGCCACGGTCCCCCAGGATGCGGTGCACCTTCTCCAAGCCCAGCCAGAACTCACCTACCGGGGAGAGGCCAATCAGTGAGACAGACCCATCACCACGCCCCCTCCTTCCCCCAATGCCTCTGGCCCCACTGGAAACACCCACCTTGAGGGTCTCCAAAGCCAGCCTTGTAGGCTTCCCAGGGCTGGTTAAAGTCCACAGAGCCATCCTGGCGCCTCTGAATTACAGTCCAGCCTCCATCTGCCCAGAGAGGTGCAATGTCATCAGGAGGACCCTTCTTGCAGGGGACCTGGACTCCTCATCTGACTCCCAAACCCCAAACTGCCTCCAAATCCGAAGAGGACAATGTTCCTCTCATTCATCCCAGCAGGACTGGAGGAAGGTGGTCAAAGGTGGGCTGGCCAGTGGGCAAGAGGCTCAGCCTAGATCATTGTCCCAAGGACCCAGCAGGGAGGGAAGGGGCAGCAGAAATCTAGAGAGCTTCTCTGGGCCCACGGAACCTGGCTCAACCATGGGTGTTGGTGGGGAGCTGCATTTGATAGAAGAGGACAAGGCCCATGGCATGATGCAGGGCTCCCCAGGGGGCCAGCAAATCCTACCTGAGGTCATCTTGCAGTTCACCAGGAAAGGCGGGGACCCCTGAGGCTGGATCTGGAACAGTCCACTTTGCCTCTCTCCATCGTCAAACAGCTCTTGGCAGTCCCTGGGCAGCCCTGAAGGGCAGAAAAAGAGAAGGGTGGGGAGATTGAGGCAGGAGGGTTCTCAGGAAACAGGCACATTAGGGGCTGGGCAGTGGGTGACAGGAACATGAGGGGCCAATCCTGGGTTCACAAGGGCCCCCTCCTGGATGGCCCCTGTGCCATGTGCCATCCACCATCCACCATCCTCCATCCTCCATCCTCCCACACTGCACTCCCACCTCCGGCCACACAGCCTTCCCTGCGCCACGCATGCTCCTGCCACAGGGACTTTGCACGTGCCAGTCATGCTGCCCAGGACCCTCCTCCTTCAGGCCTTTCTTGCCTCAGCCTAAAGATCCCAGCTTCTGGAAGGGATGCCTTCCTTGACTCCCAGTCCAGGCCAGCCTCCCAAAAGGAGCACGGAGGACTTCCCGCTCCCAACACTGGGGGGGTGATCTGGTGGTCTTTCTGCCACTGAATGAGGATTCCTTGGGGCCAGGGACAGAGCGGCTCTTTGCCCACAGTCTGGCACCAGTGCCCAGGCTGATCCTGGCCCACAGCAGGTGTTTAATAAAGACTGGAGGAATGAGTGAGTGAGAAGCTGGGCCAGAGTGGGGAAGGTGGGGGGAAGCTGAGCAGAAGTGGCTCTGCTTTGTCAGGCAGGGGATGCCAAGGGCCTGGATGGGGCTTGCAGGGACAGAGGCTCCCCGCTGGAGTCCCAGGAGGGGAAGGATTGATGAACCAAGGAGGAAAAGAAGGAGGGGAGGAGGGAGAGATGGCTTGGGCGGGTCCAGAGTCTGGCGAAGTCCCCGCCCCCAGCCCAGCCAGGAAAGTAGGGGAAAGGTCGCCCCAGAGAAGAAAAGTCCATACTCAGGGTGGGGGGGGCGGCGGTTGGGGGCGGGCCCAGAGTGACTGGAGACATTTTCCGGCCCCTGGAGCAGCTCCCCTTTCCCCTACTTTCCTCTCTTCCAATCTGGACGGCACCCGGCCAAACCACGAATGTGGCTTCCATTAACACCAGCTGTTTGTCTCTCCAGCTCTGAACCTTCCCCTACTTGGCAGGGCTGGGCCCCGAGTCTGGGAGTCCCCAAACCCACGCACCCCCCACCCTCACATCCCCCAGCCCAGACCCATGCCTAATGGCCTGTTCCAAAACCCCTCATCCCAGTGGGGAGGCTTGGGAGGGTGCACTGGACCCTTACTGGCTGGCACGGAAGAGGAGTGGGGGAGGGAAGTGGGGGGGGGGAAGGGAGGAGGAGCCCTAAGACCAGAGGGCTGACAACCAGCCACCAGCCTCCGGTGTGAAGGGGGGAATCCAAACTCTCACCCAGTTGGCTGCACATGACCACCGATGCCAGGCTGGGGTGATGGGGTAGGGAGACTATGGGGAAGCCAACTGCATCTGGAGTCCTGAACTTAGCGGGGCAACAGAGACACCAGGAGCTGGGAGCCTGTGTCAGACACACAGAGACATGCTGCGGGAGATTTGGGGCAATCTGGGACTCACAATAAAGGACCCAGAACGTGTGACAGTGGCAAAGGCCCATTCTGTGCAGGAATGGGGGAGTGGGAAGGGGGATAATCAGGGACTTTGGGACCAAGAGAGAGGTGAGGGACCAGGTGTGTGGGTCAGGAGCCCTGGATTTGTAAGAGATTCAAGAGTGAGTGGTGTGTCTGGCCAGGGAGATGGGGGTTCCCTGCCTTCACCCCCCTCCTAGATCTACACTCCAAGAGACCATGGGGAGCCCAAGTTCAGAGCGCCCCTCCCAGGCAGCCCTCTCTCTTCACCCAGTCAGAACTCCAGGATCTCTAGCTAGCACCCTCTTATCCACCACTGTGCCCTCAGAGAAGGTTCCAACATCCAGGAAGGTGTCCTTGCACTGCAACACCCCCTTCCCCACACTCCTGCAGCTCGAGTTCTTCTTGGACCCTCTTCCCCAAGCCCTGCTCCAGTTAGTGGCCAGCGAGGCTTTGGGGAGAGCCACTGGCTTGCCAGGAAGAAGGGTGGGGTGGCCTAGCTTCTCAGGGGCGGGGATGAGGCGGGAGGTACTCCCATCAGCCCTTCACCAGAGAGACAAGTGAGCCCACAGGAACCCAGAGCCAGGGCCTCTCTTCTTCCCAGTAAGGTGGACCAGACCAGGAGGGGAACAGGAATGGCAAGTGTGTGTGTGGTGGTTGGGGGGAGGGGATTGCCAGAGGTCAGCAAAGGACTGGACACTCACTGTGCAGGCGGCTGATGTTGTGAGCAGGGCCTATGAGCTGCGCTACCTTGGGTAGCCTCTTCTTCCTGGCAGGCTTGGCCATCCCGTGGCCCAGGTGCTTGGGGGACAGGAGGCCCACCTAGACAGGACAGGAGGAGGATATCAGGTCTGGCTGGCTCACGCTGCTTAACCTGGCTCTAAGTCCACACCCACAGGTCAAGCTTCGACCTCCTGCCCCACCCGGGGCAAGCCCCAGGCACCTGGCTTTGCAAGGTCTGTATTTTCAGGTGCTGCTTCTCCAGGTGCCGCTGCTGCTGGGCTACCTTGTGGAAGAGTTGCTCAATTCTGCTGTTCTGAGTCTTGAGCTGAGTCTGGGAGAGTGTGAAAACAGTGGGGAGGACCCGGTCTCGTGCGGCAAGCCTCTCCATTGATCCACTTGTCCCTCCTTCCAACTCTCCCTCCCAGGGAACCCCGGATGCATCCGCCTCCCGCCCACACTGTTTAAGACCCTTAGGGGAGAAGTAGCAGCACCAGTACCTGCAGGCTGCGGAGGGTGTCCGGGGCAGCTTCGCCACTGGGAACCAGACCCTCGGGCGCGCGCGGGGGCGCGGCGGACCCCCCAGACTCCTCGCAGGCTGCCCCGCAGGCGCCCAGACGCCGCTCCAGCGCGCCCAGCTGCCCCCGGGTGCGCTCCACGTGCTCACGCAGCCCGTGGCCGAGCTGCAGGAGCCCGTGCGCCAGCACGTTCACCTCGTCCCAGGACGCGAAGCGCGGGGGCTCTGGAGGAGGCGCCGGGCGGCCCTGCGCGCTCAGGAGCCCGGCGGTGGCCGCACACAGCATCAGGGCTGCCGAAGCCGTCGGAGCACCTCGCATCCTTCCGGGGGTGGCCTGGACTCGGGGACGCGGAGGCGCGAGGCGGACGCGGGGGCTCGAGATTCGAGGGCTGGAGACGCGGGGGCCCTGGCGGAGACTCACTCGCGTGCAGAAGCCACAAGGAAGCCTCGGATCACAGCTTCCAGCCCTTTGGGCTTGGCTTGTCCCCGCGACGCCCCTTTTTATAAGGCCGGTGCGAGAGGGAAAGGGGAGCCTCGGAGGCGGGGCGCAGGGAGTGCCGGGGGCGGGGCGTGCGGCCGGGGGTGGGGTTCTGTGCTCTCAAGCGGCCGGGTAGTTATGGGGGTGAGGGTGTGCCTTGGGGGTACAAAACTCTAGCTCCTTCCCACCAGGCCCTGACGCGTCTTCCCTGCCGACCATGGAAGACGTGACTCTCCGCGGCCCCCTTCCAAGCGCTGGAATCCCAAGCCCTCCACGCCGCACCCGCCGCGCTCCGCGGGGACTCACGGGGCTGGGGGTACTCCGGACCCCGCTCTCCAAGTCAGAAGCTGGGGAGAGGGCGGGGAGAGACGAATAATCAAGGGCCTTGGTGCGCTGAGCAAGTCCATGGAGCCCGGGACGCCTCAAACACCCCCGCCTCCGGAGACTTCCCGGAGAGCAGCCCAAGACGGGACTGGACCCCTCGGGAGCCGTCTCTGGGCTCCCACCCTCCTTCCCGCTCAAGGATTCGTCACTGCAGATGTGTTTGTGGGATCGTCTAACGTCTTTCATCCCACCCCACAATTGAGTGCCCTAGGGATGGCCCCAGGTCTATCTTGTTCAGACTCCAGCTCGGGGCTCACTCTCCATGTCCACCCTCTACCCCAGGGTCTGCTGTGTCTTCAGTCTCGGCCTGTAGCACAGCAGACACATCGGAACAACAAGAGCTGATACAGGAAAGAAGGGCTCCTCCTTCTCATTCATTCATTCATTCAACAGTCCTCTGTTCTCCGGGAGTAATTCCCAGGCTAGTGGAGAGAGTCTAACACTCAGCCTGGGGTAGGGGCAAGGCTGGGACAAAGGAAGAACTAAGTGAGGCTGTGGGGCTGGACCATGTTCGTTCCAAAAGTCTAAGCATTCATTCAACAAACATTTTTTTTAGAGATTTTATTTATTTATTTGAGAGAGAGAATGAGATAGAGAGAGAGAGCATGAGACGGGGGAGGGTCAGAGGGAGAAGCAGACTCCCTGCTGAGCAGGGAGCCCGATGCGGGACTCGATCCTGGGACTCCAGTCGCTTAACCAACTGAGCCACCCAGGCGCCCAACAAACATTTTTTTTTTAATATTTATTTATGTTGAGAGAAAGAGAGAGAGCACACTCGTGTGCGCATGACCCTGCTGGAGTGGGGGTAGGGGCAGAGGGAGAGAATCTTTCAAGCAGACTCCCTGATGGGTGAGGAGCCTAAAGGAGGGATGGATCCCACAACCCGTAAGATCAGGACCAAGAGTCGGTTGCTTAACCGACTGAGCCACCCAGGCGCCCCTCATTCCACAAATTTTGACTCAAGTCCTCCCCCTCCTTCCCCACCAGCTCCACTATATACACTGTCAGGAAATTGAGGCTGGCAAAGAAAAGTCCGCATGCCAGGAAGAACCCTGGGCAGGCTGGCTTGGAGCACAGACAAGAACAGAGTTGACTCAGCAGGGCTCGGAGCCAGCTCAGCCTCTGGAATCTGAAACTTCGAGCCCCAGGGCTGACGTGCAGGTCACCACTCATACACTTGGCCCTGGCCTGGGCCAGATGCCAGGATGGCTAATCCCGGAAGTCGTGACAGGCAGATGGGAAGGGCAGGAAGGAAAGTCTCTTTGCAAGGAGTAGATCCAGACAGCCACCATCTGCCCTGGCAGCCGGGCTGTCCATCCCCCAGGCCCTGGCCTCTCTCCAAGTGGGTGATATAAGTATCAGGGTGTGCTGTCGTCTTTGCTGGCTTCTCGCACTGAGAGAAATGATCAGTTACTCTCTCAACCTGATGGTGGCCTTTTCTCAATTCACTTTTCAGGGGCTTCATCCTCTGTGCCAAGTTTCAGAGGGCATAAAATGTGCCAAACTCTGCAATATATGTTAAGAAAAAAAAAAAGAAGAAGATAGCAGGAGAGGAAGAATGAAGGGGGGTAAATCGGAGGGGGAGACGAACCATGAGAGACGATGGACTCTGAGAAACGGACTGGGGGTTCTAGAGGGGAGGGGGGTGGGGGGATGGGTTAGCCTGGTGATGGGTATTAAGGAGGGCACATTCTGCGTGGAGCACTGGGTGTTATGCACAAACAATGAATAATGGAACACTACATCAAAAACTAATGATGTAATGTATGGTGATTAACATAACAATAAAAATTTTTTTTAAAAAGTGCCAAACTCTTAGAGGCACCTGCTGCGAACATACTACAAAAGCAGGCTTGCTGACTCACAGCTGTGTTCCTGGCAGCCAAGGTATGCCACCTTTGTTCATAATAGCCCCGTGGTCCTTGCCTCCTGACACCCATGCCCTTATATAGTTCATCCCTGTGGTATAACCAAGAGGATATTCTTGAAATGATGGTGTGTGCAACTTTCCTAGGTTAGCTCATGAAAAACCATGTGGCTTCTGTCTTGTTCTTGATTAGATCAGTTGTTCTGGGAGAAGCCGGCCTCCATGCTGTGAGGATACTCAAGCAGCCCTTTGGAGAGATCCACTCGGTGTGATGAAGAACTGGACTCCTCCCCCCACCACAACCAACATCAGCCTGTCAACCATGCAAGGGAGCTGTTCTGAAGATTTATTTGTTTATTTTTAGAGAAAGATGGGGGAGAGGGGCAAAGGGAGAGGGAATGAAGCAGACTCTGCCCTGAGCGCAGAGCCTGACATGGGGCTCTATCTCATGACCCTGAGATCATGACCTGAGCCAAAATCAAGAGTTGATGCTTGGGTGCCTGGGTGGCTCAGTCATTGGGCATCTGCCTTCAGCTCCGGTCGTGATCCTGGGGTCCAGGGATCGAGTCCCACATTGCTTCTCCCCCTCCTACTTCCCCTGCTTGTGTTCCTGCTCTCACTATCTCTCTCTCTCTGTCAAATAAATAAAAAAGAGTTGATGCTTAACCGGCTGAGCCACCCAGGCACCCCCAAGGGAGCTATTTTGGAAGCAGATCCTGCAGCCCCAGTCAAGCTTCCAAATGATGCAGCCTCAACTGAGATGTGTTAGCAACCTCATGAGACCCCAAGCCAGAATCAATATGCAGCTAACACTATAGATAAATAATACAATAACCAATGATTAAATAGTGCTCGCTCTGTGCCGGGCACTATTTTAAGTATTTTACATACATTCATTCACTTAGCATGGCTTTCCTTATGTGGTTGGCACGGTACTGTTTTAATCTCCATTTTAAAAAAGAGGGGGCGCCTGGGTAGTTCAGATGGTTGGGCATCTGCCTTCTGCTTGGGTCATGGTCCTGGGGTCCTGAGGTCGAGCCCCACATCAGGCTCCTGGCTGGCTCGGTGGGAGGCCTGCTTCTCCCTCTCCCTCTGCCTCTTTCCCTGCTTGTGTGCTCTCTCTGTCTCTCTCTCTCAAATGAATAAATGAAATCTTTAAAAAAAAAAAAAAAAGAGGCGGGGCGCCTGGCTAGCTCAGATGGTAGGGCACACAACTCTTTTTTTTTTTTAAGATTTTTATTTGAGAGAGAGCGAATGAGAGATAGAGAGCACGAGAGGGAAGAGGGTCAGAGGGAGAAGCAGACTCCCCGCCGAGCAGGGAGCCCGATGTGGGACTCGATCCCAGGACTCCAGGATCATGACCTGAGCCGAAGGCAGTCGCTTAACCAACTGAGCCACCCAGGCGCCCCTAGGGCATGCAACTCTTGATCTCAGGGTTGAGGGCTCAAGTCCCACATTGGGTGTGGAGTCTACTTAAAAACAATTAAAGCAGGGGCACCTGGGTGGCTCAGTCAGTTGAGCTTCCGCCTTTGGCTCAGGTCATGATCCCAGGGTCCTGGGATCGAGCCCTGCATCGGGCTCCTTGCTCAGCATTGAGTCTGCTTCTCCCTCTGCCTGCCACTCTGTTGGCTTGTGCTTTCTCTCTCTCTCAAATAAATAGAGGATTAAAAATTAAAAAAAAAACAGAAATTTATTTTTAAAAAAAATTAAAGCCAAAATTTTTTAAAAGATATTTTTTATTTATTTATTTGACAGAGAGATAGAGAGCACAAGTAGGCAGAGCAGCAGGCAGAGGGAAAGGGAGAAGCAGGCTCTCTGCTGCGCAGGGAGCCCGATACGGGGCTTGATCCCAAAACCCCAGGATCATGACCTGAGCCGAAGGCAGCCGCTTAACCGACTGAGCCACCCAGGCGCCCCTAAAGCAGAATTTTAAAAAATTAAAGGAAAAAGAGGAAATTGAGGCACAGAGAGGTCACATGACCTGAAAGAGGAGGTGTGAGGGGGCTAGTCTCCCAGGAAGGCAAGCAGCTTATATTGGGCTTAACCCTGCTGCAACTGTATTCTGTTTTGAGTTCTGCCAGGGGCTGACATTGGGTACAATTAATGCCACTCCCATGAGTCACAGTCCTGTCACCTGTCCACGTTTGCAGAAACCAAGCCCCCTTTGCCATTTCTCCTCTGGCACCCACTCCACCCCTTGCCCACGTTTTAGGCACAGACCTTGCATGATCCTATACTGGGCCCCACTGCCAACCCTGCCTGAAGACAGATATGCTTGCTTTGGTCTGCCCAGAATTTTGAATATCAGGAGTTTTCTAATGAAAATCTAGATTTTTGGTTTCCCTTGCAAAATTGGAAGGACCAGCAAGGGTGGTCTGCAGTCCTGCTTATTTGCAAAGGGCCAGAGCTGATGGGAAGCGGCCTCTTTGGCCAGGGCAAGCCTTCCCACCCTGTTGCTGCCGTGTGACACAGTCCCTTCCGTGCTCTGTCTTTTGCACATCCCTGAGGGCTTTGGTCATTGCCTTTGGGCTGGTGATTTTCCATCGCTAGTGCCAATCTCAGACCTGGGCAAGAGGTGCCTTCTAGGAAGGCACTGCACTTAAAGGGTGACCTCCCCCGACCAGGTGAGGAGTTGTGGGAGCAGGGATGTATTTACTGGAGCTTACAGACTCCCCTCTAGACCAGGGGTACAGAGTTTCCATTTAGGGTGCTGAAAAAGTTCTGGAACTATGTAATGATGCTGGTAATACATCATGAATATACATAACTGAATTGTATAGTTTAAAATGGTTAAAATGGGGATGCCTGGGTGGCTCAGTTGGTTGAGCATCTGCCTTCAGCTCAGGTCATGATCCCAGGGTCCTGAGATTGAGCCCTTCATCGGGCTCCCCGCTTAGCAGGAAGCTGGCTTCTCCCTCTCCTTCTGCCCCACCCACCGCTCATGCTCTCTCTCGCAAATTAATAAATAAAATATTTATTTAATTCAATTATTTATTTAATTAACTTAATCAGGCCACCCAGGTACCCTAAATAAAATAAAATCTTAAATAAATAAATAAAATGATCAATTTTCCATTATGTGTATTTCACCACAATAAAAAAAATCTAAAAGAAATCTTGATAAGACAAAAAAGAAGTAAGAAACTTGAACCTGGCCTTTCATATCGTTTTGAAGATATATTTAATAACTAGGATAGGTCATATTTTGTTATTTGACGGGAGTTCATTAGTTTCCTTATTATTGCTCTGTAACAAACATTCTCAGAACTTAGGGGCTCAAAACCACATTCAGGGGACTTGGTGGGGCAGTTTGTTTTGCTGGTGTCACTCAAGACTTGCCTGACCTCCACTGGGAACGGATGATCCAAGGTGAACATTTCGTGCCTGGTGGTTAGCTGGGGCTATCAGACAGGACCCCTGGGTCCTCCTCTATAGAGCCTTTCCAGCAGAATCGACTGAACTTCTTGCATGGACAAGACAGTGTTGCAAGAGAATAAGACCAAAGACCCAACATGTTTTAAGCCTCTGCTTGGATCTCCTTTGCTGATGCCCCAACAGCCAAAGCTACACAAGGGCATGGGTATCACTAGGCATGAAGGATTGGGGGCCATCAGTGCACACCCTACCACAGTTAACTTGATGTAGAACTTCACATATTTAGATATAGGGTATATGGATCTCTACTAGTACTCTTGCCCTGGCCCTGCAAATGTTGGAGGGGACTTCTCCATTGTATCAGGGACTCAACGCACATCTAGATCCTGTAATTGCCCTCACGGAGATCCCAGCTCTGGGGGCCAGATCCAGCTCTGGCTCACTTCATACGTTCTGCAAATGTTACTTGATTACCTATCATGTGCCAAGGCCCTGCGCCATCCAGTGGGGATACAACCCAGGGCATGTCAACACAGTCCTGTCCTCAAGACTTCACAAATCGGTGGGGGGACCAGGGCCCTGGGATGAATTATCTACATGGAGCTGAGTTGCAGTCAAGTTGATATCCTGTGACATTTTGTAGACATCTAATTAAACGTGTTAACTTTAGTATTGCAGATTTTTTTTCTTTCCAAATTTGCAAGAAAGTATGTTTTGTTTTCAAATCCCAAATGTTTTTGTAGGGGTTTGAAAAGAGCTTACGCTTTAGGATTTATTATTATTTTTAAAATAATCTCTACACCCAATGTGGGGCTCAAACTCATGACCCCAAGACCAAGAATCACATGCTCTACTGACTGAACCAGCCAGATGCCCCTAATTTCAAATTTTATTTTTTTAAAGATTTTATTTATTTATCAGAGAGAGAGAGAGAGAGAGACAGAGGCAGGCAGAGGGAGAAGCAGGCTCCTTGCTCAGCAAGGAGCCCGATGTGGGACTCGATCCCAGGACCCTGGGATCATGACCTGAGCCGAAGGCAGATGCTTAACCGACTGAGCCACCCAGGCATCCCCTAATTTCAAATTTTAACTTTAATTTCCCTAGCAGTCTTCTTCCCTATTGCTCAGTTCCCTTCATTAAATCAGTGTCAAGCATTCTTTCTCTATCCTTCTTGTGTTTATTTAGACAGATATAAGCAATACATCCAAGACATTTTTACACAGAAGATAGTATATTGCATGCACTGTTTTGTATCTTTTTTCACTTGACATAAATCTCAGAGTTCTTAATCAGTTATTTTTATGGGTGTATAGTATCCCATTTATGTTTGTACTATAATTTATTTAACCAGGTCTCTAATCTTTTGTTACCACAAACCATGCAGTAACAAATAACCTTGCAGGTTGCCATTTTGCACTTGTGCAATTAGACCTTCAGAATGAATTTCCCAAAATGGAATTACTGGGTCAGAGGGGATGTATATTAGTAATTTTGATAAATATTACCAAACTGCCCTCCATGGAGTTGGGCCAGTGTATACACCAACAATGTATGAGAGCACTTATTTTCCCTCAGCATTGCCAATAAAATGTCTTACTAAACTTCTGGACTTTTGCCAACCTGACAGGCTGAAAATGGCATCTCACCATTTAATTATCATCTTAGCACAAGATTATCTTTTCAAATGTTTAATAGCCATTTCTATTTCTTTTATCCTTTTTTTTCTTGAAATTGGCATGTTCTTTTTCTTACTGATTTCTAGCAGCTTCGTATCAGTCAGATTGTTTCTGGGATATGAATTGCAAACATTTTTTAGCTTATATATATACATATATATAATTGTATATATATGAAATATACATGTGTATAAATATCATTTATATATATAAATTTATACTTAATATATAAATATATAAAGAATAAATTTATATGTTAACACAGATATATAAATAAATATATAATTTTTCATAAATTATTTATTTATTTATTTTAAGAAGGTTCCACACCCAATGTGGGGATTGAACTCCCAACCCTGAGATTAAGAATTGCATACCCTATGGACTGACTCAGCCAGGCACCTCTTTGTTCTGAATATATATATATGTGCAAAAAGGTGATTTTATTAAAGCATGGGGACAGAACCAGTGGGCAGAAAGAGCTGTTGCCTGCTCTGAATATATTTTTGCCATAGAGAAGTTTTATTTCTGTGTGAGAAAGAAGAAACTTTTTTTTTTTTACTTCTGGGTTTTAAGTCACAGAAAATCTTACTTTTGCAAGATAATTCTTCCTTTTTTTGTTAAACATTTATGGTTTTATTTTTATGCATAAATATTTGATTCAAACCACAACATTTTAAAAAAGTAATCCCTACGCCCAAAGTAGAGTTGGGATCCAACTCACGATCCCAAGAGCGAAAGTTGCTCCCAAGAGCGAGAGCCAGCTGCCCCCTAAACCACAACATCCTAATGAACTAGTTACACCACCTCCTTAAACAATGATTTGTTGCAATGGTAACACTCAGGAAAAACCTAAGTGTTCCAACATTAGGGAAAAGAGTGCAACATACTTCCAAACTGCAGGCTAGTTTCGGGAAGCAGCTAGTGACCTGGGAAAAATAATAGGGTGTGTTGAATGAGAAATCCAAACTGCATAACCAGTGGCATTCCAATTTCTCTTTTTAAACATGTTTATTGAGAAAGGAAGCTGGTGAGAGGCACACAGACAGATGAATAACCTCAGGCAGGGCTTCTGTGTGCACATTCATTCGCTAGGATATTTACTGTTGCTGTTTCACAGAAGAGAGGAAGCCATGGACCTCTTAATGGAAGTGTACATCACCACTGATAAAGTTGCCTTGCTGAAAAACCAAACTTGAAGCTGAAAAAATGTCTAGAATTAGTTCACCATCCAAAATAGTAACAGTGAGTTACCTGTGGCTTACAAGCACTTGAAATGTGGCCAGTCTAAGTTGAGATGTGCTCTAAACAAGATGCCAGATTTGGAAGACTTGGCTGAAAAAAGAAAAGAAAAGAAAGGAATGTGAAATATTTGACTAATTTTTAAAAAGATTGTATTTATTTATTTGACAGAGAGAGACACAGGGAGAGAGGGAACACAAGCAGGGGGAGTGGGAGAGGGAGAAGCAGGCTTCCCGCTGAGCAGGGAGCCCAACGTGGGGCTCGATCCCAGGACCCCAAGATCATGACCTGAGCGGAAGGCAGACACTTGACTGAGCCACCCAGGTGCCCCTGTCTAATTTTCAACATTGTGTCTTGGAATAATCAAATTCTGGATATGCTGGGTTAAAATTAAATGATCACAATAAATTTTACCTTCTTTGCTTTGCCTTTTAAAATTAAAGTGGCTAGAGGCGCCTGGGTGGCTCAGTAAGTTAGGCAACTGCCTTCCCCTGGGGTCATGATCTCAGGGTCCTGGGATGGAGCCCCGGATCAGGCTCCCTGCTCAGTGGGAAGCCTGCTTCCCCCTCTCCCTGTGCTGCTCCCCTGCTTGTGCTCTCTTGCTCTCTCTTGCAAATAAATAAAATCTTTAAAAAAAAAATCCAGTTGGGAAAGAAGTGGGAAAATGGGAGGAGATGAAGCAAGATTGAGTTGACAACCCTGTGTCTATGTTATATACATATATTTTTCTTTTCATTGTGGAAGAAGATCTATATCATAAAATTTACCATTTTAACTACTTTAAGTGTAGTTTAGTGGCATGAAGTACACTTCTCTATTTTTTTTTTGTTTTAAAATTCTCCAAAATGAAAGTCAAAATAAAAATTTCGAGGGAGCAAATGGTGATCAAAGTAGAATATATTTGTAATATCTCGTTTTGTAATATATTTGTAAATCTCGTTTTGAGTTCCCAGGAGGGCTGGTGCAGCAATTTTTGTTTTTCTCTTTAGCTTCTTAAATATCTATAATGAATATGTTAATTTTTAGAGATTAGTTTTTTATAACAATAAAAAATTCAAGTTGGCATTTTTTGTTCTGAAGGAAAATTTCGCAGATACTCCGCGCACAAGCGCCGCACCGCCCCCTGGTGGCAGATCTGAGAGTGGCCCTTAGGCTTTCCATTGCCGCTATTCCAGACCCCGGAGCGAGGTGAGGTGCTCCAGGCAGCCCTTGTGCGCGACTCCGGAAGGCAGCGGGGCACCCAAGGAGGCCTCGGGGGCTTGGCCTAGGAGATAAGAGATTCAGAGGAGCAGTCAAAGGGGGAGATGTGGAGATGATGAGTAGCAACTTTCCTCTTCCTCCTCCTCCCTGCCCTTCCTCCTTCTTTTAGGACATTCATCAAACATTTATTGAAAACCTACTGTGTGCCACGCAATGGGGACAAAGGTCCTTGCCCTAACACAAGGACCTGACACAATAACAGTGTCTGAGGGACATATAAGTAAGGGAAAGATATAGCATATTACATGGTGTTGAATACTAAGGAGAAAAATAAATCCAAGAAGGGAATTATTGGAATAGAGGGATGCTTGAAATTTTAAGTAGAGGAGTAGTAAGTCAAGCACATATCTGGGGGAAGAGCATTCCAGTGCAGAGGCCCTGAGGCAGGAACGTGGTTGTGTTTAAGGAACATAAAGAGGATCCATGGTGGGGGGGAGATTATTTTTTTCTCCCAGGTATGACTCCATCTTATCCCTAAATACTTCAATTTATAGTCCCTGATAAGAAAGACACTCTCTTACAAAGAGTTTCTCTGTCTTGTCACTGTTGACATTTGGGCTGGAGAATTCTTTGCTGTGGGCTACTGTCCAACGCATAGTCAGATTTTTAGCATCCGTGGCCTCCACCCACTAGATGTAAGTAGCACACCCCCGCCAAGTCCTGACAACTAATAATGTCCCCGGGGTAACGGAACCCCCTCCAGTTAAGAAACATTGCTTATACAACCACGGTACAACGGTCACAATCAGAAAATTTAATATTGATATAATATTGGTATCTCAACTACAGACTGTGTCCAAATTTTATCAATCGTCCAATAAGAGCCTTTAGAACAATGTTTATTTTCAGCTCTCTGGTCTAATCCAGGACCATATATTGCATTTGGAGGCCATGCCCCCTGCTTTTCGAAGTCATTAATTACTTAATTTTTAGAGAGAGAGAGAGAGTGGGGGGTGAAGGGCAGAAGGAGAGGGAGAAAGAGAATCTTAAGCAGGCTCCATGCCCAGTACAGAGCCCGACGCGGGGCTCAATCTCACGACCCTGAGATCATGACCTGAGCCCAAATCAAGAGTCGAGTGCTTAACTGAGTGAGTCACCCCGGCTCCCCGTTGCCCTTTTAACTTCCTTCACCTGGAACATTCTTTCTCCTTTACCTGTCTTTCATGACAGTGACATTTTTGAAGATCATAGGCCAGTCATTTTAGAGTATGGCCCTGTTTGGGTTTGTCTGAATTTTTCTCATGATTAGATTCGGGTTCTGCATCTTTGGGAAGAATGCTGCCAAGGTGATGATGTGTCCTCTGTGCATGATATCAGGAGGCAGGTGATATTCATTTGCCCCTTTACCAGCCATTTTAACTACCATCACACGGTGCAGACCCTGTTTCTCATCTGCAGCCTTCCAATTTTCTCCTTTGTAGTCAATATGTATCTTATGGGCAGATATATTGAAGCTATGCAAAGATACTGTTTCTCCTCAGACTTTCACCCATTAGTTTCTTGCCTGCGTCGTTGTCCAGATTGGTTGCTTTATTTTTATTTATTTATTTTTAAAGATTTTGTTTATTTATTTGACAGAGATAGAAGAGCACAAGCAGAGGGAATGGCAGAGGGGGAGGGAGAAGCAGGCTCTGCACTGAGCAGGGAGCCCGATGCGGGGCTCGGTACCAGGACCCTGGGATCATGACCTGAGCCGAAGGCAGGCGCTTAACCATCTGAGCCACCCAGGTGTCCCAGATTGGTTGCTTTAAATTGCTTTAAATAAATACTGAATAAGGACAAAAGGCTGCTTTTAACCTAGGTGTGAAGCGTATGAAATAACAGTGCGACACACATTTGTGTAACGTTCAACCAGGCTAAGAAGGAGACACAGCAGAAGGAGAGAAACTCCAGCACCACGTCTCCCTGGAGAAAGATACAAATTATTCAAAGCTCAGGGGTGGGGCAGGAGGGCCGCAGGGAAGCCAACACTTATTTTGATAATAGCCATCCTAGTGGGCGTGAAGTGCTATCTCATTGTAGTTTTGATTTGCATTTCCCTAGTGACTAGGGAATGTTGAACATTTTTTTATGTGCTCACACAGCATTGTATTGTATATGGTATTCTCCCCTTTTCCACGGAGCGTATGCTCCAAGACCCCCTACGGAGACCTGAAAATGCGGAATGTATTGAATCCTATATACCATATATACCGTGTTTTCTCCTATGCATATATACATATGACAAAGTTTAGTTTATAAATTAGGCACAGTAAGAGATGAACAATAATAACAAATAATAAAATAGGGCAATTATAACAATATACTCTAATAAAAGTTATGTAACTGTGGTCTCTCTCCCTGAAAATATCTTAAATTGTGCTGTACTCACCCTTCTTTCTGTGATGATGTGAGGTGATAAATTACCTGAGTCATGAGATGAAGTGAGGTGAATGACATCGGCATTGTGATGTAGTGTTAGGCTACTACTGAGCTTCTCACCATACGTTGGGAGGATCATCTGCTTCCTGACCATGGTTGACTGCAGGTAACTAAGACTATGTAAAGCACTGGGGTGACTGGCTGGCTCAGTAGGTGGAGCATGTGACTCTTGATCTAGGGGTCATGCGTTTGAGCCCCACGTTGGGCATAGAGATTACTTAAAAAAGTAAACTAAATAAACCTTTTCCTTCTCCTCCTACTACAAAGAAGTCCCCCCCCCGCCAAAAAAAAAACCCCATAGAAAGTGAAATCATGGATGGGAGGGGTGACTACTATATCTTCTTTGGAGAAATACATATTAAAGTCCTTTGCCCAGGGCGCCTGGGTGGCTCAGTTGGTTGGGCGACTGCCTTCGGCTCAGGTCATGATCCCGGAGTTCCAGGGTCGAGTCTCGCATCGGGCTCCCTGCTCAGCGGGGAGTCTGCTTCTCCCTCTGACCCTCTCCCCTCTCATGCTCTCTCTCTCTCATTCCCTCTCTCAAGTAAATAGATAAAATCTTTTAAAAAATTAAAAAAATAAAGTCCTTTGCCCATTTTTGAATTGGATTGTTCATCTTTTGGTTGTTGAGTTGTAGGAATTCTTCATATATTCTGGACATTAATCCCTTATCAGGTATATAGTTGGCAAATATTTTCTCCCATTTTGTGGGTTGTCTTTTCACTCTGTTGATAGTGTCTTATGATATTGTATGATTATATATTGTGATTATTACATATATTATGAATTATATATTTTAACATCTTATAGGGTATGCACATTACATGTACATGTAAAATATATATCCCCTCCAGCTCTGTTCACTAAAAAGTCTGGACACAATTACCAACCCAGTAACGAACATTCCTAGCACCCAAACTAATATACCTTCCCAACAAAAGAAACTAGAGTTTCTTGGAGTTTCTATCTGAAGCAAGTGAGGGACAGAAGGTGTCTGAGATGAGCCTGGAACATCTGGTCATACGAGAGAGCAAGAGCACTATCAAAGACCACTAGAGACATTTTATTTTATTTTACTTTTTAAAAGATTTTATTTATTTATTTTGAGCAAGAGAGAGCGAGCATGAGCAGAGGGGAGGGGCAGAGGGAGAGGCAGAAGCAGATCCCTGCTGAGTGGGGAGTTCCATGCGGGATTCAATCCCAGGACCCTGGAATCATGACCCAAGCCAAAGGCAGACGCTTAACCAACTGAGCCACCCAGGCGCCCCCATTTGGTTTTATTTTAAAGATTTTATTTATTTATTTGAGAGCGTGAGAGAGAGCACAAGCAGGGAGGAGGGAAGGATGGGAGAGGGAGAGGGAGAAGCAGGCTCCCAGCCAAGCACGGACCCCCACTCTAGGCTCAATCCCAGGACCCTGGGATCATGACCCGAACCGAAGACAGACACTTAACAGACTGAGCCACCTAGGTGCCCCCACTAGAGACATTTTAAACAGGTCCCAACCTGCAAAGGCTCCCACTGGCCAGGTGGGCCCATCAGTGAGGATAACTGCAATGGATTGAAACATGATGTGTTTAAATCCATAAACTTGTGATGACTTTTTTATTTTTATTTTTTTCCTTCTCTAAGTTTTTATTTAAATTTAAGTTAGTTAATATAGAGAGTAGTATTGGTTTCCGGAGAACTTAGTGACTCATCACTATATAACACCCAGTGCTCATCATAACAAGTGCCCTCCTTAATGCCCATCACCCCTCTAGCCCATCCCCCACCCACCACCCCTCCAGCAACCCTCAGTTTGTTCTCTATTATTAAGGGTTTCTCATGGTTTGCCTCTCTCTCTGTTTTTATCTTGTTTTATTTTTTCTCCCCTTCCTCTATGTTCATCTGTTTTGTATAAGGACTTTTTAAATTTTTAAAAAAGATTTTATTTATTTATTTGACAGAGAGAGAGACAGCGAGAGAGGGAACACAAGCAGGGGGAGTGGGAGAGGGAGAAGCAGGCTTCCCGCCGAGCAGGGAGCCCGACGTGGGGCTCGATCCCAGGGCCCCGGGATCATGACCTGAGCCGAAGACTGACGCCTAATGACTGAGCCACCCAGGCTTTTTTTAAATAAAGATTTTATTTTTAAAGTAATCTCTACACTCAACGTGGGGCTTGAATTTACAACCCCAAGATCAAGAGTTGCACACTCCACCGACCTAGCCAGCCAGGAGCCCCCATAATGACATCTTTATTTATTTATTTTTTAAAGATTTTATTTATTCATTTGAGACACAGAGATACAGAAAGAGAGAGAGAGCATGAGCAAGAGGGAGAGGGAGAAGCAGGCTCCCCGCTGAGCCAGGAGCCCGATGTAGGGCTCGATCCCAGGACCCTGGGATCATAAACTAAGCCGAAGACAGACGCTTAACCATCTGAGCCACCCAGGCGCCCCCATAATGACTTCTTTAAAAAGCCTAATTCATCACCTTCAGAGGACGATGGGGAATGAATTCATTATTTTGAAGAGTGGTATACGAAGGGAAAAAATCAAGCACTTGTCTTGCCTTCCTTAAATGAACGCTCCATTGGGTAGCCAAATGGGATGCAAGGAGAAGCATCTGGCCGGGGAAGAATTTTAGATTATCAGTGAGGGAGGGAGAAAGGCTGGGAGGACATCACTGTGTTGCCGCCCCAGAGAGCCTCTGGGTCAACGGCTGTCAGCCCCATGCCGGAGAGACAACTAAAGCATGGGGCTTTGGTGGAAGACCCTAGCACACCCTGAAGTTGTGCCAGAGGAGCAAGCTTGAGTCTGACCCCAGTTCCAGACCCAACTGCCAATTCGCAAGGGAATGTGGAGGACAGAGGAACGCAAGTGTGGGATCGGCAATACCCGGGCTGTGGGAAATGCTCCAGGACAAACAGCCTGAGTTGAGCAATTGATTTATCGTTAAGGGAAGGAATGCAGGGGGGGAACACTGTGAATTAAAAGAGACTTAAAAGACATATCATTTCCTTTTTGGATGTGCAAGAGTAACTACAGTGTCTGCAGACCCCCACTTGGGTGACAGGCTATTCAGAAACACAAAGCAGGGATTATTACAAAAGTCACAACATTGGGGGCGCCTGGGTGGCTCAGTCATTAAGCCTCTGCCTTTGGCTCAGGTCATGATCCCGGGGTCCTGGGATTGAGCCCCGCATCAGGCTCCCTGCTCAGCAGGAAGCCTGCTTCTCCCTCTCCCACTCCCCCTGCTTGTGTTCCCTCTCTTCCTGTGTCTCTCTCTGTCAAATAAATAAATAAAATCTTGTGGTGTTTTTTTTTTTTTTTTAAAGTCACAACAGTGGTTACTTTGTGGAGTAAGAAGTCACTGGGTTTGGGATGTGGGGCAGGGAGGGACTTCTGGGGTCGCCGGTGACACGCTACATTTTGACCTGGGTGGGGGTTATCATGATGCTCACCTTCAAGCTGGGTTTCTCAAACTCAGCTCTTTGGACATTCAGGCCAGATAATTCTTGGTTGGGGTGGGGGTGTGTGTGTCCTGTGTATTGCAGGATGTTTGGCAACATCCCTGGCCTCCACCCATTAGATGACAATAACAGCTCTCCCCCACCCCATCATGACAATCCAAAAATGTCTCCCAGATATTGTTGGATGTCCCCTAAGAATAAAATCACTCCTGGTTGGGAATGCCCTCTTCAGTACCTCCAAAACCTATGCATTTGGTTCCTGTGGGTTCCTGGATCTGACTCTGTGTGTGTATGTATTTTATTTTACAATAAAAACTACTTTGAAATTTCCAGTGGAGTTTTCATGGGAAACTCAACTGACATCGGCAGGAAAAAAAAAAAAGGCAAGAAAAGAAAAAGACAATGGAAATAGCCCAGGAATTTTGTAAAAAGAGGAGTATCAGATATTGAGCCATATCCCAAAGCTATAGTAGTTAAAGCAGACTGGCACTGGGACAAACAAGACAGATGAATCTAGAAATACAATAAGCTCCCCATCTATGGAGCTTTGTACTTCTCCTTTGCATGTGCAGTTTATCCCATTTGGAGCACAATTCTGTAAGTGTCACCAGTAGTGGCTGCCTCCCTGGAGCCTGAAAGTCAGGGATCGGCCCCTCCCTTTCCCTCCCATCCCATCCTGTCACCCCCTTACCATAAACCTTACCTTGAAAGTCTATCTCTGCCTTTCAGCTTTGTGGCCCAGGATGGCAGGAACTGTGACCCCTCAGGGACGTGCACAGTGCCTGGTGTATATTAGGTGCTCAATAAATGCTAAATGAATCAGGAGATGGGTTAAAGAATTCAATCTAATTTAAAATCATTCAACAGGGACGTCTGGCTGGTTGCAGTAGAACATGCAACTCTTGATCTCATGGTCCTGAGTTCAAGCCCCACATTGGGCATGGAGCCTCCTTAAAAAAATTTTTTTTAATACTAGAAAAAAAATCATTCAACAAACGTTTATTAAGCACTTACTGTGTGCCAGGAACCCTGGATGAAGCAGAGACCAAAATCAATCAGTTCCCTGTCCTATGGTGCTGACACTTTAGAGGGGGAGACAGATGGTAAGCAAGTAAACAAATAAATGTCAGAGATTCTTTTTGTTTCAGATAATGAAAGTAGCTCTCAAGTTAATAAAGCAGAGCAAGGGAAAAGACAGAAACTAGAGAGGGACCACATTAAGCCTTTAGGGGTGGGAACACACAGGTCAAGCCCTCCAGAATAGAAGGTGCCCATGTGAACATGTGCAGGGAAGAACAGTTCAGGAAGCTGGAACAGCTTGTGCAAAGATCCTGTGGTAGAAAAGAGCCAGGGTCTTGGTACCTCACCCAGACACTGAGACTTGAGCATCAGTCCTTCTAGCTTCCACCCGAAGGATCTTCCAAACACACAAATCCCATCGGGTTAGTCTCTTGCTGTCTTCCCATGGCTCCCTAGCGTCCAGTGGATCAAATCCAAGCTCCTTAGTCCTGCGCTAGGCGGGACTTGGCCGTCCCCCCCCCCCCCCCCGCCCCCTACTTATTCTTCCCTGCCAGCAGGCGCACGGGGACAGTCACTTCAGGCCCCGCCCCCAGCCCCGCCCCACGCTCGGGCCGGGACAGTACCGCCCACCCCCGTCACCATTGGACAGCTCGGAGAGCAGCGGGCGCTGGTTGGCTGGCGTGGCCATCAGTTAGGGTCGAGGCCTTGATAACCCGTCCCCGAGCTTCGAGGGGGCGGGCTCGGGTGCGGGCGCGGCGGGGGCTGCGGCTTCAGGTAAAGCACCAGTTTTCGGGGCCACCGATGGGGGTTCTGGGGGGCATTAGGGGACTTACAGGGTAGGGGTAC
The DNA here is from genome assembly GCF_009762305.2 of Zalophus californianus. Lineage (NCBI taxonomy): Eukaryota > Metazoa > Chordata > Mammalia > Carnivora > Otariidae > Zalophus > Zalophus californianus. The sequence continues at coordinate 5,555,970 of NC_045595.1, forward strand.
TGCGCCTCCTGCCTTTCTGCGGGCTCAGTGCCCTGCGACGCGGCGGGCTTCGTGTCTTCTGGCTGGGACCCCCTCCCACACTGGGAGCCCCAGGTGGGCAGCGAGCAGAGCTGGGGACTCTGGATTCGTGAGATCGCCCTTCACCCGCCCTTAGGAGCCAAGTGGTCGGCTTGTTCGCCCCCTAGCGCCCCAACCGACTCCGGGACTTTCCCAGAGTCGCTCCTGAGAGCTTGGGGACCTGGTTCCAGCCCCTCATTCTGGACCTGGGTGTGGGGGGTGATACGGAAACGGTGTTGAGGGGAGGGACGGACGGCCCCCGGGCCAGCAGACAATGGGTAGCGGATGGAACCGCCCGGCGGCGTTTCCTGCAGGAAACTGCTCTGTCTCTACGAGGCCCTCCTGGGGTGGGTGGGTGGGTGTGTGTGTGTGTGTGTGTTGGGGGTGGCAGGTACTTGAGTATCTCCCCCTCCCACCATCATCAGCCTCCATCCCCACGTCAGGGGTCTGAGAATCCCGCCCCAACTGTAGGGGGTGCTACCATTCGGGGCCTCAAGCCGGGAAGAACCCCCTATCCCCAGGACTGGGATCCACACTACCCGCCGAGTCCCCCACCCTTCAGGTTTCCTGATGACAACTCCGAGTCCCGAAATAGATCCTGGGGCGGGAGTGGGGGCGTATGGCGTCGGCTCTGACGGCCTAATGAGGGGGTCTCAGGCAGAGGATCCGATCTAGTTGACATCTCCCGCAGGGAGCGGAGAAGAGGGGAGGGCAGCCGCGCCCCATTCTGGTGAGGCTGCAGACCCTGGAGCCGCCGCGGTGTGGGCCTGCTTCTTCCCCCATTAGGGAAACACGCAGGGATAGGCAGGGATGCAGGCAGGGAGGGATGAACCCCCTCCAGCTCTCTGCCCCTGCCCTGGAGGGGAGGGCTGCTTCTAGAAGGCCATCAAGTGGGTGGCCAATGCAGAAACACTGGCAAAACCGCCTGGGTTAAAATCCTGCCGCTGCCTATGTGTGACCTCGGACGGGCCACTTAATCTCTCTGTGTCTCAGTTTCTCCATCTGTGCAGTGGGGTAAAGGATAATGATAAGAAAACTTCCCTCAGAGGGTTTAGCTAGGATTTTTTCTTTTTTTTAAGTCAATAGCCATAAATTGCTTATAGTAGAGGGGGACCCATAGTAAATGGCAAGAGTATTGTTGTTGTTGTTATTATTACTCAGCCCAGCGCCTGGGTCTGGCTGCTCTAGCTGATTAGGGTCTTAGGGATGGCCCACAGCTGTTTTTTTTTTTTTTTTTAAGTTCCCAGGGCCTCAAATTTGGGTGTGACCAGGTCACCAGAGGAGGGGGCTGAGCCCACTGAGTCACACTGCCGGCTGTGGGACCCAGACCCCCTACGTGTCACTGCTCACTATATCCCAGGGCCCAGACCTCTAAGTCGGCCCAGGTTTTTTTCCAGGACACAACTCTTCCCTAGCAGTTTCCTGAAAACAAGTTGTGTGGCTGCCCTCCTGGCCTGCCCCTCTCAGCCAGTGTGAGGGGGCAGGAAACAGCTGCTGCAGGACTGGAAGGGGCCCTGTCTGCCTTGGGGTGGGGTGAGGGAGGTTTTAAGGGCATAAGTCCCCCAAGCAGTGGAGCAGGGGGTATTCAATGGCTGGTGAGTGTTAGCCACAGAGGTGGTCATCAGGAGTGCAGGAGGCTGGAGGGGGGTGATGACAAAGGTTGTCAGGTGGTTGGCACATTGAGCACGGGGTCAGGGAGAGGACAGATGGATCTGACAGGCACCTGATGGTGAGGCTGGGCGGGCAAGGGGTCCCTGGAAGATGGGCAGAGCCCAATCTGAGGGCATTTCCCACAAGACAGCTGCCCTATTTGCTCTGTGCCTTGGTTTCGCCATCTGGAAAATGTGAATGATAATATCTACATTGCAGGATTGTATGGGGGTTGCATTTAATCAGGCGGAGCATACAGTAGGCACTCAAGACAAGCTGCTTTCCCCTCCTTGAAGGTTTTTCATGTGGGCTCTTCAAAGCCCCATCTTTCCTACCCTGTGCTTTCTGATTGTCCTTGTTAATTATTACATGAGATGTGGCCCAGTCTCCCAGTGTTTCTTAGAGCCTCCGTCATGTTTCCTGAAGAGTCCTCCCAGCCCCATGTATAGCCCCAGGTCTGACAACCTGGGTACTTATGGTTCCATTGCAGACTCTTTTTTTTTTTTTTTTTTTAAAGATTTATTTGTTTATTTGAGAGAGCGAGAATGAGAGAGAGAGAGAGTACATGAGAGGGGGGAGGGTCAGAGGGAGAAGCAGGCCCCTCGCCGAGCAGGGGCTCCCATGCGGGACTCGATCCCGGGACTCCAGGATCATGACCTGAGCCGAAGGCAGTCGCTTAACCGACTGAGCCACCCAGGCGCCCCATCCATTACAGACTCTTACAAGCCAGGAGCAGAACACCGCGGCACTCCACTAGAGACATCCTAGGGAGGTCGGTATCCATTGATTTGCATCCTTGATACATCTGGCCCACAACTCTCCATCATTCCCATAAGGCTCTCACAAGTGACTTGGTAAAAACTCAGATGCACAATTATATTTTGTTTGCATTTCTCTAAGGAGAGAAGAATTCAAATAATCCTGTGTTTGTTCTTTTTTTAATATGCAGAATCTGACCAGATGAATTTCTCATGAGCCCATGAAGGGCTTCCAACTCTCGCCTTCTTCTTCTGAAGGTTCACACCTCATCCCTTTGAGCATTAATTTCTAATTTTGCCCTGGGACTGACACAACTCGGCAGGTCTGGAATGACCCTTCTCTGCCCCCACACCCAGCTACTCATGTTCTCTGATCACTCTCCTCTCTTCTCCTCTTCATGCCCTTCCTGCCCCCTCCTCCCCAGCAGGCTGAGGCCTGGACCTGGGGATGCCCACATTCATTCATTCCGAAGTTTCAAGGCCTCTTGAAGGAGCAGGGAGAACAGGACCTATGTGTGTGGGAGGGTGGATGGGAGTCTGTTTACTTAGAGTCCAGGCTGACTCCAGAGGAATGGGGCCAGCCCCATCCTCACCCCCTCTGGGGACATTTTCCAGGGTGTGTCTTGCAGCTACTTCAGAAAACATGGCCAAGTTTGCCCTGAATCAGAACCTGCCCGGTGAGTGTGCAAAGTGGGGGTACATGTGTGTGCATGGATTGATACTTGGTGCCCACGTATAGGCGCAGCCCCGTGGTTCCCTCCTTTGCATGTGGCTAGAGAGCCATTTCTAAAGGTCCATTGCATAATGTCACAGCCCTGCTTCAACCCTGCTTATGGTGCCCTATCACACGTGTAATAGAATCCCAACTCCTCACGGCGGCCCAGGGAGGCCCCCCTCGATCTGGACCCAGGCCACCTCTTCTACTCCTGTCCTTTCACTGTTTCGGGCACCCTCACCTCCACCTCACTGTTAACTCCTGCCCACCCTGCTCACTATATCCCAGGGCCTTTGCTCTGTTTTCCTTCAGGAACCTTCTGTCCCCAACTGCTTCCTCCTCGTCATGTCAGTGCTCGACTTTTAAGTCCCTTCCACAGGAAACCTGCCCTGACAACTAGAGCCAAAGTCACACACCTTCTCCAGTTATTCTGTATTTCATCTTATTATTATTAGCCCTAAGCATCCTTTGGAATGATCATGTTTATTTATCTCCTATAAGAGGACAGGGGTTTGTCTGTCTTGTTCACCGATGTGTCCCCAGCGCCTAGAAAAGCGCTTGGCACATAGTAAGTGGGTGGGATTGCTTGACTGTTTGGTGCAGATAGGCATTTGGTCCTTGGGCATGCATGTGCGCAGTGGCATGTGTACAGGGTTTGGTGCAGGTGGAGCCCTGCAGGACTGTCGTGCGGCGGTGGGAGACGAGCTCTATCTGTCCAGTTTCTCCCGGGTCGTCCCCCTCCCCCAGCCTGACGCCCATAACACCCCGTCATGCCTGCAGACCTGGGCGGTCCTTGCCTGGGCTCCGGCCCCACCGCGGGCGCCCGCAGCCCGAGCTCGCCCTACTCAGTGGAGACGCCGTATGGCTTCCACCTGGACCTGGACTTCCTCAAGTACGTGGAGGAGCTGGAGCGGGGCCCCGCCCCCCGCCGCGCCCCGGGCCCCCCGCCCCCGCGTCGCCCCCGTGCACCCCGGGCGGGCCTCGCTGGCGCGCGAAGCCCAGGCGCCTGGACCTCCAGCGAATCCTTGGCCAGTGACGACGGGGGAGCATCGGGCGCACTCTCCCCGGGCGCACCCTCGGGGCTCCTGCTGCCGCCGCTGTCGCCACGCGTGCCCATCCGTAACTCGCGCGTCGAGCACACGCTCCTGGAAACCAGCCGACGGCTGGAGCTGGCGCAGGCGCACGCGCACGAGCGCGCGCCCAGCCCCGCCCGCGCCGTCCCGCGCAGCCCGCGGGGATCTGGCCGCAGCAGCCCCGCCCCCAGCCCCGCCTCCAACCCCGCCCCCGCCTCTCCCGGGCCCGCGCAATTGCAGCTGGTGCGCGAGCAGATGGCCGCGGCTCTGCGGCGCCTGCGCGAGCTCGAGGACCAGGCGCGCGCGCTGCCCGAACTGCAGGAGCAGGTGCGCGCGCTGCGTGCGGAGAAGGCACGGCTGTTGGCTGGACGCGGGCAGCCGGAGCCCGACGGGGAGGTCGAGGCGCGCCCCGACAAGCTAGCCCAGCTGCGGCGCCTCACCGAGCGCCTCGCCACCTCCGAGCGCGGCGTTCGCTCCAGGGCCAGTGTCTGGGCCGATGGCCCCGACGGGCCGGCTTCTAGGCGCAGTGAGGGCGCGCTCGAGGGCCCCGACGGAACCGGGACCCCCGACGGAACCGGGACCCCCGACGGGGCGCCGCAGACGCGGGAGGCTGGCGTCCAGGCGGTGCCCGAGACCCAAGACGCTAGGGCCCAGGCGGTGCCGGAGACCCGGGAGGCCGGCGTAGACGCTGCCCCCGAGACCCTCGAGTCGGACGCGTGGGTGACCGAGGCGCTGCTGGGGTTGCCCGAGGCCGCCGAGCGCGAGCTGGAGCTGCTCCGCGCCAGCCTGGAGCACCAGCGCGGGGTGAGCGAGCTCCTGCGCTGCCGGCTGCGCCAGCTGGAGGAGGCCCGCGAGGCTGCCGAGGAGGAGGCAGCTGCGGCGGCCCAGCCCCAGCCGCGCGAGGCTGCCACTCAGACCCCGTGGGGTTGTGCTGCGAAGGCCACACAGACCGAGGCCCTCGCCGAGGCCCCTAGCCTGAGTCAGGAGAACCCGTCGGGACCCACGGATGGGGACAGAGCCGTGGCCCCTGCGGGTGAGTCTCAACCCCTGCCTAAGCCCTGGCTTGGTGGCTTCTGGACTCGAACTCAGTACCCTCATCTGACCCGCCAGGCATCCTCAAATCCATCATGAAGAGGAGAGATGGTACACCTGGAGCCCAGCCCAGTCCAGGACCCAAAAGCCTGCAGTTTGTTGGGGTCCTCAACGGAGAGTGAGCACTTTACCCCTCCCCATGGCAGCATCTGCAGGGACATAGACTGGGGTTTGAATCCTGGCTCTGCCCCTGACTCGCAGTGTGGTCTTGGAAAGCCTGTTTCTTCTTCTGTAAAGTGGGGACAGCCACTCCCACCTCGCAGGACGCAAGAATGAGCCCACAGGCTCAGCGGCCGCCTCCCACCCTGCCCCCAGGTACGAGAGCTCATCCAGCGAGGACGATAGCGACAGTGACAGCGACAGCGGCAGCGAGGACGGTACTGCCGAGCCTCCAAGGAGCAGCTTGTCCGGGTATGACAGAGGCAGGGATGTCGGGGACGACAGTGGCAAGGATGCCCTGGACCCCGAGCCGGAGCCGGAGCCCGAGCCCGAGCCCGAGCCCGAGCCCGAGCCCGAGCCCGAGCCCGAGCCCGAGCCCGAGCCCGAGCCCGAGCCCCAGCCGGAGCCGGAGGCAGAACCTCAGCCTGGTGCGCAGGGGAGGTGAGCGGCGTTATGGACACGGAGTGGGAACGGGGGCTTTCTTTCCTGTCCTCCGCGCACCCCCTCCCCCTCAGACCCCTCCTGAGCCTCTCTCGGCCACCTTGATAGGTGCGAGCTGAGCCCGCGTTTGAAGGAGGCGTGCGCAGCGCTGCAGCGGCAGCTGAGCCGGCCCCGCGGAATCGCCCGCGACGGCGTGAGTGCCAGCGAGAGCCCTTCACACATGGAGTCGCGGGCCCCATCGGGGACCTCCCCTGACGCCTTCTAGGGGAACCCATCGGATTTCGTAGAGTTGGGGGGCGGTCCCAAGTTCCACCCCTTGGCGCCAAGACATCCCCTGATCTCAGGCTCTCCAAAGGGATCTCCGCCCAGGGATAGCAATGAAGTTTTCCCTGTTTCCCCCAAAAGGGTGCGCCCCAAGCCCCAGGCCCACCCCCACACTCCCCAAAGGCAAGCGCTCACCGCCTTCCTCCACTCTGGGTTCTCCCACAGGCTCTTTCCCAGAGGGGAGGACCCCCGCTGGCTTGAGCCTGGGACCCGCACTGGCTGTACTCCCTCCTCCAAAAGGGTGCGGCCCACGGACCCCCTGAGACAAGCAGCGACCATCCTCCCCCGCCTCGATTCCTAGCCCCGCCCCCACACCCTCCCTGCCACCACAGTCCGGACCATCTCTGACGTCTTTCCACCGGTCCCGGCAGGGCGCGGCGCGCCTAGTGGCCCAGGAGTGGTTTCGAGTGTCCAGCCAGCGGCGCTCTCAAGCCGAGCCCGTGGCTGGGGTCCTGGGAGCGGTGGCGCGCCTGGGACCCGAGCTCCTGGCGCACGTGGTGAACCTGGCAGATGGCAACGGCAACACAGCCCTGCACTACACCGTGTCCCACGGGAACCTGACCATCTCGAGCTTGCTGCTGGATACCGGTCAGCACCTTCCTCCAGAGTTAGAGGATGCTGGTGTCCTGGGCAGATTGCCAAGGGCCTTTAGACCTCTCCACTCTGAGCTCTACCCTGACACCTGCCTCTCACTTTGCAGGGTGCCAGAATACCCCGGTTTCAAAGTTAGGTAGAGCTAAATTTAGAGGACTTACTTAGTGTCACCAGCCTTAGCTTCCTCGTCTGGGAAATGGGGATGCACCACCACCCTCCCTGGGCAGCTGTAAGAACAGGTGTAGAATAGCACCAGGCACGCAGGAGGAGGCCAGTCGGTGGTCACCATGCATTGTCCCTGAATCTCCAGTCCTGATGCTCACCTCAGTCCTGGGCCCCAATACCCAGCCACCTGCCTCTCCCACGGGTCAGGGCTCTGACCACCCTCCCAGGCTGGCCCACTGTGCCCTGTCCTCCACCCCCACATCCTGCATTGACTCCATTTTACACGTTTCTATCCCCTGCCACTTGCTTGCTCATTTCCTGCCCCAACTTTCCCCCTCTGGAGCTGAGATACACACATCCAGGTGTTCCTGAGCCCACAGACATGTATTAAAAACCTACTAGATACTAGTATGGTGCTGGGGTGGGAGTGGGGGTGGGGGTGGGCCACCCACATACAGCTACTTTCCCCATGGGACTCACAGCAGAGGGGACAGTGGGCAGTAGACAAACTGCCCACCAAGAGCCCTCCTGGGTGTCATCCTTCAGGTCCAGTATCTGCTGGGGCCTGCCCTTGGAGGCTTCTCAGTCTTACTGCAGGCCAAGGCAGGTCCCCCTGTTCTCTCCCTGACCCCACTGCCCCCAAACACACAGGTCTGTCCCATCCCTGAAGATCTTGGTGACCTGCTGGACCAGGAGCTCAAGCTTGGGAGGAGGGGACAATGCATGATTCAAGGCATCTCCTGCCTTAAAGGGGACTGGGGACTGGGGCAGACAGGCATGGCTGTCAGTCACAAGAAGCCCAAGCCTTCACGGATACCTTTTATTCCTTGCATTCAACCCCCCACCCCACCCCCCAGGCTCCAACTCCCCAGACCTTGCCCTGGGCTTTCTGGTTCTCACATCGATCATTCCCTCTGCCCGTCTGCTTGCTACCATGTCCCTCCCCCTACCCAGGGCCCTGACTCCTTAATATACTCCCCACATAAGGGCTGTTTCCTTTCACCTCCCTGGCACGCAGGGGCTGGGTGCGGCTGTGTATCCTTGCCCCTCATCTCCGCCTCCAGAACTTTTCCCCTTCCTCCCTCAGCCCTACCTTGGAGCCTCTTATTGATCAGACCCCTATTCCCTCCACCGCCTCTTCTGGCTTCTCCCTCCAAACTGAGATCACTCTTCCCTCCTGGGGCCAGCTCTCCTTCTTTGCACGTGAACTCTCACCAGTTTCAGTATCCTTATGGAGCATCACTCTTACCTCCAGGCTTCTCAGTTCCTTGACCCCCCTCCTCCTGTCACCTTGGCCTCTGCCCTACATCAGCCTTACACTTTTTTTTTTTTAAGATTTTATTTATTTGACAGAAAGAGACACAGCGAGAGAGGGAACACAAGCAGGGGGAGTGGGTAAGGGAGAAGCAGGCTTCCTGCAGAGCAGGGAGCCTGATGTGGGGCTCGGTCAAGACCCGAGCCAAAGGCAGACGCCCAACAACTGAGCCACCCAGGTGCCCCCAGCCTTACACTTGTAAAGTCATCCCAAGATCTTGATGTCACTGTAACCATGCCCCCTCCACAGTCTCGTCTCTTCTCTCACCTCCCAACATTTTGGCTCTCCGGTCGCCTGGCCCTAACAACCCTTGACCCTCACAGGACCATTGTCTGTTGCTCCCCCTGCCTCCATTTTACTGCCCGCCCCCCGGTCCCCTTGCTTCCTTGTTCACCCTCCGTCATTAACTACTCATTTATGTCCCCTTTCAAACTCCTCCCCACAGCGCTCCTTCACTTCACCCTACTTGCATGGCAGGCCCCAGCATGGGCCACAGTGATGGTTGAATGAATGAGCAAGCTCTCATGAGGGTATGGCTGTGAGCCTGTGCCTTGTGGGGAGAGGGGGAGTGGAGATGGACAATTATCAAGTAAAAATGTGAAACAATTACAAACAGGGATAAGGGCCACAACAAAACATAACTCAGGGAGGAAATCAACTGAGGTGATCCTTTGGCTTAGAAAGGCCTCAGGGAGGAGGGGAAAGGAGAGGGTAGGGGCAGATGGGTGGGTTTCCTGGCCAGGCTGCAGAGACCCGACTCTGGTTATTCCTGTGTGCCTCTCCCCACCCAGCACACTCCGCCAGTGTCACAGAAGCTTGTGGAAGCAGTGAACACCTAAGGGCATGCCACACAACTAGGAAACCTGCCCTCTTCCTTTAGATACTACTTAACCCTTTTTCTCCCCAGTCCATTGTCTGAGTCCCTCTCTATAGGGCATCCACTCCATGACCCTGATCCAAGCGCCCCTCCCCAACCTTTTGTAGCCTCATGGAACTTTCCAAACAGTGGGGGACAACAGCATCGGTCACTTTGGTAACTGAGCCCAGAGTAGGTGCTGTTGAGGGAGAGGCAACAGCCAGTAACCACAGGGCTCCTTTCCTTGAGCCGCTGTAACAAAGTAGCACAACGTGGGTGGCTTAAGAAAATGGAAATTCATTTTCTTGTAGTTCAGGAGGCCCAAAGTCCAAAATCCAGGTTGGCAGGCCTGGTTCCTTCTTAGGAGTTCAGAGCAAAGCAATCTGCTCCATGCCTTTCTCCTAGCTTCTGGTGGTTGCCTGCAATCTTTAGCATCCTGTAGCTGATGGCAGCTTCTCTTCTCTGCCTTTGTCTTCACATGGTCTTCTGCCCGTCTGTGTCTCTTCTAAGGACACCAGCCACACTGGATAGGGCCTACCATAATGACCTCACCTTGATTACATTTGCAAAGACCCTATTTCCAGTTAAGGTCACATTCATGGGTACAGGATAGGTAGGACTTTGTATCTTTTTGGGGGGGGGCACAACTCAATTTGTAACACAGGCTTGGAGGAGAAAGGGTTCCAAAGGAAGGGACATAAGTTAGGTAACAGCCTCAGAAGCCATGGTGGACAATGGCCTGTATTCCAGGAGCAATGGGGAGATGTGGGAGGGTTTTAAATAGGTGGCTGGGCCAAGTTTCTCTTTATCTGCTGCATGGAAACGAGTGGATTTGGGCACCAGAGTGGACCAGTTGACAGCTTTCTTTGTTTTGGGGGAGGGGGCAGGGACAGAGGCAGAGGGAGAATCTTAAGCAAGTTCCATTCCCAGCACAGAGCCTAACATAGGGCTCGATCTCACGACCTGAGCCAAAAATCAGAGTTGGATGCTTAACTGAGCCACCCAGGTGCCCCAAGTTGCCCTAGTTCTCTGGGGGGTGGGGGGCCAATAATGGTGGCTTCGTGGGTGATAGCCACAAAAATAGGAACTTCGGTTTATTGAGGATGTACTACGTGGCAGGTTTTGTTCTAGGTACTGGGGGATACAAAAGAAAACCAAGTCTCTGAACCAGCTTGCAATAAGCAGATTTGAGCAGAACCCTGAAGGGGAGGGAGCCACGTGGCTCTTGGCTGGGAGCACCTTGGAGGCAGAGGAAACAGTGAATTCATGATCCAGTTACCACCCCCATTACATTGATGGCAAACCTGAGTCGTGGGGGAAGTAAACCAGGCTGGGCTGAGGGTGTCAGCTTCTTGGTTGACTGACCACCACCACCACTCTCCCAGGGGTCTGCGAGGTTGACCATCAGAATCGGGCTGGCTACTCAGCCCTCATGCTGGCTGCACTTACCTCTGTGGGGCGAGAAGAGGACATGGCTGTGGTTCAGAGACTCTTCCATATGGGCAACGTTAACGCCAAGGCCAGCCAGGTGCGTGGACATTTCTTCCCTGGGTCCCGGTCTGCTAGAGTCACTTCTACTTTGGGTTTGTCTCTGACCTCTCTTTCTCCAGAGCCCTCCCCAGCCCTGTCCCCTTCTTCCTCCCCAGACAGGACAGACGGCCCTCATGCTGGCCATCAGCCACGGCCGCCAGGACATGGTGGCGGCCCTGCTGGCATGTGGGGCAGATGTAAATGCCCAGGATGCGGATGGGGCCACGGCGCTGATGTGTGCCAGTGAGTACGGGCGCCTGGACACGGTCCGGCTGCTGCTGGCCCAACCAGGCTGCGACCCAGCCCTCCTGGACAACGTGAGCCACCATGGGGTTGACGTCGGGACGGCAGGGTACCCATGCCTTGGTCTAGGGACCTGACTGTCCCCACTGTCCCTCAGGAGGGCACCAGTGCCCTGGCCATTGCCCTGGAAGCTGAGCAGGACGAGGTGGCCGCTCTGCTGCATGCCCATCTGAGCTCGGGCCAGCCTGACCCCCCGGTGAGTGCAGCCCCTGGCCCGGAGAAACCAAGCCTCCCAGCTGCACGTTGGGCTCAAAGAGGATACCAAGTGTGCCCCGGGAAAGAGGCCTCCCTTTCTTTTCCCCTGGGGAATCAGCCAGGATTGGGAACCTGGGTTTGAAACTCTTGCATGTGGCTGGGATCTGATGTTCACCCTGCAAAATAACCGTGAGACACATCTCCATGTTACATGAGCCCGAGGTCTCCAGAGGGGAAGTGCCCTAAGACCAGACTAGAGCTGTTAGACCTAGCTCAGACCTTCCCTGTCAGTGGACTCCCGCTACTGCCTCCAAGAGGCTTCCACCAAAGAATAAGGGATCCTCTAGAGTTAGGGAGGGGAAGTGGGGTGCAGGTTCCCTGCAAGCCAGAGTTTGGCCAGCAGCAGGGAGGAAGGAGGGAGGGCCAAGCCAGGAGTAGAATACTCAAGTTTACCTCCAAGGGAAAAAGGCTTATTCTCTTTTATAAAACAAATGCCAGGCTGTTCTCAGTACTACTTAATTAAACTCAACCAATCAGCCTGCGATCCTGCACTCTTCTGTAGAGATGTGGGGAAGGAGAGCTGGAGTTGCCTCTTCAGGGTCAGATGGAGGCAGAGGTAGATTCAAAACCAGGCAGCCTAGCTCCACTGTAAAAGGTGGAGTCCCTGCTTAAGTGGGACTTAAGGGTAGATCACAGGGTAGAGAAACAAAACCTCCATCAGGTCAAGTATCCCTGAGTGAAGGGACTGAAAGAAACCCTAGCTTCCTGCCCACAGGCGACTGACAGGACCCGTCCCCCACCTCTCCCCCCAGTCAGCCCTTCAGCCCCTCACGGCTGTGCCTGGTGAAGGGAGAATGCAGTGACCACAGGGAAGACCCCCAGCCTCAGTGAGCAGCCTGGCACCCTGGACCTGGATTGGGAGAGTCTGTTCTGTCCTCCACCCCAGCCTCTGGGACACAGCAGGGGCCAGGGTTTGCTATCCAGATGCTAGCCCTGGGCCAAGAGAAAGGCTTGGATGGCTCAGTGTTCAGGAGAGGCTCATCCTGGACCAGCAGAGTGAGAAAGGGGCTGAAAAGTGACAAGGGCCCTGAGTCCACCCAATTCCATAATAAAGCATTACTAACTCAACTTGTGTCTTGTTTTGGGGACACATACACATAGCTCCCCCTCCCCCCAAGTCACTGGAGGACAAAGGGTGGGAGGGGCTCCCTCTGGAAGATTTTATAAGCCTAGTGACAGCGAGACGAAATCCCGAGTTTACATACAACATAAACACTTTATTAACAATCGCAGATCATCCCTGTGAGCCAAGTGGTCGACCCAGACATCCAGGACCCTGTAAACAGACCCAAACATGAGATTCTGAAGGGACACCCAGCAACTGGCAAACTCCCACCCCCAACTCGCAAATCTCCGTAGACTCTGTCTACATTTCCCACTCCAAGAGCTTCTCACCCATGGATATGGCAAAGCCTCCCTACCTCCACCAAGGGTCTAATGGGCCTGCTGATTCCCACCCCTGTCCCGCACTCACCAGCCACAAGTTCAGCGCAACCTCCGAGCTTCTCGCTCTGACTCCAACAGGGTGAGCACATCCCCCTCGCGCACGGGGCCTTTCACGTTGCGAATGATGGAGCGGCTCGTGTCGTCCATGAACTCCACGCGCACCTACGGGACCCATCGGAAGGACGCAAACGAGTTAGGGCCAGCCGCGGATAGGCACCGTAGGCTGGGCAACAGGTTTCGATTCAGAGGACGTGTTGGGACCGGTCCAGAGATACTTAGAAAGGGGACTCCGTCTGGGAGGCAGAGCCGAGCCAGGAAAGAAGCTCGAGAGAGCCAAGTCGTGGAGAACAAAGTTCTCGAGCGGCAAAAGCAGTCACCAGGAGGGAGAGCTGCAGCTCTGGTCCTGTTCGGGAGGAGTGCACACTCGGCAGGGCATGGAGCCACAAAGAGGTCGTAGGACGGGCTAAGCCACGAGAAAGGAACGTCGGAGCCTGGGGAGTGAGGTCGACGGAGCTCAGACTCGGTGGGCTGGGCCCTAGTGAGGTCTCGGGGCACTCCGGGAGCCCTGGGATATAGGGACTCCGGTTCTCAGGGTCCAGCTGGCCAGGCAGTCAACAGGGCTCAGATCCCGGGGCGTCCCGTCCCCCCCCCCCCCCGCCGCCCCCCCAGCGCTCACCTGCGTGCACTGTCCTTGCGAGCCGGTCCTGCCCAAAACCTTGGTGACCTGGCGGAGAGAAGCTGGGATCAGACCTGGGGAGCCCGACCCCCCCATACACGCCATCTCTCTTCATCCCAGCCCCCAAATCAGGACCCCCACCTCACCCTGGCCAACTTGATAGGCTGCACACGGCTCGTGTCCATGATGGCGGCGCGGCGGCGGTCGGGCGGAGAGGGGTCACGTGCTCCGAGAAGACCTTTTATACTACATTCTAGCCCCGCCCACTCCCGCTCTCGCGAGACCATGAACGTTCTTCCCAGCAGCCCTCGCGGTAGAGTCACCAGCGTCCTTCAGTGCAAACGGAGGATGGCGTCCGCTACCCGCTTCATCCAGCGGCTGCGGAACTGGGCATCTGGGGTGCGCGGGGCTGAAAGGGCCGTACGAGGCGGGGAGGGGGGGCTGTGGGCACCGTGCGCCTTGGATCCGCTGCCGCTAATCCCCTTCCTCCTGCACCCTTGGGCCTGAGGCTTTTAGTGCCGAGATGCCCCTAGGCCGGAACCCGTGTCTCAGCCCGGGCCCCCAACTCGTGACTCCTTCAGCCAACACATCCACCTCCACCGCAGCCCTGGACCCATTCTGGTCTACTCCAGGACTTTCCTAACCCTGTATCTTGGGGCCCCGGCCCTGGCTTTCCTCTTCACCTCCAGGGCCCATATCCCTGTACCATCCCTGTACCATCGCCGACCTTCCCTTCTCCACCCTTGGGATGCCCCTGTTCCTTCGCCCTCTCCTCTCCTGGAGTGCCCTGCGGGTTGACCTCCTTCCTCTCCTCCCACAGCACGATTTGCAGGCGAAGTTGCAGCTGCGCTACCAGGAGATCTCCAAGCGGTGAGCCAGCCCCGCTCGCTGCCCACACTACGTCCTTGTTCTGTTACTGTTACATCAAGAACAAAATTCGTATTCCGTTAGGCCCCCTTTGCGCTAGGCCGGAATCTTGCCTCCGGTCCCTGGCAGGATGTGGAAGCAGAGGTTTGCTTTTAACTTTCCTGTACTCTGAGCTGGCTGCTCGTGGAACAGTCAGGTTAGACATGAATTCAGCGCGGGGATCGTGTAGCTGTTCAGTCCTCAGTGTGGTCCTGCCAGTTGATGTTATCATACCCCAAGCTACAAATGTAAAAAATGTGAGGTTCAGCGAGACAATCATTTGCTTATAGTCACTCAGAAGCTAGAAGGTGACAGCTGGGATTTGAACCCAGAAGTGTCTTGATTCCAAACTCATTTATGTCCAAAGATTACTTAATATTTCCAAGCCCCTGCTGTGTCCTCAGGGATGCCAGCACAACAAGAAAAGTTATTATCCTCATTCCTTTCATGGAGCTCAAGTTCTAGGAAGAGTGAAACATAGTAGGGAAATAAACGCAACAGGTAAAAAGTATTCTGGAATTCTCTGAAGACAAAATGGAGTAAGCTGGAGGGTGGCTTCCTCAGGTCAGGTGGTCAGGAATGGTCTTTTTTCTGGGATTGACGTTTGAATCACCTGAATAATAAGGAGCCAGAGGATAATTATTGAAAGAATATTCTGGACGGAGGGAACAGTACACGCCAAGGCTGTCGAGGCCCGACAGAGCCAGAAGTAGGAAGGAGGCTAGTGTGGCTGGAACACATGAAGCAAAGGAGGGATAGCCCTATATTGGAAGTCAGAGGAGTAGGCAAAGGTAAGGCAGCCATTGAGGATTAGCATGAAAGGAAGACAACTAGCATTTGAATGACCAAATTTATATGAATGCCTACCTGTTGTAACTAATTCCAAATATCAGAAGTTTGAAGTTACTTTCTATCTAGGGTAGTTGGTGGGCCCCTTGAGGAAACCCGTTTATAAAATTTCTAACCTCCTTAGGGTAGTGGCGCCCCCTAGTGCGATTCATGTGTGTCTGTTGGGCACCTGATTCTTAATTCTTCTGCCAGGTTGCAGAAAGCTGTGGCCACACCCACAGGGGGGTCATCTGCCCTCCAGGGGTTAAGCAAATTCTAATTGCCCCATGGAATATTGCCCTTTTTTTTTTAAGATTTTATTTTTAAGTAATCTCTGCACCAAACGTGGGGCTTGAACTCACAATCCGGAGATCAAGAGTCGCATGCTCCACAGAGCCAGCCAGGGGCCCCAGGATATTGCTTTTATTTATTTATTTTATTCTTTAAAGACTTTATTTATTTATTTGACAGAGAGAGACACAGCGAGAGAGGTACACAAGGAGGGGGGAGTGGAGAGGGAGAAGCAGGCTTCCCTCTGAGCAGGGAGCCTGATGCGGGGCTTGATCCCAGAACCCTGGGATCATGACCTGAGCTGAAGACAGACGCTTAATGACTGAGCCACCCAGGGGCCCCTGTTTATTTGCTTTAAAGATTTTATTTATTTACCTATTTAGAGAGCGAGAGTGTGCGTGCGTGCGCACATGTGAGCTGGGGGCAGGGCAGAGGGAGGAGAAAGAGCATCTCAAGCAGACGCACACTGAGTGCAGAGCCTGACGTAGGGACCCTGAGATCATGACCTGACCCAAAACCAAGTGTGGGACACTTAACCGACTGAGCCACCCAGGTGCCCCAGGATATTGGTTTTAATATTAAATTTTTATATTTTCACATTTCTCATTTTTTTATACAATGGCTATCACTTGTTTTAAGAAAAACTTAAGTCCTGGCAAAACAGTTACCAAATTATTTTAAAACATGGTTGAATGAAAACCTGATGATTTTATGATTTCTCTATTTTTTCGGCCTTTCCTCTCTGCTGTGTTTTCCAGGGAGGCTTCATTGTTTTGAAGTTAGTGTTTCCATTTTAGGCTTCTGGCTTCTTTGTAAATTCACCCTAGGTTTTAGCCTAACCCAGGACAGAGCTCTATTCACTTGTCCATCCCCCCCCCCAGCCCAGCTCCGGCTATAGTGTTGGCGGCCAGGCAGGAAATGCAGGGACCTCAGAGGACAAGGTGCTCTTTGAGTAATAAGCCTTGATCCCAGTAAGATTCTTCAGAGAGTTCCTGAGATAACCAGAAACCCAGGAATTCTGGAGCCTGGCCTTTGAAAACAAAGACCCTCAGAATAAGCTAAGTCTGGGGCTATTGCCCAAGCATTTATACAGTGTGGCTACTGGATATGAGGTGGGCAGAGCCTCAGACCCTGGCCTCTTCATTTCCTGAGCTCCTGCAGGTGGAAGTGGGGCCAGATGCAAGCTTTGGGCCTCGGTGGGGTGGGAACAGGGCTGGGTGTCCAGGCTGGGCTGCCCCCTTCCCTGAGAAGCCTTAGAAAAGGTCCTGCATACATTTGGGGCATATCTAGGCCTTGCCTTCCAGCACCTTCACATTCAAAGCAGAGACTGCTACCTGCTTCAGGGCCTTGGATCTTTCCTACCCGTACATCCATGACAGTGTGCTGAGGGATTCCCCTGGCCTGCAGCCCAGTGACTGAGGTGGCCCAGGCTAGCCTAGCCAGAGTGACTTTCTCTTAGGGGCGCCTGGGGGGCTCATTCAGTTAAGCATCTGACTGGGTTTCCACTCAGGTCATGATCTTGGGGTTGGAGATCAAGCCCCATGTCAGGGTCTGTGCACAGGGTGGAGTCGGCTTGAGAATCTTTCCCCATCCCTCTGCCCTCTCCTCCCCTCCCCTCCCCTCCCCTCTGGTATGTGCGAGCACGCTCGTGCTCTCTCAAATAAATAAAATCTTTTTTAAAAAAGTGGCTTTCTGTTAGCCTCAAAGGTGGTGTTCTTTTCCCTCAGAACTCAGCCTCCTCCCAAGCTCCCTGTGGGCCCCAGCCACAAGCTCTCCAGCAACTACTACTGCACTCGTGATGGCCGCCGGGAAACCTTGCCACCCTCAATCGTCATGTCCTCACAGAAGGTATTGGCGTCAGGCAAGCCTGCAGAGAGGTGAGGACATCACAGCCTGAAACGAGCCCTTTCTCTTGCTTGTGCTTTTCAAGGTCTCACTTAACTGAGCCATCAACTGTGTCAGGAACTGTGCTTCGGAGGCTTTTCAGGGGAGAGCTCTTTGAATCCCCACCCAGCCCAGGGTAGGGGTTGGGGCCTCAGCCAGGGGAGCGTTTCCTACAAAGCAAATGAAGCTCCAGGCTCCCATCAAGGGCTCTGGGAGAAGACCAGGCGTTGTTTTTGTAGGTTTTTTTTTTTTTTTAATTGAGATGTAATTGACACATAACATTACGTGAGTTTCAAGTGTACAGTGTAAAGATTTGATGTTTGTGTACATTGTGAAATGATCACCACAGTAAGTCTTCTTACCAGTCACCACACACAGATTTACACATTTTTTTCTTGTGATGAGAACCTTTAAGATCTACTCTCTTAGCAGCTTTCAAATATGCAAGAGTATTGTTCATGCTGTACAGTACATCCCTGGGACTTATTTATTTTATAATTGGAAGTTTGTACCTTTTGGCCCCCTTCACTCATTTCACCCACCCCGTACCTGTCTCCTGCCTCTGGTGACCATCACCAGTTTTGTTTTTAGATTCCACACATAAGTGAGATCCTACAGTATTTGTCTCATTTATTTCACTTGGCATAGTACTCTCAGGGTCCATACATGTTGTTGCAAATGGAGGATTTCCTTCTTTATTTTATGGCTGAAAAGTATTCCATTCTGTGTGTATACCTGTGTGTATTACGTATGTGTATATATACACACACCGCCCACATTTTTTTTGTACTCTTAAAGAATTGTATTTTTTTTTAAGTAGGCTCCACACCCAACTGGGGCTTTTTTTTTTTTTTTAAGATTTTTATTTTTTATTTCTTCATGAGAGAGAGAGGCATAGGGAGAAGCAGACTCCCCGTGGAGCAGGAAGCCCGATGAAGGACTTGATCACAAGACCCTGGGATCATGACCTGAACTGAAGGCAGACACTTAACCGACTGAGCCACCCAGGCGCCCCCCAACATGGGGCTTGAACTCACAACCCTGAAATCAAGAGTCAGATGCTCCACTGACTGAACCAGCCAGGCGCCCCAAAGAAAGAATTGTATAAATCTCAGGCCCCTTAAAATCGGTTTGGTCCCTGGCCTCAGGTGCCTTCTCTTAAATAAACGGGGATGATAACAGTATCTACTTTAGGGAGTTTATCTCAGTCCACTTGGCTGCTATGACAGTATCATAGACTGCAGTGGCTTATAAACAACAAACATATTTCCCACAGTTCTGGAGGCTGGGAAGTCCACAATCAAGGTGCTGGCAGATTCCATGTCTGGCGAGGGCACTCTTGGTTCACAGATGGCATTTTCTTGCTATGTCCTCACATGGTGGAAGGGTTAAGGGGTGTCTAGGATCTCTTATAAGGGCACTAATCCCATTCATGAGGGCTCTTCCCTCAGGACCTAATCACCTCCCGAGTGCTCTGCCTCCAAATACCATCATGTTGGGGGTTGCAGTTTCAACATAGGAGTCTGGGAGAGACAAAACATTCAGTCTATAGCAGAATTGTTATGAAGGTTAATCTTCATAATTAACATCTGTAAGGTTTTAGAATGGAGTCACTGTCATGCCTGCCAGTTACTTATCTCTCCACAAGTTGGGCAGTGATGGCCCCTGTTGGAGAAGAGGAAATTGAGGCACAGAGAGGCCATGTGACCTAACCCGGTCTCACAGCTAGTGGGGAGCAGAAGCAGGATTTCAAACCAGTTTGCTCAGACCCCAGTGGTGTCTGGGCTCTACAGCCAGTTCATCGTGTGGTCTGCAGCCAATGTTTCGGCTTTCTTGAGCCTCAGTTTCTTCATCTGTAAAACGGGGATGGTGGGCTTGCAGTGTGACAAGCTCTGTAAGGTGACGAGGCCAGGTAGGGCCTGCTGTATAGTTTGAACTCGGTGAATGGTCCTTGTTACCTTCTAATTCGCCAGAGTCCAGCACCAGACTGGCACACTACCCAATTCCCCCCAGACCGCCTCACCTGCCCCTGGGATGCCTGCATTTCCTAGGGAGGCTGCTTCTGCCTCTTCCACCTCCTTCAGACTCCTGGGAGGGTGGGAGGCCCTGGAACCCCTGCTCCTGGGAGCATCCTCCACAATGAGAGCCTGCCCGCCCACCTCCTCTCCCTTTGGACTTACCATGTGTGCAAGCCTCTCCAGCCCTAGGCACCAGGGGCTTGGGTGTCTCAGGAGGCACCTGCCTTGGATTTGTTGTCACGGTGTCTCTCCTTGGGGCTCACTCTGGGCCAAACAGTGTATTCTTCTTCTTCTTTTTTTTTTTTTAAGATTTATTTATTTGAGAGAGAGAGAGAGAGAGTGCTTGCATGTGCATACACACACAAGCAGGGGGAGGGGCAGAGGGAGAGAGAGAGAGGGGAAGCAGACTTCCGCTCAGTGGGGAGCCTGATGCAGGGCTCAGTCTCAGGACCCTGAGATCATGACCTGAACTGAAACCAAGAGTCTGACACCTAACCGATTGAACCACCCAGGCGCCCCAAAAGGTGTATTTTTCAATTGCACTTGACTCTCAGCCTCATTAGACTATGGCCTGGTCTTAGTGCTGTGCTGGGGCACATGCAGCGCCTGCCACGTGGCAAGTGCTCAGCACCCAAGGGAGGAGAGAGCAGTGGGCACACGTCGCCTGATTGCTTGGCTCTTTTGCCAGTGTCCTGTTTCGGGGCAGCAGGAATGGGGTGCTCGTCCACCCTGGGGCCACAAGTGGGAAGGGGTGCTAGAGGAGGAGCCCAGCTATTTATGGCTGGCTTTGAGCTCAGGAGCCAGGGCAGGCTGACTGGGGGTTCACATGGGGGCTTGGGCAGGAAGGGGGCTGGCCAGCTCCCAGCAAGGGTTGCCTGACCCTTTGGGGGACCCCGGTGAAGGAGTTTGGGCACTCTGAAACACTCTCATTCTGGCCTACAGACCCAGAGTCTCGGCAGGTGTGGTCTTGCTGGGCACAGGTGTGGGCTCCCTCAGATCCCTCGCTGCTCATTGGAGACCTGGCCCTAAGCAGTCTCTTTTCCCTTCCAGCTCGGCTGCAGCTGCCACAGGGAAGAAGGCTGTGTCCCCAGCTCCTCCCATGAAGAGGTGGGAACTGTCCAAGGACCAGCCTTACCTGTGACTCTGCCCCCGCCCCACCTGGAGCACCTGGCTGGGCCCTCAGGGCCACCTGACTGCTTCCCCTCCTTGTATTCCTTCCGGGGAGAACACGACCTAATTTATGACAAATACACCTAGCTCTCCAGTATCACTTCCGTTCTGACTTTTGAAGCCCCGTACGACTTATCTGGATTTCCTGGTGAAGTCTCTTCACTCTGCCAGCACTCCAGGGGCAGGGGAGGGAGGAGGGGTTCGTGAGCTTCAGGGTGACACGCTGTCACTGGGCAATGAGTCTGATGCCATGGGGTCCAGGGGCTCTGGCATTGTCACCATCCCTTCCCTGGGGGCCTGGCTAACCTAGAGAGCAGTACGCTGGGTTCCAGGGCCTGTGGGTGTTTGGGGGGGGCACTGATGGTGAAGGACTGCGGGGCTGAACACAAGCTGCTCCCTTAGGTTTCTCAGGAGCTCCTGTTGCCATTGCTCATGAGGACACCAGCCAGCACCCCTCCACCGCCGCCCCCATCTGACTGTGAGCACCCTACAGCTTGGTGGGGGTGACCGAGGACAGCGGGGCAACTCCCAGGGAAGGCTCACCTAGGACAGGTGAGGGAAGGCCTCCCTGAGCCAGAAACCTTTCTTTTCTTTTTTTTTTTTTTTTAAGATTTTATTTATTTATTTGAGAGAGAGAGCGCACATGAGAGGGGGGAGGGTCAGAGGGAGAAGCAGACTCCCTGCCAAGCAGGGAACCCGATATGGGACTCGATCCCGGGACTCCAGGTTCATGACCTGAGCCCAAGGCAGTCGCTTAACCAACTGAGCCACCCAGGCGCCCGAGCCAGAAACCTTTCTATGTGGGCCTGGGGAGCGAGGTGGGGTCAGCCTAGGAAAGGAAGGGGCTGGACCTTGTGGAGGAATGAGCAGTTGAGTGAAAGCAACCCAAGTCTGGCCGCAGGAGGAATGGGGAGCCATGTAGGGACCTCAAGTGGGGGTGTGTCATGGCTGCCCTCTGGAAGAACCCCACAGTCCTTCAGTAGGCAGAGGAGATGTGTGAAGATCAGGGTGCTGAGACTGCCCTGCTTTCTGGAAGCGCAGAGCAAGGCAGGAAAGGGTCCCAGTCCCAGGCAGGATGTATCCTGGAGCCCCAGAGTGGGCCATATAAATGCTAGAAGCTCATCTGGGAGAAAACCCTGGGCTGCAGCCCCTAGGGCAGGCTTTCTGGAGGAGATGGGACTCTAATAGGAGCAAAGGTTGAGTCAGATTCAGAAAGGAGATTGGGAGGGAGAGGAAGTCTGAGGGCACAAGGAAGGCAGCCCCGAGGGCTTCCACAGACTGCAGGTAAGATATGCCATTGAAGGTTTCTGAATAGTTCTTATGACACAGACTTGAAATTTCACAAGGGAGTGGGGGTGGGAAGGAGGTCTGACACTGAGCTCTGTGTGCTCGGTACTGTTTTGAACATTTTCGGGATCTCAAATCCTTTGTGGAGCAATCCTGTGAGGTCATGGCTGGTGCCACACCCCTTCGGCAGAAAAACAAGAACGGAAGGACAAGAACCAGCTCAGGCTCACTGAAATTGAACCCGGCAGCTGATGAGTCTGCCTAACTACTACAAATCCATGACTTCAGCTTTTATCCCTGCACCCCTGAGACCTCTGAGCCTCAAAGATGGGACGCGCCCCACCCCTGCAGTGCACAGTCCTCTTTGTCACCTTTCCACCTGCCTCTGCACCTGTACACCTTAGCCTCTTACCCATTTCCCCTGGGCATCTGGGAGGTTTTGAAAGAACAAATCCAACACACATACATATACACTGTCCAAAAGCAGCTGTAACTTTCAACATTTTCAAATAGTGAAGCTTGCCAGCAACCTGCAAACAGAGCGCCTTGGAAAAATCTGGATGCTTTAGTGTTTCCCAGGAAACGGGGTGGGGGGTGGTGGTGGTAAATGCTTGCATACCTAACACTGAGGGACCGCCACGTGTCTGGGGTTCTGCTGGCCATCAGACCCGTTGCTGCTTCTGAAGGCAGAGCTATGTATAAAATATTTATTTTCAAGAAAACACAGCCTCTGATTGGTTAGAAAGCCCGCAGAAGGTTTGTATTTTATGTGCCTATTGGTTGAGCATGAGAAGAGAAAGCCCACTGGCTGCCTTTGCGTATCTTGTTCCGGAAGAATCATACCCACCTACCTGTGAGGAAGACTGCAGGAGGCAGTGGGCGTGGGTGAGTGCATCCAGGTGCGAGGGACAGAACCCTTGATGGAAGCCAGGAACTTCTGGAAGTGTTTCGTTCATTTATTCACCAAATATTTAAGAGCCTACTATTGTGGCAGACGCTCTGCTAGGCACTGGGGATGCAATGAACAACACAGCATTCCCGTCCTGCAGTTGACCTTCTAGTGGGTCATCAGACACTAAGTCAAAGCAAGTAAGGTAGAAAAAGCTGGGTGCACAAGGGAAGCGGGGAGGAGGGAGGGGCTGGAGCCTGCCTGAGTGGAGTGGCTGCCATATTAAATATGATAATCAGTAACATTTGCTGCAGGATGCATGCAACACGGTCGATACTGTAAGTAGACAGCGAAGAGTTCGTTTACATCCCCACAGTTTCTAACTTCAAATGGGCCCAACATCTTTCGATATACCTTGTCACCGGGGAAAGTGGGTTAGAGCCTCATATTGTGGGTCCCCTCGTATTCGGACGTTTACGGTACTCTTAGCTGCGGGCGCTGCGGATCCTCGGGGCGTGGGCCCCGCCCCCGGCCGCGGCGCGCGTGCGCGGGGATAAAAGCGAGGACCCGTCGGCGCGTGGTCAGGGCCTGGGCGGGGGCGGTGCGGCAAGTGGCTGCATGGCGCAGGGCGGAGTGCGGCGGACAGCGGCCCTGGGCCTGGCGCTGCGGCTGCTGCTCGGCTTCGGGCTGGGCCTGGAGGCCGCCCCGACCCCGGTCCCGATCCAGTTCTTGGCCCAGGCCCCAGGTGAGTGAGGTCCGCGCACGCCGCGCGCGCACCCCTTGCGCGGCCCGGTCCGGCCCCGCGCGCCGGCGGCGCCTCGCCATTGGCTGTGCCGCTCGTTCGTCCCGGACACTCCCCCGGCACGTGGCTGGGGGCTCTGGCGTGCCGGGAGCCTGGACTGTGAGCGAGCCATCTCCAGTGGGGGACCGTCGCCTGGGTGGCTCTCCGTGCTCACACCCCAGTCCTGCTCTGCTTTGGCGGACCTCTTTGTCACCTCCAAGCCGCCCTTCAGCCCAGCGTGGGCAGGAAGGCTAGTTGTAGGCTCTGGTTGTCCGACCTCTAACTGCATGGCGGGTCACCTGGCGCCTCTTGCAGCAGCTGCTCCGACTACACCCTTGTCCGACCCTGAGGCCATATGGCTGAGTTTCCTGGGCGACCAGCCCCCGCCCTCCCCATCCCTGCGCCTTCCTCCTCTGGCCTTAGAGAACAAAAGGTTTCTCTCCCTCCCTGTGACCCCAGGCCCTTGGACACCTACTCCTGGGCCTGAGTGATCTTGGTGGCCCTCTCTGAGGTTCCCAGAGGCGGCTGGGTGGGATAGAGTGACCTCCCTGTAGGCACAGGTGACTTCCTTTTCAGCTGTGAGTTCCTGTCTGATGTGGTCTCCTGCCTCACCCCAAAGCCCCTGCCTTTACAGGCCACATGTTCCTGGTTCATTTAAGGAGGCAGGACTCACTTTAACCAAGTACCAAATTCAACAAGTGGTCTCCTGTCCTCAGGACACTGAGATAGGGACTCCTAGTGTGCTCCTTTTACAGGGGAGGGAACTGAGGTTGAGAGGGAAAGTCACTGGTCACTTTTAACGCCTGTCTGACCCCACAGCCCTAGGAGGCCTGGTCTGCTGTGCTCTGCTCCCACTTTCCAGGAAGAACACACACTCCAGGGAGGGAGGTCTGGAGGTTGGCAGGGCTGAGAATGGCTAGGCCTGGAGAGGAAGCCGCACCCAGAGACTGCCAGACACCCCCCCCCCCCCGCCCCCCGTGGGTAGGGAAGGAAGCCAGCTCCAGGTCCGGCCACAGCTCTTCCTGGCTTTAAAGGTCAGGGACCGTGTGGGCCACAGGTATCATTGGGCCTGGAGGCCTGTGGAGGGACTGGCTATGGAGAGAAGGGGGTTTGGAGGCTCAGGCCCTCGGAGTGAAGGTGGAAGTGGCAAGAGTACCAGTAAAGACTGGAGTGCCCCTAGGTTGGGGCCAAGCAGGTATTTGTACCCCCCTCACTGAGCCCAGGAAGAGAGCCTTAAAGGCCATTCCTTTCCTCAATCTGTCAGGCTCCCTCCTGCTGGCCCACGTTCTAGGCCCTTCTGTGCTCCAGATCAGCATGTAGCCCGAGCCTCACTACCTGGGGTCCAGGAAGGCTCAGATCTCAATCAGGACACAGCCTCGACCCTTGTGTGACTTGTATGTGTACCGCCCTGGGCTTGCAGTCACGAGGTCCTGGCCCTGATCTCCACTGAGTGTCCAGTCTGTGTGGATACCAGTTTGAGGACCATTGTTGTAAGTGGAAGGCAGAGCTTCAGGCGTCTCTGAGAGGTGCATGAGATCCTTTCCAAGAAAGAAGCTGAGATCTGAAGGCTGAGGAGGAATCACCAGTTGCAGAGTGGGGGGAAGAGAGGAGGCACTGGGCCAGCGATCAGCACGGGCAAAGTCCCGGAGCTGGAAATGAGCCGGGCCTCTTGGAGAACAGCGAGGAGTCCAGGACATAGGGAGCTGGATGAGAGGAAGAAGGAGGGAGGAGGTGAGGTCCAGGAAGTGTTCACAGCCACATAGACAAAATAGGGATTTGGTGTGAAAGGGTCAGGGGACTGGGGCATGGTTTTGAGCAGAGGGGAGGGCAAGGGCAGGTGACTGAATGATGTGACTCAGTGAGGTCCCCAGTGTCCAAATGGAGATGGGGACGGGGCCTGGTGAGGAGATGGCGCATTCAGGATGGGGAAAGTGGTCGGATCTGGAAGGAATTTAGGAGGTGAGTGGACAACCCTTGGTAACTAAGCAGGTCCTCTGCCCAGGGCCTCTGTTTCCCATTGGCTAAGCAGGGGGGCTATAACGGGCCCTGCTGACCCAGACCATGGGCCCGGTCCAGGTCAGGTTCAGAGATGGCCCCTACCCCAGTCTGTTTAACCATGGATTTTGGAGAGCCTCTGGGGGAGACCATCTGGCCTGGAGCCTGGTAAAGACTCTGGGATCAGTGAGATCTGGGTTCAGAGCTGGGCTCTGCCACCAGCCCCGCAGCCCGAGGCCTTGCCTCTCTCCTCAGTGCCTTCTGCAGCATGGGGATGGCAGTAGAACCTGCCCTCCAAGCCTCGCACGGAGTAGGTCCTCAGCAAATGGTGGCTACCAGTGTCATTTTAGCGCCCTGGGACCTGGCCTGCCTCCTGGTGGTCGCGGTCTATAACCACTGTGCCCCGGGGGGGGGGCGGGGGGCGCGACTCGGGCCTCCCAGACCTCACTTGTGTGCATCTTGCAGGCTCGTGCCCGCCCACCAGCTTCCAGTGCCGCACCAGTGGCTTCTGCGTGCCCCTCACTCTGCGCTGCGACAGGGACAAGGACTGCCCCGACGGCAGCGATGAGGAGGAGTGCAGTGAGTAGCCGTGCTCCGGGGCGGGGCTTGAGGGGGCGGGGCCGCGGGAGGTGAGGTGCTTGTGAGGGGTGTGGCCTTCAGGCGGGGGGGCGGGGCCTGAGGATGGGCAGGGCTTACAAGAAGAGGTAGGTTTACTAGGAAGCGGACTTAGCGGGGGGCCTTGGGAAGAGAAACTTTCAGGGAGGCCAGTCCTTGGCAGATGGAGCTAACAACAGGGAATCTTTAGGATGCGTGGATTTTCTAGGGTTGCCTATTTCTGGAAGGCCGGGTGGAGGGGCGTTCTGCAGCACTGTTGGGTGGGTGTTTGGCACCTGACTGACCTTGTACCCCAGGAATCAAGCCTTGTGCCCAGGACGGAGAGTGCCAGCCACCCACTGGCAGCCCCTGCACTTGTGACAACGTCGATGACTGCCCAGATGGCATCGTGGAGAATGTTCACAACTGCAGTTCCCAGCCCTGCCCGGCGGGGGAGCTCCGCTGCCCGCTAGGCGGTGCCTGCATCCCACGCACCTGGCTCTGCGATGGCCATCCTGACTGTCCCGCCTCCAGTGATGAGCTTGGCTGTGGTGTGTGTCATGGGACCTCTGCCTGCCTGGAGGGGTGGGGCTGGGCGTTAGATAAGGACACCTGACACCTTCCGGTGGGTGACCAGGCTGAGGGTGTGGATGCTTGCATCCTCCCGTGCCTGCATCCCTGTGGGGGCAGTGGAAGATGAGCCCCAAGGCCCCCCAGGCATTTGGAACACCTGTTCGTGTCCGACCCCCCCCCCCATCCTCAGTGGCCACTCCCCAGCTGCTGAATGCCTGGACTTATTGCAGGAACTGAGACCCTCCAGCAAGGGACTGCCACGTCCACGGGGACCCCTGTGACCCCGCACAGTGTCCCCTCTCTCAGGAATGCTACAGCGAGCCCCGTTGGGGACCAGGATTCCGTTCAGTCTGGAAACCGGAGTGCTTATGGGGTTATCGCGGCTGCGGGTAAGATGACCAGGCCCTCCCACTCCTGGGGCCTGGGGAGGGCACAGGCTGCAGACGCCCCTTCTCCGTGTGGCTGACTCCTGCCTGTCTGTGCTCCGCAGTGGTGCTCAGTGCCGGTGTGGCTGCCATCTCCCTGTTCGTGCTGTTCCGGCTCTCTGCCCTGGGGTGCCTGCGCCCGCTGGGGCTGCTTATGGTCGTGAAGGAGTCCCTGCTGCTGTCCGACAGGAGGACCTCGCTGCTCTGAGGACGAGCTCTTGCCACCACAGCTGGTCCCTGAGCAGGGGCAGCTATGAGGACTTGTACCCCTGCAGCTGCTGGCATACCAGCCCTCAGACGTGGGTCCTGGCCGGGCAGCACCCGGACCTGAGCTCCTGAGCTGGCCCTGGAGAGGTTGGGGGTGCCGGGACCCTCCCCCTGGATTCAGGGAGCCTGGCTGGGGAGTATGTCACATCTGGAACTGAGGGGCTGGCCCCAGGCTGCTCCCGGGGGCGGGCCCACACATAGACACTCCTGCTGCCCCCATCTGAAGGTGCTGATTAAAGTCACTTCACATCGTCTGCCTGCCTCTGGGGCTCTGTCTCCCTCTGCCCGGGCAGCCAGGGGTCTCCATTCCAGCCCCTCCTCCGTGGTGGACGTGTCCCGAGAGAGTAGGACTCAGGGACCCAGCCCTGGGCGCTCCCTTGGCCACTCTGCCTCTGGCTTCCTGGGGCAGCAGGGTGGTCTGCATTACCCGTCGGCTCCTGTGCAGAGGAGAGAACTTGGGCAGGGCTCCCTGGAGTCCTGGGGGGGCCGCCATCCATCAAGGCTTCTTCCTCTTTGAGATGTAAGCTGGGCATCCGAGGGTTGGTCTGGGCTCCACCCAGTTTTAAAATGTAGGCTTGATTATTGTGCAGGTGTGGGCTGCCGTTGAAAAGACTCACAGTTCCCAAAAGACGGTGGGGCAGGGTGTGCACACTCTGCCACACAGGGGAAGGAAGCCCCAGGGTCAGGAGGCAGAGGGAGGAGAATGTGGGCAAGAACCTTTATTGTGGTTCCCGTGGGAAGGAACAGGTGAGGCAGGGTAAGTGGGCTTGGGATTGGCTGATTTGAATAATCCCAGCGGGCTCTGGGGACAGTGCTGTCTGTCCCATAGGTACCAGCTTGTTGACAGTGATGCCACTGGCTAGGGATGCCTGGGGCATCCGCCTGGGTCTGTGCTCTGCGTGGCCAGCCCCCAGAGACCTTAACCATCTGCAGCCAATGTTGTGGCTGGGCCGGCCCTTGTGGTTCTTATCGCTGGACGCATTTCAGCAAAGACTATCTGGGAACTTCGAGGAACGAGGGTGATGACTCACAAGTCCTCACAAGAGGGCACATGGCACCCTTGCGGGCCACACAGCGAGATCACAGGTAAAGAGAGGCAGTGTAGACCTGGGGCTTTGCCTTTGTTAGGGTCCCAGGGTGGGGTGTCCAGGGTTTTGTGGGTTCACTTTTTACTGGTGAATTTATTTTTTTAAAGATTTTATTTATTTATTTGAGAGAGAGCAGGAGCGGGGGGGAGAGGCAGAGGGAGAAGCAGACTCCCCCCCCCCCCCCCCCCCCCGAGCAGGGAGCCCGATGCGGGGCTCGATCCCAGGACCCTGGGACCATGACCTGAGCCAAAGGGAGATGCTTCACCGACTGAGCCCCCCAGGCGCCCCTTCACTGGTGAATTTAAAGCATAAGAAGAGGAATTGGGGTGGGGAGGGAGAAGTGGGGTCACTTGGGCAGTCAAGTATCTAGGCCACCGAGGACTTTCGGAAGGAGGGAGCTTCAGGGGCGGGGCAGCCGAATTCCTTATCTAGCGGTGTTGCTCAGAGCTGGGTCTTACTGCTGGCGATAATGTTTATTCTGGAAGGACGTTGGCAGTCAGAGCTTGATGTCAGGAGCTGACAGTGCACTCTCCCCAGCTGTCTGGCAGCGGGGCCCGGGTGATCAGGGCAGCGGGATCCTGGCTCCGAGTGTGGGCTCTGGAAGGATTGGTTTACACACGAAATGTGCACTCTACTGGTGAGCTGTTTGCTGTCTCTGGGAACTGGCTAGCTCCATGAGGGACAGTCCCTCCTGGTCAGCGAGGCCCTGGATGCCAGAGCATCAGGAATACAGAAAATCTAGATCATACGCACCCTGATTGCTGGGTGTTGAGGGCAAGGCTCTTATCTAATCCTCATTTTTCTCATTTCCAAATGGTGTGGCCAGGGCCCCCTGTAGCCTCCTTTGCCAGGGCGGGACCTTCCTGACATCCCTGAAGCTGAACTGGGTGTCTGTCCCCGGCCGGGTCCATGCAGCCCACTGCTGGGAGAGCACCCAGGATCCCATGTAGGGTCTTGGGGCTCCCACATCTGGCAGGCAGGAAGCTGGCCCCTGATGATGAGATGCCGGGGAGGGGAAGAGTGAGCATGTGCACCAGGGAGGGTTTCCTGGGGGTGGTAAAGTTTGGCTTTGGAGCCCCACCTACCTCCCAGTGTGGGGAAGGTGGTTGAGGTAGGTTTTGGAGTCTGGGCCTTGGGCAGCATATGGGGGGCTGAGCGCTCTGTCAGGCAGCGCGGGTGGGGGGCAGCGGGAGTGAAGGCTTGGGGGGTGGGCTGCAGCGACCATAGGGGTCCCATCTCCTGGGGTATAAGGCCTTCCCTCAGCATCCGCTCAGCCAAGTATACTGAGGCGGAAGGAGAACATGGGCTTCTTCCCGCTGACGGGAAGGAGTCCTACCACAGGGTAGGATTTTCTTGTATTTATGTTTTTCTCCCTTTTGCTCAGGCAGGGTCAGCGTCAGTGGGTCAGAGGGCGAGGGAGGGGGGTAGGAGGCCACTTGTCACATGCCACCTAAGCAGAGGTCTGGCTTCTCCGTGGGCATCACGTGGGCTCAGTGGAGCAAACCTCCCCCACGGGTTCGCTGTCATGGGTGCTCCTCTGTTCCATGTATCGAACGGTGTCCTCTGGGGGCGACTTGGACGTCAGCATCTAGAATTTCTCTGTTACGTCTGGTGCCTTGGGATGGCCGGGCAGCGGGGCCACTCCCTCTCTCTGTGGCCCCCTGAGCAGGACGGCCTTCTCTCGTGGCGACTCAGGGCTCCTCAGAGTGCAGAGAGGAGACCACCAGATCTCCTCCAGCTGGATCCTGGAACCAGGCCAGCGTCACTTCTGATGGATTCTGTTGCTTCCGAGGAGTCCCAGGTCAGCCCAGATGCGTGGGGACCACACAAGGGCGTGAGCCCCGGGAGGACCCGGATCGCGGTGCCATCCTTGCAGACCAGCTTCTGCGAAGGGGGCAGAGGGCATGAGCTGGGGACGGGGCAGGCAGGGGTGGGGAGCTCCCTGTCCCCTTGAGCCAGCTGACTTTTGTGGGCTCATGGCTTTGCTCTCGGGGACATCTCTGTCATCTGCACGCTGGGACAAGCACAGGGACAGATGTCTGTTGCTCTGAGCATGCTGGGGTTTCAGCTGCCCTTGTTCCCCAGAGTGGGGCTCACTCTACTGTCCCGTGCAGTGAGTCACTTCCAAGAAACTGTGGGGATGGTCCAAGGTTTAAAGTGGGGAGGGTGTTTGGGGAGCCTAGGAGGAGGGGGCGTGGGCCAGGGCAGGTGGCTGGGAGGGGGTGGGGCAGGGCGGGGTAGGGCTGCAGGTGAGGATGGGAAGCAGGATGGAGGGGTGTGTGTATGGGTGTGTGTGGGTGTGTGTGTGTGTGTGTGTGTGTGTGTGTGTATCTGTAACTCTTGCCATTCTTTTTTTTAATTGAGGAAAAATTCACATTATCAGTTTAAAGTGGACAACTCCTTGGCATTTAGTACACTCACAGTGTTGTGCACCTAGTTCTAAGACCTTGCCATGCCCCCAAAGGAAACTGCCCCCATTAGCACTCCCTCCGCATCTCCCTCCCCCTAGCCCCTGGCTCCTAATAACCCATTTTCTGTTTCTGTGGATTTGCTTGTTCAGGATATTTCATATGGATGCAATCCTACCATAGGTGGCCTTTTGATGCCTGGCTTCTTTCACTGAGCATCAAGTTTTCAAGGGTCTTCCCCCAATGTTTCCTTGTGCCCCTTTTTATTACCCCCCTGCATGACCCAGGCAACGAATGATTGGCTTCTGACACTATAGATTCATTGCATTTCTATTTTTATTTAAATAATCTCTATACCCAATGTGGGGCTCAAAATCTCGACCCCGAGATCAAGAGTTGCATGCTCTTCCAACTGAGCCAGCCAGGTGCCCCTTAATTGCATGTCTAGACTCATATAGTAGGTAGCCTGTTTTATCTGGCGTTTTTTATCTGACATATTTATTTTAAGATCTGTACATATTGTTGCATGTACTAAAAGTTAACTCATTTTTATTACTAAGCCGTATTCTGTTGCATGGCTGTCCCACACTTATGTACCTAGTTCCCCTGTTGATGGATATTTGTGTCCTTTCCAATTTTTTTTTTTTAAGAACCTGCTGGAAGAATTTTTTTTTTAAGATTTTATTTATTTATTTGACAGATTGAGCACGAACAGGGGGAGTAGCAGGCAGAGTGAGAGGGAGAAGCAGGGAGCCTGACATGGGGCTCGATCCCAGGACCCTGAGATCATGACCTGGGCCAAAGGCAGCTGCGTAACTGACTGAGCCACCTGGGCACTCCTCCTTTCCAATTTTTTATTATTACAAATAAACCTGCTATGAACATTTAGGTCTAGGTTTGTTCGTGTGCTCTTATTTCTTTTGGTTAAGTACCCCAGGAATGGGGTGGTTGCATCACATGGTAGGTATATAATTTAATTTAACTTAATTTAATTTTTAAAAAGTAGGCTCCATGCCCAACATGGGGCTTGAACTCACAACGCCTGAGATCAAGATTTGCATGCTCTACCCACTGAACCAGCCAGGCGCCCCTATATATTTAATTTTGAAGAAACACCAAAATGCCTTACAATGTGGGTAGACTCTTACTTTCCCTCCCCCAGCAGTGTATTTATTCTTGTCCCTTCACTTGCTATGGGCAACCTTTTAAATTTTAGCCATTCTCGGGCGCCTGGGTGGCTCAGTCGGTTAAGCGTCTGCCTTCGGCTCAGGTCATGATCCCGGGGTCCTGGGATCGAGCCCCACATCGGGCTCCTGGATCAGCGGGAAGCCTGCTTCTCCCTCTCCCTCTGCCTCTCTCCCTGCTCCTGCTCTCTCTCTCTCTCTTTCTGTATCTCTGTGTCTTAAATGAATAAAAATCTTTAAAAAAAAATAAATTTTAGCCATTCTCATAGGTGTGCAATGGTATTACATGGAGCCATTTTTTTATTGACGTGAAATTCATGTAACAGAAGACTAATCATTTTTAAAGTGAACAATTCCATGGCATTTAAGCACACTCATAATGTTATGCAACCAGCACCTCTAATAGGTAGCATGGGAATCTTTTCATGGGCTCGTAGCATCTCAGAAAATATCTGCTTGGGACTTTGACTGGGATTGCATTGCATTTCTAGGTTAATTTGTGGAGGAGAACAAATACTCACTGAGCACCGACTGGGTGGCAGGCATTGTAGGTGCCGGAGACTGGCCTTGAACCGAACAAGGCCCCCTCCCCCATGGAGGGGAGTGAGTGGAGGTGGGGTGAGGGGGCAGATGGTCAGCTACTAAACCCTACTAAACCAGTGCATCGGTGTCAGATGGTGCTAAGTTCTGGGGACTAAGAACCAAAGGAGGAGGGATGGGCATGCTGGGTTGGGGGAAAGAAGGGTCACTATCTTTATATATGATAATCAAAAGAGCTTTCCGGAACAGAGAGACATTCGAGTAGAGACCCAAAGGAAGTAGATGAACTGTGCAAGTATGTAAGTGGAGAGCATTCTGAGAAGCATAGACAGCAAGTGCAAAGGCCCTGAGGCAGAAGTGTGTTCCAGAAACAGGAAGTCTGGAGGGAGTGTGGAGGGGGTGGTGCAGTGGTAAGAGATGATGTCAGGGGGTGGGGCTGGGGAAGCACAGAGTGAGTGTAGTGAGGTAGGTCCTTTGGGAGATTTCAGCAGAGAGGCGCATGCTCTGACTTAGGCTTTTAAGGGTCTTACTGCAGTGAGAAAAAAAAAAAAGCCCTCTTTAAGGAAGTGATTTATCTAACTGAAAGCTTCTGGCTCAGGACTGTGTTTTCTCATTTGTTTTGTTTTTGCCAGATTGGTTTAATAACAGCAGTGTCTAGGTACACTTTGTTCTGAAGCAGCAATTATGTTAATTTGTAATGCAGAATGAAAAGCCTTGCTGGGGAAGAAAGGGATCTTTCTGATACTTTTCTTCTATTCTCATTACAGTGTGAAATTTCCGCTTGCATGGAGTACTTTGGGTTACATGATTAAGTTTCTTCATTTAGGCAAAACGTATTTGCTATAGATGAATGTTCCCAGCCAGACAATCGCCAAGAGCCCAAATGTAGAACCAGCCGAAAGGTCCATCATCGGATGAATGGATAAACCCGATGTGGCCCAGCCATACAATGGGGTATTATTCAGCCATAAAAAGGAATGAAGTCCTGTTACGCCACAACGTGGCTGAGCCTTGAAAATATCAAGCTAAGTGAAAGGAGCAGAAGGTCAGGTATCATATGATTCCATTCGTATGCCATGCCCAGAATAGGTAAAGCTGTAGGGGCAGAAAGAGACTGGTTGCCGGGGGCTGGGGGAAAGAGGGATACGGGTGCGTAGCTAGAGGCTATGGGGTTTCTCCTTGAGGGCTGAAATGCCCTACAGTTCCTTGTAGTGCTCACTGCACAAAATCTGCAAATGTACTAAAACCAACCAAATTATGCATTTAAGTGGGTGAATTCTAGGGTATGTGGCTTGCCGTGTGCTGAGTTGTGTCCCCTCCAAACTTCTGTGCGGAAGCCCCAATCCTCTGTACCTCAAAACGTGACTGTATTTAGGGATGGGGCCTTTATTATTTATTTTTAATTTTTAAAATTGCAACAGGGCCTTTAAGGAGATGATTCAGGAAGCCATTTGGGTGGGCCTTGATCCAATATGTCTGGTGTCCTTCCAGGCAAAGGAAATTTGGATACACAGAGTGGCCTCATGGATGTGGACGTGGAGGGTCGACCACGTGAGGACACAGGGAGAAGGTGGCCACCTGCCAGCAGAAGAGGGAGGCCTCAGAGGGAACCAGTGGACTTGACCTTGGACTTCCAGTCTCCAGGACTGTGAGAAAAAACGTGTTTAAGCCCCGGAGTGTGGGGTATTTTGTTATGGTCGCCCTAGCAGGCTAAAATATGTGTCATATCTCAAAAGCTGTTTTATTTATTTTTTAAAATTTTATTTATTTGACAGCATAAGCAGGGAGGAGGGATCAGAGGCAGAGGGAGAAGCAGGCTCTCTGCCGAGCAGGGAGCCTGACGCGGGGCTCGATCCCAGCACCCTGGGATCATGACCTGAGTCGAAGGCAGATGTTCAACTGACGGAGCCTCCCAGGCTCCCTGCTCAGTGCGGAGTCTGCTTCTCCCTCTGTCCCACCCCCCAATTCATGCGCTCACTTGCTCTCTCTCTCAAAAATAAAATCTAAAAATAATAAAAACTATTTGTTAGATTAGTTGCAGGTTCACAGCAAAATTAAGAGGAAAATACAGAGATTTCCCACATACCTCCTACCCCTCCCGGACATGCATAGCCCACCTTATGGATATCCCGGTCAGAGTGGTACGTTTGTTACAGCTCATGAACCTGACCTGTCATTATCACCTAAAGTCCATCAAGGTGCTCTCTTGGTGATGTACATTCTGTGGGTTTGGACAAGTCTGTAATGACGTGCGTCTGTCATCGTAGGATCAATTACAGTGTTCTCACTGCCCTAAAAATCCTCTGTGCACTGCCTCTTCATCCCTCCCTCCAACTCTGGCAAGATCTTTTTACTGTCTTCACAGTTTTGCTTTTCCAGAATGTCATAGAGTTAGGATCATACGATCTGTAGACTCTTCAGATCGGCTTCTTTCCCTTGGTCAGATGCATTTCAGTTTCCTCCACACAGTTTCATGGCTTGATAGTTCATTTCTTTTTAGCGCTGAATAATATCCCAGTGTCTGGATGTCCTGCAGTTATCCATTTACTTACTGAAGGATATTTTGTTTGCTTCCAAGTCTTTGCAAATATGGATAAAACTGCTATAGACATCTGAGTGCAGGCTTTTGTGTGAACATAAGTTTTCAATACCTCTGGGTAAATACCAAGAAGCATGACTGAGGGATCGTATGGTAAGATAGTTTTGTATGATATGTTTAGTTTTGTCAGAAATCGCTAAACTGTCTTCCAGAGTGGCTGGACCATTTTGTATTCCCACCAGCAGTGAATGAGAGCCCTATTTGCTCCACAGCCTCGCCAGCATTCGGTGTTGTCAGTGTTTGTTTTTTTTTTTTTTTTTTTTAAGATGTTATTTATTTATTTGACAGAGAGACAGCGAGAGAGGGAACACAAACAGGGGGAGCGGGAGAGGGAGAAGCAGGCTTCCCCCCGAGCAGGGAGCCCGCCGCGGGGCTCGATCCCAGGACCCTGGGATCATGAGCTGAGCTGAAGGCAGATGCTTAACCAACTGAGCCACCCAGGCATCCCCAGTGTTAGGGTTTTTAATAGGTGTGTGGTCGTATCTTGTTTTAATTTGCAATTCCCTGATGACAGATGATGTGGAGCATCTTTTCGTATGCTTATTTGCCATGTGAATATGTTTTGGAATAGACAGTGGTTGCACAGCCTTGTGAATACACTAAATGCCACCAAAGTTTACCTTTAAATGTACTATATGCCACTGAAGTGTAATTTTATGTTACGTGGATTTCATCTCAATAAAAAAACCAAACCAAAAAAAAAAAAAGGGTGAAAGATGAATCAGCATATCTGTGTGCTGATGGGAATCATCTGGTTCAGAGGGAGCACTGTTGGGGTGGCTCCTCGCATAGGCAAGTGGGTTTGGGAGCGGGTGGCCGACTGGCTTCGCCTGGGCTTGGGTCATGTTGCTTACTCACAGCAGTGGAGGGAAGGCTGGGCTGGCATGTGGGTCTAGATGCAGGCTGGCAGGTTGGTGGGGGTGATGACTAAGGATGTGTCTTTTTTTATTTAAAAAAATTTTTTTTTATTTATTCATCTGAGACACAGAGATACAGAGAGAGAGAGAGAGAGAGCATGAGCAGGGGGAGACGCAGAGGGAGAGGGAGAAGCAGGCTCCCCACTGAGCCAGCAGCCCCATGCTGGGCTCAATCCCACCACCCTGGGATCAGGGCTTGAGCCAAAGGCAGACGCTCAACCATCTGAGCCACCCAGGCGCCCCTCGGATGTGTCTTTCTGCTGGCTTCTATTTTCTCGGTGATGCCTCTGTTCTGCCACAAGAGTGGGGGAATGATGTCCCCATAAGGATGGGATGTCTGTGGCTTCTGTGCGTTTTGCCGGCTCTGCCAGGATCGCAGCGAACTACCTGTAGGTGGCACTCTCTCCCTTTACCATCCAGCCATGAGGATCCTTTTCACCACGTGCTTACCTTAGTTCATTTCCCGGTTCTTCCCGGGCGGGGGCGGGGATGGGGGTGGGGTTCCGGTGTTTTCTTTTGTCTCTAACCTTCCTCACTCGCTGTGCCATCAAGTGACCTTCAGCTTTGTGTTTTTCTTGTTGCAAAATATACATAGCATGGGGGCGCCAGGGTGGCTCTGTCGGTTAAGCATCTGCCTTGGGCTGAGGTCATGATCTCAGGGTCCTGGGATTGAGCCCCACGTGGGACTCCCTGCTCAGCGGGGAGTCTGCTTCTTCCTCTCCCTCTGCGCCTCCCCTCCTCGTGCGCACGCCTCTCTAATAAATCTTTTTAAAAATATATACATAACATGAAGTTTACCGTTTTAACCATTTTTAGGTGCACATTTCATTGGCATGGTGTGCAACCATCACCGACGTCTACTTCCAGAACTCTTCATCTTGCAAAACCGTGACTCTGTCCCTGGTAAACACTGACTTCCCACCCCCTGCCCCATCCGTGGCTCCCACCATCTACTCTCTGTCTCTATGAATTTGACTCCTCTAGGAACCTCATAGATATGGAATCATGCAGCATTTGGGTTTTTGTGCCTGGCTCATTTTACTTACATAGGGTCTTCAAGGTGTGTCCATGTTGTAGCAGGTGTCAGAATTTCTGTATTTTTTTTTTTTTTTTGATTTTTGAAAGACTACCTTATTTCCTTCCACGTATTAGAAATGTAACAAGCAAGTCTTTTAAACGGTGCTAGTGTTTATCTTAAGCTGGTTTCTGCTTTCCTCAGTGCTTTGCTAACAGACTTGCAAGGTCGTTGTGTGGGCTGACCCCGCCCTGGGTCTGCAGCCCCTATCATGCGCAGGTCTGAAGGTGTCGTGGCAAAAACATGGGTCTTGTGTCAGAAACAAGCCTGTCAGCTGCCAGAGATAAATTGCCCTGATTTTCGGAGGTTAACTCATCTGTGCTTTTCTGGCCAAATTGTCCTTTGGTCATGATGTCGCCCTAACCTCCCCCCAACACCCTGCCCCATGGTGAGATTTGGATGGCAGTATTTTATTTAGGATTTCTGCTTCTAGGTGACAGTATTGAAGATTGGTGTCAATTTTCCTATCTTGGTCCATAGTCTTTCTTACCTGTTTTTATTTTTATTGAGGTGAAATATACATAAGAAAATTAACCCTTTGAGGGGCACCCGGGTGGCTCAGTCTGTTAAGCATCCGACTCTTGATTTTGGCTCAGGTCATGACCTCAGGCTTGTGAGATGGAGGCCTGCTTTGGGCTCCGAGCTCAGTATGGAGTCTGCTAGAGATTCTCTCTTGCCCTCTGCCACTCCCCCTGCTCGTGCGTGTGCACTCTCTCTCTCTCCCCCCCACCCAAAAAAATAAATAAATAGAATCTGGGGGAAAAAAGGAAGAAAATTAACCCTTTGAAAGCAAACAGTTCAATGACACGTACGTAGTACATTCATAATATTGTACAGCCACCACCTTTGTCTGGTTCCAGAACGTTCCCATCATCGCAAAAGGAAACCCCATACTCCTTAAGCAGTTGCTCCCCGCCACTTCCTTTTTCCCTTGGTAACCACCAATCTGCCTGTGTCTCCGTGGATTTGCCTATTGTGGGGATTTCATATGAACAGAATCCATGCAATATGTCGCCGTGTATGTCTGGCTTCTTTCCCTTAGCATCATGTTTTTGAGGTGCGTCCACGCTGTACCCTCTCTGGTTTGGTTTGTGGGTTACACTGTCCTCCGAAAGGAAAGCAGCTGTTCCCCTCCTCTTACTCTTTTTGCCTGTTCCTGGTTTCATCCTGCACCAGATGGGAATTATCTGCTACCTGAAGTGCCAATAAAATTTGATCGTAAAACCCTCTGGGTTCTGTCCTTTAGGGAGAGGTCCTTGTCCCCCCAGTATTTCCATGTCGGTCACATTTACGGATCTATGCAAGTTTTCTGATTCTTCTTGGTATGATTTTTTGCATTTTTTTTTATTTAAAACATTTTGCATTATGTTTCCCCATAAATGTATTCATTTCATCTAGATCTTCAGATCTATTGGCTTATAGTTCTTTAGTTTTTTGTTTTTAAATATTTTATTTATTCATTTGAGAGAGAGAGAGAGACAGAGGGAACACAAGCAGGGGGAGAGGCAGAAGCAGACTCCCCGCTGAGCAAGGAGCCCAATGCAGGGCTGGATCCCAGGACCCCAGGATCATGACCTGAGCCGAAGACAGATGCTTAACCGAGTGAGCCACCCAGGCGCCCCTATAGTTCTTTAGTTTTGTTTCAGTTTTCTGTTTTGTTTTTTGTTCTGTTTTTACCACCCCTCACCTACCACCCCTGCAGCCACCAATCGGTTCTTGGTATCTGAATTCGGATTTTTTTTTTTTTTATTCCACAAGTGAGGTCACGTGGTGTTTGTCTTTCTCTGTCTGACTTACCTCACTGAGCAGAATGCCCTCAAGGTCCATCCGTGTTGTTGGAAATGACAGGATTTCCTTCTTTTTTGAGGTGAATCCTATTAGGTTGTATGCATCTTATTTATGCATTTCCTCAAATGCATAACGACACTTAGGTCCTTTCCCTGACTTGGCTCTTGTCAATCAGGCGGCAGTGAACCTGGGGGTGCGGATATCTTTTCATGGCAGATTTTATTTCCTTTGGGTAAATACCCAGAAGTGGTAGTTCTAGTTTTCATTTTTTGAGGATCCTCCGGTACTCTTATCCTGCGTACTGTTAGTTGCACCCATTTGCTTTCCCACCGGCAGATGCACAGGGATCTCCTTTCTCCCCGGCCCTATGTGATTGCTAACTTCTCATAGTTTTGACCTATAGTTGCTCTTAACCTCACGTATATTTTTTTAAATTTTTTATTGTTATATTAATCACCATACATTACATCCTTGGTTTTTTTATGTGTTCCCTGACTCATTATTTGCGTATAACACCCAGTGCTCCATGCAGAACTTGCCCTCTTTAATACCCATCACCAGGCTAACCCATCGCCCCACCCCCTCCCCCCTAGAACCCTCAGTTTGTTTTTCAGAGTCCATCGTCTCTCATGGTTCGTCTCCTGACGTACATTTTTAAAACTCTTCTCACTTGCCCCCTGCCCGTTCTCTCCAAGTGTTTATCTCCTTAGTCTTCCCAAAGAGCCAGGGTTTTTGTTTGTTTGTTTTTAAAGATTTTATTTATTTATTTGACAGAGGGAGACACAGCGAGAGAGGGAACACAAGCAGGGGGAGTGGGAGAGGGAGAAGCAGGCTTCCCGCTGAGCAGGGAGCCCGATGCGGGGCTCGGTCATGGCCTGAGCCGAAGGCAGACGCTTAACGACTGAGCCACCCAGGCGCCTCAGGGTTTGGTTTTTATTCTCGGCATTTTTGTTCCTTTGCCCTCTGTTTTGTTGATTCCTGCTTTAATCTGTGTTACTTCCTTGTTTTCTTGTGTCGGGTTTTCTCTATTGCGCACTTGCTGGCCTGCCGCCAGGTCCCCTCTCTGGCTGCACTCAGCCTCCTGCTGTGGAAGTGCCTGGCTGGGTGCCTGTGGTCAGGTTCAGAGGTCCTGGCCAGGCTGATGGACTCTCAGTTCTGGATTGTGAATCTAGGGTCTGCATGGGTGAGGCCAGGCTTCTCGGGGCTGAGTGGTGGGGCACGGCTGGGGACTTAGGTACAGGCAAAGGGGTGTTGCATCCATTAAGGGGGGTGAAGCCAGTGGAAGAAGAGATGAGGGCAATCCCAGAAGGCTTCCTGGAAGAGTAGCCTTATCTGGGCTGAGAGGTGGGTGGAAGTGGGCCTTGAATGGTGAACCTTTAGCATCTTGGAAAGGGCTTGTGGGGCCCTCTAAAGAATGGATAAAAACCTTGTACCTAGAATCAAATAAGACAACTGTAGAGAAAGCACACAGACACACAGGACAGCATGCTTAGGTCACTAGTGTGCAAAGAGAAACACTTGATGACACACTGGGGAACACGCTTGAGCAGGTATGGGCTGTAAGCAGCATGGCCTCAGTGAGGACCCAGAACACACCTGACCTGAAAACAGATCTTCAAATATTTGCACACGAATGATCATAGCAGCACCGTTCACAAAGGCCAAAAGACAGAAACAAGCGGAATGGCCGTCAGTGGATGAATGGGTAAACCAAATGTGACCTAGCCATACAATGGAATATTATTCATCCATAAAGAGGAACAACATAATGAACCTGCAAAACATGAGGCTGAGTGAAAGGAGCCAGACACAATAGGTCATGTAAGGTGTGATTTCATTGCTAGGATTCCGTTGCTCGGAACAGGCAAACCCACAGAGACACAAGGCTGGTGGGTGGTTGCCAAGGACTCGAGGAAGGAGGAGGGGGGTGTGAGTGCTAATGGGGGTGGGGTTTCCTTTTGGGGGATGGAAATGTCTTGGAACTGGGTAGAGGTGGTGGTGGTGTGCCACTGAATCATTCACTTTATTTATTTTATCTTATTTTATATTTTTTAAATATTTATTTGACATGGAGTGGGGGTTGGAGAGCAAGCACAAGCAAGGGGAGCGGCAGGCAAAGGGAGAGGCAGGCTCCCCGCTGAGCAGGGCCTGGGATCACAACTGCTTAACAGACTGAGCCACCCAGGTGCCCCCGAATCATTCACTTTAAGGTGATTAATTTTATGTGAATTTGACCTCGATAAAAAAACATATATCAAGAAAAACTTTTCCATCATTTCCATAGATTTGGAGTATGAAAAGAGAATCTAGCATGTTCTAGCTGGCAATATGCCTGCTTCCTCTGTGCGTTTTTTGTTTTTTGGTTTTCTTTTTAAGTAATCTCTATGCCCATCGCGGGGGCTCAAACTCACAACCCGGAGTCAAGAGTCCCGTGCTCGCTCGGCCGACTGAGCCAGCTGGGCGCCCCGCCCCACCCCACCCCCATGCAGTTTTTGAAATCTTTTCATTGTTTTATTGTGAAACGGCATCTATAAGAAGGTACACAAAATAAACTATGGATACTTACAAAGTGAACATCTGCTTATACCCACTTTTCAGTTAAAAAGCTCATTCTCCCATTTTTTTCCCCTCTCATTTTGTTTTATTGGAATTTTGGCAAACATGAAAAACAGAAACATATTAATAGAAAAAAGAAAGTACTAATCATCGATATCTCTACCACCCCAAATTCATTACCGTTGATATTTTGACGTATTTGCGTCTATTTTCTGTGTATATTTCCTAAAAATATGCAAATGATTTGGGCGCCTGGCTGGCTCAATTGGTAGAGCGTACGATTCTTGACCTCTGGGTTGTAAGTTTGAGCCCCATGTTGGGCGTAGAGATGACTTAAAAATAAAGTCTTAAAAAATTATACAAATAATTTATAAATAAATGCATCCTTAAAAAGTAGGAAGTTATAATGAAACTGCCTTCTGGTCTCCAACCTTCGTTACCACCGACTACATGGTCTTTATTTTATTTTTTTAATTTTTAAAAAGATTATTTATTTGACAGAGAGAGCGAGAGCACAAGCATGGGGAGCGGTGGGCAGGCAGAGGGAGAGGGAGAAGTAGGCGATGTGGGGCTCGATCCCAGGACCCTGGGATTACGATCTGAGCCGAAGGCAGATGCTTAGCCAACTGGGCCACCCAGGCGCCCCCTACTACGTGATCTTTAGTCTACATTAGAATATTATATATATATATATATATATATATATATTCCATAATTTGTATTTTTATGTAGATGTGATTGTATACATATTTTTGCAACTTGTTTTCCTTTACTCAACGGCATGTTTTTGGTGCCTTTTCAGGTTGATAATATGACTGTAATTTGCAGTGATACAGAGCACTGAATCACATGCATTTTGCTAGTACATTTCCCTGTTACTGGCCTGTTGGATAGCTTTCCTTTCTCCTACTAACCACAAAGCCCCTACAGCCTCAGACATTGCCTGTGTGTCTGAGATGCTGAGAAGCAAGGTCTGGGCTTGTGGGGTC
Source organism: Zalophus californianus (assembly GCF_009762305.2). NCBI lineage: Eukaryota > Metazoa > Chordata > Mammalia > Carnivora > Otariidae > Zalophus > Zalophus californianus. The sequence goes on from NC_045595.1 coordinate 5,598,431, forward strand.
AGCATGTTTTCAACTATTTTTGTTAGTGCCTACTTGTCTTCAAAAATGACCTATATCCATTTCCACTCTACACCCTGCCCCCTAGGAAAATATTCCCCTCCTCACCCCCCCCACCATCTCATTAACATTTGATAGTAATGAACTTACATTTTTGTCTTCCCTCATGGTTGGAAAATAAGTCTCATGGCGATTTCAATAAGCATTTTCCTGATTATTAGGGAGGCTGATTGACTTTTTATATTTTATTAATAGACTTTCTTTTCCAGAGCAGTGTTAGGTTCACAGCAACACTGAGCAGAAAATAGAGTTCCCACATACTGACTGCCCGCACACAGGCACAGCCGACCCTGACATCCCCACCAGACTGGTACATTTGTACAGTCAGTGAACGTACGCTGCCATCATTCTCCCCCCTGTGGTTTGGACAGCTGTATAATGAATGTGTCCATCATGATGGTAACACACAGGACCTTCACTGCCCTAAAAAATCCTCTGTGCTCTGCCTATATTCATCTCTCCCCGCTCCCCACCCCCGGAAACCACTGATCTTACAGTCTCTAGTTTTGCCTTTTCCAGAATGTCCTGGAGTTGGAATCATCCATTACATCGCCTTTTTAGACTGGTTTCTTTCACTTAGTGATAGGCTTTTAAGGTTCCTCCATGTCTTGTCGTGACTTGATAGCTCATTTCCTTTTAGTGCGAAGGGTATCCCATTGTCTGGATGCCCCGCAGTATACTTCCCTCTTCACCAACTGAAGGACATCTTGGCTGTTTCCAGGTTTGGAAAATTGTGAATAAAGCCGCTATACACATCTTTGTGCATGTTTTTGTGTGGACCTAAGTTTCCAACTCCTCTGGGGGGATAAGAAGAAGTGCACTTGCGGGATTGCTTTGTTAGAGATTTGACTAACTCCCTCCCAGAGTGACTGGACCACTCTGCACCAGCGGGGACCGGGAGCCCTGTTGCCCTGCATGCTTGCCAGCATCCGTGTTGTCAGTGCTTTGGAGTTTGGGCATTCTTATTTTTTGTTGTTTTTAAAGATTTTATTTTATTTTATTTTAAAGATTTTATTTATTTATTTATTTGACAGAGAACACAAGCAGGTGGAGTAGCAGGGAGAGGGAGAAGCAGACTCCCTGCTGAGCAGGGAGCCCGATGCGGAACTCGATCCCAAGACCCTGGAATCATGACCTGAGCCGAAGGCAGACACTTAACCGACTGAGCCACCCAGGCGCCCAGGAATTTTTCATTTTAATGGAGTCCAGCCTATCAATTCTTTTCCTCAAGGACCACATCATTGGTGGCATGTCTAAGAAGTTCCCGAGAAACCCAAGGTCACCTAGGTTTTCTCCTCTGTTATGGTCTAGGGGTTTTATAGTTTGGTGTTTTTACATTTAGGCCTGTGAATCATTTTGAATTTATTTGTGAATGGAGTAAGGTCTGTGTCTAGATTCATTTTTCCCCTGCAGGTGTCCGTTTGTTCCAGCACCATCATGGTGGGAAAGACCGTCTTTTCTCCGCCAAAGGTGAGTTGACTCTATTTATGTGGGTGTATTTCTGGGCTCTGTTCTGTTCCATCGATCTGTTTTTCTGTTCTTTCACCAATACCTGACTGTCTCGGTTATCACAGCTCTATAGGAAGTCCTGATATCAGGTAGTGTCAATCTGCCAGCTTTGTTCTTCAATATTGGACTGCCTCTTCTGGGGTTTTGCCTCTCTGTATAAACCTTAGCATCAGTTTGTCAATACTGAGAAAACTCGCTGGTATTTTGACCAGAAGTGCATTTTATCTGTAGATCAAGTTGGCAAGAACTAATGGGTTGACAATATGGAGTCTTCCTGTCCATGAACATGGATATCTCTCCATTTATTTAGTTCTTCTTGTTTAGAAGATTTAGATTCCTTTCATCAGAGTTTTGCAGTTTTCCTCATATAGGACTTGTATGTATTTTGTTAGATTTATACCAGCGTATTTAATTTTGGGGGTGATAACGTAAATGGTATTCTGCTTTTAATTTCTTTTTTTTTTAAAGATTTTATTTATTTATTTGACAGAGAGACAGCAAGAGAGGGAACACAAGCAGGGGAAGTGGGAGAGGGAGAAGCAGGCCTCCCGCTGAGCAGGGAGCCTGACGTGGGGCTCGATCCCAGGATCCTGGGATCATGACCCGAGCTGAAGGCAGATGCTTAATGACTGAACCACCCAGGTGCCCCTGCTTTTAATTTCAAATTCCACTTTTAGATGGCTGGTACGTAGGAAAGTGATTGACTTTTGTACATTAACCATGTATCTTGCTACATTACTATAATGGCTTATTAGTTCCAGGAGGATTTTTTTATCGATTATTTTGGATTTTCTGTGTAGATGGTCATCTCTGTGAACAAAGACAGTTTTATTCCTTCCTTCCCAACTTGTATCCCTTTTATTTCCTTCTCTTGTCATATTGCATTAGCTAATACTTTCAGTTTGATGCTGAAAGGCAGTGATACATCCTTGCCGTGGACCTGTTCTTAGTCAGAAAGCTTCAAGCTTCTCCCCATTAAGTATGATGCTAGCTGTGGGGTTTTTGTAGATATTCTTTATCAAATTGAGGAAGTTTCCCTCTATTCCTAGTTTACTGACTTTCCCATGTTTTTTTTTTTTCTCTTTTAAATTGTGGTAAGATACACATAACATAAAAATTACTATTGTAACTATTTTAAGTGTATAGTTCAGTAGGTGTAAGTGTATTCACATTGTAACCAATCTCCAGAATTCTTTTCATCTTGCAAAACAGAAACTCTATACCTGTTAAATAATTCTTCATTTTCCCCTCCTCCTGCCCCTGGCAACCACCATTCTACTTTCTGTTTCTGTGAATTTGACGACTTTAGACACTTCATAAGTGGACTCCTACATTTGTCTTTCTGTGTCTGGCTTATTTCAGTTAGCATACTGTCCTCAAAGTTGATCTATGTCATTGCATGTGTCAGAATTCCATTCCTTTTTAAGATTATATTCCATTGTATTTTCTCACGTTTAAAAAATTCCAGTTTTGTGACATGCTTGTTCATACCCTGTTGACCTGTTTTCTTTTGGGTGGCTCTTCTACTCACTGATATTTGGGAGTCCTTTCCCTTCCCCTTCCCTTTCGCCTGCGCTGTAATCTCCATACCCATTATGGGGCTCGAACCCACAACCCCAAGATCAGGAGTCGCATGCTCCACGACTGAGCCAGCCGGCGCCCCCCAGGAGTTCTTTAGTAAGTTTCACTCTGGGGAAAAAAAAAAAAAATCTCTACGGACTGAACAGTTATTCCCTACTCCCCCCTTCCCTCCCAGCCCCTGGCAACCATAAATGCACGTTCTATTTTTTATAGCTTTAGCTATTCTGGATATTTCAAATCCAGAATTTTGGTTCAAAGGAACCATAAAATGTGACCTTTTGTGTCTGGCTTCTCTTTGTAGTTTAATGTTCTTGGGGTTCATCCATGTTGCAGCATGAATCAGTATTTCCTTTTTCTGGCTGAATAGCATGTCTCAGTACGGATATACCACAGTCTGTTTACCCATCTGCCCACTGGCGGACAGTGAGGTTGTTTCCATCTTTTGGCTACTGTGAAGGGTGCTACTGTGAACATTCGTGTGCAAGTATTGTTTATCTGTTTTCAGTTCTCTGGGTCATATGGCAGTTTAACTTTTTGAGGAATTGCCAAACTGTGTCCCACAGTGATTAACCATTTTACATTCCTACCAGCAAAGTATGTGGGTTGTTCCTTTTTTCCACATATTTACCAACATTGCTTTTGTTTTGGGGTTGTTTTTTCTTTATCCATCTTTGTGGATGTGAAGTACTATCTTGTGGTTTTCATTTACATTTCCTAAGGACTTACCATGTCGAACCTCTTTCATGTGCTTGTTGGCTATTCGTGTATGTTCTTTGGAGAAATGTCAGTTCAGGGGCGCCTGGGTGCCTCGGTTGGTTAAGTGTATGCCTTCGGCTCAGGTCATGGTCCCAGGATCCTGGGATCGAGTCCTGCATCGGGCTCCCTGCTCAGTGGGGAGCCTGCTTCTCCCTCTGCCTGCCGCTCCCCCTGCTTTGTGCTGTCAAATAAATAAAAAATAAAATCTTTTTTTTAAAGATTTTATTTATTTACAACAGAGAGAGAGAGAGAGAGAGAGAGAGATAGCTAGAGAGAGAACACAGGCAGGGGGAGCAGGAGACGGAGAAGCAGGCTCCTGGCTGAGCAGGGAGCCCGATGCGGGACTCGATCCCAGGACCCTGGGGACCATGACCTGAGCCAAAGGCAGACGCTTAACGACTGAGCCACCCAGGCGCCCCAAAAAATAAAATCTTAAAAAAAATGTCAGTTCAGATCCTTTGCCCACCGTTTGTTTCTTGTTTATGCTGTAGTGTTCCAGGAGTTCTTTATATATTCTGAGTACTAGGCCCTTTTCAGATCTGTGGTCTGCAAATATTTCCTCCCACTCTGTAGGTTGTCTTTCTGCATATCCCTTTTAAGTTACATTTATTAATATGAATATTTCTCACCATGTTTCACAACTCTGAAGGCTGGAACAGAGGCTGTGTATCTGTCTACCTGAATCCCCTTCTCCTGCCCCCCAAGGTCAAAGGTAACATCACGGTTCTGCCTTTGTTTCTATGTCCTGCTTCCTAACGAAACAGCCCTATTGGACAGATGTTCAGGCCTAACCAGTACCTCATTTTCTTTGTTGCTTTTGAACTTTGTAGAATGGCCAACAATTTTACATGGTGCTGAATGGTTTTCCAGAAATGGTTGTACCAACTCACACTCCCTGCTGTAATAGAGATTTTTGATCCCTGTCTTCTCCAACACTTGCTTTGTCCAATTTCTTTCTTTTTGCCAATTGAATGGGTCTAAAATGGTATCTGCTAGTCTTGCTTTGCATATCTCTGATCATTAATGAGATTGAATCCATCTCCTCATGTTTATTGGTCTTGACTGTTTTTTAAAAATTTTTTATTGTTATGTTAATCACCATACATTACATCATTAGTTCTTGATGTAGTGTTCCATGATTCATTGTTTGTGCATAACACCCAGTGCTCCACGCAGAACGTGCCCTCCTTAATACCCATCACCAGGCTACCCCATCCCCCCACCCTCCTCCCCTCCAGAAACCTCAGTTTGTTTTTCAGAGTCCATCGTCTCTCATGGTTCTGCTCCCCCTCTGACTTACTCCCCTTCATTCTTCCCCTCCTGCTATCTTCTTCTTTTTCTTTTTTCTTAACATATGTTGCATTATTTGTTTCAGAAGTACAGATCTGTGATTCAACAGTCTTGCACAACTCACAGCGCTCACCATAGCACATACCCTCCCCAATGTCTATCACCCAACTACCCCAACCCTCCCACACCCCCACCACTCCAGCAACCCTCAGTTTGTTTCCTGAGATTAAGAATTCCTCATATCAGTGAGGTCATATGATACATGTCTTTCTCTGATTGAAAGACATTTCAATTTCGCTCAGCATAACACCCTCCAGTTCCATCCACGTCGTTGCAAATGGCAAGATCTCATTCCTTTTGATGGCTGCATAATATTCCATTGTGTATATATACCACCTCTTCTTTATCCATTCATCTGTCGATGGACATCTTGGCTCTTTCCACAGTTTGGCTATGGTGGACATTGCTGCTATAAACATTGGGGTGCACGTACCCCTTCGTATCCCTACATTTGTATCTTTGTGGTAAATACCCAGTAGTGCAATTGCTGGATCGTATGGTAGCTCTATTTTCAACTGTTTGAGGAACCTCCATACTGTTTTCCAGAGGGGTTGCACCAGCTTGCATTCCCACCAACAGTGTAGGAGGGTTCCCCTTTCTCCACATCCCCGCCAACATCTGTCGTTTCCTGACTTGTTAATTTTAGCCATTCTGACGGGTGTGAGGTGGTATCTCATTGAGGTTTTGATTTGGATTTCCCTGATGCCGAGCGATGTTGAGCACTTTTTCATGTGTCTGTTGGCCATTTGGATGTCTTCTTTGGAAAAATGTCTGCTCATGTCTTCTGCCCATTTCTTGATTGGATTATTTGTTCTTTGGGTGTTGAGTTTGATAAGTTTTTTATAGATTTTGGATACTAGCCCTTTATCTGATATATCATTTGCAAATATTTTCTCCCACTCTGTCGGTTGTCTTTTGGTTTTGTGGACTGTTTCTTTGGCTGTGCAAAAGCTTTTTATCCTGATGAAATCCCAATAGTTCATTTTTGCCCTTGCTTCCCTTGCCTTTGGTAATGTCTCTAGGAAGAAGTTGCTGTGGCTGAGGTCGAAGAGGTTGCTGCCTGTGTTCTCCTTTAGGATTTTGATGGACTCCTGTCTCACATTTAGGTCTTTCAACCATTTGGAGTCTATTTTTGTGTGTGGTGTAAGGAAAGGGTCCAGTTTCATTCTTCTGCAGGTGGCTGTCCAATTTTCCCAACACCATTTGTTGAAGAGACTGTCTTTATTCCATTGGACATTCTTTCCTGCTTTGTCAAAGATGAGTTGACCATAGAGTTGAGGGTCCATTTCTGGGCTCTCGGTTCTGTTCCATTGATCGATGTGTCTGTTTTTGTGCCAGTACCATACTGTCTTGATGATGACAGCTTGGTCTTGACTGTTTCTTCTGCTATCAATGTCCATGTCTTTTGGTCTTCTTTTCTTTAGTAGACCTGTTGTCGTTTCTTGCTGATTTGAGTGTACTCAGAATATCTGGATGTGTCTCTAGGGATAATGAGGAAAGGTGTGTGTCCTTTTGGTTCTGGCCAGATTCCCCGCTTCCGGGGGCTCACCAGGACCGGTCCCTTTTCTCTGCCAGTCCCAACAGTGTTTGTACCAGGACAGCTGGTGAGAAAGGGATCTCACTGCGGTCTTCAGCTGCCCCCTGCTTACGCCGAGTGAGCGCGAGCATCCCTCCATTCACGCCCTTCCCGCGGACCACCTGCTCGCCTTCCTCCCTTCCCCTCTCCGATCAGCTCTCTGCGGAGGTTTAGAAACTGAGGGGCAATTGACATTGCTTCTCTCTCTTTTTTAAAAGATTTTATTTATCTGACAGACAGAGGCACAGCGAGAGAGGGAACACAAGCAGGAGGAGAGGGAGAGGGAGAAGCAGGCTTCCCGCAGAGCAGGGAGCCCGATGTGGGGCTCGATCCCAGGACCCCGGGATCATGACCTGAGCCGAAGGCAGACGCTTAAGGACTGAGCCACCCAGGTGCCACCCCCTTTTTTTTAAAAACAATTTTATTTATTTAGTTGGTGCAGAGAAGGGGAGCACAAGCAGGGGGAACGGGAGAGGGAGAAGCAGGCTCCCCGCGGAGCAGGGAGCCCGACATGGGGCTCGATCCCAGCACCCTGGGATCATGACCTGAGCCGAAGGCAGACGCTTAACCGACTGAGCCCCCCAGGGACCCCTCCTGCTTTGCTTCTTGTTCTCTCCTTTCTCTTCCCTCCAGGTCTTTCCATCGAGTCTTGAACATCTCTCCAGCTCCCCGTGCCCCCGCCCAGCTCACGCTGGCTGCCGCCTCTCCCGGTGCCTCTTTCTCCGGCCCCTCAGTGTCCCTCCTGTCTCGCCTCCTGTGTGCTTGTTCCTGGGCCACCTGCAGTTCCTATTTGCCCCCCCTTCCCTGTCCTTCCTCCTGTTCTCTCTCCCAGGGGCAACAAAGCAGGGCCGTTCTCGTCCCTTTTGCTGAGCAGAACTACCAGATCCATACCCCTGCCCCTGGGCCCAGCTTGGTGGTCGCCTCCCCCTTCCCCCCACCCTCCCAGCCCCCCTCTTCCACTTCCACCTCTGCACCTCTGGGAGGGTCCTTTCTCTCTTCTTCCTTGCTCTCAGTGACCTGGCCTCTCACACACTTCCTCTCCTGTCCCTGTCCTCTGCCACCTCTCGACCCCAGGCCTCTCCTCTTCAGTGCCCCTGGGGGCAGCACATCTGGCCCTGCACGGCGGGGGCGCTTGTGGTATGATTCCCAGACCCTCCACACCTTCCCGCGGAGCTCCTGCAGAGGTGGTGACCTCCCCCAGGCTGATCCTGGGGGAGCCCACTGGAACTCATCCCCTGGGCCCCATTTCAGTGTCTCCACGGAGGCCCTGGGATTCTGCCAGCCTCGAGCAGGGGCTGCCCACCCTGACTTGGGTGAGCCTACTGCCTTCTCCCCTTTAAGCTGGGTCTGTGAGTGGCTGGCCAAGGGCGGCCCCATGTTGGAAAGAGGTGGCTTGGCTCTAGTCTTGGCTGGGAGCCAGGGACTCACCTGGGGTGGGGGGGGTCTCTCTGCACTGCCTGCTGAGTCCGCTGGGGGTGGGCATGTGTCTTGGGGTGAAGGTGAGTGTCTCATCAGTAGGATATGTAATTAGAGACCCCTTGGGGCCTCCAGGGACGGACGAGGAACTCTAACAGGGACATAAGCTCTCAGAGAATTTGGCTCCATTCAAGTTTTATTGGACTCCTTTCGGCCTGGAGCTGGCTCTGGTGGGCTGCGGAGGTGGCCTGCTGCCCAAGGGAAGGGAGAAGGGAAGGGCGGGCAGAAGGAAGGGGCTGGAGAGAGATCATTAGCCCTCACCCCCCTCCCCCAGGGGAGGGCCGTCCCTGTCTCCAGCACTGGCCCCAGGGCCACCAGTCCAGCCACCCCATAAATCCCAGCCACGGGGCACAGGGGGCCAGCCCTCAAGGCCAGTCCTCGGCTGGCTATGTGGCCGGTGTGTGCCCGTTGGCCAGCCGCCCAGCGAGCCGGCTCCGAGGGCCGTCCATGGGGGCTGCCCCGGGCCTGTGAGTGGCGCCATTCTTCAGCGGCAGGTGCCCCTGGTCCGCCTCCCCGTCGCTCGAATCGGACTCCTCCACGTCGCTGCGGACGTCCTTCTCCATCTGGGGAACAGGGAGGGGTGTGAGGCTTGGGCCGGGCCGGGCCTGGGGGCTGCAGCGGGGCACACACAAGCCACCCCCCCCCCCCGGCCCTACCCGGCCTTTCTTCAGGAAGCTGCAGAGCATGCGGAGGATGAGGCCAGACCAGAACACGTGCAGCAGCTGCAGCACCATCAGCAGGACGTTGAAGAAGTAGTAGCCAAAGAAGGGGCTCCGCTCAGCAATGGACTCGTAGTATGTGGTATAGAGGATCCTACAGCAGCGAAGCAGGAGGGAGATGGGGCTTCAGCAGCGGCCGCAGCCCTCAGTCCCTGGGACCTCTAACTTGTGTGACCCTCCTTGTTCCAGAACCTTCCATGGCTCCCTCTGCCCTCCAGAGGGATAGCAGTGTTCTGTAGCTGGGCATTTAAGCGCCCCTCTCACCTGGTCATATTAAACTGTTAGAACGCGCACTTGCTGACTGGCCATTCATGACCATGAACCCTAAGGGGATGCTTGCTGGTCTAGCTGCTCCCCTGCGTGTTCTTTCACACCTTCTCTTCTCTCCTCAGAGCCCCCCCTGGCCCCCCAGGCAGTGAGCTTTCGCCCCGCCCTGCCCCCGGCTTGGCTGTGGGGTCACCAGTGGCCAGCCTGGCTCAGGCAGCTGGCCCTCCCTTCCTGATGCTCTCCTCCTGGGCCTTCAGGGGCCCGCATTCCTGTCTCCTTCACAGGCTGCCCCGACCTACAAATTTCGGGGGCTCCAGGTCACCCAGTGACCCCATCCAGTCTTGTGGCTGCAAACTCTGGACATGTACATGTGCATCTCTGTCTAGAAGCCTGGGGTTCTAGACAGACCCCACAAACCAGCACAGCCAAAGCTGAGCACCTGCTCAAGCAGCAACTCTGAACTCATGCCTGTTTCATGACCCTCGAGTGACCCCCCGAGTGTACCCACCTCTGTCACCTGCAGTGGTCCAGCCCCACCATGGCTCACCTGGGCCAGCGCAGTCTCCTGGGCTCTACCTCCCCAGGCCTCCCCAGTTCCTGCTCAGGCCTCTCACCAGCTGTTCCCCAGCAGCCACCAGAGGACGCCTGTGAGCCTGAGCCAGGTCTGTCCCTCTTCCGCACACAGCCCTCCAGGGCTCCCTCCTCACTGGTGTAAAAGCCTAAGCCCTTCCTGAGGCCCCCAAAGCCTGGAATGACCTGCCCCGTCCGTCCCTTCTTCCCTGTCTCCCCCTCGCTCACTCTGCTCCAGCCACATGGGCCTCCTTGCTGTACCTCCACGGCAGGCCCAGTCCTGCCCCCAGGCCTTTGCACATGCTGTGCTTGCTGCTTGGACCACTCTTTGCCTATGATCAATGTAGGTTTTCTCCCTCCAGTCTCTCTCTATGAATGCCATCAGTGACGTCTTCCCTGACCACCCTAATTCCAACTACCTACACACTTCCTGTGCTCTTCCCAACCTCATTTTCTCTTTAGCAAATCACTTTCTCATGCTTTATATTCTACTTGTTTGCCTTATTTATTATAGTCCCCACCCACCCCACGTCAGCTTCACTTGAGCAGGTATCTTCATGTTGCTCCCTCATCAGCAAACAGACTGGGCAAAAGACTTTAGTGAGTGTGTGCCCAACCCTGCTGCCACCTCCATGTTCTGGGCACAGGGGAGAATGATTGAGCCCAGAATGCTGTGCTCAGTGCCAGGAACACCTTTCCTTGCCTTCTCCTGGAGGCCTCCTGGCCAACACCCCCAACTGCATGGGTCAGGAAACGCAGGGTGAGGTAGGCCTGGATCTCAGACATGCCCTCCCTCCCTGCTCCCCAACCAGCGGGAGGGCAGACTTACTTTGTAGGGAAGAGCACGAGGCGAGTATAGAAGAAGACCAAGGAGAAGATGATGAAGAGGGCGTCGCACACTTTCCGCCTGTTCGTGTAATTGAACATCTTACCGGCCTGCGGAGGGCGGCAGAGAGAAACGGCCTCAGGCCAATGGTGGCGAGGGAGGAGGGGAAGGGGCGAATAGGTGAGAAGGAGGGTGCTGGGAAAGGGCAGGGCCTCCTCTCCAGGTACTGTCGAGAAAGGTGAAGCGTGTGCCTCCGGGAGTGTGAGAAGCTTCATTTCCCTGGAAGCCACAAGGGCGCGTGGTCTCACGGCAGGGAGGCGGGGCGGGGTGGGGCCTCCCCTCCCGGGAAGGCTGGGAGATGGGGCTGGGAGGGTGGGGTTGGGGGGAGGATCAGGCTGGGAGGGTGGGGTGGGGGCGGGATCAGGCTGGGGGGTGGGTGGGGGCGGGGTCAGGGTGGAGCGGGGGAGAGTCGGGCTGGGAGGATGGGGCTGGGAGGATGGGGCGGGGGAGGGTTGGGCTGGGAGGATGGGGCTGGGGGGAGGGTGGGGCTGGGGGTGGGGTCAGGCTGGGAGGGTGGGGCTGGGAGGATGGGCTGGGGGCGGGGCCAGGCTGGGAGGGTGGGGCTGGGAGGATGGGGCAGGGGCGGGGTCAGGCTGGGAGGGTGGGGCTGGGGCGGGTCAGGCTGCAAGGGTGGGGCTGGGGCGGGGTCAGGCTGGGAGGGTGGGGCTGGGGCGGGGTCAGGCTGGGAGGGTGGGGCAGGGGCGGGGTCAGGCTGGGAGGGTGGGGCTGAGGGCGGGGTCAGGCGGGCCAGGCCCACCTCCAGGAGGTAGTCGGAGGCGTCGTGCAGCAGCAGCACCAGGGAGCCGATGCGCAGCAGGTTTGAGCTGTAGGAGAACACGATCAGGATGATGGTCACGAAGTGGTGTGCCACCTGCTCCTTGAAATCCTGCGGGAGACGGTGGGTCACAGCAGGGATGAGTCTGGGGGGGCACCCCACTGGGCTGGGGGCAGGCCCTCTCTGGGGGCTGGCTGGCTGGCTGGCATCTGTACCTTGTGGACTGCAGGTCCTCCGGCCTGAGGCACGGTGGGGGGGTGTCTCAGGGTAGGGGGTGAAGCCATCCCTCCCTATGTGTGACTGGATCACAACCTCGTCCCCCAACCCCAGCATCACTTCCCAGCCAGATTCTCGGCCCAGGCTCACCTTACGCTTGACATCAAAGGGCAGCGTGATCAGCAGTGAGATGTAGAAACTCAGCTCCAGGAGGTACCAATAGTAGAGGGCCGGTTTCAGGGGCTGCGGGGACGTGGGGCAAGGTTAGCTGCGGGGCGGGGGTCGAGGCTCGGGGGTGGCGGGGCATGGCTCAGGGCCCTCCTCGCTTGCTCAGAACCAGGACCCTTGAATCCCAATGAGTGAAGAAGGTGTAAGCTCCCCGTCCCTGGAGGTAGTCAAGGGCCAGTGGTTTTGCAGCAGCTCCTGCTCGGAGTTTCCCGGTGTCTGGTCCCTCCCCATTCCGCAGGGGAGGCAAAAATACAGAGTGGAACTCGGAGGGGAGTCGTGTGATGTCCGCGGTTCGCTCTCCCGTCTGTGGCTGAAGGAACTCTAACCACCCCCACCCCCCACCCCCAGCCTCCAAGCTCCACCTGCCACTCACCTGATTTGGGTAACTGTCCCAGCACATTGCCGGTGTCCACAGCCATGACTCCTGCAGGGACACGGGAGTCTGAGGCTGCCCAGAGGTCAGAGCCCAGCCCTCTATCCCGCCCCCCGGGGGGGCCCTGCCCAGGGCTGCTCTCATTCTAGACCCAGAGCTGTGGGCTGCGGATCCCCAGCTCCCGTGCACGGTGTGTCCTCAAAAGGCACCTGAGCAGACGCTTTTGCATGGGCTCCCTCTGCCCGAACCCCTCCGCACCCCCCAGTCCAGGCCCAGTGCACCGCAAGGGCTTGTGGGATAGGTGGCGGGGGAGGCAAGCGGCCAGGAACACTCACGTGGTAGAGGACGGACAAGCCACCGAAGAAGGAGCACAGGTAGAAAGCAAACCTCCAGCTGCAGATGGGGAGGGAGCCCATGAGGCAGCCACCGGAGGCCCGGACTCCACCCCCCCGCCCCGCACCCCCAGAGCCCCCCGCCTCAGCCCCACCCCGGGCTTACCTGGCCTCGCAGAACTTCTTGGTCAGGCAGGGCCGGTCCTGGTTCCGGCGCCTCCGGAACCAGCGCTGGGTCTGCTGCAGTGTGAGGCCACACTGGGCCGCGAGGAGGGCCATCTGGGGCTGGGGAGAGGTGATGGCGGGGGGAGTCACAGAGGAGGCTTCCCGTCCATGTCCCAGGACAGATGAGACCCAGCTGTGCTCCCCCTCTACCCCAGACCTCGCCTGTGGGATTGTCTGCCTACGGACATGGGGGGGGTCCCCCCAAAACAGGCCGTATGAAAATCAGCCCTGCTCACAGGAGAGGCAGGTGGCTGATGGGGACTGGGACTAAGAAAGCGGCTGGGGGTGGGGCAGCCCCCCTACAGGTTTTCCTATACCCTTCCAGAAGAGTCAGGTCTTACCCTCTCCCCAGGCAGGCAGTTAAGACCTTGCCTCCCACCCCTACCTGCAGAGGGAGGGTGACTGCGGCGGGGGAAGGTCCCCTCTACCGAGAGCCACAGTACAGTACAGATGGGAATGGGGGCCATCACAGGTCTGCTGTGGTCAACGCCCCCCCCCTCGCCAAGCAGTCAGTCCTTCCTCTCTCACCAGCTCAGCAGAGACCTGCTCCCCACCCCCCCCAGGCGCAGGATCTGCCCACTGGGCCAGCTGGGCTGGCTGGTGGAGTGGGGGTAGGAGCGCTGTGGGGGCACAGAGGCTGCCCTGGGCTTTCCCTGTTCCTGACAACGGGGCCCCATCCCACCCCCAGGCCCCATCCACAAGCCCCCCCCTCCCCTGCAGGCCGACGGGGATGGAGAGGGGCATCGGGGCTCTCACCTCCTTGGGCTTCCACCCTTCTGTGAGGAAGTACTTCTCCAGAGTGGCATTGGGCTTCACCAGCCTCCTGGCATGATTGCGCACACCTAGCAACCGACTCAGGGGCATGCCAACAAATCTGGATGCAGGGGAGACAGAGCCTGTCAATCCAGGTGGGGAAACTGAGGCTCAGAGGGGCCAGGTCACACACTGGGAGCCTGGAGGGGTAGTCTGGCCGCTGCACTGGGACCAAACCTAAGAAAGGCAGCTGGGCGGCCGGTCTTCAGGGTGGGGATGTGGAAGTTAACTTTTGGGGTCTCAAGCAGCTCCACTCAGCTCCAAACAGGAAGGAGAGTCCCCTCACTGCCTGTCTCATGGTGGTCCGGATCCTTGTCTGTCTCCTGCCAGGCTGGGGGGTCCCCAAAGGCAGAAAGGAGCAGGTGCACTCCCTCTCAGGCCTCCCTTCTCCCAGTGTGGACATGTGGAGGGGCCTGGTCCCTGGCCAGTCATCATACATCCCACTAGACCCCGCCCCCCGAACTTCATACCCACCAAACATCACCCTGCATTTGGGGAAACTGAGGCTCAAAGCAGCTCAGCAAGGAACTCCTTCCAGACTCAAATCATGACGGGGAGTGGGGGAGGAGGGGACTGTCATTTCTTGAGTGCTGACATCTGCCAAGCATGGGTCCAAGTCCACATTAGCTGCCGGTTCATTTAGCTCTATTGTCAAAGTCCCCATTGTCCTGATGGGCAAACTGAGGCCCAGACAGGTCAGAGAGATGCCCAAGGTTACACAGCGAGTGAGTAGCAGACTGGCCCAGGATTTACTTCAAAAATGGCGAGAACCTCTGCCTTCGACCCTGGAAAAGCTATCCAATCCCCATGGCCCTATGAAAGGACACCTCTGGGATGTGAACACACCCCCCCACCTCTGATGAGGCCATCAGTTAAATACACAACCCCCCACTCCAGGTTCCAGTAGTGAACCTGGGCATAGTCTGACGTCCACCCCCCCCCCCGACCCCGTCCCCGCAGAAAAGGTGGCGACTCGCCCTTCAAAGCCTGGCTGACTTGAGCCTCTTAGAATCCCTCAGGCAAAGCCTCAATCCCAGATGACCTACCCTGTGTGTGACCACAGGCCTCCCTTGACCTCTGGGCCTCCATTTCCTAGTCTGTAAAATGGGGATAATAGTACCACCTCACAGGGTTGCCCTGAGAGCTAGGACGCATAAGCTGCTCAGAGCAATGGTGGGCACAGAGTAGGCGCTTAGAGGGTATCTATTAAATAAATTCAACCTCAGTGGGTATTCCCTGGGTCCCCCCGGGGTCCAGGCTGTATCCAGGGAGCCCAGACAGGAACCGGAGAGACAAAGCAAGATGCAGAATGCTCCCGTGTCCCTGTGGTCAGGGCAGGACAAAGCCAGGGACCCAAAGCGGAGGCTGAAGGGGGCTAAGGGCTCTGGGGGGTGGGGGAGGGACAGCAGAGGGGCCCTGTGGGCTTCCTGCAACCCAGCCTTGAAGGAACTGCAGAGGGGTGAGTGCAAAGGCCAGGTGGCTGCATACGAGGTACCGGACCTGCGGAGGGCGTGGGGAGGGAGGGAGGCAGGAGGGGGAACCTTGCAGGGGTGGCTGATCATGGGGGGCCCAGCAGCAAAGGGGCCTGGCAGGGCAGGTCTGAAAGCTTTGACTACAGAGCTGGTCAGTGTGGGAAGGGTGGGGCTACCTGCGACCCCGGGAAGGGACGCCAGGAGAGGTGCTCTCACCCAGGAGGCAGCCAGCCAGGGCAAGAGGAGACCCGGTTTGAAGCAGGGTCTGGGTCCCATGAGAAACGACTGAAAATCTACAGGGTTTGGCAACCAGGTTGCTGGGAACCTGCGGGTGGTGGTGGTGGCGTATATTCCGGGGGGGGGGGGGGGGGGCAGCACCAGGCTGCAAGAGGCTGGGGAGGGGGACAGAAGAAGGGGAGGCGGGGCTAGTTTAGGCACAAAAGGGGAGGCCAGAGTGCTTTTGCTCCTTCCTTTGGCTACAAAGGGAGGAGGGAAGGTGTTAGGAGCCAGGAGGGAGGGGTGGAGAGGGTGAGGTGGGGGCTGAGGGGGGATGGTGGGGTGAGCTGGGGGTTGTGGGGGATGGGGGGGGATGGTGAGGTTGAGGGTCACCTTGCCTATAGGAGAGAGGCAGGAGGGAGTGGGCAAGAATTTCTTTGCTCTTTGCTCGGGCGCCTGGGTGGCTCAGTTGGTTAAGTGGTTAAGCAACTGCCTTCGGCTCAGATCATCTCAGGGTCCTGAGGTGGGGGCTCCTCCCCCCCATTGCATTGGGCTTCCTGCTCAGCAGGGAGTCTGCTTCTGCTTCTCCCTCTACCCTTCCCCCACCCCCCTACCCCCCCACCCCCGCTGGTGATCTCTCTCTCTCTCTCAAATAAAATCTTAAAAAGAAAAAAAAAAGTTTCTTTGCTTGCTGACGGGCCTCTGCAGACCCATCCTTGGTCAGCAAAGCAAGAACACGCCCTCCAGGGCCTCACCCCATTTGCTGACGACACAGCAAACCAGCCCTCAGAGGCTGGAAGAGTGTGGGCGGTAGCGGCTAGGGACGAGGTGGAGCCGGGAAAGGCACGCGGGCTCCAAGCCAGGCTCCATCCAGGACGCATTAGGACGAAAACCACACAGGACGGATGGCCAGGGTGAGCACTGCGCACAGGGGAGCGACAGCAGGGCCGGGCACCGCCGAGAGGCGGACACTCACCTCTCGAAGATGAAGCGCATGACCACCAGGGCCAGCGCCAGGGGCAGGGCTGCCAGCATATCCCGGGGGTGGGCATAGACCAGGCCATCCCGGTCCTCCAGGGCAGCCCACGAGTTGTTGGGTGGCAGCCACAACCTCTCCTGCCAAAACCATTCGCTGAAGCTGGACCACATCCTGTGGGCACATAGTCCAGTTAACGGGAGCGTGGCACACAGGAGGGCCCACCATCCCATCCTCGACACCTGTCCCCCGATGCCCGGCAACCTTGAGTTTATCACAGCCTGGGTTAAGGAGGGACTTGGGCTGGGTGCCCTCAGGCAAGTGACCTGCCGGCTCTGAATCTCAAGTTCATTTGTCAAACAGGGGCAGTAGCCCACCTGTCAGCCCAGCCTCACAACACCAAGTGCTTCCCCGGGTGCCTGCTAGCCCTGAAAACACACCTCATGAAAAGGGTTATTACTTTGCACTTCACAGGTACAAAAAAGGTGGCCAGAAGTCAGGGGACTGGCTGACTGGAGTCATAAAGTTGAGTTCTCAAACGTCCAGGAAGGTCTCCATGTGGGAAAGTGCCTCCAAATGCAGCCCAAAGATGACCAGCTGAGGAAATCTGCAGTTCGCTTCCTGAGCATCCTTCCAGGTGTGAACGTCGGCAGCCTCGCTTGCCACGAGGCTGGGTCCAGGTGTGAACGTCGGCAGCCTCGCTTGCCACGAGGCTGGGTCCAGGTGTGAACGTCGGCAGCCTCGCTTGCCACGAGGCTGGGTCCAGGTGTGAACGTCGGCAGCCTCGCTTGCTACGAGGCTGGGTTGCGGTTGGGCAAGCGTGCCTGGTGCATGACATGCTTGCCAGGTCACTGGGGCAGTACAGGTATGCCTTCCTTCCACCAAGGCTTTCCAGCGGCCGTCTTGAGGAGCCCAAGCAGCTTTGCCCTTTCCCAAGATCTTAAGACAAGTGCCCAGACCCCCCACACTGGTCCCCACTTGGGATGTTTGTTCATCATTATGTCTGTCCATCCATCCACCCATCCATCCATCCATCCATCCGCCTTATTACCTGCTGATCTGTCTGTCCATCCATCTGTCCCTCCATCCACCAACCAACCCACCGACCAGTCATCCATCTGTCCATCCATCCATCATCTGTTCATCCATCCGCCTGCCCACCTTGTCCATCTACACATCTGTCCATCCACCCATCTGTCTGTCCATCCATCCATCTGCCCACCCAGCTGTCCCTCTGTTATCTGACTTGTTCATGCCAGAATGTGGCTAGGTGTTGGGGACACAGTGGAGAAAAAAGTAGACCCATTCCTGTCCCTGTGGAGCTCTCAGCCCAGCAGGGGGGTCAGCCGACACACAAGTACGCAGATTCATAAATGAGATAGGACCGTGTGATGGGGCTGCTTGAAAATGAGCAGGGTACCATGATTTTAAATGAGGTGACCAATGAAAGCCTAAGGAGATACCATCTGAGCAGAGACCCAGAGATGAGGAGGGCCTGGGTTTATGCAGAAGAGAGTAGTGGTGGTAGGGAGGGACTTTCAGAGAAAGAAGCAGCAGGTGCAAAGGCCCTGAGGCAGAACCGAGCTCAGAGTGTTGGGGGAACAGCAAGAGGCCCCTGTGGCTGTAGCGGAATGAGTGAGGGGGAGAGAGGGAGGAGGGGAAGGCAGGGAGGGGACAGGGGCAGGTCATACAGGGCCTGTGGGCTTCAGGGAGGAGTTGGGATGACGTCCCCCGACATTTGTGATGAAAAATTTCAAACCTACAGAAAAGTTGAAAGAATTTACAGTGAACTCCCAGAACCCACCACTAGATTCTACCGTCCACATTTTGTTCTACCTGCTCTATTTCATATCTGTCAGTGCATCCATCCACCCCCCTCCTTCCCCTGCCCATCCGCCCCCCTCCTTCCCCCCCCCAATCAGGCCATCTTATTTTTCCGGATGCATTTTAAAATAAGCAGCAGACATCAAGTTGCATCACCCCTAAATATTTCAGCATGCAGATCATTAGCTAGGCTTCAGTATTTGCTAATGGGTTTTTTTTTCTTTGAAGATAAAATTTACTAGAGCGAAATGCATAAATCCTTAAGCGTACAGTCGCCGAGTTTGGACAAATACAGGTACCTGCATGACACAGCCTCCAACCACGAATATTCCCATCCCTCCACAAAGCTCTCGTGTCCCTCTCCGGTCAATCTCCATCTCCCCCGTCCAAAGGTCACCTCTGTCCTGATTTTTGTTTCCATCATGCATTCGTTCCGTCTGTGCTAGAACTTCATAGAAACAGAATCACACACTCCACCTTTGTGTCTGGCTTCTTTCGCTCCATGTAATGGTTTTGAAATTCATCCATGTCATAGCATCTATTGGTAGCTTTTTTTTTTTTTTTTTTACTGAATCGTGGATACATATCATTTGCTTGTGGATGGGTGACTGGGATGCTTCCCATTTGGGGTGATTATGAGCAAAGCTGTTAATTGCATACATGTCTCCCTGGCCAACCCCCAGGGGTGGAATGGCTGGATCACAGGGAAGCTGCCTGTCCAACTTCATAACCAATGGCCAAACTGTTTTCTGGGGTGGCTGTACCATTTTCCACTCCCACCCGTGGAGTGTGAGGGTTCTGTGGCCCTTAGTTTTATTTTAGATAAGAACACAAGCCACGGGGCGCCTGGGTGGCTCAGTCGTTAAGCGTCTGCCTTCGGCTCAGGTCATGGTCCCAGGGTCCTGGGATCGAGCCCCGCATCGGGCTCCCTGCTCGGCAGGAAGCCTGCTTCTCCCTCTCCCACTCCCCCTGCTTGTGTTCCCTCTCTCGCTGTCTCTCTCTCTGTCAAATAAATAAATAAAACCTTTAAAAAAAAAAAAAGAACACAAGCCACGGGGGTTTGGCAGCCTTGTGGGAAGTGGCCTTTTGGAGGCCGGAAGGAGGGGCTATCCACTGGAAGGAGGTGGAGGGGAGGAGCAGGTTTCCAGAGACTATTTTTTTAAGCTTGTTTGTTAGTTTATTTATTTTTAAGTAATCTCTACACCCAACATGGGGCTCGAACTCATGACCCTGAGATCAAGAGTTGCTCGATCTTCCGACTGAACCCACCAGGCGCCCCTGCAGAGACATTTTGGAGGCAGAGCCCCCAATAACTGAACACCCTCCAGACAGGAGCCAGAGGAAGAGACACACGCACACAGGATTCCATTTTTATCAAGTTCAACAGCA
Organism: Zalophus californianus; assembly: GCF_009762305.2. Taxonomy (NCBI): domain Eukaryota; kingdom Metazoa; phylum Chordata; class Mammalia; order Carnivora; family Otariidae; genus Zalophus; species Zalophus californianus. Next base: position 5,618,017 of record NC_045595.1, read on the forward strand.
GGCAAAACCAACCGAGGATGCCAGCATCAGTGTCCCAGGTTACCACTAACCCAGTGGCTTCAAACGATGCAGATGTACTCTCTCTCAATTCTGGGGCTCAGGAGATGGGGCTTGCTGGGCTGAACGCAAGGTTGGGCAGGGCTGGGCTCCGTCCAGAGCTCCAGGGGGGAATCTGTTCCTGCCTTTTCTGGCTTCTAGAGGCCACTTACACTCCTTGGATGAGGGTCCCGTCTTCTGTCTTCAAAGCCATCTCTCTCTCTGACCCTCCAGCCTCCCTCTAATAAAGACCTCTCTGATGACACTGAGTCACTGGAGAATCAGGGGTCAGCCCCCATGTCAAGGTCAGCTGATCAGCAACCTCTATTCCCCATCGCCATATGAAGCTCCAGGATTAGAACGTGGGCATCTTTGGGGGGCATTATTCTGCCTACCACATTGCTGGGCATCAGACAGGTGGCTGCTCTGGAGACAGACAGTGACCAGAGGGGCCCTGTGGGGTTGCCTAAGGCTGGCATGTTCTGTCTACTGATCTGGGTGCTCTTCTGGTTGAGAAAATTCACTGAGTTATGCATCAGTGATGTGGGCCCTTTACTCATGCCAATTAAAATGCCTGCGCTTTAAAAGTCTACAATTCTGATTCCAATTCCACCATGTGGGCTTGTTCCCCACCCCCCGTTGCCAGTTGGCTGTTCTGCAACTCAACTGAGTTCTGACACTCTACCTGGAGACAGCATCAGATCCCACAGGGTAAGGGCTCAGTCCTACAGAGACTGTCCCCCCAACTTCAGCCACCAAGTGTGTCTAAATTAAATCATCACCTGCGCTTCTGACCAACTGGCTATAAATCAAAGGATCCCTGGAACCCCTCCTGAGGGTTTTGAGTAATTTGCTGGAGTGGCTCACAGAACTCCGAGAGACATTTTACTTACTAGATCACCGTTTCATTACAAAAGGACACAACTCAGGAATAGCTGGATGAAGAGCAAGGTGTAGGGGAGGGGCGCCCACCTCCACGGGCACTACTCTCCCCAAATTTCCATGCGTGCACCAACCAGGAAGCTCTCTGAACCTCGCCCTTCGGGTTTTCAGGGAGGCTTCATTACAAAGGTATGCTTGATTACATCATTGATCATTGATGAATGAGTCAGCCTGCAGCCCCTCTCCCCTCCCTGGAGGTGGGAGGGGGCGGCACTGAATTTCTACTCTGTATTCATGGTTGCCTTCCCTGACACCCAGCCCCTCTCCTTCCGTGACCCAGGGGCTTTCCAAAAGTCACCGTGTTAACCTAATAAAAGACACCTAGATCATTCTTATTGCAGGAAATTCCAAGGGTTTTAGGAGCTCTGTGTGAGACCAGGATCAAAGACCAAATTTTTATTTCTTACTATAAATCATAACATCACAAGTCAAATACAGAAAAAAGAAAAGCTGTCAGAGTCTGGGTCTCAGAACCAGCATGTGGCTGACGTTCAAGTCCATGGGGATGGATGGAATGGCCCAGGGAGGGGGGAGATGAAGGAGCAGCCCGCAGACCGAACCCGTGGGGCATCCGGCAGTCAGGGAGGTGATGAGCCGTGGCAGCAGCTTGACAAATGGTCAAGGGTGTGTGACATGGCCAGTCTAGACCCACCAGGCTCAGATGGCCCAGACAGAATGGACAGATGGATGCAGAGACTTCTGCCTGGGTGGGTTGATTGCTCTACAAGAAACTAGCTTCACTAACAGGCAAGGTTGGCTTGATCTGGAGCACCCCCTGGGGCCTGAGGGCACATGCCCAGCGGGGCATTCCCACCTCCCAACCAGAGCCACGCCTACTGCATGGCCTCTCCAGCCTCCTCCTACTCTCTCAGCAACCCCCCCCGCCCCCCCCCGCTGCTTAGTGCAGATGGAAATGGGTTGGGAGTCCCAGGAAAGCCCCCAGCCAGCCAGAGCTGAAGCAGGTATCCAGGAGTCCAGGCCCCCAATCCCATATTCTTCTCTCATTCAAGGGTGCCCAGATGAGGATCCACCACCGCCGTGCTGCTTGCAAATCGTGATGAGCTTCAGAGACAAGGGGTAACACCAAGAGCAAGGACATCTTCCAATCTCAGGCCTCTGCCGATATTCCGGCTTCCAAGCCCCCCATCCACTGCCTGACACTTTCTGCTCCCACCACACCATAGGATTTCACACAGCCAGCTTTTACAAGTGCTGTCTTCTGCCTAGAATGCCCACTGAATATCTATTGCCCTATGCTGGGTGCTGAGGACACTAAACAGTGAGGGAAGCAGGCAAGGTCTGTCTCCACAGGGCTTACACACCTTCCTTGTCTGTCTGACAAACTCCTAGGCATCCCTCAAAACCCAGTTCATTTGTCACTTCCTCCTGGAGGTACCTCCCGATTGCCTCCACCTTGGGTTTAGTTAAAGTGCACTCCCCCAGCCCTGCTTCACTCACTGTGATGCTGGGAGCTAGTTATGAAGTCTTTTTAGAGACAGTGGGGGGTGGAGAAGGAAGGAAGCATGATCAGCCTGGAACCCCAGTCCCCTCAGCCTAAGCAAGCCCAGCCCTTTCTGGTGTCCGTGTCAGACTACCCCACCTTGACTGCAGATGTCTCAGCCCTGGAAGCCCTACCCTTTCTCTAACCTGTCTGTCTGTCCCCACCTAGCACACAGGAGGGGCTCAGGTGCGGCTGTTACTGGACATTCATGGCCAGCAAGGCCCAGACTTCTCTTCCACTCCCCACCCGACCCCCAACAGACACCTCCTTCCCAGGGGATGGGAAGGAATGAGGCTCAGGGTGGCATTCCTCATCAATTTTCATTTTTCTCCTTTGGGCCGCAGCTCCTCTGCTCATTTCCTGTGACTCCGCCACACTGGGCCCGGTGGCCCCATCTGAAAAATGGGTACAGCCAGACGGCCTGTTTTTCCAGGCTGTTGTATGGGCCCAGTGGGCCGGGCAGTTCACCAACACTCCACACGGGTATCACAGCGAGGTGATTCCTGCCTCACCCATTTACCAGGTGAGCAACCTAAGGCAGGCAACCAGGCCGTTCTGTGCCTCCGTTCCCTCATCTGTGAAATGGGTAACAGGAACCCTTTGCACATGGGGTAGTGGAGTGAGCGCTACATAGGACTGACTTGCATGTTGTTAGCAGCAGAGAGGGGAAGCTGGGATGAGGGGCAGTCTGGGGAGGAGGGGTGCTGGCCTGCATGCAGCAGGTTCTGGAAGGTTCTTCCCAGAACCTCCCTGACCTCTGCAGCTTTCCCTTAAAGCTGTAGCTGGTGAACTCAGGCTGGGCTTGGCCAGGGCCACCGAGGAGTCATTTGGAGAATCTTCGAGTGAGTGAGTGGCTGGTCCAGCCCAACCAGCCTGAGCCTACATCCCCATCACCCCTGCCCTGCCCCCAGTCGCCAGCAAGGCTGCTGTGTCTTCAAACCTCTTTGGCCTCACTCCCAGCCCTGCCCCTGCCACCTGGGAGCCAGACTCTGATAATCCTTCTTAGTGGCTAAAAATATCCTCAGACCTGGAGAGAGAGATCAGGGCTTTGTGCTGATACGGGGAAGACAAGATGAGCACAGGATCCCTGTCCCCCCTCGGGGGTTTGACCCCTGGCTGGCTGGACCCCTATTGCTCCCTGGAACTCTGGAATGCCCCCCAGTATGGCCCGCCAGAGCAGGGCTATGCACAGAAGGTTTGTTTTATTTTAAACCTAGCTCGAAATACAGGACTTGCCCGGGGTTTTGAAAAAAGAAATCAATTCAGACTCCAGATGTCTGGGCTGCCCACGGACGGACGGGGACACACACACACACACACACACACACACACACACACACACACACACACACACACACACACACACACACACACACACACACACACACACACACACACACACACACACACACACACACACACACACACACACACACACACACACACACACACACACACACACACACACACACACACACACACACACACACACACACACACACACACACACACACACACACCTCGCGCTCCTGCAGCCTGGCCTGCTGCCGGGGGTCACCTGACTCCTGTGGCTGGAGGCCCAGGCAGGGAACACATGATGTGTTACGTGGGGTGGGGGTTGTGTGAAGATAACCACAGCCCCTACTGCCCCCTGCGGATAGCCTTGGTTCCTGCACTGTGGACTCTCTGAGCAGAGTCCTACAGGCTGTGCTCCCTGCCCGGCCCCCGGGGCAGGACTCTGCCTTATACCCCAACCCCTCATATTTAGACACACTTCCAGGGGCGCCTGAGCAGCTCAGTCGGTTAAGTGTCTGACTCTTGATTTCCACCCAGGTCATGATCTCAGGGTCGTGAGATTGAGCCCGGTGTCAGGCTCTGCACTGGGTGTGGGGCCTGCTTAAGATTCTCTTTCCCTCTCCTCTCTCTAAATAAATAAATTTTAAATAATTTAAAAAATAAGAAAAAAAAAAAGACACACTTCTGCCCTCCATACTCTGGTTCTGTTGATACACCCTCCCACACCCCACCAACTCAACTTACTGCAATGGCTGCTTTCTGGCCTTCTAATTCATCAAGCTCATTCCTGTCCCAGGGTCTTTGCATGTGCTGTATCCAGCTCACCAAGCTCATTCTTGCCCCAGGGCCTTTGCACATGCCGTTCCCCTACACATCCCTGTGCCTAGCTCTCATTACTCACATCTCAGCTCAGAGAAACCTTCTCAGATCACTACCAAAGAAGCCTGTGTATTATTCCATCTCCTCACACTGTTTTGTTCCTTCAGCCCCTCCTGTCCTGCTAGATCTGTTATTTGTTCATCTGCCTCACCCCAAGACATAAAGGCGATCCACTGTCACCCCATTTCGGAACTGGGGAGCCTGAGGCTTAAAGCAAGAAGCTGCTGGCCACTCAGCCAGCGAGGGAGAGAGCTAGAACCGGAAGCTCACCAGGGTGGCAAGGGGGCTGCTCTGTACTATCAGTGGGCTCAGGGCTCACAGGACCCTGCAAAGCCTCCCCAGGCTTGCCTCCACCTATTGAGTTTTCTCCCCCACCTTCTCTCTGTGTTTTCAGGGCACCAGTTGCTCAGCACGTGATTTCTTTTTTTAAAGATTTTATTTATTTACTTGAGAGAGAGAGAGTGAGCGCACGTGGGGGAGGGAGCCGAGGGAGGGGGACAAGCAGACTCCGCGCTGAGCCCCACGCGGGGCTCGATCCCACGACCCTGAGATCACCACCTGAGCCGAAATCAAGAGTCGGAGGCTTAACCGACTGCGCCACCCAGGCGCCCCTCAGCACATGATTTCTTAACTTTTACACCCCTCGGCAGGCTCGGGGGCTTAGGTGAGCTGGACCAGGTTTCCCAGTATCTCCAGTCCACTGGCCACGCTCTTCAGCCCTCCCGCTCCCCTGGCTGCACCTTCTCAGAACCACCCCTTGGCAATGCCCCCAGCCCCCAAAGAAAACACCCACCAGTGGGGCCATGAGGATCACTCGCAGCTGCCTTGGGCTGGCCGCAGGCCCCCCTGATGGCATCTGCTCCCTCCTACGGACCCCCTGCACCCCTGCACTATCCCACACCCAGTGCTGGGATGCCTGTGAGCTCCCCCCTTCGGTCCGGCGTCCAGGACTTTGCATCTGCCTGCCTCCTGCCTGAAATGCCCTGCTTCAGTGGGCCAGTTCCCACTTGTCTTTCGAGACCTGGGTCAGATTCTATTTCCTCCTTAAGAGGCCTGCTCTGCCTTTCCCACACTCAGCACAACCCCCTCCCCACAGCCTTGCCAGCCCCACCGCGCCCCACCCCTGGGCCTTTCTTTGGAGCTTTCTTCAGCCCCGGAGCTTAGAGAGCTAGCTGACTCTGAGCGTCCCCCTGGACAGTGAGAGCCAGGGAGAGACCTCTGGGGTCCCCAGCATCACCTGGTGTGTGGGTATATTGGCGGGGGGCGGTCAGTCAGGGAGGTTTCAAAGACCAAGAAAGGAGAGATGATCAGGTCTTGGAGTTTGAGGGGGAAGGGAGCAGTCCTCAGTCCCAGAGGCAAGTGGGGGGCAGCAGGATCTGACTATTACCTGCACAGGGACTGATGAAGCTTACAGGTGCGGGATAAGGGGAGCCCACTTGGGCCATTAGAATAAAAACAAAAATACAGCTTTTTTGAGGAACCCCTGACATGCAAGAAATTGCACATTTAAAGTGTGTGATTTGATGTGTTCTGACCTATGTTCATACGCGTGAAATCGGCACCCCAGTCAAGATAATGAACATATCCATCACTCCCTGAATTTCCCTGTGCCCTTTTGGAGCCCGTCCCTCTCTCCCTTCCAGTGAAAACTTGCAGTCTTGATGTCCAACAGTTGGGGATCAGAACCTCAGGACGCCATACCAAGAAATCTTACATTATATTCTGAAAGGCAGAGGAAGATATATCATGGATGGACCTTGAGGCCATTACGTTCAGTTGAGGAAGCCAGTCACAACCAGACAGACAGTGTAGGATTCCGCTCACAGGAGGTCCCCGGAGGAGCCCCATCCACAGAAACAGGAAGAAGATGGTGGGCGCCAGGGGTCGGGGAGGGGGTGGGAAGTCAGTGTTGCATGGGTACAGAGTCTCAGGTTGGGGAGTTGAGGAAGTTCTGGAGAGGGATGCACAGTAATGTGAACATATCAATACTGAACTGTGCACTTAAAAAATGGTCAAGAAGGTAAGTTTTATGTTATGTGTATTTTACGACAGTTAAATTTTTTTAAGGGGGTGAGGGGGAGAGGGAGAGAGAGCAGGCTCCATGCCCAGCACGGAGCCTGACCCGGGGCTCAATATCATTACCCTGAGATCATGACCTGAGCTGAAATCAAGAGTCGGATGCTTAACCAGCTATGCCACTCAGGCGCCCCCAATTATTTTAATTTAAAAAACTACCAAAGGAGGGGCACCTAGGTGGTACAGTTGGTTAGGCAACCGACTCTTGGTTTCAGCTCAGGTAGTGCTCTTGGTGTTGTGAGATTGAGCCCAATGGGGGGGGGCACTCCGCACCTTGGAGTCCACTTAAGATTCTTTCTCCCTCTCCCTCTACCCCTTGTGCTCATGCTTTCTCTCTCTAAAATAAATAAATGTATCTTTAAAAAAAATTACCAAAGGGGGAAAAAGAAGAGGAAACATTATGCTCATTGACTTGGGTTGGGGGGGTGGTGTCAGGGAGTTAAAAAAATAAAAGCAAAATTCAGGGAGCCACTAATGGCCCGATACATCATTTACACAATGGAAAAGCACCGGGAGAGCTCGGCTTCCACTGAAGGCAGAGTCAGCCACATGAGTCCAGACCTGTCGGAGACAACCAGAAACCCTGGACGACATACAAAAACACAACTACCTGAAAGCCCCAACGTGGTAGCTACCAGCAGCATCGGGCTATCTGCATTGCAATGAACTGAAATGAAACACAATTTCAAATTCAATTCCTCAGTTGCACACAGCAAAATTTCTCTACTCAATAGCCACACACAATTGGTGGCTACCAGAGTAGTGCAGATATGGGACAGTTCCATCGTTGTAGAAAATTCTACTGGGTGGTACTGCTCTAGAGTGACCCCAAATAGGTAGTAGTTGGAGGGGAGTCTATACCTGGCATACGGGAGCAACACAGGGTGGGTTTCCCATTTGTACTGCTCTTCACTGGAAATAGAAACCGGCTTGAAAAACGAGAAGAGCCCAGAAAGATCACAATTGCTCAATAATGGGACGGAACATGTTGGAAGGGAGAGAGCCAGAAAAAGGAAGTTCCAAATTCTACACAAAAACTCTGCACACGTCTCTTGCTAAGCCCTGAACCATGCGTGTGCAGGGCAGACTCCAAGCAGCCCAGCTAAGGCTGAAAGAAAGGAAGAGAGATTTCACCTGCCACACACCATGAGGAAAACAGACTTTGGAGCATGAGTCCAGACAGGTTAATTGCCTGATTAAAAAAAAAAAAAAAATCAGTGCTCTACAGAGGAACACAACAGAATCCAGAGTCTCCACGATACATCTTGACAATGTCCAGAATACAATCCCAAATTACTTGATCTTTGGAGAAACAAGACAACACGAACCATACTCAAGACAGAAGGAAATTAATGGGGACTAACTTCTGAGGTGACCCAGATGTTGGAACGAGCAGATCCAGACTTTGAAGCAGCTATTATAATCTATTCAAGGATGTGAAGAAAAAAAAAATAGTTCCTACTGAATGAACAAATAAGAAACCTCAGTGGAAAAAAAAAAATGAACCAAATGTAAATTCTAAAACTGAAAAATACAATACTTGCAATTACAAAATCACATGTGGGCTTGATAGCAATCAGAGAGGATTGAAGAGTCAACAAATTAGGAGCTAGATAATAGTAAACATTCAAACTGAAGAACAAAGAGAAAACAAAGATCGAATAAAAATGTGTCATCTGGAGGATGTCCGGCTGGCTCAGACAGAAGAACATGCAATTCTTGATCGTGGGGTCGTGAGTTTGAACCTCACAATAGGTGTAGAGATTATTTAAAAGTAAAATCTTTATTTACTTATTTTTTTAAAGATTTCATTTATTTATTTGACAGAGAGAGAGCACCCAAGCAGGGGGGACAGCAGAGGGAGAGGGAGAAGCAGGCTTCCCGCTCAGCAGGGAGCCCGATGCGGGGCTCGATCCCAGGACCCCGGGATCCTGACCTGAGCCGAAGGCAGATGCTTAACGACTGAGCCACCTAGACGCCCCTAAAATTAAAATCTTTAAAAAAAAAAGTGCCATCTGGAAATAGTGGTGACATCTGCACAATGCTGTGAATGTATTTAGGGCTACTAAGTCACACACTTAAAAATAGTTAAAATGGCAAATTTTATGTTTTGTATGTTTTACCACAGTTGGGAAAAAAAAAAAAAAGCACACAGTCTCAGTGACCTTTGGGACTATCAGAAGATCTAACAGGCACATAATTAGAGTCCCAAAAGGAGAAAGGAATAAGAATGGAGCAGGAAAAAATATTTAAGAAAAATATGAAAAGACTCCATATTTTCTCCCACAGCTACATATATGCATGTGAACTCACGGAAATAGGCCATAAGGATATATAGTCCATGCTCAGGAGAGTTATTACATCAGGAAGTCAGGGAAGGGAGGAGTTGGTCTGCTTCTTTTGTGATTCACTGATTTTTATAAGCAATGTTTCATAGTGACTTAAATTTTTATTGTTTTTTAATTTTTTAAATTTTATTTCTTTGAGAGGGAGAGAGACAGTGAGCGAGCAGGCGAGAGCACAGGAGCAGGGTGAGGAAGAAGCAGACTCCCCACTGAGCAGGGAGCCTGACGTGGGGCTTGATCCTAGGATGCAGGGATCATGCCCTGAGCCGAAGGCAGCCCTTGAACCGACTGAGCCACCCAGGTGCTCTAATTTTTAAATTGTGGTCAAATACATATAATAAAAATATACCATCTAACTACTTTTAAGTGTACAGCACAGTGGTATTAAGTACAGTCATATCATTGGGCAACCATCACCACCATCTATTGCCAGAAATCTTTGCATCTTGCCAAATTGGCACTCTGTCCCTATTAAACACTAACTCCCCACTCCTCCACCTCCGATCCCTGATAACCTCTACTCTGCTTTCTGCTTCTGTGGATTTGATGACTCTAGGTCCCTCCTATAAGTGGAATCATACAGTATGTGTCTCTCACTGAGCATAATGGTCTCAAGGTCCAACCTTGTTGTAGCAGGTGTCAGAATGTCCTTCCTTTTAAGGCTAAATAGGCTTCTAGTGAGTGTATATATTAAAGGTGACTTTTTAAATAGGAAATCATCTTAGTACAAAAGGAAAATAAAGGTTTCCACTGAAGGGGTGGTTGGCAGAGTAGATATGGGCTCAGAGGGGGCATTTCCAGCTGTCAATGAGCTCCCCACCCCAGCTCATCATTAAGAAACCAATTTCCAATCAAGATCAGCCCCTTCAGGGGCGCCTGGGTGGCTCCATCGTTAAGGGTCTGCCTTCGGCTCAGGTCATGACCCCAGGGTCCTGGGATTGAGCCCCACGTCGGGCTCCCTGCTGGGTGGGAAGCCTGCTTCTCCCTCCCCCACTCCCCCTGCTTGTGTTCTCTCTCTCGCTGTGTCTCTCTCTGTCAGATAAATAAATAAATAAAATCTTTAAAAAAAAAAAAAGATCAGCCCCTTCAGCAATGCCACTACCCACCTTCCAGGGTGGAGAGAACTGTGGGTTCCAGGCTGCACTCTGATGGCACCCCTTCTCCACCCAACCTGGTCTAACATCTGGCCTACTTCTCCCACCAGCTGGCTACTGGGCCCTTCTGCCACTCCCTGGGGATGGCATACATGGAGGCAGGTTCAGGTAGGGCCAAGTAGCAGCAAAAGCCAGGCTGCTTTCTGGGACAGCAGGCCTTGTCCATACCCATACCAGGGATTGCCCAACATACCTGGGGTGCTGGTACCATGCCAGGTGTTACACATAGATGTTTGCCTAGGGCAAGTGCCCTGCCTTCCTACCTTGTAAATGTTAGACATGCCCTGAGGAAGATGCTGTCTGTTAGCGTCCATATTTCCTTTTTTTTTTTTTTTTTTTTTTAAGAGAGACAGGGCATGCATGGTGGGGAGGGGGGAGTAAGGGAGGGGCAGATGGAAAGGGAGAGAATCTTAAGTAAGCTCCATGCCCAGTGCAGAGCCTGATGCAGGGCTTGATCTCACCACCCTGAGATCATGACTTGAACTGAAATCAAGAGTCACACCCTTAACCCACTGAACCACCCAGGTGCCCCAGCGTCCCTATTTCATGGAAGAACTGAGTCTCGGGGACCCCGGGTCACACAGCTGGGGCACAGCTGGTGTCTGAACTCTGCTCTATACCACCAGGCGCTTGGGATGGACCTGGGCTCACAGAACCTCAGCTCAGCCACAGCAACCCTGGCATTCTTGGAAAGCAGAACCTGCCTTTAGCCCCTGACTCCACTCCATCTCCACCTCTCTACGCTGGATTCTGCCTAGGTCCCCAGAGACACCCCGCCCTTTCCTTGGCCAATCGCAGTGGCCAATTCTTTGTCTATGTATCCATGACCTCCTATTGCATATAGGACTCCTTGTCTGCCCCTCCCTCCAAGAACTGTGGCGTCCTGGCTCCCCTCCTCTCTGCTGTTCTGTCTCTAATGCACGCTGGTTTTCCTCTCCTTTGGCCCCAAATCCAGTCCTGGACCCCCACTGCCATCCGCTGTGCCTGGAATTCGCACCCACCTGGAAGCTGCGATCGGCACAGGCGCACGTTGGGGCTCCAAATCCCGCAGCTCCCAGGTGTCTCCCTCAGCAAACCTGCTAAACTGAGAGCACCTGCCCCTTGCCCAGACACGCCACGATCAAGATCAAGTCATCCTGCACCGCAGTGTGCGCTCTTCCTCCCCAGGCTTCTTGGCCAAGGTCCCATCTCCCACCCCGTCTTTGGGGACAGGCATGTGGGAGTCGTCCCAGAGCCCTCAGCGCACAGCCCTCCTCTCGGGCTGCGACGGCGTCCGCCTGCCACGAGACCACCGAGCGGGTCCCTTCCCACTCAGGTCAATAACTGTGGCCTCCTCCCTGGGCTCCCGGCCTCTGGGCTTTGCCCAGACCACCCTTCTAACGTGCAGATCACACCTGTGGCTTGAAATCCCACAAATGCTCCTGCCCCCAGCACCATGCCCCCCGGTACACCTCTGGGCCTGTGCTCGGTCTGTTCCCCCTACCAGTAATGTCCTCCTTTCTGCCTGCCAAACGCCCTCCCTCTGTTCTCACGGTCGTGGGCCAGAAAGCCCTGCCCCTGGGTTGGATTGGGGGCCCTCCCCTCCATCCCTCCCAGGCCCGGTCAGTCTGCGGCCCCAGCCCTCTCCCATCTGCGCACCCACCGATCTCCTTCCAAAGCCTCCCTTTGTTTTTAAGCATGTTGATTTTTCAGAAGAAACTTTCCCTCCCTCCCCTCAAGAGAAAGTCGATGTCGCTGCCAACAGTGGCCATAAGACAGAGACAATGAACACAAGACGACATTCGGTCCTGGCCAGCGCTTGATGCTGGCGAGGCTGCCAGTCCGGGTCCGGGCTGTCCTTGTTCAAGGGGAGGGTGGCAAGTGCCTGTCACCTAGGCCTTAAAGATAGAGTGGCAGCATGGGAGGCTCAAGCCTCGAGGTCGCCTAAAGGGAGAGATTCTGTGACCTCTCCTTGCACACAGGCTGTCCTTGGGTTTCACAGATGAGGGAAGTACTGCCCCAACAGCTCCTCAGTGGCTGAGACAGGGCTGGGGAAGGACATCTTCGGGGGGGGGGGGGGGGCGTCGAGGATGTTGGGGCGGGCAACCTCACGCCTGGGCAGGAATTTGGGGACATACAACCCAGTGGCGGGAGGGGCTGAGAAGAGCCGGTGTGGGCAAATTCCAGGTGTGGGACTCGGAGAAGGTGCCTTCTGCGCACAAAAAGGGTGACGATGGGGAAGGGCAGGGCCTCGAGGGCTCTGGAGCCCCAACACCCCCAGACACTGCCTCCCTGCCCCAACTGCCATGCCTCTGAACGTGGACCCACGCCCTTGTCTGGGTTCCGGGTCACACAGGCAAACCGTGACCTTCAGAGTTCACACACCTGGGCAGATCTGCTCCTGCGGGGTGGCCTCAGGCCAGCAGCACCTTCTGTGAAACTGTCACCGTCCTGTCTGCCTGCCCAGGAAGGGCGCGGAGCCATTGCAGGGAGCCCGTGAGCGCCGGTCGTCCTCGGTGCGGGGCTGGGGTTCCAAACCTCATGCGGTGGAGCAGAAAAGGGTCCCCCACCGGAACGCCAGGCTGTCCGTGGGCCCTTTAAGGACCAGAGGTGTTTGTGTAACGAGAGACCAAGCTGCACTTCCTCTCAGATGAGCCCCTCGGCTGGGATGCGCACAGATGCAGGGCTGCTCACCGATGAAGGGCGGGCGGCTGGGGCATGCAGGCAGGCCGAGCACTCGTCCCCACCCAGCCCTCAGCAGCACACAGCTCAGAGGACAAGCCTCTCCCTCCCACCCCCTGCCCAGTCCCCCCCACCCGGGGGGGGACCTCCTGCAGACACCACCCACCCCCACCCGTGGTTCTCAGCCAGGGTCCATGGCCAGATTCCCAGGGTCTGGTCAGATTTCAGAAACATCACTCCAATGCAATCCCCGGGTGTCCCCTCGGCCTGAGTCACTATTCATCACTCTTCCAACCCTCCAAAGTAAGCAGCCTGCCTGTTGCTTCTTCCAGGAAGCCTTCTGGGACTACCAGGCTGCATTGTGGGTTCTACATTTGGTCTGTTTTATTTTGCCTGGTAACTGCCCAGGAACGTATCTCTCTACCTATCTCACCAACGAACAGGGGGGCTCTGGGAGGGCAGTCACCAGGGTCTGATTCCTGTCTGTGTCCACTGTCAGCTCCAACTCAGGCCTCTGTTCCAATATTACCTCCTCACAAGAGCCAAGTTACGTCAGCACAGGAAAGGCAACAAAGAACGCCTTCGCCAGCTACAAATAACGATGCTGCTAAAATTTACAAACGGTGGTGCTTCCAGAATATCTCAGTAATAATAGAGGCATCCAGTCTCCGTGTCCTGGGCAAGAATGAGGTACTCTAGATGAAAGCCAGTGGCTGCAAATGTCCACGTAGTAATGGTTTCTAAATATTCTGTGCCCGATATCTAGGCAGCATTTGAGCAATGCTGTGTGCAAATGACTTATGTTCTGGTTGGATTTCCCAAGGTCCCAAGGCACGACCTCTTCATCTATTTCCAGAAGTTCAACCAGTTATGTGCACTCAGTCCTGGATGATTACCGTCCAAGGTTGAAACAGATTGAAACAGGTGACCTGTGGCTTGCTCCTGTCTCAATCCAGCAGTTACTACAAGCATCTTTGATATTTCATCAATGCAAATGCCATGGTTCTGACCATACCCGCTACCGCCCCGCCACGCCCCAGAAAGTGCTCTGAAAATCCTCAGCCCTAACAGTCAACTTCACCAAACGTGGGACCAACAACTCAGGCGTGTAAGTAAGAGACCTCGTTCCCTGAGCTCGTCCCACAGGCTCTTAGATTTAATGAGCACCTCCTATTCTGTGCATCGCAATATTTCTGTGGAGTCATGTAAATTTCGTGGGGGGGTAAAAAAGGCTACAAGCTTCAAAATTCAAAATCAGTCCCTTGCCAGAGAGAACCACCCGAGAGGAAGTGTGTGCCTGGGTACAACCCGACACCCCCTCCGAGAACCGCCTCAGTTTGCAGACCTGAGGAACCTCTCGACTCCCAGTGGACAAGAAACTGGACTTCGGTGTTAGAAATGAGCCATCTGGAAAACAGCACTGGGAACATACATCCTAAAGGGTCATGGCATTCGCCCGGGGTTCATGGTCTATCAAAAAAACTTTCTTCTTATTCAAAAGTGAAAGATTCGAAATCTAAGAAGAGGGGGAAAAAAGAGGACCACCTTAGAAAGGCTCCGCTCCCCCCTTACTCTCAACATGTTTGTGGAAAATTCTAGGAATATGTGGGAAAGTTCTATGTGTCCTGACTCAGTGTCTAAATTGCCACCAACTGCTTCCAGGCTCTGGTTAGGCTCCCCCAGGAAGCTGCGGGGTGTGGCCAGTGCCAGGTGCTTCTGTGGTCTGCGTTTTGCAGCTGCATAAACTGAGGCACAGAATCACCCAAGGCACAAAGGAGGAGGCAGTGGGCTGGGATTCACATGTAAGCCCACACATCTCTAAAGGCTGCCTCCTTGTCATCACCACACAAACATTTACTGTGGGCCTGGAGCTGAGGTCCTGGACACGGTGAGTGTTGGGGTGGCAAATACTATGCATTTTATTAATTGATTTCATTGTGCTGGATAGCGGAGAGAAAAATAGGGCAGGAAAAAGACATCAGGAATTGGGCAGTGGGGGCTGCAATTTTAAACAGGAAGATCAGGATGGTCTCCGTAAGAAGGTGATAATTGAGGGGCGCCTGGGTGGCTCAGTTGGTTAAGTGTCTGCCTTCGGCTCAGGTCGTGGTCCCGGGGTCCTGGGATCAAGCCCCGCATTGGGCTCCCTGCTCGGCGGAGAGCCTGCTTCTCCCTCTCCCACTCCCCCTGCTTGTGTTCCCTCTCTCGCTGTGTCTCTCTCTGTCAAATAAATAAATAAAATCTTAAAAAAAAAAAAAAAGGTGATGCTTGGGAAAAGACATGAGGAAGCCATGGGCATAGAGCATTCTAGGCAAAGGGAACAGGCTATGTAAAGGCCCTGAGGCTGGGCCACGGGCAGTAGCTTCAAGTGATCCGGACGAAGCCCACGGGGCTGGAACAGAGGGGCATATGGGAAGAGATGCTGGCAGGGAGGTGACAGACTTAGATTAAGGCCCACCCTAGTCAACATCTCAGATGGAAAAAGGAGATCCAGAGGCAGATGTTTGCAGAGCTTGTCCTGCCTACTCTCCCCTTCTGTCACTGCCCTTGTCCCCTGCCATCTCCTAAGAGTGTAGTTAGACTCCTCGCTCCAGCTGTAGCTCCATGGCGCCTGCCAGTCTCATTGTCATAGCTGAGCCAGGGCCAAAGGGGCCTGCCCTGAGGCGTACCCATCCCTAGTTTGGAGAGGGGTGGGGTGGGGAGGACAGTGGCAGCCACAGGGTCCTGGCTCAGCAGGACCGCTGATCTCCGATCCAGAGTCCAAGGCTCTGAATCCTCTCATTAAAGCATCTGAAGCTTGCTAAGGTTTGGAGGCACGCCTGGGTCAGCGGTGGGGGTGAGAAGGGTGACCAGATCCAGGTGGCCAGGCCCTCCTCCACATGCACTGCGGGGGTGGGAGGGGGGACCTCGAGTCTTCTCTGCCACCTGGAAAGGGCTAGTGACAGCAGGCTGATGGCGGGACCATCCTCAAAATACAGCTGCTTTGGTTTTTGCCGCCTGCTCTCCTCGCATCTCTGTCCCCTCCCTGAGAGTATCCTGCTCCATATCCAGTTCTGTGTCCTGCCTGGCCTGCCCGCCCGGTCACTGCCGCTGCCCGCCTCCCCCCACCTCCCCCCTGCCTTCATAACCCCTAACTGTGCCCTCTTCCTGGTTACTTCACTTCCTCGGGGGAAGTCTTCAAGGTCAGCTGAGCCCCCATCACGTAAAGGGGAAGACTTGCCCACCGGGAAAAGGGGTGGATTCTCTTCCTTCCTCCTGCCAGCCTCCTGGGCCATCAGGGTTCCAGGAATGACCCCTGCACTCAGGGGACAAACCACCCCACAAATTGCAAAGCGGTGGGGCTCCGCAACCTCTTAACCTTCAAGCCAGGACCCTCCCAAGGTCTGCTGTTTTTGGACTGGGGCACCCTGAGACCTTCGCTCTCTTCGTCTGCCCCTCTGCCCACGCTCCCCTTTGTTCCCTCTGATCCAGCCACCCTGGCCTCCTTGTTATACCTCCAACATGCCAGGCCTGGTCCTGCCTGAGGACCTTTGCACATGCTGGTGCCTCTGCTTGGAATGCTCTTCCTCCAGATGTCTACCTGGCTCTTTCTCATCCTTCGGGTTTCACACCCGCTACCCCACCTCCCTGCCTCTCAGAACATTAGCTCCATGAGGTAGCAGCAGGGAAGCTCGTGTTCGTTGCTCAGCCCTGTGCCTCCCACTGCAGGCACTTCATAAATATGTGCTACATGAATAAATGACAGACACAGGGGCAGAAGGGAGGTGGGGGCAGGGGGGTACAAGCAGAGGAGAGAGTGATTCTTCAGGGTGAGGCTGGCACCGCAGAGACACAGTCATGGGGTCCTGGGGCAAAATATGGGGTTGGGAGCCCAAGATGGCAGGGGAGAGAGTTGAGCTCCTGTGCATTCATTGTGGGGAACTGATGGGACAGTCTCATATTAACAAAGGTATGAAGTCGAGATCGAAGGAGGAGAAAGACCTCTATGCCACTCTGGTCAGAGCCCATTCAAGTGTGGCAAAGAAGAGCCCATTCTGAATGGCTTGGGATGGGGTGGGAAAGAGAGCCAAGGGAGGACAATCCCTACCACTAAATTATTTAAGCAGAGGATTCAGAAACTCAGTTGAGCTGACCATTTCCTCCTTTTTGAAGCCCTTGCTCCCTGGCTTCTGGCTTGCCACCTGTTTCCTTGCCTCCTCTCCCTGCCCAATCCCCCCAGGTGCTGATGCCTCCCAAGCTCCAAGCTGGCTTCTTCAAAGCCCACCCTGCACCTCGCCCCCACCTGGGTGTCTAGCAACATCACAATTTCCAGATGCACCGGAACCTGCTCCCCAATCAGCGGCTGCCCCACCCCCCCCCCCCACTTCCCATCTCTCCAGGACCCATGCACTTCTCCCTCATCCCCATCTCCATCTCGATCTGGATCAGCGAGGTTGCCTCCAGTCTGGTCTCTTAGCTCCTGCCATGCATCCTGCAGTTTCTCCCCTCCACATCTCTGTACCCTGGTCTCTCTGCCCTGTTAACTCTGAATCATCCTTAGTAACCCACCAATGATCACCTCCTCCAAGAAGCCTTCCCTGGGGAGGGTGAACCAGGCCACTCCTCCGGGCTCCCTCCCCCCAGACATCTGCTGTTTTACCAGGTGCTTATTAGCACCTGGGCGCTGTGTTCACCTCTGAGGTGATGACTGCTATTATTCCCATTTTACAGGTGAAGAAGCTGAAGCAAGAAGGAGGTGAAGTCAGTAGCCTCCGGGCACCGAACTCAAGCGGGCAGGACAAGGTCAGAGGCAGCCTCCAGACAGCGGGAGAGAGGACAGCCTGTGGTGCTCAGATAAGAGGAGCCTGTCCCCAGGCACCTTCCGCATCCCGAGGGTGGTGGGAGGCCCATTCCTGCTCCCCCCCTCCCCGACCGCCAACTACAGGAGCCCAGTGGCTCCTGTGCCAAGTGATCACTCCAAGCCAGGCGCTGGGCCAACCAAACACTTGACATGCCTGACTCAGTCTGCAGAAGGCCCCGGGTCTGGAGGTGGGCAGTTACACAGTGCACCCATTTCTCAGAGCAGGAAATGGGGGCTCATCATGCTGTGAACTTCCGTTGGCTCTGGCGGCCTCCTCCATTCCCTCGGGGCCCCGGAGGCTGCCAGTGGGATCAGCCAAGCCCTTTCCTAGCCAAGGCTTCCTTTGATCAGAACAACACTCCCGGGGATAGGTTCTACTGACCCATTTCACAGATGGGCAAACCGAAGCCCAGAAAACTTTCCCTGGGGTCACAAGACAAGTTCCATGACCAAGTCTCCCAGCTCATTTCTACCACCTCTTCCCTCCCCTCTCAAGACACCTCCATTGGGAGTAGGTGAGCTGGGAAAGCAGGCAAGAAAGGTCCTGGCTTGGCCTGTGGGGACCCAGGTGCGCTGAGTCTCCTGGCACCCACACCCCAGCCATGTTTATTCACAGCAGCTGCTCTTGGAAGGGGCCTGAGTCGAGACTGGGAACCCTGGGAGCTTCTAAGGCAACCCCATACTCCAGAATGTCTTTCTCGGGCAGCCTCCCTAAAAGAGATCCAGGTCACTGGACTGGGGACAGCTTGGCCCCTGCATTCAACGGCTGGAGACCTGGCCTGGGTGTAGAGTGGGTCTCCAGGAGCCTCCCCCATCAGGTGGCATTTCACAGGTTTTGCAAGTCAGACTCAGCCACGACAGCCCCACCCCACCTGCTTCTCCCTCAGTTTCCCCATCCCAGCAAGCAAAGGCCCCTGCATACTCCCAGCTGCCAGCGCCAGAAATCTCCTCCGCGCAGGTTCCTTTACGCCCCACTTCTGAGCAGGCAGGGAACGCAGAGGATGTTCTTCTGCCAGAATGCACACCCCCTCCCCGCGTCACCCCCTTTCCACCACCCCTTCCGGTGGGGGGCCAAGCCAGCAGCCTCCTCCCCGGGTTTCCTCCCATCCCTCCTGCCCACAGCAGGGGATCTTCCTAAGACACAACAAGACCGGGTTACTCACTTTGCTCTTAAGCCTCCCGTGCCACCCCCCCCCAGACTTGAGAATGGAATCCACTCACTCCCCGCCATCTTCGAGGCGCGGGCCAAGCTCTCCCCACCTCCGAGCCTTCCTCCCGGCGCTTCAGCCACGCTGGCCTCTTTTCTGCCCTGCAGACACACCAGGCTGGGCCCTGCGTCAAAATCTCGCTGCTTGCTGGGCCTCAAAAGCCCTCGCGGGCTGGTCCACTCAGGCCCAGATGACACCTTCTCTGAGAAGCGCTCCCTGACCCTTACTCCATCTCCCCGAGGTGGTGTCCTCCCCGCACTTAGCGCGGGCTGGAGTGATCGGAGCCTGTTTACACGGTGGCTAACCGTCTACGCAGCCGCGCCGCGTCCCCAGCGCGGGCACTCCGTACGGTTTCCTTGGCGTCTGACCCACACTCGCGTCGCGCTCCTCGCATTCACGCACCCGGACTCCCCCGCGTCGCCGCGCCAGGCTCGCCCCCACTCCCTCCTGTCCGTTTCGCAGCCGCGTCCCCGGCGCTCGGGGGAGCAGGGCTCTCTCGGGGCGGCGGCCCGGGGCCTGGGACCGGATGGGAAGCCCCGAGAGGCCGCCCCGGGCTGGGTGAGGGGGGCCGGGGCCGCCATGGCCGCGGAGGTGGGGCCGGGGCTCGCCGCGAGGGTGGCGTTCGGGCGCGGGGGCGCTCGCTTACCTGGGGGCGCAGGCGGCGGGGCGCACCGGGGGTGGGCGGCAGAGGCGGAGAGCAAGGAGCACGCGCAACTAGCACGCGGCCGCCGGACTCTGCTCCCAGCGCCGCCTCTGCCGTGGGGCCCGGGGAGTAGGCTGGGGTGGAGGGAACGGGGCGGGGCCTGGAGGGGCGGAGCCGGGGCGGGGCCCGGCGGGGCGCGGGGTCCTGGCGGGGCTCGGGGTCCTGGCGGGGCTCGGCCCTCTCCGCGAATTGGACAGCTTCCGGGACCCCCGCCCCCGCGCCGCCGGCCGGGCCTAGCTCCGCCCCAGACCCGCCCCCCGGGCCCCTCCCCCCGCTCCCCCCGCCTCCACCTCCCGCCGGCCCGGCAGGCCGGCCCGGAGGCGCGCTTGGCCGAGATCCAGCCTCAGGTCTTTTGCTTGCGCCTTATCTTTCGCCTTTGAACCCAGCACCGCCGCGCTCAATCTGGCCCACGGTTTTGTTCTGTTCTGTTCGCTGCACGTCCGCCGGATCCCCTCCCGGGTCCCCTCTTCTGGCCTGGCTCTGACCCGCGCATCTGCATTCACACCGCGGGCACCCTGATCCGCTGGAACTTATGGCGGGGCGTTGCTGGGGGAGGCCCGGACTCTGTCTCAGGCCTCAGAGGCCATCTCGGGTTCCCCAAGCCTGGGGACTTACTTATCCCAGCTCGCAGACCAAGCCGCCCAATTCGTGGTTGGTGAGGCCGAAGCGCGCGCAGGACCCAACTGCCCAGTTGGGAGATTGGGGGGTAGTGGAGGTCAGCCAACCAGGCAGAGGCTTCGATTTGGTGGTGTGCAGGGGTCAGGAGGCAGAGCTGTGGAGATAGGCCGGCGTGGGTGGTGGTGCAGTCCCGGGCCCTCTCTTGCCAGATGGAAGCGAAAGTGACCCAGGATCAGCAGCGCGCCGGAGCGGGGAGCCTGGGCAAGCCTTGAATGAAAGACAACCCTGGATGAGGCAGAGGTAGTGTGTGAGCATCTGTGCCCCACCTGGGGGGGCTCACGGTCCAGCTGCTCCCAGCTGAAAGGAAGGGGGTTCCAGAGCAGCTAGCCAACCCTCTCCTCATCTGGAAAAGTGGCTTCATTTTTGGGCTATAAGCCTCTCCTTGAAGCAGATCCAGGGCTAGGTGGGGGCAGGCCCCGCCTTCTTGGCTGTGGGGCCCTAAGCAAGTTGCTTCACATGGCTGAGATTTGATTTCCACACATGGGATAGAGAACCCGTGCCTCCCAACCCAGCTTCAGGTCTTTGCACCTGCTATTTCCTCCACCAGACTATGTTTCCCTTTTTCAAATGTGTGCATCCCTCAGCCCTCAGGGCCCTCTGCAGAGCGCCCCACACCTCTACCCCCAAGAGCTCCTTTGTGCATCGGGGAAAGGAGAGACCATAAAGCCCGTGTAGCGGCTCTGAGCTATGGGGTGAGGTTGCCTTGCACCTGTGGGTGCTCAGAGCCTGGCAGCCATTTGTATTAGTAGTAAAGGGAGACATCGTGGAATGGGGGAGTCCAGGCCCCAGGGGAGAAGCCCAGCAGATCCCTGGAGAGGAGGAGGGAGAGGCCCCTGAAAGGATGTGGGTGGGCCAGGGTCAGAGAGAGACTTCAGGCTGGAGGTGGGGTGGCTGGAGGGAAGGGGTCAGCCGGCAGGAAGAGATGCAGGCTGAACTTTCTCCAGTCGGGCTGCTGCATAGCTACCTTATGCCCTCCTTCTTCTGCCCCCACCCCATGGATGAGTATGGAGTATTCAGGACAGGCTTCCTGGGGGAGGTGACCTCTGAACCTGCGAGGTGAATGGATGGGGGCAGTAAGCCGAGTTAAGGTCCAGAGGTGAGTGAAGAAGAGAGGACAGCCATGTGGGGCCGGCCACCAAAGGCCCTCCAGGGCTCTCCCGTGAGAGGCACAGTCAGACTTAAAATTAGACTCTGCAGTGGGTGCTTCTGGGGCCTGATTGGGGGGGGTGCAGACAGAAGTGAAGGGAGGGACTCTGGAGGGATTTAGTGGTAAAGTGGCCAGGGCTCTGGGCATCAAGGGAGGCCAGGACCTGGTTGGCGGGAGTGGTGAGTTGGCAAGCCCAGTGTGGGGTGTCTGTGGAGGGGCAGTGGGGACCCCAAGGAGGCCCAAAGCTGGGGAAGTTTGGGACAGGTGGGGTGGGGCATGGAGAAGACTTTGTGCTAGCTGTTCTTTCTGCCTGGAAGCCCCCTCCCTCCATCCCTTGGGTTTTTAATGAAAGGTTCACCCTGTGTGACCCATCCCACCACCCCCCTGCCTTCCCCTTCCCCAGCTCTCTCTCCTCAGCCCTCCTCCCTCTTGATTTTTCTATCCTGTGCCTGATGGCCTCCCTGGGAAAATGTTCACCCCTCAAGGTTGGGGGCTTCCGTTTTGATCCCCTGGTGACCCTAATGCCAGAAACGGGGCCGGGTACACAGTGTCTCACAGATGTTCTTGAAGGGTGGAGAGAAGGGGGAGAGGCAAGGTGAGGAATGAAGTTTGTTGTTGACCTGTCTCCAGGTCTGGGTCTCTGTGTGTTTCTGTGTTTCTTTGTGAGTGTTCGTGTGTCCGTGTGTCTGTGTTTCTGGGGTGTCTGAGCATGGACACACACAGCCTCAGCTTCTCTGGCTGCCTGCAGGGGTGGGGGGATGGGAGGGAGGAGGCTGAGCTTTTCTCCCTGGAGCTGCGCGGCCGTCTTCCAGTCCTGCTGCTGCCTCCCCCAAGGGCCCTCCCAGCTCCCCAGGGCAGCGGGCTAACCCACTTGCACTGATGCTGCGCGCCCACCAGCCTGAGGTTCCCAGCAGCCGGGCAGGGAACAGCATGACCTGGTTGGTGCCAGGCACCCACGCTGGGAGCTTTACGGAGGTGAACATATCCGGCCCTGTCTGTGAAGCAAGTGCATTTAAAATTCCCATTTCGCAGATGAGGACACAAGCCCAGAGTGGTGCAGTTCGCCGCCCAAGGTCACACAGCCAGAGAGGAGGCAGCTTTGAACTCAGCTCCTTCTGACCTCTTATCCTCTGCCAGCCCCCCACTTTCTTTCCCTTTGCTGGGTTGGAGACATCCGGGTGGGGACACAGAGGGTCCTCACCTTCCCTCAGCCCTGGTAGACTCACACCCCTCACTCTTTTTTTTTTTTTTTTAAGACTTTATTTATTTGACAGGCAGAGACAGCAAGAGCAGGAACACAAGCAGGGGGAGTGGGAGAGGGAGAAGCAGGCTTCCCACGGAGCAGGGAGCCTGATGTGGGACTCGATCCCAGGACGCTGGGATCATGACCTGAGCCGAAGGCAGACGCCCAACGACTGAGCCACCCAGGCGCCCCCCTCACACCCCTCACTCTTGATGGCCATACTCCCCTATCCCCAGGGCTGGCCTGGCCCCCTGGGGGTGACGGGAAAGGGCCCCCACACCTACTGTGCATCCGTCCCTACCTTCTTGGGCATAGGATGTCCCGGGTCATTGATTCCTGCCTTTCCCCCTGACGTGCACAGGGCATCCGGGAAGCCCTCATTTCTCCTAATCTCTGCCTGCATGCCTGTGAGGTCTGTACAATCCAGCAGAGAAAACATCCTGGGCCTGGAGGTACTGTGACCAGCCATCCAATGTGCCTGGGACACAGGGTTCCCAGTGCTAGCACCCGGACGGTCCTGAGCAAACTGTGGTGGTTGGTCATCCTAGTGGGAGGTGAGGTGACCTGCCCTCAGTGACACAGCAAGACCAGGAGACCCATGTCAACATCTGCCTATTCAAGATACCATCGCCTCTCCTAGATTTGATTAGGAGGAAATTGAGTCCTATTTTATTTTATTTTATTATTTTTTTTGAGATTTTATTTATTTGAGAGAGAGAACAAGAGGGAGCGAGCAAGAGAGAGCAGGAGTGGTGGGGGAGGGGCAGAGGCAGAGGGAGAAGTAGACTCCCTACTGAGCAGGGAGCCCACCCACCCCTGAGATCATGACCTGAGCCAAAGGCAGACGCTTAACCCACTGAGCCCCCCAGGTGCCCCGAGTCCTATTTTATAAGGCTTTTTAAAATAGGAGATGAAGGGGCGCCTGAGGGGCTCAGTTGTTAAGCGTCTGCCTTCGGCTCAGGTCATGATCCCAGGGTCCTAGGATTGAGCCCCCCCCCCCCTTGGGCTCCCTGCTCCGCGGGAAGCCTGCTTCTCCCTCTCCCACTCCTGCTGCTTCTGTTCCCTCTCTCGCTGTGTCTCTCTCTGTCAAATAAATAAATAAAATCTTAAAAAAAAAATAAGAGATGAAAATCTCTGATTTGCATTGAAATGTTTTTCCTTTGGAACAGTTAACACATAACATTCAAAAGCTGCAAAGGGTTTGCTGGGGCAAAGAGTCCTCCTTTACCCTGTCTATGTCCCAGGCCCCCAGCTCTGCCCCTAGAGGCTCAATAAATTGGCTTAGCTTCCTGAAATTAGTTTTTGTGTATAAATGTACACCTTCTTTTTCTTTTCTTTCCTTTTTTTACATTTTTAATTTTTTTTAAAGATTTTATTTTTTCAAGTAATCTCTACCCCCAACGTGGGGCTCAAACCCACAACCCCGTGATCAAAAGTTGTAGGCTCCACTGACTGAGCCGGCCAGGTGCCCCATTTTCTTTCCTTTTTTAATTTTTTATTTATTTTATTTTTAAAAAAGATTTTATTTATGTATTTGACAGAGCGAGAGAGGGAACACAAGCAGGGGGGGTGAGGGGGAGGGAGAAGCAGGCTTCTTGCGGAGCAGGGAGCCCGATGTGGGGCTCGATCCCAGGACCCTGGGATCATGACTTGAGCCGAAGGCAGATGCTTAACTACTGAGCCACCCAGGCGCCCCTCTTTCCCTTTTTTAAACAAACACTTGCATTTTACATATTGTCCTTGTTTAAAAATTGAGGTAGAAGAGATAATAACATAAAATTACCATAGTAACCATTTTTTAAAACTTATTTATTTATTTTTAGTAATCTCTAAACCCAACTTGGGGCTTGAATTCAGGACCCCGAGATCAAGAGTCACATTCTCTTCCGATGGAGCCAGCCAGGTGTCCCAAAGCTCTTTTTAATATTAAGGAAATTACTTCTTATTCTCTGATACAAGCTGCAATATCCTCCCCACCCCCCAATTTGTTATATTTTTACCTTGTTTATAATGTTTTCTCCCCATGCGTCTATTTGTATTTTTAGGAAGCTGGACTCACCTTTTTCTTTTACAGCTTTTTTGTTTAATTATTTTTCTTAGAAAGACCTCACCTATTCTCAAGTTACTATTTTTAAAAGGCCCCCACATGTTTTTTCCCTTGTACTTTTATGATTTTATTTCTCACGTGTAAAACTTTGATCCATCAGGAATTTATATTGAGGTAAGGTGTGAGGTAGGGATCTGACTTTTATTCTCCTGGTTGTCCCAACAGCATTCACTGCATCATCCATCCTTTAAATGTGCAATTTGGGAGCTTGCTAGGCCTGTCACATCTGCAAGGAGGGTAGTCATAGGGTGTGGAGGGACGCTAGAGTCGTCACAACATGAAAACTGTTTACTACTAGGTGGATGATTTAGGAAATCAGACCCCACTTCAGTCTCCAGGGTTATATCAGCACCAAGCTGCACCCATGGAACACTTTTTTTTGGAGGGGGGATCAGTTCTCTGTTTGTGGGATGTTATAAACATTCCCCCAAAATGATGTTAACACAATGCAAGTCTATTGCAAAATGATATGACCAATCTGGAACCTGGTGGGATTTCATGTGGTGGGAGAAAGTGGCTGTGGGCAGGGACCAAAACGCAGGTGAGTTATTGATAGAGGAGGAATTGGTGGTCAGTCCAAGGAATAAATAACACAGAGAAAGTGCCCATTGGTGGAGGCAGGACAGGCTGTTCCAGGGAGAGTGACTCAAACATCAAATGGGTCAGATGCAGACCTGTGTCTGGTTTCCTGAGGCCGCCGTAACAAAGTACCCAAAACTGGGCAGCTTGGACAACAATGATTTATTCTCTTACAGTTCTGAAATTTCCATGTCCAAAATCAAGGTGTTCACAGGACCAGGCTCCTTCCGACGGCTCCAGGGAAGACTCTTTCCCACCTCCTCTATCTTTCACGGCTGCCTGAAATCCTTGGCATTGCTTGGCTTATAGACACGTCATTCCAGTCCCTGCACATGACCATCTTCCTCTTCTTTGTGTGTCTGTGTCCAAACTTCTCTTATGAGGTCACTGGATTAGGGGCCCACTCTACTCCAGGATGACCTCACCTTAATTTGATTGCATCTGCAAAGATATCCCTTTTCCAAATAAAAGTCACATTCCCAGGTACTGGGAGTTAGAACTTCAACATATCTTTCTGAGAGACATAATTCAACCTACAATACCCTCCAAGCGGGGTGCCTGGGTGTCTCAGTTGGTTAAGCAGCTGCCCTCGGCTTGGGTCATGATCCCAGGGTCCTGGGATCGAGCCCCGCGTCGGGCTCCCTGCTCAGCGGGAAGCCTGCTTCTCCCTCTCCCACTCCCCCTGCTTGTGTTCCCCCTCTCTCTGTCTCTCTCTGTCAAATAAATAAATAAAATCTTTAAAACAAAATAAAAAAACCCAAGACCCTCCAAGCATTTTTAGTTGTGTTTTGTTTTCTCTCTCTGTGTGTGTGTCTATTTTCTCCCCCAATGACTTCAGAATCCTACTGAAATATTGAACGTGAATTATTAAATACAATTTGGTGGGGGGAAATGCTCTTCCGAAAACCTCCCAATGAATTAATTTCTTTTTTGTTTGAAGAATTAGCCTGTAGTTTCAATTGTAGCTCACATCTTGTTTACTATAAAGCAGAATGAATTCCTTGTCATAATTTGTACTCTGTTTTCGAAAGACAGAGTTCCTTCCAATCAACCCTTTTGTTTCTTGCTTTGGCCTTTTGGTGCCAGTGTTAATTGGAGGGGCTTTTCTCTGGGACCAGTGAGCCAAAGCTGATGAAGAGGCCCCTTGGTAATTCCAGGTCAATGTGCTGGGTATGTGATGGGGGAGGTTGGGTGGGCACAGGATGTTCAGGACGTGGGCAGGAGGTCAGGGTGATCTTCCCAAGGACAGAACGTCCCTCAGCTGAGGGGGCAGGTGGGCAGAGACGCAGGGGGCTGGGAAAGGGGGGCCCTTGAAACAAAAGTCCAGTGTGACCTAAGAGGGGGCAGCATGAGAGAGACTGTCCATTCAAGCCTGGGGGGCCCAGGGCTCACCCTTCATGAACCACATTTGGGTTTTTGTAGGAGAGTGTCATGCTCTGATTTAGTCTGAAAGGTCACAGGGCCTGCGGTGTGGGAGGTGCAAAGAGGGATTAGGGAGAAAGGAAGCTGGTTTCCCAGCTGAGGGTGTCTGAAGGCTGATGGGACAGGCGGTGGGGGGTGGAAGGAGAGGGAGTGGGGAGGGAGGTCTCACGGGTGGGTCTGGACTGCGCCTCGCCTCGCGTGATGACCCTCTCTGGCTGGGTGGTCAGGTGGGTGACCCTGAGTGGGGGGCACGGGGCAACAGCAGACTTGGAGGGACGGCGCCCAGTTGCAGGGGAGAAGTCCTGATGTCCGTGGGAGGCATGCACTGGAAGCCCGCTGTGTCCCTCTGAGCTGGAGATGTGGGGTCCTTAGTGTCGGCCCCGGCAGAGGCGTGGGATGGCAGGAGGCCCCGTGGATGGCAGTCCCCGTGGGTGAGGGCAAGCGGAGGGGCTACGGGGAGAGGTTAAGTGCAAGGGGGCCACCAGCCGGGGCTCGTCCTGCCTCTCCCCTCGGGCTGGTGGAACGGGCCACCCCTGCACCCAGGCCGCAGAGACCATCGGGCAGCGTTGCTAGAACTCAGGGCCTCTAGACTATCCTGGGGCAAGAACAGCATGGAAACAATCCAAGAGAAGGAGTGCGAGGGGAAAACAGCATTTATTGACCATTTCCCAAATGCAGGGCATGTCCTCGGCTTCTTGCCTATTAAAAGTAACAACAGCCGCAAAAAACTGTCACGGGATGCTTCAGTGCCAGACGTTATTTTAAATGACTCATCTGATCCTCCCATGGCCCTGTGAGGTGGGCACCCTTGCCTTCTTTCTCAGGCGAGGAAACTGAGGCACAGAGACCTTAGGGCACCGGCCCCAGGTCACATAGCGTGTGAGCACCGGAGCCCAGCGAGTCACTAGCCGCCCTGCGTAAAGCCTGCCTGGGGTTTGTGCTGGTGAGGACAGGGCTGAGGCGGGGGGGCGCGGGAGAAATCTCCCAAGGTCTGCAGGAGTGCAGGGGCTGTGAGCTGGGGGCGGGGCTGACCTGACTCCACCTCCCGGGAACTTTCCCCGCCCCCCTCCCCCTTCTGAAATGGCTACAGGCTTGTGCGGCAGCGAGGAATCCTCTGGAAATGAGAGGAGGGGAAATGAAAACCGGGGTAGGACAGGCAGAGCCCTTGGTAGGGGGCTGGAGTCGTGGGGGCTGCTGGGAAAGAGGAGGGATGGTGTTTATGCTCTGAACCTTTGGGGTGCCTGCCTTGTCCTCCCCCACGGGGTGGGTGGATGGGGGTCGGTACAACCTTTGGGCAGAGACCTGGGGTTTCTCAGTCCCCCCCCGCCCCGCCCTGGAGTCCCCTGGGTGGCTCAGAGGGTGTGGGGGCTTTCTCTGAAGGAAAGGACCCCGGGGTGAGCCGAAGCTTTTGCATATTACTCAAAGCCTTCTCTTTGTATTTTGCAAAACCCAGTGTGCGTAGGAGCTGAACATCAGAGGGCAAGAGTGTGTCATGCCAGCCAGGCAGTCTGGCAGAGAGGAAAGCAGGTGCCAAGGCCTGGAGGTTTGAAGCAGCATGTTTGGGGCTGAAGGTTAATTTGATGGTGCAAGGAGCTGTGAGGGTAGGTAGAGGTGAGACTGCAAAGTAGGACCAGCACCAGGAAAGTCCATAAAGACTTGGATCTAGGGGCGCCTGGGTGGCTCAGTCCGGGGCGCCTCGGTGACTCAGTCGTTAAGCGTCTGCCTTCGGCTCAGGTCATGGTCCCAGGTCCTGGGATGGAGCCCCGCATCGGGCTCCCCGCTCTGCGGGAAGCCTGCTTCTCCCTCTCCCTCTGCCCCTGCTTGTGTTCCCTCACTCGCTGTGTTTCTCTCTCTGTCAAATAAATAAATAAAATCTTAAAAAAAAAAAAAGACTCGGATCTAACCTTGGGGGCCACAGGGAGCCATGGAAGGGTTTAGAGCAGGTAGGAACACAGTCTCACGTGTGTGCCCTAGAGATCCCCTAGCTGTTGTCTGGAGGCGGGCTGGGGAGAGGAGAGGTCAGAGCAGTCGCCCAGTGCAGAGTTGAACAGGGCACAGGGATAGAAGAGGATTTTTAACTTTTAGAACCTTTTATTTAAATAAAGCACATATTCAGAAAAACACACACAAGTCACAGATGCTGGTGTTCATATAGCCAGGACACAGATCTAGGACAAAGTATCGCCAGCCCCTCGAAGCCCCTGCTGTGTCTCCTTCCTGTCACGCCCACCCGGGTAACCCCTAACTTGACTTTGAATAGCCTACGATCCATTGCCTGTCATCTGCACTTTGTATAAATGGAAGCAGGCAGGGCATTCTCTTTATGCCAGGCAGCATGAGGCTGGATTCACCCACGTTATTCCAGGTTGCAGTCTGTGTTCGTTGTCATTGTATAGCAGAGTTTCTCAACCACCATTGACATCTGGGGCTGAATAATTCTTGGTGGTGCCACACACACGGCAGAATGTGGAGCAGCATCCCTGGCTTCTACCCACGAGATGAAGAGGGCACACCCCTCTAAGCTGTGACACCAGAAATGTCCCCAGACGTTGCCAGATGTAAAAATCACCCCCGTGGAGAATCACTGTTGTACAGTGTTCCATTTTGTGAAGTTACCACAATTGATTGACCTATCCTTTTGTTGGGCATTTAGATGCTTTCCAGTTTGGGGTTATCATGAGCAGGAGTGTTATGAACTCAAGTATGCATTTCCATTGATTTTATTCCTAGGAGTGATAGCATAGGTGTTTATTCAGTTTTGTGGATTTTGCCAAAGAGTTTTCCAAAGCAGTGTGGAAACATGAGTTGGTATTGTTTTTCTCACGTTAGCCATTCTGGTAAGTGTGGCATGTCATGGCTTTTTTGGTTTTATGTGCATCTCCCTGATGACTCATGATGTCAAGCATATTTATACCTATTGGCCGTTTGGAGATCACCTTTTGTGAAAGGCCCATTTTTTCCTTTGAAGTTTCTGTCTTTCTCTTATTGGTCTGTAAGAGCTCCTTATATATGCTGGACATGTGGTGGCATCAGGGCCATCTTCATTCTAGTCCCTCTGGTCCCTCTGGCCACCTCCATCACACTGATGCCCCCTAGCTGTGTTGACTATCAGGTCACACTCCACTCTGGCCAACAGACTCCACTGGCCATCAATCTGCAACAACCTGATTTCTCTGGCCACTGCAGGGAGACACACATGAAAGACACAAGTACCCAGAACAAAATCACTGCACTCTCCACAGGGAAAGGCACTTCCACAATCTGTATCTACCTTCCTGGGAAGAGATAGAACCATAAACAACATCTAGAGCTATTGCTTGTGTTTTATGTGATTTATATAAATAGTATCACACTGTATTATCATTGCACAACTTTTTTTTCACTCACAAGTATGTTTTTGAGATACATTTATGTCCAGATAGAGATGAGGGGGGAAACTATTCATTCCTTCTTCACTCCTGTATAATATTCCATCACAGAACCACCCTCCTTTTCATTTCTCTACTCCTTCACTGATGGACATTCCAGTGGCTTCTAACTTTTCACGTCTCACATCACTGCAAGAAAATCCTTATATCTGGCTCCTTGACACCTCTCAGAAGTCATTTTTTTCCCCTCAAAATCCACTGTCCATTTTTCTGCTGTCTCTGCAGTAAATGGTTCCATTTTATTGGCGATTCGGAGATGACCTTTTGTGACATAGTCATTTTTCCTTTGGGGTTTCTGCCTTTTTCTTGTTGATTTGTAGAAACTCTTTATATATGCTGGATACAAGTCCTTTGCCAGATACGTTTACAGCAAATATTTTGGAAGAAGTTTTGGGAGGCATTCAGGAAGTAAGGTCAATAGATCTAGGTGACTCCATGGAGGAGAGGGAGAGGCAGGGGTGGAGAATGATACCCCAATCTCTGGGGCTAAGTTGTCAGGGTAGACTGATGGGGTCATTGCTGAGGTGGGATCCTAGAAGGAGCCACAGGTGAGGGAAGTGCAGAGTCATCAGAATTTGTCCCGCAGCTCCACAGACAATATGGGGGCTCCACAAGAAACGGCCCCTGGGTCAGCTGCAGACCTTGGAAATCATGTGCAAGATAGGCAGTCTTATGCCTTTTTCTTTTTTTAAATTTTATTTATTTATTTAAGTCATCTCTACACCCACTGTGGGGCTTGAACTCACCACCCCAAGATCAAGAGTTGCAGCTCCTCTGAGCCTCGGTAGCTTGCAGCAGGCCCAGACATACCAACTCTTGATTCAGAGCACAAGACAGGAAAGGGTCTTGTGGGCCAGCTGAGGATGGCTGCAGCTCTGACACAGGATTTTCTTTTTTTGCATTAAAAAAGGTAAAGGATCATTATCATAAAGGGAAATTTGCTTTTCCCCTTTGTTATGTAGCTCTGTGAATTTTAAGTTGTGCAGAGATTCGTGTAACCCCCATAATCAGGACACAGAACAGTTCCCTCACCCCCAAATTCCCTCACCCCACCCCTTTATAGTCTCCCTCAGCTCCTCCCCACAACCACTGACCTGTTCTCAGTCACGACAGTTTGGCCTTTTCTAAGACTGCTGTATAAATGGAAACACACAGTTTGTAGCCTTTTGAGACTGGCTTCTTTCATTCAGCATAAGGATAACAGGATTTTTTTTAATAGACTTTATTTATTAGGTTCACAGCAAAATTGAGTGGAAAGTACAGGGAATTTCCATATGCCTCCTGCACCCATATGCATAGACTGTCCCACTATCAACACGGCAGAAGGGCACCTTCTCACCGTCAATGAACCTGCGCACACATCATTATCACCCAAAGTCCATGGTTGACATTGGGGTTCACTCTTGGTGGTGTACATTCTGTGAGTTTGGACAGATGTATAATGAAAGTATCTGCCATTTTACTATCACACAGAATAATTTCACTGCCTTAAAAATCCTCTGTGCTCCGTCTGTTCATCACTCCCTCCCCCCGAGCCCCTGGCACCACTGGTGTTTTTACTCTCGGGTATTTCTGCCTTTTCCAGAATGTCACAGAGTTGGAGTCCTACAGTGCATGGCCTTTTTGGACTGGCTTCTTTCACTTGGTCATATGCATTTAAGATTCCTCAGTGTCTTTCTGTGGCTGGATGGCTCGTTTCTTTTTAGCGCCGAATAATATTCCATTGTCTGGATGTCCCACAGTTTATTTATCCAACCACCTACTGATGGACATCTTGGTTGCCTCCAAGTTTGGGCAATTATGAATAAGGCTGTTATTAACATTCGTGTGCAGGTTTCTCTGCAGACATAGATTTCAACACCTCTGGGTAAATACCAAAGAACGCATTTGCTGGATCATATGGTAAGGGTATGTTTAGTTTTGGGACAAACCGCCAAACTGTCTTCCAAAGTGGTGGCACCATTTTGCATCCCCACCAGCAGTGAATGAGAGTCCTATTGCTCCACAGGCAACAGAATTTTTTTTTTTGGTAAAGATTTTTTATTTTTACATGATCTCTACACCCAGCGTGGGGCTTGAACTCATGACCTTGAGATCAAGAGTCACGTGCTTTTCCGACTGAGCCAGGCGGGGGCCCCAGCAACAGGATTTTTAAAACAAAGAAAAGTTCAGACAAAAATTGTGTTCTATCCATGTGCAGCTTTTTCTTAGAATATCATATGAAAACACTCTCCATATTGTTAAGAAAAATCTTTCTGCAATGTTAGAAAAACCTTACCGTATTGTTAAAAATGTTCAAAACATTTTTGATGACCACATGAAAGATTTCGTGTTATTTTTTAATTTTGTTTTTATTCTTATTTATTTATTTTAAAAATATTTATTTATTTTAGAGAGAGAGAGGGAGTGCGCAAGCGGGGGGAGGGGGAGAGGGAGAGAGAATCCCAAGCAGACTCTGCACTCAGAGCAGAGCCCTATGTGGGGCTCGATCTCCCGACCCTGAGATCATGACTTGAACTGAGACCAAGAGTCGGACGCTTAACTGAGCCACCCAGGTGCCCCTTTATTTATTTATTTTTTAAGTATGCTCCCTGTCCAGCATGGAGCCCAACATGAGGCTTGAACTCACACCCTGAGATCGAGACCTAAGCTGAGATCAAGTGTCAGACGCTTAACTGACCGAGCCACCCAGGTGCCCCTATATTTCTTAATTAAGCTTTTTATTTTAATTCCAGTATGGTTACCATGTAGTGTTATATTGGTTTCAGGGGTGCATTGTCATGTTATTGTACTCTAGCTGACTTAACTGTGTACCTCAGGCTTTGGGCTAGCTGAGTATTGAAATAATACTACCACGAGTATTGTTATGGGTAAATATTTGCCTCCTTCTCATATTTCTGCAGAGTGAATTCTCAGAAGTGGAAATACTGGCTTGAAAGAGGCAAACATTTTATGATTCTTGGTACACGTTGCCAAAATGCTCTCCAGAAGGCTGCAATTTATGCTGAAAGCAGCAAGCCAAAGCGAGATTCTGTAAATAAAAAAAAAAAAAGTGACTATTAAAATAGACAACAAGATGTCTCGTTTCCCCCCAACAAGAAGTATCCGTGAGAATTCAGGGGTTGGATATGTTTTGCTCATGTGTCAGCACGGCTGGTCTGCCTGTTTCACCAGGGGATTTGTGATTTCTCTGTTCACGGTCTTTTCCATCTCCTGGCTGGAATATCAGTATGAATCGATTCATGTAAAGCTCTTTAAGTTTTAAAGAGAGTCAACCCAGTACTTTCCTTTCCCATTTCTCCCACTTCTCAGAGCTTTGAAATCCATTTACTCTTACCCTCTTCTGTTTTCTTCTAGTCACACGGAAGCGTGTAGTTCGATTTTTAGATATTTCATTCTTGAGACCATCTTGTATTTATCGGTGATTGTTGCATAACTAATGACCCCAAAACATAGTGGCTGAAAAGAGCAGCAAACATTTATTACCTTCCCAATTTTCTGCGGATCAGAAATTTAGGAGCCGTCTCTCAGGATGTTAAAGTTTGATGTCACTCCGGACTGGACTCATTTTGAAGGTGGCACGCTCACGTGGCTGGCAAAATTGGTGCTGGCTGTTGGCAGGGAGGTCTCAGCCCCACATCACATGGGCCTTTCCACATTGTTACTTGAACAGATCAAGCAATCCAAGAGACCAGGGGTGGTCAAAGTACCGCCTGTGGGTCAAAATCGGTCCATTGCCTGTTTTTATAAACTTCTGTTGGCATACTGGCAACACATTGCCTGGTTTACACATTGCCCCCGTAGTTGCTTTTGCTTTGCAAGAGCAATGCATTAGCAGGTCGAATCCTTGTGACAACGATTACATGGCTCATGATGCATAAAATATTTACTATCTAGCCCTTTACAGGAGAAATTTGCCTAGCCCTGCAAATGACCAAGACAGAAACTACCATGACTTTTAGGACCTAGCCTTGGAACTCACATACTGTCCTTCTACAGAATCGCATTGATCACACAGGCCACCCCACCTCTGATCTAATATGGGAGGGACTCAAATAGCAGGAGGTGATGCTCGATCACAGGGGGCCATCTTGGAGGCTGACCACCACATGCCTGGAAGTTGTTTGCTGGTATTTTTTCAAAGATGCTCAGCTGCTTGCCTATTTATTTTTCCTTCTTCATTACTAAAAAAACATTGATTTTGTCCAGGACAGCAATCTGCTCAGTTTAAAACACAAATATCCCCTAGATTCCCTTATAGCTAGAGGTGGCCATGTGACCCATTTGTGGCCAACGAGATGCACAGGGACAAGGAAGATAGGACTTCTGGAAAGCTGTTTTTGATTAGGAGGGAAAACCTTTTTTTTTCCTCTCTTTTTTTTCTTTTGGTCATGCACAGCCACATGCAATTCCAGAGTGGTTCTGATGTAGTATGAGACAAGGATTTTTTTTCTCTCAAATAGTTAACTAATTGTTTTATCACCATTTACTAATCTGTGATACCACCTTCATTATGCAAAAATCACACACACACACACACACACACACTCACACTCACACACACGTGCGCACACATGCAAGATTTTAGTCCATGGATATGGTCTCCAATCTTATTGCTAGAGTAACATTGTTTTCATGGTTCTCGCTGTATGTTGTGTTTTCATATCTGGTAAGGCTTCCTTCCTCCTTTTCATTTTGCTTCAATTATCTTTACCTCTTTATCCTTCTTGGGAACTTTTAAAAAATTTATGTATATATTTATTTATTAAAAGATTTTATTTATTTATTTGAGAGAGAGAGAGAGAGAGAGCACAAGCAGGGGGGAGCGGAGGAGGGAGAGGGAAAGGCAGACTCTCCGCTGAGCAGGGAGCCTGATGCTGGGCTAGGTCCCAGGACCCTGGGATCACGACCTGAGCCGAAGGCAGACGCCCAACAGACTGAGCCACCCAGGCGCCCTGGGAACTTTTTTTTAAAAGATTTTATTTTTAAGTAATTTCTATACCAATAGTGGGGCTCAAACTCATAACCCTGAGATCAAGAGTCACGTGCTCTACCGACTGAGCCAGCCAGGCACCCTTTCTTCTCGGGAACTTTAGAGTTGATCAGTCAATGCCCCCACCTCTCTCCCACAATATTTTAACTCAGAGTCTGGTATTTAAGGACAGCTATCAATTTCTCTGGCTTTAATTTCTACACTGTTTACAGGGTCCACACTGGATCATGCCGGACGCTGTGCTAAGGGTTACCCACCACTATATGGTTTAATTTACACAACCAAGGGGCGCCTGGGTGGCTCAGATGGTTAAGCGTCTGCCTTCGGCTCAGGTCATGATCCCAGGGTCCTGGGATCGAGTCCCGCATTGGGCTCCCTGCTCCTTGGGAGCCTGCTTCTCCCTCTGCCTCTCTCTCTCTCTCTCTCTGGCTCTCATGAATAAATAAATAAATAAATAAAATATTTAAAAAAAAATGGGGCGCCTGGGTGGCTCAGTCGTTAAGGGTCTGCCTTCGGCTCAGGTCGTGGTCCCAGGGTCCTGGGATCGAGCCCCGCATCGGGCTCCCTGCTCTGCGGGAAGCCTGCTTCTCCCTCTCCCACTCCCCCTGCTTGTGTTCCCTCTCTCGCTGTGTCTCTCTCTGTCAAAAAATAAATTAAAAAAAAATCTTTAATTTACACAACCAACACTGGAAATAGGTACTATTATTTCTTCCATTTTACAGATGAGAACACGGAGGTCCCTAAGTTGCCCAGTGTCATGAGGCTAATAAAGGGCTAGACACACGATTCAAACTTAGACACTCGACTCTGAAGACTGTTGGAGCCCCTGCATGGTCCATCAGTGCCCCCAGAGAGGCACTATTCTCACCTAGAGTCGACTCAAGGGGTGGCAACAGCTTGAGCCAGTCATGGGAGGCTGCTGAATTCCCAAAGAGAATAATTCCTGTGAACTCCCTGCCTGTGTGTTTCTGGCTTCCCAGAGGGAAAGGGAGGCAGCCCTGGCAGTGGCCAACACTCTCAGCTAGCCACAGAACGGAATGCAGAATTTTCGTTCCCCTGGAACTTTTTCCACAGTGTGTATGATGGAGGGCTCTCTGTCACTGCTATCTTCTCTCGAGTTGACTGAGTCTGGATCATTCCATCAATCCATCCATCAGTGAGAGTCTTGCTGGACTTGGGATCCCCTGAGAATGTGACTGTTGGCAGGTTGGCTGACTGCCCATTGAGTCTGGGTCTATGCCCAGCTGGGGTACCATGTAGCTTTCAGTCACC
This sequence comes from Zalophus californianus, assembly GCF_009762305.2. Lineage (NCBI taxonomy): Eukaryota > Metazoa > Chordata > Mammalia > Carnivora > Otariidae > Zalophus > Zalophus californianus. The sequence continues at coordinate 5,654,524 of NC_045595.1, forward strand.
TGGATGGCTTTGCAGGGCTGGCCCGTCCTTTAGGCACTGTGCCCAGGGCCCATGATACTTTTAGGGTCTCATGAAAATGTTTTAAATTTATTTTTTTTAATATCAGAAGAAAAAAAGTGCATAGAAAATAATGAATATATAATAATGAATCTGGCCTGGATCACATTAATTTTTATACCCATGCAGTTCCCATTATAAATAAAGGAAGGGGCCTGTGGGTAAAAGTGCTTATGACCCACAAAATTCATGCTGTGACCCTGGTGCTCTCCTCCCAGGAAAGCCCCAGCCCCACTTGTCTCCCTACCCCATTAGGGGGATTGGGTCTCCTGCCCCTGCTCAAAACCCTCATGCAGCTTCCCAGCACACTCAGAGTGACCACAGCCAACAAGGCCCCCATCACCTCCCTGTTACTCACCCCTTTGCTCTCTCTACTCCAACAGCACTGGCTTCTTTGCTATTCCTCAGACACCCAACACCATTCCTGCCTCAGGGCCTTTGCACTTGCTCTTCCCTCTGCCTGGAACCCTGTTTCTTAATTCTTATCATAGTTCACTCTTTCCCATCCTTCAAGTCTCAGCTCAAATGTCACCTCCTCTAAGAGGTCCTCCCTGATGTCCCCAACTAAAACAGCCCATTCAGTCACATCACTCTGCTTTCATGTCCCAATATCCCTTGCTGAAATTCTTTTGCTTGTCTGTTTGATAGCTGTCTCTCCTGGTTCGAGAGAATAATAAAAAACTTATTATCTCTCACAATTTGGGGGGTTGGTTGGGTCTAGCCAGGTGGTTCTTGCTTAAGGTTTCTGACAGTCAGGCTGGGACTGGAGTAATTTTCAGGCTTCCTGGCTCACCCATGTGGCTATGGATGCTGGGGGCTCAGCTGGGGCTGTCGACTGGACCTACTTGTGGCCCCTCCCTGTGGCTTGGGCTTCCTCACATTATGGTGGCTGGTTCCAAGAGGAAGCGCCCCAAGAGGGATCCAGGTAGGATCCGCATCACCATTTATGACCCAGCTGTGTGGTGTAGCGTCATTTCCACTGCACTCTGCTGGTTAAGGTACACACAGAGTTCTGCCCAGCTTCAGGAGGGAGAGACCTAGATCCCTGGCTCTTGTCCAGGGGTGTCAAGTTCACGCTGAAGAAGAGCAAGGAGAATGGTCGAGGTTGTTACAGCTATTTTTGGAGAATACGATCTGCCCATTCCCCACTGGAATGCCATGTGCAGGAGGGTTTGGATGGCTTGCTGCAGGGTCCTCAGTACCTGGAAAGTGCCGGGCACACAAGAGGTGCTCGGCACACCAGGTGCTTCTACTGAAACATTCTAATGTTTTCCTGAAAAATCCTGTGTTCCGAAAACTCACATTTCAAAACTAACGGGATATTATTTATACATTTATATATTATCATATAAATAATATATTACTTACATTAAAACAGGATATTAATTACAATGCATATATTAAATATAAATTAAATATTATATTTAATAACAACAATAATTAGGGGGAAATGGGGTTGAGGGAAGAGCAACACAACTCATGGCACTTTGTACCCAGACCACTAACAAAACGAGCTGCGTCCTGGTCAGACCCTTACTCCAGGTAACCCTCCCCCGGCATCTGTGCCAGTCCTTCTCCAGGCTCAAACACCCAGGGCCTGCCTCCTCCTTTGAGGTGAAGGCATTCGCTTCTAAGCCCACTTTTAACCCAATTTAAATCTGATCTGGCCTGTGGATGTCTTTATTCATTTATTGTTTCAAAGTAGGACAAAATGTCTTTGCAATGTCTTCACCTTGAAACTTCCCCAGGCAAGAGAGCAGAAGGTGTCAGAGTTCCTGAGGCCCTATGTCAGCCCTGGAACCAAGCCACAGAATCCAGCTGTGAAATGCAGCCACGAACGCAACACAAAACCCAGCCATGAAACGTAGCCACAGAACCCAACACAAAACCCAGTCAGAGAATCCAGCCATAGAACCCAACATGAAGCCCAGCCATGGAACCCAACACAATACCGGGCCACAGAATCCAGCCATGGAACCCAACCATGAAATCCCACCATGGAACACAGCCAGGTAACCCAGCCATGGAACCTAACACAAAACCCAGTCACAGAATCCAGCCATGGAACCCAGCCATGGAACCCAAAGCAAAACCCAGCCATAAAACCTAGCCATAGAACCTAACAACAAACCCAGTCACAGAATCCAGCCATGGAACACAGCCATGGAACCAAACATAAAACTCAGTCATAGAACTCAACACAAATTCAGCCACAGAATCCAGCCATGGAATGCAGCCACAAAACCGAGCCACAGAACCCAACACAAACCTTAGCCACAGAATCCAGCCACTACTTGCTCTGTAGGAGGGCATTTTTATAGCCCTTCAGCCTTTTTTCTTTTTAAATACGATTTTTCATATATTGTTCAGAATTCTCTTTAATTGTGAAAAAGTGCCAGAAGAAAAACACGCGTGAACCAACACTTCTGGGTTATCTTCACCTCCACCCTCTCTCCATCAATTCAAGCCGTCCATTCAAATTTACAAAAACAAAGCCCACGTAAGGAGAACAAACTGTTGGTGTTGAGTCAGCCAGCAGGAGCTGGGTGCCCAGATGGGACTGCACGACCTCGTTCTGGCTTCTCAGATGCAGCCCAGTTGTGCATGAATGAGAGAGGTGTCGGTGGTTCTGTGGCTTCCCAGCTGGGTGCGTTCAACCACAATGTGCCTTGTTTCTATAAAATGCTGCACCGAGACCAGCTTTGCATGTGTCATCTGTGGGCTGCTTAGAGAGAGCCCTGCCATCAGGAGGGCCCTGCACCTGGTCTGATGCTCTGCAGTTGCCATCTGGAGACCACCCCCTCCCCATTATTTTTTTTTTATTTTTTATTTTTTAAAGATTTTATTTATTTATTTGCCAGAGAGAGAGAGAGCACAAGCAGGGAGAGCGGCAGGCAGAGGGAGAAGCAGGCTCCCTGCCAGGCAAGGAGCCCGATCCGGGACTCGATCCCAGGACCCTGGGATCATGACCTGAGCCAAAGATAGACGCTTCACCGACTGAGCCACCCAGGCGTCCCTCCCTCACCCCATTATTGAGATACAGTTGGCATGTGACATCCTGTAAGTGAAAGGTGTACAATGTGTTGATTTGATACATTGTGAAATGCTTACCAGCATAATGTTTCTTTTCCTGCTGTGAGAACTTTGAAGATCTACTCCTTAGCAACATTCAAGTGTATGATACAGTATTGCTATCTATAATCACCAGGCTGGACCTTAGCTTTTATAAAATTCTAACTGGAAGTTTCTACCCTTTGACAATAGCTCACCATTTCCCCCACCCCCAGCCTCTGGTAACCACCACTTTCCCGGTTGTTTTTTTTTTTTTCTGACTTTTTATTTTTTATTTTTATTTTTTATTTTTTTTTAAGATTTTATTTATTTATTTGAGAGAGAGAGAATGAGAGACAGAGAGCACGAGAGGGAAGAGGGTCAGAGGGAGAAGCAGATTCCCCGCTGAGCAGGGAGCCCGATGCGGGACTCGATCCTGGGACTCCAGGATCATGACCTGAGCCGAAGGCAGTCGCTTAACCAACTGAGCCACCCAGGCACCCTTTTTCTGACTTTTTAAAGACTCCATGTATAACGGAGTTCGTACAATCCATTCGTCTTTGTCTAACTTATTCCTTTTAGCATAATGCCTCCACCTGGAAATTCTTAAGCATTTTACTTTTGAACTTGCGCTTTGAAAATGAAGTGGGCGGAACACGCAGGGCCAAGGAGGCCCGCCTCCAGCACCTGTGACAGTGACAGAATTCTGACCGGCTCAGCGACACTCAAATTGAGCATAAAGGGTCTGGGATTGAGTAAGTGGAGGTGCTCACAGGCGCCTTCAGCTTAACACCTTGCAGGTGAACCCGAACCAGCCTCTAACTCTGAAAGCGAGCAACACTGTTCCAGGAAACAAGCAAGAAACCCTAAGGTCTCTTTTGTCACTGGCCTTGCCGTGTTAGCCAATGACTTATGTTGAAGATGGTAACACAGAAGAACAGAAGAGAGGGCAAGCTTGGCTCCCCTCTGCCTGGCCTGGCTTCCTCCCCAGAGCCCATGGGTGGAAGGTGTTGGTGGAACACAGCCTTTCAGCACTTCTGGCCAGAATGAGGTGCAAGGTGCAAGGTGCAAGGTGTAGATGCCCTCGGAGCCGGACTCCGTAATAGTAAGGGATTTCACAAACAAGCCACATGCTCTTATGTTTGCATTTAAAAATAACTATGTTGCTACTAGGCGATAACAGATGATTGGTAGAATCCATGCTAAGAATTTAACATTTTGATTGCTCGTTACTTAGAATGGCATGGGAAATGCGAGGTACCATGACAAGTCGAGGGAGAGGCTAGGGGGAAAAGGGGGAAGCTTTGCATTTCCTGTTTTTTATTTTTTTATTATTTTATTCTATTTCTTTGAAAGATTTTATTTATTTATTTGACAGTGAGAGAGGGAACACAAGCAGGGGGAGTGGGAGAGGGAGAAGCAGGCTTCCCGCGGAGCAGAGAGCCCGATGTGGGGCTCAATCCCAGGACCCTGGGATCATGACCTGAGCTGAAGGCAGACCCTTAACCAACTGAGCCACCCAGGTGCCCCAACATTTCCTGTTTTTTAACAGAAGACCTCACATTTTCATTTCACACCGGGGCCTGCAAATTATGTAGCTGGCCTTGTATTGAGCCTACCCCATTAGTGGGGTTGTAAATGATCCTAAGGTGCTTGGCCCAGAGCTTGGCCCACAGCAGGGCTTCCTTAAACATGGGCTTCACCCACCTCCTCCCCTTCCTCCTCCTCCAACCTCAGTGACCCCCCATGACCCCCTGCCCATCCCTTCCCACCACACCTTACCCGTGTGCTGTCACTGGCCCCTCCATTCGGCCAGCAGTCCCACAGCCGCTCCAAGGGGCACAGTCTGGGTTGGCTGGGCCCGCACCCTCTCCCTAATCAGCTCTCCTCTTCTTTGCTCACCTCAGCGCCCCCATAAAATCTCACCATCTCTTCCACTGGAGACCCAAAGTGAAAACCAGTCTGGGATCCCTTCAGCTGCCCACAGCCCTCTTCCCTTTAGCAGCCAACCTGGTGCTCACTTCCCAGTCACAGAGGAGACTCTGCCCTACACACGCCATCACCGGACCCCCTCTACCCCCTGAAGACCCCTTGTTTCCTGCAGTCACCAGCCACTTTCAGCTGCCTCGACCTCCTGCAGCACCTGGCCTCGCCGACATCCCGGGGACTGTTTGAGATCCTTTTGTCTTAACATGCACCCAGATTTGTTGAACCAGGGATGGTGAGGCACCCAGACACGGAAAGGAAGAACTTTATATTCCCATTCCCCCAGGGGCCGGACGCAGGGCATGCCCCACAGGGCCACAAGGGGAAGCCCCAGGGTCGGGCAGGAGGCAGAGGGAGTGAGGGGAAAACACAGGAGAGAGCCTTTAGTGTGGTTTCCCAGGGGAAAGCAAGTCAGGGCAGGGTAAGATTTAGGACTGGCTAGTTTGATTAATTTCAGCAGACTCTGGACTGTGGGTGTTGTCCTTAGTTGCCTGGTACATGGCCCTGGGGTTGGTTGGACAGAGGGACGTTGGCCGGAGCGTAGAGCCTGATCAAGGAAGGATCTGCGCTGTGAGTTTCGCACTGACTGAGTTGCGTAAGAAAGGCGAGCTTCGTGAGCGTGGTGGGAGTCGTGTACTATCACCAGAAATTAGCTAATCCTGGGTGGGGCAGCGTCTCCAGCATGAACAAGCCCTCAGGATAGCAAAGCACCAGAAAACACAGAACATAAAAATGCATGATTAATACACTCTTTCCTTTTGTAACTCCACTCATTCTTTCCCCTATATCTCTGCCCTCGTCCCCCATGGCCGTCCCACGCTCCCTGTCCCCTGGTCCGGACTCATCACATGCATCCTGAGCCCGTCTGGATTCGTTGGAGGGAGAAGTGACAGAGCCATAAGCCGAATGCCAAGAATCCTTGCGCTAGGACACCTCTGTCTGCTAGTTTGCAAAGGCACCCAACAACCGTCGTTCATTTCAAAAGCAAGGAACACATTCATAAAAATGTTAACGTTTAGGGAAAGCTGAGGGTCGGGGATTCAGGAACACTCCTCACTGTCTTTGCACCTTTTCTGTGGGCCTAAAATCATTCCAAAATGAAAAAGTTTATTAAGAAGAAAAATGTCTCTAGGAGATCCTTGCACACCCATGTTCATAGCAACAGTTATCCACAGCAGCCAAGGGTACAACCACCTGTGTCCATCGGCCGATGAACGGACAAACAAAATGTGGTCCATCCACACAATGGACTATTATCCAGCCTTGACAAGGAAGGGAATTCTGACACCTGCTACATGGATGAACCTTGAGGGCATTACGTTCAGTGAAATAAATCAATCACGAAAGAACAGATGCTGTAGGATTCTCCTTATATGAGGTCCCTAGAGGAGGGACATCCATAGAGACAGAAAATAGATAGTGGGAGCCTGGGGCCAGAGGAGGAGGAGGCAGGGGTAGTGTTTAATGGGGATAGTTTCAATCTTGCAAGCTCAAAAGAGCCCTGGAGATGTGTGGTGGTGATGGTTGCGCACCAGTGTGAATGGACTTAGTGCCACTGAGCTGTGCACTTAAAAAAATGTTCTCCTCGGGGCGCCTGCGTGGCTCAGTTAGTTAAGTCACTGCCTTCGGCTTGGGTCGTGGTCCCGGGGTCCTGGGATCGAGTACCGCATCGGGTCCCCCTGCGCTGTGGGGAGCCTGCTTCTTCCTCTCCCTCTCTCCCCCTGCTTGTGCTCTCCCTCTCTGTGTCAAATAAATAAATAAATAAAATCTTAAAAAAAAATGTTTTTCTTCCTGCCCTAGCACCAGCTCCATCCCTGGGAGCATCAGTCAACATTTGCCAATGACATTATCTGCCATGGCATCCGTCAGTGGGGATGTAGCTGGCTGAGGCTGCAGGAGGCTGGACACAGATGGGGCTGGGTCATGCAACTCAGCTGGTGCTCAGCTCACAGAGCTCCTATCCCTGGGCACCAATCTTCAGTGTCCCTGGGACGGAGAACCCTCAGTGTCTGCACAGCTGCAAATAGACTGAAGGGAATAAAAGGGCAGTTTGTTTTTCCTGAAAGGCAGTATAAGGTGACCTGGTCAGGGGCGCCTGGGTGGCTCGGTTGGTTAAGCATCTGACTCTTGATTTTGGCTTGGGTCCTGATCTCAGGGTGGTGGGATCGAGCCCCATGTCTGTCTCCACACTGAGCATGGAGCTTGCTTAAGATTCTCTCTCTCCCTCTCCCCCGCCCCCTCTCCCAAAATAAAGGTGACCTGGTCAGAAGAAGAGACAATCTGGGACCCACGCCGGGAAGGGGGGAGTTTTGCCTGTGAGGACTCCTCTCCCATCCTCACCTTCTTTTCATCTCCTGCAGGGCAGATTAAAGGAGTTTTTTTTGTTTTGTTTTGTTTTTTGTTGTTGTTGTTGTTGTTTTTGCCAGGAAACCAACCCCAAACCCAAAGCACAGGCAGGTGAGCAAGTGGGCATGGCAGGGGCTGGGGTGCTGGTGTGGAAAGATTGCCCTCCAGAAGCAAAGGGAGATCCCCGGAGACCGGAAAAGGCATGTGGAGCTCCCAGGTGGGACCTTATCAAGGGCTGTGGGAGTTTAGACGTAGTAGTCAATGATCACGATATGACTAGTCGCCCTGTATCTAAGCTCCCCAGAGGAAGGGGCAGGAAGCCCCTGGCTCTAACATAGGGTGCCTTTGGGGCGCCTGGCTGCCTCAGTCCATAGAGCATGCGACTCTTGGTCTTATGTTCAGTGAGGTTGAGTCCCACGTTGGGCATAGAGATTACTTAATAAAAATAAGTAAATAACCTAGGGTGGCTTTGTGTGGGTTGTAGAAGCTGTGCCTCCCAAAAGGCAGGAGCACACGAGAGTCACAGGCGTGGGCTGTGGGGTTGCGGGACAGGGTTTAGATCCCTGCCTTGAGTGGGCTATTCAACCTCTTTGAATCCCAAAGTTTGCTCTTGTCCAAAATGGGGGTGACAGAGGTACCGGCACGTTGTATGGGGGCCACTTGGGAACTGGATAATGTACGTAAAGAAGAAAGGCAGTGCCTGGCACAGGAAAAGCATATTCTGACTCTTAACTATTATTTTATAATTGTTATTGTTGTGGCATGACATCCCACACTCATATGTGACCTCGAATCCCTCCGGAGGTGCTAGGGGGCACGGATTATCATTTCCATTTTCCAGATGGGGGATCAGAGCTCAGAGAGCTCGAACCCAAGAAGCTGGAGCTATAGAGCAGACACTAATAGAGCAGAGACTTCGTCCAGCCTATGCACCTCTCTAGACTCAGGGACCCTCTCTTCACCCCAACTAAAGCCCCAGACACCAAAGGGAAACCAGGCATTCAGGCTGAATGAAGTTAAGTGGAGTAGAGTCCATCGGAGCAGAGTCCCATCCATGGCTGACTCCCCTAATTCCAGCCAGAATTCTTTGCTCCTTTTCTGCGTTCTGGGAAGATGGTTCCTTGCGTCCCACACCGGCACGTCAACGGCCCCAGTAGGACCACAGTTGCTTTCCAATCCCACCAGATCCCATCCTTCCTGCCTGAGGCCACACACCGTCTCCAGCTCAAGGCTCTGCTCCCGGCCAGTTTGTCTGCTGCTTGTAGATTTTCCGTTAATTTTTCTCCCCAGGATGGTATTTGGCCTCTAGGGGCCTGCGGGGTTCACTTGCTGGAGCCCCCACTCAGCCTATTCAGGGATGGGTGTTTCTGGAAGGCAACTGACAACATGTATCCAAAAGTTTAATAAATGGCCTTTCACCCAGAAATTCTACTTTTAGGTCTCAATTCTAAGACAAAAGTTAAAGACTGAAAGTTTTAACAACCTATAAAATATATAGAATATAGAATATACAGTAATATATAACATATATGTATGTTACCTACATATAACATATTTTATGTATATATCCTATATATACACAAAATATATATGTAGTGTAGTTAAATAACTATCTATATAATTATATATAATAATATGTACACAATATAGTTGTATATATAATGTAGTTACAGTTATATCTATTATAATAATAGTAATAAACCAGTAGCCACCTAAGTGTGTAATAATAGAATATTCTTTAAGTATATAATGCTATGGCCATGTAGTAGAGTACTATATGATCATTAAAAAAAAAAAAGATGAGCTAGGTATATATTTATTGACATGGGAAAATGTCCACTATCATGAAACAAAAAAAGTAGTTAGAAAAAGGACCAAATATAGACAAGGCTAGTTAATGAGAGATGGGAACTATGGGAGAAAAAATTTTAAGGGACATGGAGGTTAGGCGCCTGGGTGGCTCAGTTGGTTGAGTGACTGCCTTCAGCTCAGGTCATGATCCTGGAGTCCCGAGATCGAGTCCCGCATCGGGCTCCCTGCTCAGTGGGGAGTCTGCTTCTCCCTCTGACCCTCTTCCCTCTCGTGCTCTCTATCTCTCATTCTCTCTCTCTCAAATAAATAAATAAAATCTTTTAAAAAAAAAAGGGACATGGAGGTTAAATCCAGGTATTCCAATAGAGAAGTTTCCAGAAGGAATTAGAATGGGCAAGCTCCAAGTGGCAGGGATTATCTGATTTGCTCAGCGCTATATTGCCAGGGCCTCGAAGGTGCTTGTCAGTTAGTAGGTGCTCAATGAAAGACTACTGAGAAGAAGAAGTAGGATTTGAAGAAATAATGGGGAGGAAGTTGATTCTCTGGTGAAATTAGCTCCCATCTGAGAGGTACTGGGTGTGAGGAGGAAGCAAGAGATGCCATGTTGAAAACAAGAGATGGTGGGGGGAGCGTCTCAGTGGCTCGCTCGCTCAAGCATCTGACTCTTGGTTTTGGCTCAGGTCATGATCTCAGGGTAGTGAGACTGAGCCCCACATAGGGCTACACACTCAGCGGGACCTCTGCTTGAGATTCTCACTCCCTCTGCCCCTCCCCCCCAAATAAATAAATAAAATCTTAAAGGGATGGGGTGAAAACTTCTGTATTGGAGGAGATCGCCAACCCCCTTCCCTGCTGCGTCCCAAGAAAGCCAAGGGCACTCCCTCCACCCCCTCACCCTCAGAGACTGGGAGTCCTCTCTGGAGAAGCCTAATGGTCCCAGAGAAAAGTTCTCTAGGGACTGATGTATGGGGAGGAGGAGCTCAGCTTCAGTGAAACTCCCCGCCAGTATGAACCCCGGCTCCCATCATTTTCAGCCCCTGTGCCTCGCATTGAAATGTAAGATTTAGAGAAACCTTCACAATGAAAGGCAGAAACCAGAATAAACATCAGACAAACAAACAAACAAACTCAGGAAAAAAAAAACACACAGAGAGAAAAAGCAACACAACCCCACCATTATTATCTTCAGAGAAATAGCGGAAGATATACTGATTAGATCAATAACATAAGAACAGAATGCTGTTTTTAAAATGAAAAAGAGGAACAATCGAGTTCATTGCATCATTGTTTTTGCTGGGTGGGGGTTTGGAGGGGGCTGGGCTCCATCGCTGAGGGAGTGGATGGTGAAGGTGGGGATGTAGAACCAGGGGTCCTGTGGGCAGCTGGAGGTAACAGACCAGACTCCCCAGAAACCATGTGGGTGGATCTTCTTAACCAAGAGTCTCATAACAGCTAAAACACGGAAACAACCCAAATGCCCATCAGCTGATGAATGGATAATACCATTATCCATACTTCCACGCGCTGGAGTATTATCCAGCCATAAAGGGTAAGAAGTGCTGATACATTTCAACGGGGGTGAGTCTTGAGGACTGTAGGGAACGAAAGCACACAAGAAGGTCACATACTGTAGGATTCCATGGATGGGAAATGTCCCCAGTGGGCAAATCCATAGACGGAGAGCAGATGAGTAGTTCAGGGGCAATGAGAAGAAGGGAATGAGGTTTCTTTTCGGGGTGATGAGAATGTTCTGGAATTAGATGGTGGTGCTGGTTGCACAACCTTGTGAATCGAGTAAAAACCATTGAATTGTACACTTTGAAAGAGAAATTTTTTTGAAGATTTTATTTATTTATTTGACAAGAGAGAGACACAGCGAGAGAGGGAACACAAGCAGGGGGAGAGGGAGAGGGAGAAGCAGGCTCTTTGCTGAGCAGGGAGCCCGATGTGGGGCTTGATCCCAGGACCCTGGGACCATGACCGGAGCCGAAGGCAGACGCCTAACGACTGAGCCACCCAGGCGCCCTGAAAGATAAATTTTATGGTGTATGAATTATATCCCAAGAAAATCAATAAATAAACGCGTGCAAATTCTGAGTCAAACAAACAAAAAAATGTCCGTTGAGACAGGAAGAAACAAGAGCTAGAGATAATGCAGAACTATCTGGGTCAGTGTAAGACACGTGCACACAAGACGATACACACCTGGCAGAATCGGGAACAAAGAAAAAGTGACACCCCAAACTCTCTACCAAGGATGGGATTCTTCGCTGGAAGAGAAAAAGCGAATAAACAAAAGGAGAGCACCATTATCTCCGCCCCCATCCCCTGGCCACTCTCCCTTCCCCAAACCCGCCATGCAGTGCGTTGAATGACAGAGGAAGCCAAGGGGAAACTTGTGAACTATTTAGAAAACAGTAAAAGGAACTTTTTTTTTCCCTAAAGATTTTATTTTTAGGTAATCGCTACACCCAATGTGGGGCTCGAACTCACAACCCAGAGATCAAGAGTCACATGGTCTTCCAACTGAGCCAGGCTGGCAGCCCTGAAAAGAACATTACATATAGAAATTCCTAGGATGTCTGGGCGGCTCAGTTGGTTAAGCATCTGCCTTTGGCTCAGGTCATGATCCCAGCGTCCTGGGATCGAGTTCTGCGTCGGGCTCCCTGCTCAGTGAGGAGTCTGCTTCTCCCTCTCCCACTCCCCCTGCTTGTGCTCTCTCTCTCTCTCTCTCTCTGACAAATAAATAAATAAATAAATAAATAAATAAATAAAATTCTTTAAAAAGAAAGAAAGAAAGAAATCCCTGAAACTGATAAAACTAGCCTTGGAGAAATGTCCAGAGCCTTAATTGTCCCATTATTAAAGGAAGCAACCATGAAGGAACCACAGACCTGGCTTCACAAATCAAAGAACAAAAGCAAATGTAGGAAGATGGATTAGAGATGAAAAAACCAAAATGAATCAAATAAAGGAAAAAAGATAATAAACATGTAAGTAAGAAAGATTCTGTGGGAAGACCCACGAACAGATAACCTCTCACAAGCCTGGTTAATTTTAAAAAGTCAGGGCGGAAAAGTAAACAAAATTAGGAGATAAGGTCTCAGTCTAGGTGTAAACAGTAAAATAAGAGATCTCTACATGCAGCTCCGGGCAAAAATTCTGAAAAACCTAGAGGAAATGAATGATTTCTGAGACAAATGCACATTTTGATCACTGACCCAAGGGGAACATCTGATGAGGTCAACTATGCTATGGGAGAATACAGAAAACTCTTCCGATGCATCTATAACTTCATTCTGTGAATTCCATTTCATGACCTCAATTCCAAAGCTCAGCAATGACAGGACAGAAGACTACAGATCAATCGCACTTAGGAACGTAGAAAAATTCTAGGGGCGCCTGGGGGGCTCAGTCGGTTAAGCGTCTGCCTTCAGCTCAGGGCATGATCCCAGGGTCCCGGGATCGAGCCCCGCATCAGGCTCTCTCACTATCTCTTTTGCTATCTCTGTCTCTCCCTCTCAAATAAATAAATAAAATCTTTAAGAAAAAAAAAAGAATGTAGAAAAATTCTAAACATTACCAGATATTGTCATTTGATAGTAATGTACCAAAAGAAAAAGAGCTGTGGGGAGATACAGCTTTATTTCCAGAATTCCAGAGAGGTCCAATAAAAAGCATTCTATCAAATGAAAAAAAACGCATGGTCTTATTAGCATGGACTAAAAAGCATTTGATAAAATTCAGCAGCCATTTCTAATAAAAGTGAAGTAAAATCTAAAAAAAGAAAGAAATTGAGGGGTGCGTGGTTGGCTTAGTTGGAGAGCGAGTCTTGATCTCAGGATTGGGAGTCCGAGCCCCAACGTTGGGTATGGAGATTACTTAAATAAATACACTTAAAAAAATAAAATATAAAAGGAGAAAGAAGTTGCTTAAATGTAATCAAAGCAATTCTCCTAAAATCAGCAGTAAATATTAACCTAAGTGCCACTTAAGAAAAAGGCCAGGGCGCCTGGGTGGCTCAGTTGGTTAAGCGACTGCCTTCGGCTCGGGTCATGATCCTGGAGTCCCGGGATCGAGTCCCGCGTCGGGCTCCCTGCTCGGCGGGGAGTCTGCTTCTCCCTCTGACCCTCTGACCCTCTGACCCTCTGACCCTCTGACCCTCTTCCCTCTCGTGCTTTCTATCTCTCATTCTCTCTCTCTCTCTCAAATAAATAAATAAAATCTTTAAAAAGAAAAAGGCCAATACTCCAACTCTTACTCTCCTTATCTGTGTCTTGGGGAGTCCAACAAATGCAGTAAGACAAGCAAACAATAAGACTAAGACATTTGGAAAGAAGAGATAAGGCGAACTCTGATCAAGTGCTTTTAGCAAGAATTTAGTAAGATGACTGCATAGAATAGAAATACTGTACCAAAACACTGAATTTCTCTAGCATTAAAGACTTGCAAATGAAGGAACACTACATTTACAGATGACAAACTACATGTGAATAAATTTAAGGAAAACAGCACAGACACAATACAGGCAAAATTATAAAATTTCATTGAAAGAGATAAAGCAAGATCTGGAGCAATGGAAAGACACTTTGTTGGGTTGACATGAAACAAATAAAAATTACCCACAATCTAACCTATAAATTTTTTTTTCTTCAAGTTTTTATTTAAATTCCAGTTAGTTAACATACAGTGTAATGTTAGTTTCTGGCATAGAATTTAGTATTCAACACTTGCATACAACAAGCGCTCATCACAGCAAGCGCACTCATTAATCCCCATCACCATTTCCCCCATCCCCCCACCCCCTTGGCTCTGGTCACCATCAGTCTGTTCTCTATAGTTAAGATTCTGTTTCTTGGTTTGCCTCTCTTCCCCCCCATATTCATGTGTTTTGTTTCTTAAATTTATGGCCAACTTTTATTTTATTTTTTTCTAACTTACAAATTTAATGTGATTGCATTTGGCATCCCAACAGAGAAAGAATAATTATTTTTCTTGAAGTGCCAAGACAAGTGTAAAAAAGACTAGGGGGATAATTGAATTGATAAGGTATTAGAATGGAACTAGTTAAGTAGCTCAGTAGAAAAAGAACAGAAATCCAGGAACATATCCCAGCATTTATGAAAATCTATATATGAGGAAAGTGGTATTTTAATTCACGGGGAATAGGGTGATTTATTTTAAAAATGGTGTTGGCCCAATTCTGAACATCCATCTGAAAAAACAAGTAGACCCTTAGTAAAGCCTCTGTTTATTGTTGATATAATAAGCAAAAATATATTCCAGATAGATCCAATACTCAAATATAAAAGAATAAAATTCTTGCTAGGAAATCTAAGTGACTACATACACAATCTGAGGACAAAAGAGAATTTCCTTAGCAGGAAAGGGAACTCTGTGTGGTAAAAGATACCACAAAATTTTGAAGTCAATATATCAGATGACAAAGAGCCTGTATAAATTGAGGAAAAGACAATTCAAATTGAAAAAAAGGGACAAAAAATGTGAATAAGCAGTATACAGAAAAATGAATCCAAGTCACTCAAAATCACATGAAAAGGTGCTCAACAGGGCTGGGAGTCAGAACATTCATACTGAGGTAACAGTGAGATACTGCTTTCTCAAACTGGGAAAAACTTTTAAAAGTGCTAACACTCATGGCTGGTGAGGCTGTGGGGAAAAGTGCCCTCATACATGGTTGGTGGGAATGGGCTCTCCAAAAGGATTTGAATTCTTCACCCTGACAATATTGATTTTGGATACTAATTCCTTCCATTTATGACTTGTAAAAGGCAGCTTCTGAAGAGCAAAAATTTTTATTTTATTTTTTTTAAGATTTTATTCTTAAGTAATCTCTACACCCAATATGGAGCTTGAACTCATGACCCTGAGATCAAGAGTCATATGTTCCGGGCACCTGGGTGGCACAGTGAGTTAAGGATCTGACTCTTGGTTTTGGCTCAGGTAGTAATCTCAGGCTGCTGATCTCAGGGTCATGAGATGGAGCCCCACATTGCTAGCACAGAGTCTGCTTAAGTTTCTCTCTCCCTCTGCCCCTCCCCCACCCCGAGCTCACTCTCTTGCTCTCGTGCTCTCTCTCTCTCAAAGAAATACATAAAACTTAGAAAAAAGAGTTGTATGCTCTACCCACTGAACCAGCAGGTGCCCCCCAAAATTTTAATTTTATTAAAGTTGAACATCCTTTTTTTTTTACTTTAATGGATTAAGCTTTTAATGTTGTATCTAAAAACCTATTGCCAAACCCAAGATCACCTAGATTTTTTCCCATGTTTCCTTCTAGAAGTTTTATAGATTTTCATTTTACAACAAAGTCTATGATCAGTGTGTGTGTGTGATAAAATATATATAATATACAATTTACTATTTTAACCATTTGCAAGTGTACAACTCAGTGGCATCTAGAACATTCACAATGCTGTGCAACCACACAACCGTTTATTCCCAGAACTTTTCATCATCCCAAACAGAAATGGTACTCATTAAATAATAACTCTCCACTCTCCTCCCCCTCAGCTCCTGGTAACCTGGATTCTCCTTTCTCTCTCCGAATTTGCTAATTCGAGGTACCTCATTATGATCCATTTTGGGTTCACTGTTGTGAAAGGTGCAAGGTGTGTGCCTAGACTCATTTTTGTGCCTATGGACATCCAGTTCTTCCAGCACCCTCTGTTGAAAGGACTGCTTCTTTGTCAAAGATCAATTGACTTTACCTGTGGAGATCTATTTCTGGGCTTTCTGTTCGGCTTCACTGATCTATTTGCCTGTTCTTTTGCCAACACCATGGTCCTTATTACTGTAGCTTTATAGAAAGTCTTGACATTGGGTACTATCAGTCCTCTGACTTTGTTCTTCAGTACTGTGTTGGCTAGTCTAGGTCTTTGCCTTTCTCTATAAACTTTGGAATCCATTTGTTGATATCAAGGACCTGACAAAATCTATTAAAATTAAAAACACACGAATCCTTCACCTAACATCTCACTCCTCGAAATCTTTCCCTTAGAAATAGAATCTTTAGCACATGTAGGCATAGGTATAAAAATATCTATTGCAACGGTTTTTTGTCTCTTTTTCTTTTTGGTAGTGGAGGGAATAAAACCTGTAAACCTAGTGGAGACTAGTCCATGGGGATGGGGTTGAATAAATTATGGTTTATCCACACCATGGAAGATTATTAAGAAATTAAAAGGCGTGAATTAGGACCTTAGCAGGGGGTCTGAGCAGTTTCCATAGATACCTTGGGTAAAAAAGTGTATCCAATATGATTACATATTTATATGACCCCCCAACTCTATTTTTGGTCTATGAATATGGACTTTTACTCAGTGAGCAAGAACAGCCTGGTCAGAAACACTGTAGATGGTTAACTGGAAGGATGACCAATACAAGAAGAAACGAGAGAAAAAGAAGGTAATTTGCTCCCTTACAACAGTTAAAAATAGTAACTTCTCTCTAAAGTCCGTTCCAGCTGATAGAAATATAAACAACCCATGTATACAGTCTTACATTACAAGAAATTAAAGGGGCGTCTGGCTGGCTCAGTCAGAAGAGCATGTGACTTTGATCTCGTGGTTGTGAGTTCGAGCCCCATGTTGGATGTAGAGATTACTAAAAAAACAAACTTAAAAAACAGTAAAAAGATACTGAGGAGACTTTAATAATGTAACTGATTTAGCCCAGTGTGCCCCAAATATCATCATTTCAATATGTCACCGATATTTTAAAAAGCATTAATGGGGCATGTTACATTCTTTTCCTCTTATGAAGCCTTCGGAATCTGGTGTGTATTTTTACACTTACATTTGGGTTCGGACTGGCCACATTTCAAGAGCTCACGTGCCACCTATGGCCAGTAGCCCCCACCATCTGCACAGTGCCGCTTTTGAAGATAATCCATAGGAAGACTCGAGTGCCCCCTAGCGGCAGATTCGATTAAGACCGCCCTTCTTGGCAACTTCATCCTCAAATTTAAATGAGATTACGGGGCTCCCTGCCTGGAACCTTCCATGGCTGCCTGCTGCCTTCAGGTTCTGCCCTTGGGCTTCATGCCTTTGTCTAGGATTATTGGGGGAACTCAATGCGATAATAAATGTAAAACACCTGGCACACAGTAGATGCCTGATAGATGTTGATCAAACTAATGGCATCCTGGAAGTTTGGGGGACGGGGCAGGAAGTTGCAAGGAGAGACTCTGACAGCAGCTGGGGGTGGATGGGACCATCGGGAGACAGGCTGGGCATATCCCAGAACCCCAGAGGGATGGGTGCAGATGGCAGAGCTAAGGGTGGGTGCCCAGGACTGACGTCCCCTAGCAGGACTACCCCACACCTGGCCCAGTGGTCCCAGTCATTGCAGAGCCTACTTGTGATCACCCTCTGCAAAAAGCCCTTGATGGCTCCCTACTGACCTTAAAATATTAAGGACGTCCCCACAGAGCACCCCTCCCTCCACTCTCCCTTGTTCCGTGCGCTCTAGCACCACAAACTCACCCAGGGTCTTTGCTGATGCTGTTCCCTCTTGATGGGATGCTCTACCCTTCCTTTCTCTCAATTTAACTCCTTGTCTGGCCAATCTCAGAGCAAGTGTCACTGCCTTAGAGAAGCCTCTACCCCCATCCCAGCCTAAGTCGGGTCCTGGGGCACCAGGCACCTCCCTTCTGTGGCACTTACTGCTACTAGAATGTGAATTCCAGGAATCTGTGCTTTGTTTGCTGCTCTATCCACCCCCTAACCCACAGCACCTAGAACAGTGCCTGGTATATAGTAGGCACTCAATGAATGTCAGTTGAATGCATGTCCCCCAGGCTCTACAGGAGGTCAGGGTCTGAGTCTATTTCTGCTTGCCCTCCTGTCATCAGTGCCTGGTACGCAGTAAGCGATCAATAAATGTTCGTTGCAGAAAGAAATGCTGACCCCAGTCCTGGATCACTGGTCACCTGTGTCCTGGGTTGGCCATGTGGACACTGCACATTTCCACCTGCTCGATTGCACCTGATTTTTGTAGGAAAAAGACCAAAAGAGAGATTTTCTTTCCCATTTTGAAGAGGAGGGAACCAAGGTCTGCAGGTCGAGAGGCACAGCTCGGACACGCAGCTCGGACGCCATGTCTTGCTCATTCCTCGGTGCTAATGCTGTGGTTTCTTCTCCATCAGGGAAGCTCACTGCGGTAGGCTAAGTAACGCACCCCCCAAAGATGTCCACATCCTAATCCCTGGAACCTGTGAATAGGTTACCCAGGACAGAAACACACTTGCCGATGGGATTCAGTTAAGGATCTGGAGAAGGGCGTAGATCCTGGATTACCTGGGGGTCCAATGTCGTCACAAGGGTCCTCAGAACCAGGAGGCGGGCGTGAGAGAGAGATTGGAAGGCGCTATGCTGCTGGCTTTGAAGATGGAGGAAGGGGCCCGATTCTAGGAGTGCAGGCAGCTTCTAGAAGGTGGAAAATGCAAGGAAAGGGATTGTCCCCTGGAGTCTCCAGAAGGATCGCAGTCCTAAGGACATCTTGATGTTAGCCCAGTGAATGCCCTTTCAGACTTCTGACTTCCAGAACGGTAAGATAATAAATTTGTGTTTCCTTAAAGCCGCCAAGCTTGCCACAGCTGCCATAGGAAACTTACAGACCCTTCAACCTGAGGGGGAGATTCCTGCAGGTCCACAGGCAGAAGGCATCAGACAGGTGCCGCACGACTGTCCGCTCGGCATTCAAAGCCCCGTGTTGTGGGTACAACCAGCCCTGTGGCTCCAACTGCCTCCAAGAAACCAGTGGCCAAGTCTGCCCTCCCTGGCGGCCGAGATTATAACTTTGGAGATGCGACAGAACTGTCAAAAGTACAGGAAATGTGTGATGTGTGAAATGGCCACCAGCAACTATTTGTCCTAGAGCTGCATAAACATCCAGACTTTTTTTCTCCAACAAGAGAGAAAACAAAAACTGAGAAAAATTCTGAGCCCTCAGTGAACTGGCATGACTCCATGTTTCTGGGGCTGCCGTGGGGATGAGACTGGCCAGCCCCACTTCTCCAGCGGCAGAGGCCCCAGGTAGGGAAGGAGCCTCAGGTAGGGAAGGATGCTGTGTCAGACAAGGCTTGGAGGAGCCCAGAGGTGAGACTGTGGCCTCCACATTTTTAAAAAGGATTTTGCTTGGGGCGCCTGGGTGGCTCAGTTGGTTGGGCGACTGCCTTCGGCTCGGGTCATGATCCTGGAGTCCCGGGATCGAGTCCCACATCAGGCTCCCTGCTCGGTGGGGAGTCTGCTCCTCCCTCTGACCCTCCCCCCTCTCACGCTCTATCTCATTCTCTCTCTCAAATAAATAAATAAAATATTAAAAAAAAGATTTTGCTTATTTATTTGTCAGAGAGAGAGAGAGCACAAGCAGGGGGAGCGGCAGGCAGAGGGAGAAGCAGGCTCCCCACTGAGCAGGGAGCCTGATGAGGGACTTGATCCCAAGACCCTGGGACCATGACCCGAGCCAAAGGCAGACACTTAACCAACTGAGCCACCCAGGTGTCCCTGCATTTTTTTTAAACATTGTGATGAAATACATATAACCTAAAATTTACCATCTTACCCACTTTTTAAATTCTTACAATTATCCCCCAACTTTATTGAGGAATAATTGACAAATATAATCGTATTTATTTAAAGTGTACCATGTGATGATTCGATATACATAAACATTATGGAATGGTTACTTAACATTATTGTGCAACCATCCCCACCACCCATTTCCCGAACTTTTCTCATCTTCCCAAAATGAAGCTCTGTCTTCATGAAACACTGAGGCCTTCTCCCCCTGACCCCCAGCCCCTGGCTCCCACCATCTACTTCCTGTCTCTGTGGATCTGACTCCTCTAGGGACCTCATAGAAGTGGAATCCTACAGGAGCTGTCCTTTTGTGTTTGGGTTATTTCACTGAGTATAATGCCCTCAAAGTTCATCCACGTTATAAAATGTGTCAAAATTTCCTTCCCTTTTTGCCGAATCATTTTCCGTTCTATGGATGGACCACATTTTGTTCACCCGTTCACCTGTCAGTGGACACTTGGGTTGCTTCCACCTTTTGGCTATTGTGAATCGTGTTGCCAGGAACATGGGTGTTCCCATATCTGTTCAAGTTCTTGCTTTCAGTTCTCTTGGGTATAGACCCAGGAGTGCAACTGCTGGATCATGAACGATACTTCACTGTTTGAGGACCCGCCATACTGTTTTCTACAGCCACTGCACCATACACATTCCCACTAGCCATGCACAAGGCTCCAACTTCTTCTCATCCTCGCCAGCACTGGGCATTTTCCTTGGTTCTTATCACTGCCTTCTTAGTGGGATTGAGGTGGTATTTTCTTGGCATCACCCCTGCCCGCCTCCCAACAGTGCGGAGTGGTTGTCCGTCGCCTTCTAGCTTTTGGACTTCATCTTCTACGTCATGACATTCCAGATTTGGCAGGTGCATGTCCCTTCTCCGGGGTGTGTCATGGGGGGGAGTCTGAGACCTTTGGAGACACAGGTCTGCTTTCAGCTCGGGAAACGTTTGCCCGTTACTGTTCCACGGCTCTGTCTGCTTTGTCTGTCATGGGAGTGTTGGGAGGTCCTTCCCACTTGGAGGTCCCTGCCTCGGACCTCGATGGGTCTTTGCAGGGTGGCCTTACTTCCACCAGTCCCCCTGGCTGGCAGCCTGGCATCAGCAGTGACCATCCTTCCTTCCCCTGGGCTGAGTGACGGCTCGACCACGGGATGGCTAAGCCTTGTCTGCAGCCCCAAGATGACTCCTAATCCTCTCTGCAGAGCTCCTTGTCATGCCCCGTGGACATGCTGTTCCCGTCCTCCCTGTCACTCTGGCTTCTTAGCAGTCCCCTGGGACAGTGGTCCCAGGTGCCTTTTGGGCTTCTGCTCCCCGCTGGTGGATCCTTTTGGGAGTTGTCATCTTCCAGGCGTCTCTACTCTGTTCATTGTTCCTTCAGCAGACAGGCTGGTGGTTGGGTGGAAGGTGACAATGGTAATTATCGAAGCCGAACAATGAATCCAGGGGGGTTCACCCCGCTGTCTATATATTCGCTCTACTTTTGCATATGTTTGACATTTTCCATAACAACAAGATTTCTAAAAAGCCTGCATGGTCTCTAGTGTGAGGTGACACCTGTACCAGGCTATTTCCTGAAATGCTGTCTGAAATTACAAAAGGTTCAACACCTGCATGTGCATCAGTAGGTGACTAACTAAAAAAATGACAGTTCAGCTCATCCATGGAGTCCCCTATAGACATAAAAAAGGATGAGCAAGTTCTCTTCAAACTGACACAGAAATAGGACCAAGATGTCTTAAGAAGTGAAAAGAGTAGGGGCGCCTGGCTGGCTCAGTCAGTGGAGCGTGTGACTCTTGATCTCGGTGTTGTGAGTTCGAGCCCCATGTTGGGTGTAGAGATGACTTAAAAATAAAATCTTAAAAAAAAAAGTGAAAAGAGCAAGTATATTCATTGCAGCACTATTCATGACCATCAAAAGGTGGAAACAACTCAAATGTCTGTCAAATGATGAATGGACATGCAGACTGTGGTCCATCCATACGACAGAATATCATTCAGTCATTAGAAGAAACAAAACAACCATATTTGCTGCAATGTGGATGAACCTCGAAATCATTCTGTAGAGGGAAAGAAACAAGATGAAAAGACTACATTTTGTATGATTCCATTCTTTTTTTTTAATTTTGATTTTTTTTTTAAGTAGGCTCTAATGCCTAGTGTGGAGCTCAACACAGAGCTTGAACCCATGACCTTATAATATCAAGACCTGAGCTGAGATCAAGAGTCCAACATTTAACCGACTGAGCCACCCAGGCGCCTCTACAATTTTATTTTTAAGTCATCTCTACACCCAATGTGGGGCTTGAACTCATGGTATCAAGAGTTGCTTGCTCCACTGACCGAGCCGGCCAGGAGCCCCCAAAATGGTTAATTGTATGTTACGTGAATTGTACCTTAATTTTTAAATAAAACCAGTTTAAAAAAAAAAGCTAACTTACTGAGTTTAGTTTACAAGTAAAATAAGTTTTTACAAAGAGGAAAAAAATCAAGGATGAACAATGTATATAGGTGCTAACATTTGTTTATTGTTAGAGAAAAAAGAATAGATGTATATGTACCAGAGACACACGGGACTCTGCTACCTTCCCTGGCCCAGCAGACTGAGGTATGGTGCTTTGTGGCCTGAGTTCAAATCCGTCTGTGTTCTTTACTGGCTGGGGGGCTGGGGTGAGGGACTTGGGGACTCTGTGCCTCAGTTTCCCCACCTGTGCAATGGGAAAGATAGCAAAGCCGCCTCGGGGGTCTGTTATGAGGGTCTAGCCCGGCACACAGTGAGCACTCCATGAATTGCGGGGTCTTGTCATGTCCAGAGAACCGGATGGGGAAGCCCTCAGGGTCCAGCTGATCTCTCTGCTCCTCGTGGCCTGCGTCCGACCTCCTCTGGGCCTTCCCCTGGACCTCAAGGACCCACCCCCCCCCCAGCCTCATTCCCAGGCATCTGGCCAAACTCCCCTCCCATGTGCTCCATCCTCCCTGGCTCAGCTGCTTCCTGTGCTCAGACAAAGGGAGCTCTGTCCCCAGGCCACCCGGCCTGGGCAGGCGCAGCGCGCCACACAGCACAGACTGCAGACACCCCCCGGCATGTGTGTTTGTCCCCAGTCCTGGCCCTGTGCTCTTGGCCATGCTCTGCCCTCCCTGTCTCCATCCCTTCCTCAGGGCCCCGGGCTAATGGACAAGGGGGGGTGTCTCCTGGCCCAGGACACACACAGTGGTGTCATGTCTGCAGGAGAGGACTTCAGGACTGCATGCAAAATCATGGGGGAGGGGTGGGGTCCACGTGGGAAGAAAGAGTGGAGCTGGAATGACTCAGACCTTCCATCATGACCTCAACAGGGGACAGCAGTGTGGGGTGCTCAGGGTAACAGGGACAGGTGACAATTAATAGGAGCTGGGAGTGAAGGACAGACAGCGTGACAGCAACAGGTGGCCAAAAGGAGACAGGCTGACAGTGACAGATGACACTGTAATAGAAGAGCCCCCCTGGGGGTTGGTGTGCTCTTGGTAGGAAGGCTGGGATCTGGGGATAAAGGACAATGAGACAGTGCGTGAAAATGACAGGCGGCAGTGGGGTGGCAGCACGGCTGTGAGAGATGACAATGTTAAGACAGTCTCTGCTGGTGATGGACAGCAGGAAGATGTCGGGAGGTGTGACAGGAACAGGGCCGATGACAAGTTAGGAGCACACAGAGTACAGGACCTTTGCCATCGACTTGGCCATCAGGTGACGCAAGTGATCTTTCCCTGGGTCTGGGAAATGCACCCCCCGTGAGACAGAGCCCACGACAGGACCTCTAGACACTGGATCCCGTATTCCCGGCCCCCTCACAGCACGGTAGGGACACACCTCTCCACACCCCTCCCCCCAGGCACCCCTGCCCCCAAATTTGACAGGTGCTGGTGTTGGAAGAGGTGGGAGCCCCCTGGACTCCGTTTTGCTGAGGGTGGCCCTGATTTCCAGCGTCTGGGATCATTAAGCAACATCTGAGCCCCGGGGAGTAGAGGGGGAATGGAAGGTATCTCTGTGGAACCAGATCTGTGGGCAACTGGGGAGTCATTTCGCTGGCTGCAGCCTCCTCTGCGGAGGGATCTCCGGGCAACCAAGAGCCCTTTCTGTGGAGGATGATTTCTGTCGCTTGCAGTTTCAAAACCCTGGCACTCTGGGTGCTGGTACAATCGTTAGCTGGTAACAATTGTCACAGCAACAAGGTGAAGGTGTAAAGATGACAACATGGATGTGACAGGCAGCAGAGTAAACAGAAAACAGCACGGTGTTCCATCGATGGGTGACAATGAGCGGATGACAGCAGTGGGTGACAGGTGACCTTGTAATAGGGACTTGGGGATCCTGCACTATTGACAGGGAGATTGTGACATGCTCTGCCCTTACAACAGTGTCCGCAGTGTCGCGGTGGCACTGGGATGCTGGGGGGCAGGTGAGAACCTAGACGGCCCTTCAGGACAGTGTGATGTAATGGAGTGACAGTAGAGGTAACAGAAAGATCCAGGCAGGGGTGCCACTGGAAAGCAGGATGGCGTGGCAGTCGTGGGGGGGAGGGGGACACATTGACAAGGTGCACTTGCTCTTTGCTGTTATTGAGAACTTCCATTCAGCTCCCCACCTCCTCTGGCTCACCAAACCCTGTGGATTCCTTGTCCACGGCTTCCAGAGAGCAGATGGTGAGAATTCTAGAACTGAACCACTGCCCGATCCACCAGATTTCCTGTGGGCTTAGCCATCGACGACGCTTCAGCAACACTGCCTTCCTGGTAGGGCACTGCTCCTCCCCACCTTCTGCATATGTTCTGGGCTGTTTCTGGGGCCCACGGTGCCTATCCCCGTGCCCATGTGAGACACACCTGTTAGCTGAAGAGAAGACCAGGGTGCGCCCCGGCAAAGGAGCCTGGGGAGGGGTGACAGAAGTGTGCCCAGAAGCTGGCTCATCCGTGACAGTCCCTGGGTCCTCCCACACTAGAATCCCACCTGTTGGTGCTGTTCCGGTTGGTCCTGGGGTTCCTACCCTGGCCCACCCTCCCCTGGAAAACCCATCCCTGGCTGCTCCCAGACCCGGTTCTAACCCCCACAGCGCAGCCTCTGGAGTGATTCTCCTTCCTGGAAACCCCGCCATGTAGGGGGAGCCTCCGGGGGGGGGGGCTCCTGGCTTCTGCTTACCTGGCCAGATTCCCTCTTTCCCTCTCTCCCTTTCTCTGCTCCCCCAAAGCTCCAGCCTCATTCAATTCCTGCATTTTCCACACCTTCTTGTTTCTTGGCCTTTGCCTGAGCTGTTTCCTCTGCTTGCCCTTCCCTCCCTCTTCTGATGTGCTCCTTTCTCCTGAACCCTCAAGCCTCCCATCGCCAAACAGAATGCTCCTTTCCTCCGCTCCCCCACCCCGGGAGTCCCTCTCTCCAGTCCAGGAGTGTTGGAGTCCAGGTCTGTCTGCTGGCACCCACATTGGGAGATTATGAGTATCTCCCTCATAGGGTTTTTAGTTATTGAATGAAATAGTGTGTATGACACCGTTAGCACCAAGCCTGGCATAAAAGCATTGAATAAATATTAGCTCCAATTATTTTTACTATTTATTTATTACATTCCAGAAGTGCTGTGATGGAGACACGATCAACACAATCAGCTTTGGGAATTCAATAGGGTACACTAACAATTTGGGAGTGGGGAGGGGCTTTTTAAAAAAAATTAAAAAAAACCTTTTTAAGATGGTATTTATTTGAGAGAGAGAGAGAAAGTGCATGAGGAAGGGGAGGGGCAAAGGGAGAGGGAGAGGCAGGCTACCTGCTGAGCAGGGAGCTCAATGGGGGGCTCAATCCCAGGACCCCCAGAACATGACCTGAGCAGAAGGCAGATGCCCAACCAACTGAGCCACCCAGGTGCCCTGGGGAGGGGCTTTTAGGAACTGGGCTTTGTCAGGTGCATAGGAGTTTGCTGAGTGGAATAACTAAGTTTCAGGTCCAACAAACAGCTCAGACTTGATCCCCACCCTAAGGGTCACTGGTGGTGTCTGTTCTTAAAGGTAATAAAGTGGTGGGTGGAACTTAAAATTTTCACTTCCAGTATATAGTACAAATTGGCAGCTAAAATTCTGAGGTTCAGAAAGTCTAGACCTTTTGGATTCTTAAACTCTTCATTTTGAGAATCAGACGAAAAATGTGGACCTTCTCCCCAGGAAGGCATCTTTGCCCAATGTTTTGACTACTTTCTTAGGGGCCTCCGGGTCTTAGTCCAGTTATGAACCCAGGCTCCAGGCGCCGCCAGGTGAGTTCCCAACGTCACTCTTGGAATTCTCTTTGCCGGAGGGAAGGGGAGGCGGCTTGAGAGGACGGAGGAGGGCCTCCTAGGTGAGTCCCGGGAACTCCTGGCCCTGGCTTTCTTCCCGGCCGCCCCAAATCGGAGCCCCATTCCTATCCGAAAGCGCGGTCCCCGCAGCCCCCCCTCCCTCCTCCAAGCGCCCTGAGGCCCCCCTACCCCACCCCCCCATTCCCCACTCCCCCACCACCGTCCAGCGTCTCAGCCCGGGCCTGAGCTCTGTGTCCCCCCCCCCCCTCCCGTTTCTCCAACCCCTCCGAGTCTCACCCGCAGCCCGGGCCCTCCCCCAGCTCCAGCCCCTCCCCCAGTCCCGATAGGAGCCCCCGGCCCCCGCCCCGGGAGCTTCGAGGTGTAAACGCGCCCTCCCCCAACTCCTCCCGCCCCCAACTACCCCCCACCCCCACCCCGAGCGGCGGCTCCGGGCTGCGATCGCGGCGGGGTCGGCCTCTCGGTTCGCGTTCCAGCCCCGGGCGCCCGGCATGGCGCGAGCCAACCCACCAGCGCGGAGCCCCGCGTCCGCTCGCCGTGCCTGCGTCCACGCGCGCCGGCTCGCAGGTCGGTGAAGCGCGGGGCCCGCGGCGGGGCGCGAGCGGGGACGGCGGGGCGGGGGAGGCCGGGGCGGGGGAGGGGGAGGGGATTCCTTTGTTCGCGGCCGCAGCCCCGGGCCCACCCGCTCTCTTCTCGGCGCGGGACTGGGGCGCCGGCACCCGCGCGGGCGCGGGCGGCCGTAGGACCCGACCCGCAGGTGAGGGCGGAGCCGAGCGTGGTCGCGGCCCCGGGGGGACCTCGCTCCTCGGCCCTGCCCGGGTGGAGAGCGCGGCCCGCGGGCCCCGTGCTCGTCCGCGGAGCCCGAGACCGCTCGCTTCCCGCCCGCGCCGCCGCGCACGCCTTCCCCGCTCATTCATTCGAGCACCTCCCGGGTGCGGGGCGCGGAGGCGGGGCGGGGGGGCGGTTGCCGGGTCAGGCCAGGCCAGGGCCCCCGGAGGCTGGGGGAGGCGGGGAGGGAGGCTGCCTGGAGAAGGCGTCCTCGGGACGCAGGCTGGCGTGGAGTAGCTTGGAAGCAAGAAGGGGGTGTCCCTCCCCAACCAGGCCGACTCTTCTCCGCCTCTCCGCCAAAGTTGACAAGGGTCTCTTCCTTCCCCAAGGACCTTGGGACCACCTGGTCAGGCTCTTCTGTCACCCCAAGGCCCAGAGAGGGGCAGCCACCTGCCCAATGGCACAGAGCATATTCCCTGCCCGTTCCCTACCTGGGCCCAATTCTTCTCCCTGGTCTGGAAAGTAGGACCTGAAAGGCCCCCCGCCCTCCGCCCCACCAAGGCCATTTATTTTACCTTCTGTCCTCCAAATATCCAGCTTCCTTCCTCCTCCCCTTCACGTGGTCATCTCCCACACCAGGAGTGGCCCTGTCTCCGTCTCCTCCCTCCCATTCTTCAGGTCCTGGAGAGAACCAGCCACCTCCTGGGGAGGGGCACCCCCACCCTCCTCCCCTCCCTCCTCCCCTCCCTCCCTGATGCCTAGGCTTCAGCACTCACCCACCGCCAGCCCCTCACTAACTGCGTGATGGCCTTAGTTTGCTTATCTGAGAAATGGGCACAAAAGCTATCCCTTCCCTGCTGGGTGGAGGGAGTGCCCCACCTAGAATGTGCACCTGCCACCTATCTCCCCACCCATCCCATCCCCCCTCTGCCCGCCCAGCCAGAATTCTGGGAGTCTCCTCAATGCCTCCTGCCTCCTTTGGAACCAGCCTCCAGCTCCTGGTGACTCCACCACCTCATTATCCCTCGAATTCTGTCCTCTCCCCGCTCACCTGGACCCCTGCCCCAACCTCCTGACTTGCATGCTTCCTCCTGGGCTCCTGCGAGCCTTTGCACACTCCAAACACCCGTTCTACTGTTGTTCCTCCTGCTTCAAGCCCTTTAAGGGCTCTCCATCCCCTAGATCTACAAGTAGAAGCTCCACCACACAGTGCACTCGGTTGCGACACCGACCCTGCCTGTCCTCTCTCCCTCTGCTCTCACTGTGCACTCTGCCCCAGCACCCTTCTCTTGGCTAACTCCATCTCTGAGACATCACACCTCCTCCAAGAAGCCTGCTCTGATTGTTCAACTGCTTCTGGGTCAGGGCTGGATGCCTGCCTGGGCTCCAGTAGCCCCCCACCACCACCTCCCTGGGCTTCCTCCCTCCCTCCGCCCCCCCCCCCCCCCCCCGTTTCCCCCAGCCCCACAGCCAACCCAGTGCTTCTGGTTCTGGGTAGTCCGTGGCCAAGGGCTTCTGCTGGGGTTGACTCTGCTTCCTCTCTGCAGCCTGTGAGGGACACATCATGGTTCTGAAAGGTCTGTGCTTGGCAAGGAGAGGGGCTGGTGCTTTCACCATGGCCTGGGGCCCCCTGGCTCGACTCCTGCTGGCCTGGACGGCCCTGTTGTGCGTGGCGGGAGTCCAGGGCCGTTGGGACAGGGCCTTGGAGTCTGCAGGTCCCGGACGTGTGCGCAGGCGTGGCAGCCCTGGCATCTTGCAGGGGTGCGTGGTACCAGGCATGTGGAGAGGCCCTGGGGTGTGGGCAGGGCTGGGCTGGGCTGTCCTGCTGGGGGGGGGGGGAGCGAGGCCCAGGGAACGTCCCGCAGGGCAGGGGCTCACCAGCTGTGCCATGCTTTCCCGAAGGCCCAATGTGTGCGGCTCCCGTTTCCACACCTACTGCTGCCCCGGCTGGAGGACATTGCCAGGCGGGAACCAGTGTGTCGTTCGTGAGTGCCGCTGCCACCTGGAGGTGGGGGGCTCAGGCAGGGGACGCCGGGGCAGCTCTCTGACCTGCTGGCCTTCCAGCCCTGCTTCCGCGTGGACTTGGCCAGGGGCGTCAGGCTGAACTACAGGATTGGCCCTTGCCTGTACTCGGGCTCCCAGGCCACCTGCCATGTTCATGTCCATTGCCTTACTACCTCCCCGTCTCTCTGCCTGCCTGTCTCTCCCCCATCTCTGTCTGTATCTCTCTGCAGTCTGTACCCGCCACCTCGGGGTTCTCAAATCTGGCTCCCCTCCCAGGAGAGCCCTCCAGCCCAACACCACAGTCACCGACCCAGCATCTCCAGCTTCTGTCCTTGCTGCTCAGCACTTCTGGCCCAAAGAGCCCGTCTCCTGATGGCTCCAGCAGAAACCCAGAGCCTTGCCTGGGCACTGATGGGGTGGGGAGGGCGCAGGACTCAGGTCCTGGCCCTGACTGTCACCTGCTCTGCCCCTGCCAGCCGTCTGTAGGCACGCCTGCGGCGAGGGCTTCTGCTCCCGACCCAACCTGTGTGCCTGTGCTGATGGGCAGCTGGCCCCCAGCTGCGGGGTGAGCCGAGGTGAGCGGGGGCCAGGGGAGATGGCCCCCAGGGACCGGAGGAGAAGGTTAGAGTCTTCCGGATGCCACTGGGGGCGCAGGCTGGTTTTGCCGCAGGACTGAAGGGACCCGAGCTGGGCCACACAAACCTAGTCCTGCTGCTGTTCACGCGCCTCGTGGCACTCGTCACTTTACCATGTGTCCCTCCTCCCCGTCCTTAGGGTCGGGGTGCAGCGTGAGCTGCATGAATGGGGGCAGCTGCCGAGGGGAGTCCTGCCTGTGCCAGAGGGGCTACAGAGGCACTGTGTGTGGGCAGCGTGAGTATCCCCCGTGGACGCCGGGGCCCGGGATCCCAGACGGTGGGTCTCTGCTGCCACCTGCCCCCCACCCACGGGTCACTCTTCTGGGACCAGGGTTTGGAGGGACGTACTCACCGTCACAGTCTTATCATTGGGTCTGGGCCCGATGGTGGGGATTCCTGGGTGAAGATGGGCTTTTCTGGGCCCCAGCTCCGTCTGCTGCTGGGGGAGCTCAGGCCAGCCTCCCTTGGTCCTCCGCAGCTGTCTGCGACCGTGGTTGCCACAACGGGGGCCGCTGCATCGGACCCAACCACTGTGCCTGTGTGTATGGCTTCATGGGGCCTCAGTGTGAGAGAGGTACCAAGCTGGGCATGGGGGTAGGGGCCTGGGTGGATGGAGGGGGGCTTCTTGGCAGCCCCTGAGATGTAGCCAGGTCCTGGGAAGCTCCAGCTGGCCTCTTTGCTGCTGTCTCTGATGCTGTGAAGGGCAGAGAAACTGTTGCTCCGGGGAAGGGCGTCAGGGAGGGCTTCCTGGAGGAAGTGCTAGGTCAGAGTTCATGAGAGGAGCAAGCCCCCTTTTATTGCAACCCCTCACTGTCAGAATACTCCCATGGCTGAGGTGGGTGGGGTCACCTGTCGGGAGCCTTTGGCCAAACCTTAGATGACAGAAGCAACGGTGTTTTATGGAAAGTTGATGCGGGGGAGTTGGAAACAGCTGGGCACCCAGGCCCCGGGCTGCCCCCCGTGTGGGCCCGAAGCTGAGCGGAAGTTGAGGGAGGGCGGGCTCAGGGTGCAGAGAATGCACGGAGCCCATGGGAAGCTGGGAAGGAGAAAGCCAACCAGAGCAGGCAGCATGGGGCATGCCCAGGCGGTGAGGCTGGTGGGCTTTCAACTGTGAGAGCCGTCGGACTGCCCCGTGTGGCCCGGGAGTCCAGGCCGGCGGAGGTGGGCAGGGTCTGGGATGACCCCGGCGTTGGGAGGTGCTGCCGGGGGAGGAGGCCCATCTGTGGCTGAAGCCGGGGCGGAGAGGGTGTAGCAATGAGTCAGAAGCTGGGACTGCCGAGGGTTACCTCGGCATGAGGGGGGTTGCTTTTAGGAATTTGGGCTGACCCGAAGGGGAACAGCTCGGGGTGGCTGAAGGGGAGGGAGGGTCAGTGGGGACGGTGAGAGAGGGGAGGCCTGAGTGGGTGGTGGCTGGTGAGCGCCCCCAGAGAGGCAGGAGCGAGGGGGATTCTGGGTGAATTAGGTGAGATCCTGGAGTTGTTTTGGCTTAGGGGAGGCAGGACCACTATGGATTTCTGTGCAGCAACTCCACACGGGTCTAGGGGGCTGGCTTTGGCTTCTCCTTCTGGGAGGGGCTTCCCTTGGTCCAGTGCCAGCCCCTTGACTGGAACCATCTGGAGGATAGAGCCAGGAAGCCACATCTGAGCCTGTGTACAGAGATGGGGCCACTGATGAAACCCCTTTCGGCTGGGGTCAGGGTTCAGGGGTGTAGTGTTGTGGGTCCAGAGCCTTCGGGCTGATGCTGGGTCCCTCCTTGAATCTGGGAGATTTGGCAGGGCCA
Organism: Zalophus californianus; assembly: GCF_009762305.2. Lineage (NCBI taxonomy): Eukaryota > Metazoa > Chordata > Mammalia > Carnivora > Otariidae > Zalophus > Zalophus californianus. The sequence goes on from NC_045595.1 coordinate 5,685,870, forward strand.
GACACACGCTCACGGAAGAGACAGGCGCTCCTGCTGGGTATCTGTGGTCTCTGCCCAGACCTGAGGGGAGGGTGGGCCTGGGGGGAATGGTCGGATTCTCCCCATGTGCCCTGCGCTTTGTGAGCTTGGAGGTCCTGGCCTCTTTTTTGGAGGCTGGTTGGAGAGCGCTTTGGGGAGGAAGGGGTTTTGAAGAGTGAATGGGAGTTTGTCCCGTAGGGATGGGCAACAGCGTGAAGGCAGCTGTGTTGGTATTAGGGAGGCTGGGAAGGAGGCTGTGGGCTGCAGGGATGGAGAAGCAGAAGGCTCTGGGGTGGGGAGGCAGCTTGAGGCCAGCTGCCCAAACCCATCTGTCTTCCAGACTACCGGACGGGTCCCTGCTTTGGCCAAGTGGGCGCTGAGGGCTGCCAGCACCAGCTCACGGGCCTCGTGTGCACTAAGGCTCTCTGCTGTGCTACTGTGGGCCGTGCCTGGGGCCTCCCGTGCGAGCTCTGTCCGGCACAGCCACACCCCTGCCGCCGAGGCTTCATTCCCAATATCCGCACAGGGGCCTGCCAAGGTAAGGGAGTCAGCGAGCAGGGACGAAGGTGCTGGGAGCCAGGGCTGAGTGGGAGCCCTTGCGGTCTTGGCTCTTCCCTCCGATAGGCCTGTCATCCCCTTGCAGATGTGGACGAGTGCCAGGCTGTCCCAGGCCTGTGCCAGGGGGGCGGCTGCATCAACACTGTGGGCTCCTTCGAGTGCCGCTGCCGGACGGGACACCGGCTCAGTGAGAACAGTGCCAAGTGTGAAGGTGGGTGACGGGGAGGCTGACGAGGAGGGACCTCCTCTGTGCTCTGGGCAGCTCAAGCTCCCTGGAAGGAGGAGGAAGAGGAGGGGTTAGAGCTGGTGGCGGACCCACTTCTGACCGGCATCCGGTCTACACAGATGTGGACGAGTGTCTCAGCGTGCCGGGCCTCTGCTCTGGGGGCGACTGCACCAACACCGTTGGGAGCTTTGTGTGCACCTGTCCCCCTGGGTTTGCCAGCAGCCTGGACGGCTCCCGCTGCCTGGGTGAGCTGGGGCCTGAAGGGGGCTGGAGGGACAGAGGGCGGTTAGGAGACAGGCTCCTTGCTCATCCATCTTTTTTTTTTTTAAGATTTATTTATTTATTTGAGAGAGAGCGCATGCTAGCCGGAGGAGGGGCAGAGGGAGACGGAGAGAAGCAGACTCCCCCCTGAGTGTGAGCCTGAGGGGGGGCTCCATCTCACAACCCTGAGATCAGGACCTGAGCTGAAACCAAGAGCCTGATGCTTAACTGACTGAGCCACTCAGGCGCCCTTTCCAGACATTTTCTAGGGGACCCCATCTTCCCCCCACATCCTCTGTTTTGAGCTAGGGAAACTGAGGCCCAGAGAGGGGAGGTTTGCTTGAGGCAATTCAGTAAGTTCAGAACAGATACATGCCTATACCCTTGCCCTACCCAGACCCCCCAGCCAGGATGAGGTCCTCTTGGCCATGCCTCCCCCTGGATGCCCACCCTCCTGTAATCCCCCACACCCCACCCCGCGGGCAGGGGACCCTGGGCTCTCATTCCCTGTCCTGCTGATTTGATGAACTCGTCAGTAGATTTAAGCCATCGCCAGTGGCTAACGGGGCAAGCCAGGAATATGGACGCTTGTGGCGGGGGATGGGCAGAGTCCTGGTTTGGGGAGGAGGGAAGGGGCTTGGCAGTTCCCCAGCATCACCAGGGCCCCTCTGGCTGGGCCTCTACCAGGCAGGGCTGGGAATATTGTGTTTGGACTTCTGCCAGTGTGCTGTGGCCAACGCTAGACCTTCTGTTCCTCCACACCTGGGGGCCGTCATGGTCAGCATGGAAGATACCTCTGGGCAAGTCCCCTGGAATAAGAGTCCCCTCCCGGCTATGAAACAGTGGAGCCTAGATTTGAACCAAGGTCAGGTTGCCCCTGAACATGGGCTTGGGATGCAGTCCTGGGTTCCAACTGCTCCCTGAGCTGCTCACAAACTCTGTGACCTTGGTCAAGTGTCTTAACCTCTCTGTGCCCCAATTTCCTCGTCTGTAAGATGGGGATCATGGTAATACCTACCTCTTGGAGTCGTGGAGAGGATTAAATACAATTTTGGAATGATATGCCGGGGGCTGGATGTAGCGGATACTCAACACCCGTTCACAAAGACAAGAGAACAGTGCAGCTGGGGCACGTAGCAGGGCCTGGTCACAGCGGGTGCTTTCTAAGCAAAAGGCAGCATCATTTTTGTTAAAATTCTTACATTCTGTCTCTGTCTTCCCTACTTGAGAGGCAGCTGCTTGGTCAGATCCCTTGGGGTTCGGGTATCTGTGTTCCTGTTCCCTCTCCCTCCTTAGTAGCTGTGTGACCCTGAATGAATCTGTTGACCTCCCCTCATCTGGGCACACACAGCCGCAACTCCCACACGTGCGCCTGGGGGTCCCCATGGGTTGGGGCAGGGGAGGTAGAAACGTTTGTGTGTTGGGGCGCCTGGGTGGCTCGGTTGAGCGTCCTACTTTTGGGGTTTTCGACTTGGGTGGTGGTCTCAGGGTCGTGAGATCAAACCCCAAGTGGGCTCCATGCTGAGTGTGTAGCGTACTTGGGATTGTCTCTCTCCCTCTGCCCCTCCCCCTGCTGGTGCGCATGCTGGTGGTCTCGCGCGCTCTCTCTCTCTCTCTCTCTCTCTCTCTCTCTCTCTTTCAAAAAGAAATATTTTCGTGTTTTCTTAGCCTGGGGCAGGGCAGGGCGGGGGCTGCTGTCAGGGGCCCTCCCAGCTGGTGGAAGAGGTTTCACTGTGGGCCACAGGCCAAGATTTGTGCGTTTTTAAGCTAAAAATACACTCTTTGAGCCTGAGAAATCTGATCACTGCATAAAGCTGTTAGACTCCAGAGCAGAGTGGGTTGGGGAAGGGTGTCCATGGTTCTCCTGGCTGGGGAGCCTCTGTCTCAGTTCCCCCGGGGCTGCAGTCATCAATCCAGCCGTCTGCTCCTTGGGCCCCTCCTCGAATTCATAGCATCGCAGATTTCCCCAAATGCCCAGGGCTGGCAGGTGGGGGCACATAGACACAGATCCTGGTGTCCTCGCTTGAGCGTCCAGCCTGACCTCCCACCAGGGCAGCCCCCCAAACCAAGGAGTCTTCCTCAGTGTGGTTGAACGCCCAGAGAGACAGGGAGCTTACTACCAATGTCCGCTATAGGTGTTGGAAGGCTTTTGCTTGGAATGAGCCCAAATCCATCTCCCTGGGATAATTTGGAAATCTTCATAGTAAGATTCTCATTCAGTGAGAATCGGCCATGTGCCAGATATGGGTGCTTCACTTTTTTATCTCGGCAACATTCTTCCAAGGGAAAGTGAATGCTCTGAGCACGCCCATTCCAGGGATGGGGAAACCGAGGCACAGGGCGGCAAGGAGTCCTGTCCTGCCGGCAGTGTTGGTGGAGCTGGCATTTGAACCCAGGTCTGGTAACTGATCCGTCCCCTCCCCATCGCAGACCACCGGGCCGGCACCTGCTTCTCTGTACTGATCGTGGGCCGCTGTGCTGGAGACCTCGCCGGCCATTATACTCAGAGGCGGTGCTGCTGTGACAGGGGCAGGTGCTGGGCAGCTGGCCCAGCCCCTGAGCCGTGTCCTCTGCGGGGCTCTGGTGAGTGGCCTGAGGTTGTCCCCCACCCTCCTCTGCCCCCAGAGCTCCCTGCAGAGGAGGGGCCCTGGGGCATGACGGAGGGCCTGGCCTCAAACGCTGCTTCTTTGCAGATGAGTTCCAGCGACTGTGTGTGCAGGGGCTTCCACTGCTGCCCTCCTACCCTGGCCCCTTCCCTGGTCTCCCTGGCTTTGGGTCCAACGGTGTGGGTCCTGGCCTTGGGCCTGAACGGCACAGCCCCCATGGTTCCAGTGGGCGTGGTGTTCCCAGCCTGGGCCTTGGCAATGCCCACATTGGTGAGGCCTGGGACTTGGGAGGAGGGATCCAAGACTTTGGGGAGGGGGTCCAGGCCTCAGAGGGAGGACCAGGGCTTTGGGGAGTGGGGGTCTTGGCCTGGGCAGTAAAGATGAAAGTACTGACAGTGGTCTGGGGTGGGGCTAGATTTGGGATCTGGGTCTCAAAGTCAGGGTTTGGGCCTCGGGTGGGGGTCTCAGCCAGTGTGCGGGTCTGCAGTTAGGGCACCACGCCAGGCCGACGTGCGCAGGGTTCCAGCCTCAGAGTGAGAGTCCCAGCCCAGAGGCAAGGCCTCCCCTCAGGTATACCTATTGACCCCGCCCTCAGGCACAGCCACCTTGAACCAGACCATCGACATCTGCCGACACTTTACCAATCTGTGTCTCAACGGCCGCTGCCTGCCCACCCCTTCGAGCTACCAATGCGAGTGTAACGCGGGCTACACGCAGGACGTTCGAGGGGAGTGCATCGGTGAGTCGGGGCTGGGTGGGCGGGGCCTACCTGCAGGGCGGGGGCTCAGGGTCCTCTGCCCGCAGATGTGGATGAATGCGCCAGCAGCCCCTGCCACCACGGAGACTGCGTCAACACCCCCGGCTCCTACCGCTGCCGGTGCCGCGACGGCTTCCAGGCGACGCCGGCCAAGCAGGCGTGCGTGGGTATGGCTGTCCATCGGAGTGGGGACACCGGGGCTGCCTGGCCCACATCTGCGGCCTGAATCCCAGTCTGACCGGCTGCCGCCTCCCCCCCCACCGCAGACGTGGACGAGTGCCTTGTCGGCAGCAGCCTCTGCCACCACGGCCGCTGCGTCAACACGGAGGGCAGCTTCCGGTGTGTCTGCAATGCGGGCTTCGAGCTGGGCCCTGGCGGCAAGAACTGTGTGGGTGAGTTGGGGATGGGCGGGCGGGTGGGGGGCCTGGGGGCCCCGGGGGCTCCCATGAGGGCCACCTTGCCCGTCTTCTCTGCTGCATCACCCACCCTCTTCCAAAGATGGAGCCGCCGCTCCCCCTTCTGAACCCACCCAACCTGCCCGAGATCCTTCTTGCGCTTTGTTGCTCCGACTCACTCCTTCATTCCCTCCCTCCGGAGTTCATTCCATGAATCCCAGCAAGGGCTGTCTGACCCTGGACCGAAGCACGTCCTCCGACCTGTCGCGTGGCAGCGAGTCTAGCTGAGAGTATGGGATTGGGACCTTGCGGGGGGGGGTGTGCAGGGCTCTGGCTCCCTGTGGGGTTCCGGGTCTTCCACGGGGCAGCGTGTGTTGGCGCCTCGCCCCTGTTGGTGGCCAAGTGACGTGCCCTTGTGTGGTTGGAGGGCCACATCTTGTTTCTTCACTCCTCAGGGATGGACATCTGGGCTGTTTCCACTTTTTGCAATTACGGAGAATGCTGCCGTGGACATTCATGTACAGAGTTTTGTGTGCATCTTTCATTCATTCATTTCTTTTTCCTTTTCTGGTGCAGTCCTTTTTGTGCAAAACTGATACTTTCATACTTGTTTCTGCACCTGCCACTTCCTTTCAATTAGACTATGTTCTTGTCGGCTGTTTTCCCCTTTTCTTTGTTTTAAAGTGAGGTGAGGTGAGACTCACACCAGATAAATTTAATCGTTTAGAAGCGAACATTTCAGCGGCATTTAATATATGCCCAGTGCCGTGCAACCACCACCTCATTCATTTAACTTTGAACAAATATTTATGGAGCCCTTACCTGTCGTGTCCCAGGGGAGCTCACGTTCCAGCAGACAGACTGATATCCAGGCAGACAGAATCACAGACAAGCCATATGCTGCCGGGTCGGGCCCCCGGCCCCTGGGTGGGGTCCTGGGCGCTCAGCCCTTACTCTGCTGCGCTGCGTAAAAGAGCAGGAGGGGCTGGTCTGTAGGCAGGGCAGGGCCGGGATGGGATCCCACCTCTTGGGTGTCTCTAGATCACAACGAGTGTGCCACCACCACCATGTGCGCCAATGGAGTGTGCATCAACGAGGACGGCAGCTTCACGTGTCTCTGCAAATCCGGCTTCCTGCTGGCACCCAGTGGCCGCTACTGCGTGGGTGAGGCCAGGGGCTGGATAGGACGGGCTGGGATGGAAGTGATGGTGATGGGCAGGGAGGGGAGAGGCTGGGGGAGGAGCAGGTGGGGGGCACTGGGACCTGTTGCAGAGCCCCTATGGCCCCCCCAACCCCCACAGACATCGATGAGTGCCAGACTCCGGGCATCTGCATGAACGGCCACTGCACCAACACTGAGGGCTCCTTTCGCTGCCACTGCCTGGGGGGGCTGGCCGTGGGCACGGATGGCCGCGTGTGCATGGACACCCATGTGCACAGCACCTGCTATGGAGCCCTGGAGCAGGGCTCCTGCGCCCGCCCCTTCCCTGGTGCGGTCACCAAATCCGAGTGCTGCTGCGCTAGCCCGGACCACGGATTTGGGGAGCCCTGCCAGCCGTGTCCTGCCAAGGACTCTGGTGAGCATCCTGCTGCCTGACCCTGCCTGCCTTTTTCGTCCCTGTACACCTTCCAGTTCATCACCCTGGGGGTGGGAGGGGACAGAGGTCTTGGCCCCCATGGGTTTGTGGGGGGCATCTCTCCACTGGGGACTCTCCCCAAGAAGAGACTGCAGAAAATTGCTCTCTCCATGGAGGGAGGCATCTTGGTCCCAGACTCTTGCACAACACCAAGGGGCCACATCCTTGGGAGTGGCTGAGGCTCAGCAATGACCACTGACTCCTCTCTTCCCTGTCCCTGCCCGCCCCCCCCCCCCAGCCGAGTTCCAGGTTCTGTGCAGTAGCGGTCTGGGCATCACCACCGACGGTAGAGGTGCGTGGCAGTGGGGGTCAGGAGGGGGCTGGGGGGCACTGTGTCAGTTTGCTGGGGCTGCTGTAGCCAAGTACCACAGGCTGGGGGCTTTAACAACAGAAATGTATTCTCCCGCAGCTCTGGAGGCTCAAAGTCTGAGATCAAGGTGTAGGCAGGGTTGGTTCCTTCTGAAGCCAGGAGGAGCCCCTCCTTGCTTCTCTTCCAGTTTCCCGTGGTCAATGACAATCTTTGGTGTTCCTTGGCTTGTAGAAGTATCCCCCCCAATCTCTGCCTCCATCTTTACATGGGGCTCTCCCTGTATGTATGTCCAAATTTCCCCCTTTCATAAGTAGACAACCATCACATTGGAATGGATTGGGAGTCTACCCTTATGACCTGGTTTTCACGGGATTGCCTCTGTAGAGACCCGATCTCCACGTGAGGCCAGGTGCTGAGGTCCTGGGGGTTAGGACTTTAACGTATGAATGTGGGGAGGACACAGTTCAACCCATAGAGCTGGAGATGGTGGATGTGTGAAGCCGTGCTTTTTCCCACGCCTCATTTCCCTCCTGAGCTGTGTTTTCAGCCCCACTCATTCCGCAACCTCTGCGATTCTTCCAGTCCCCCCCACAACCGGACAGTCCCTACCCTGGGATCCCTGGCTGATCTCCTGTGGCCAGCAGGTCTCAGCCCAAAGTGCCAGATCTGTAGAGTTGAAACTTGCAAGGGAAGGAAATTCCCCAGGTGTGTGTCTCCTCTGTTGGCTGAACACACACACACACACACACACACACACACACACACACACACACACACACACACACAAGGACTTAGGCTACCATTGATTTCCCACTGACTGCTGGGCCATCAGGGGAGGACAGATGTCCGGACCACCATGCCCTCATCCAGTTAAAGGCACAGGTCCTGGAGCCAGATGCCTGGGTTCCAATCCTGGCCCTACCATCAACCGATTGAATAACCTGGGGCAAATTAGTCACCCTCTCTGCTTCGGTTTCCTTGTCTGTGAAGTGGGGATAGTAATAGGACCTGTTTCGGGGGTGTTATGAGGGTCAGATGAGTTCATATGCACAAAGTAGTAAGCACTCTGTAATGTTAGCTGTTAGGATTGCTTTTATTTTTATTATGTTGCTGCTATACAAATTTTCGTTCCATGGGTTCCAAACTGAGGACAGCCCCACCCCCCCACCCCCATACATTTGGCAATGTGTGGAGAAATACTGGGAGGGGTACCATTGGCATTGGATGGGTAGAGGCCAGGGAGGCTGGTCAGTGTGCTACAGTGCACAGGACGGAGCCCACAGCAAAACACGGCCCCAGAGGTCCACAGCGACGGGAAACCGCGGGTTTAGAGGGAAATGGGGACCGGCTCTGGCCCCATTTGGGGGAGGGGTGGCGGTGGCTTCTGGAGACTTGTGAGCCCGGCAGCTGGTCTGCCCTCTTCCTCCCGCAGACATCAACGAGTGCGCCCTGGACCCCGACGTCTGCACCCACGGCGCGTGTGAGAACCTGCGGGGCAGCTACCGCTGCGTCTGCAGCCCGGGCTACGAGGCGGGCGCGGCCGGCCAGGAGTGCGTGGGTGAGCGCGCCCAGCGGGACGCGGGCAAGTGCGCCGGCGGCCCTCACTGCACACCCCTCACCGCGCTCTCCCACCCTCGCCTTGTAGACGTGGACGAGTGCGCTCGCAACAGCCTCCTGTGTGGCAACGGCTGGTGCCGGAACAGCCCCGGCAGCTACAGCTGCTCCTGCCCCCAGGGCTTCAGCCTCCGGCAGGACACGGAGACCTGTGAAGGTACCGGGTCCCAGCGCGCTGCCCGCGGCGCACGCGTGCACACAGACACCCGTGTGGTGTGTACCCACGCAGGCGCACACACGTTCCAGCGCTTATGCTGCATCCTGTGTACACACACGCATTCTCAGACACATGCATGCTGTGTGTGCGCACACAGGCACGCACTCAGGCGCACACACCCCCTTACGCACTGCATGTGCTATGTGCCCACAGGCATGTATATACTCAGACACCTGCACCAGGCTGCGTGTGGTGTGTAGACACAGACACATGCGGAAAGATGCATGTCTACTCATTCACAGCCACATCCACACAATCACACTCACAGGCGTATTCACACTTGGTCTCACACAGTTATACACAAGCATGGGTGTGTGCACTCAAACGCACATATACCCACATTCACACACCCACTTATTCCTACACTTTACCCACTTGTACTCACAGCCACACACAGTCGCACACTTATGCATGCATTCAGACATTCACACAATCACACGTGTGTGCATACAACCAGACGCTGAGTTACACGTATTGGTACTGACTCAAAACACAACTATACCCACATTCACACTCATGGACATGCCCACACAGTCACGCACACTCTCAAAGAAATGTGTGTGCCCACATTCTCATGGTTTCACACTTAGGCTCACACTCACACACTCAGATGTGTGTTCACACAGCTGTGCCCTTGTGCACGCACACACACGTGTTCAAGCATGCACACACTTTGCAGCAAGGTACTTGTTCCCCAGCACTCACGCCCCCTTGCTCCCTCTGCATGACTCTACCTCTCCCTGGGGGCCTTTTGACTCCTCTTCCTCCCCTGACAGCCACAGCTCTCCACTGCACCATCACCGCACCCACCTTGCCCGACTCCTGAGCAACTTCTGTCCCCCACATGTCCCTCCCCAGACCCCGTTCCATTCAGCCCCTGCATCTACCTGCTCCCTGGTCACATTCACCCTTGTCCTCTCTGGGCTTTCCTCCTGCCTCTCACTCTCATCCTCTCGTGTGCTAAGACCCCCTTGAGGGTCGCTGTTCCACACTGTGTCTGTCCCTCCATATCGGTCACGTGTGTGTGCTCACAGGATCCTGCATGTCAGCGCACTTGCGTGGGCGTCCAGTGCAACTCAGTGCAGGCACACATGCGTAGGTGTCTGCACATTCCATTCCTGGGCACCCTGCCTGCGTGCATGTGCCTTGTCTAGTCAAGGACACGCATGGACATGCGTGTGCCTGGTGTGCATTCTATGCCACTGGACCCTAGCAGCCACTGGGGAGGAGGGGACCCTGGTCAGCTGGGGCTCCCCCTCCCACAGCTCAGGACCCCGTGGGGGGCTGTCCTTGCAGACATCAACGAGTGCCTGTCCAACCCCTGTGTCAATGGCGCGTGCCGGAACATGGCCGGTTCCTATGCCTGCGAATGCGCCCCTGGCAGCCGGCTGGGGCCCTCTGGCACCATGTGCCTTGGTGAGAGGGCCCCGAGTCCCATGGAATAGCAGGGACCCTGCTGCCCAGCCCTGCATCCTACCCCAGGGAAGGCTGGGTCTCTGTGGGTTGGCTGGCAGGTGAACTGGGTCACCCCCTCCCCCAACAGACAGCACCAAGGGCACCTGCTGGCTCAAGGTGCAGGAGGGCCGCTGTGAAGCGAACCTGCACGGAGCCCCCCTGCGGTCCGAGTGCTGTGCTACCCTGGGCGCTGCCTGGGGGAGCCCCTGCGAACGCTGTGAGCCTGGTAATGCCCTGGGAGCCCTCCCCCCGCGCCGCGTGAGCTCTTGGGGACCACCCAGGCATGGCCAGCATGGTTGCCTGGGTGCCTATTGAGAGAACAGGGCTCTGGATGGAGAGAGTGACTCCTGTCCCCACTCTGGTTCTCCCAACCGCAGACCCTGCCTGTGCCCGTGGCTTTGCCCGCGTGACGGGGCTCACCTGTGAAGGTAACTCCCTGCCCCTCTGTAGTTCACGCCTCCCCCTGGGTCGCACATGGACAGGTGCACGTCGTGGGGGATGCCTGGGCTCCTGAAGTCTTTTGAGATCGAGACGGAGAGTCTCCCTCCTCGGTTCCCAGGTCTTCCCCCGAGATTCCCCAGGCCCCGCGGCTGGCTCTGTTCCTTCCCACCTCCCCAAGGACAACCTGGGAGTCCTGAGCCCCCAGGGAAGCAGCTCCAGCCCTTGCCCCTCCTTTTCTGTCCCTGCCCAGATGTGAACGAGTGCGAGGTCTTCCCCGGGGTCTGTCCCAATGGGCAGTGCTTCAACACTGCTGGCTCCTTCCTCTGCGTGTGCCCTGACGGCTTGACGCTGGCTGCCGCGGGCCGGCTGTGCGTGGGTGAGTCCGTGCGGGGCCCCCCCCCCCCAGTGCCTGGAGACCCCTCCTGGGGACAGAAGGGATTTGGGGAGACCTCCAGGACCCTCTGTTCCCTGCTCATCTCTTGCTGACATGTGTCAAAAGAGGGCCTTGTTTATTTCGGGGGTTCACCCTTTCACTTCCCTGCCCTTTAACAAGGCTCAGGGCACATGGTAAGATCTTGTGAAATAGCGTCTGCAACTTTTATTTATTCTTTCTCGTTACCGAAGAGTATTGACTCAGAGTGGATCTGCTCACCAGGCGCCCTTAGCGTGCCCAGAATCTCCCTCAGCATCCGGGGCTCAAACGCTCCCCTGAATGGCTCCCCCTCAGGCTCAGAGATCAGAAATGTTTTCCTCCTGGGCGAGGGTTTCTTGGTCAACATCTTGTAGCAGACATTTCTTGGCCAAAAGCATATCTTAGGCAGCAGACGGGGCTCTGTCTTCCGTCCAGTTTCCTCCTGCAGTTGGCTAGGAGCCTTCTCGTAGGTTCCTTTTCAACTTTGCTTACTTTCTGAACCGAGTTTTAGGCGTGCAGTGGGTCTCCCACCCCTGGCTCCAAAATGTAACCAAGGAAAGGAGGTAACCGAGTAAAGAGAAAAAAGCCGTTGCATCTCAGGCCCCATGTGCCGAATTCAGGGCCAGGTGAACCGGGAGGCTCCGACTGCAGCCCCGTCTGCTCAGATGGGACCATTAGCCTGAACCAGGGCACTGGGTACAGGGGAGGATCCTTGTGTGTGTCACAGGGCTCCCAGAGGTTCTCGAGGTTCTAGAACAGGGTCTCGTCTTCAAATCGTCCTGCCTAAATGTGTGTTCCTTTTGTAAAGAGAGAGAAATTGTTCTAGACCAGCAGTCAGCAAACTTTTTCTGCAAAGGACCAGGGTTAATATTTTTGGCTTTTCGCGCCACACACATCTCTGTTGCAGCTACTGAGCTCTATCGAGTAACACAAAAACAGCCGCAGACAATACAGAAGCAAGGCGCTGTGGCTGTGTGTCCGTGAAACTTTACTTATAAAGACAGGCAGCCACTCCCGGGCTGTAGTTAGTGGCCCCTGTCTTAGACCCTTGTGTCTGGTCTCGAGGGAGGCTTATCTGCTGTCAGGTGGTTCTGAGGGAGTCTTACAGATTAAGCACATGCCCTGGAGCCAGATGGCCTGGTGTGAACAAGGCTCTGCCTTTTGCTAACTGTGTGGCCTCAGGGAAGCCACTAACCCTTCTGTGCCTTGGTTTTCTTGCCCGTAAAATGGACGTGACCACGATAGGTTCATCTTGGTGTTATTTTGAAGATTAAATGGGTTGAGGAGCTTAGGACGGCGCCTAGCACATAGCAAGCCCCTTAGCAGGACAAGTTATTGCCATTAAAATGTCACCGCTGGATGACACCGAGGGTCAGCAGGAAGAAGTCACTTCCTGTGCACTCTTCCTACTGGGGAGGGCGTGTCAGACAGATGCTGCTGAGGGAGACTGAATTGCCCATGTGGCAGCTGGTGCAGTGTGGTGGTGGTGGGGGGAACCAGGTGACTGTCCCTCTGTGTAGACATGCGCCTGGAGCCGTGTTTCCTGAGTTGGGATGAGGACGAGTGTGGGGCCGCCCTGCCTGGCAAGTACCGGATGGACATCTGTTGCTGCTCCGTGGGGGCCGCCTGGGGGGCTGCATGCGAGGCGTGCCCAGAGCCCGCGTCCCCGGCGTTTGCCAGCCTGTGTCCCCGGGGGCCGGGCTTCGCCAGCCGGGACTTCCTATCAGGCCAGCCCTTCTATAGAGGTGTGTGGGGGCACTGGGAGTCTGCAGGGCGGGGAGAGGGCACAGCACAGGCGCAGGCCTGGAGGTGGGAAGTGCGCTGGGGAGAGCGCGGAGTGTCCGCAGGGAGAGCCGTGAAGTCTCGGGAGCAAACCCAGGGACACTGGAGGTGTTTGACTGGCCACACGTTCTGCTCCTGACCGCAGATGTGAATGAGTGTAAGGCGTTCCCCGGCCTCTGCATGCACGGCACCTGCAGGAATACCATGGGCAGCTTCCACTGCTCCTGCTCAGGGGGCTTCGCCCTGGATGCTCAGGGAAGGAACTGCACAGGTACGGGCCCACCTCGGCCTCTGGGGGGGACGCCTGCGGGAATGCGGGCTTCGAAGCAAGATGTGGAGTCAAGACCCCTCTTCTTTGGGCACCTCTTGTCCTGCCTGCTGGCCAGCAGTGTGACCCAGGGCAGGTTGCCGCCCTCTCTGGCCCTTAGGGACCCCTGTAAAAGGAGGGGCTGACAGAGGGGACCTCCAGGGAGGAAATTCCCTGCCGTTGGCTGGTGTGCGCCGCCCCCCCCCGCCCCCGGGGCTCATTCCAGCAGCTCCGGCTGTCTACAGATGTGGAGGCCGGTCCCCTGCTCCTCTCTCTGCAGACATTGACGAGTGCCACATCTCCCCTGACCTCTGTGGCCAGGGCACCTGTGTCAACACCCCAGGCAGCTTTGAGTGCGAGTGTTTCCGTGGCTACGACAGTGGCTTCATGCTGATGAAGAACTGTGTGGGTAGGTGGCCGCGGGGCCATTGTGCGGAGTGGCCCCGGGGCCGTTGTGCGGAGTGGCCCTGGGCAGGGCGGTTCCTGGCCGGTGTTGGGGCTGAGGGGAGGGATGGTGGGGACATTGCCGTGATGGATGAGGTGGGGAGGGCAGGTGTGGGGAGAAGCTGAGACCCAGCCGAGACCCAGCGAATCTGGGTGCTGCGCAGTGGCCTCCCCAAAGGCAGCCGACCAGCGGGTCTGTCATGCAGAATTGAGGCCTAGGGACTGAGATCTGGGTGAGTTCTCCGAGGGCAGGTGTCGTGTGAGAAGAGGAGAAGGGCCCTAGAGAGAGGCGCTCCCTTCCTTCCTTCCTTCTTTCCTTCCTTCCTTCCCTTTTTTATTCATTCAGTGAACGTTTTATGAACCACCAAGAGGTCAGTAGCAGACAGCCAGTCTCTTAGAGCTTGTGACCTGATGGGGCGACACCTGTTAATAAAATGAATTCCCAGAGACATGCAAAATGGCCACTGTGAGAAGCACCTGAGAGGGCCACGTGGTGGGGTGGGGTGTGGTCGCCAGGGATGTCCTGTTCTGGGCGGGCTTGACGTTGTGGCTGAGAGAGTGGGACTAAATGTGGTGAAGAGGGGCTGGAAGATCAGCCTGAAGGGAGAACAGCAGGTGCAAAGGCCCTGGGGTGGGCCAGAGGGGTGGAAGGAGGTACACGAGACTGGAGCTTGAGGAGGGTGGTGCGACAGCCTGCTCCCCACACTGATGCCTGGAGACTGGACCTTGCCTTCCCCCTGTGTCCTACAGGGTGGCTTCTCAGGGGCTCCTTCAGTAACTCCAGGAGTGTCAGCCTCGTGGCCCTGACTCTCCTGAGAATTCCAGCTTCCTTCTTGGGCTGACATGTCCCTGCTCCTCAGCTCAAACTCTGCTGGGTCAACTGAGCCCCAAGCCTCCAGGCTCTCCTGGGCAGTGCCAGTGTCTGCAGGGAGAAGCTTCCACGAGCCACGGCACACCTGCCCCGCCCGCGTCTTCACAGTGCTCTCTCTCCCACATGCCCAGACGTGGACGAGTGTGTGCGGGACCCGCTGCTGTGCCGGGGAGGTACCTGCACCAACACGGAGGGGAGTTACACGTGTCAGTGCCCCCCTGGACATGCGCGGACGGCCCAGGGCACCACCTGTGAGGGTGAGCATGCAACCCATATGTGTGCGTCGGTGCCGTGAGTGTAGTAGTGGGAATGCGTGTTTGTGCACGTCTGACCGTGTATCTGAGTGTGCACATGTGTGTCAGTGTACATCGGTGTGTGTGAGAGGTTGCACACACGAGACAGGAGAGCATGTGTATGTCAGTGTGGAGGTGTGTATCTGCCTAGACAAGAGTGAGTGTGTGAGTGGGTGTTTATTTGTGAGTCCACATGAGCTTGCGAGAGAGAGAATGTGTGTCTAAGTGTGGATGTGTATTTACTCGGGTGAGGATGTTTGCAGGTGAAGGAGTCCGAGGGTGTGTTTGTGTGTGGGTGTGTGTGAGTGTGCCTCTGGGTGTGTATTGACACAACGGCAAGTATAGGTGAGAGGTGTGTTTGTGAGTCCATATGAGTGCACATGGTGTGAATTTGTGTGTCTACTGAGGACGATTGTGTTTGCACATGAGTGGGTGTGAGGGTGTGTGTGAGCCTACATGAACATGCACATGGCTGCATGAGTCTGTGTGTGGATGTGCATCTACCGAGGGTGAGTGTGTGCGTATTGGGTGTGTTTGTGAGTCTTGTGAGTGGGCAAAGGGATGTGAGTGTGTATTTGAGTGTGGGTGTGTGTCCAGGAAGAGTGTGTCCATGCAAAGATGTGTTTTTGCATGTGTGAGTGTCTCAGGGACACGTCGATGGTAGAAGGTTCCGTTTGGCCATCCGCTCACACCCAGCCCCCACCAGCCACATGTTCCCCCCACAGATGTCGACGAGTGTTCCCTGAATGACGGCCTGTGTCCCCACGGCCACTGTGTCAACGTCATTGGGGCCTTCCAGTGCTCCTGCCACGCTGGCTTCCAGAGCACGCCTGACCACCAGGGCTGCATGGGTGAGACCACGCCCACCTGCCCCACGGGGGGGGGGGGGACCAGCCCCCGCAGGCCGCCCCAGCCCCCCCAGCCCCGCCCCAGCCCCATCGGCAGTCCTTCCCCCGTCCCCCGTCAGCTCCATGCCTGGCCCCGTCCCCTGGCCCTGCCCCTCCACCTCTGCCCTGCCTCTGGCAGACATAAACGAATGCCATGCCGGGAACGGTGGCTGTGACATGCACTGCACGAACACGGAGGGCAGCTACCGCTGTGGCTGCAGCCGCGGCTACTCACTGATGCCCGACGGGAGGGCGTGTGCAGGTGTGTGGCATGGGGGAACTGACTGAGCCTGGCCCAGGTGAAGCCAGCCAGACCGGGGACAGCCTACTGACCCTGTGGCAGGGTCCCTGGGGCTCCCCCTCTGTCCCTGCCTGCTTACAGCCCAGCCCCCCCCACCCCCCCAGACGTGGATGAGTGTGCGGAGAACCCGGACATCTGCGATGGGGGCCAGTGCGCCAACGTGCCAGGGGACCACCACTGCTTATGCTATGACGGTTTCATGGCCACGCTGGACGGGAGGACATGCGTTGGTGAGGAGCCGGGACTGGGGGTGCAGGAGACGGCATCTGGGCTCACGCACAGGGAAGCACACGGGCGAGACAGACACCAGGCCATTTCCCTGTCGCATGCGGGGAGGGGGGACAGGCTTTGCAGCAGCGCTGGCGCCCTCAGCCGACCACCACACGCCAGGGCCTGTGGGGTCTGATTCAGAGCAGCAGATACCCCGAACCTTGCACTTTGAGCACGTCCGCCGACCACTCCCTGTGTACCTGATACGCACACAGCTTCACACCCCGCTCCCAGGGCTGCATTTTAAGATACCTGCACACCGAGGCGCTTTATGCGTAACAGGGTGAGCAAAATGGGAAAGGCGCTCTGAACTGTTCCCTGAGCCCTGCTTGGGGACCCTAGTCTGCTGAGGCCATGGTCACCGTCCCGTCCTGGCTGTGGGGCGTCCCGTGGCCTGGGGAGCAGGTGTCTGCCCCCTCGGGGCAGGGCTGGGGCCAGAGTGGGGAAGTTGCAGCAAGGAGAAGTGTAACTCCCCCCCGCCCCAAAGAAGACAAGTCCCGCCCGGTGCAGCTTAGGGTTCCCGATCGCAGGGAGCCTTAGGGAGTACTGCAGCACCTCGGATCGAATCAAACGGAATTCTTTTACTGCTCCATGCCCTTCCTGCAGATCCACGTTGGCGTAAAGTCTCGGACAGGGCCTGTAGGAGAAAAACCTGACCAGCTTCACTTAGCTCTGGGTGCTCTAAATGTATTCAGCCACAAAGTCCTTTTGGGAACACATGCCCGATACGTACCATGGAACACGCTCTGTCACATGTTGACAGGACACTCCTGGTTGCCCAGTGGTGGAACCGGAAGGAGCTCCCCGGTCCTGGAGATGGGCCAGCAGAGCCTCAGCATGGGGGCGGGGCTCACATGGCAGGGCACTCAGCCACACTCACGCACCCCCTCCACCCTCACCTGCTTCCTCTCTCATCATCCCACAGACGTGAACGAGTGTGACCTGAGCCCCTACATTTGCCTCCATGGGCACTGCGAGAACACAAAAGGTTCCTTTGTCTGCCACTGCCGCCCGGGTTACGTCATCAGGAAGGGGGCCGCGGGCTGTTCCGGTGAGCTGGCGGTCAGGGGTCCTGTGGTCTGCCCCACCCCTCGGGGCTGAGCACAGCCAGACCTCATTCTTCCAGATTCCCGTGGGTGGAGTCTTGTGTTAAAGCGGGAACCAGACCCGGCCAGGCACCCCCGGGGCTCCTTGGCACACAGCTCTGTAGCCCCAGGTATTCTCGGCAGTGTCCCCAAAGAAGCCAACCTGATGACTTTAAGTGATACGGAGGCAAACATTTCAGCAGTTCCGTAGTCAGCGGTTTAGGTGCCTAGGGCTGCCGTAACAAATTCCTCCCAGCCTGGTAGCTCACACACACAGAAGCGTATTCTCTCTCAAGAACGGTTCTGGAGGCCAGAAATCTGCAGTCAGCGTGTGGGCAGACTTGGCTCCTTCCTGGGGGCTCCGAGGGGGGGGATCGGTCCCGTGCCTCTGCAGCCTTCTGGTGGTGGCCGCCAGTCCTCGATGTTTCTTGGCTCATAAATGTGTCACTCCACTCTCTCTGTCTGTCTTCATGTGGGTTCTGTCTGCCTGGGTCCACGTTTCCCTCTTATAAGGATGTCAGTCATTGGATTAAGGCTACCCCAGTCCAGGATGACCCCATCCTAACTTGGTTACATTTCCCAGTAAGGTCCGGTTCACAGGTTCCAGGAATTAGGATTTGAACATACGTTTTTGGAGGACACAAAAATACAGTTATGCAGTTATTTGAATGTGTGTTAGAATCCCACGTCACAAAGCAGCATCAAGCCCATGACTTTAGAGACTGTTGTTGATGTAAAATTAGCTTTTATTTATTTTTTTTAAAGATTTTCATTTATTTGAGAGAGAGAAAGAACACGAGGAGGGGGTGGGCAGAGGGAGAGGGAGAAGCAGACTCCCCACTGAGCAGGGAGCCCGATGTGGGACTCGATCCCAGGACCCCGGGACCATGACCCGAGCCGAAGGCAGATGCCCAACTGACTGAGCCACCCAAGCTTTTAAAATACATTGGGCGCCTGGGTGGCTCAGATGGTTAAGCGTCTGCCTTCGGCTCAGGTCATGATCCCAGGGTCCTGGGATCGAGTCCCGCATCGGGCTCCCTGCTCCTTGGGAGCCTGCTTCTCCCTCTGCTTCTCTCTCTCTCTCTCTCTCTATCTCCCTCTGTCTCTCATGAATAAATAAATAAAAATATTTAAAAAATAAAATAAAATAAAATACATTGCAACAGTAACAGTGCAAGGAGCGTAAAGAAATGTTCAGTAACCAGTAGCTCACCTAGGTGGTGGATGAACGTTGCCGAGGTTGCAGAGATGATACGGGTGAAGCCGACTTCAGACTTGGCTGAGGATCGGAAACTCTGGTTTAGAAGAAATCCTGCTTTAGAGCAAGGACATCTGTGTTAGGACGGTTACTCTTAAGGTCTACCCTAAGTCTCTCCAGCTGCTATTTCAGACCAATGCAGAGGGCTGCTGGGAGTCATGCCTTTTGGGTTTTGGGGTTTTTCTCCTGGGCTCTGGGTGAAGGTGGAAGCTACTGGAGTGGGGAGGGGGGCTTTCTGGGCCAGCCCTCCTCCAGGAGGGTCCTTGCTTCTTCCCTGCTGCTGGACTGTCTCCCCGCTCTGCACCCGAGGCCCTACCTCTACTAGGCCCGGGCCTTGGCGGGGTGCTGTGTCCTCCTTCCCTATCTCCCGGTCCTGACCCTCCTGCGACCCGGTTCCTCTCCTCGCAGATGTGGACGAGTGTGAGCTTGGGGGACACAGATGTGACAGTCACGCTTCCTGCCTCAACGTCCCTGGGAGTTTCAGCTGCAGGTGCCAGCCAGGCTGGGTGGGGGATGGCTTCGCATGTCACGGTGAGTGCCCCGGGGGCAGGTGGTCTGGGCAGAGCAGTGGAGGTAGGTCGGGGGCAGGTGGGGGACTGGGCAGGGGTTGCCGGGCCCAGGGTTGTCTGTGGGGGCCGGTCAGGGCTGAGATCGGAGGGTCTGCCTCCCTGCAGCCCCCCAATGCACACACTTGGGGGGGGCTCCGGGCTCCGTGTCGTGCAGACCTGGATGAGTGTGCCTTCCCAGAGCATCGGTGCAGCCCGAGAGCTGACTGTTTGAACGCTCCCGGCTCCTACCGCTGCGTCTGCCGCCTCGGCTTCACCGGGGACGGCTTCTCCTGTGAAGGTGAGGGCGGGGAGGGGCCCGAGAGGGACAGCCATGGGGGCTGGATTCCCAGGGGGGCACAGTGGTCAGTGGGCTTCCCGACTCACCCCAATCCACCACCCACACCACACGCTGGGGTGCTGGAGAGGATGCGCCTTCAGCCCGCGGGGCCTCAGGCCAGGCCCAGCGTCACTGGGGGTGGTCTTCTGCCCTGGACTCTGGATGCACGGAGCCTTCGGGATGTGGGGAGCGGGAACACTGGCTTATTTCCCGGGACCCTCCACCCGGGGCCCGGGTCATCAGGTGCCCTGTCTCCCTGAGTCCCTGGAACCCTGGGTGACCACGAAGGGTTTGATTGGGGCCACCTGCCCACCCTGCATGGGTTCTGGCCAACCGGCCCCCAGCCCTCTGCCTCTCGGGGTCCCGCAGACAGGGACGAATGTGCCGAGGACGCGGAGCTCTGCGAGAACGGGCAGTGCCTCAATGCCCCCGGCGGGTACCGCTGTGAGTGTGAGATGGGCTTCGGCCCCACGGAGGACCACCGCGCCTGCCGGGGTGAGGCCTGGGGCTGCCGGGCTGGGGGATGCAGCAGGAGCAGGCTGCCGGGCGAGGCGGGCTGACCTGGGGTCCCCACAGATGTGGATGAGTGTGTCCTCGGGAACCTCTGCGTGTTCGGGAGCTGCGAGAACCTGCCCGGAATGTTCCGCTGTGTCTGCAGTGGGGGCTACGAGCTGGACCGCAGTGGGGGCAACTGCACAGGTGGGGGGTCAGCCAGGCTGTGGGTGTGGGAGGGCCCCGGGCTCACCGGCTCCCTGCTCTCAGACGTCTTCTCCAATGTCCTGTTCTGGGGGGGGGGGCTTGTCTGACCCCCCATCTCTAGCAGCGCCCCCACTGATCCCTGTTCCCATCAACCTGTCATCTATCATCGCCTGAATAAATGCAGTGAACGAACAAAGGTGTGCTCCCTCCACTACAGTCATCAAAATGGTCTCCTCTTTATGTGCTTAAAATGGGGGTCAGCAAACTCTTCCAGTAAGGGACCAAATAGGAAATGTATGGCTTTCCAGCCATGCAGTCTCTGTCACAGCTGCTCAGGTGCCTTGTAGCCTGGAAGCAGACACAGGCAGTATGTAAATGAGTGGGCGTGGGTGTGTGCCAATAAACTTTGTTCACACAAACAGGCAGGGGGCCGGATTTGGCCCACAGATAAGAGTCTACCAACCCCTGGTTTGAAAGCATGTTCTAAGTGTCGGCTTTGTACGACAGCTCTGTGGAAGCCAAGACACAGGGAACTTTCAAAGGGCAAACCTCTGTGCCAAGTGGAACAGAGCTGGGAGGAGATGGGGTTGGACTGGGCAGGGCAGCCCCTAAAGGCTGCTGTCCCCTCGGGCTTTCTTCCCAGGGGAGGACATGGCCTCGCCCCACAGCCCCACATCCGACATTGAGGGTTTCAGCTTCCCGGGAGGAAGGTGGGAGGGAAGGGGGTCAAGGGAGGGCTCCCTGCTGATGGCACCCCCCCCAAACCCCACAGATGTCAACGAGTGCGCAGACCCCGTGAACTGCATCAACGGCCTGTGTATCAACACCCCCGGAAGCTACCTCTGCAGCTGCCCCCAGGACTTTGAGCTGAACCCCAGCGGGGTGGGCTGTGTGGGTGAGTAAGCCTCAACTCCCGCTGGGGCGCCCGTGGCAGGTGAGCTGGGCCTACCACTTGCTAACCGCCCTTTTCCACCTGTTCAGACACCCGGGTTGGGAACTGCTTCCTGGACACGCATGACCGAGGGGACGGTGGCATTTCCTGCACTGCGGAGATCGGGGTTGGCGTCACCCGCGCATCCTGCTGTTGCTCTCTGGGACGGGCCTGGGGCAACCCCTGTGAACCGTGCCCGATGGCCAACACCAGTGAGTCTCGCGGTGGGGAGACACAGGCGAGCACGCCCCAGGGCTCACGGGGTCGTCTTTGCTATGGGAGGGACCCTGAGAACCAGAGAGGGATAGGAGCTGCCCTGGGTCACACGGCACATTCTTGGCAGTTCATCAGCTATGGCTCTCTCGAGGTCTCTTTCTGCTGTCCCGTCTGCAAATTCTCTGTGTGTTTCTATTCACTTGCTTCCTCAGTCAGGCAGCAAACGTTGAGAGTTCCTCTGTGCCCTGTGCAAGGGGCTGGGGACCCAGAGAAGGATGAACCACAGCCCTACACACTGCCCCGTGCCCATAAACCAGTGGTCCCTGGGCTGTGGGAGTAGAGCGATTCTAAGGGTTTGTTTGAGGCTCAGTGATGGCAGTGGAGAGGAAGAGGGTAAGGGAAGCCTTCCCGGGACAAGGGGCTTAAATGAGGTTTGGAAGGATGAGCAGGAGTTTTCCAGGTAGAGCAGGGGGAAGGGTGTGTGATGCAGTGGGAATAGCATGTGCAAAGGCCTGAGGTTCACACACCTGCCTATATATTCCGGTGTGTGTGTGTGTCTGTGATGTCCAGGGTCTTTCTTTCAATGGGGGAAATTTGCAGTCACATTGGTCTGGTTTTAGGTCAGAAGAAATTGCCCCTCTCCACTCCCAGCTATTAGCACACAGTCCATCTGTTCACGTGTTGAATGTGAACACGTGTTTACACACATATGCACACGCACACTTGTGCACGCACACTGCCCCCTCCTCCCAGATTGGCCAAGATCTCTTGGCTCCAAGAGGCTGAGATATAGGGGCTATAGTTGGTATAGTAGAGGGATGCAGGGCCCATCCTGGAGCCCTTTGTAGGGGACCTCAGCTCCCCTGCCTCCCCTCCTTCCCTTGCCTAAATGCCTCTCCCCACATCCCCTCAGAAGACCCTGTTTCCCTTGCAGCTGAGTACAGAACCTTGTGCCCTGGGGGCGAGGGCTTCCGGCCCAACCCCATCACTGTCATCCTGGAAGGTGAGTTCCTGGCAGACCATCCAGCCACGTACCCACTGACTGACCTTTCTCTCACCCCCGCTTCACCAAAGTGCAGTTGTCGGGGCCCCACATCCTCCTGCCCTGAGGTCAGGCTGTGAGACTAAACTGTTCTTAGTGTGTGGTGAATTTTTTGTTTTTTTCTTTCATTTACCTTTTCTTCCACCTGTTGGTTTATTGATCCATCTTTCCACCCATCCATCTATTCATCCCCCACCCACCTCTCTATCCAACCACCCAGCCACTCACCCATCCTTCCTTCCCTCCATCCATCCACACACACATAACCCCCATCCCCCCATCCAGTCGTCTGTCCATCCATCCATCCATCCGTCCGTCCATCCATCCACTCATTCATCTTGTCATTGACCCACTGGTTTATTCATCCACTATTTTATAATTCACCCATCCGTCCACCTAGTCCCCTATCCAGTGACCCATCCATCCATCCATATATCTATTCACTTTTTTTAAGTAATCTCTGTGCCCAAAGTGGGGCTTGAACTCATGTCCCCGAGATCAAGAGTCAGTGCTCTACCAGCTGAGCCAGCCAGATGCCCCTCCTCCAGCCATCCTTTTATGTACAGGGGATGATGAGATTGGAGAGTTCCATCCAGGGCGAGCTATGCGATGGCTGGGTAGACGGATAGGTGGATGGTTTGGATGGACGGGGGGAGGGGGGATGGACTAGGAAATGAAGAGAAAGGGGATGAATTCAGGGTGACACTGGCCCAAAAGAGTCTAGGTGCAGCCTCCAAGGTAGGGCCCTGGCCTGAACGCTCCAGATAGCCGGCAGCTCTCAGGTATTCTCGAAGAAGCAGCTTGGCCCTCCTGTGGGGCCCTGGAAAGCCCAGGTAGGGTGTCGGTGTCCCCCGAGGCCTCTGCTTAGGCTTAGTTCCAAGCACGGCTTCCTCGCTTCCTGACAGACATTGATGAGTGCCGGGAGCTGCCTGGGCTGTGTCAGGGGGGCGACTGTGGCAACACGTTTGGCAGCTTCCAGTGCACATGCCCCCCTGGCTACCACCTCAAGGGGGACACCCGCACTTGTGAGGGTGAGTATGCGCCCTCCCCACCCCACCCCGCCTTCCTCCCTAATGGCACCTCCCTCCTCAGGGGCTGGGGCCTGAAATGCCCCCAGGGGCCAGCTCACCTTCCTCGCGGCCAGTGGGGGTGGGGGGGTGGGCATCGGGAGGCGGGGAAGGCTTCCTTGGAACCCCTCTGGCTGCCCTCTGCTCTGCTGCCTCCCTCTGACTTCCGACGCTTGCAGAAGTGGCCTGGCTTTGCTATAGCTCCTGCGCCCTCCCTCCTTGGGACAAAAGCTGAGCCAGGCCCAGCACTGGGACTGGGGAGGGGCAGATACAGAGGGAGTAGCTACACTGCTCCTTCAAGCAGCACTTCGCCTGCCTCCTTCCTGCTCTCCTTTGTGCATCGTAGCAATGGCCAGCAGGTACCCGGAGTCTGAGACTGTGTGTCACCACCGCACCGAGCATCTTCCGTTGTCGTCTGTTCATTCAGCCCAACAGCCCCATGGGGGGAATGTTCCTTTTATGATCGCATTTTTCAGATGCAGAAACTAAGGCTCAGGGAGATTAAGTGACTTGTCCAGAGGCACCAGCTAGTAAGTGAGGGAAACCCAGCCATTCTTTAAGATTTTATTTTTATTTTTATTTATTTGACAGAGAGAGACACAGCGAGAGAGGGAACACAAGCAGGGGGAGCGGGAGAGGGAGAAGCAGGCTTCCCGTGGAGCCGGGAGCCCAGTGCGGGGCTCGATCCCAGGACCCCGGGACCATGACCTGAGCCAAAGGCAGACGCTTAACGACTGAGCCACCCAGGCGCCCCAAACCCAGCTATTCTGGTCCTTGAGTCTGAGCTCTTCCAATGCAGTATCCAAGTCTGTGAGTCCATCCATCCATCCATCCATCCCTCTATCTATCCATCCGTCCACCTAGTCATCCATCCATCCACCCATCCATCCATCCGTCCATCCACCCATCTACCTATTCGTCCATACTTCCCTCTGTGTATCCATCCATCCATCCATCCATCCACCCATCCACCCATCCATCCCTCCCTCCCTCCCTCCCTCTATCCATCCATCCATCTATCCATCCATCCATTCATCCATCCATCCATCCATCCATCCATCCATCCATTCATCCATCCATCCATCCATCCATCCATCCATCCATCCATCCATCCTTCCATCCATCCATCCATCCATCCATCCATCCATCCATCCATCCACCCACCCACCCATCCCTCCCTCCCTCCCTCCCTCCCTCTATCCATCCATCCATCCATCCATCCATCCATCCA
Source organism: Zalophus californianus (assembly GCF_009762305.2). Classification (NCBI taxonomy): domain Eukaryota; kingdom Metazoa; phylum Chordata; class Mammalia; order Carnivora; family Otariidae; genus Zalophus; species Zalophus californianus. The sequence goes on from NC_045595.1 coordinate 5,710,346, forward strand.
TCCATCCATCCACCCATCCATCCATCCATCCATCCATCCATCCATCCATCCATCCATCCATCCTTCCATCCATCCATCCATTCATCCATCCATCCATTCATCCATCCATCCACCCATCCATCCATTCATCCATCCTTCCATCCATCCATCCATCCATCCATCCTTCCATCCATCCATCCTTCCATCCATCCTTCCATCCATCCACCCACCCACCCATCCATCCCTCCCTCCCTCCCTCCCTCTATCCATCCATCCATCCATTCATCCATCCATCCATTCATCCATCCATCCTTCCATCCATCCATCCATCCATCCTTCCATCCATCCATCCTTCCATCCATCCATCCTTCCATCCATCCATCCATCCATCCATCCATTCATCCATCCATCCTTCCATCCATCCATCCATCCATCCTTCCATCCATCCATCCTTCCATCCATCCATCCTTCCATCCATCCATCCATCCATCCATCCATCCATCCATCCATCCATCCTTCCATCCATTCATCCATCCATCCATCCATCCATCTACCTATTCATCCATACTTCCCTCTGTGTATCCTTCCATCCATCCATCCCTCTATCTATCCATCCGTCCACCTAGTCATCCATCCATCCATCCATCCATCCACCAATTCATTCTTTCTCCCCCTTTCAACAATATTAGTTGAACACCTACATGCAGCCAGATGCTGACATCAGCATCCAAGGACAGGATGTGTACCTTTTTCTCAGAGCAGTGCTGTTTAGAAACTCAAGGAAATGGGGAAGGAAGGGAGAGATCTAAGATCAAGACACCGATTGCCATTGTACATGGAGGTGGAAGCTGTCATACCTTCGAGAGTCAGAACCCAAATACTTGAAATATACTTCATTCCTCTCTACCTCCCCATCCCTTAGGATATCAAGGGAGAAAGAGAAAGGCCTTCTTGGGGCGCCTGGGTGGCTCAGTCAGTTAAGCATCTGCCTTCGGCTCTGACTGTGATCTCAGGGTCCTGGGATCGAGCTCCACACTGAGCTCTCAGCGGGGAGTCTGCTTCTCCCTCTCCCTTTTCCTCTGCCCCTCCCCCCTACTCATGCTCTCTCTCTCTCAAATAAAGGAATAAAATCTTTAATAAAAAGGTCCCATCAACAAATAAAGGTCACAGGGCCGGCAGACTTGAACCTGAATGTTGACCTTGGATGTGCAGCCTTGCAGGACCAGCAGTGTGCTTGAGGGCTGCAGTCCTTTCAGCCCTTGCCAGCAGTCAGACTCAAGGGATGGGACTTGTGCAGTAGCACAGGACCCTGCTCTCCAAAGGGCCCACCCTTGGCTTAATGCTTTGCTGTTGCCATCTTGAAACAAGGAAGGCCCAGTCTTCATTTTGCACTGGGCAAGTTCTGTAGCTGTAGCCGGTTCTTGTCGAATGGTAGGTCTCACTCCTGGAATCGCTGGGTTGTATGGTGAATCTATGGACTATTCTGTTTTGTGTGAGGAACTGCCGAACTGTTTTCTGTTTTGCGTGCTCACCCACAATGTGCAAGGGCCCCAGTTTCTCCACATCCTCATCAACACTGGTATTTTCCGTTGCTCAAAGTTCTACTGTCTAGTGGGTGTGAGGTGGCATCTCATTGTGGTTTTGATCTGCATTTCCCTGATGACTAATGACTAATGAGCATCTTTTCATGTGCTTGTTAGTCATTCATATATCTCTGGAGTAGTGTCTGTTCATATCTTCTGCCCATTTTTAAATGGGGTTGTTTGTCTTTTTGTTGTTGAGTTGTGAGAGCTCTTTATATATTCTGGATCAAAGACCCTTATCAGGCCTATGATTTGCAAATAGTTTCTCCCATTTTGTAGTTGTGGTTGTGGTTGTGTTTCCACTTTCTTGATGGTCTCCTTGGATGCACAACAGGCTTTAATTCTGATGAAGCCCAATTTATCTGTTTTTTTTTTTTCCTTCCGTAACTATGCCTTTGGTGTCATCTAGAATCCATTGCCAAATACAGGCAACGTCTTTTCTAAGAGTTTTATCATGTTAGCTCTTACATTTAGGTTTCCTCCTTGTTGTGAGCTAACTTTTTTATATGTTGTCAGGGAGGGATCCAACTTTATTCTTTGGCATGTGGATATCCAATTGTCCCCACATCACTTGTTGAAGAGCTCTTTCCCCCATTGAATGATCTTGGCTCCCCTGTTGAAAATCTTGTGACATACAGTTTCTTTCTGGACTCTCAATTCGATTCCATTGATTTATATGTCTAGCCTTCTGCTAGAACCCCACTGTCCTGATTACTGGAGCATCGCAAGTTTCAAAATTGGGGAGGGTGAGCCCTCCAACTTTGTTTTTCCTTTTCCAAGGTGGCTTTAGGTAGGCGGGGTCCCCTGCAATTCCATATGAATTTAGGATCAGCTTTTCCATTTCAGCAAAATGAAGTCATTGGGATTTTGACGGGGATTGTATTGAAACTGGAAATTGCTTTGGCGACTACTGCCATTCTAACAGTGTTACATCTTCTTTTTTTTTTTTAAAGATTTTATTTATTTATTTGAGAGAGAGAGAGAATGAGAGATAGAGAGCACGAGAGGGAAGAGGGTCAGAGGGAGAAGCAGACTCCCTGCTGAGCAGGGAGTCCGATGTGGGACTCGATCCCGGGACTCCAGGATCATGACCTGACCCGAAGGCAGTCGCTTAACCAACTGAGCCACCCAGGCGCCCCAGTGTTAAATCTTCTGACCCATGTACACAGAGGGTCTTTCCATTGCTGTAGGTCTTTAATTTTTTTGCGGTGATGCTTTGTAGTTTGCAGTATTCAACTCTTGCACCCCTTTGGTTAAACTTATTCCTAAGCATTTAATTTTTTGGACGCTATTATAAGCAGAGTTTTTTAAAGTTTCCTTTTTGCTTGCTCACTGACAGGATACAGGAGTACAACTGATATATTTTTGGGTTGGTCTTATATTCTGCAATTATATTGACCTCATTAATTAGCTCTGATGTTTTTGTTTTGTGGATTCCTTTCTAATATTCTGCTGCCCGCTTTTGCATGGCCCACTAGCTACGAATGCTCTTTACATTTTTTAAATGGTTGAAGAAAATCAAAAGAAGAAGAGTATTTTGCCATATGTGAAAAAGACATGAAATTCACATTTCAGGTTCCATAAATCAAGTGTTATCGGAGCACAGGCATGCTGATTTCTTTCTTTCTTTCTTTTTTTAAGATTTTATTTCTTTATTTGAGAGAGTGCACTGGGGGGCGGGGGGCGGAGCGGAGGGAGAGGGAGAAGCAGGCTCCCCGGTGAGCAGAGAGCCCGATGCAGGGCTCGATCCCAGGACCCTGGATCAGGACCTGAGCCAAAGACAGACGCTTAACCGATTGAGCCACCCCGGCGTGCCGTGCTGATTTCTTTACCTATTGTCTGTGGCTTCTCTCACACCACAGGAGCAGAGTGAATAGGTGTCAGAGACCACTGTTTGGCTTGCAAAACAAAAAAGTATACTATCTGACCTTTATAGAAAAAGTTTGTTGCTCCTGGACTAGAAAACTGATTAGACCGAGAGTCTCCTTTTTTTCCAAAAATACTTGATGCGTGGGGCACCTGCTTCCTGTCACCTCACATTAGGTAGCCCACGGCTGTCCCACTCTTGGTGATAATGTAATTGGCTCATGGGGCTCAGGTCATATTTTTTTCTTAATAGCTTAATAGAGGTGAGATCATAGTAAACTTCCACCCCACCCCCCACTTAATGCCATGTTAGATCTTTCCATGTCACTAAGATGCCTGCACCTTTTAAGCTAATTTTGAAACCAAGCTCAAGTCCATAATGAAGTGGCTCCACCAGATCCAGATCCTGGGTGGGGAGTTACCCAGACAACTCCTGGAAGCTGCCCCTCCCTCCCCTGCAGACATCGACGAATGCTCTGCACACTCGGGCATCTGTGGCCCTGGTACCTGCTACAACACCCTGGGGAACTACACCTGTGTCTGCCCCGTGGAGTACCTGCAAGTCAACGGTGGCAACAACTGCATGGGTACAAAGTGTGATGACTGGGGAGACGGTTGTGGGAAAAGCACTCGGGTGTGGGAGGGACTTCTCAGAGTCTCCATGCTTTGGAAGAGTGTGGCAAGGTGTGTTTAGGGGAGTAGAGGGAGGGGGGGGAGTGTATGAGTTGCTGGTCAGCAGCAGAGAACAAGATGTGGGACTTGGGGGCCCAGGGCCGTCATGTATGGTTGTTCAGGTTGCACACTGTCCAACAAAAACTAGAATTAAATGGCACCCCGTGTGTCTTGGGGGAGAGACATCAAGCCAGTCATTTTCAAATGGATCCATGAATGAGTTCCCATGCGTCTGGCTCTCTCTTCCTCTGGCTCCGTTATCTTTTATCCGCACCCCTCTTCCTAACCCAACTGCAGACACGAGGAAGAGCATCTGCTTCCGGCACTATAATGGCACATGTGGAAATGAGCTGGCCTTTAATGTGACCCGGAAGATGTGCTGCTGCTCGTACAACATCGGCCAGGCCTGGAACAGACCCTGTGAGGCCTGCCCCACCCCTGCCAGCTGTGAGTGCCCTCCCCCACCTTCTTTCCAGGTTGGCCCTTCCTAGTGCAATATTTAAGGAGGCACGCCTTGCTTAGGGCACCCAGATTAGCTCTCATCCTACATTGTTCCAATGAGGGCTGAGGAGTTGAAGTTATGTCCTAGTTGAGGTACGGAAATCATCACTCTTAAGGTGGGCAAAGCATCCTTTCTTCCATTTGGCAGATTTGGGGAATTCAGAAAGGGTCAGTGAAGCCTATATTTGTGGTGAAGATCCTTGAGCCAGGGAAGGGGCACACTCGGGGAAGCTCTCGGGAAGACTGCTAAAATGTTGGTTGGGATGAAGAAGGGCGTTCCGGGCAGGGAACAGCATGAGCATAGGCCTGGAGGCAGCACTGAGCCCCAGACCGTGCTAGCAGCTAGAATGAGAGCTAATGGAATGATCTAGCAGCCAGCCCAGGTATCAGAAAGCGCTGAAAGCGTAGGGCAGTGAGTGAAAGTGGGCAACGAGGGGGTTACAGTATTAGTGCTGGGGGCTGAATGTGTCCCCCCAAATTCATATGTTAAAGCCTTGATCTCCAGTGTGGCAGGGTTAGGAGGTGAGGCCTGGGGGAGGGGATTAGGTCCTGCGGGGGGAGCCCCCCTGAATGGGATGAGCAGACACCTGAGGGAGATGATCTCCACCACGTGAGGACAGAGCGGGAAAACAGCCGTCTGTGAACCGGGAGGTGGCTCTCACCAGACACCGAATCTGCCAACGCCTCGGTCTTGGGCTCCCAGCCTCTGGAACTGTGAGGAATACATGTCTGTTGCTTCGGCCCCCCAGTCTGTGGTGTTTTGGTATAGCAGCCCGAGCTGGCTAAGACAATTTGCTTCCTAGGGCTGCAGTAACAAATGACCACAAACTCGGTGGCTTAAAAAACCCAGAAATTAGTTTTCTCCCAGTTCTGAAGACTAGAAGTCAGAAGTCAGGTGTTAGAGGGGGCCATGCCCCCCTCCAGAGGCCCTAGGTTAGAATCCGTCTTTGCTTCTTCCAGCTTCTGGTGGCTCTGGGCATCCTTTGTGTCTGGCCCTGATCTCTGCCTTCATCTTCACGTGGCATCTTATCCCCGAGGCTCTGTGTGTCCCTTCTTTTTCTTATAAGGACACCAGGCATTGCATTCAGGGCCCACCCTCATCCAGGATGACCTCGTCTTATCTTGATTCAACCTGCAAAGACCCTCTTTCCCCAAACGGTCACACTCGGAGGTTGTGGGTGGACACGACCTTGGGGGGCGGTAACCGTCCATCCATCCAGTGCAAGGCGATGGAGAGGGGGTGGTTACTGGGCACTTCCGGGGGACAGGTGCTGTTTCTAGGGTTCCAGGTTCTAGGAAACAAGATTGGGCAGGCCCAAGCTTGTGCAGGCTGGGAGGAAGCTGCAGACCGCCAACTCTGGCCAGGAGAGTGTCAAGACAGATCAAATGTCATCCCCCAGGTCAGATGCTAGGACTTAGGTACCTGCCCGGATCTCGTGCACCTGAAACTGAGGTGCAGGTAGACTCTGATGAGGCAGGAGTCCACGCCAGCCAAGGGTCCATTCTCATCACAATGCAGACAGAAGAGCGAGTGAGGGCCAGGGCAGGCCCCTGGGGAAAGGTGGCAAGGGGGTACTGCCCTGCCCCGGTGGGGGCGGGGGTGGAGCCCAAGGGCGGTGTCTGGTGCCAGTGTGGTGGGTCAGCGGGGAGCCCCAGGGAGCCTTCCCTGTGGGCGGCCCCAAGTCCTCGAGGCTGAAGTGGGCTTTGCTAGGGAACAGCGAAGGGACCAGCATGTGCGAAGTTGTGGTGGCACGGCAGAGCAGGGCATCTCCGGACGTGTAATGACATCAGGGTGATGGGAGGGCAGGAGTTACTGCTGGAGACGTAGGGCCAGGGGGTGAAAGTCTTGAGGTCCAAACTGAAGAGTCTACCTATTCTGGGGAGGGCAGTGGGGCGCGGGTGGCGGCACTCCTGCGGCGAAGAGATGAGCCAGGTCGCGTCTCTGCGTCTCTGTGTTGGAAGATCATGCTGCACAGGTGGATGGTTGCCTGTTGCCCTTCCCCTGCTGCTCAAAGCGGGGGTGGGGGCGTAGGGGGGAGAGGGGCTAGTTATCGGGAGGCCAGATGTGGGCTGCGCTGCAAGGGTTGGAGGAGGCGGTGGGTGGGGGGTCAAGAAGAGGAGGAGGTGTCCTCCCCAGGAGCCTGCAGCCCCAGCACCCTCTGCCCTGTTCTCCTTTGCCCAGTGGACTTCCAGATCCTGTGCGGACACCAGGCCCCTGGCTTCGTCATTGACATCCACACAGGGAAGCCCCTCGGTGAGTGACCATGTCCCCCTGCCTGTAGCCCCAGGTCCCTCTGTCCCCAGACCCCTGACCTCTCCCTTCCATGCATCTCCACCCCAAACTCCTGCGCTTCTAACTCCCCAGACCAGGCCAGGAGTCCTGTCACCAAACACTGCCCTCCATCTAAAAAAAAAAAAAAGTGAGAGTATTTGTGTGAAGTTGTTATTCATTTTTTAAAATTCTGATAAAATACACATAACATGAAATTTGCCATCTTAGCCATTGTGAAGCGCACAGCTCAGCGGCGTGAAGCACACTCACACCGTCCTGCAGCCACCCCCACCCTCCATCTCCAGAACTTTCCATCTCCCCACACGGAGACTCTGTCCCCACGAAGCACGGACTCCCCACCCCCTTGCCCCAGCCCCGGCTCCCACCGTCTCCTCTCTGTCTGTGTGGACGGGACTCCTCTGGGGACCTCCTGGGACTGGGGTCCTGCGGGATGTGTCCTTCTGGGTCTGGCTCCTCTCGCTGAGCATGATGATTCCGAGGTTCATCCAGGATGCAGCAGGGGTCAGAACACTTCCGTTCTAAGCTACACAAGGTTCTGTTACAACCTAACCCCTGCATGCCACATTTCAGCTGCGTGGCATTGAATTGATGACCCCATTTCCAGCTCTCCTCCTTATCTGAAACAATCAGAACGTGGCAGACGCGGTGACCGTGTCAAACCAAAGGCCCCTTCACACTCCCACGATTCCCATGCCGCATGCCCCGGGGATTTCTAGATCCTTCTTCATGCATTTGAATATACATAGAGGTCCCCACTGAAAATGTATGACAATGTTTTCTGGGGAGTTGGAGATTTTATAATTCTAGAATTCCCTACATAGTGGTCGGCAACTCACCTTTTTTTCAGCCAGCCACGAGTTGTGGAGCCCTGGGCAGGTTACCCGCATGCAGTGCCATTCCTCTTGACCGGCTTTGTGGCGTTCCACGGGTGGACCCGTCCCGTGTCACGAGCCCGTCCCCCCTGGATGGGCACTGGGTTCCCTTTCTATACAGTTGACCCTTGAGCAGCATGAGGGTTAGGGGCGCCAAACCCCGTGCAGTCAAAATTCCGCATATAACTCTTGGCTCCCCCCAAACTTAACTAATAGTCTACTGGCGACCAGAAGCCTTACTGATGGTGTAAACAGTAGATTAACACCAATTTTGTACATTACATGTATAATATATTGCATTCTTAAAGAAAGCTGGAGTCAAGAAAACATTATTAAGACAATCATAAGGAAAGTACTGTATTTCTATAAAAAAATAAACACTCATGCCTCAGGGGCCCCTTGCAGTTTGAACCTGTGCTGTTTAAGCGACAACTGTATACATAACAGCTTCCCTGGGATCTAACTCACACACCACACACTTGGCCCAGCTCAAGTACAATTCCGTGGTTCCCCATGTCTTCACGGAGCGGTGCAGCCAGCACCACGATCTAAGTTAGAACATCTTCGTCCCGCAAAAAGAAACCCGGTCCCCGTGAGCGGTCACTCCCCGTTCTGTCCTCCCCCAGCCCCTGGCGAGCGCGGTTCTCCTCTTTGTTCCTGGGGATTCGCTCTTCTGGGCGTTTCATGTCACTGGGATTGTACACTCTGTCTTCTCGCATCTGGCTTCCCTCACCAAGCAGCTGGTCCGTGTTGTGACCCTGGGAGGCAGAGGCGGCCTCGCTGGGCCGCAGCCAATGGGTTTTCCGTCGAGAGATGCTCCCCCAGCTCTTGGTCCCACATCCCGATCTCTCTCTGGTGTCAGAAAGATTCTGGCCACCGCAGAGTTGCTCCCCTGTGGCCAGACCGCGGGGCCCCTTGGCTCAGGGCCCCCGGCTGCTGCCTGGGGCTGGGCTGGCCCTGACGGCTGACGCCCTCCCCAGACATCGACGAGTGTGGGGAGATCCCTGCCATCTGCGCCAGTGGCATCTGCATCAACCAGATCGGGAGCTTCCGGTGCGAGTGCCCCACGGGCTTCCGCTACAACAGCGTGCTGCTGGTTTGCGAAGGTGCCACCTGCCCGGCCTCCCCCAGCCCTGGGTGGGAGGCTGCTCCCCCACCCTGTGTGCTCTGGGCGTGTCATTTAAGCCTCAGGTTCCCTTTCTGTACAATGGGGCTAATGCCTGTCCAGGGGCCTCCAGCCCACATCACTGCTGCCCCTCGGGTTCCGGCTACTCCCGGAGAGGTTCCCCGCTCGGAAGCCTGGGGCAGGGTGTGGGGCTGGACTCTGGCAGGGAGGCCTCCTGCACTCCCGCCCGTCGGCTATGTTCCGCAGACACGAACGAGTGTGCCAGTGGAGAGAGCCCCTGCCAGCAGAATGCCGACTGCGTCAATGTCCCCGGCAGTTACCGCTGCACATGTGCCCGAGGGTACAGGCTGTCGCCCGGCGGGGCCTGCGTGGGTGAGCGGGGGGACACCAGCCGGGCGCAGGGTGGGGGCCGAGGGTGTGGGGTATGGGACAAAGCTAGGCTCTGTCCCCTGTGACTTGAGTCGGGCATGGCTCTGTCCGGGCTGTGCCATGCATGGGGTGGCAGGAATACTGAGTACCTGTTAATGGGGTTGGGGGTGGGGGGGGCGGAACGGGAGCATGGTGCTGGTAGTAGCTTGAATGGGGGGCCTCCAGGCAGGTCCTGGCTCCCCCCTCACAGTGCATGAGGGCTCAGCAAACACCGTGTGTGTGTGGGTGGGGGGGGAGGTAGGGTTCTGGGGACGCCACACTGCCTGCCCTCCCCCAGGACGGAACGAGTGTCGGGAGATCCCAAACGTCTGTAGCCATGGTGATTGCGTAGACACAGAGGACAGCTACACATGCCTTTGTCACCGTGGCTTCCGCGCCTCGGCGGACCAGACCCTGTGTGTGGGTGAGAGTCCCTTCCCACTTCCTCCCGGAGAGCCAGGCTGCCAAGCGAGGCTGGGGTGGCGGCCACAAGTCTGCACCTCCCCTGGGGTGAGGACAGTGGTTTCATCCACCTGGTCCACAGACAGACCCAGCTTTGAGTCCCAGCACTTAAGACCTTGGGTAAATGACTTACTCAACTCCTTGGGCCTCAGTTTGCAAAATGGGAGTGATAAATTGTTCCAGGGGCACTTTTCAGCCATCACCCCCCAAGTGTCCCTGCCCATCCACCTGGACAGGGCTGGGTGCAGGGGAGGTGGGCTGGGTCTGGCCAGGCCCTCCCTCTCCCTCCCTGCGCTGCCCGATGCACTGGGTGACCCGGATGGGGCTTGGGGGCTTTGCTCTGGCAGACGTCGATGAGTGTGACCAGCAGCCGTGCGGAAATGGGAACTGTAAGAACATTGTCGGCTCCTACAACTGCCTCTGCTTCCCTGGCTTCATGGCAGCACCCAGTGGGGATTGCGTGGGTGAGCCACCTGGGCTGGCGGGCAGGCCTCGTTGCCCCCCCCCGAAAAGTGGGTCCTTGGCTTCAGGGTCCCCCTCTGAAATAAAGGCTCTGGCCCCAGGGATCCCTTCAGAAAAACAACCCTCAGCGGTTGGTGTTCCTTCTAAAAAATGAGTCAAGCACACAATTTCCCACACCTCTTCAATCGTCAGGTCCCGGGAGGGGGGCTCTTGCTCGAGCTTATGCTCAGCTTGATGGCGGCAGGTACAGGGAGGACAGTGAGGACCTGGGTGATGCTTGCAGTTGAGCGCAGTGGTTAAAGCATGCATTCCAAGGTCAGGCAGCGTGAATCTGAGCCCAGCGCTGCCACCTGCCCGCTGTGTGACCCCAAACAAGTCCTCTACCTCTCTGGGCCTCAGTTTCCTCCTCTGCAAAAAAGGAGATTAATTGTAGTCCGCTGTGTGACCCCAAACTAGTCCTCTACCTCTCTGGGCCTCAGTTTCCTCCTCTGCAAAAAAGGAGATTAATTGTAGTCCGCTGTGTGACCCCAAACAAGTCCTCTACCTCTCTGGGCCTCAGTTTCCTCCTCTGCAAAAAAGGAGATTAATTGTAGTCCGCTGTGTGACCCCAAACTAGTCCTCTACCTCTCTGGGCCTCAGTTTCCTCCTCTGTAAAAAAGGAGATTAATTGTAGTCCGCTGTGTGACCCCAAACTAGTCCTCTACCTCTCTGGGCCTCAGTTTCCTCCTCTGCAAAAAAGGAGATTAATTGTAGTACCTACCTATATTAATCGTAGACCAAATAGACTGATTACAAGGAATATTACCAGAGATGAAGAGAGACCTCACATATTCAGGGGGCAATTCTCTGAGAAGACACAACAATCATAAATTCATATGCATCTAACAATAGAGCTTCAAAACCTATGAAGTAAAAATGGACAGAACTGAAAAAGAAATAAGCCCACAGTTACAGTTGTAGACTTCAACACTCCTCCCTCAGGAAGAGAGGGGACAAGGAGAAAATCAGTAAGGCTAGGGAAGACCTGAACAACACTGTCAGTCCCCTAGAGCTGGTCAGCATTTATGGAACATTCCCGAACACACATCTTTCTCAAGCGCACAAGGACATTTACCAGGAAAGCCCGTATTCTGGGCCATAAAACAAACCTTAACAAACCTAAAAGAATTGGGGTGCCTGGTGGCTCAGTCGATGAAGCGTCAGACTCTTGGTTTCGGCTCAGGTCGTGACCTGAGAGTCTTGAGATCAAGCCCACGTCAGGCTCCCTGCTGAGCAGGGAGTCTGCTTCTCTCCCTCTGCCCCGCCCCCCCCAGCTCGTGTTTTCCCTCTCTCTCTCAAAATAAATTAAATCTTTAGAAAGAGAAACAAATTTAAAAGAATTGAAGTCATACAAAGTAGGTTCTCAGAATGTAAGGGAATTAAAGTAGAAATCAGTCACAGAAAGGCATCCAGAAAAATCCCCAAATATTTGGAAATTAAACAACATACTGCTAAAGAATCCTGAGATCAAGGAAGAAAGTGTAAGGGAAATCAGAAAACATTTTGAATTAAGTGAAAATGGAAACAAAATATGTGGGGTTTACCTAATGGATTACCCAGAGGCAAATTCATAGCATTAAGGGCTACAATACTGGTATCTGCCTCATCGGAGAGTGGGAGGTTAATACACAGAGCCTAGCACATGAGTACATGATAAAGTCACCACCCCCAACTTAACTTCTGTTGTGGATGGAAGTGCAAGGGAGGCTCAGAGCCCCCAGACTGTGGGTGACCCCTCCTGCCCATACCCCTTCTGCAGACGTGGATGAGTGCACCACTCTGGTGGGGCAGGTGTGCCGATTTGGCCAGTGCCTTAACACAGCTGGCTCCTTCCACTGCATCTGCCAGGATGGCTTCGAGCTCACAGCCGACGGGAAGGACTGTGTGGGTGAGTCCCGCCTGGGGGTGGGGAAGCCATCTCTGCCAGCCCCCTGCTCCCAGCTTACCTGCGGTTGGTGCTTCCAAGCGATCATGGTTCCATTTCATAATCATACATTTATCTTAAGGTATAAAAAGAAACAAAAACTAGCACATCCCACCTGTGTTTTCACAGGATTTGTGGTTTAGGGTAAGGCTGTCTTAAAAACCTAAGTTTTCTGAAGTGAAGAATAATCAAGGTGCTAGATGGAGGCCACAGAATCCTGAAGGGGGTCTGTGTGTGGCTTCAGATCAGGAACCTTGCTCCTTCTTCCCCTGGACGCCCCGTGGCTTCACCTATAACCCCCACTTGAGGACACAGAGGCTCTTTCCCCAGCCGTCCCTGTTTTCCTGAGTCTCAGCCCTTCCCCTGGATCCAGGAGAACTTGTCCTGGGGCCCTTGGCCATCATGCAGTGACCATAGGTGCTGGTCCCAGTCCCAAGCGAGCCCCCGTCACAGGCTGGTGCTGGGACCCCTCTTCCTCTCCACAGACACCAACGAGTGTTTCAGCTTCATGGGAACCTGCCTGCCAGGCACTTGCCAGAACCTTGAGGGCTCCTTCCGCTGCATCTGTCCCCCTGGCTTCCAGGTGCAGAATGACCGCTGTGTTGGTGAGTGTCCAGCCCCACCTCCTGCTCTGGGGCCAAGGAGGCATCTCCAGGCCTCTGTTTCTGCATCTGTAAAATGGGAATGCCAGCTGGGATGTACTTAGCACAGCACCCAACACAGCTCCATACACAAGTACTGGTATTAAGATCATTTTGGCTGCTTGGCCCAGGTTCTCTGTCTGGGGCCCACAGGCTTCCTCATGAATCCTATAAAACAGGCATGGTTGTGGGGTCATGCCACACATAGAACTCCTTACTCGATGAGTGATGGTCAAGGTCAAGGACCAGTCTGGCCTGAGCTCCACTGGTTTAATTGCCCAACTGGGTGACTTTGTACTGTGTCGGCTAATCTGGACCAGTCTGGCCTAAGCAGATGGGCTAGCCTGGTACAGGGTGGGCGAACCTGGATCGGGCTACCCTAGCAGTTACCCTGAGCTAACTTCCTCCAGTGTAAGCTAAGTTTATCCAGTCTCGGTTAGCTTTGTACAAAGTTAGTCTCTAAAGATGAACTTTTCCTGACCATGACCCCTATCTTGGAGATACCTTCTAGGAGAGAGACCCCCCACCCCCACCCGGCACAGCCCACCTGGTACTCCGGCTCATGCTGAGTCCTGAGGGCCCCTGCCCTGCATCGGTCCCTGGACCCGCCCAGGCTGGGCCCCCACTCTGTCTGCTCCCCCTGGCAGCTGAGGCTATCGCACTCTGGCGGAGGTCCTGCCTGCCCCCACCCAGCTCGTGTCCCTACCCCTCCAGACATCGACGAGTGCTTGGAGGAGCCCAACCTCTGCCTCTTTGGCACCTGTACCAACAGCCCTGGGAGCTTCCAGTGCCTCTGCCCGCCTGGTTTCGTCCTCTCTGACAATGGGCACCGTTGCTTTGGTGAGTCTGTGGCCCAAAAAGCATACAGGGTTTAGGGAAGAGGTGGGAGGGAGGGAGAGGAGTTGGGTTACCCAGCAAAGGGGGCTGCTGCAGTTTCCTGTATGGATCTCCAGGAGCGCTGCCTGGGCAGAAGTGTTCCCTGCCTGAGTGGGGTTATCCGAGTCCAGACAACCCGTTGGCCAGACAACTCACTTCTGCGAAGGGCTATCCCGGTCTAGTCTGGGCTGACCGGGTCTCCTGGGCTTCGGTTATCCTGTAGTGGCTTCAGTTGCCCTACCTGGGGTGGCTTCATCTCAGCTAGGCTAGCCTTGTCTAGTGTGGGCTAGCCTCAACCAATCGGAGCCAGCCTCTTCTCTCCCAGGTTAGAGGCAACAATGGGGTGGGCTGGGCAACTCAACCAGTGTTGGTTGTTCAGATCCCCACCTGCCCTGGAGGACTTCTCGGGCTGATGGGAGTCCAGGGCTGAGGACTGAGGGGCTCCCCGACAAGGATTTGGGGTCTGAAGTCCCATGTCCTCTGGCTCTGTCCCTCCAGGAAGGGGCTTCTGAGCCAAGAATAGTGTGGCTGAGTTTGCTGTCCCTGGCAAGGGGGCAGCCCCACAGCTGTGGATGTGGGGTGTTCCCGGAAGGGATCCCCTGTGGTCCAGGGGCTGACCCTCATTGGCCCAGGGTGGGTCACATGTCCGTCTCAGAGCCAATCGCCACAGTCAGGGGCCTGGAGGGTTCTGATTGGCCGTTGGTAGGGTCGGGTAGCCCATTCTTGGGGACCGGGGATCCGAGCAGGGCACCGTTGATGACCCTTCAAATGTTTCCCTGGGGATCACCCCACAGACACGCGGCAGAGTTTCTGCTTCACCCATTTTGAGGCCGGGAGGTGCTCTGTGCCCAAAGCTTTCAACACCACCAAGGCCCGGTGCTGTTGCAGCCAGAGGCCTGGCGAGGGCTGGGACGACCCCTGTGAGCTGTGTCCTCAGGAGGGCAGCGGTGAGCACCCCGCCCTGTCTAGTCTCCCGTTGGGTTCTGCCTGCCTGCCTGCCGGCATCGGTTTGGTTGCCTACACCTGCTCAGGGGGTTCCTGGGGGCTGCACCGGCCCCCGACCCTCACCCCCTTCCCCTCTTGGTGTCCAGCTGCCTTTCAGGAACTCTGCCCCTTTGGCCACGGGGCCGTCCCAGGTCCTGATGACTCTCGGGAAGGTGAGCTCCTCGCCCACGTGCTAAGGGTCCCTCCTCGGCCACCCACTCTGTCTGGGCTCTGCCCCCCCTTCCCAAGTCTCAGACTCCCTCCTCGACCAGTGGGTGGCCCTGGACTGCATGGGCCCCGGAGGGAAGGAAGAGCGCCTGAGTGTGGCTGGGGCGTGACAGGTGCCGTGCCGGCCACCCCTGCCGCCCACAGACGTGAACGAGTGTGTGGAGAGCCCCGGCGTCTGCACCAACGGCCTTTGCGTCAACACCGACGGCTCATTCCGCTGCGAGTGTCCCTTTGGCTACAGCCTGGACTTCACGGGCATCCGCTGTGTGGGTGTGTGACCAGCCCATGTCCCCTGGAAGGAAGGAGTGGGGTGGGCAGAGCAGGTGCCACCAAAGGCAGGATCCTGTCCCTCGGCCACTGTCACTCTCCCCACCCGCTTGACCCTTCTCTGCGTGGTTCACTCACTCACTCGTGCACTCAGGCCATCCGTTCACTCAGGCCAACACCCTGCGCCTGCCTGCCCTGCATCCGGCCCAGAGGGGCACCGGACCTGGCCCTGTGTAGCCTGTGGCGGTCGGTGGGGGGCAGACAGGACACTCTCGGAATGTCGAGGACGGGAGGCCCCCTGCAGGCCCTGACTGCAGCCTTTCCCCGCCTCCAGACACGGACGAGTGCTCCGTCGGGCACCCGTGCGGCGAAGGCACCTGCACTAACGTCATCGGAGGCTTCGAATGCGCCTGCGCCGACGGCTTCGAGCCTGGCCCCATGATGATCTGCGAGGGTAGACCCTGCCGTCTGCGTGGTGGGGGGCGCCCCGGGGGCTGGCCTGGGGCTGGGGACCTGGAGCCCGCAGGCCGACCCTGCCCAGCAGGCACCTGCTCTGGCCTCCGCAGATGTGGACGAGTGCTCCTTGAACCCCCTGCTCTGCGCCTTCCGCTGCCGCAACACCGAGGGCTCCTACGTGTGCACCTGCCCGGCCGGCTACGCCCTGCGGGAGGACGGCGCCATGTGCCGAGGTAGGACGCGCAGGGGTGGGGCGCGCCGGGTGGGGCCGGGCTCCCCGAGTCCTCCGTGCCGCGGTCCTGGAGAAGACAGGGAGGTGAGAGCCTGGGCCGCTGGAGGGTGAGCAGAGCCCTGAGGCACGTAGGGGGCAGCGGGGGCTCTGCTGTGAGTAGTCCTCTGTCATCGTGAAAACGGGGTGCCCAGGCTCACAGGTCACTGGCTCTGGTGGCCTCTCCAGAGCTGAGAAGGACAGTGAGGACAGCAGCTGTGCCCCCCAGGGTAGGTGTGGCAATGTTTGGAGACAGTTTCTGTTGTCACAGTCGGGTGTGGGGGGTGAGACGGGCATCGAGTGGCCAGGGACGCTGCTCAATAGACTGCAGAGCCCAGGACGGCTGTCCACCACAAGGGCTTCTTTGGTCCCCCAGTGTCCTTCGTGTCAGAGCCGAGCAGCCCCGGGCTGGGCTTTGGGGCCTCCAGGGCTCCTTCAGTGCTCCGGGGATCGCGATGAAGGCCAGAGAGATTCACAGACCCTGATGTGGGCCGGGGGTGCGGACGTGGGGACGCTCCTGGGCCCCTTGGCTTCTCCAGGGGCCTGGGCACATGGCAGTGCTGTGCCGACCTCACTCTGGCCCTGGCTGGGGCCCCGAGAGGGAGGTGGGATCCAGGCCCCCACAGCCTGGGGCCAGGCCACGGGGCGCCTGACCTTGGCCGCCCTCTCTCCCTGGTTACCCTCAGATGTGGACGAGTGTGCGGACGGCCAGCAAGACTGCCATGAGCGGGGCATGCTGTGTAAGAACCTCATCGGCACCTTCGCCTGCGTCTGCCCCCCAGGCCTGCGGCCTCAGCCCGGTCCCGGGGAGGGCTGCACAGGTATGGGGGTGCTTTGGGGGTGCAGGGACACCCCCGGGGGGAGAGAAGTCAAAGCGAGAGAATGCGGTGGGAGGGGACGCTCCAGGGCGAGGGGAGGCTGGCCTGGGCGGCTCTGGCCTCCCCGGCGGCCTGCCTCATCCCTCCCACCGCAGATGAGGACGAATGTCGTGCCCAGCCCAGCCTGTGTACCAATGGCCGCTGTATCAACACCGCGGGTAGCTTCCAGTGTGACTGTGACAAGGGTTTCCGGCTCAGCCCCGCTGGCACTGAGTGTCATGGTGAGCATGGCCGGGCACGGTGGGCACAGCCACCCCCACGTGGTGCTGCTGCCTGGGGGCCCCCCAAGCCAGCGCCCCTGACACAGGTCACCCCAGAGCCAGCTCAGCCCCTTGCCTCCCAAGCCCCGTCTCAGTGATGCCCCAGCGCCGGGCTGGGGCCACAGGCCAGCCCCCTGGAGTCACCGACAGCCTCCTCTTCCTCACCCACTCTGGTCTCCAGCCTGTCCCCTCCACGTCCGGTCCCTGGATGTCATCCAGCTGCTCAGTCCCCACTGTCTGTCCAGCATATCTCCACATGCCTCCTCCCCAGTGTTCCCTGGCCTCCATGCTGCCCTTGACCGTGCATGGTCTCTGCGGCCGGGAGAGGCTGCCCTTTGCCCTCAGGAAGCCGCCTGGCTCTGCAGCCACAGGGCATCTCTCTGACCCTTTGGGTCTGCCGTGGTCCCAGCCCACACCCACAGAGGGCATCTAACAGAGCCAGGGGACAGTGGTCAGGCGGGTTTCACCCTGTGCCCACACGTAGCGTGTCAGAGACATCCAGGAGTCCTTGGTAGATTCTCGGGGCCACCAGATGCCCCGGGGAAGGGGACCCCCGGACAGCCCGTTTCTCCCACCCACTGCCCCCGCCTGTTCCCCACAGACGTCCGGCAGGGGCCCTGCTTCTCCGAGGTGCTGCAGGCCGTGTGTCAGGCTCAGTCGAGCAGCGGTGAGGCTGTCACGAGGGCCCAGTGCTGCTGTGGGGGCGGCCGGGGCTGGGGGCCTCGCTGTGAGCTCTGTCCCCTGCCTGGCACCTCTGCCCACAGGACCCTGTGCCCCCACGGCCCGGGCTACACCGCTGAAGGCCAAGGTGGGTGGCGAGGTTGTTCATGGTCGTGTCTGTGGCCCAGAGGGTGCTAGGGCGTGTGAGCCAGTGGGAAACGGGGTCCATTGCTGTGTGTGTACGTGAACTGGGGTGAAGGGGTGAGCAGGTGTGTGGGCAGGTGTGTGAGACAATGTGTTCTTTGTTTTCTGTGGGCTCCTGAATGAGCCTGCAGAAGCGTGTGAGCTGGTGTGCCTTCCCTTTGTGAGCAAGCTCAGTCATGAGCGTGTCTCCGTGTGTTCTTGAGTGTGTGAGCGTGTTAGTGAGCATGCGCGTGTGCCAGTGAGGGGAAGAGCTGGTGTGTGTTTCGTGCATGCTGGCTGCATGAGGAGAACATACCAGAAGGTGGCTGAAAGGGACTGAGCCCATCCGTGTGTTTTGGAGTCTAGCAAGTGTCTGTGAAGGTAGGTGCGTGTGTGAGTGAGTGTGAGTGTTTCCCTGCACGAGTATGTCTCCTCCAGCGTGTCAGTGAGGGTGAGACAGGTCATCCCTAGGGAGCAGCTGTAACACCAAGGGCTGAGGAGGAAGTGCCTTTGCAAAGGTATGTCTGGGGGGGACAGAGAAGTCCCTGAGTGTGTGTCGTTGTGATTCTGCAGGAGCGTCAGCGTGTGACTGGTGTGCAGTGCATGTGTAATTTCTGTGCTTCCACGTTTGTGTGGGTGCCCTGGTGAGGCTATGGGGAGGGTGTGTCCCCCCACCGCCAGGTGTCCTCAGTGTGTGGTGGAAGGAGCTCCGTTAGTGTTTTCTGCTGGCAGAGGTATGACTCACAGCCTAAGGGTGGGGTCTCCAGGGTCAGTAGAGACTGGCCTTGCCCCAGGGGGAGGGCTGGTGGACACGAGGGTGGAGGTGTGCCCCAGTGACCCGAGGCGGCCTGCGCAGCTGAGCCCTGCGTGTCCCCCCAGATGTGGACGAGTGCCGCATGCTTGCTCACCTGTGCCCCCACGGGGAGTGCATCAACAGCCTTGGCTCCTTCCGCTGTCGCTGCCAGACTGGGTATGCGCCAGATGCTGCTGCCACAGCCTGTCTGGGTGAGCCTCCCCACCCCCGTCCCCTGGCCCGCCCCCCCCTTTGCACAGCACCAGAGCATCCCTGGCCCTGCCCCCTGCCCCAACACCATCTGGGCCACTTCCTTCCTGGTATTTTGTGCATCCTGAGATTTTCAGTTACACCTTGTAGCAGTTGTTCACCTAAGTCAGGGATTAGCAAACTCTAGCTCAAGGGACTAGTCCGGCCCTCCACTTGTTTTTGTTACTAAAGTTTTATTGGCACACAGCCATGCCTGTTTGGTTCCCTTCCCATTGTGGCTGCTTTCCCGCACCACAAAGGAAGAGTTGAGTAGTTGGGACTGAAACCATGTGGCCCGCAAAGCCAAAGATGTTTATTCTCTGGCTTTTTATGGAAAATGGGCCAATTCCTTGTGTAAGCCCATAGAGTCTGCTTGGTTAGGGCCTGAGTGGAGGCCCCAGGCCCTGAGCCTCCGGGAACATCTGTCTGATCCCCCTGCATGCTGCTCACCCTCTAGATGTAGATGAGTGTGGCCAGGCCCCCACGCCATGCGCCTTCCTCTGCAAAAACACTGAGGGCGGCTTCCTGTGCGCCTGCCCCCGAGGCTACCTGCTGGAGGAGGGTGGCAAGACCTGCAGAGGTGAGGCTGCCCCCCAGGCCCTGTGGGGGGCCCCCCAGGGATGCCCCGAGCTCGTCCCCTCCCCCACACCGCGTGCCGTTGGACGCCAACCTTGGGGTCTTGCCCCTGGGAAGCCCCCAGCCCTGGGGGGGCCCTGCCCTGAGCCCGCGGGGACCATCTGTGCCGCAGACCTGGACGAGTGCTCCTCTAGGCGACACAGCTGCCAATTCTTCTGCACCAACACCATCGGCTCCTTCGCCTGCCGCTGTCCCCCCGGCTTCACGCAGCACCACCAGGCCTGCCTTGGTGAGTCCTCCCACCGCTCCCTGCAGCTGATGCGTGGCACCGGCCTTCACTCGTTTCCCAGACACGTAGCAAGTGCCGAGTGTGTGCCAGACATCGGAGACAGAGGGTGATCGGAACAAAGTCCACGCTCTGTGGGTGCTCATATTCCGGTGGCAGTCTCCTTCCTCACCCTAGGGACGTGGGAGGCCCGCCCTGAAGAGTCCCTCTGACCTTGGCCCAGGACACCCACTTTTACCCCTGACCAGTCCCTGCTGGGTCTCTCTCCTAGGGTCTCCCCAGAGTGCTCCAGAAAGCCCGGGGGCTCACAGGGTCTAGAGGGGAAGTTGGTTCAGAAGCCAAAGCTGCAGGGGCATCTGCCGCTCCCATCACTTTTTAGTGTCTTGTGGCCTGAAAGAATCAGACCCCCGCTGAGGGCCAAGCCCAGCCGTGGGTGACCCCATTCAGGCTCCCACTAACCCAGTCAGCCCGCACCTACTGCGACCTCCTGTGTACCAGGCAGTGCTCTAGGCCAGAGGGCTGCGCACGCCACTCCCCTAGGTCAGGTCCAGCCCCCTACTTTCTTTTGTTAATAAAGTTTTATTGGCGCGCAGTCACGCCCATTCATTTACGTACGTCTGTGGCTGCTTTTGAGCTGCAACAGCAGAGCCAGAGCCAAGTAGCTGCAACAAAGTCACACATATTTTTCCTAGCTGTCCCTTTGCGGAAGGGATTTGCCTAGGCCTGTTCTAAACCCTGAGGGCACAGCAGCGCACACAAGAGGCAAGTTTGCTGTGTCGCAGATTGTCCCTGCTAGCAGGGAATCCAGACAGAAACAAACAGTAAGTTAACACCATAGTGTGTTGGAAGGCGATGCGTGGCGTGAAAGAAAGAAAACATAAAGCAGAGTAACGAGATCGGGAAGGCTGCAGTATTTCACATAGGGGTCAGGAGAAGCCTCGTCAAAAGGGACATTTGTACAAAGGGCGGAAGGAGGTGCGGGAGCGAGTTGTGTGCCCATCTGGGAAGAGCCTTATGAACCTTGAAACAAGCTGCGTTTCTTGTTTCTCTGCACGGTTATCTTCTCTGTCTCTGAAGATGAGCACACCTGACTTAGCATTTGTATGTGGGCAGCTCTATGCACGTACACGTGTGGGCCCTGCACACGGCCCATGCGTGCCATGCACCGGGCAAGCTCACGTGAGACTCCTCTCCCACAGATCGAGGGCTCCAGATCATTCCTCACTAACACCTGCATAGCCTATACTCCTTGTGGGTGGTCTTAGGCTGACTGGATCAGGGGTCGCCAATTTTTTTCTGTCAAATGTCCAACAGTAGATCTTTTCAGCTTTGTGGTCCATACGGCCTTTGTCGAAAACACTTAGCCCTGCCCTTGTAGATCAAAAGTAGCCACAGACGGTGCGTCATAAACGAATGGGCATAGCCGTGTGCCAATGAAATGCATTTACAAAAAAACAGGCAGCGGGCCAGATTTGGGTCTCAGGGCCTCTGTTTGCTGATGCCTGGACTAGAAGATCAAACTTACATGACCACGGTAGGGCCCCCAACCCTTGGTTTGCTTTGCTGGATGCAAGGGAGAGAAACCGCCGTAGCGCCCGATGCTTCTCTCTGGTGGGATCCTAGCAGGAATCCCGGGCTGGTCTCTGTGGCCCCTCAAGGGACAGCTCGGACATGAGGGATGAGCCCACAAGCAGATACAGGATCCTCCCTGGCTCGGAAGCCCCAGGTCCCCAGTGTCTCTTGCACCCAGGAGAGATTCCAGGTCCCTAACGGGAGGTGTCTAGGGTCAAGAATCTTCATACTCTAGGAAGCCAAAACTAGGGTTCCCCGCCAGAAATAAACCACCAGCGTGGGCCATTACCACCGTAATCAGCCATGTCTCGGCTTGCACTGCTGTCACAAAACACCCTAGACCGGGGTGGGGGGTGGGGCTTAACCAGTAGACTCTAGAGCCTGGAACGTCCAAGGTTAGGGTGCCGGGACGGTCGGTTTCTGGTAAGGGCTCTCCTCTGGTCCTGCAGACAGCTGCCTCCTCTCTGTGGCTCACCAGGCAGAGAGAGAGAGAGAGAGAGAGAGAGAGAGAGCAAGGTCTTGAGTGTCTTTTCTTACAAGTCGCCCCCTCCTGAGCCCACAGAGGGTAAGTCAGCCACCCCAGGTGACACAGCTTTGGAGGCAATGCCGATGAGAGTCGAACGAAGTCCTATACGTGCATGATCTTGAATGTTCGGGGCAGTTCTGGGAGGTGGGGACAGTTACAGATCTCATTTCACAGAAGGAGAAACTGAGGCACAGAGAGGGACAGTGACTTGCCCGAAGCCAAACCATTGATCAGGCGGTGGGCCCGGCATGGTGGGTGCCCGACCCGAATCCCCTAACCGCTAGGCCATCCTGCCCATTCTCTGTCCCCTGCAGACAATGACGAGTGCTTGGCTCAGCCTGGCCCGTGTGGCACCCGTGGGCGCTGTCACAACACGCCCGGCAGCTTCCGCTGTGAGTGCCGCCAAGGCTTCGCCCCGGACAGCTCGGGCCGAGGCTGTGAAGGTAGAGCTGGGCTTTGGGTGGGGTCCGGGCCCGGGCTGTAGTCCAGGGGCCCGCCAGGCAAGCCATCTGGCCCTGTCCGTGTCTCGCAGATGTGGATGAGTGTGATGGGCCCCATCGCTGCCAGCACGGGTGTCAGAATGAGCTGGGGGGCTACCGCTGTGGCTGCCCCCAGGGCTTCACCCCGCACTCCCAGTGGAGCCAGTGTGTGGGTGAGTGTCCAGGGCTGGGAGGAAGCTGGGGCCCCCCCATCAGAATCTGTCCAGAGCAGGCAACTAGGAACCACCCCCATCTGGGTCGTGCACCCCCCCACCTCCACTGCTGGGGAGGCGCAGGGCAAGCTTGGCAAAGCTCAAGTCCACTTTTTAGGGAGTGGTGGCCTGGGGGGCTCAGCTGAGAAGGATTCTGAGTCAGTGCCTGTGATCGCTGGGAAAGAGTGCTGGGATTGATTAGTGATGCCTGCTCTGGGTGTGGCAATGGGGACCAGGAGCGTGCATGCTTCATCTTTGCCATGGCTGTTGCAGAGGCCCTCGTGTGGGGGACTAGCCTTCTGCACCCCGACCTTCTCCGTCACATGCTTCTCTTTGTGCTCCGGCCCTCCACACGGCAGCCTCGTCCTTACCACGCCTCTCTGCTCCTCCCCTACAGTCTGGCTTTCACTCTCTGCCCTTGTTGGGCCCACTCTTTGGAGAGCCCTCTGGGCACTGCTACCTGCTCCTCCTGGACACTCTCCTCCCTCAGTCTCTATGACACGGCTGGCCCTGCCCTCCCACCGCCTCTCTGACACTCCCTTCTCTCTGGTTCCTCCTCCCGCCCCTGACGGTGGGTCCTCAGCTACGTTCTCCATCTTTGCCCTGCCCTGCAGCGGTTGGCCCTTGGGGACGGCACAGACCTTTGGCCCTGCTGCCGGTTCCTCCTGGTCGGCCTGTCTCCCCCTCTGCACACTCAAGCCCTCACTCGTCCACCTGCAGCTTGCCCGGGACCTACCTTGTGTCAGGCGCTGGGATGCAGAAGTGGGCCAAGTAGCAGACGCCATCCCTGCTCGCCGGTGTTCTCCTCTAGTGGTGGGGACCGGGATTAATTAGGCCAGTGGTTCTCAACTGGGAATGGTTCTGCCCCCTTGGGGACATTTTGAAGGGTCTCGGAGACCTTCTGCTCATCACAACTGGGAGGTAGATGCTCCTGGCGTCTCGTGCGTGGAGGCCACGGATGCCGCTCAGTATCGTATGGTGCACGGGACAGCCCCCCGACCACAGAGAATGATCCAGTTCCCAGTGTCAGTTGTGCCAAGTACGAAACCTCATTCCAGATCGTCCCACAATTTAGGATTCCTGGGAAATTTTGAGAAATGCTTTGAAGGAGGATTACAGGGCTGGGGGAGTTGAGGAGTGTAGGGGTGGGGCAGACCTATGCCAGGGCTGATGGAGAGCCTGATGGAGGGTGACGCTGACCCAGGGCTCTGAAGGAGGAGGCAGCGTTAACTGCGTGGGGACCGGGAGTGCTGTGGGCAGGGGCTTTGGGGGATGCAAAAGCTGCCCCCGCAGCAAAAGCTGTTCTCTCTCTCTTGCTGTCCCCACTCACAGACGAAAACGAGTGTGCGCTGTCCCCTGCAGCCTGTGGCAGCGCCTCCTGCCACAACACGCTGGGCGGCTTCCGCTGCGTCTGCCCCTCTGGCTTTGACTTTGACCAGGCCCTGGGGGGCTGCCAGGACGTAGACGAGTGTGCCGCCCGGGGAGGCCCCTGTAGCTACGGCTGTGCCAACACCCCTGGTGGCTTCCTGTGTGGCTGTCCCCAAGGCTACTTCCGGGCCGGGCAAGGGTGAGGGGCTGGAGTGGGGCAGGCACAGATGCCCCAACCCTGTGAGAGCGCACACACGCACACACGTGCGTCCATGCACACATGCCATTTGCACACGTGTGCACAGAGACTTGGGCACCCACAGCACACGTGTGGGTGCACACACGAGCTCACACCCCATTTTGGTGTAATTGCCTGCATGGTGCCCTTGTATATTTGCATGTGCACAACGGTAGGTGCGCACTTCTCTGTAACACCCTTGAGCATCTGCACGACTCACGCATGTGCCAACACGCCTGGGCACCCTTATGCATTCGTATATTTCAGTGTCCACATGTGCACACATAACACTCACCAGCATCTGGGGTGCCTGCAGGTTCACATCTCTGCCCGGGTGAGCTAAGGGAGGCGTGCACGCATGCACACATCCTTTGTGCATGCACACGCAAAGGCACTCCCGCACATTTACACACCAGCACCCGTCCCCACGGGCATTGTGGCTCTGAATGGAGAGTGAGGGCTGGAGGGGGTGCGGGGGAGATCCCACCAGCCTGCCCCTGAAGACCCACCACCCCCTTGTCCTGGCCCAGGCACTGTGTCTCTGGCCTGGGCTTCAGCCCTGGACCCCAGGAGGCCCCAGACGAGGAGGAGCTGCTCTCATCCGAAGCCTGCTATGAATGCAAGATCAATGGCCTCCCCCCTCGTGACCGGCCACGGCGCAGCGCCTACGGGGGCCACCAGGTGGGGAGAAGGAAGGCAGAAGTGAGACAGGAATGCTGGGTCTGAGGGGCTTTCAGTATTGGATTTAACTAAATATGAGTGTATTACTTTGTCCTATTCACCCCTTTTTTCCCCTTTCCTATTGTTGCCATTGTTTTCTGTAAGCTTCTCAAAGGTAGGGCCCTGGGTCTGTAAGAGTGAGTCAAGTGGTTGTCGGGGCTCCTAGGCTGGGCGCCCATGGATCTGGGTGGAAGAGGGCTGTCCCCCCGCCCCGCACCCTCCCTGGCTTTGCCTGCAATACCCAAGACTGCCAGCAGGTGTCAGCAAGAGCACACGTGTGAGCAACACTGCCGGGTAGGTGGGGGAGGGCTGAAGTCTCCAGACCGGAGGGGCAGGGAAACAGGACTAGCTTTCACATTAACACAACCACAAAGGACCCCTCAACACGTAAATGAGGCGGAACAAATAGCAGTGCCCAGAGCCAAGGAGAAGAAAACAGATCACCTCCTGTAGGACTGGCTACGTCACCCGGCCCGGTTAGCCTGCCATTGAGGCCACTGGCTTATTCAGGGCCCTGTCCGGCTGCCAGGACCAGGAGCATACTCAGAGCAGTTCACATAAAGAGGGGTTTGTCATCTGCACACAGGGTGCTCTCAAAGAGCCCAGATGCAGGAAGTGTCGCACCCCCCCCCACCCCGGGAACCGGAAGGCTATTGGGCAGCTCCTCTCTGTGGCCCCTACCCACTGCATTCCCATTCTCCCCGCCTCTGACCGGCACCTGCCTGGTCTTTGTCCACAGGTGAGCCCGGCCAGCCTTGACTCGGAGGCCCCACTGACCTTGGGCCTGAACCTCTCACGCCTGGGCTGGGCTGAGCACATCCTGGAGCTGCGGCCAGCCCTGGAGAGCCTGCAGGGACGGGTCCGCTATGTCATTGCCCATGGCAACAGGCCAGGTTTCTTCCGCATGCATCACCTCCGGGGCCTCAGCTCCCTGCAGCTGGGGCGACGGAGGCCCGGGCCTGGAACCTACCAGCTGGAGGTGGTGAGCGTGGCAGGGCCCTGGGGCACCTGGCCGGAGGGGCAGCTGACACCAGGGGGCGGGGCCTTGCGGCTGAAGGTGCACCTGCAGCTGCTGTAGCTGGAAGGAGCCCGCACCGCCTCCCTGACCTCAGGCCCCTCCCGCGGCCCCCTCTCTGGACTCCCTGCATGGGCACTGCCCCATCCTTGCCTCTTCCGGCGGGATTTGGGGGAAACTGATGTCACTCAGCTCACCGCACACCGCGGAGAGACCCTGGTGACCCTGGTGAAGCCTTGGCCTCGGGTGCGCCCCAGGGCCCCCCATTCATTCTCTTCTCCAGAACTGCCGATTCTGGAGTTGGGGGGCTGCCGATCCCACCAGCAATGGGATCACTGACCAGGTGGAACCCCAAAACTCAGGAAGAGTAAAATACGATTCTGCGACCTCAGGCGAACCCAGCCTCTGCCCAGGGGGACAGATTTGGACAATTGGGTATTGCAGGCAAAGCCGGGGAGGGTGCGGGGCGGGGGGACAGCCCTCTTCCACCCAGGTCCATGGGCGCCCAGCCTGGGAGCCCCGACAACCGCTGCACTCACTCTTACAGACCCAGGGCCCTACCTTGGAGAAGCTTACAGAAAATAATGGCAACAATAGGAAAGGGGAAAAATGGGGAAATAGGACAAAGTAATACACTCATATTTAGTTAAATCCAACACTGAAAGCCCCTCAGACCCAGCATTCCTGTCTCACTTCTGCCTTCCTTCTGCCCAACAATGGACCCCAACATTCCGTCTTGCCTGGAGACAGCTGGAAGCCACGGCATGCACCCTCCTCCTCCACCACCCAGGGTCCAGGAGGGGCCTGTGATTCACTGTAGCTGGTCCGTCTCAGGCTTACACTGCTGCACTGCCCCATGGCTCACCCCTGGGGCGCAGTGCGACATGGGAACGGACGGCTGGGGTGGGCCTGGGCCTTGACCCTCCAAGCCAAAGAGCCTCTGGGGCCCCAGCCAGAGTTGGTGACGCACAGCCACGCTCGAGCCCCCGGTGGGGTGGGCTAAGGTTCCAGCCTGCTTTTATGTCAGAAGCAGAGACAACAATAAAGTTATTTTGGGTTAAGTCTGCCTCTTTGGCATGTTCTGGAAGTCAGGAGGTGCTGCCCTCAGCAGGGCCAGGCCAGGCTCACAGGTCAGGGGGCAGGAGGCCCCGGAGGGTAGGATGGACTTCAGCCTGGGGCTCGGAGGAGAAACCATGCGGGTGAGACACAGGTGAAGGCCACCTTCCACCTGGAGGTGGGGACATGGTGCCAGGGTACAGGCAGGTTCTGTGAACCTCAGACCCGTGAGTGGCACAAGGCCAGGCTGATGGTGGCCACCACTGGAAGCCCTTGTGGGTTCACCGATCCTGATGACAACGGCTTATGCTTCCTGACCACGTGTGATGTGCCGGGCGCCATTCCAAGTATTTTCCCATTGTCGACCCATTGACTAGTCCTTGCAACCGCCTGGAATAGAGGCTGTTGTGCTCATCCCCATTTCACAGATTGGAAAACAGGCTTACGGAGGTGAAGGTGACTCCAGGTGGCAGGTAGCAGAGCCAGCGTCCGTGCCGGGAGATCATGGCTGTGCAGTCGGCGTGTGTGGATGCTTGCCTGTCAGACAGTAGCACATTTATTTTTTTTAAGTTTGCTTACTTATTTTTTTAGTAATCGCTACGTCCAATGTGGGGCTGGAGCTCACGACCCCGAGGTCCAGAGTCACACGCTCTACTGACTGAGCCAGCCAGGTACCCCAGAGAGTAGAGCATTTAGTCCCCGCTGACTTGTCTGAGAAAATCAGTGATATCACCCATTTTACAGGGGGCGGAACCGAGGCTTAGAGAGTTTGTAGAATCTGCCCGAATCACCTCCATAGCTTAGCGGGGCCTGGGTGTGACCCACCAGCCCCCAAACTGCCTCTTGTCCTCTAGAGAGGGAGCATTTGGTTTTCATCTGGAATGTTCTCTCTCGTGGTGGAAACAGACTGCCCGGGGAGAGGACAGTTGGATGACTTGAGTCTGGCTGAGTGACCTGAATGTGGCCCGCCTCTCCCTGCAGGATGGTCACTGGTGCCCGGTCCCAGGGCTCTGTTCCTGGCCTGGTTCTGGTTCCCCTGACCTAACCGGAGCTTCTCTGGACCCCTGTCAGAGCTTGCAGAGGGCTCCTCCGCATTCGCCGGCCTCACTACAGCCCAAGGAGCTGAGCAGAACAAGTACAGTGAGCCCCGTTTTAGAGGCAAGGAAAGAGGCGCCAAGAGAGCAAGCGGTTTGCTCAAGGTCACCAGCTGGACTCGAACCAGGGCCTGCAGCCAGCATGCCCCCTGGGAGCCATCAGCTGTGAGGACTGCCAGCACAGATCTGGGGGTGGGATTCAACACAGGCGGGGGCAGCAACTCACACCCCATAATGAAACGCGACAGACAGGAATGGCATCCCACCAAAGGTTTATTTAAAAAACTCTAGAAAAGCAGCCTGGGAGAAGTGTCCTGGGATGGACTGGTGCTTTGCAAGGACCCAGAGGGACCCAGCAGGAGTGGCCCAGGGTGGGTGGCAAGAGGCTGCAGGCGGGCGATGTATTCCGGTGATCCTCTACAAGACCCATAGCTTGGCGCAGACTCTGGCTCCTGGAGCAGGCAAGAGGGCTTGAAGTAAGGTCAGCTCTCTCCTTCCAGCTGCCTGAGGAGCGGGATGGGGCAGGGGTGACGGGAGGGAGCCAACCGCAGGCTCAGGCACAGGCACTGAATTTGGCCCGAATGACAGGGAGGCTGGGGCACCTGGAGCCGCAGGGGACCGTTGCAGTGGAGAAAGGTCCAGCCCATCTTGTGCTGGGCTAATCCTGGAGATGTGTCGGCTCACGGTCCTGCAGGGGGGATTGGAGAGGCCGGCAGGTGACGGGAACTGGAGTGGAGCTGGGCGCCCTGCAGCTCTTGGTCCGCACACCTGACATTTCATTGCAGCACTTGCTGAAGCCCCCTAGCCTGGGTTAGGGTAGTAAACAGCCACCTGAGTGTCAGCCTGCAGGGCTGACCACAGAATCAGCCTCCTTGGTCCTGGAAGGGAGTCCCCTCACCCAGTCTGTGCTGATCATGAGCCCTCATCCCTCAGCAGTGGTGATGGGTAGGGGATGGTCACATGATCAGAGTCCTTACCTGGATTAGCCTTTGTCAGGAGGGTAGTTTTCCCGTTGTTGCTTCTGGTGAGCCTGCTAACCTTGGGCAGTAGCTTGGAGATTCCAGTGTTCGACTTCCTACCTCCAAAGAGGATGACTGTACAAGAGAGAAAGAAATAGATAAGAACTCCACCAATACCCTCTGAGCACCTGGATCCAGCCAAGCCTGAAGCCGTTGGCTAGTGACTTGAGCCGACGAGTTTCCCATTTGCTTGAGTTTGCCATTTCTAGCAATGGAAAAAGTCTTGGCTAAAAGAGTTGTTCATCCACTCAGTCTCCACTCACCAGCAATCGGCGGGCTCTCTTTGGGGCGGCGGCAGCTGTCAGCGTGCTGGACTTTGGTCCCCTCCTTTGGGGGTTGAGGAGCCCAGGGGCCCACAGCAGGGAGGCGGAGGCCCCCCCGGAGGCTGGGTGTGGGTCTCACCCACCTTGCAAGTGTCTCCAGTGGCGCTTTGAGAGGGTCTTGTTCCCAGCATCCAGGAAGTCTACCATCTTTGGCACCCAGCTGTCCCGTGGGTTCGCACACAGGATCTTGTTTCTCGGGAAGAAGAATCTGGGGGGTGGGGTGGGGGAGCGGGTCCCTAGGTTAGGGTGTGAGTGGGGAGCAAAGCTGTGTAGAAGACTCCCCCCGCCCCCGCCAGCCTCCCACAGTCCCACTCACATCACAGCAGGCAGGTTGCAGCTGCCGCTCACTTCTTGGCGCCGGTAACCCCGGGCGTGCCGGAGGAAGCCGGGCCGAACACGGGAGTTGTAGGCCAGGCAGCAGTCCTCAGAGACACCTGCAAGCACGGCCGGAGCTCGCATCTCTGTGTGCACATGCGCTCTGCACGGGCTGCCCCAGACGCAGGCACCCCAAAACAGACCACAACCCTCCCAGCTCAGGTGATAAGGAGGCCAACACGGCTCACCTTTGGCCCCTGATATGGGGACGGCTGGCAGGAGTTGGAGGGGGTCCACAGTCTCGGGCTGGGAAGGACCCAAGACCACACAATGAATGAGGGACCAAAGCCACTTCTACTGCTCTGGGGCGGAGGGCAAGTGGTGCAGATGGAGCGCCCCGAGGAGGCACCGGGGGCCACCACGCCCGGCCCAGGCCCTCCTAAAATGAACGGTCTGGCCAGCCACTCCTGACGCCCCAACTCCTGCTCCAGCCTGGCCCTCCCCCACCTAGGGCCATCTCAAGGGCCTCTGCCCTTCTGTCCCCAGCAGAGTGACCACTCAGTCAGTGGGCCAAAAACCAGGAGGTCTCTGTTCGTTTACTGATTGGTTGAAAAAAGCATTTTGAGTTCCTACTAGGTGCCAGATGTGTAGACAAACACAGAGGGGAATTGGGTATGGGGCTCTCCCAGCCTGGTGGGGAGACCCAGAGATCCGTCTGTGCTGGGAGGGGGGAAGAGCAGGGACCTGGAGCTGGGTGGGCTTGGAAGAAGAGGTGTGCCAGCAGGGCCTGGGAGCATGAGCAGGTGGAATTGATGAGACAGTGAGAGGCCTTCAAGGCCCTGTGGCATCCATCCCTCAGCTGACCCCTGCCTCCAGGCACCACACCTGAGTTCTGGCCAAGCGCAGTAGGAAGGATGGGGGGAGGACTTTAGTGCTCCCCCACATCTCCAAACCTTGGTCCCAGAGGGCAAGGGACAGGGGAGCTGGATGGACCCTCCGTTGCAGTACCAGGCAGGCCGGGGGCCACTCTGCCCCCAGGATCAAAGGGCCCCAAGCTGGGCCTGGCTCGTGGAATGGGCCTCTGATAGCAGGACAACGGGAATGAAGCCCAGCCCCATCCCGGGCAAAGGTAAGGTCTGCTGGAAGCTAGGGCCTTTCAGACCGAGTGACGGGCAGGCGGGGCAGGTAGGGGAGGTGGGGGGAAGGGGGCTCTGGGGCTTTGACCAAGCCAGGGACCCTGCTCAGCCAGCTGCTGGGGCTCAGCCACCTCCCCTGGAGCCCTGTCCTATATCCTGGGGTTGCAAGACATAGTGGCCGGGCTCTTGGTGGACACTGTATGCACCAAATCCTCAGCTGCCTAATAGAGGGAGAAGTGGGAAGGGACTCCCCATTAATAACAGTAATGGTTATCATTGTTGTTGCCCAGGCACTGGGCCAAGAGTTTTGCAAATATCAGCCCACTGGATTCTCATGTCCTATCTCAGCAGCGGGAATTCAGAGCCCCACTTTGCAGACGAGGAAACTGAGGCTCATGAAGACTGAGTAGTAACTCTCAGCCAGACCACACAGGCAGCCTGTGGGGGGGGGGGCGACTCACTCTTGTTGGGTCACATCACTGCAATGTGTCCCTAGCTCTGCCACCACTGGGAGCCACCCTCGCCCCCCACAGTCCCTGGGCTGGCTAGAGTCCTGGCAGGGAGGCCTTGGGTCTTGGACCCTGGAGGAGGCATCACAGGGGCTCTGGAAGGAGGGGCTGTGGGGCCTGTACCCCCAGGGAGCTGCACCAGTGCCAGGAGTTTCTACAGCCCCGGGGGGGGGGGGGAGCTGTCTGTCAGAATTCGGTGGTGGAGATTGAACGGGGGAGGCTTCTGGAAGAGCGGAGGGGCGAACAGGGGAGGGCAGGAGGAGGGCTCCTGGGAGGCAGGGTAGGTACGGCCCAAGACATTACCTTGAGCATGGATAGTAGACCAGGCGCCCACCAAGCTGGCCACGAGGCAGAGCACGAGCCACGGGTTCATAGTGCAGGCTGCTCTTCCTCCGCAGGTGTCTTGAGGAATAATGGGAGAGGTGGGGGTGATGAGGCCCCCAAATGGACAGCAGCAGGCACTGGGAACAACCCCATCTCAAGTCCGACACCCAGGGCCCCCTGCACAGGACAGGTGGTGCCGGCGCGGCCTGTGGCTGGTCTCAGCCAAACTCGGGGGACGGGGCGGGGGCGGGGCGCGGGGGGGGCAGGACTCACCAACGCCTGCGGGGTCCCAGGAGCCGGTACCTGCTGGGGTGTCTCCACGCTCTCCTGCCCGGCAGGCCAGCAGGCCTCACAGCCTTTATAGATGGAGCCCCACCCTGCGGCCACCTGCTCTCCTCCCCCTCCCCCCCCCTTTCCCACTTCGCCTCCGCCTTGGGCTTCTCCCAGTTTCTCTTTCTAGCTCCTCTCTCCCACGTCAAGGTGCACCTGGAGGGAGTTAGTGGTAGGCGCCCCGGACAAGAGGACCTCCTTCAAAGAGCTGGCAGGAAACACCAACTTTCTCAGCTACGAGGACGTGAGACAGACAAGGGTTGGCTCCCTTGGTGACTGGAGGCAGAACCACACAGATGGACAGACGCAGCCTGCCCAGGCCACTTGAAGGCTGGCTGCCTGGGGACCCCTCCCTTGACTGCTTCCCCCATCCAGGCCTCTCAGTCAGCGCCCCTGCTTTCTCCCCCAAAGGACCCTCTCTCCTCCCCGCATTCCCTCTCCTGCGGCACACTAGGGTGCACACCGGCTTCCCGCAGACGGGCCTCAGGCGGCCTAGAGCCTCTGCCTTGCTCCCTGCTCCGAAGCCACCTGTTCCTGTGGGGCCCTGACTTCACCCCATTTTTCTCTCCTTCCCCACAATGGGGAGCCTTACAGTTCTGCAGAAATGCCCTGGTTTTGAGAACAGGCAAATCCACAGAAGCAGAAAATAAAATCAGTCATTGCCGTGGGCTGGGAGGGGAGAATGGGGGGTTTGTAACTGTGAATATAGTAAACCCATGAAACTTACACTTTCTTTTTTTTAAAAGATTTTATTTTATCTTTTTTTAAACATTTGTTTGAGAGAGAGACAGAGCTTGTGCACACAGCGGGGAGAGGGGCAGAGGGAGAGGGAGAGAATCCTCAAGCCGACGACCCCCTGAACCCAGAGCCCCAAGTGGGGCTGATTCCAAGACCCTGAGATCATGACCTGAGCCGAAATCAAGAGTCAGACACTTAACTGACTGAGCCAGCCAGGCGCCCCTGAAGACTTTGTTTTTAAGTAATCGCTACACCTGGCATGGAGCTTGAATCCCTAACCCTGAGATCAAGAGTCGCAGGCCCCACCGACTGAGCCAGCCAGGCGCCCCTGGAACCCTACCCTTCCAGTGGGTGCAATGTAAGATATGTGAATTTTCTCAAGTATTAGCTGGGGAAAATATTTATTAACAACCACCAGAACAAAGAAATGCTCTAGTTTTCTAAGAAATGCCCGTATTACCTGGGGATACTCCAGGTAACTACGGCGGCACGAAGCAAAGCAAAACTCATCCAGAAGGCATTTTTTTCTTTCCCTGAGTCAGCGTGGCTCACCGGGTCAGAGGCGCCATGGTGGGAGTGGGCGGTTGTAGCGGGAAGGGGCCTCTGCCGAGACCTCACAGCTGATTGCTTTGAACTTTTAACTTCTTATCGCCCGCAGCCTTAGCTATAGACCACCCCAGGGAGTAACCACCCTCGCACCACTTATCATCTCCCCGCTTTAACAGGAGTCCCTGGTGGGGACCTCGATCCCCTGGGCGGAAGCTTGTGGCTTTGGGGGCGGGGCTTTGGCGCGGGGCGGGGCCTAGCCCGGGGCGGAGCCTGCGAGCCCTGCCCCGCTCCGCTCCGGCGGCTGAGCCGCCCCGGGGCCCCGCGCCTGGCCCTCCCCGGGCAGTGGCTGTGACCGTCCCCCGGGGCCCGCGCGCGCGCGCCTGCAGTTCCTTGGCCTCTTGCTGCGGGTGGGGGAGGGGGCCGGGACGCGGCTCCGCGTGGCTGGGGGCGTGGGGACGCGGCGTGGCGGGCCCGGCCAGCCTCTCCGCTCTGGTCCGCTGCCCCTGCCGGTCCCGCCGCCGGCAGCCGCCAAGGCGTGGCGTGACCCAGACTTGGCTGAGGTCCCCTGCGAGCGAGCCCACCTCCCCTCCCTGCCCCTCACGGTTTGTCCCACCCGCAGCCTTAAGGGGGTGGAGGGTGTCTGAGGCGCCTGGGCTCAGGGCAGACAGGGATTTGCGCCATCTTGGGCCCCGCACAGGTGTCAGGGAGGCGGACGGGATGCTCAGACCCTGAATGAAAACCCCGGAGTTCTGAGGACCGGAGCTGCTGAGTGTGAGGGCCAGATGCTCAGGGCCAGGGCTGAGCTGGGAAAGGGGCGGCCTCTTCTGTTCCTACAGCTGCTGGAGGCGGTAAGGGTGGACTGCTTACAGTAGGAGACCCTCTTCTGCATGTGTGAAATGAGCGCAGCTGGCGGGGTGGGGTGGTGGTGGACAGAAGTCTTTTCCTGCCTCTGGTCACCAGCCCTGACGATGGGGGCCGTTGGGGGGTGGTCTCCAGCCTGAAGACGAGCCAAGCTGAGGGACTGACCACAGCCCAGGGCCTGCAGGTTGGAAGGGCCGGCAAAGACCTTCCTTCCATGAGCCCAGCTCAGCTCCTGAAGGGAACCGCTAGGGAGGGCACACAGATGGTCCACTGCAGAATGGGGTGGGGGAGGATGGGCTCTGTGATGGGGAACCCTCCCTTTGGAGTGAGTTCCTCTTGGGGCCGGCTCACTCTCATTTCTCTGCTGGAGAACAGTCCCAGGTGTTCAGTGTTGGCCCACTTTACAGAGGAGGAGACCGAGGGTCAGGGAGGCTCTGAGAGTCATCAGAAAGGCACAGGGGCCCTGGGGAAGTACCACCAGCTGAAGTGGGGGTCCTCCTGCAGTTGCCGCTGCATATTAGATCTCCCCTTCCCTGTGCTGCCTACAGCTCTCCTGAACCTCTGGTGCCTCCAGGTCCCTGCTCAGGTGGCCTCGGAAAGCAGCAGCTAGAGGCCCTCCCCCCACACCACCTTGTGCATGTCAGGAGGCGCATACCAACCCGTCTGCTGGGCCTGGACTCCTGCTGTGCCTAGCTGCCTCCTGCTCTGGCCCAGATGTACAGTGGTTACCAGGCAACTGGAGAAAGGGAGGAAAGGGGGTTTTTCCAGGATGCCTTGCAAGCCTCTGGCCTGACTTTCAGGGACTTAATTTATAGACTGTCCCTGTGTGACCCCTTTCACTGTGTTCCTGATATGGTTGACCTTGCTGCCTCCTGGAAAGCTGGCTTTGAGGGGCTTCCCTCCCCAGGCTGACCAGTGGTCTCTGTGTTCCATGGGGTAGCTGCACTGACTGTCTGGGTGGGCACCAGGCCACCCAGAGGGACTTGGGCCACTGGCGCTGGTTGTATGCAGCCTTGGCCTCAGTCCTGGTGCTTCCCCTGCTCTCACAGGACGTGTGGGACAGGCCAGCTGGACTGCCCCAGCTAGGAAGGAGGCCTACTGCAGGGCCTTCCAGGCTGGGGCTGAGGCAGGGGTGGCATGGAGAGGAAGGGCGGTGGGCTCTGAGGAGAGAGGCCCATGGGGCCCTCTACGAGACCCTCTGAAGCTGCTGAGCTCCATTCACCCCTTCCACACAGGTTTTCTGGGTGCCTCTTCCATACCAGCTTTTTGCTAGGCCCCGGAGTGATGGCAGTGAATAAGCAGATGTGTCCCGGCCATGAAAGATGACAGTAGTGTCACCGAGCCTCACTGAACATCTGTTGGGGACCATTTGTTATCTTGTTCATTCGGCAAACAGTTAGCAAGGGCCTACTGTATGCCAGGCACTGGGCTGGGTGCCAGGGGAAAGCAATGAAGGAGACACATGGTCCCAGGGTAGAGCAGACGAGACAAGCAGCAAATATGAAGCGAGATACTTCGAGATTAGGATCATGGCTACAAATCCTGGTGTGACAGGAAGACGCTGGGGACGGGCTGGGCTCCTCCAAAGAGAGTGGCCCGAGATGATAACCACCCTGTAGGATTAATATTCATCCCCATTTTACAGGGAAAACGCAATCAACTAAAGCTCGGAAAGGTTAAGTTGTCTGCCCAAGTAAGCGGGGCCGGATTCCAAGCTCAGCTCTGACCCCTTCATTCCACGTGTACTGATTGGGGGCTGTATTAAGCATGTCTTGCGGCACCTGGGTGGCTCAGTTGGTTAAGCGTCTGCCTTCAGCTCAGGTCATGATCCCTGGGTCCCGGGATCGAGTTCCGAATCAGGCTCCCTGCTCACCTGGGAGCCGGCTTTTCCCTCTCCCTCTGCCACACCCTGCCCTGCTTGTGCTCTCTAATAAATAAATAAAATCTTTTTTTAAAAGATTTTATTTATTTGACAGAGAGAGACACAGTGAGAGGGAACACAAGCAGGGGGAGTGGGAGAGGGAGAAGCAGGCTTCCCGTGGAGCAGGGAGCCCGATGCAGGGCTCGATCCCAGGACCCCGTGATCGTGACCTGAGCTGAAGGCAGACGCGTGACGACTGAGCCACCCAGGCGCCCCAAATCTTTTTTTTTTAAGAAAAGCATGTCTTTAAAAAATTTTTAATACTATATTTTATTTAACCCTATCTAGAAAAATATTATCATTTCCACATGTAATCAAATAAGAACAACTAATGAGACATCCCCCCCTTTTTTTGGCATAGTAAATCTTGATTGTACATTTGCAGCACGTTTCAAGTGCCAAATAGCCACATGTGGTGGTGGCTAGTGGTTACCTCAGTGGGCAGGGCAACTCTAGCCACAGATAATTGTCAGTTCATAATTTCATACTGATTCATTTTTATTTCTGTTCTTTATTAAGACTTTGTTTTAAAAGAGCAGTTTAATTTTCGCAGTGATACCAAGGGGAAATCACAGAGATTTCCCACATACCCTTTGCCCTACACATGGATAGTCTCCTTCGTTATCAACAACCTGTCCTGGAGCCCTGGATGGCACATTGCTATCATCCAAAGTCCATAGTTTGTATCAGGGTCCACTCCTGGTGCTTGCTGTACGTTCTAAGCATTGGTACAAATGTATAATGACACGCGTCCATCTTTATGATATCAGGGTATTTCACTGCCCTAAAAATCCTCTGTGCTCCAAGCACGTCTTTTTTATGATGATGTTTTGATAGCCGGGACCTCCCTGATCATGGAAGGACTCGCCCGTCCCAGGGTTAGCAGATTCCTAGAGATGGTAAATGCCTTGTGAGCGAACCTTCCATACGCAAACCAGCCAATCCAGAGCCCACACTTGAGCCCCTTTCTTTCTGGGTCTCACACTCAGGGCCACCGTCCCCTGCCCTGATCACCCCAGAGCCAGGTGCCAGACAACTAGGCACAGCCCCTATACCCCAGAGCTGAAATCATGCAAACCAGCCAGGGCTGAGCCTCAGGTGCTGCCTCACCCATTCCCTCCCGCGGAAACCAGAGAACAGGCTCTTACCCACCTTTTTTCCTCACTCCCTCTGCCTCCTGACCAAGTCTGGTGCTTCCCCATGTGGCTCTCTGTGGCATGGTGTGCCCCATCCTCTTGAGATCTGTGAGTAGAAACTTTCTTTTTTTAAGATTTTATTTAGAGAGAGCGAGGGAGAAAGAGCATGGGCGTGTGTGTGAGCAGGGGGAGGAGCAAAGGGAGAGGGAGAGAGAGAATCTCAAGCAGACTCTATGTCGAGCACGGAGCCGGACGAGGGGCTCTATCCCTTGACCCTGAGATCATGACCTGAGCAGAAATCAAGAGTCAGACACTTAACCGACTGAGCCACCCAGGGGCCCGAGCAATCTATATTTTTAATGGCCATCATCTCCTGATCTGTTGGCCTCACCATATCTGAAAAAGAATAAAACCTACATTTTAAAGCAAGTGCCAAGTGATATGCAGAGAGCTGGAGATAGAGAGCAGATAACAGATGTACCACTCCCCACGTGAGGCTCACAGCGAGAGGGGGGAACATAGTCCACCTTATAGATGAACGTCCACACGCAGGCTGCGGAGATGCAGAGGGCACCCCACCAGCTATCCAGAGAGAACAGCTACTGAATGGAGACCTGCAGGGCAAGCAGGTGTTAGTCAGAGGTCAGACAGAGCAGGACGCCAGAGGGACCTGCCAAGCACAGGATGGCTGGGGCGGGAGATGGGGTGGGTAGCGGAAGATGAGGTGGGAGGAGACAGTCTATTCAGGGCCTCATATACCGAGCCAAGAAGGGTGACCTTCGTCGAAAGGGCACTGGGGAGCTGCTGAGGGATTAGCCGGGGAAGGGCTGTGGTCAGCCCTGTGTCTGAGCTCTGCCAAGGTCACGCAGAAGATGCAGTGCAGGGACATCAGCCCAGGCAAGAGAAGACTCAAGAGTAACAGCTTGTCTTCCCATGAGGGCTGTGAGGAGGGCCCTTCTGGTCCCTTTTGTGCTCTACACCAGCAAGAAATAATTCAGGAGATGTTTACTGAGATCTACTATGTGCCGGATTCCGTAGTTACAACACAGTGACAAGACAGATTTAGTCCCTACTGTCACGAAGATATTTTAGTTTTATTTTTCTAACAATGGGCTTACAATAGCGTCTGAGGAATGCTGACATGACATAAAACAGGGACCTAGAAAAGAGAAAAAAAATTACTAAAATCAGAAATGAAAATGGGGTAGGGGCACCTGGCTGGCTCAGTTGGTAGAGTGTGCAACTCTTGATCTCAGCGTCATGAGTTCAAGTCCTACACTGGGCTGGAGATTACTAAATAAATAAATAAATAAATAAATAAATAAATAAATAAATAAATATTTTTTAAAAAAATATGGGGCATAACTACTGCCCTTACAGAAATTTTTAAAAAATGATTAGAAGAGGATATTATGAACAATTGCACACCAACTAATTAGATAATCTAAGTGAAACTAGCAAATTGCTAGAAACAAACTACCCAAACTGACTCGAGAAGTAACAGAAAATCTGGAAAGGGCTATTACAGGTAAGGAGATTCCATCAGCAATCAAAAACCGCCCAACAAAGAAAATCCAGGACCAGGTGGCTTCATTGGTGAATTCTACCAAACATCAAAAGAAGAATTAACACCAATCCTTCTCAAACTCTTCCCAAAAAAGAGAAGAGGAAGGAACACATCCTACCTTATTTTATTCTATGACATCAGCATTACCCTGATACCAAAGCCAAGTAAAGACATTGCAAGAGAACTACAGACCAATGTCCCTGATGAATATAGATGCAAAAATCCTCAACACATATCCCAGAAACGAATAATACACTATATGTTAATTAAATTGAGTTTAAATAAAATTTTTTTAAAAAATCCTCAACACCAGGGGCACCTGGGTGGCTCAGTCGGTTAAGTGTCGGCCTTTGGCTCAGGTCATGATCCCAGGGTCCTGGAACTGAGCCCCGTGTTGGGCTCCCTTGCTCAGCAGGGAGTCTGCTTCTCCCTCTCCTTCTGCAACTCCCCCTACTCATGCTCATGCTTTCTCTTGTTCTCTCTCTCAAATAAATAAAATCTTTAAAAGAAAACCCTCAACACCAGAGTAGCAAACTAAATCCAGGAGCGTATTAAAAGGATCACAAGGGGCGCCTGGGTGGCTCAGTCATTAAGTGTCTGCCTTTGGCTCAGGTCATGATCCCAGGGTCCTGAGATCGAGCCCCACACTGTGTTCCCTGCTCTGCAGGAAGCCTGCTTCTCCTTCTCCCACTTCCCCTGCTTGTGTTCCTTCCCTTGCTTTGTCTCTGTCAAAAAAATAAATAAAATCTTTTTAAAAAATTTAAAAAAATAAAAGGATCACGAATGATGAGCAAGTATCTTGGGAATGCAAGGATAGTTCAACATTTGAAAATCAATTTAATATAGCACATTAATAAAATGAAGGAAAAACAACACAGTCATTTCAACTGATACAGGGAAAAGCATTTGAAAAAACCCAGCACCTTTTTGTGATAAAAGTACTCAATAAACTAGGAGTGGAAAGAAACTTCCTCAACCTCATATGATAACGGGCATTTATGAAAGACCTGCCGTGAACATTACACTCAGCGGTTGAGAGACTGAAAGCTGTCCCCCTAAGATCAGAAACAAGAAAAAGATGCCCACTTTCATCACTTCCATTCAACATTGTGCTCAATGCTGGAGTTGGAACATTAGGCAAGAAAAGGAAATAAAAAAGGCAATCAAACTGGAAAGGAATAAACTATATTCACCAATGACATGATCATATGTAGAGAGAAAACCCTAAAGAACACACACACACACAATTAGAGCTAATAAAGCCAGCAAGTTGCAGAATACAAGCTCAACACATAAAAAATCAGTTGCATTTCTATAAAATAGCTATTTAAATTTAAATTTAAAAAACAATTCCGTCTACAATAGCATCAAAAAGAATAAAATACATAAGAATAAATTTAACTAAGGAAGTACAAGACTTATGACTGAAAACTGTAAAACATGCTTAAAGAAATTAAAGAAAACCTAAGTAAATGGAAAGACATCTCCTTGCTTATGGAAGACTTGACACAGTTAAGACATAAGACATAAGACAGTTAAGATGGCAGTACTCCCCGATGTAGTCTATAGATTCAGTGCAATCCCTATCAGAATACCAATGATCATTTTTGTAGAAGTGGAAGAACAGACTCTAAAGTTCATATGGAATTGCAGGGGGACACTGAACAACCAATCAAACAGAAACCAAGGGCCACCATGATGGGAGTGGGGCCAGCCAGGCAGGACTTGTCAGAACTCAAAGCTCCCTCTGGCTGCTACAGCTATGCACGTCCTCCCTCTGAGCAGACCCAGCCTGGTACTGGCCCTTGCTCGGCTCCGGAGTCCTGACACCTCCACCTGGTCAGATTTCTTCTTAACCAGGTTCACTAGGTCAAATCCACAGGGGCTGACTCTAAGAAATGCTGTGCGGAACCTTCCCTCACCCACCAAGAGAAAACAGATGAAAATAAATAGAGCTTTGTGGTTCAACCAGGGGTTGGGGAGGCCCGTCCCCATTCACCCCAGATATGTGGGAACCCTTGGGCCTCTGAAGAGTTTGAAAAACCACTGGCTTAGCGGGTGGAAATCAAGTCCTTAGGGTAGTACATAGAACTGATCACATTTTCTATTTCTTCTTGAGTCAGTTTTGGTAGCTTGTTTGTTTCTATGAATTTGTTCATTGCACTTAGGCTACCTAATTTGTTGGCATTTAATTGTTCATAGTATTGTCTTACAAACTTTTACTTCTGTGAGGTCCTGAGTTTTGTCCCCACTTTCATTTCTGATTTTAGTTATTTCCTCTTTCTTCCTTAGTCTAGGTAGTCTGTCAATTTTATCATAAAACCAACTGTTGGTTTTGTTGACTTTCTCTGTTGTTTTGGTATTCTCTATTCCACTTATCTTCACTATAATCTTTATTATTTCCTTCTTTCTTCTAGCTTTGGGGTAGTTTACTCGTCTTTGTCTAGTTCCTTAGGATATAAAGTGAAGTTATTAAGATCTTTCTTCCTTTTTTAAAAGATTTTATTTATTTATTTGACAGAGAGAGAGAGCACAAGCAGGAGGAGTGGCAGGCAGAGGGAGAAGCAGGCTCCCCGCTGAACAAGGAGCCCAATTCGGGACTCAATCCCAGGACCCTGAGATCATGACCTGAGCTGAAGGCAGATCCTTAATTGACTGAGCCACCCTGGCATCCCAAGTTCTTTCTTCTTTTTTAACGAAGGCATTTATAGCCATATACTTCTCTGAGCAGTTTTTGCTGCATCCCATAGGTTTTGGTATGTTGTGGGTTTTTTTTTTTTTAAGATTTTATTTACTTATTTGACACAGAGAGAGAGAGAGCACAAGTAGGCAGAGTGGCAGGCAGAGGGAGAGGGAGAAGCAGGCTCTTCGCTGAGCAGGGAGCCCAATGTGGGGCTCGATCCCAGGACCATGGGGTCATGACCCGAGGCGAAGGCAGCCGCTTAACCGACTGAGCCACCCAGGCGCGCTGTATGTTGGGTTTTTGTTTTCATTCATCTCAAAATATGTCTTAATTTCACTTGTGATTTCTTCTTTGGCTCACTGGTATTTAAGAGTGCATTGTTTAAGGCATACAGATGGCCAACAGACAGACACATGAAAAGATGCTCAACATCACTCATCAGGGAAATGCAAATCAAGGGCTCCTGGGTGGCTCAGTTGGTTGAGCGATTGCCTTCGGCTCAGGTCATGATCCTGGAGTCCCGGGA
Organism: Zalophus californianus; assembly: GCF_009762305.2. Taxonomy (NCBI): domain Eukaryota; kingdom Metazoa; phylum Chordata; class Mammalia; order Carnivora; family Otariidae; genus Zalophus; species Zalophus californianus. The sequence continues at coordinate 5,752,355 of NC_045595.1, forward strand.
TCGAGTCCCGCATCGGGCTCCCTGCTCAGCGGGGAGTCTGCTTCTCCCTCTGACCCTCCCCCCCTCATGCTCTCTCTCTATCTCATTCTCTCTCTCAAATAAATAAATAAAATCTTTAAAAAAATGCAAATCAAAACCACAAGGAGATATCACCTCACACCTGTCAGAATGGCTAGAATCAAAAACACAAGAAACAACAGGTGTTGGCAAGGATGTAGAGAAAAAGGAACACTTGTGCTCTGCTGATAGGAATGCAAACTGGTGCAGCCATTGTAGAAAACAGTATGGAGGATCCTCAAAAAATTAAAAATAGAATTACCACTTGATCCAGTAATTCTACGACTGGGTATTTACCCAAAGAATACAAAAACACTAATTTGAAAAGATATACGCACCCCTATGTTTACTGCAGCATTACTTACAATAGCTAAATTATGGAAAGAGTCCAAGTATCCATCGATAGATGAATGGATAAAGACAACGTGGTACATATGCAATGGAATATTACACAGCCATAAAAGAAAATGAAACCTTCCCATTTGCAACAACGTGGATAGAGCTGGAGAGTATAACGCTAAGTGAAATAAGTCAGAGAAAGACAAATACCATATGATTTCACTCACATGTGGCACTTAAGCACCAAAATAAATGAACAAAGGAAAAAAAAGAGACAAAGCAAGAAACAGACTGTTAACTGCAGAGAACAAAGAGATGGTTACCAGAGGGAAGGGGGGTAAGGGACGGGTAGAATAGATGAAGGGGACTAAGACCACACTTACCACAATGAGAACTGAGTAATGTGTAGAAGTGTCCAATCACTATAATGCACACCTGAAACCAATAGAACACTGTATGTTAACTGGAATTAAAAAAAAAAAAGTGGTGGTTAAATTCCATATACCGGAGAATTTTCTAGTTTTCCTTCTGTCACTCATTTCTAGCTTCATTCCAGTATGGTTGGAGAGGTTAGTTTGATAGTTTGTATGATTTTGACCTTTTAAAATACATTGCGACTTGTTTTGTGGCCTGACCACAAAACATACTGGCAGTCTATACTGGTGGATGTATATTTGAGAAGAATGTGTGTTCTGCTGTTGTTTGCTGGAGTATTCCCAATATATCGAGTAGGTCTGGTTACAACTATTGTTGAAAATGGAGTATTGAAGTCACCATCTACTACTGTAAAAGGGTCTATTTCTTCCTTCAATTCCGCCAATGTTTGATTCATATTTTCTGGGGCTCTGTAGTTTGGTACATATATGTTTATACTTTAAAAAATTTTTTAGGGGTGTCTGGGTGGCACAGTCGTTAAATGTGTGCCTTCAGCTTGGGTCATGGTCCTGGGTCCTGGGATCAAGCCCCGCATCAGGCTCCCTGCTCAGCAGGAAGCCTGCTTCTCCCTCTCCCACTACCCCTGCTTGTGTTCCCTCTCTTGCTGTGTCTCTCTCTGTCAAATAAATCTTTCAAAAAAAATAATAAAATAAAAAAATAAAAATAAAAATAAAATCTTTAATAAATAAAAAATAAAATAAATAAAATATATCTTTTTAAAGTTTTTAAAAAATTTTTAAGCTATCTCTACACCCAATGTGTAGAACCCACAACCCTGAGATCAAGAGTCGCACACCACCTACTGAGCCGGCCAGGCGTCCTGGTAGGTATAGGTTTATAATTATTGTATCTTCTTGATAGATTGACCCTTTTATCAGTAGGTAATGTTCTTCTTTGTTTCTTATAACAATTTTTCACATAAAGTCTATTTTGTGTGATATTAGTATAGATATCGCAGCTCTCTTTTAATTATTATTTACATGGAATTTCTTTCCCCCTCTCTTTCATTCCAATTTATTTGTGTCTTTGGATCTAAAGTGAGTCTCTTGTGGAAAGCATACAGCTGGATCATGTCTCTTATCTCTTCTGTCACTGTCTACCTTTTCTTTGGAGAGTTTAATCTACTTATCTTTAAAGTAATTACTGGGGTGCCTGGGTGGCTCAGTCGTTAGGCGTCTGCCTTTGGCTCAGGTCATGATCCCAGGATCCTGGGATTGAGCCCTGCATCGGACTCCTCGCTCAGCAGCGAGTCTGCTTCTCCCTCTCCCACTCCCCCTGCTTGTGTTCTCTCTCTCGCTGTCTCTGTCAAATAAATAAATAAAATCTTTTTTAAAAAAAGTAATTACTGATAAGAAAGGACTTACTTCTGCTATTTTATTATTTGTTTTAAAGGTGTGTCTTAGGGTGCCTAGGTGGCTCAGTTGGTTAAGCGACTGCCTTTGGTTCAGGTCATGATCCTGGAGTTCCAGGATCAAGTCCTGCATTGGGCTCCCTGCTCAGCAGGGAGTCAGCTTCTCCCTCTGACCCTCCCCCCTCTCATGTGCTCTCTCTCAAATAAATAAATAAAATCTTGAAAAAAAAAGTGTGTCTTATACCTATTTTGTTCCTTAATTTGTTCTTACAATTTCCTCTTGTGTTTCATTGATTTTTTTTATAGTGTACCACTTTGATTCCTTATTTCATTTTCTGTATATGTTCCATTATTTTCTTACTAATTACCTAGGGTTACAGTTAGTGTCTTCAACTTGTGACAATCCAGTTCAAATTAATACAGCTTATCTTCAACAGTATACAAAACTCTGCTCTTATACAGCTGCATTCCTTCCCCTTTATATTGTTACTGTCACAAGTTGCATCTTGATACATTGTATTCCCATTAACATACCTTTATAATTCTTGCTTTATGCACTTGTTTCTTCAATCATACAGAGGGAGAAAAAGGAGTTGCAAACCAATAATACAATAATAGTCACTTTACATTCACTTACGTGGTTACCTTTCCAGTGTTATTTCTTCCTGTGACTTCGAGTTGCTATTGAGTGTTCATTTCAGTCAGAAGGACTCCTATTTAGTATTTTTTTGTAGGGCAGGTTTATTAGCTATAAAGTCTCTTAACTTTTGTTTATCTGGGAGTATCTTAGATTCTCTTTCATTTTTTTTAAAGGTTTTATTTATTTATTTGTTTGAGAGAGAGAGAGAGAGCACGAGAGGGAAGAGGGTCAGAGGGAGAAGCAGACTCCCTGCTGAGCAGGGAGCCCGATGTGGGACTTGATCCCGGGACTCTAGGATCATGACCTGAGCGGAAGGCAGTCGCTTAACCAACTGAGCCACCCAGGTGGCGCCCAATTCTCTTTCATTTCTGAAGGATAGTTTTACCAGATACAGAATGCTTGGTTGACGGGTTTTTTCCTTCCATTACTTTAAAAGCCTTTCACTGTTTTCTGGCCTCTGTGATATCTGATCAGAAATCAACTGTTATTCTCATTGGAGATCCCTTGTATGTAACGAGTCACTTCTCTCTTGCTGCTTTAAAGGTTCTCCCTTTCTTTTTCCTTTTTTAAATAAAGATTTATTTATTTATTTTAGAAGGGGAAGGGGCAGAGGGAGGGAGAAACTCAAGCACACTCTGCTCTGAGCGCGGAACCCGATCTCATGACCCAGAGATCACAACCTGAGCTGAAACTAAGAGTCAGACGCTTCACTGACTGTGCCACCCAGGTGCCCCTCTTTATTTTCCAATAATTCAATTATAATGTCTTGGTGTGGATCTCTTTGATTTTTTCTGCTTGGAATTTGCTGAGCTTCTTGCACATACGGATTCATGATTGTTACTAAGTGTTCACTCAGTTTCTTTGAACAGTTTTTTTTTTTTTCTCTTCTGCCTCTGGGATGCCCATTATACGCTCACTTATACACTTAATGGTGTCCCAAAGGCGTCTCAGGTCCTGTTCATTTTTCTTCATTCTTTCTTCTTTTGACTCCTGGATAATTTCAACTGACTGATTTTCAAGTTCAGTGGTTCTTTCTTTTGCCCACTAAAATCTTTTGAAACTCTCCAGGGAAATTTTCATCTTGTCTTACTTTCTAGCTCCAGAATTTTTTTTTCCTGGTAAAATAATTGACTTATTTTTAAGGTTGACAAATTCTAGAGCACAACACTAAAGGGGACCTCTTAAGGGAAAAGGAGGGCAGGAGACATTGAATTCTCAGGTGTCAGCAAGTGGTACTACTGACCAACAACTTTTGGTTTATTCTTCTCATGTAACAAGAAGTCCAGAGGTTGGCAGTCCATGGCTGGTGCAGCAGCTCCTCGAGGCATGCTATCGGGATCCAAGTGCCTTGAATCTTTCCATGTACCACCCAGAGAAAGGATCTGCCTTCCTTAGGCCAAAAAATGGCTCCAATATTCCTAGGTTTCATGTACGTGCTCCTGGATGTAGCAGGATGTAGCGAGAAGGACAAAGGTTCGTGCTTGCCAGATCTGCTTTCTTGTATCAAACACCTGGTAGCTTTATTAAGCAGACTTCTACTTGTATCTCTCTTTTTTATAGTGTTATTAACTACAGTCTCCATGTTATACATTAGATCCTCTCTTCTATCAAGATCCCTTCTATTAGAAGCTCACTTGTACAAGATCCACTTTTATCTCTAAAATTGCCAGAGCTGTTATATGGCTACCTTTAGCAGGAGCTGGGGAAGTATTCTTAAATAGGCACATTATCATCTTCCTCCAAAGTGGGCTTCTGCTAATGAAGAAGATGCAATAGGTGATCTGTTTAATGACAAAATCCTCTGTAGCAATTATGTTAAATTTTTTAATTTTACTGATCTGCAAAAATTCTCAGACTATGTCATGTGAAAAGCAGGACAGAAAACATATGTAATATAATCTCAATTTTGTTTAAAAAATATATACCCCACACGTGGGAGTTCCAAAATGTTAACAGTAGTTAATATCTACAGAGTTAGCCTCATGTCAAAGGAGTATTGACAGACAAAATTTTTTTTTACAAAGTTGAATTTCCTTTTATTTGTCCTAAAATGCTGACTTTCAAACTTGAAGGGACTTCAATTATTCCATGTAGTTTCGATAACATTCTCTTATCTTTTCAGACCAGAGTCAAAATATTCGTACAGTATTCATACTGCAGCACCTTCCACCCACCCTTTGGTCGCTTGAACTGCCCTTCTTTGGTTCTTTTTCTGCTTTCTCAGATCTTTCTTGTAGTGTAGTAAGCAGAACTGTACTGGGTATTCCAGCTGCAGTTTGATCTATCATTGTTGGAATGGCTTCTGCTATGCCATGGTCTTCCAGCCGGTCTACTGTTTCTAGGACTATAAGATCTTCTATAGTTGTAATCAAAGGACCGGCTTCTTGATCTTCTTCTTTCATAACTCCGGCTTCTAGAACGTCTGTATCTGTCATAATCATCATAGCGTGAAGAGCTGTATACATTCCTCCCTTCCTTGGCTTTCATTTGATTTGGAGTCTTTCGATCCCCCTGTGCAAACTGCATTTCAATTTGGCGTCCACAAATCCACTTTCTGTCCAAATTATGTAAAGCGTCTTTGGCATCATGGACATCCTCAAATTGAACATAACCAAATCCTCTTGGACGGCGCATGTAGAAATCAAGTGGAACATACGCATCAACTATAGGACCATAACAACCAAATTCTCTTCGTAAATCTTCGGACCTGGTGTCGGCCACGTTCCTTACGAACAGAGACGTGTTGTGGGGGGAGCGCAGGTAGCGGGACATGACGGCAACGTGAGTCTCGGCAGAGGTACTAACGGGCTCAGTAAACTGTCCGCGTATCCGGCGGCGGAGCCTCCGATAGACAAAATTTTTTATCATACTAAATTTTTTCTGAATTTTCTATAATGAACTTGTATTATCTTTAAATAGAAAAAAAAAGTGTCACTTTAAAAAACATCCCATATACTCTTAAGGACGACTAAGTCCAAGATATTTACACTTACTCAGTTTCATCTTCATTGTCAAAAGAAAGGAGGCAACTGTTTTTGATTTGCTTTTGTGAGTTCCTTTTAACTGAGTCCTGCTTATTTATTTCATCTTCATTTGCCTTCCTCTGTTTTGAGCTTGCTGTTAAACCTGAGTATTTTTCATCCAAGGAACGTTAGACTGGTTTTCGATACATGATTCTTCCATCAGCTATAGCCAGTTCTTCATCTGCTTTGGCAGCCTTTATTTCTGCTTTAATTTTCATGACTTCTTCAACTGACAGGTCTCCCTTTTTTAAAACCACCACCACTTGGGGCTGTTCATCTTCTTTGTCACTGTGATCACCATCTTCATTTGGGGGCTGAGGCTGGATTCTCTTGGTTCCCATGGTAGGCCCTTCCCTGTAGCCAACCTGTTCCTTGAAGCGAGCCAGTAACGCCAGTTCGGCTGGCTGCACGTACGAAACCTGGTTCCGCTTGCTCATAGCTGCTCCCGGGAAAAACAAGTTCCTGGGGCCACCTGGAGATGGTCCATTGGCGACCTCTATTTGTTTCTTTCATACAATTTTTCTTATTGATAGTCTGTATCTGATGAAACATCGTTCTCCATATTTCCCCTAGTTCTTTGTCTATGGTTCCCCTTAGCTTTTTAAGTATATTTAACACAGTTGATTTAGTCTTCTTCAAGTCTAACGTATGTGTGTCCTCAGGGGTCACTTGTTAGTTTCTTATCTTCCTGCAAATGGGCCATACTCCTGTTGCTTGGCATGCTTCATTTTTGTTGTTGTTGAAAATTAGGCAATTTGCATATTACAATGTGGTAATTCTGTAAATCAGATTTGTCCCCCTCTGGCTTTGTTGTTGTTTGCTGTGGGTTGCAGTTGTCTGAATGACTTTTCTAGAATATTTTTTTAAAACTGTATTTCTTGTTGTGTGTGGTCTCTGAAGTGTCAGTTCCTTTAGCTTCTGATCAGCATTTGTTAGACATTTCTTAAATGCCTGAAGGAAGAAGGAGACAAGGGGTAGGCGGAGGGGGAGAAAGCTGAAAGAGGAAAGAGGAAGAGGGCAGGGTGGAAGGAAGGAAAGAGGAGAGGAGACAAAGTACTTCCTGGTGTTTGCAGACTGACTCTGTGTTGGGGCACTCCTGTAACTCCAAGCCAGGTTGCTTACAACTCGGCCTTAGCCTTCACTTCCTGCTAAAGATCAGCCACAGGTGAACACTTAGGGGCTTCTAAAATCTTTTCTGAGCATGCATCCTGCCTCAGGCACGGGAAGTTTTTCAAAGCCATTATTCCCCCAAGTAGCTCCTCCCCAAGTAGCTCCTCCCCCGGCTTCTCCTCTCAGGCTTTCAGCATGTCTGTGGTTTGTCCCAACTGTAATCTTTCCCCCCATGTGGCAGCACCTTGTTCATCTGCCTTTCAGCTGTACTCAAGGAATGCCCTCTGCATAGTCCCTTCCTGCTTTGAGAGAGTTACAAAGTGGGCAAAAGAGAGGCCAGTGCCTTGCATCTTTCCTCCAAGGAACCCCCAGACAGGTCAAAACAGGTGCACACGATTCCTCAGGAACAAGGAATTTTTGTTTCATTTTGTTTTGGGGGAGGAGGTAACAAATCATTCTATTTGAAGGAATGGTACAAGTGAACAAAGTCAAGTGGACATTCTAACACAACTGAGAGAAGAGGGAACGGTACAAACAGCATGTGTGCACTACCTGGCATGGACATTCCTCGTAGCTGCAGGGAAGCCCACCAAAGGCTCAGCGGTCATCACTGTCCCCAGGTGTCCTCATAAAAAAGATACTCTGACATGCAGGGGTTCTGGGGTCCCATCTTGTGCAAGCTGGTTACGTGATTGCCCAATTCTTTGATAGATTTCATCCTCTCATTCAATGTAGTTACACAAATGACTTGGCCATCTTTGTCAATGGCCGCTTTGTACAAGTTCTGGTTGTGACTGATTCACATTTTGCACCAAGCGTGACTTCTGCCCCACTGTATCCAGCCTGCTCTCCCAGGTCCCACAGTCTGCTTTCTTGCTCTCCTGAGGGGAAACTCGGCCACCGTGTGGGTACTACAGCGCCATCAGTTTCTCAGCACGGTCCCTCTCCTTGTGAGTTTGATGAGGAAAATCAGTGGCAACATTCCTCAAAGCCAGTTCATCGTGGTCAAAATAGAAAGATGTGGACGGGTAGATGCAGGAGGCACAGAATTCCAAGTGGATCCAGTGGTTGATGGTGGCCTCCAGGTCCTGGAGGTGGTCCGAGCCCACCTGCAAGGGGGGACAGGGTTGTCACAGGTGGCTTTGGAGGGTGGTGGCTGGGCAGCACTGGAGTGGCAGCTGGTGCCTTGGAATGGGTCCAAAGGTGCTGTGAGCAGGTGTCGGCACTCTTGGACTGGGACAGCGTGAGTACCACGAACGCTTTTGAGAGCCTGTTCTCTGCCAGGCCGTGTTCCAGAATGTGAGGCTGCATAGTGAACGACAGAAACTAAACCCCCTGGCCTCTCATGGCTCACATTCTAGGGTATGGCCTCTCAGCCTTGGCACTGTTGACACTAGGGGCTGGATACTTCTGTGTTGTCGAGGGCCATGCTGGGCATCATAGGGTGTCGAGCAACATCCCTGGCCTCCACCCACTAGATGCCACTGGCATTGCTCCCTGGTTGTGACGCCCCAAACTGTCCCCAGACAAAAATCCCTGGCTCCCCCACCCACACTGGGAACCACGGCTCCACTGAGAAACTGGGGGGATCCAAGTTTCCATCCTGTCTCACCGGCTGTATTGCTGTGTGTTATGTTTAAACCACTGACCCTGTTTGACCCCGATCCCTTAGGAGCTGTAGTTTCAAAGGATGCGACCACCATCGTCGGCTTGCAACGTGGCAGGTCCTGTACCAAGGAATTCTATATCCACTGATGTGACAACTGAGGCTCGGGCTGGTCAGTCCTGTGCCCAAGGAGTCAGGGCTGAGCTGCTAGGCTAGGCACCCCCTATCCGCTGGGCTATGCGGTGCCTCTGTTAAAAAGGAAGGGATGGGTAAGCTGAGGAGTCCGAAAGCCCAGGCTTTCGGGACCCCAGGCTGTACCCAAGTTGACAGCAGCAGGGCATAGGGGATGGGGGGCTGGGTGGCATGGTGCTCAGCCCGAAGCTGCTGTGGGTCTCTCCCCCAGCTGACTAGATGCCAGAGTCATGGTGGGGCCTGGTCACCAGGCGCGTGTTTGGGTGCTGCGGGGCGGGGCTGTATCTGGAGGCGAGTTGTCGGCTTCCTCCTGGGCTGCTGGTGCCAGCTGGTGCCAGTCAGCATGGGGGCAGGGCCTGGCCCACCCGGCAAGGCCAGCTACCTCCTGGGGCTCACGGGGTGGGACCTGCAGAAGGTTTAACGTGTCCTGGCTCAGGTCCACAGCCGATGGGGAGTCCTGTGACTGCCGAATCCAGATGACGGGACCTGGGGGGGGCGGTCACCTCCAGTGAGCTCCTGTGGGCTTCTAGCTGAGCGAGCAGTCCCCCCTCCTCCAGTATCACCCAGACAAGGAGGCCCATGCGTCCGCTCCCTCTACCTCCTTTGTACCCCATTTTCCCCTTTCTGTCCATCCCCAGTGACAGATCTGCCCCTCAGGGTTTTAAAGTGTAGGTTTTATTATTATTCAGGTATGGTGAGGCTAACACAGCAGGAGACTGTTACTCACAGATCCCAGGAGGAGGGGGCACCGCACACCATGTGGGGCCACACGAGGAAGCACCAGGATCGCTCAGGAGGCAGAGGGAGCAAGGCAGAGACATGAGCAGGAGCCTTTATTGTGGTTTCTATGGGACGGAAAGGCAGGGTCAACAGTCTCAGGACTGGCTGGTTTGAATAATCTCTGCGGGCTCTGGGGGGTAGGGGCAGGCCTAGTTGTCTGGCCCCGGGCCCTGGGGACATTAGGGCAAGGGAACATTGCCTCCTGGAGTGTGGCAGCCTGCTAAGGGGGTGGTCAGAGGAGGAGCGGTGGCAGGCGAGGTGTGTGCTATCTCTAGGGATCAGCTAGCCCTGGGAGGGGCAGTCCCTCCCACAGCAGCCAGGCCCCAAGAGCTCAAAGCATCAGAGTATAGAAAATAAAAACCACAACTGACACATTCCTCACCTCTCTGCTCTCACCACCCATTCTCCCCTCTTGCCTGTTTCTGCAGCCACCCTGTTTGGCAGGGGATAAACGCCAAGGATGCCTCTCCAGTCTCCCTGACCCCAAGAAACCTGGCCTCCTTGACCCCTCTTGCCAACTGTCCCCGTCACCTCCTGCACAGGCTCCACGGAAGCCTGACAGCAGCCCGTGTGGCCTGAGGGCCCCCGGTGGCTCCCTGAGGGCTCCTGCCTGCCTCGGCTTCAGAGACACACCCGCTCTGGATTCTTCTCCTCTCCTTTCCAGTCATCTCTGAGACAAGAGCATTTTCTCACGGTTCTGTCCCTGGTCCCTTTCTCTGAGGTCAGGTTGAGGCCACACAACCGCCCCCATTTGGTATTTTTGCTGCTGATAAAGGGATTGGAGGTGCCTCCTGGGCTACGTGTCCAATTATGAACTTTTGAACGCAAAATTCACTTTCCCTTTAGCCCTGTTGGCTAAAAAAATCAGAGATGTCTCTTCCTGGGGGTGGGGGCGAAAAGACCTGGGCCCAGGACACCTTAAAGAACCTGAGAAGGCTTTCCAAGTCTGCAACGTGAAGCAAAGACTGGGGCTTTTTGATCTTATTATGTATGTGTGACTCTTGGGGGATGGAGTGGGGAGAAAGCAGACAGGGGTCCCTGTCTGCTTCATCTCGGTGTTCTCAGCCTGAGAATGTCTGGTCCACCCAAGGCCTGACCCTCAACCTGCATACACAGAGTCCTCAGCATCTAATGGGAGAGACAGCAGGCCTGGGGTACGGCGTAGCTCGTGCCCCAAGAGAGGCGGAGGCCAGCCCGACCGCCCAGTGGCCGCCCCCCGCGCCCCCTTCCCCGACTCTGGCTCCAGAGTGAACGCACGCCTGTCCTGAGTTCCCTGTGGGCGAGGTAACAAATTACCTCAAGCATGGTGGCTTAAAACAATACAAATTTCTGATCTTTCAATTGTGGAGGGCAGAAGTCCTAAAATCAAGCTATTGGCTGGGCCAAGAGCCTCCTGGAGGCTCTGTGGGCCATCTGTGTCTTCACCCCCTCCAGCTTCCAGAGTGGCCCGTGCTCCCTGGCACGCGGCCTTCTTCCCCCCTGCAAAGCCAGCAGTGGAGCACCTTCCAGGCTCTCTCTGCGCCCCACTTCTGTTGTCACTCTCCTCTGCTCTGACCCTCCTGCCTCCCTGTCCTAAGGACCCTTGTGATGACGTTGGGCCACCAGGATAACCCAGGATCATCTTCCATCCCCAGAGCCTTAACTTAACTACATCTGCCAAGTCCCTTCTGCTACTGAAGGTGACATATTCTCAGGTTCTGGGGATGAGGACATGGACATCTGGAGGGGGGACATTATTTTGCCTGCCACAGCACCCACGGAACACTTCTTGGGGGAAGTGATATATGGACCCAGTTCTGGAAAACGGTGGGTGGGGATGGGGGTGGGGGAGAATTCAGGCCCCTGGAACAGGGCACATCAAACAGCAGGCCCCCTGAATACCTGACCCAGATGTGATCTGAAGGCCCTTAACATCAGCCCAAGAACCTAGGCAAGGGAATCCCCTCTCCAGGCTTGGTTCTGCCAAGTGGGCCGATTTTGCCCCCAGGAGACACCTGGCAATGACTGGAGAGATAACTGGTTGTCGAGAGATGGCTAGAGAGATGCTACTAAATGTCCTGCCGCCCACCCCCTTAAGAATCCTCCGGCCCAAAGGTCAGTGGCCTCAAGAATGAGAAGCCCCGCTCACAGCACAGCTACTAACAGCTGCTTCCTGGCCCTGTTTCTCCAAACCCGGAGGGGCTCCCCCTCACCCTCTTGGAGGGTGTCTGTCTGCTCAGTGACCTTGGGCCTTTCACACTAGTCCCGCCTTTCTTGGGAAAAGCAGCTTTCAGTTCCTCCTGACCCTTGGCCTGCCCTGGGTACACTTGGGTGGGTTGAACACTCCTCACTGGGGAAGGCGAAGGCCCAGGAAGATGGCTGGAAGAGCGGCCATGCTTTCTCCTCACACCACCCCATCCCAGCCTACCCTGCCCCACTCCACCCCAGGCTGACCACTCTGGCCTCTGGGTCCCCTCACACACGGGGAAGGTGAGGCAGATGGTGTGCCAGGGACACTGGCTACTGGGTGGGGACTAAGCTAGCTCACTCACAAAGCACAGGACAGCAGACGGCAGGACCCATGACAGGAGGAGGCGTGCCCTTCTTGCTCGCCAGCCGTGGAAGGGACCCCAAAGTGGGTGGCCTGATTCACTGGTGGGGGTGACAGGGGCAGGCCCTGCCAGAATGGGATAAACCCGGGCTGGGGTCTCAGTGCTACTGGTCCTCCCAGGAAGGGCCCGCTTCTTCCTCCTTCAGCCAGCAAATCTTTGACGCCTACTGGCTGCCAGGCCCTGTGCTGGACACCGGCAGTGACAAGACTCAGCCAGTCTCTCAGGGAGCCACAGTGGCCAGGGAGAGCAGGGCTCATGCTGGCAGCTGCTTAACTAAACTGGACCCTGTGCCGGGGGGAGTGGGAGATGGGGGCGGGTCTCACCACCGTTCTCATTTCGGCACCATGCTCATCTGCGTGAACAGGTGGGCTGCGCTACTGGGGGAAGGGACTGGGGACGCTGACCAGGGGAAAGGAGGGAGGCAGGGGTCTGGGCAGAGCAAGGCCTGGTGCGGCGGCACAGAGGGGAAGAGGAAGGAGAGCATGTGTCCAGTGGGGCCTCCCCTCGGTGTTAGCCCAGCAAAACCCTTGCTCCCGGGGGTAGGAAAGCTGCTCGGAGAAGATGGCCAGTCCCCCCCGCTGCTCCTGGATCCCCTCTCCTGCTCCTATGCCGGCTGTAGCTCATCTGGCCAGCCTCTGTGGACACCCGTGGGGCCCCTCAGCGGGCCTGAGCCCCTGATGTACGGCTCCCCATCCTCCCACTGGGGCTCCAGGCCAGCCCCACCCACCAGAGAATCCTGTCTCCTTAACTGCAGAAGGCTGGGCCGTGCCCATGGGTGACGAGGGCCTCCTGGGCTCCTCTGCCCACCCTTGCTGAGACCCAGCAAGGGTCTTACCTAGGGGGACAGACCGAACTGTGTGCCCCCTCCAAAATTCATGTGTTGCAGCCCTAACCTGCAGGGCCTCGGGATGTGACTGTATTTGGAGGGAGGGCCTCTGAAGAGTGATTGAGTTAAAATGAGGCCATTAGGGTGGGCCCTAATCCAATGACTGGTGTCCTTATAAAAAGGAGAAAATAGGACACAGATGCGCACAGAAGGAAGACGTGTGAGGACACAGGGAGAAGGTGGCCATCTGCAAGTCAACGAGGGACGCCTCAGAAAGAACCAGCCCTGCCAACACCTTGATCTTGGGCTCCTTGCCTTCAGAACGAACCAGGAAGAAATAGTTTTTTTAATAATAAAACGATTTTACTTAAAATGTACCTTCATACACATATAACAACATCAAACATTTATTTAGGGGCGCCTGGCTGGCTCAGTCGGTGGAGTGTGCGACTCTTGAGGAGATCTCGGGGTTGTGGGTTCAAGCCCCAGGCTGGGTGGAGAGATTACTTAAGAACAAACAAAAAACATTTATCTGATGCTCTCAATGTGAGGGAATAGACTTCTGCTGTCCCTGACCCACCCAGACTGGGCTGCTCTGTTATGGCTCTGCAGCCAGGGCACACCAATCTGCCCAGGATGGACCTGAGTAAGACAGCAGCATATTGGGTACTAGGGATGTGGGGAGGGAACGAAGAGCAAGACAGACCCTTTCTCCATGGTCTCGGTTTCTCCTCTCTCCCACACAGACCTAGTGCTTTAACTGCATCCTGGGAATGTCCCCTTCCCTCCAAACTCAACCATCTCAGGCTACCGGGCCCCAGCTGAATGGGGGAGTGTAACAGCACCCCAGAGATGCCACTGCGAACCCATGACCTCACCCGCTGTGCTCTCCTTTCCCAGAGTGGTCTATGCAAACCTTGTCCTCGGGACCCTCCTCTCTCCTAGACCCCCACCCCCACCCCCACCCCACTGCTTATCTGCATTCTACTCAGTCTTTCCTCCTGTCCATCCCCTGGGGGTTGAGGCTAGGGCCTCTCTTGGTACTGGCCTGCTCCTTCCCCTTTCTCCACTCTCCCCTGAACTCTTCCAGCCTCGGGGGGAGGGCTGTGTGTCCTGTTCTCTCATCACATCATGGGCTGTTTGGCCCTGTGGTCCCAACCCCTGTCCCCTCTCTGCCATCCTCTGGGAGCGTGTGACCTTGGGCTCACTTGATCCTTCTGTAAAACGGGGCTAACAGGCCCCAGCTGAGGCTTACCGTGAGGACTGAGCTGCATCCTGGGTGGCTCCGTCGGTTGTGCGTCCAACTCTTGATCTCAGCTCAGGTCGTGATCTCAGGGTCGCAAGTTTGAGCCCCACATTGGGCTCCATGCTGGGAGGGGAGCCGACTTAAAAAAATAATAAAAATTAAAAATTTTTATTTTATTTTTTTTTAAGATTTTGTTTATTTATTTGACAGAGAGATAGAGAGCACAAGTAGGCAGAGAGGCAGGCAGAGGAAGAGGGAGAAGCAGACTCTCCACTGAGCAGGGAGACCGACGTGGGGCTCGATCCCAGGACCCTGGGATCATGACCTGGGCCAAAGGCAGCCGCTTAACCAACTGAGCCACCCAGGTGCCCCAAAATTAAAAATTTTTAAAAAAGGAACTGCAGCCACACAGTGGTCAGCCTGGAGGCCAGGAGCCACTCTTATTCCACATGGTTGCGGGCCTCTACCTGTCTTTTCTAGCAGGTGTGCAATTCATTAAGCCAGCGTTATCTCTGGGCATTTGGATCGGTGCCAAGCTGAAGGTAACCCACTGGAGACCAGAAGAAACGTCCTCTGGCCAACAGCCCTTCCTTGGCGGCTCTGGATGACTGTCAGTGCTACAACCACAGGAGCAGAACGTGAACCTTTTCCTATGCTGGTCAGGTAGCTTCCAATGGGTGTCAGCTTCACTTGGTTGCTGCCCCCGGGAAAGCCAGTGCTGGGGTTCCTGGCAAGGCCAGAATGATCGACACCTTGGGGCCTTACCCTTGGGCCCCTTGGTAGACCTGCTCTGGGGTTTGCTGACCCCCCCCGCCCTGCCCCGAACTGTTTCTTATCTTTGCTCCTTTGGTTCTTACCAATTTGCATGAGCTCTTAACAGACTGATAACACCTGGCTTGTTCCTATCACACAACCTGCTCTCGACTGCACACAGGCGTGCAGCACCATGAGAAATATGTGCTTTTGGATATGCTGTCTGGGGGTCTGGGAGGTTTGAAGATTTTGTGATGTGGGGAGTGTGGGTGTTGCCAGGGGCGGGGGGCAGGACCCGGTAACGGAAACACCCGTCCTCGGTGCTCCTGCCCCAGCACATCAGGGGCTGGTGGGAGGCACTTTGCATGCAGGCGACAGCATACGTGAGTCCCAGGCCTGCTTCCTGCGAGTCGCCAGATGAAGAACCAGGCTAGAGACGTGTTGCCACAAGTTGACTGCCTGCTAATGACCGACAAGCATGAAGCCTCCACCTCATTTATAAAGAAAAGATTGGGGAAAACAGTTTGGTGGTTCCTCAAAACATTAAACGTAGTTACCAGAGGACCCAGCCATCCCACTCCTAGGTACTGACCCAAGAGAAAGGAAAACATATGTTCATATAAAAACTTGTCCGTGAATGTTCACAGCAGCCTTATTCACAATAGCCAAGAAGTGGGAAAAGCCCCCATGTCCATCACGTGATGAATGGATAGAGGAAATGTGGTGTTGCCACACGGTGGAATATTACTCAGGCATGAAGTCCCAATTCATACTCCAGCGTGGATGGACCTTGATGACAGGATGCTCAAACACAAAAGGCCATATGTGACATGATTCCATTTACATGAAGTGACCAGAACAGGCAAATCCATGGGGTCAGGAAATCGGTTCGTGGTCACCAGAGGCTGGGGAGTGACTGCTAATGGGCATGGGTTTCTTTCGTTTTGGGGTAAAGAAATGTTCTGGAATGAGACAGTGGTGATGTCTGCACAACTTTGTGAATATATTAGAAACCCCTGACATTTCACTTAAAAAAAAAAAAAAAACTTTTAAAAAGCAGCAGTGCAGAAAGTCCCGCAAATACATGGGAAATATATGAGCCAAGCAAGAAAGAGAACTTGTATGCCATGAAAAGGAAACATCAGAAATCTTAAAAACGAAAACTAAAAGTGATAGAGGCTACTACAGTCAGCACTGGACTGACGGTGACTGAGTAAGAACACCTGGAAGTGAAAGTGATTGCTATCAGGGCACCTGGGTGACTCCGTTGTTAAGCGTCTGCCTTCAGCTCAGGTCATGATCCCGGGGTCCTGGGATTGAGCCCCGCGTCGGGCTCCCTGCTCGGCGGGAAGCCTGCTTCTCCCTCTCCCACTCCCCCTGCTTGTGTTCCCTCTCTCGCTGTGTCTCTGTCAAATAAATAAATAAAATCCTAAAAAAAAAAAAAAAAGTGATTGCTATCGATAACCCTCCAGGACAGCAGGGAAAGCCAAGCCACACCATGACCCCAGGAACCAGAGCTGCAGGGCCTTTCCTAACCTTCGACCTCAGGAGAGATAAAACACCCAATGTTGTTCTTGCCAGGAAGATACTGCAGTGGAATGGTTATGGGTCAGTTGCAGAAAGATCATTCTGGAAAGCAAAATTTGCCACACTTGTCCAGGTCAGTGACCCACGTTATCTCAGGTGGTGGTGTTCTAGGAGCCGAGGTTTTAAGACAAGAAGCGGATCAGGGAGCAAGCGGGGCTTTTTCCAGACGTGACTCTCTCCTGGTTTCGTGGAGTTTCCTCACAGCATGGCCCCCAAACGCCAGTCTTCACTCCTGCCTCAAACGAAGAAACCGAGACTACCTCCTGCCCCCAAGCTGCAGGAGACGTCGACATCTCAGCACTTGCCTAAGGGAGAAAAAGAACAGCAAGAAGCAATTGAACATATTGATGAAGTACAAAATGAAATAGACAGACTTAATGAACAAGCCAGTGAGGAGATTGTGAAAGTAGAACAGAAATATAACAAACTCCGCCAACCATTTTTTCAGAAGAGGTCGGAATTGATCGCCAAAATCCCCAATTTTTGGGTAACAACATTTGTCAACCATCCACAAGTGTCTGCACTGCTTGGGGAGGAGGATGAAGAGGCGCTGCATTATTTGACAAGAGTTGAAGTGACAGAATTGGAAGATATTAAATCAGGTTACAGAATAGATTTTTATTTTGATGAAAACCCTTACTTCGAAAATAAAGTTCTCTCCAAAGAATTTCATCTGAATGAGAGTGGTGATCCATCTTCAAAGTCCACTGAAATCAAATGGAAATCTGGAAAGGATTTGACGAAACGTTCAAGTCAAACACAGAATAAAGCCAGCAGGAAGAGACAGCATGAGGAACCAGAGAGCTTCTTCACCTGGTTTACGGACCATTCTGATGCAGGTGCAGATGAGTTAGGAGAGGTCATCAAAGATGATATTTGGCCAAATCCGTTACAGTACTACTTGGTTCCCGATATGGATGATGAAGAAGGGGAAGGAGAAGAAGATGATGATGATGATGATGAAGAAGAAGAATTGGAAGACATTGATGAAGAAGGAGACGAGGATGAAGGTGAAGATGAAGATGATGATGAGGGGGAGGAACGAGAGGAGGATGAAGGAGAAGATGACTAATGGAACACTGATGGATTCCAACCTTCCTTTTTTAATTTTCTTCAGTCCCTGGGAGCAAGCTGCCGTCTTTTTTTTTTTTTTTTTTCCTCCTCTTGTGCTCATTCGCCCTGTTTTTTGAAGTCTCTTTTCTCTCCCTTTATACCATGGTTCTCAACTTATTTTGGGGGGAAATACCTTGAGCAGAATACAGTGGGAAAAGAATCTCTACCCCTTTCTGTTCCAAATTCATTTTTATCCCTTCCTGTCTCAACAAAAACTTTATGGAATCAACACCACCGTGCTCTGTGGGAAAAAAGAAAAACCTTCTGCTCCCTTAGCTCTGCTGGAAGCTGGAGGGTGCTAGGCCCCTGTGTAGTAGTGCATAGAATTCTAGCTTTTTTCCTCCTTTCTCTGTATATTGGGCTCAGAGATTACACTGTGTCTCTATGTGAATATGGACAGTTAGCATTTACCAACATGTACCTGTCTACTTTCTCTTGTTTAAAAAAAAGAAAAAAAACTTAAAAAAAATGGGGTTATAGAAGGACAGCAAAGGGTGGGTTTGAGATGTTTGGGTGGGTTAAGTGGGCATTTTGACAACATGGCTTCTCCTTTGGCATGTTTAATTGTGATGTTTAACGGACATCCTTGCAGTTTAAGATGACACTTTTAAAATAAAACTCCTAATGATGACTTGAGCCCTGCCACTCGATGGGAGAATCAGCAGAACCTGTAGGATCTTATTTGGAATTGACATTCTCTATTGTAATTTTGTTCCTGTTTATTTTTAAATTTTCTTTTTGTTTCACTGGAAAGGAAAGATGATGCTCAGTTTTAAATGTTAAAAGTGTACAAGTTGCTTTGTTACAATAAAACTAAATGTGTACACACACACACACACACACACACAAAGAAGCGGATCAGGTGCCTGGGTGGCTCAGCAGGTGAAGCGACCGACTCTTGATCTCAGCTCAGGTCTCGATCTCAGGGTTGTGAGTTACAGCCCTGCACTGGGCTCCATGCTGGGCATGGAGACGACTTAAAAAAAAAAAAAGCGGAGCCCTTTCTTCTCTCTGGGGTGTTAACCACATTAGACGCTCTGCTCGGTGCCTGCTTTCTGTGTCCCTGAGGTGGTGGTGCCACCTGCTTTCACAAATAAGCAAACGGAGGCACAGGGACGTTATGAGCACAGTGGTGCCTAAAAGAAAGCCCTGCATTTCTGTGCCTCCTCCGGGGCCGGGTTCTTCAGGGCAGAAATGTGTATACATAGGAACCAAGGTGACCCACACCTGGAAGGGGCCAGTCCCCTTGGCACAAAGACATGACCTCCAAACTGTGGCTAACCTGAAAATACATGCTGCTGCCTAAGGAAAAATAAATAAAGCTTCCTGTTCTTGACAAAACTGACCTATTGGGCACTTGAGATGGAATCAGATTGCAGCTGTACAGCGTGTTGAGTGCCAGAACGCTCTTTGGGCTTGTCCAGGCTAGCCCGGCTTCCGTCCTCCCAACGAGCATCTGCTTTGATGCCTCAGCTCTGTTTGGGAGGCCAGTGAACACCTGACAGTGAAACCCATTTCTTGTGAACCCAAAATAGCCCCCACCTATATTCGGAGCCCTGGAAATGGTTCAGACGTCACAGCTTCCCCCCCATGTCACTGGGTCTAATGAATCAGGGCACCTCCTTTTCCACATCTGACTGGTCACCGACTAGTTTACTGATCCTACGTCATCAATTTCTGGAATCCTCCACAAATTCTTTTACATGCTCGTTGCCTAGGACAGGTGCATCAATTCCCTGCGGCCATTGTGACAAGTGACTGCCCCCTCGGTGGCCTAAAACAACACATATTTATTCTAAAACAACACACATTTATTCTCACAAATCCGTGCCCCAGAGGTCAGAAGTATGAAAGCAGTCTTACAAGGCTAAAATTAAGGTGTCAGCTGGGCTGCGGCCCTTCTGGGAGTGCTAGGAGGAAATCTGTTTCCGGGCCTTTTCCAGCTTCTAGAAGCTGCCTGCATCCTGTGGCTCATGGCCCCTTCTCCACCTGCACATCCAGCAATGGGATCACCGGCCTCTGCTCCGTCATCACATCTCCTCTGCCTCTGATCCTCCTGCCCTCCTTCTATAAGAACCTTGTGATTACGCGTCCCATGCGGATCATCCACGATAATCTCCCCCTCTCCAGATCCTTAACTTAATACCATCTGCAGAATCCCCCTCTGCCAGGTAAGGTCACGCAACTGGAGGTACCAGGAGACAAGGTCATAGACATCTTGGAGGGGCTGCTGTTCGGTCCACCGTAACAGAATTCACTTACTTTCTCTGAAAAGGGCCCGATAGTAAATACCATAGGCTTTGTGGGCCATATGGTCTCTGTCACCAGGCCTGGCTACGTAATTTTCAGGACCCTGATGCAAGATAAAAACGAGGGGCCCCTCATTCACAGATTTTTAAGAATTTCAAAATGGTGACAGAAGAGCAGGGCCCGGTGAGACCACAGTATGCACGGCCAGGAAGCGGGCCCTGCCTGGGAGCGGTCTGCCGCTGCCGCCATGGCTAGAAAGCCGCCAATGGGCCATTTGCAGATGACAGGTGACGCTGTGTCACTAGCAACCTTACGGGACACCTAAACTATAACTTTCTCAGGTCACAAGACATTATTCTGCTTTTGCTTTTATTTTTGTTTTAAGGAGGCTCCACGCCCAATATGGGGTTTGAACTCAGGACCCTGAGATCAAGAGTCAAGTGCTCCACCTACTGAGCCAGCCAGGCGCTACTCTTTTGTTATTTTTTTCAACTACTTAAAAATGTAAACATCAAGGGTGCCCGGATGGCTCAGTCAGTTAAGCTTCTGACTCTTGATTTCGGCTCAGGTCATGATCTCAGGGTCGGGAGATCGAGCCCCGCGACAGGCATTGCACTGGACATGGAGCCTGTTTGGGACTCTCTCTCCCTCTACCCCTCCCCACCCCCTTGTGCACTCATGCTCTCTTTAGCTTCAAGAAAAAAAAAAAAAGAGTAAACCTCACCCTTACTCACAGGCTGTACAAACACAAGTGTGGGCTGAATCGAGCTGGAATTTGCTGGCTCCTGGTCAACGGGGTAAAATCCCAACTTCACTGCCTGACTTTCCAGGGCCCTTTGAGGCTGGAAACAGACTCCCCAGTCCCACTTCACAATCTGCATCCAGTGCTCCTGATGGCTCCCGTTTCCTACCAGATCCCCTGGGACAAATCCGTGCCTGCGCTCCTCCGGGCTCCTCCGTCCAGAAGCCCCACCTTGCACCTGCTCCCACTATATTTCGGCTTAGACACCGTGCTCCATGAGAAGCGGTGCTCTGTGCCTATCCCTTGTCACCCCCGTTGGATTTATGTGTCTATGCATCCTCCTCTCCCTCGGGCAGTGATGTGCTCAAGGGCGGGAATGCAGGCTAAGCCAGCTTGGTGTCTCCTGACCTCACAGGCCCTCAGAGCTGGTACTTAGAGGGACGGCAAGAACAACCTAGAATTTCGGTGGCTGGAGTGTACTCAGATTCTGACCCCTAAGAACTAAAACTATGCTTCTTACCAAAAACAAAAACAAAACAATCCCCCACCCACAACCAAGAACTCCCTCTCTCAAATTCAGACCAAAAAAATAAAGATCTCTGAGACTAAACAGACCTGGATTCCAATCCTGACTGTCCTTACTAGACCTGTGCCCTTGGACAAGTCACCTCCCTTGCTCTTTTTTTTTTTTTTTTTTTTAAATATGGAACGCTTCACGAATTTGCAGGTCATCCTTGCGCAGGGGCCATGCTAATCTTCTCTGTATCATTCCAATTTTCGTATGTGTTCTGCTGAAGCGAGCACACCTCCCTTGCTCTTAAGACTGAGTCTCAATTCGCCATGGCCCACCAGCCCCTGTGTGATTTGCCCCTTCCAATCCCATGAGTCTTCTCTCCTCCTCGTCTCCACCACTGGCCTTTTCTCAGTCCCTAAGTGTGCCAGGCTCCTGCCTGCCTCAGGGTCTTTGCACTTCCTGTTCTTTCTGCCGGAAACATTCTGCCCCTCCCCTTTGCCTAGTGACTTACCCCTCCTGCCTCAGCTGCGACCCCACTGACTTGGGAAGCCTTCCTGGCCACCCCAAAATGAGGTTCTCCTGCTACATGCTTTTCTGGCACTCTGAACTTCTGCAGATTTTAATTATTTTGTAATGATCGTAATTGTGCGATTTCTGATCACTATGAACAAGAATCAGATTTAATAAGCACTTCACGCCACACTCTGTTCCAAAGGTTCTAAGAGTAGATGAGTTCATTTAATTTTCCCAGTGCCCTCATGAAGTACTATAATCACCCCCATTTCGCGGATGGGGAGGCTGAAGTTCAGAGAGATTAAAGAAACTTACCCAAGGTTGCACACCTCGTCAACGTTGCAGTTGCTCTCTTAAGCCTGTTCCCACAGGTTGACTGTGACTTCCGTGAGGGCAGATTCCCCCTCTGGCACGGTTGCTGTTGTATCCCCAGGGCGGAGCCCCTGCATCGGGCACACTGGGGCTGATTAAAAAGTATTGATGACCTAAAAGAAACAACACCCCAGTAGCAATGAGCACTCTGAGCGCCCAGATCTTGGTTTCTAACACTACTCTCTAATAAAAGAAACCAGGTGGGGAGAAATGGCTGATTTTAGGACTGGAGCAGGAAATACATGAGATGAGCCCAGAGCATCTTGTAGTACCAGGGAGTAAGGAAGTATTCCCAAGAAAACCAAAAAACCCCAAACCAAACACACTGATGGGAGTGTGTCAAAGGGTCACAGGAGCCAACTGAAAGAGCTCCCAATGGCCAAAGCTGGAACAATTAGAACAACAAAATAAAGTCGTAATGGATTATAACCCAGAGTACAAAATAAATATCCAGCGGCCACACTGTTATAATTAAATGATGGGTAAACCAATAAATTAGGGAGAGGAGAGAAATCTTCCATGCAGAATTCCACATAATTTACATAGACATCTCATGTAAGGAACACATCTCACTCCTTAGGTGTGTGCTGCACATAATGATTTCCTTCCAAAGTATACAATATAGAAAGGGGGGGGGCAAGTAACTTTATAGTGGAGAAACCTGACAAATGCTACCTCAGCCCGCAATCAAGGTCAACGTCAACAGGTATAGATAATGTTGGCAGTATGTACCCTTCACAGGAGGTGATGAGAGTCACACTTTACCTCTGGGGTTCTTCCTCCCCCCAAACCCATCATCCCAATCTTATCACCAGAAAAACACCAGACTTGGGGCGCCTGGGTGGCTCAGTCATTAAGCGCCTGCCTTCGGCTCAGGTCATGATCACAGGGTCCTGGGATCGAGCCCCGCATCGGGCTCCCTGCTCCGCAGAGAGCCTGCTTCTCCCTCTCCCACTCCCCCTGCTGTGTTCCCTCTCTCGCTGTGTCTCTCTCTGTCTCAAAATAAATTTTAAAAAGAAAAGAAAAAAAAGAAAAACACCAGACAAATTCCAAAAGAGGGGCATTCTACAAAATACCTGATCATTTCTTCTCAAAACCATTAAGGTCGTCTAAAACAAGGCAAGTCTGAGAACCCACCACAGCCGAGAGGCACCTAAAGAAACAGGACAACTAAATGAGTGGATCTTAAAAGTTCTCATCACAACAACAAAATATTTATAATTATGTGTGATGATAGGAGTTAACTAAACTTATTGCGCTAATTATCTTACAACATATACACATATTAAATCATTATGCTGTAAATCGAAAACTAGCATGTGTTACATGTCAATTATATTTCAAAAAAAGAGAGAGACAGAGACAGAGACAGAGACAGAGAACCAGGACAGCTAAAAGTAAGGTGGCACCCTGCATGGGATTCTGGAAGGGAAGAAGGACGTTCAGTAAAAACAAAGGAAATCTACATAAACTATGAACTTTGGTTCATAATGTACCAATTTTGATTAATTATTACAAATGTACCAAGCTAATGAAAGATGTTACTAATAGGAGAAACTGGGTGTGGGGAAAATGATAACTCTGTACTTTCAAATATTTCTGTAAATCTCAAACTGCTCCAAAAGACAAAGTCTACTAATGAGAACAAGAACAAAGTACAGATGAATACATGGACGTCATTCTTCACCATGGCGACGATTATGGCTCCCTTCTCACAGAGCTACTGTGGGGATTACACATGAAGTATTTAGCATGAAGTACACCCTGGATTCAGAGCACTGCCCACCATTCTACTAAATCTATGCCATCCACTATGGGAGCCACAAGCTCTGTGTGACTAAATTTAAATTAAGTAAAAATTAAGGACATTAAAAATTCAGTTCTTCTGTGGCACCAGCCACATGTCAAGTGCCCAAAAGCCACGTGGAGCGAGTGGCTACTAAATCAGACAGTGATGATAAAGAACATGCCCATCATTGCAGGAAGTCCTACCAGACAAACACGGCATTAAACAATGAATGGCATAATTACTTGCTCAATTCCTTCTGCAAATGCCATCTTCTCAACCTTCCCTACCTCCCTCTTTCAAACTGCAATCCTCCCACATTCCCCATACCCTTTCTCCAATTCTTACCCCTTTCCACCACTTGATGTGAAATCCACTTGATGTCTCTTCTGCCTCCCCATCTAGCACTGCAGGTCCAACGCAGTAGCCACGTGGTTGCTGAGCTCTTGAAATGTAGCCAGTCCAGTCTAAGATGGCACTGGTGTAAGACACACCAGATTTCAGAGGAGTTGGGGGGGGGTGGGGTGGGGGCAGAGGATGTAAAAAGTCTCATAACCTTTTATATTGATTACGCGTAGAAATAACATTTTGGACACGTTGTTACATGAAACACATCATTAATAGGAACATCACCTGTTTTTTTTTTTTTTTTAACTTTTCTTTCCTTTAACACAGAGCCTACAAAATTTAATATGCACCTAACATTTGTGACTAACATTTTTGTCCATTCGTTGCCCAATACAAGTGACTGGCATATAGTAGACGCTCAATAAAACTTTAACGACTGCTAGGCTGCGCCTCGGGGAACCTGCTAGCTCCAACAATCAACACTAATATAAGACAGACGACGTCCCATGCTCCACCTCTTCACCACACCAGATAAGGAAACTGAGGCCCCGCGAGGTGACGTCAGCCACTTCCCAACGGCACGTAGAGCGGAAACGTCGGGGTCGGGATTCGAACCCGGGTCCTGTCCCCACAGCCCTGGCGCGCTGACCATTCCTACCTGGCAGGGAGGTGGCGGCGGCGGGAAAGACAGGCGCGAGGCACACAGCATGCGCTCGGCAAGGGGCGCGGCTCTTCGGCCACCGCCTTCCGTCGGCCTCCGTGGGCCGGGCCATAGCCAGCCCCCTCCGCGGCCATCGCCGGCCACCCGCGTCTCCGCCGGCCGCCGAGCCCTTAGCAGGCGGCGCCAGCCGGAAGTCCCGCCTCCGCCGCGCGCCCCGGGGCGCCGAGACAGGCACGTCGGCCAATGAGAAGCGCACCGTGGCGGACGCCGGCCAATGGGCGCGCGCGCCGGGGGGGCGTGTCCGGGCCGCGGGCCGGAGCGGGTCGTGCGCGCTGAGGAGGAGCCGCCGCCGCCGTCGCCGTCGCCGCTGCCGCCGCCGCCGCTACCGAGGCCGAGCGGAGCCGTTAGCGCCGCGCCGCCGCCGCCCGCCCGCCCCGGAGCAGCCCCGGGCCCGCCCGCTCGCGTCCAGGTGAGGCGGGGGCCTTCGGCGGCACCCGACGGGGTAGGCCGCGGCAGGCCTGAGCTCGCCTGGCCCAGCCGCGGGCGCCCGCGGGCCTGCACCGGCCGAGGCCCAGGCCGCACCGGGCTGGGAGGGGACGCGCGCGGGCCGTAGCGGGCGGGCGGGGGCCGGCCGGTGTGGGCGCCGGCGTCAGGCCCCGGGCCGGATTCCTCAGCCGCCGCGAGGGGCGGGCGAGGGGGACACGGCGTGGGCACGCGCCTGGCGGCCGGGCTCCGCGGCCGGGGCCCCAGCAGTACTGGCAGCCGGGGAGCCGGGGGCGGGAGAGCGAAGCCAGAGGCGAGGGAGTGGGGTGAGCGCCTTCGGCGCGCAGAGGTCGCGGCCCACGGGCTCGCTCCCCGGGGAGATCCTACAGATTCTTTTGTAGTCGTTGTCAGAAGACCGCGGTCGATCTGAGGTCCTTTTAGAAGTGTGCATACCTTTCAGTATGTATGGGAGTCCTAGAAAAATATAGATTATTTGAACGCCATCTCTAACAAAGCTGTTTTTGGGGCGTGGGACGTTGGGATTTGTAAAATGTGTGTGTGTGTGTGTTGAAAACACAACCTGCACGCAATTGAACAATGGGGGATGGATGCTCTTCCTTTTCCGGTCTCCTCTGCTGCTAGGCTTATTAAAATGGGTTCTGATACCTACTGTGTGCAGGGCAGGTGGGGAACTTTTGAATGCTCTGCCCCTGGAGGGACAGAGCCCCCCCCCCCTTACCAAAAGTCTTCATGTAGGATCTGTATGGTCAGTGCTCCAGAAGTGGGAAAATGGGAAAGATGGTCCTACTGGAGAAGGATTTCACAACCTGGTCACTAGTGACATTTTGGGTCTGATCACGCTTGGTTGGGGTGAGTGTGGGGAGGATGGCCTGTGTATTGTAGGATGTTGAGTAGCATCCCACTAGATGCCAGCAGCATCTCTTCCCTTTCCTCCCCCCACCCCCGCCCCCAGTTGTGAAGATCAAAAATGTCTTCAGATATTGCCAAAAGTATCACACACACGAGAACCACCACTGGACTAAATGATCTTTTACTAAAAGTTCCTCCAGCCACATCTCTGATGCCTCAGGATCCAAGGTTCTCAAGAACTTGTACAAATTCAACTGTGGCAGCCTTAGTTTTCTTATCTGTAAAATGGAATGGAAAAATTGCTGCGCAGATTTAAGAGTGTGGGAAGCCCCTAGCGATGGCCTGAGTGTGGTAAGCACTGAATAGGTAATGTTATAATCAATAGATAATGTTACAATCAGTACTTAGTGAGGATTTACTATGGGCTTGTCCTTTACAGATCTTTATCTCCAGCCCTTGACATAGGTGCTATTGTAATTTCCATCTTCAGGACAAACAAACCAAGGCTTAGATGGGTCACTTGTTACGACCAGTCTCGCACCGTAAGGTGGCTGAGGCGGGATTTGAACTCAGGCCCTCTGACTCAAAATCCTTACTCTTAACCATGAGATTTTACTGCTCTTATGATCACAAGTGTCCAGGGGATCCCAAGAGGAATTCCATTCAGTTGTCATTGAACGTCTTCTGTGTGTAAAGCTTTGTGCTGGGATCTGTTATAAAATTTTGTGACTTCAGGGTCCACAAAGAAGCTGGGAATACAAACATCTCAAAATGTGAAAATAATGTTTATGTTGAAGCACTGGTTTTGGAGGAGGCAGAGTTTCGGTTTGGATGTGTTGAGTCTGAGGTCATGCTGCAGCAAGTGGAAAAGGAGAGAATTATGAAAATACTCTTTTTGCTGCTTGCTTTATTGCTTCTCTCACTCCCTGCTTCCCATCTCTGTGCTTTCATACTCTAGCAAAAGTTGTCTTTTTTAAAATGCAGATCTGATCATCACTCCTGATTAAAAGTTTTCGTAGTGGAAAGAATTTTAATTTTTTTCACCTCTTTAGGTGACTTAAAAGTTAAAGTTTGGGGTCCCAGGTCTTGCACCTTCTGACCCTCCCTCCCTTTTGCATTTCACCCGCACCTGGACCTGAAACTCCCGCCCTTTCTCTGCCTGTTGTCCCACTGCCTCCCAGCTCTCCTCCACCTAGAGAATCCTTTCCTCATGCTGAGAGGCCCAGCTCAGAGCTCACTCACCATTCGAAGCCGCCTCTGATTGCCACTCTCCCTTTACCCGCCCTGGAATCAACTAACTGTTCCCTAGCTTGTGTTCCCATCCCTTTCAACAGAGTCAAATTAAAAGCTGAATGGTGAGGAAAGTGCGGTTGCCGCCTTTTGCCCCTAGGTGGCAATAGTGAAGCAGCGAGGCTGACCCAAGTGTGTAAGTCAGGGGAAGACCGGAGGAAAGCAGCCTACGGAAGGGAAGTGAGTCTGGCTTCCCTCCTTTAACCAACTCTCCCTGCCCCGCTGCTAGGCTCTTAGAGGCAGTGGTGATTACAGTGGTGATTACAGTGTGGGCAGAGTGTTCTAGCCACAAGTGCGGTGAGGGTTGTGCACTGACTGATGTGCAAGCACTGAAAAGGAGACTGTTCGCCCAGGCTTGCTGGGCAAAGGAGATCACAGAATGGTTCCTGGAGGAGGCCAAGCATGGGGGGAGGCTGGAGTTAGCCAGGTACAGACCACAGGGAACAGCTTTGCAGGATGCAGGAATAGCATCTGCAAAAGCATGGAAGTGGGAACATCTTGGTTTGTTCCGGAAACCACTTGGGGTCTGGTCCTTCAGGGGCAGGTAGTGGCAAGAGGACTCCTGCGGCTGGTGTGCAGAGGGTGTTTTCCTGTAGGCCAGGCCAGGGGTCATTTTAGTCCATGCAGTGAAGGAGGCAGAGTTGGAGGGAGACAGCGCTGAAGGCCAGCAAACCAGTTAGAAGGTGATTGCTTTGCTCTATGTAGGAAAAGCTGCGGATGCGACCCAGAGCTGTAGTGGTAGAGAAAGAGGGGGGATGGGTTTGAGACATGGTTGGGGGGTAAGAGACACAGGACTCTGTGGGTATTCAGATGCGGGATGTGAGCGAGCAAGAAAGGACAGCAGTGGATGATTCTGGGTCTCTGCCTGAGTGACCAGTAGAAGGATAGGTCAATAAGAGAAACAGGGAAGGCAAGAGAAGGAGCAGTTTGAAATGTGGACACAGGAAGGCATGCAGTGGATGTACTGTGAAGCAGGGAGGGGACAGAAGGCATTTTCCATGTCCGTACGTGTTGGGGGCACGCTTATGATCACTGTCGGTCCCACTTGACCCAGGGCCCCCGTGTGCTTTGGCCAAGTCGATGGTCACACTTTCGTAGGCTGAAAACATGAAACGTGACTGCTTGTTGGGAAACAGGGAGAAGGGGAAGAAACTGCCTCCTTGAGGAACTTCCAGCCTGAGGAGGGGAGAAGAGACCTATGTAGATGTATAAGATGAAGTAGCAAAAGGGTAAAGCAGTGGGTCGTGACAGCATTGCTAGTGTTGAAAGAAAGGATTGTCCAGTGTTCGGTTTTTGTGTTTGATGAAAGAGCTGGTGTCTGGGGTGGCTCAGTCGTTGGGCGTCTGCCTTCCGCTCAGGTCATGATCCCGGGGTCCTGGGATCGAGCCCCGCAGTGGGCTCCCTGCTCAGCAGGAAGCCTGCTTCTCCCTCTCCCACTCCCCTTGCTTGTGTTCCCTCTCTCACTGTGTCTCTCCCTGTCAAATAAATAAATAAAATCTTTACCAAAAAAAAAAAAAAAGAGCTGGTGTCTATACCAGTTGTTGTGATCAAAGAGGCATGGGCAGGAGTTTTCAGGTGCTGCCAATGGCCCGGGTGAATTAGAGAGGAGAGACAAAGAGGTCCAGAAGCCTGAGTGGACTGGTTTGGGCAGGCAGAGAGAGATGAGAAGGTGAACTTGGAGATAAGTCTAGAAAAGTATATCAGGGTCAGGTGGTAGAGGTTTCTGGATACAGTCAAGAGGTGATCTTGGAAGTTTGTTTTTCTGGGGGAGACTTAAGGATGGATGGACTGGTCAAGACACTTTTGTGGTATGAGGTAGCCTGGTAATGGCCTGAACATGAAGGCCGGGACTGGGACTATTCCTTTATTTCATACACCCGGTACCTTGCTCTGTGCCTGGCACATGGTTGGCACTCCGTGTTTACTTGGGGGAGGGAGGGCCAGAAGGGGGCTCGAGTGACTAGATCCAACCACCCATCAAAGAGACATCTCTACTGAAGTTAGAAGAGGAAACAGAAGGCAGAGGAGTGATTTGAAGGGAAAAGGCTTGGTTGGGTTTGGAGAGACTGGGTTTGAAATAATCATGTGGCAGGGAGACCATTTGGGAGTCTGTCTAGGCAAGAGATAACAGGGACCTGAACCAGGATAATGGCAGAGAGATGGGGGAGAAGGAGATGTATCGCCAATGTGCAACTGGCAGAATTTGGTGCCTGGTTAGGTTTGGGGGACAAATGTGTCCTGCCACCAGAGGAAGTAATTCAGGGGGAGGAAGAGGCTTGAAGAGGGGTCAGGGACAGGTGGAGAGAACCTGAAGGTGCCTGCAGTTGGAGACTGGGAGATCAGGGAGGCACGCGTTCCCCTCGGTCTTGTAAGTGAAGTAGGAGGAAGGGGGCAGGGTTGGAATAAGGTTCGTATCTTTGGTGGGCAGATTGAGAAGCCCACTGACCCATCCAGGCTGGTGTGTGCAGTTGATGGTGAGTGAGCATAGACTGGCAACGAGGTCTTCCATATATGTGGGGCTTCGCTCGTGAGCCCTGACTGGTGCGACTCCCTGTGACTTCTGTGGAGCCCAGGCATCAGCGGTTTGGATCATTGCCAGGGTCCCAGGGGCAAAGAGTCAGAGTGTTCCTTAGTGGACCTGGAGGCGGGTGCGATGGCCACTTGCCAAGTGTCAGGAACTGTGCTGGCTGCTGCGAAGCAGGTGGTACCATCCCCATTTCACAGACAAGGAGACTGAGGCTCCAGGAAAGGAAGTGCCACACCCACAGTCGTTCAGCTGATCAGCAGTAGGGTGACTATTGGAGTACGAGTCTATCAGACTCCACAGTCCAGGAGTTTTCCCTGCCTTGCCATATTGCTCTGTAGTTCTGTGCAAGAGCCCTGGGGTGGCCTTGACCAGCCAGGAAGGAGCCAGAACTCTAACAGGGCTGTGGAGCCAATCGTGTCCCTGCAGGCCCGCGGAGCACTTGGACTGGGCCAGACACTGGCTGCACCTGATCTGCTTCTACCCTGAGCTTTTCAGCCTGGTGGATATTGAATTGCTGTGACGTAGCCGTGGCTGGCCCAGTCAGGTGGCTCTCCCCAACGTGGGCTGTGGGAAGGGACGAGTAAGGAAATACGTAGTGTTCACTTAAGCCCTTGCCTCGCATAGCAGTTATAACTGGGTCAGGTGGTACCTCTGGCACCCAGAGTGTTTCCTGGGTGACCTAACGTTCCCGAGGCTTTTTTACCTTGGAGAGCTCAGAATTTTACATCTGGAAGGGACCTTAGAAATAATTGAGTCCAAACCCCATCATGTGATGTGTGAAGTGTCAAGGTTGAGCCTGAGGATATATTTGACTGTTCTAGTTTTGCTCTAGCTTGAGTAGTTTAGCAAGGCTGCTCTGTGAATATCAAATGAGACAGATTCTCATGGGTGCCTAATGGGACTAGTCTTGCTGCTTTACATGTGTATTACCTGTGTAAGTTTTTATGTCGTTTACACACGTATCTCTTTCCTACATAGTGCTTATACTGATGATGTGAATAGCATTGTTGAAGTCACAAGGACAACCAGGATTGTTGAAAATAGTGCAATGAGGCTGAAAACCCTCAGAGATCATCCAAACAGGACTTCTCCATGATACATGCAGTTACTGGAAACATTTCCAACTCAGCAGGAATTGCTTTGCTAAACTAAGTTTCCCTTTTTGCTCCCTACAATTGAGTTTGATTCTGTGGGATGGGACGGGACGATCCTAGAAAAGTAAGGTACTGGGGCACCTGGGTGGCTCAGTCTGTTGAGCGTCTGACTCTTGGTTTCAGCTCAGGTTGTGATCTCGGGGTTGTGGGGGCGAGCCCCCCGTTGGGCTCCATGCTCAGCATGGAGTCCGCTTTTCCTTCTCCCTCCCCTTCTGCCCCTCCCCCTGTTTGCTCTTGCACTCTCACTCTCTCTCTAAAATAAATAAGACTTTGAAAAAAAAAACAAAAGTAAAGGACTGAACATATTAAGACCATTAGTATAATTTTCAACTGCCCTTTAACATAAAGTGGCAAATACACATGATTCCCAGGTGACTGAGACCTGGTGTCTGTCCATCCCCCACCCCACTGGCCCTCCAGGCTCTCACCAACGACGTGGGTGAAAAGCAAATAATTAGGAGTTAGAGTGATTTGTGCATCCGTAAAGTTTTGGGCTAAATGGTGTACGGGCCCAGGGAACTAGAGCAACCTATCTTCTGGGGGGACGTTTCACAGATAAGTGAGGAGGTGATGGAGAGGGCAAGACAGTCTCTGCAAAGGGAGCAGCCAGAACAGAGGCATGGAAATGCGAAGGTTTGCTGCACCCCAGGGAAGAAGCTAGAGTGAAGGGCCATGTCTTGAAGCAGGGAGACTGCTCTGTAGCAACAGTTGGAGGCCTGGCGCTGCCACTATGGCCCGCACCATGGCTGACCCTGAGCAAAGTGATGAAGCCTTTGAGCCTCAGTGGGTGGGGCCACCACGGACAGGGGACTCTGATTGTGTTGACCTGGAGGGAGTGAGAGGGGACAGCCTGGCCAGCCAAGGGGCCGGCAGAAGTGGCTACAACTTGGAAGTCACTGATTGTCAGGCAGAGACAAAGGCCCAGCTGTGGTTGGTGCTCCACAGAAGCTGGCTAGCCCCGGATTAGCAATGTGGATTTGGAAAGGTCAGGGGGAGGAACACGGGAAAGCAGGGTGGAGCGGCCCTGAAGAGTTGAGAAACCGTGCTTTGGGGGTTTGGATTTCTCCATCGTTGCCAGTTGACCCAAGAACTGGGCCCATAGAGGCTGCTCAGCCTTACCCAGGGGCGTCACAATGAGCCTGCCTGCTGTAGAATCAGGTTCACTTTGTAGATCTTTTAAAATTTATTTTCAAGTTCACTTGAAATTCTGGTGTAGAGTTCTTTGAGTTTTGACAAATGCATAGAGTCGTGTTACTACCTCCACCATCAAGACATGGGAAGTTACACTCCCCAAGAAACAAAAACACTCTCTTTTCTTCCCCAGTGTACTCAGCGCTCCCTTTGCTCCCTGCCCCTGGCCACCGCAGATCCATCCCTACGGTTCTGCCTTTTCTAGAAGGGACTCTTGTAGTACGCAGCCTAGGAGTCAGGTCTTTCACTCCGCGAAATGTATTTGAGATTGATTCAAGTTGCGTGGATAGTAGCGTTTTTCTTATTGGCAAGCGGAACTCCGTTGTGTAGCCTTCCCTAGTCTAGCCACTGATGGCTTGAAGGGCATTTGGGCTGCTCCAGTTTGGGGTGTTACTGAATAAAGCTGCTATAAACACTCGTATGTGGGTTTTTGTATGAACATAGGTTTGCATTTCTCTTGTATGACTGCTAATATGGGATTGCTGGGTCTTTTGGAAAGTGTATGTTTAACTCTAAAACTGCCCATACGTTTTCTAAAGCGGCTTTAACATTTTTCCATTTCTACCGGCAATGCATGGAAATTCTGGTTTCTCGACATCCTCACTAGAACTTGGTACTGTTTTGTTGTTGTTTCCCTGCTTTTGTTTTATTTTGGTTTAGCCATTCTGAATGGGTGGGGTTATCTTGATTCTCTTCCAGATGGGGAATTGTATCTCAATGTAGTTTTAATCTGCATTTCCGTAATAACTAATAATGTCGGGCATCTTTTCATACGTCTATTTGTCATCCATATATCTTTTTTGGTGCATTGTTTGTTCACATCTTTTGTCGTCTTTAAAATTAGGTTGTTTTCTCATTAAGTTTTGAGAGTTAAAATATGTTCAGGATGCAGGTTCTTTTTCAGATATGTAATTTGCAAATATTTTCTTCTCCTCTGTGGACTAAGTTTTGCAGAGTGAAGGTTTTACATTTTGATGATATCCACTTTATCGATTTTTTAAAAATGGATTGTGCTTTTGGTGTGGTATCTCAGAAATCTTTGCCTCACCCAATGTCACAAAGATTTTCTCTTAGAAAATTTCTGTTTTTACATTTTAGAACAGAGGTCGGCACACTTTTTCTGTAAAGAGCCAGATGGTAAATAGCTTCAGCTTTTTGGGCCATATGGTCTCTGTCACAACTACTCAACTCTGTCACTGTAGTGCAAAAGCAGCCACAGACAATACATAAACAAATGAGAATAGCTGTGTGCCAATAAAACTTTATTTATAAAAACAGGTGGTGGGCCAGATTTGGTCCACAGGCCATCATTTGCCAACCACTGTTTAAGAAAGTCATCTTTTTGCCAGGCATAGAAGACACCCCTCTCTGAATAATGAGAATGGGGTAATTATTGCCCAGTTCAATCATCCTTGAAAGCATTGCGGGGGGGGGGGGGGGGGGGGGAGGAGAAGGCAGAGAGTAGTTCCCTAACTCAGAACAAAGGTGAGGAGAGGGAGGGATGAAGAAAAAGGAAGGGAAAAGAGAAATGTTTGAATCACATTTCGAGCAAACTTCATTATGCATTTTAATTTTTCAGAGTTAACCCTTGCACTTTGGTTCAGGCTTCAGCAAATGTGTGTGTTTGTTTTTGAGCTAATCTATCTTAAAGCCTCATGGCTGCAGATGCTTTAACAGATTTGTGGAGTTTTTCATGATTAAGCCCATTAATGCTGGTGGTCCCATGCTTTCTACTGAAAGTTGGTGTTTGTTTAATTCATATTTAGATTATATCCAGCATTTTACTTGTACCCGCTGTGGGGTCGTGTGGTCCTCACACATCCTTCCCTGCACGCATGTGATTATTTCTGAAGAACAGATTCCTACAGTTCTGAATCAGAGGGTAGCAATCCTATTAAACTGCAGGTTATCCTCCAAAAGGGTTGTACCATTTCAATGGTGTACCAGGGTGTTTGTCCGCCTTATCCTTCTTTACGACGCTAGATTTTACCCATCCTGGGCGGTCTTGTATCTGACTGACAGAAGGTAGCATCTCTTTTGACGTCACATTTTCCTCATTATTTGGGAATTTGAGCTCTTCCTGGTTTATTAGCATTTGAATTGCTGGCATCTATTAGTTGAGGCTCATATCCTTTGTCCATTTCTCTGTTAAGGGATGTGTCTTCTTTCTGATGAGTTTGTAGACTCTCTGAATCACGTGGGCCAAGCGTTGGGAGTGTTGACCTTTGGGGCTGGACAATTCTTCGTTGTGGGGCCATCCTGGGCCTTGTGGGATGTTTCACAGCTCCACTGGCCTCTACCTACTAGGTTCCAGTGCACACCACCATCCACAGTTGTGGTAACCAGAAGTGTCTCCAGACACGGCCCAGTGTCCCCTGGAGGGCTGAGTCACCCACGCTGAGAACCACTGGCCTAAATAATGTAATAGGTAGCGAGCATTTTCTCCCAAGTCCACTGCTTGTCTGTGTACAGTGCCTTTTGCCATACAGAACTTCTTAATCTTAGGAAGTTTGACTTTCCAGTCTTTTCTTTTATGGCTTTGGATGCTAACCTGTTTTATAAAGAACAGAGAGCATAGAACATTTTCAAATAAATAAAAGAAATGCTGGGAGAGTACAATAACTTTGCATGTTGTGTATGGTCTGAAGCAAATCAGGAGGTGGAAAGGTAGAGAAGTCCCACCTGTTTCCAGCAAGGGAAAAAAAAAAACAACCCCAACACCTAAGTCCTCTCTCAGTGCTGACTCAGGGGGGAGGTGGGAGCGGTGTTCAGGTTTTTATGTAACCACTGGCAAGGCTATTTTTAAAGAACGCTGAGTGCTCCTGACAGTGGGCACTGGGTTTTCAAGCATAAAGGCAGGGCTGGGCAGAAGGGATGTGGAGAAAGGGGTGGGCTACCCCCAAGACCTCCCGGCTGGTGGGCCACAGGGCCTCTTTCTGGTAATGACACTTCAGCCCCATGGGGGTGAGTGCCTGCGTATTTAGAGGCAGGGACGTGGGACATCTTAGATGAGGCGGCTGCGCGCGACAGTACTTGTGAGCAAGCCCAGCACAAGTTGTGCTTTCAGGAGAGCCGTCCTGATGCTCTCGGCTGCATTGATCCGGATTCTTCTCTGAAGCCGTCACTGTGCCATGATGTTTGTCACTGAGAGCGAAAACTTCTGCAGGCAGCTAAGGGCATTCCAAAGCTTGTAAGCTTTGAAGAGCACGTTCCTCCAGCTGGTAGAGAAACCTTAACCTCTTTACCAGCTCAGTCGCTATGGCCTTTGGAATAAAGGGATGCAGGGAACTGTTGTCTCCCTGCTTGAGAACTGAGGCAGGGCGCCTGAGTTGGGGTGCTCAGGTGCACATCGCAGGCTCCTCAGTACCCAGCTGCACTAGGAGTGCACGCGGAGATGGGAGAAGGTGATCAGGAATCTTCAGAAAGCTCTTGAGACAACCCGCACACTTTTCATGAGAGCTTGAATTGTGGTGCTGGAATTGTTTGTAGGTGTTGTGTTTTGTTTTTTCAAGTAAGCTCTGCAGCCAGCAGGGGGCCTGCCTGAACTCAGGACCCTGAGATCAAGAGTTGGACGCTCCACTGACTGAGCCAACCAGGCTCCCATTTGTAGGGTTTTTGAAGCCCCCTAGTAAGTAGAAATGGGTGTGGTTTTAGAGCAGTTTTAGGTTTGCAGAAAGGTTGCAAAGAAAGTACAGAGCGGGTTTCCAGATATGCGCCTCCTCCAACGCGCCTCCTCCAACACGAAGTCTTCCCTCTTAGTGACATCTTGTGTCGGTGTGGTATTTTGCTAGAATCCATGAGGCAATATTGATAAGTATCAGTTCAAGCGCATAGTTTGCCTTCACGTTCAGTCTTTGTGTTGTACATTCCGTGGGTTTGCCCAGATGTGTAATAACCTGCATCCACCATGCCAGGATCATGCAGATGGTTTCACCGCCCTAAAAATCCTCTGTGCTCCTCATGTCCCTCCCTTCCTAGCCCCGACAACTACTGGTCTTCTTACTGGCTCTAGAGTTTCGTCTTTTCCACGATGTCCTATAATTGAGTAGCCTTTCAGACTTAGTAGTGTGCATTTGAGGCCTCCCCACGTCTCTGGCTTCATAGCTCGTTTCTTCCTGTCATGGAATAACACTCTGTTGTGTGAAGGCCACAGACAATTGGAGTTCGTTTCTTCATTTGCCGACTGAAGGGCATGCTGGTTGCTTCCAGTCTCAGGACAGTTACGAATAAAGCCGCCGTAAACATCCACGAGCAGGTTTTTATGTGCACAGAAGTTGAACTTGTAGTGTTGAAAAGAAAAAACCCCAAGTGCCAGTCACTCATTTTGCCTTAATATTCTGCAATATGGACATTTGGAATTTACTTGCTTTTTCTCCCCCCCCCTCCCCCGCAGATTTTTTAAAAAATACAATGTCTAATGGTTATGAAGACCACATGGCCGAAGACTGCAGGGATGATATCGGGAGAACGAATTTAATTGTCAACTACCTCCCTCAGAACATGACCCAGGATGAGTTGCGGAGTCTGTTCAGCAGTATCGGTGAAGTTGAATCTGCAAAACTCATTCGGGATAAAGTAGCAGGTAAAGAAAGCAAGAGGGTTTGTAAGGGGGACTTGGGGCCGTCCCACTGAGCACTGGCTTCTTCGCCCGCAGTGATGGTTGTCAAGTTTCGTTGTTATCTCAGACTGTGTTTTGCCACTGCCCTGGTGGCAGATTGGACTTTGGTTCCCAAAAAAGGAAAAGCTCGTCGTAAGAGCATGTACAGAGTGAGACGGTGGAAGGGGAGGGAAGACGGGACGGCAGAAATGGGGGCGGCGCTGAGAGCTGCAAGAGACCATAGAACAGGAAGGACAGCCTGGCCTGGCTCGGTCCCACGAGTGGAGAGCACTCTGGCCCAGGCAGGCCCTTCCCTGTCTTCCCGGGTCCCCGTGCCAGGTCAGGCCCATGGCAGAACACGGAGTATCCCCGCGGGCAGCCCTTTATCAGCTCTGGGCTGTGCTGTTTGCTGTCATGCCATCAGCTGGAACATCTGAAACACACTGAGTTTGCACTCTTGGGGGGATAGAGCAGGGCCATGGATCAACAGGCAGGCTGTGGGGTTGGATGCTGGCTGAGTCCTGTTCCCCCATTGCCTCCACGTGCGACTCCACACATAAGCGGGGACGGTGGCTCCTGTATCCTACAACCTCGTAAGGATTTGCAGACACCTGGGAAGGCCGTCCTTACCGAGCAGCCTCCGACCCGAGAACGTGGTTTCGAGGAGGAAAACATGGAAAGATCAGGTGCTGTGAAGCACTTCCTTCCTTTTCTCCCCAGGGAGGAACATTGTTTTAGGGAGCTGCCCTCCTCCTCCCCCTCCTCCTCCCACCTCTTCCTCCCTTTCTTTCTTCATCCTTCTTCCTCTCTGCTGTGCTCTGGTGAGCTGAGGAATGGGCAGGAAACACCCCCCCGCCGGCTGCCACCCTGGGTTGTGAGACTATGATTCTCTACACTGAAAACTAATTTAAAAGTTAAAAAAAAGGCTTTATTATGGAAATAAGGTATCTTGTATTCTGATCTACATAAAAGTAGAGTAATATATTGAACCCCATGTACCCACCGTTCGACTCTCAGCTTTTGCCAGGAACCTGGAGACTCCTGTCTGTGGGATGGGTCCTGTCGAGGCTGGCTGGCTGCTGTACAGGGAATTAGTTCATCAGAGGGGGCACGGACTTCAAAAGTCTTTTAAGGACTCTTCCAGTTCTGAGTCTGTGATTTAACAAACCTCTAAATAGGGATTGGAGATAATACACAAATTGAACAGTGTTAGAATGTTTTAGAAGCCGTTATCTTTCTCCTGTTTCAGGAGACCATCTGCATAAGAGAATCCTTGTTCAGAGGCGTTTTAAAATTCTCCTATGCTGCTAACAAGTCTTGCCTTTCTCCTTTTATGTTCTCACGGAAGGGAATTTTTAGCCCCGTGGATATTCCTGAGCATTGCCGTCCGATTTTGCCAGCATTCTCATGGTACCTGACTTCTTTGTCTATTCACTTGTTGTGGTTTTCAAAGGAATGTGAGCTCTGATAATAGGAACACCTAGATTTGGTGAGATCATTCCAGAGAGAACTGGTTTCGGGAATGAGGGAAAAGCAGGAAAGTGTAATTTGGAAATTATTTCGGTTCAGAGATAAACTTTTCCTCCTTTTTGGGTGAGATAAGTATAGCGTACTGAGAGTTGTGGAGGATGTGCTCCCAGGCTCAAATCTCAGCTCCATGTCTTGCTAGCAGTTCCTTAAGTTGAAAGAACGTACCTTCACGAGAAGCTGACTGCATTCCCACTTCTCTCCTCCCGCCACTGATGTGCGGAAACCTCGCCGGCTGCACTGCCCCTCTGTCCTCTTTTAGGCTGCTCTGGTGAAACCCTAGGCACAGATACGTTCGCCCAGCTGCTTTCTCCTGGCTGGGCTGAAGATGCACACCCTGAAGAGAGTCTTGCATCCAGGCAGACAGGTGCCCTGTTGAAGCCAGTTCCAGCCGAGCTCAGCCCACAACGCAGGCATCCCTGGCCCCCACAGCAACCGCGTCTGCACCCTTCACTCTCGGCCAGTGATTGCCTCCCACCTCACAGTGAAAGTAACAGCCATCTCCCCCTCTGCTCGATCCCTGCCCTTCTCCGCGTCCTGGGAACCTCAGGCTAGGCAAGTACCTGCTTGCCCAGGTCTCTTCGGGATCGCCTTGCCAGCATTCAAACACACTACAGTGCTGTTCTCTTTAAAAGAATCCTTGCTAAGTTTCCCTGACTTCCTCTAGTTCAGATGTCTCTCCTTGAGCCCCCTTGACATTTGGGACTGGATAATTCTTGGAGGGGGTGCAGCTTGTGTGTGGTGGAATGTGGAGCAGCATCCCTTCCACCTGCTAGATGCCAGTGGCATCTTCCAAGTCATAACAACTAAAAAAAATGCCCCTAGATGTTGCCACGTGTCCCCAGTATCCTCCCCCGTGAGAATCGCTGCTCTAGCTGTTGTCCTCCCTCCCCTCCCATTCACGGAGCTGTCAATTGACTCTTTTCCTTCTGGAAGCTTCCCCTCCCCCTTGGCTTCCATGAACCACCTACCTGGCTTTCTCCCACCTCAGGCCTTGCTTTGCCTCTTACAGCTCCTTCCTGGCCATTAACTTAGACGGTCCTTAGGGTTATTCCCAAGCTGCTGCTTCCTAAGCCTGCCCTGGGGAGAGCGGATGCTCCTCCACAGCTTCACTGTACCCTCAGTCTACTCCCTGTGTTTCAACGAGAAAGCTCTCCTGAGCTTCAGACCCCTCTACCCCTCAGCCCCTCAACTTTTGTGTTTTCCAAACTGACCTTTTCCCATCATCTGCATCTTAACAGGTGACAGCAGTGTTCACTCAGTGACTCCTGTCAGAAATCTAAGCATGACCTTTGATGTGTGTCCCTGGCATTCATCCTTCTGGATGCTTCCGTCCCTTTTCCTCCAAACCCCCCTGCCCCCCCGCCCCATTCCCTGCCACAGATCTAGATGAGGCCGCATTGTCTTCTGTCTGCACTGGCATTCTGGCCTCTTAAACAGCCGCCCATGTTTCCTCCAGAGACGGTTCTCTTCACTGCGGCAAAGGAATCTAAACATTCTGCATGTGACCCTGTCACTCATTGGCCAGGCACGGGTGACAGGAAGAATGAGGAAGGATGGTGGCTAGGATGCCGGGAGTATTTGACGTGCTGGCCTCAAGATTCAGGGTGTTTCTGGCTGTCAGGCCGCAGCCCCTGGGTTGGGGCTATGCATTTGTTGCTGCCTGTTCTGGCCACAGTTCCTAGCTAGCCCTAGTGTACAGCCCTGCCCTGCTTTCTGGCCTGGTGTCCGGTCCTCTGCAGATGCCATATGGCCCAGCAGCCAGCCTCTAGCCCGTTCACTCGGCTTCTGGCTCATTGCCACGCACCTTTGGTCAGGATAAAGCCCACACCCCTGCCTACAGCTCCCAAGTCTCCTGGGGACCTGTCCTCCTCCTCCTGAGCCACTGCTCTCCCCTCCCCCTCCTCTCGGGCCAGACTGAGCTACTTGTCACTTCCCAGACATGCCCTGGCTCTTAGAGTCTTGTGATTTTGCAAATATTGTTCCCTCTGCAGGAAAGCCCTTCCACACCAAGCCAGCCTGACCACTTTTTTCTTGAATCACCTTGGTTCCTTCTAGAAAAACAACAACATGAAGCAAGAAGGAAGGAGAGTTTAAATTACCCAAAGTCCTTTTGGCTTTGTGGTTCGTGTCCTTCCATACTCGTTTCTTTCCATATTTGTGGTCATAAGCAACTATGTGCTTTTAGAATAATGGGCTCACACCACCCAAGCTGTGCAAGAACTTTTGCTTCCTGTACCTGTGAATGTTTTCCTGTCACTGAGCATAGCTCCCTCACCAGAACAGTTAACAAAGAATCCTGTTGGATGGAGGTGCTGAGTTTACAACAGGCTGGAACCATATTCCATATTTACAAACCCCACTGAGAGAAATAATCGTGGTGCAAGTCTTCACTTATCAGTGATTTCCATTGGAGGTCTTCCTGGAGGTGAGCCAGTAGATGGGAGAGGGTTTACCTTCTTGAACCCGGTCACCAGTTTATACTCGTTCTTCCCCTCCCTACCATCCCCTAGGCCAGAGAGGTTTCTCATCTTGCCCAACCTAAGTAAAAAATGACCTTCTATTAGGGTAGTCATTCACTTTTTAATGATCCTCATCTTGTTTCATATCTTTACTGGCTGTTCATACTTATCTTTTATAAAATACCCTTCTTGTCCTTTGCCCATTTTCTTTCTTTTGGGAGCATTTGCTGTGTCTTATTTATTGTCTCATTCATTCACACCCCCCCCACCTAAGACCCAGCCTCTCTCCCCCGTGAAGTCATCCCTTGAGCCCCCACAGACATTTAAAGGAAGAATTTGACTCTCCCTACCCTCTGACGCTGCAGGGGAGGCCTCGTCCACGGGGTGCTCCCCTCCCCCAGCCGCCCGCCCCGGGTCAATTTGAGAGACGTTGCATCTGGTTGCTCAGGTCGGTGAATGTAATAGGAGATGCCAGAGTATCATCTCTTGGTTTTGACCTTGTCTAGAGAGAGAGCAGTGTTTGGAACTGGAAGAGCAGTGGTTGTGAGGCACTGGGCAGGACACAGAGGGCACTTCGCATGAAGGCAGTCTTGATATTCTCCAGGCAGCGGTTCTCGGAGTGCTGGCCGCTGACTCGCAGCAGCACCCGGCTCCCCGGAGAAACACACGTCCTAGGCCCCCTGAGTCAGCCAGTCCAGGGTGTCCACACATCTGTGATTTAACCGTCCCGGAGGTTACTGTGCTGGTGCAGGAGCAAGTCAGAGACACAGAGCTCTCTGCCTGCAGGGTGAGGAGCGGGATCTGGGGGCCCCGTGAGCTGGGGGGGGGGGCAGCAAGAGCTGGGGGCAGTGCTGGCCTCTAGGGCGTCCCTCGG
Organism: Zalophus californianus; assembly: GCF_009762305.2. NCBI lineage: Eukaryota > Metazoa > Chordata > Mammalia > Carnivora > Otariidae > Zalophus > Zalophus californianus. The sequence goes on from NC_045595.1 coordinate 5,794,165, forward strand.
CCTCAGACCCAGAGTTTATTCACACTTCATCCCTGGCTGTTCTCCCCTCCCCCCAATCCCCGATCTCCCTCCCCCTCCCCTCTCCACCAGATCACCCATCCCGGGCTTCTGGTTGCCCTCACCTGCCAGCACTGACTCGAGGCAGGCCCTGCTCTCCTTAAGCCCCAGCACCCTGTGCAGGATCCATACCTGGCCTGAGCACAGCCCCTGAGCACCCCTGTTTCCCCACCAGACCTCAGACCTTCTCTGGCAGGGCTCATCTTCCATTGCTCTAAATGAGAGGGGGGCCGCACCTGATCTGCCTTCATGGCGTTGATTCTAGCAGCCTCACTACCTCTGGGGGCAGGAGAATCATCTATAAAGAGATTGGAAGTACGCCTGCCTGACATCTTGGGTCCTCAGGCTGAGGCGGGCCCTAGGGAGCTGTGTCATTACCCTGCATGGCTTATAGAGAGACAGTAACTTGGGGGCTGCTTTGGGAAGTGAGGGCCTTCCCCCAGGCCCCTGCTCTGAGCAGGATGAACAGGTTTCTGCATGACTGGAGAGCCCCACTCTCCTCATTCACTTCCAGCGGCAGCTCTCAACTCCTCACGGGAGTCGCTAGGGAGCTTTAAACTACTGAAACCACCTCCACTCCTACCCCACCCCCACCCCCACGTGGATGTCATTCGTTCAGATTATGACCCAGGTACTGATCGTTTTTAGAAGCTACCCTGGTGATTCTAGCAAGCAGCCAGAGTTGAGCACAATTGGTTTGTGGCGAGCAGCTGGGTGGAGGTGGGGACTTGGCCCTGTGTTAGGCACTTTTCACCTATGGCCTCATGTGGTGGGTGCAAACCAGGGGCTCCCCTTCATTCCTCAGCTGCCTGCCCTCCCACTGCACGCAGGTGCCCACCACAGAGGGTTGAATAGACTCCGAGAGGACAGGACCCGCCCCAAAACAGGGTATGCAGAGATCCCACCCCGCGCAGCTCCAGGCCCCAGAAGGCCTGGCCTGGGCACGCTGGTGCGGAGCTACTCCCTGGCACCTAGGGAAACTTGACCTCCTCTGAGCTCCCTCCTGCGGCGGCCCATCTGCAGGTCCTCTTGGTGGGTCTTCCTTCAGCTGCCCCAGCCTGTGCATCCACACCTGGCGTACCTCCCGGGCCTGGCGGCCTGGCCCCACTCCACCCAGCAGCCACTTCTGGGCCATTCCCCAGCTCGTTTCATTCAACTGCTCTGGCCACCCTTCATTTCCTGGAACACACCAAAGTCTCCTCTGCCTCCCAGACTTGGCATTTGCTCTTCTGTCTGGACTGCTTGCCCCCAGCCATCCCAAGGTCTTGCTGCAATCATCAGCTCCTCCCAGGGCACTCCTGACTGCTCAGTCGACCAGGGGCCTGTCCTTCAGCCCTTCTCACACCACAGCAGAGATTGTCCTCATTGCACCTGGGCAGCAGTTTTGTTCATTGGTTTCTTACTGCTTTGTCATCCAACTTGCCCACTGGAATGTGACATTCATTGAGGCATGAACTGTCCTTCATGATCATCATCAAACCCCCTGGCCAGTCTGGCATGGGGCTTGACACATAGTAGGTGCTCAGTTAATACTTGTCGACTCATTGATGAGAACCGGAGGGGGAGCAAGCCTGGGAAAGGAGGCAGTGGCCATCTGGGGGGCTTGTGACTTCCTGGGTGACATTGGCAGGTGCGGGCACATGGTGGTTGAGGAGGCCACCCAGGAAGAATGTATGACTGAGACAGGAGCCAAAGGTGGAACCTTGGGGGCCATCTCGATGGGATGGGTAGAAGACTAGGAGCTTGAGGAGGGACCGTTGGGGAGAAAGAAAACCTGGCATTATCACATCCTGGAGGAGGAGGCACCTTTCTGTGGGGCGGCACCTGACAGTTATGGCCTCGGTGAGGGCAGTGCTGGAAGTCTGCATCGACCACCCTGGGAGCCCGGCCAGGGCCACCGAGCACCAGGGAGGTGAGGAATCAGGAAGTGGGGCTGGGTAGGACCCATGTTTATATGCTGCCAGGAGCCAGCTGAGGCTGAGACACAGGAGCACGGCCTGGGCATGCGTCTTCATCAGCGTCTGGTGTTCCCTGGCAGGGCTTAGGCCATCTGTGCCACGGGCAAAGGTGACAGGTGGTCCAGGACTGGGATTGGCCTTGCAGGAAGAGCAGAAAGACAAGAAGACCTGAGCATGTGTCAACCAGAGGCAGAGGAGCCCCTTTGGGGGCCGGGCAATTGAGTTTCCTGGCCTGGGCACGGTGACAGATGGGCAGAGCAGGATCGGAGAGCAGGTGTTTGGGAGTAAAAATCCCAGCAAGCCTGTAGTTCAGTCAGGAATCCATACCACGGACCTTCTGCATTCTCAGCTTTAACATTTGTAGTCTGGACCGTTAGCAAGGGCCCTAAAGTTCCCAGCCTGGCACCGACTATAGTCGTTGCCCTCTTTTCTGAACTTCTGAGTCTGACTCGCCTGCCAGATGGGTCCCGGCCCCACAGCCCTGCTGCTCTGGGGTCCTCACTGCCCACGGTTTAGGAGCGAAGTCTCTCAGACCTGTGGAGTTTCATTAGAAGTTTGGGTGTGGGGGCGCCTGGGTGGCTCAGTCAGTTAAGCATCCGACTCTTGATTTCAGCTCAGGTCAAGATCTCAGGGTCCTGAGATCGAGCCCTGCATTGGGCTCCAAGCTCAGTATGGAGTCTGCTTGTCCCTCTCCGTGCCCCCCCCCCCCCCGCTTGCTGTCATGTATTTGCTCTCTTTCTCTCAAATAATAAATAAAATCTTAAAAAAAAAAAGTTTGGGTGTGGAGGGTCAGGTTTGGGTTTTGTTTCTTTAAAAAAGAAAGTGGCCCAATCAGAACTGCACATAGTTTGTGTAGCTACTCTGCCCTGAAGGAGGGAGAGTATATCTCCACAAGGCACTCCTTTGGTATGGGCTGTGCACTGACTTCCTTCCAGAGCCTACAGTTTGGGGGGAGGGGTGACTTGACAGTGGAGAACCCTGGCAAACCCACAGCCTTGGCTAGGGGATCCAGGCCAGCATTAGTGATAAGTCAGGGTGACAGCACACACCCCCCCATAGGATGTCAGGAGGGCACTTTACTCTGGGCTCTTCCTCACAAAACCCAACACCCCAGCCTTATCATGGAAAAACATCTGACGAACCCAAGCTGCAGGAGATTCTACCAAATTCCTGACCAGTCCTCCTTGAAACTCTCAAGGTCATCAAAAACAAGGAAAGTCCGAGAAGCTGTCCCAGCCAAGAGCAGCCTAAGGAGATGTGACGACTACATGTCCTGTGGGGTCCTGGATGACCTCCTGGGACAGAAAGGGCCGTTGGGGGAAAAACTAAGGCAATCTGAATCAAGTGTGGACTGTGGTTAACTAACAACATACCAGTCCTGGTTCCTGAATTGCAACAAATGTCCCATTCTGGTGTAAGATGTTACCAATAGGGGAAATGGGGTGTAGGGTCTATGGGAATTATCTTTATTATCTTTGTAACTTTAAATCTAAAAAAATAAAGGGTTTTTTTTGTTTTTGTTTTAAGAAAGTGGCAAAACTGGGTTAGACTCTGCTGGGTTCCATATCTCGTTATCTACCAGAGGGCCTGGGTTCATCTGGCACCCAGGGACCTCTGCCTCATGTGGCTGAAGGCCTGGTGTTTTTTACCTGCTTGTTGTCGCCCTCCAGCAACCAGAGGAATGGAGCGAAGCTCACTGCTCTATCTCTGTGCCCAGAGCAGTGCCCAGCACTCAGTGGCTGCCCCCTAGCATGGCACGTGGATGGGTAAGGGTGGGCATGTTGGTTCTCTTCTCTGGGCCTCCTCCTGCCCCTCCTGTAGTGAAAGGACAAAGCTCCTTCTGCTCGGCACCTCAGCCTTTGCTTCTCTCTGGGCCTCCTGGGAACCCACCACCCCACCCCTCTTAGGCTGAGTCCCTCCCGTGGCATGCTGTTGGTGGTCACCCTCATCACTTGAATATATCACCAAGGAGAGGTGGGGAGACCTACTTGTAACCCTGGTTGTTTTTATAGTAATCTGTACCACCACCAACCCCGCCCCCAGACTTCAGCTGCTGCCGCCAGGGGAAATCCTAGAAGCTTGACCAGAGCTGTGAGGGCAGGCACTCGGCTGGCCTGGGACGTCTCTCAGCTCCAGCTTCTCCCCGAGCTCCCTGTCGTCTGCTTTGTAGCTGAGTTGTAGGTTTGGGAAAGTGAGGGACCCAACACTGGGTGGCACCAGAGCCCAGCAAGTCTTCCCACTCTGGGGCTCAAGTGGTGGAAAAACACCTGGATGCAGACAGCCGGTCACCATTCGGCCCTCCCCACCTGCCTGTCTTGACCAGTTGTGACTGCCCTCTCCTTGCCCTTGGAGCCCCCACATCTCAGCCGGCAGACAGTGGGACTGATCATCATCATTGCTTTGGTGATGGTGTCTACAGGGTGCCATTAGTAACACAGTGTTTCTTCCTTTTTTTAAAAGATTTTATTTATTTATTTGAGAGAGAGTGCGTGCACAGAAGCAGAGGGGGAACGAGAGGGAAAGGGAGAGAATCCCACGCAGACTCCGCGCTGAGTATGGAGCCCAAAGTAGGGCTTCACGTGGGGCTCGATCTCACGACCCTGAGATCATGACCTGAGTTGAAATCAAGAGTTGGACGCTTAACTGACTGAGCCATCCAAGCACCTGCATAGTGTTTCTTTTTAAACAGCCCTTTTTGGGGGCGCCTGGGTGGCTCAGTCATTGGGCATCTGCCTTCAGCTCAGGTCATGATCCCAGGGTTCTGGGATCGAGCCCCGGCATCGGGTTCCCTGATCTGAAGGAGACCTGCTTCTCCCTCTCTCACTCTCCCTGCTTGTGTTCCCTCTCTCGCTATGTCTCCCTCTGTCAAATAAATAAATAAAATCTTCTAAAAAAAAAAAAAGAAAAAAACCAGCCCCTTTTAAAAAAAAATGAACAAAGGTAACATTTGTTCATTGTAGAAAATTTACAAGTTTGCCGAAAAGTGCAACAAAAAACCAGTATAGATTGTGACCACCGGTCTCTGAGCCCACTTCCCAGAGGCCATGGCTTTTTGCGACCTCATCCTCCTGAACCCGGTTGGTCGTCATCCTGTTCACCGTCCCTGGCTCTCGGCCAGTTGATCATTGTGCGCGTGTTCTCCCACACAGGGCACAGCTTGGGCTACGGCTTTGTGAACTACGTGACTGCCAAGGATGCGGAGAGAGCGATCAACACCCTGAATGGCCTGCGGCTCCAGTCAAAAACCATTAAGGTAAAGAGCTGCCATCGCCACCTTGGCCCCGGCCAAGGCGACCTCCCCTTACCTCACCCGGCTGAGGGGTCTCCCCCTTACTTCATCATCACTCTTGAGGGAACCACTCCTCAGAGCCCTGGTGCTTTAGGGGCGTCTGATGGAGCTGAAGCAGTGCCTGTCAGACGCATGTTGGGCAGGGACCGCCCTGGACCATGCTGGTGCCTCTCAGCCACCTCAGCTCTACGAGCAAAGGGACGGTCACCAGGAAGGGCACTTACATGAGGGCAGTCCCCTCCCGGGCCCAGGGTGTGCCGTCTTCATGCCAAGCAAGTGTTTGTGCAGCCTTGCCCTCCCTGCCCCATCATGGCTGGGTCACTCATCCGTCCGGCAGGTGTTTACGGAGCCCCTGCTGGGTGTCAGAGAACAGATGAGTTCTCTGTCTTCATGGCGGGGCCTGTGTGTGTGTATACATGCACGTGCACACACATGTTCAAATCATACCCCCAAGATCTGAAAGTCACGCATGGCAGAGGTACAGGGCCAGGGGACGTTCTTGGGGTGGGGTGGGGTGGCTTCATGTTGACCAGTGGCTTGAGCAAAGCAAGGAGCTGTGCAGCGCAGCCAGCGGGGGGGGACCGGAGGGGGGTGCTCAGGCAGAACGCCACCAGAGTCACTCCAATTCAAGGGCTGTGGCAGCTTCCTGGGACGAGTTGGCAAGTCCTCCAGGCCTCACAGGATGGCTTCGTGTTCTTCTCAGCCTGCTCTCACTTACCACCCCCTCCTTTTCTCAGCCCCAAGCCCTGCCTCCTCCCCATCCCCATCCCCATGTGTCTGTTTGCAGGCTTCTATGATCTTGGGCAGCTCCAGACCCAATCCGGGACTAACTGTGTGTGTTCCTGACCTTTACTCCCTACTGAGCCCTCCTTTAAAATATGTGTCCTCCCATTGCCCCAGGCTGGTCCCTTGACCTAGCTTCCTGCAGCAGCTTGGCAGGCACCATGCCTGCCTGCATGGTCTCCCTCGACAGGAAGCCACTTGGAATGAGACTGCCCTCTCTCAGCCTTTGGTGGACCTGCCAGATCCTCCCACCCCATCTCCCATCACTCTGATTCATGTGGTGCCCAGAAAGGTCCCTCTTGGGACCTCTACCATGGCTGGGCTTCCCAAGCTCCCCTGGGCATCAGAACCATGTGGGGTGCTTGTATAATAAAGGTTCCCAGGGTTGCAGCTTGGGCCTCCCAAGTCACACTTTGGGGTGGTCCTGGGAGCCCATATTCCCATCTGCTAGGGAAGTCTTATAGTCTGGCTGTTGAGGGCGCTGTTCCGTGTCTGCTGTTGAAATGTTCGTGATATGGATTGCTCAGTGGTTTAATCATCCCCAAACCCATGGAAACACTCCTCAGCAGACTTCCTGGGCCTGTGTGCACATAGACCCTATCATGTGCTCCCTGAGGACAGGAGCGCAGCTCATGTATCTCTGTGGCTAGCTCAGACTCCCAGAGGGGCCTTCCTCTGTGGGGGCTGGTGAAGGAAACCACATATTACGGCCTTTCCACATGTCAGGTTACTGGTTCTTCTCCACCAGCTCCAGGTTGTTTATTCTCAGCCCAAAGCTCCCAGTCTGTTAGGAATTATCTTCTGCATTTAGAAAATGTTTGCAGATGCCAGGAGAGCAGACAGTTATTCAAATAGATGCAGAAAATTCATCGTTATACAACAAGTATGTTCTAGGAGCCACGTCCTCTGCCTGGTGCTGGGTTCCATGGCCCATGGCTGCCCTCAGATAGCCCGCTTGTTAACACAGATGTTAATTCTGAGACCACTATCTGATCGGACCTGGGATGGCCTTCTCCCAACTTGGGGAGCACCAGAGAGGTTCCCTCAAAGAAAGTCAGAGTTGAGATCTGGGGGATGAGGAGTTAGGGGTAGGGAGGGCCAGGGTGGGGACACAGGGGGCTCCTCAGCAGAGGTGTTTGCAGGAGCCAAAGTATACCTCTTGTGGTGGGGTAGAAGGCAAGAGTGGCCACGCTGGAGGAGACTCAGTGGCCGGCACATTGTGGCAACTGTAGGTTATCCCCAAGGTTGAAGCCCCACTTCTCACCACAAAGGCAGGACCTTTCCAAAGGCTCGTCTGCCCCCCCAGGCTCTGAGGTCCCGCACCCCACAGCTCACCTGGCTGTGCCCTGGACTTCACCAGCGTTCGCTCTGTCCTCTTTGGTTCTAATGTCATTCATTGATCCGAGTAGGGAGTGAGGAGTCTCCCTGTCCCTGTGTCCTGTAACAACAGCACAGGCAACCCCAGTGAGGGGGCGTGTGCAGAGGCAACAGGCTGAGTGGGGCACAGGCCCCAGTCCTGTGTCATTTCCTGGCCAACACCTGTCGAGGGCTTATAGTGGGCCGGGTCCTTCCATACCTTGTCTCTGTTTTCCTCACCACAACCTGGGAGAGATGATCCCCAATTTAGGCTTGAAGAAGCTGATGTTTCCCCTAGTGACAGGTCTCCCAAGGTCACAGAGGTAGAGAGGGGCAAAGCCAGGGTTTGAAACAGGTGCTGTGGCTCTGGGCGCTTGACACCCCACTGCCAGGCCACTTCCCCAGCTCAACGTGGGAGATAAACACCGGGAACCAGAACGTTTGACTAGCTGTGAACAGAGCCCGGGAGACGGCAGTGCAGGTGGGCAGGCATTATTAGTAATAACAGCAACTGCTTTTGTCCCCTCGTTCAGCAGTGGCTCACTGCCTGCTTGCTGTCCACCTGCATCTGTTCTAGGTGCTGGTGATACCACAGCAAACACAAAAGTTTTGCCCTCATCAAGTGTTCTACATGGTTAAATAAGTAAGAGAGTATGTCAGATCAAGATACGTGCAGTGGAGAAACTGCCCTGGGGGAAGGGGGCTGGGCACTGCTTGTGGGCGGAGGGGCTCCATAGCCAATCAGGTGGTCGGGGAAGTGGAGTTTCTCAGGGCTGCCACCACAAAGCACCACAAATGGTGTTTGTGGTTGGGGAGTGTCAAACAACTGAAATTTGTTCTCATGGCTCTGGAGGCTGTAAGTCCAAGATCAAGGTGTGGGCAGATTGGTTCCTTCCCGGGCCGTGAGGGACAATCTGTCCCGGGTGCTCCTCTGGCTTGGGGGGTCGCTGGCCGTCTCTGGTGCTTCTGGGCTCAGGGAAGCCTCACCTGGACGTCTGCCTTCATCTTCACATGGCATTGACCCTGTGTGTGTCTCTGGCCAGTCTCCCCCTTTTTGCTGAGGACACAGTTACTGGGTTTGAGGCCCACCCTGCTCCAGTGTGACCTCATCTTCATGAATGACATCTGCGACGACACTCTTTCCCAATAAGGTCACATTCTGCAGTGCTGGGGGTTAGCACTGCAACATAGGAATATGTTCAGCCCTTCATAGGAAGGTTTCTGGAGAACATGACAGGAAAAGACCTGCGTGGGGCGAAGGAGCCGGTGATGCCAAGAGTTGAGAGAGGTTCTGGACCTTGCGTCATGGAGCTTATCGGGTGCTAGGTGTTCTGGTGCAGTCTCCTTGGATGCTGACCTGACTCTGAACTTGATAGTGGTTGAAGAGAAGGAAAGCTATGGTGGTTGCCATGGGCCCTGAAGAACCTGTTGTTGAAAGGAATCGAAGCGCGTTCGGCTGTCAAAGGCATCTTCCCTCTGGGACTTCATCGGGGGACGATCATAGTCCGTACCAGCTTCTGCGCCGCTTCTCCGGGGCCAGAGTCTTGGTCTGGAGATGCTCTTTGCCACCGTGTCCTTCATTAAAAGCCAAGGCTGACCCCAGATGCAGCCCCATCCAGGCAAATCTGCAAAGGCCAGACCAGACAGTTCTGGGAGGCACTCCCTGTGGACCCAGCACAGAAGAACAGCCAGAGTCCTGGCAGGCCTGCCTTCCCCCTTCAGCCCTCCTGCCCAAAACAACACCACTGCCTGGGGCCTTTGGTAAAATGGGACAGCCATCTGGCTAGGGTTTGAATGGGGGTGGGTTCTGCAGGGTGGTTGATGCAGACCTGGAGAGTTTAGGCCCATATGTGTGAGAGAGCGTTGACACCATTCTTTGGAAGTCGAGGAGTGTGACCAAGCTCCAGTGAACTGGCCAGCCACCGCCTCAGTGGGGAAGGGTGCTGGGGAGTCCCTGCAGGCCAGGGTGGCTTCTATCTCAGGGGACAGTGCCACGTCTGCCCCAGGCCTTGGGTGCATCACTGAGTGGCCACAGCATTCCTGTACTGTAGGCCTAACCAAGGTGCCTTGGGCCTGGACACAGCACGGGAAGCTTCCAGGAAATGTGGAACTTGTGCAGCACTTGGAGGCCACCAGCCCCTGACGGGACCTGGTGCCCTGGGGCATCCGTCTAGTCAGGGCCACTTCTGTTCCATTGTCGTCTGGCGTCCAGCCTCCATGATCCTTGGTGCCTCTGGCGGGGGGAAGCTGGGCTCTGACCACAAACACGATTTCTCTTTCCTTCTCCATCGCCTGCTGGACTGCTTTCTGCTCTGCTGGCAAAGGTTGTATCTGTCGTCCCCTCTTAGGGCATGACGTGGGTTCGGAGTCAGCAAGCGCATGAATGAAGGGGTGTGTGTGTGCTTGGCCTGAGGAACCACACCTGTGCCCCTCCTGGCAGGCCTGAGCGTTGTGGTGAGAACACACCTGTTGTCCGTGGCCTCGTGCTGCCCAGTGACACCTGAAAGGTTGTGTCTGCTCCTGGGTTATGGTTTCAGGCTCCTTGTCCTCTCAGCTTTGTGACCCTCAGCATGTTATTTGGCATAGGTCCAAGTCCCCCCACCCTTCCAGTGCCCCCTTCCCAGCCTCCTTCTCATTTCCCAGCCTCCTAACTCGTTCAGACTTGGTTCTGACACTCAGGTGTGATCAAGTCCCTTCCCTCCAGGCCTCCCCTTTGCAGGCGCAGGGGCCCTGTCCCAGCTGCTCCTTCCCAACAGGGGTGTTGGCCTCAGTCCCATCCCTCCTCCTGGCCAGCCACGGCGGTGGCCCTGACCTGGGAAAGCATGAAGGCCTGCCTGGCCACTGGCCCCTGAAGCCTCCCCGCTCCAGGGCACACACAGACCACTTTATCGAAGCCACTGCAAAAGTTCCTTGCAGGCTTTCTTCAGTTTTACAAAACAAAGACCCCAAAAGCATGGAGTCATTTAATATCGAACACTCGAGTGTTGGACTGCAGGCTCCCCCAGCAGCCCTGGGTCCCCCCTGGGCTCCAGTGGCAAGTTGGCCTGCGGGTAGGTGGGTGGCACCCTTCCGGTGGCACCCAGCTCCAGAGCCACTACCCTTCGAAGGCTCCTCGCAGGCAGCACTGGGTCCTGTCCCCAGGCTGCTCACTGTCAGAGAAGGTGCGGCCACGGTAGAAGAGACAGCTGGGTTGAGTGGTGGCCCTGTCTGCCACCAGCTGTGGGCCCTCAGTCTCTTGGCTTTGAGAACTTGGAATATGTCTGTCTCCCTGTGGGGTGTAAAATCCAGGCGAGAAAATGCTAGGGGGTGTCCATCTGGCTCGCTGCTCGGCCCAGGTGAGCTGCTCATACGCGCCGCCACAGGTGATGAGTGTTGGCATGGTTTCTCACCATAAGGGTGGCTTTTTCTCGCCTGAGAGTTAAGCCCACCCCCTGATGTTTTGACCACACACCTGCCCTAACCCCAGAAAGTGGTTTTATCTTCAAGGTGTCGTACGCTCGCCCGAGCTCAGAGGTCATCAAAGACGCCAACCTGTACATCAGTGGGCTCCCGCGGACCATGACCCAGAAGGACGTGGAGGACATGTTCTCTCGGTTTGGGCGAATCATCAACTCCCGGGTCCTTGTGGATCAGACCACAGGTACAGTGGGTGGCCTGGATGCAGGCTGCGGGTCTCCTTTCAGCGGGGGCCAGAGTTTCCAGGAAGACAGGCTGCCGCTTGAGTTTCGAGGACATAGTTATTCCCCTAGGGAGGACAGAATCCAAATGAGAAGACCTTGGCTTTTGTTTTACAAGGCTGGGGAGGTAAAAGTGGTAGTAAAACCACCCCCGTGTTAGGCCAGCATGTTATGGTGAAAATACCAAGTGATCCTGGCCCCTTCCTTCAAGCACCCAAATGTCCCAGCTTGGCTTGTGACTGGGTTGGAAAGGCCACTGGTCAGTCGTTCACTGCTGCTCTTGCAGGCACGTGGTATGCAGTGTGGGACAGTCTTCACTCAGATCCAGAGTTCCCACTTTTCACTGAGCCACAGGGTGGCTCTTTCTGAGGAGCCAGTCTCCAGTCTCCATGATTTGGATGCCCATTCCCCCCCTCCCCCCCTCCCCCCCTTGGGTAGCACATTCAAAGCTGAGAGAGCTCAAGGCAGTACTACCCCTCCCTGATGATGCTGGCCCCTTCACCAGCCCCTCTCAGGTCGTTTTAGCCCAGGAGCTTAGCAGCATGGGCTCTGGGCTTTGCAGGAGCCAGTGAGGCACAGCTGAGCTGAGGACGCAGCTGAGCTCCCCCGGGGAGCAGCCCTGTGCAGGAGGCTGGTGCTGGTCCTCAGCGTGCGGCCTAGGGACTGGAGTCGGGACGTCCGCTGCCCAGCCCTGTGTGTGGCGCTGTGTGGGGAGCGGTGAGCTTGGGCTGCACCTGCACCCGACCCCTCGGTTCCGGTCCCGCCACGAGTGGGAACCTGCTAACACACTGGCAAGGAAGATTTTTGCTCATGGAGCTCAGCAAAGCGATTGGAATTCTCTGCGGTTGATTTTCATGTTCTTCCAACACAGTGTGTTCACCACCCCCTTGGCTGTGGTATTAAAGCAAACCCTGGGTAGTTTGGTCACAGGAAGTCCTAACTCTGAGGTGACCTCCCTTCCAAGGGACCAGCAGCACCCCCAGGAGATCCCAGAGAGCAGGTGGGCTGGGCCTTCCTCCTTCCTGGCCGTGACGGGTGAGGGTGGAGGTGTGCACACATTTTCCTGTGTCCCCCTGAGCTGTGTGCTTTGGGGTAGGTGGCCTGGCCACCTGCCCTCCCTTCCCCCACCCGCTCTGTGGAAGCTCAGCTCCTCGTATGCTGGCCCTGCTGCCTGGGCTGTAGTGCTAGGCTAAGGCCTGGCCTGGAGAGGAGTCGACAGCTCGAGTCCCAGGGCCGGAGGGGAAGGAGGGCCTTCTGGAGTGTGGTCCACAGGTGCAGCTCACTAGCATTTCACAGGTGCTCTGGGTGGCCCTGTGCCTGGTGCAGACACCTGCTCTGACGCCTGGCTATGCTGGAGGAACTAGACCACATCATGGCCTCTGTTCTGCATCTTTGCCATGGGGTAGGGGTGGGATGGGGTGGGGTAAGGATCCCATTTACTTGGTATCAAGCCCCCCTGATCTGCACCAGGACAGTTTCCTGTGGTCCCTGAAGCTCCCCTTTTACCTTCAAGTGCCAGTTGAGAGAGAACAATCCACTTGGCTGGTCTGTGCACGTGTTTATCCCCAGGCCCACCTGTGTGGGCTGCCTGGGGACCTGGATGGCATGACCATGCTGGCCCACATTCTGCTTCCATGGCCCTCCTTTTCCTCATGCCACATGTCCTGCTTTGCCTCTGTTCATCTCCGTCCAGCCCAGCGTGACCGAGTGGAGCTGGCTCTCTCCAAGAACATCCCTGCCCCGGCCACCTAGCTTTCCCCAGGGGCTCCTGCCGCCCTGAGAGAGGTCACTTCTGCAAAGAGTTCCCCTCAGCCATTTGTGGGACATTTTGTCTCCTTTCCCTCTGTAAGACTGCTGTCTCTGGGCAGGGGAGCATCTTGGGATTGGAGGGCTCCAGGCTCGGCTGTGAATTCAGTGTGGCATCCATGGGAGCTTCACTCTCTCGCAGGCATCCCACCAGCTTCTGCTGCTTCAGAGGACGGGACTGTCTTCAGAATCCTTGCAAAGGGTAGGGGGAAGGGAGCCCCCTGTGCACAGCCCTGCCCTAGCCCGGGCTGTTGAATTGGAGAGTTAGAAAGGTGAGCCCCCAGGACTGTAGGTTTCCATTCCCTCCTCTACTCTAGAGGGGGCCACCCAGCGGGGCTTCTCTGCTGGCACCCAGGGAGCCCCGGGGGGCCGGAGCAGAGAATAGCATGGTTGGCAGGTTTGCGTGTCCAGTTTGCCTCCATGTGATGTGCCTTGTAGCATGGAAGGCAGGGGGCAGGTCTCTTGAGAAAGCTTAACCTTCTTCGTTGACAGAACTTAATTTTTAAGTTTTCTTTGCCTTCTTACCCAGTTTAATTGTGAACTTTATAGCTTACTCATCTGGAAATCATGCCATTCATTGATCTCTGCTCTTGATTCTGAAAACACTAGAGGAAAAAAACCACCACGGGGCCCCCTTCAAAAGGTGTATGTTCATCAGATCATTTAGTGAACATGTTTTCCCTTACGCTGACTTTCCCTTTCTTGGGTTTTCTTCATTTCACTTAGGCAGTTTCCATTTGAAAGTCATTTTACAAAACCGAACAGGGAAACCACACCTGCACATACACTCGCTCTCTGCTTGATGGCAAGGTCCTTATCTGTAGAACGGAACTGGCTCCCTGAAGGCAGCCTTCTGCAGGAGCCAGCCAGCTACAGCTGTCGGTTACGTTTGCCTAAGGTTGAATATTCATTCAGGCGTCCGTCTGTCAAAGCTGCCGTTCATGCTGTTCAAGAGCAAATAAAAACAGTGTATGTTGAGTGTGTGGTTTTAGGTGCTCCTTCTGAACGGAAATTGGAAATTGAGTTCAGACTCTAGAATTTTCTGGGTACACATGTGAGTTGCCAGGTCTGTTCTCACTAATTCAGTGTCTCTGGCTGTGTGAATTTTAAATTTATATTTCAACAGTCATGGAGCCAAGGTGGAGGCAGCTTTGAGGTCCCTGGGAGCAGCTGTGTGGTCTCCCGGGGTGCTGTGCTGGGGGGGCGCCAGGAGGGGGGAGTTTCCCGGTTGGAAGAGCTGGGGTGTGTGCTTTCAGACTCACCGTGGAGTGTCCACGGTATGTTACAGTTGTCAACAAAGCTTCCTTGGCCCGAGGGTCCCTGGCCGCTGTCTGCTTGCTCAATTGGGGCACAGTAGTGCATCCAAGGCAGGCATGGGATTCTAAGCCCAGAGTGGGCAGCTGTGCCTCTCAGTGACACTTGTCACTTCAGCATCCCCCTGGCATGTCTCAGTCTCTCTGTGCCCTTCTGTGGCCTTCGGGCCGGTGGAGAGACCCTCATCCTGTGCCCACCGTGGGGCAGTTGGTGGGACTCTGTGGGAAGGGGTGAGGAAAGGTGTGGGAAGTGGGAGCTGCCTGGGGGACATCTGGTGTGCTCACGTAGCTGGTGGCCCAAGGCCCTGCCTGGGCTGTCCTGCGTTTTAATAATTGTCATGCATTGCATGCTGAAGGCCTTTGTCTGGAGAAGAAAATGCGACTTCAGACAGGCTGTGACCGCAATCGAGACGAGTATCTGGGATAGGGCTGTCTACCACAGTCCCTCCCCTCCCCCCACTGCCACCCCAGTACACATCCATGACTCCTGCCATGACATCACACTCTGAGTGGCCCTTGGCTGTCCCCTCTCCACTGCACTTTGACCTTCACACTCGACCCCCTTTTTTTTCTCCCCAGAGAAGGAGCCGGTCATCTACAGCTCCACATTCCCTCACCCCAACCCCACCCCATTTGTCAAGTTCTGCAGGGGACAGTTCTTATTCCTCCCAGGCCTAGAATGTAGACAGATCAAGGTGGAGCATGACTGAACTCCCTTCTGCCCGGTTTGCGAGGTCTCACATTCATTCCAGACCAGACACTGCCTTCAGCAGTTGGGCCTTGGATCTCAGGCAGCCTGGTCCCGGTCCACATTCTTGCTCTGTCGAGAGATTGGGTTATATCAGGGACCCAAGGCTTGACTTCAGCTGGCTCGGTCTAGGTAGCAAGAGGCAGTGCCTTCCCGAGGCAGCTGGAGGCCGGGACAGGGGGCCCTGGGCCTTCCCATGCAGGAGCAGGACGGGTGTGGAGTGCGCCCGAGGCAGGGACCTTAGAATGCAGCATCCAAAAGGTGAGTGAGGTGAAGGCAGGAGTAAAGGGCTGCGGGGTGAGGCTTGTTTACTAGGACTCCGTGCCCTCTGGGGATGACAGGGAAGGAGACGCCCTGCAAAGGACCCACCATCACTCCTTGTTCACAGCGGCCGCTCCCGGGACCTGCTGGCAGGGTTGTGGGGGTGGCGGGGAGCACGGAGTGCAGGGAGGGCCCCTCAGACCCCAGCTCGTCGCCCGCCTGCCCTGCTTCTCGGCCCGGCCGCTCGCCTGCACTTCCATGGGCACCTGGCGTGGAAGGAGTGATGGCAGGTGCCGTCTCTTCCCACATGGCTTGTTTCGAGAAAGAGGTTTGAGTGTTTGGGAGATCTGTCAGCAGGATATCGTTCGGCAGAGACTGTAGCTGCTGCTGCAACTCAGAAGGAATTCTGAAACGTTAATCTTTTATCAGTCAGTGTTTTTTTACATTCATTCATTCATTTTCATATGTAGGTTTAATTTTTGTTTGCCTCATGAAGGTAGCATCCAATTTGAAGCACAGCAGACTGACTGACTTGACTTTTGCTTTTCAGTTTTAAAAATCGTTCCCTTCCCCCCCTAACTCTGTTTCTGTTGGTTTGTTAAAAAGGTTTGTCCAGAGGGGTTGCGTTTATCCGGTTTGACAAACGGTCGGAGGCAGAAGAGGCAATTACCAGTTTCAATGGTCATAAACCCCCAGGTTCCTCCGAGCCCATTACAGTGAAGTTTGCAGCCAACCCCAACCAGAACAAAAACGTGGCGCTGCTCTCCCAGCTGTACCACTCGCCCGCCAGACGGTTCGGAGGCCCCGTTCACCACCAGGCGCAGAGATTCAGGTGGGTCGGGAGGCGGCGCTCTCACCAACCCAGCTCTGCTCCCTGAGGCCCGCCAGGCCCGTGAGGCTGGCTGGTCGGAGTCACTGCATGTCTCCAGGCCCCCACCTCCATCAGAAGGTATCCGTGGGAAAGGATGGTTTGTTTCCATCCGAGTCTCGTCAAAAGTGGAACCAGAAAGGTGGTTCCGTCTGCAGCCGGCCCTGGGGAGGGGAGAGTGCATAGCACTCCAGGGTACGGCGTCTGGTGACCTAAGTGGGGCTGTGAGTGTAAAAGCGGGAGGACGCAGCCTCAGGCGTGCAGAGGTGAGAGCTTTCCCACTCCCGCATGCAGGGAGCCCTTGCTCCTCCACCTCCCTGTGGGTTCGTTTGGATCTCCAAATACCACATGACTTCTGGTGAAAAGCCCTGTCCAGGAAGCAAACGGTTTTCCGACATTGCTTCTGAAAATGACTCCAGTTGCCAGGATGCTGTAGAACAGAGACAATGAGAGTCCGCAGCTTGGGCTCCCAAGTCGGGGGTGTCCCACCTCGTAAGTAACGGCAGTCCCGATGGACGGGCCCCTTGGTTTTGTTTTTGTCAAAACCTATAGCAGTGGCATGAGGGTTTATCTCAGGTAGGTTAGGGACCTTTTTCTCTACGATTTCGCAGGTTTCCCATCTTTGTTTTAAACGGTGAGGTTGGGTAAAACCCTGCTCGTCGGCGCAGAGGCCATTTGGGAAGGCACTATTTTCAGCACGTAGTAATGGCAGAGTTCTCAACTCGGCTCAGGTTCCAAAGCTGGCCTTCCCTCGTTGGCTTTTCTAGTTTAAGGACAAAGGGAGGGGCAGTGTCTTGGGGCGGAAGTGAGCTCAATCCATCTTGAAGGTCAGCGAACACAGTCTGTGTCACTGCTGATAGGTGGGATGCATGGACGACCGCATTCAGCGGGTTCCCAGTAACCAGCCAGCCAGGGAAGGAGGGAGGGGCTTTGGTCACAGGAACAAGGAACAGCAAAGAAAGAGGACCAGAGCAGCCAAAACTGCTGGCCGGGCAGGAAAAGGGGTCTCGACAACCAGAGTGGTTCACAGTGAGAAGAGCCGGAGGGCAGTGTGGGTGGCCGGGGAGGCGGGAGGGAAGACCCGCCACCAGAAGGCGGACTCAGTAAGAGGAAGAGAGGCCCAGCTGAGGAGAGAGTTTGCAGTCAGCTCTTCTCACAGCAGGAAGCCTTCCAAATAAAGGAGGGTTCAGCTCTCCTTTGTACCATCAGAGAAAAGAATGGGAAGGTGGGTTTCATGGTGGTCAGGATGAAAGAAAAGAGCTCCAGTGAGCTGGAGAAAAACCAACTAATGCTAATTAATAGGAATGAGGCCTCAGGTTACTTTCAGTACAACAGGTACATGAAGATTCAGGTTAACTATCATAACTCGGGCTCATGTTTGATTTCCCACAAAACTGGGGCGGGGAACGAGGTCCACTGAAAGAACCTCTTTCCAGTTTTCATTGAAAACTAGCTTGGCTTACTATCACACAGATACAAGGGTGCCTTTTCCCACCCCCACTTCAGTGACATTGTGATCACTGTTCCAGACAGAGTCAAGTCCACTAACAAGCCCCCTGAGTCATTTAACCAACTCAAGCATCCCAGTGCAGGCTGTTTACAAGACTTTTGCACATTCAAAGCCACGGCCAGTCATGTGTCTTGATTCTTCCAAACCCGCATTGAAAAGAATCTCTGGATAAGCAGGCTGCACCTGGGGAGCTGGTCACTCTTGTCTCATGTCTGTCAAAAGAATGAATCTGTTGAATGGCCCTTAAAGGCACCTGCTCACCCCTGGGTCAGCGCCACAGCTCAAAGCCCGATTTTATTTTAGAGCAGGTCATGCTTCTTGGCCCCACGGATGCTATATCACACTCAGATATTCTTAAACTGACACAAAGTCCATTTTTCTGAAACCTTTAGAGGGCCATGTGGCTTCAGCAACAACTTTATCGTCTCCTTTAATTCTGTTGCAATGGCCACACGTTTGTAGAAGGCTTATTTTTTATGCAACTGAAAGCATTGCTTTGGAAAGGGTCCCACATTTTTGGTAGAGCTTGGTGGACTTGCAGTTCACGGCCATCACTTCGGCCCCTGGCCCTTCTGGCATGCTGTGGGTCGGCAGCGGAAGGTGGCTTGGAGCTGTGGGAAGGAATTCCTGCATTGGCCCTTCGCAGGGGTGTGCTCACCTGGGACCCCTCTGACAGGGGCAACCAAGATGAGGGCAGGGTACAACATTTGGGGGCAGGGGGAAGAAAGAAAGAAAATCCCCCTCTCACCCCCCCCCCCCCCACTGGCCAAACACGTACACACATACAGAGGCATAGGGTGTGAAGAGTGAGTTTCCTCTAGGGAGATCTGAGGGTGTAATAACACCTAGGAGGATGTGGAGAAGCTACCATCCTTTAAATGTGGGAAGCCTGGGAATGACTAAACAGGACCCCCCTGCCCCCAGCGATAGAAGGGCTGAAGGGAGCAGCTGGTCACCAACAGGCCATCACTCCAAAGGAAGTTGGTTGAAGCTCTGCCCCTCTGCAGGCGACAAGTGTCTCTCCTCAGGGTCAACTCTCTGCAGAGCAGGGAGCAGCCCCCCCATATTGAATTCCCGTTTGTGACCGATGGGGGTGTGCCAGCCTTGCCCGAGCCATGCCCCCACCTCTGCATTGGCACACCAGCCTGCATGACCTTGACCTGCATGCTGTGCTCTCTGTTTGCTAGGTTCTCCCCTATGGGTGTAGATCACATGAGTGGGCTTTCTGGTGTCAATGTCCCGGGCAACGCGTCTTCGGGCTGGTGCATCTTCATCTACAACCTTGGGCAGGACGCCGATGAGGGGATCCTCTGGCAGATGTTTGGCCCCTTTGGGGCAGTCACCAATGTGAAAGTGATTCGCGACTTCAACACCAACAAGTGCAAAGGCTTTGGCTTTGTGACCATGACAAACTATGAAGAAGCCGCCATGGCCATAGCAAGTCTGAACGGCTACCGCCTGGGGGACAAAATCTTACAGGTTTCCTTCAAAACCAATAAGTCCCACAAATAACTCGCTCATGCTTTTTTTTTTTTTTGTACGGAATAGATAATTAAGAGTGAAGAAGTTGAAACTTTTTTGTTAGTGTACAACTCATTT
Source organism: Zalophus californianus (assembly GCF_009762305.2). Taxonomy (NCBI): domain Eukaryota; kingdom Metazoa; phylum Chordata; class Mammalia; order Carnivora; family Otariidae; genus Zalophus; species Zalophus californianus. The sequence continues at coordinate 5,813,390 of NC_045595.1, forward strand.
TGCGCCAATTTTCACAAGTGTTTGTCTTAGTCTAAATGAGAAGTGAAAAGGTTTTTATACTCTGGGATGCAACCGACATGTTCAAATGTTTGAAATCCCACAATGTTAGACCAATTTAAGTTTCTTAAGTTATTTCCTTTAAAATATATATTAAACAGAAATCTAAGTAGACTGCATTGACTAACCAGTCCCTCGGGACGGTGGTGAACCTGAAGCATGCTTTAACTTCTAAGACTGTCTAACACTCGTTTCATTCGGTGTCTCCACAAACTGGATATAAAAAAAAAAAAAAAAGACCTTTTTAGTTTTAGTTTTCAAACTAAAGATGTTAGACAGATGCTGAGTGTGCGTTTTCTCAACCGCTTCAACATTTTAAGCGATTTCTGCTTTGGTTAACAGGAAATTGCTTTCCCCAGCAGGTGCCATTGCCACTCCTGCTCACTCAGCCCCGGGGCTCTGCAGCGGTGCCATTTGATGGGGAGGGGGGGCCGCCACCGGGGAGGGGGGGCCGCACGCCGGGCCACGCCGGGCCCTCCAGAGAAGGACACGCACAGGTTTTGCAAGCCCAGGCGCCAATGGGAACGGACCAAAGAGTTTCAGGGAAACTCCAGTAGATTTCAGAGTCAGACCTAACTCCAGGCGCGCCTGAAGACGTGCTGCTGATCCTCTGACTTCCCGAATTTCTGTGCACACGTTGCATGCACGGTGCCCCGCACACCGGGCGCTGGTGTTCCCAATCATTTCTCCACTTTTCCCAGAGCAGTTCACACAGCTCGAATGCCTAAGATCGCTCTATATTTTAAGAACACAGAAACATTTGAGCATTGTATTTCTCGCATCCCTTCTCGTGAGCGCTAGACTTGTTTCTATTTTAGTCGGATTTTGTTTTGAAACTTTGCTTTCGTATGAACACTCAGCAGAAAAGTACTTACTTCTTGCCAGTTATCTATTAACAACAAAAAAAAAAACAAAAAAAAAACAAAAAAAAAAACCTTTGATTTGTAGTTTTAAAGATTAACCCTCCCAAGTTCTCTTCATAACTGCCTTGACATTTTGGGTTGTTCTGTTCTGTTAATTTTCTTTTGCTTTTTTGTGTTTTTTGTTTGTTTTTACTTTTGCATTTAAGACCATTAAATTTGATTTTGTTTTGCTCGAATTTTGTTTTGTTTTTTATTTTACCTTTTCTTTCTTTTTGGCTAGGTAAGGTCCAGACGGCCAGCATTCAGGGAGGATTTATAAAAGATCTTAAGAAACAAAGACTTGCCTCGAGACAAAGCATTTACAGGTCTGTGACGTAGGAGTGTGCAGTCACAGATGGCGTTTTTTAAAACGGGGGAGCCAGTAGGGAGAGTCTGAGAGAGAGAGAGAGAGAGAGCCTGAGAAGTGGCAGGGCCAGACCTCCGGGCAACTCCTCGGGAGTGTGATCTGACTTTTATAAATATCTAGCATTTAGAGAGAATCAAAAACAGGAGAACTTAGTACCAGCAGTTTTTAGCCTTGACATAAGACTAAAACACATAACAATAGGCAGTTTTAGTTGATCGATATCATGGAATTGTGGTATTATTTATCTATTTATCTACCTACCTATTTATTTATTTATTTATTTAAGTGGAAAAAAAAAAAAAATTGGGCACAGGCTTCTCCAGAGCAGGTCAGTGTTCTGAGACGCCCCCAGACCGTTTGAGGCTGCCTGTCCCAGCCCCGTTTCCCTCAGAGTTCGCCGAGGGGCTGCCAACTGCTTGCATTATCCTCCCCAACTTGAAATGTTGTCATGCTGTTTTCCCACTGAAGGGGCCAAGTTCATACCTTGAGACCTTCTCATGAGTTGGCCACGTGCCGTGGAGGAACCCCACCCCACCCCCCCGCCCCCTCCTCCAGCGGAAGTTTCCAGATCCTAAGTCAAAGCCCGCTTACGTGCCTCCTCCTGGAGCCCAGAGCCCAGGCCCGTTGGCCTGGATTTGACACAGGAGAGGGCCCCCCCCCTGCTCTGTCTGCCCCAGAGCGCTCTTCACCACAGACCAGGACGTTCCCCAGGAAGAATATGCCTTTCAGGTTGTGCTAGCCTTGGGCCGGCGTCTCCTCAGTGAAGATGAGATTCCCAGGTCTGAAAGCGACCCTTAGGTCTCTTCCTTGACGCACATTCCTGCCTGCCCTCACTAGCGTTCCGTGTCTTACTTGAATTCGGTTGGAAGCATAAACCGTGAAATGACGGGCTCGGAGCCAGCACCGCCGCTCCTTCCCTCCCCGCCCTGTTATCCGAACCGCATTGATCACTGATGCTGGCACAGAGGAGGAGATAGCCTTTGAGAGTTGCCTGAGGTTTCTCAGTTCAGTAAAATCCTCCTTTTACATGGGCTCCACTCTGAACAGCCTTTCTGGCTAAAACCCCAGCGCGTTGCTTTGGGAGTGTGAATTTGCAAGTGTGTGGAAGGCTTTCGCTTTTGATGTGTTACTTAACCCTGAAAAGCAACTGGCGCTCCCAGGGATGTACCAGGTGCTGGCCCTGTGTCCAACAAGTTCATTATCTCTCCTCCAGGCTCATTTGCAAAAAGGAAGATCCCATTTTTTAAAAGTCACAATCCAAAAGAAAACTGTTTTATAAAAGTTTTTTACATAGGGCAATCATATTTCTATTTCACAAAATGAGTGCTCTCCTTTTTATTTGGGAATTTTGATGAAAAAAAAGAAAGTAGATAATGTTAATTTATCGGAAGTTTGGTTTGGTACATAAATACCAAAGAGGCTTTGACTGGATTTTCTTTTGGCCTGCTTAACGTCCCCTGATAGTTGTTTGCTAAGAAGCTCCAAATTTGTGAACCTGGTTCCAGTTGAATTATTCACTTTTCACGCCTTGGCTCTGCCCTTCTTTAGTTTTTCATTGTAATATGCCAAGCTGTCTTTTTCTGCGCTGGCTGTGCCTCTAGTCGCAGGTCCTGTGACTGGGATCCCCACCCCCCACCCCCACCCGCCACCATCTTGCCAGAGTAGCTGCAAGACGGGCTTTCTTGGCCTGTAGGCAGATGGTGCTGGGTGGGCTCCACCTTCTTTGTTCCCTGAAGGTGAGTCCTTCCCTTGCCAAGGGCAGCTGCCTTAACCTCTGAGAGTCTGCACTTGGTGTTTGTGCTGGAAACCCAGCGTCCAGGGTCTGACCCGTGCTGCTGGAGGGAGCTGGTGCTTTCTGAGCTGGCAGCTGGGGGCGGGGGTGGGGGGAGTGGGCGGCCCTGCTGGATCAGACAAGTAGATGAATCCGAAGACGGTTACTGGCAATAACTCGCCCTGGTTTGCCTCCAAACTAGGGCTGTTGACCGACCCCAAGTCTGCTGTTGGCCTTGAAAATCAAAGTTAACATCACCCAGCTGTTCCATTTCACATCTGATTCAGCCTGATTTTATTTCTCTGTGCTTTTTGCAGCCTTCCTGGGTTGGGTAAGAGAGAGTAAGAATAAGCTGCCAAAGGTCTATGTTCCCCAGCCACCCCCTTCCCCAAGCCCTGCCCCTGAAATCCCTGCCACCTTCCCAGGACCTATGGCACCTCTGGGACCTGAGGCAGCTCCTCAGGAAGCACCTCCCGCTGTCCATCAGATTCCCAGGCCCAGCCCCCAACTGAAATCCCAAGTGCTTTCTGTTGGGTGGCACTGATGATTGACCCTTGCTGACGATAGCGGTAGAACCTGAATCCCAGACCTCCGGCAGGGTTCACACTTCCAAACCTTTTGATTTGCCTCTGACTTCTAATGATTGTATCGTATATTTTCCCACAGCCTTTTGGTGACCTAGTTTTCAGGTTTCCGCTTGGTCATTAAAAAAAGAAAAGAAAAATTATTTGTACATCACCGCAGGGACCTAAGTTTAGGTTAACCGACGGCTCGAGCAGCGGCTTTGAGAGGACTCTATTGCATTCCACCAGGAGAGAAGGCTTGTCCGTTGGTTGGGGCCACCTCTTTACCATGTACTGTTCCGTTTCCAGTGACTTGCTCTGGGGGGTGGGGCGCTTGACCAGCTGGTTCCCGTGTTGTACAGTAGATGGGTAGACGTTTTGTATATTAGTGTGTTTTAAGTTATTGATTTGTTTTATATAAAATAATTTATTTTTCAGGTACCATTTTTCATTTTAACTTTGTTTTTACATGGGTTTGTTTTCAATAAAGTATGACACTGCTGTCCAAAAGTCAACAATAAAATGAATCCCATTGTGTTCTTTTGAGGATGCTTATGTAACTAGCTCTTTTTTATTATTTTCAGGGAAAAAAAAAAAAAGCCCTTCTCAGTTTTCCATCTCCCCATTTGCCTTTTTATCCTTGTGAATAAATGTTCTTTAGTGTTTTAGGAGGAAAAAGCAAACCTAGATTTTGATAATCCAGAAGATTTCAGATTAATAAAGAAGCTTTGAAAGAAGACCATTTTTCAAAATTTTAGTGAAGTGTGAATATTTTTTGTCAATGGCTTTCTCAAAGAGAATGAAACTTTTGCACCATTTTCAGAGTTTTTATAGAGATGCCAAATTGATATATTTACATGTAATGGAAACATGAAAAAGTTTTATTAAACAATTGTTCATAGCTGTGTAGACATTTTAATTCAGTTTCCAAAGCTCTCAAAGCGTATTTTTGGAGTACGGAGTGATATCGGTTTGGGGTGTTACTTACGGTTCCAAATGACTCGATTGTCCAAATACTTAGATCTTTCCACAGGGATCAGGTTTGTGTTAAATGCTGTATGTTAACTATGACTGGAATTCTGTGATATTTTGGTAATAAATGAAGTGGGCTCATTGAGATGTGGTGGTGTAGGGGTGATGGTGTGTAATTGTAAGCAGCCAAGCTGAGAGTACAGCGCCGGCCAGGACTGCAGGTGACTTCCTCCTGCCTAGGTAAGCAGCTGCCTTCTGCCAAGCTGTCCCCTGTGTGCCAGGCCACGGAGCCCTAGGACAGCCCAACCCCGGGGTGGAGAGGGGAAGGCACCGGGACATGCTCGGTGACCCACTGCCTCTGCCCAGATGCGCCCCTCATCTGGACGTCCTCACAAGCCAGCCCCCTCCCCAGGGAGACCCAGAGGCCTCGCTTCTCCAAAGGTTCTCTCAGAGGTTTGTGGGCTTCCTGCGTTGTCCCTGGGCGTTGCCTCTCCATCTGCTCCCCACACCTGAGCCCTGTGGCCGTTCTGAGTATTTTCTGATGTTAATCCCCTTTGGTGATGAGAGAGTGAGCTCTGACTCACTGCGGGCACAACGGAGCACAGGGGTCTTAGGGTCAGAGTCTTTGGTTCGAATCCTGGTTCCGCCCACTCCCCAGTGTGCAGTGCAGGCAAGCCAGTGACTCTCTGGGCCTCAGTTTCCCCCTCTGTGAAATGGGGGTCCGTAACACCCACCCATCTCCCTTTTTCCCAGATGTGGCTAAACGGTCCCATGGGTTCCCTTGTAGAAGTAAGGTCTGATACCAGTTGGGGAAGCAGGGTGGCACTCCAGCAGGAGGGGACTCCTCAGGTGTCCCTTGGGTGCTCAGACCGAGGGGCCGGCTCGGGACCTCCGGCTGGGGCTCCTGGGGCCCCTGGGCAGCCTCCTGTGTGCCGGCAGTCCCGGGCACCAAGGAGAAAAGGGATCTGGATGTCAGTCCTCCATGTGTTGGACAGCAGGGCTTCCTGGACCAAAGCGTGGGTCCACCTCCTCCAGGAGCCTCGTTTAGAAGCAGACTCTCAGCGTCAGCAGGTCTGGGGGGAAGCAGAGAGTCTGCGTTTCTCACGAGCGCCCCCAGTGATGCCAGAAGTGTGCTTAAACGGAGCCTACCAGCCCCCTTTACCCCACACTCCCCCTCACCCCAGACTGTGGAGCCCGAGAGACTGAGCCCCGTGTGCAAGGAGGGGGGGTGTGGAATCTCTTGCCACCAGATGGTCTCCTCTTGAGATGCTTTCATTTTTCCGTTCAAGGGCCTAACGCCCGCATCCCTTTGTCTTTGAATTTTGGTTTTTCTGTTTAACCTCAGTAATACCTTGGCACAATTTGAAAGGATTTCCAGAAGAGAAGGGAGAAAATCACAGACACCACTGTTGTCTGGGAAACGGCGGTTTGTGTTTAATAATAAGATCCGAGTTGTGACATGAGGGTGGGGGCTGTGGGGGCACCGTGAACTGACCCCTTACCTCTGCTGCTGGCCTGGAGCCCACTCAGAGCAGGACAGCCGGTGGTGGCCCGGGGCTTTGAGCCCCCGACCAGTGGCAGAGCCCCGGGCTTTCCACCCCACCAGCTTTGGGAAGCCACACGGCCGTCCTGCAGCACAGTTAAAGCTGGCCTGGGAGCATTTATCCCAAGTGAACACCTTGCTTTCCTTCACGTGCTGGGGCCTGGCAGAGGTCAGAAAGAACCGGCCCGAAGACCCCCAGCCTGTGCGGATGAGCTGAGAGCCGGGTGGGTGCAGCTGCAGGGGAGGGCCCTTGGGGGAGTGGTGTCTGAGTGGGAGCTGGCTGAGCAGGGACGGGTTGGATGTATCTAGAAGGTGGTGACGGGCAGTTGTAGCTCCTGTTAGCCACGAGTCATGCTGTTCGCTTTACAGAGTACTTTACTGCCCTTTATGGACACATCTCTGTGAGGGAGGTGTTACTCTGAGTGGTGCTCATGTACCCATTTTACAGATGATATAACCGAAGCTTAGCCGGTTAGAGAAGAGATGTCATTCAGTTTTTTTTTTTTTTTTAAACCAATTTGGTATAGAGCATCCTAGGTTTGGCCTGCCCCTTAGTTTTGTGAGAATGTGGTCCCAGAAGCAGTCTGTGCAGGGCCTGGAGCTCCGGAAACCATCAGGGGCCCCACAGGAAAGACTCTGGAATCCAGGGTAGGAGGATGTGCTGCCCCAGCCAAAGCCAGTTTTCCTCTACGAGTGAACGCAAACATTCTCCTTCATCCGCGTAAATAAAATTGCTGTGTCCCGAGGAAACCGCTGCGTGGATCGTCACCAGATGTGGATGGCGTGGTGGGGACGGTCTGACTTGACACACACACAGCTCGTGGCAACCGGAAACTTCCCACAGGGGCCCCTCGGAAGGCCAGGGTGCCTAGCCCAGGCCCACGGGACTCCTGAGGAGAGTCACACGTGCTCGAACTAGAGGCTCTGGGGCAGACGCTCCGAAGGCAGGTGTAGGTGCGCACACTGCCTTTCCCCAGGGCAGGGGGCGGGGGGGGGCTGCAGCGCGGTGTGTCTGTCTCTTCGAGGTTCACAGGCCTCCCCAGCAAGCTGGGCTGAGGCAGGCGGTGGAGGGGCGACTGGTGCCTCCGCCCTGCTGAGCGCGTCCGCCTCTCCGCTGATGTTTGGACAGGCCGAGGGCCGCGAGCGGGCAGGTCCATCGCAAGGGTTTTCACAGGGCATCTGTGGCGTGTGCACTCACAGGGACAAATGGACCGCACCGCAGCGGTTCCAGGTGAAAAGCAGAAGTGACCAAATAAAGGGACTCTTAGGGATGTGTCCAACGTGGAGGGATCGGAGTCCCGCGTGGACCACTGATGGAAGATGAGGCCGTCTGGAGAGACCTGGTCGGAGGTGGAAGACGCCAGCCGTGGAGGCATCAGGGGCCCAGACCCACAGAAGCACAGAAGCACGAACCTTAAATCTGCTTTGTCAGAAGGCTTTCTGATTTTTTTTTTTCTGGTAATTTTTTAAAAATCTTAAAACATTACACTCTTCTGCTTTTGTGACCCCAGAAAAAAAAAATGTCAGTGTTTGGCAATTTATTTTTAAACCCTTCAGCCACATGACGGTGCAGTCTTAAATGTTTTGATTTTAAAGAGATTGTGTGTAAAGCACCCCCTTTTCTTCCCTCTCCTTCCCTCCTGTTTGGGCCCATTTAGTTCCCCCTGCCCAATGCAGGTTATATCCCTAAAAAGCCAGGAATCAGACTGAAAGGTGTGGCAGCTTGTTGGTGAGGATGGTGGAGGCAGGGGGCAGAGGAAAGGAGAGGTCAGGGCCCTCCCAGCCACCCCTGGCGACATCCTGCAGGCTGGCGTGAGTCTCGAAGGGGGACATTATGGGGCTTGTAGTGGGCCACCTCCCTGTGCCTTCACATCCTCTCCCCTCTGTGTGTGTCCGTCTGTCCAAACTGCCCCTTTCTATGACCTCAGTCCATTGGGTCAGGACCCACCCTATCGACCTTAACTTTCAACTTGATCACCTCCATGAAGACCCTGTCTCCAAATAAGGTCACATGCTGAGGTCCTCCGGGTCAGGACACCAGCATGTATTTTTCAGGGGACACAATTCAACCCATACCTGGCCCCCTCCAAGGTTTGTCACCAGGTCTTCTCTGTGCTCCCCCAAAGCAGTGCAGTGGGGTTTCATCATGTGCCCTGGCGCTGAATTCCCCTTCGTGAGTTTCAGGGAGGAGACTAAGCAAGCTGTCTGCTGCCTAGAAGGATTTCTCCTGCTGGATTTCATGTGATGGTGGCCAGCAGCACAGGCTACATAATTTGTGAGCCCCAGTGCAGAATGAAAATGCACTTTGTTCAAAAATTTCAGATAAGGGGCGCCTGGCTGGCTCAGTCAATGGAGCATGCAACTCTTGATCTCGGGGTCATGAGTTCAAGCCCCATGTTGGGTGCAGAGTTTACTTAGAAGAAAATATTTCAGATAAAAACGTCCATACATTGGAATATATTCAGCCTTAAAAAGAAAGTACATCCTGACACCTGCCACGACGTGGACGGACCCCAAGGACACTGGGCTCAGTGAGAGGAGCCAGACGTAGAAGGACACAGTCCCGCAGGACCCCACTCCCAGGAGGTCCCCAGAGGAGTCCCGTCCACACAGAGAGGAGAGGGTGGGAGCCAGGGCTGGGGCAGGGGGTGGGGAGTCCATGCTTCGTGGGGACAGAGTCTCCATGTGGGGAGATGGAACGTTCTGGAGACGGAGGGTGGTGGTGGCTACACGACAGTGTGAATGCGCTTAATGTCACTGAACTGGACACTTAACAGTGGTTGCAATGGTAAATCTTATGTCATACGTATTTTACCACAATTAAAAATAAAGTTTTAAAAATGTACTGAGAACATTGAATGGCAACAGCAGAGCATGACACCGAGTGCGGGGCTGTGTGGGTCTGCCGAGGGTCACTTGCTCCCCAAAGCCGCCTGCTCAGCTGCATCTCGCACCACCTGCTGCATGGAGCCCACGGGCCTCCTCGTGCGGCCAAGACTCCCTTGCCCTTGGTGCCCAGGTGGGGACGAACCAGCTCCCCCCACCCCCCGCTGGTGTTGACCGCAGCCGGATGTACCCAGTCCCGGCCAGTGCCTGTGAAAATCCACAGTGGGTTTGCTGGTGGACAGTACTCGGTGCCAAAAGAAGCAAGGTGGGCATTGATGGGATCCAAGGACCTCCCGTAGTCTGGGTGTTGGTCTGGGGGACTGCCCCTCCTGGGCTCCCAGCCCACCCTGAGGGCCTCTGGCTCCGCAGGCCGCTTGAAGTCGGGGAACAGGTCAGCCCTGGCCCTGAGCCCCTGGAGGCCCAAAGCCCACAGCCCAGCACAGCTCCTTCTGCTGGAGAAGGAGCCAGTTCCTTCTGGACGGTATGTCTGGGATTGCTCCCAGCCTTTTTGGGTCTGCCCTCTCACTGCATAGGAGCAGCAGCTGGGCACCTGTCTGTCCTCTCCCCCTACCAGCAGCCCCAGCTGCACTTCCCTCCGCATGTGCTCGCCCTCCGGTGGAAGCTTGCTTACCTCCCCCCCATCACCGCCCACGTCCCTCCTCACCCACGCTCTCCACTGGCTCCTGGCCCTGCCAGCCTGGGCCACTGTGACTCTTCCCCTACGGCCTCCGGCCTTCCAGCCATTCTTGCATACAATCTGCGCATCTTCACTGTGTAAAACATCTGAGAGAGGCTGGTCCGTGGGTGAGCAGATAAGCAAATGGTGGTCCATCCATACAGCAGCATAGGACTCAGCCATAAAAAGGAGTGAGCTCTGACATGCTACTACTCGGATGAACCTAGAAAACGCGCTGAGTGAAAGAAGCCAAGACACAAAAGGTCGCATATTGGGGCGCCTGGGTGGGTCAGTTGGTTAAGCGTCTGCCTTCGGTTCAGGTCATGATCCTGGGGTCCTGGGATCCAGCCCCGCACCGGACTTCCCGCTCAGCAGGGAATCGGCTTCTCCCTCTGCCCCTCCCCTCCCCCCGACTTGTGTTTTTTCTGTCTCTCAAATAAATAAAATCTTAAAAAAAAAAAGTCACATGTTGTCTGATTCCATTGATAAGAAATGTCCAGAACAGGTAAATCCATAGAAAGTAAATTAGTCATTGCCAGGGGCAAGGGAGGAGGGACTGGGAGCAGCTGCTTCGTGGGGACAGTATTCCCTTTTAGGGTGATGGAAATGTTCTAGAACTACAGAGCGTGGTGGTTGCACAACATTTATGCACTAAACGCCGCTGATTCAGCTCACTTTAAAAGGGTGAATTTTGTTATGTGTATTTCACCTCAATCAAAAGACAAAAATCATCTTAGGTGTTTCAGCTGCCAAGAATTTGATGCGAATGAGTGAGACCAGCTGACTCACCCATGGATGCTCAGCTCAGATGGTGTCAACCTTTAAGGCTCCAAATGGGTCCATTCCCATGGAAACAGGGAGTCAGGAGATCTAGGTATTCGTTTGCAAGGGTGTCTTAAAAAACCAGAAATTTATCGTATCACAGTTCAGGAGGCCAGAAGTCAGAGATGGAGGTTGGTTTCTTCTGCGGGTGAGGGAGACTCCCTTCCAGGCCTCTCTCTGGCGTCCGGTGCTTGCTGGCCATCTCTGGTGTTCCCTGGCTTCTGGTAGCCTCATCAGGATCTCTGCCTTCGTCTTCACACAGGTCTCCCTGTGTGTGTACCTGTGTCCAAATTTCCCTTTTAAAGGGACAAAGTCGTATTGGATATGGGGCCACACTCCTCCAGGATGAATTCATCTTCACTAATCATACCAGCAATGAACCTGTTTCCCAATCAGGTCACATTCAGAGGTGTGCCGAGGGTTAGGACTGCAACATATGAATTGGTGGGGAACCACGTATTGCTTCACAACAGATTGGAAATTATAAAGATTTACTTATTTGAGAGAGAGAGCATGAGCAGGAGGGGCAGAGGGAGAGAGAGAGAGGATCCCCAAGCAGACTCCATACTGAGCACGGAGCCCAATGTGAGGTTCGATCTCACAACCCTGAGATCACAACCTGAGCTGAAACCAAGAGTTGGACGCTCAACTGCCTGCGCCCCCGGATTGGAAATTTTAAAAGAAGCAAAAGCCAAAACCTGAGCCTTCATCACAGATCGTTAGGGAAGTGCAGGCTGCACGGGAAAGACACATATCCATTAAATAACACACATGTGAATTCCCACAGGCCAGGTTGAGCGCCGTGAGGAACTTGGAGCTATGAGAAGGAACAGCAGAGAGGCCAAGTCTGGATGGGGGTCAAGGACCTTGGGAGGTTTTGTGGAACCAGGAGGGGCAAGCGTAGGGAGGAGGAGGGTGAAGCCACTGGCAGAATGGGGCAGGGCTCCCGGGACAGCTCCATCAGCAGATGGGGCTGAATGTGCCAGAAGCCAGGAGTGCGAGCCTGGGGAAGACAGGGCCCCCACAGTGCTTGGACCCCAGCTCCACCCTGGCAATTCCCTCAACCCTCCACTCCAGAGAAGTCTCAATGGCAGAGGGCATGACGGGGGTAGAAGAGGTCCCAGCATCGACGACCCCAACTTCCCCCTTCATCTGTGTGTTAGGATGTGGCAATTCCCGACAGGATGGTGGCTCCCAGCCCCCAGTCCTCCGCCAGCCGTCCTGTCTCTGCCCTTTCACATGGCTGCTCCTTCTTGCTTATTAGCCAGCGTGGAGCCCAACATGAGGCTTGAACTCACGACCTGAGCTGAGATCAAGCGTCAGGTGCTCAACTGACTGAGCCACCCAGGCACACACACCCTTTTTTTTTTTTTTTTGATTTCGTGATATTTATTGATACTTAGGTGACTGTGAATGCATTTTATAAATCATTAAGTGCTGTATAAACTCAAGGAGTTAGTATACTGCCTTCCCAAGCCACCTGGATCATGTATGCCCTCCCCTCCGAGAAGAGGCGAAGCCACAGAGACAGGAAGCGATCCGTGCTTGCTGGGGGAAGTGAGGAACAGGCACAGGGTTTCTTTTGGCGGCGATAAAAATATCCTAAAATTAGATATTGTGATAGTCATACAACTCTGTGAATATATGAAAAACCACTGAATTGTATACATTTTAAAAGGATGAATTTCATAGTATGTGAATTCCACCTCAAAGGTGTTATTAAAACCAGAAATCCCCCCCACTGCATTCAGACCCCTCACCACTGGTCTCAGGGACTTCGTAGACACTCCCCATCATGTGCTGATGCCTTCACTCTTTTCCCCAGGACACAGAACACGTAATAAAGTGTAGAATCTTTCCCAAACTTCTTTTTTAAATAGTATTTGAAACTGGGGCCTCCTGGCTGGCTCAGTCAGTAGAACATGTGACTCTTGATCTCCCGAGTGGTGAGTTCAAGCCCCACATTGGGTGTGGAGTCTACGTAAACAAACGGTATTCGAAATTGATCTGGGGGATAGAGTCAGAATAGTAACATATACCCACCTTCTTACAACTATTTTATTCATCATCTCATCTCAGGAAATAGTAGGTATGAAAGAACCTGAAAATTAAATTTAAAAAAAAAAGGAAAATTCCTGGATATAGGTGTGGGTAGATTTTTTATTTTTACTCTCTGTTTTGATTGACTTGAAAAACATGACGATTTCTTTAAAATCAGGAAAATCCTCAAGATACAAAGTGTACTTACTACTATGTAGCCTCAATTTCCCCCAAATCGTGATACAAAGCTCTCTACTGTGCCCAGATCGTTACAGTTCTTACACACTGAGCACAGGTCTCACGGTTTACAAGGTCAAAGGCACCATTTGTTTCTGCCAACAAAGCATACCGTGCCTTTTATCCCGTAGAAGTGACTTTTGATGTGGCACGTGGCTTAGTGGATGGTCCTTCGAACTCGAACTAGAACCGGAAGGACCGGAAGTAAAATTAATGTTGGCAGCTGTGCGTGTTTATTCCCACAGAAGTTAAATACCAGTGATTCAAGACTTTCTCACCATATCCTTTTCAACTCCCTGAGCAAGGGGATATAGGAGGGAAGGAGCTAAGCCAGCCACTTCTCACCTCCTTGGGAGGGATTTCAAGCAGGCTGAGAGGAGAGAAATCGGGGAGCAGTATGGTATCGACCCACTAGGAGCTGACTCGTCTGGAGGGGGTTCTGCGGCTCCAGCTGACACCCTCGACTGCAAAGGAAGCCAGCCCTCTGCAGGGCAACTGAGTTCCCCCAGCACAAGCATGCTGGGGGAGAACCACTCGGAGGGGATGCTCTGTATGGGCATCTGAGCTAAACTGCCCTGGAATCTCATAAGACTCTTTTTACAGGGATGCCTGGGTGGCTCAGTCGGTGAAGCATCTGCCTTCAGTTCAGGTCATGATCCCCAGGTCCTGGGATCAAGCCCCGTGTTGGGCTCTCTGCTCAGTGGGGAGCCTGCTTCTCTCTCTCTCTCTCTCTCTCTGCCCTCCCCCTGTTAAATAAATAAATAAAATCTTTAAAAAAAAAATAAAGAAGTTTCTCTGGTGATTTTTTTTTTTAAAAGACTCTTTTTCATTAGAAGAAAGCGATGGTATTGCCTTCCTTGCTCAGAGGAAAGAACGGATTCAGAACCAATCTAAATGTGTTAGAATGAAGTCTTGGAAGAAACACAAATCGTCGGTAGTGACAGATTAGAGCATGAGGCTTGATAAGTGATGTGGCAGATTATGAATTTGGTAATCTGGAAATGTTTTTTATCTGTTTTGCCTTCACACAACTGCTCTTCTTAGAAGGAGACTTTCTGGATCTGACACCAGGGAGATCATGAAGTCTAGAAAATATAACAAGTTTAACTATTTTTATATAACAACTGTAACTGTATTTATATAATATGTTCTCTTGTCCTCAAATTTCCAACTGTTATTTGTCATAATGAGGAGAAATTCAAAGATGCTAAAATCTTTCATCTTTTTTGGGGGAGCAGGGCAGAGGGTGAGGGAGAGAGAGAATCCCAAGCAGGCTCCGCACTCAGCACAGAGCCCATCGCGGGGCTCGACCTGTCGACCCTGAGATCATGACCTGAGTCCCAATCAAGAATCGAACACTTAACCGACTGAGCCACCAGGCGCCCCTATTTTCTGTATTCTGATGCTCTATCACCTCGGGGCCTTGCTGACCTGGGAAAGACTTGCCCCTCCCAGGGCTCGCTAATTCCTAGAGAGAGCGAAACAACTTGCCCAAACTGCACCTTTCTGTGCAGACCAGTCAATGCAGAGCCCACACCCCCAGCCCCCTCCTCTGCGGGGCTCTCACACTCGGGGTAACTACCCCCTGTCCTGATCAGCCCAGGGCCTGGCGCCAGACAATGGGGCCAGCCCCTACGCCCCAGAAGGCCATCTGCATTCAGAGCTCCGTGTATGCCAGAGACTGTTGGCTGGCTTCACTTGGCAAGTGTTTTCAGGTCCATCCCTGTTGTAGCAGGTGTCAGAACGTTATCCCTTTGTGAGGCTGAATACCATTCCAGCGTACGGATGCACCACATTGTGTTTATCCATTCATCTGTCGGTAGACACTAGGGTTGGTTGCTTTCCACCTTTTGGCTGTTAATGAACAGTGCTGCTGTGAATGTGGGCGTGCACATGCCTCCTCCACACTGGTGGGTTTTTCCCTCTCCCCTCCCCATCTTCCCTTTCTGGATCATGGTAACAGAAGAGGGGTTGATAATAGTACCAAGACTGAAAAGACAGGCCCTAGGATGATCAGTCCCCCCAAATATGCTAAAAGCATGCCCCATTGTGACTTGTATGGGCCCCAGGCACTTTGGCCTTCATGGGTCCCACAGTCCATAAAGAAAAAATATATATATATTTATACGTATATATTAAAAGTTAAATTTTACAACCGAGGTGGGGCATAAAGATGGATAGAATCGGGGCACCTGGGTGACTCAGTCGGTTGAGTGTCTGTCTTCGGTTCAGGTCATGATCCCAGAGTCCTGGGATTGAGTCCCGCATCGGGCTCCCTGCTCAGCGAGGGGTCTGCTTCTCCCTCTCCCTCTGTCATTCTCCCTGCTCATTCCGTCTCTCATTCTCTCTCTCAAATAAATAAGTAAATCTTAAAGAAAGAAAGAAAGAAAGAAAGAAAGAAAGAAAGAAAGAAAGAAAGAAAGAAAGAAAGAAAGAAAGAAAGAAAGAAAGAAAGAAAGAAAGAAAGAAAGAAAGAAAGAAAGAAAGAAAGAAAGAGAAGAAAGAAAGAAGAAAGAAAGAAGGAAAGAAAGAAAGAAGGAAAAAAAGAAAGAAAAAGAAAGAAAAAGGGAAGGAAGGACGGACGGAAGGAAGGAAGGAAGGAAGGAAGGAAGGAAGGAAGGAAGGAAGGAAGGAAGGAGAAAGAAAGATGGGTAGAATCCAAACTAGATCATGGGGGCTTTTCCTTCTCATTTTAAAAGAAACTGAAACATTTGCAAGGGCCCCCAGTGCATTGGGCATTTAATAGATAAGTCAGCCCTGCTAACAGGTCGGGCCTGGCTCTTTGAAAGGCCTGATTGCCTCATAGGCTCTGTGTCTGCTGCCTACTGACTATCCCACCCACAACCTACATGGACTCTGATGAGTGCAAATAATTTCGAGAAGAGAGATCAGCAAGGTGCTTAATAATGGCCTCTGCTGCCCGCCTTAGCCCCTAAAAGGCAGCCTATCTCCTGACTCCTCAGCAGGCCCACCTGCCAGGGTCCCTGGTTTGGGACACTATGGTGTCTTGTAGGGACTTCAGTGACCTCCTCACTGCAACCAGAGGGATTGTTGTGCAAACAGAACGGACTGTAGGGCCCACAGGACACCCACCACGCCCTTCTGCACCCCTGATTGCATAGGCTGCTCCCTCTCTCCCCCCCCAGAGCATCCTTTCCTCATCCTTGCCCCCCCAGGACAGGAGCTTCCCCCCCCTTAACCTGGGAGGACAGCCCTGCCCTAACCAGGCCAGCCACATTCTTTCTGAGGTTGCCAGCGGCTGTGGGCAGCTTTGGGCGCCCATCTGTACAAAAGAGCTCCTGCTAGCATCCACCTCAACGGGTGGGGTGCTGGGGGGGGCTGAAGAAGATGGCGCTTCCCAGGGCCAGGCACGCTGTTCTGGAGCAGACGGGGTGCGCCTCCAATGCCAGCAGCTATTATTGTACCTGGAGGAGGGGAACAGGGGCTGGAGGAGAGAGCCAGCCAGTAGAGGAGGGAGCAGGGCCAGGAAGGAAGCAGACAGAAGGCAGACAGAACACGGAGGCCTGTGGGCCACAGCAAGCAGCTGGGCGTGGGCAGGGGCTCTGGGCCGAGGGAGGACGCAGAGAAGCTGTTGCAGGCGTTTGCAAGGGCTACCCTAATGAAGTACATAGCCCTGGGTGGCTCACACCCCCGAAACGTGTCGTCTCACAGCTCCGGAGGCCGGAGATCAAGCTGCGGGCAGACGCGGCTGCTGGAGAGGCCTCTGTCCTTGGCCGGCTGATGGCTGTCCCTGTGCGCGTGTCTGCGTCCTCACCTCCTCTTCCTAGAAGGACACCGGTCACACTGGACGAGGATCCATCCTAATGAACCTCATCGGAACTTATTTATCACTTTAAAGGCCTTGTCTCCAAATCGTCACATTCTTTAGTGCTGGGGGTCGGATCGTCCAACAGATGAATTTGGCAGGGGAGGGGGCGGCGGGGGCGATGACATCCAGCCCAGAACAGCACTGGGGGGGTTGTCGGGAGAAGGGAAACAGGAGAAGCATAGGTTGCAAGCAGCAGACTTCTCTTACTAAGGATATGCCTGGGTCCCCATCTGGTCTACCCGAAACCAGAGGGCTCTCGGGGTCCGCCCTCGGGGCCTAGCTACATGGTTAGATGCCGGAGTCCCAAATTCAGGTTCTTCACAGCTGAAAAGGGCCTAACTAAGCCAGTATGTGAATCTCTTGGCACACTGCCTGGCCTAGAGAGCTTGATAAATCACAGCTATTATTCTTAATTAAGATTATTGGGCCGGCAATATTAATCTAGAAAAACCACCATTTAGGCCAAAAAGAAAAAAGAGCCTGATTACATAATGATAAACATTACGTGAAGTTGGAGACATGGCATTATTAAAACTCTGTGCTTCATAAAATACAATCACACCACAGAAAAATGTTAGAAATAAACTGCCAGAAACATAATCACAGCAAGAACTTAAGAAACTATGGCAAAGTGAGGGTATGAGACTAGAAATCTTCTGTCCAACAGTCACACTCCTTGATATTATCCGAATGAAGTGAAAACTTACAACCACACACCCAAAACTGCACACACAGGTGTCTATAGCAGCTTTGGGCTTGGAAGCAACCCAGACATCCTTCAGTGGGTGAAGGGATAGACTGCGGGACATCCAGACAATGGGATGCTATTCAGCACAAAAAAGAGACGAACTCTCCAGCCATGAAAAGACACGGAGGAACCTCAAATGCTTAGGACTAAGCGAGAGAAGCGTCTGAAAAGGCTACGCACTGTAGGATTCCAACTCTATGACATTCTGGAAAAGGTAAAAGCATTCAGACAGTAAAAGGATCAGTGGCTGTCAGTGGTGGGGGGTGGAGAGATGAAGAAGTGGAACACGGGATTTTTAGGGCAGTGAAATACTCTGTATGTTACCATAACGATGGCTACATTCATTATCCATCTGTCCAAACCCATAGAGTGAACACCAATGTAAGGCATGGGCTCTGGATGATAATGATGTGTCGGTGTGGGTTCATTGATGGTAACAGAGGTGCCCCTTTGGTGCCATGTTGACAGTCGGGGAGGCTGTGCACGCGGAGGGGCAGAGGGTATGGTGAGGTATATGGGAACTTCCTTGACTTTCCACTCAATTTTGCTGTGAACCTAAAACTACTCTAAAATATAAGTTATATATTAATTTTTAAAGGAGCCCTTGGGTTTTTTTAAAAAAGATTTTATTCATTTATTAGAGAGAGAGAGAGCACAAGCAGGGGGAGCGGCAGGCAGAGGGAGAGGGAGAAGCGGACTCCCTGCTGAGCGAGGAGCCCGATGTGGGGTTCGATCCCAGGACCCTGGGATCCTGACCCGAGCTAAAAGCAGACGCTTAACCGACTGATCCACCCGGGTGCCCCAAGGGGCAGGCCCTTGTTTTTTACATTAATGTCTATATTGAGAACACAGTACTCTTCAGGAAGATGAATATATTAAATGTATGCATTCATAAAAAGTAATGACACAGAGGGGCGCCTGGGGAGCTCAGTGGGTTAAGCATCTGCCTTTGGCTCAGGTCATGATCCCAGGGTCCTGGGATCAAGCCCCATGTCAGGCTCTCTGCTCAGCGGGGAGTCTGCTTCTCCCTCTCCCTCTGTGTGTGTGTTCTCTCTCTCTCTCTCAAATATTTTTTAAAAATGAAAACAAAAATCAACTATTTTAGAAGTTAGATTTACAGAAAAATTGCAAAGATGGTACACAGAGTTCTCATACACCCTATGGCCTTTCCTCTAGTCATAATATCTTAGAATAAAATATTTGTTACAATTAATGAACCAATGCTGACCCATTATAATTAACTAAAGTCCATACTTTATTCAGATTTTTTTCAAATTCTCCCTAATGTTCTTTTCCCTAAGTTCACCTAGTTGTCACGTCTCCTTAGCCTCCTCTTGGCTTGGCCAGCTTCTCAGACTTTCCTTGTCTTTGACCTTGACAATTCAGAGAGGAACCGATTAGGAATTTTATAGAATCTCCATCAGTTGGGACCTATCTGATGCTTTTCCCACAGATAGACTGGGGTGATGGGTTTTGGGAAGAAAACCCCAGAGTTGAAGGGCCCTTCTCATCGTATCACATCCTATCCAGAGTACATGCTGTCAGCATGACTAATCACAGGTGTTTCCAAGGGACAGTAACAAAGACTGATAACTTACATAGGCCAAGAAGGAAATCTCTAAGCACAAAAAGTAGACACTGCCCAGGCCCCAGGTTTTGTTACAGTACAACTATACAAAATGCAGGGGGCATTACCCCTGAGCCCTGAGTCTCACCCTCCCCAGGCTGCAGAATCAAAACACTCTAACACTTATGGAGAGGGGTTCTAAATTGGCCCCCACGGTTCCCATCTCCTATATTCATGCTCTTGTCTGATCCTCTTTCCTTGAGTATAGAAAGGATCTAATGAGTCCATTTTAACTAACAGAATATGATAAATGGGTTGAGATGTCACATCTGAGATTAGGTTACAAAAGACTGTGACTTCTGCCTTGCTGGCCCTCTCTTACACCTGTGGACGGAAGCTGGCTGCCATGTTGGAAGCTGCCACATGCCCACTTGGCAAACACTGAAGCTTGTGGTCCGTGAGAAACAGAGGCCCTCAGTCCGACAGCCGGCAAGGGACTGAATCCTGCCAACAGCTGTATGAGTGATCCTGGAGCAGAGCCTCCCCCCATCAGGCCTTGAGAAGATGACAGCCTCACCTGACACCTGTATCACAGACCCGTGGGACACCGAACCAGAGGACCAGCTGGGTCACACCAAGATGCCTGACCCACAGAAATGGTGAGAGCATACAAACTCGTCTTAAGCCATGACATTGTTAAAAACAGCTTTATTGAGGTATAACGGATATGCAAAATCTGCAAATACTTAATGTATATAATGTGATGCGTTTTGGACATATGCACACACCCGTGACACCATCACCACAGTCAAGGTAACATATCCCTCACCTGCAAAGTCTTCTCGTATCCTTTTTTTTAGGGGTGGGGGTGGGTGGGTGGGAGAACACTTAACATGAACGTTTTAAAACTAAAATTTTTGAAGTGCACAATACAGAATTGCGAATTGTAGGCCCCATGTGCCAGCGAACTCTAGCACTTACCTTGCATAACTGAAACTTGATATGCACTGAACAACACCTTCCCATTTCCCCACCCCCCAGTCACCAGGAACCACCACTCTGCTCTCTGTTAAGCCATCCTGCTTTGGAATAATTTGTTACATGGCCATAGTGCAATAACAGTCTTTCTGTGATAATCCCAGCCCCAAATCTTGCCCTTCCTGGATGAACACTGCACACACACACTCCCAAGAACCGGCTTTCTGGATGCTTCCCCAAAGGGCAGCTCCCTGAGTGCCTTGGTCCTTATCCGGTCCTTGGTCTTGCCATTGACCTTGCCTGGTGCATGCTCACCATACAGCGCTGGGAAGGTTCCCTACACCCTGCCACCCCACCAGGGAGCCTTGAGCACACGGCTTGGTCTACTGACCAGGGAGACCTGAAGGTCTTAGCTGGGACAAAACACCACAGACTGGGGGCAGGGAGGGGCGGGAAACCACAATATGTCTCACAGTTCTGGAGACTTGAAAGTCCAAGATCAAGGTGCTGGCAGAATTCGTCCTTGGTGAGGGCTCCCTTTCTGACTTAGAGAGTAAGAGAGCCAGAGATCCTAACCAATTTTTAAGTGTACAGGACAGTATCGTCAACTATATGCCCACTGTCGTAAAAATACGGAAAATACGGGAGCACCTGGGTGGCTCAGTCGTTAAGCGTCTGCCTTTGGCTCAGGTCATGATCCTAGGGTCCTGGGATCGAGCCCCACATCAGTCTCCTTGCTCCGCGGGAAGCCTGATTCTCCCTCTCCCATTCCCCCGCTTGTGTTTCCTCTCTCACTGTCTCTCTGTCAAATAAATAAATAAAAATATTTTTTTAAAGATTTTATTTATTTATTCATGAGAGACGGAGAGAGGGGGGGAGAGAGAGAGAGAGAAAGAGAGAGAGAGAGAGAGAGAGAGAGAAGCAGGCTCCCAAGGAGCAGGGAGCCCGATGCGGGACTCGATCCCAGGACCCTGGGATCATGACCTGAGCCGAAGGCAGATGCTTAACCATCTGAGCCACCCAGGCGCCCAATAAATAAAAATCTTAAAAAAAAAAAAAAAGAATGCCCTTATCAGAAATGTGCTTAGGTATTGAAGGGGAAGTGTCTTGATGTCTGCAACTCTCCTTCAAACGTTTAGCAAAACAAATCTGCTTGTATATGTACGTGTGTGTGTATTTGTGTGTGTATATACAACAGAGATGGCTAAAGCAAATGGCAAAATGAATCTAGGTGAAGCGTCTACGAGTGTTCTTTATACTATTCTTGCAACTTGTTTGTGGCTTTCAAGTGTTTCAAAATGAAAAGGTGGAAAAACAAACAGAGCACCCTCAATGCTCCCCATATGTTCCTCCAGCTGCCATCATTTTTCCCTCTACACACAGCAAGGATTTCTCAGAGATGCCCATGCCTGCCCTACATGCTGGCTGAATGTTTACTAGCTGGCCCTTCATACGAACCAAAAGCTCCCGATCTGTAGTGTTTGCCAATTCCTGTGGTGTAAATACTCCTCCCACCGTGGCGGATTTCAAGCTACTGATGCGGTGTCACTGAACACGGAACTGATAGAAGATGCAACAGCACGTGTAACAGTATTTCCAGCATACACACGTGATTTATGTAAATACCCTCAGTAGCAACACGTGGAAAAATAATTAGGAAGTGTTGAGTTTTGAGTATTTATTACCTTTGTCTAAATACAATCCATTTGATGGGAAAGTTTATACAATGAACTTTTAAACAAGGGCCGTGTTTAACAACTAGCTCCCAAATTCCTGAAAATTCGACAATTTGCTCTCGCCGGCCAGTACAAGCTGATACCAGCACACCTCTGTAAAAAATAAACAAAAAAACTCAACCCACTGAAACCTGGCTTCCACAATCACCATTCAACCAAAATGCTCTTGCTTGTCTCATCAGGGACCTCCATATTGCAAAAATGCCAAGGACAATGGACACAGGTCTGGCCTGGCCTGCCTTGCCTGAGTTCCCTGTAGCATTCAACACTCCACACTCCGCCTGCCTTCTCCGAGGTCTTCCAGGCGCTCTTCCTACCTGTTGACCACTCCTGCCCAGTCTCCTTCAAGGGCTCTTCTTCCTCCAGACCTTCTTCTCAGCAACAAACCTATATATCCCAACCACTTAACTAGTTTGCTCTTCTTGGAGTAAAGACATTTCAAACAAAGCCAGAGTGGAAGCCCTCATTACTTACTCCCACCTCCAGGCGGAGCTTCTGAGAGACAGAGAATCTGTCCAACCCTGAAGCTAGGGAGTGTATGTTGCCTCCCTTTCAAGTCCCACAGACCTTATCACAGTTTAATAACTCAAAAGGCTTCAATAGGGCAAAGGCAACATGCATTGACTCCCCCACGGCACCAGCTCCCCATCTCTCCTAGACTCAGATCGCAAGGCCATGTTAAGGTACCGCCACTTGGTGGCGGCATTCTCTAAATGGAAAATAGTATCCAGGTGCTAAAAAGACAAAGGCCTAATCTTCTTTAGGGCCAGGTGTGTCAATTCACACGGGATCCACGGAGGAGCGGCCTCCACCCAGCCTGGTCTTAGCTTCATCTTCCTGTTCTGGACTAAAACCAACAGGAGCTTTCTCAAAGTGCTGTACAAAGTGGGCTCATTTGCTCTCGCTCAGGGAGCAACTCACTTGCCCGTCTGTCTGTCACTGTAGGCCACTGTCAGTGAGAGCCAGGGTCAGTCACTACCGGGCTGGTCCGCGGGCCAATCAGTCAGAATCCAACTGAATCCATCCCTGTGGTCAGCCGCTCTACTTGTCCTTGCAACCACTGCAACCCGGCGCGATCTGTCGGGGAGATCACCGCTTCGGACGGAATTCGAGCCCTCACGATCCGCCCCTTCGTAGTCTTATCCAACCATAGGTCTCCGCTTCAAAAAAAGTGCCCGCTCCCCGCTCGCTGACATCCAGTCACAGGCCCCGCCTTCCGAAAAATCCTGCCCTATCAGAGGCCTAGTTCTCTAGGCACTCTCCGGCTCATTAGGCCCCGCCCCTATTCCAGACCGCTCCCCAAGGCCCCGCCCTCCCCGGGAATGCTGTCTAATCAGAGGCTGTTTCCTCTCCGAAACCCCGCCCCCAGGGCCGGCTTTTTCCCAGGCCCACGCCGAGCCACATAGACGCGGTGGGTGACGCCATCGGGCCGCGTCACCAGAAGGTTACACGGGATCCAGCAACATGGCGGCGGCGGCGCTGTGGGGAGGCTGGTGTCGCTGCCCGCGGGTAAACGGATGTGCAGGGTTGGGGTGCGGAGTAGGGGCGGGTCTGGGGAGTTCCAGGCCTGCGACCTCCAGGGCCTTTTTGTCCCCAGGCCTTTGGCCCCCTCGGCCCTTCCTTGGGCTCAGCGAGAGCCTTGGGGTTAGGGCATTGGGTCGGCGGAGGCCGGGCCCGGGGTCCCGGAGCGAAACTCATGGGCGGGGGCAGAGCGTGCCGGCTGGGAGGTGGCCAAGGGCGGAGCCCGGCGGGGGGCGAATCGCCCCTCACTTCCTGATCACACTCCACGTGCACAGGGGAGTGAATGGTGGCCTCGGCGCCCAGTGGAGAAAGAGCGAGAAGTCAAAACACCGTGACAGTCACGGCTCGCGTTTATATGCCAGGTCCTCTACCGAGGGCATTTCCTGCATCGCTCCTCCTAACCCTCCCTGTGAAAGTGCGGGAGGTAGTTCTCTCCCTGGCTGAGAGCTTGAGCTCATAGCGGCGGTAGGAGTTGAGGTGTGTAAGGCCTGCTCAGAAAACAGTAGTATTTCATGTTGCTGGAACTCGGTTAGGAAACTGGGAGTCAGAAAGGTTAAGCAACCTGCCCACAGTGTCAGCTGGGGGGGGTAGCTGACCTGGCCAAAATCCTGGGTCAGACTGACGACAGAGCCAGACTCTGGAGGGAGGAAAATATCTTATAGGGATCCTAGTGTGGGGAGAAAGAAGCTGTATGACTCAGGGCTGATTTTTTTTTTCTTGGCTTCTTGTCTTTTGAGTCAGGGTTGAGAGATTGAATTTGCACGTTTGGATTTGGGCACAAAACTGGTGGGGCACCAACTTCAGGTTTGGGCTTACTGTGGAATTTCTTTCCCAAGTTAGACAGCCATCCACTTCTATCTCAGACTGTTGCTGAAGTCAGTGGCTCCAGGATCAATAGGTGTAGGCAGAGAAGAACAACTTACTTAAACTCTTGGGAGTTAACTCTCTCTTTTTTAAAGATTTTATTTATCTGACAGAACAAGCAGGGGGAGCGGCAGGCAGAGGGATAGGGAAAAGCAGGCTCCCAAAGAGGGAGCCTGATGCGGGGCCAGTTCCCAGGACCCTGGGATCATGACCCGAGCCAAAGGCAGCCACTTAACTGACTGAGCCACCCAGGCGTCCCAGGAGTTACTCTTTTTTTTTTTTTAAGATTTTATTTATTTATTTGAGAGAGAGAGAGAGAGAGAAACAGTATGAGAGGGGAGAAGGTCAGAGGGAGAAGCAGGCTCCCCGCTGAGCCGGGAGCCTGATGTGGGACTCGATCCCAGGACTCCGGGATCATGACCTGAGCCGAAGGCAGTTGCTTAACCAACTGAGCCACCCAGGCGCCCTATTTTTTGTTTTTTAAAGATTTTATTTATTTATTTGAGAGAGAGAGAATGAGAGATAGAGAGCACAAGAGGGAAGAAGGTCAGAGGGAGAAGCAGACTCCCTGCTGAGCAGGGAGCCCGATGTGGGACTCGATCACGGGACTCCAGGATCATGACCTGAGCCGAAGGCAGTCGCCTAACCAACTGAGCCACCCAGGCGCCCCCCAGGAGTTACTCTTTTTTAAAAAAATAATTTTTTTGGTGGGGGCGCGTGAGTGGCTCAGTCGTTGGACATCTGCCTTCGGCTCAGGTGATGATCCCAGGGTCCTGGGATCAAGCCCCGGGTCGGGCTCCCTGCTACGCGGGAAGCCTGCTTCTCCCTCTCCCACTCCCCCTGCTTGTGTTCCCTCTCTCGCTGTGTCTCTCTCTGTCAAATGAATAAATAAAATCTTTTAAAAAATAAAATAAAAATTAAAAAATAATTTTTTTGGTAAGTTTATTTAAGTCATTTCTACCCCCAGCATGGGGCTTGAACTCATGACCCCAAGATCAAGAGTCTCATGCTCTTCTGACTGAGCCAGCCAGGCGTCTCAGGAGTTACTCTTGAACTATAGGAGATGGTGGCATTTGTATGAGTTTGGGATGTTGCTTAAAGTTTCTGGAGAAAGGAGGTGTGAAACAGGGAGAGGAAAGGCCCAGGGAATGTGGAAATGGAAGTGTTTTGTTTTGTTTTGTTTTGTTTTTTAAAGATTTTATTTATTTATTTGACCAAGAGAGACAGTGAGAGAGGGAACACAAGCGGGGGGAGAGGGAGAAGCAGGCTTCCGGCGGAGCAGGGAGCCCGATGCGGGGCTCGATCCCAGGACCCTGGGATCATGACCTGAGCCGAAGGCAGACGCTTAACGTCTGAGCCACCCAGGCACCCCTAGAAGAGTGGTTTTTTGGGGTCATTGACATCAGCGTGCATGGTTCAGTGCTGGGTGCTAGGTTTCAACGTTGAACAGGACCTGCACAGGCCCTTCTCTTATGGAGCTTAAGTTCTTCATTTGGTGGGAGCAGAAATGCCTTTCACATGACATTAGTAGTGTTTTTGCCCAGGGGTTTCCCCTCAGTTGTCCCGCTGGCAACCCAACCCTGGGACATGGTAGGTTTCTCCCAGGGTTGTGCCTGGAACAGTAAGTTCTCTGTGTTTTACCTCTGAAAGCCCAGGTCTCTGGCCTTCTGGGGCTGGCAGAAGTGGGGGAGGCTTATGAGAGAAGACTGTTTACTGCCAGCATCGAGGCTCTGGGTGCCCATTTCGGTCTCCAGGATTAAATTAGACTGGCATGATTCGCCTTCTTCCACCATACATTGGCATTTCCTGGAACTTCTCTGGTTTCCCCCAGGTTCAGAGGCAGGAAAGTAGACGTGGACCCTGGAGGTGCAGATCCAGTGTCGTCTTTTCCGAAAGATTCCACTGGCTTCTCAGAATTTAGCAAGATTGCAGAGGGTCTAGCTTACAGCACAGGCATGTGGTAAAAATCGGCAAATGAGTCTTGGGCGACCCCCAGCTTTTTAGTGTGGCCTGCTTACTTCCCAGTCATTCTCTTAACTGAATTGGGTCTTTCTCTTTCCTCTCCCAATTAGAAATGCCTCGGCAGTGGAGTCCAGTTTCTGTCCAGCCACAACCTGGTGCCGCTACGCCATGGTACCTATCACATACGCTGGCCCAGTGGAGAGCTGCCCGTGGTGAGTAACTCAGAATGCTAGCAAGCTGAGAGGAGGGGGAAGTCTTCTGAAATATCAGGCCTAGTTGACAGGAGAGAGGGCTGCAAGGTGTTGCCCACACTGCCTGGGGCAACTGATTGGCTGACCTTCCACATCTAAGGCCTTCGGGGTTACAGAGTCCAGCGTGCTGGTCCTCTCAGGATCTCCAGAGGGGCTTGGCATTAACAGAGGTGGAACTCCCGCCTGACAAGGCAGATGATGTGTCAGCTCTAATCGCTGGAAAGGCATCCCTGGACTCAGCTGAAATCCACCTCCCTGGGGCTCTTGCCTTTTCTGCGTGACAGCCCTCCAGGCATTTGAGCAGAGTCACCCGTCTTGGGGGCTCAGTTTTCTGTTTCTGTTTTTCCCCACAGACCGCGTTTTCTAGAGCTTTTGCCCTTCCCTTCATACCTCTTCAACCATGCTTCTTTCTGTGAGTGTCTCACCATCACAAGGAGGAAAGCCCCGAAGATGACCTACTTCCCCAAACCCACACACTGGGGCAGCCCACACCCTGCCCTTCCCTCTGAGTCTCCTCCCAGCAGTAGACTCTCACACAGGCGGTGGCGCATTCCCAGATGGTCTTAGAACCTGGACTCTCTCACCAAGAGTCCATTCGCCTCTCCCCCGCCCCACCCTGAGAAAGGCTGGCCAGGCTGGCCCTGGGGCTTGATGGGGGCTCAGGAGTCAGTCACCCTGAAAACTGGGAAGGCAGGCCCCGGCCATGGCGGTGCACTGGCACACCATGGAAGTGGCCCCTGCCCCATGCCGCGGCTCCCTCCCATGGCTCTCCAAGCATTCCCTTTTCAGAGCCTGCTCTCATGCTTTTGGCGAAGCAGGGATCCGACCCTGGCTCAGTCTGACCCTGGAGCCTTGTCTTGGGCAGTGTACCGGCTCTTGTGCCTGGAGTGGGGCCTTGGCCTTTCTTTTGGCCTCCCTAGGCTCTGGCTTTTGGGTGTGTTGTGTCGGGTTTTTCCTA
Organism: Zalophus californianus; assembly: GCF_009762305.2. NCBI lineage: Eukaryota > Metazoa > Chordata > Mammalia > Carnivora > Otariidae > Zalophus > Zalophus californianus. The sequence goes on from NC_045595.1 coordinate 5,840,640, forward strand.
TGAGGGGGACCCCTGAGCTTCAGTTCTTGGTGACAGTGATCCTGTGGGTTGACGAGGGAGGTTTGCGCCAAGCCCTGGGGTGACATGTGAAGCCCAACTTGGGACTTGAGTGTGACCCCAAAGGAAGAAGTTACCCCGGCTCCAGAAGCCCAGGGAGTAGGGTCCTATGCCAGCTTCTTTGGGATGTTGTCCCAGTCCTGGGCCAAGGGCCCCTTTGGGTGTTGACCTTCACCTTAGACGAGCACATTTGAATCCCTCTGAGGATTCTAAGCTGCTCCCGTTTCTCATCCAGGGTCTCCTCTGTTGAAGAAGGAGCCTGGTACTTTGTTTTGTTGTAGAATAGACTTTATTCTTTTGAGCACTTTTAGAAGTACAGAAAACCTGAACAGGAAGTACAGAGAGTTCCCATCAACTTCCTCTCCCCTTCTCCCACCTGGGCACACAGTTTTCCCCGAGAGGCGTTTTCACCATGAGGCGCATCCTGCATTAGTGTAGCATGGTTGTTCCAACTCATGAGCAGGTATTGATCTGTTATTATTAACTGCAGTCCACGGTTTGCCTCAGGGTTCACTCTGGGTGCTGTACACTCCCGGGCTGTGGACAGACATCCGCCCTGTGTCCACCATCGTCGGGTCGCAGAGAGTCGTCTCTGTGCCCTGAACCTCCCTTGGGCTCGGCCCATTCATCTCCCCCCCAACCCCAGCAGCCCGTGACAACCACGGATCCTTTTACTGTCTGCATGGTTTCACCTTTTCCAGAAGGGCCTAGAGCGGGGATCATACCATCTGGAGGCTCTTCAGACCAGCTTCTCTCAGCTAAGGTTCCTCTGTGTCTTTTTTAAATTGAGATGTCATTGACATATGACGTTGCAGAAGGCCACAGTATCTTTTCATGGCTTGCTAACTCATTTCTTTTTATTATTGAATAACATTTCATTGTCTGGACATCTCACAGTTTACCACCAGATGCTTTTTTATTTTTTATTTATTTTTTTCTAAAGATTTTATTTATTTATGAGAGGGAGGGAGGGAGAAAGAGAGAACACAAATGGGGGTAAGGGGCAGAGGAAGAGGGAGAAATCACCCCTGCACCTGGGGAGAAGCAGACTCCCCACTGGGCAGGGGGCCCAACGTGGGGCTCCATCCCAGGACCTTGGGATCATGACCTGAGCTGAAGACAGATGCTTCATTGACCGAGCCACCCAGGCGCCCCTCACCTAATGCTTTTTTGATTTGACTTTTGTCGCTCATAAAAGAGGTAGCTATTCATTGTGAAACCCGTATCAATACAGAGGAAAAAGTACAAACCCTTTGTTTTCTTTTACATTCTTTTTAGTCCAGATCCTATTCTTCTGGAAACAGGAAAGGCTTTCTCTCTGGCTTGCTGGATAATATCAAACAAGAATTAGCCAAAAACAAAGAAATGAAAGAAAGTATAAAAAAGTTCCGAGATGAGGCCCGCAAGTTGGAAGAGTCCGATGCGCTCCAGGAAGCCAGAAGGAAATACGTGAGTCCCTCTGCTTCGCGTCCCCCCTGGTGGGACACTTGCTCCCCGCGCGGTGCCGGCGTGGCGGGGGAAGGTGAGGTCACTGCACTGGCGCTGGGGGCAGGGGGGGACAGGAGTACGTCACCAGCCCTCCGTTTCTGTGCTGAGATGGAGCGCCGTGCTCTGCACACTGGCAGCGCCAGCTTCTCTGGGGAGCGCGTGAAAAATGCAGGGTTCTCGGAGCCCCCCATAGCTGCCAGGCCCACGTGTGCATCGGCCAGCCTCCCCCGATGACCGCTGGAGCAGTAGGCTTGAGATGCACTGCTCCTGAGAGCTGGTCGTGGCCCTCTGAGTGAAGCGGGTAGAAAGCGGGTTACAACACTGCAGGTGTCATCAATGGGCGCTGTCTCTTAGCGAGCGGGCTCTGCCGCCTCTGCCACACAAGGGCTGTGAGGTGAGGGCAGCCTCCCCTCCTACCAGCGGGCGCCCGCTCCAGGCCCCTGGGCTTTTTGTTCTCTGGGCCCCCTCCCAGGCCATGCGCAAGGCCAGTTCCGTCGGCGACAGGTCGCCCTTCCTTTCCATTAAGGAAGGGGTGGTTTGGGGGCAGGTCGGGGGGACAGTGACTGTGGGAGATCTGGCAGGGGCTGGCAGCTGCAGGGGTGCAGAGTGAGGCAGGATGATGTCAGTGAGCCGGGGGGAGGGGCTGCGGAGGGGGCCAGATCACCCCTGCACCTAGCAAGGGAGTGGAGCCAGGGGCTGGGCCTGGAGGGTCTCCACGTGTCAGCCTTAGGCTGCTGAGCCCGCCGGCCGGGCTGTGGGGCAGTGAGGGGCCCCGGGGTGGGCAGGCTGGCGGGGGAGAGGGCTGCTGAGAAAAATGCTTCTTTGGACCCTTGCCTGTAAGATACCCGCGGCGGCCTAACAAACACCATCCCTCCCGTAGAAAACCATTGAATCCGAAACAGTGCGGACGAGTGAGGTGATAAAGAAGAAGCTGGGGGAGCTCTCTGGCACAGTGAAGGAGGTAACGGTCTCTGGGCCGCCATGCCACGCTCCATCGGCCACGGCTCGGGGCCATCTGTGGGTCGCGTCTGGGAGGAGAGAGCAGTGCTGGGAGCGGCGGCAGAGTTGGTACCCAGGCAGGGCGGGACTTGGCCCCGGGGCTGCGGAGCCGTGGGCGGCAGGCAAGGGAAGAGCCGGCCCGGTGGGGTGGCTTCCGGAGTTAGGCTGCACGGCGCCCCCAGGAAGGAGGGCGAAGTCACACTAGCCCTCATGCCCTGCAGTTTACCACTCGGGTGAGAAGCTTAGCTGCCGCTGGCAAAGACTGGAGCAGAGACGAGGATTTTTTTTTTTTTTCTTCCTGCCTAAAAACCAGGAAGCGCTGCTTCGCCCCCAGGCGAGGGTGGGGAGGGCAGGGAGTTGTGCCAGGGGCTTCCTTTTTGTACCTTGTTTTGCTTTTCTCTGTTCTGGGCAAGAGAGCAGGGCAGGCCGGTGCAGTGCTGGACGCAGGTTTCTCCCCTGTTATACCTCAGCTGCCTCTCCTGTCCATTCTGGGGAGAGCCAGTTGACCTGATGTCTAGCCCAGAGCCCAGGGGTCCAGCACCCCAGACTTTGTACACGGGCCAGACGAGCTCAGAACACCTGTTCCTGCCCTTTGAAGGCTCAACTGGCCTTAGCTCTGGGGGAGCTCATGTGGGCCCCGAGCGGTACTGTGCTGACACCCCTGTCCCTCTGTCTCAGTAGAGTCTCGACGAAGTCAGTAAAAGCGACCTTGGCCGGAAAATCAAGGAGAGCGTGGAAGAAGCAGCCAAGACTGCCAAGCAGTCCGCCGAGTCAGTGTCCAAGGGTGGGGAGAAGCTGGGCAAGACTGCTGCCTTCAGAGCCCTCTCTCAGGTGGGTCAGCCTGGTGCCCTTGCTGCCGGGGGTGCCCTTGCCTTGGCCTGCTCAAGAGTCCAGGAGCCAGAGTTCCCACCTCGAGCTCAGCCCACCCGAGGCCCCTGGTCTGCGCTCCACTCCCGGCTAGGCAGCCTCGGGCAAGTGAGAGCTTCTCAGCTGCTAACATCCTTAGCTTGTGCGCCTAAACCAGGGACCTTTTGCACTCAGGGTGACTGGAGGTCCCGAATTCGTTCCCCATCACCTGTCAAATCTTCCCATGGCTGAGCCCTCTGCTGGCCACAGGGGCCACAAGATAGAAAGTCCTCGTTTCTGCTCTCAAGGGGTCTGGGGTCCCAGCTGGGGATGAGCAGTTCCTGAGCGACATGTGACACAGAAACATACAGGGAAGGAGCCACAGGTGGAAGGGGCAGGCCCTACAGAGGGGGGCATGCACAGGCAGCTGAACAGGGCCAGAGCCCCTGTCTCGGGGAATGAGAGGGAGGCCAAAGAAAAGCAAGGTCCATCTCGAACAGTCCCACTGCCCATGCAGGGAAGTCGGGCAGATCACTCTGAGCCACGTGACCTCAACACTGGGGGAGGCCGAGCCCCTGGGGTGTCATCAGGCCCTACGTTGGGGTTCCCAGCAGATGCTCTCTGATGTGGGGTGCAAACACACAGGCCCACCGTGGTGGTCTGCGGTGTCGGGCAGGTCCCGAGTGCCCACCGCGTGGCTGGCTGCTTCCCTCCAGGGGGTGGAGTCCGTGAAGAAGGAGCTCGACGAGAGTGTGCTGGGGCAGACCGGGCCCTATCGGAGGCCAGAGCGGCTCAGGAAGAGGAAGGAGTTTGCGGGAGAGAAGTTCAAGGAAGAGAAGGTGTTTGAGCCCAATGAGTAGGTAGCAGACCAGCCAGCGCCTGTGTCCCACCCCACGCACTGGGTGTGGTCGAGCGCCTGCAGAAGGTTCTGCCCGAGTCAGTTCATTCCCCAGCTTCTTTTCTGCTCAACAGTTCCTGCTCCCTAGTGCATCTGGGGGAGCAGGTGGGGTGGGGAACAGGAGAGAGGAGGCAGGAGGCTGAGAGGCGAGGGGTGGGCTGTCCCGCTACACCCCTCGCCCCAGGGCCGGATGGGTGGGAGGGTTCGGGTGCATGCGCTAGCGCCTGGGGGCTCCTGCGCTGCTGCTCATCGCTGGCCCGGTCTTCCCAGGGAGGCCCTGGGAGTTGTGCTGCACAAGGACTCCAAGTGGTACCAGCAGTGGAAAGACTTCAGGGACAACAATGTGGTCTTTAATCGTGAGTGTTCACGTCTCGGAGGCTCAGCTGACGGCGTAGGCGTGACCGCGGAAACTCACTGAGTGCTCCCCATGTGCTGGGCACAAGCCCCCACTTTACAGAGGAGGAGACCGGGGTCAGAGAGGACCAGCCACTTCCACAGGATCGCCCAGCCAGTGAGCAGCAGAGCTCTGGCAGAGCACAGGCCGACAGGCAGCCCTGCTCACGTGGGCAGCCCGGTACATTTTGGGCTGGCGGGCCAGGGACCCTACCATGGGGGCCGAGTCACCCATCGCTGCCGTTGCCAGAGCGGTTGCTAGCAGCAGGGCGACCGGGCACACGGCTGTGGATTCCCCCGTGAGACACGCCCTCACAGGGAGCGCTGGTGGAGCCCGGCCAGCCAGCTTGAGGCCCCAGAGTTCTCTGGTCTCGTCTGGGGCATGGGGCTCCCCAGGTGGCACCCACCCTCGTCCCTTGTCCTGTGAGGGTTGCTAGAGGCCTGTTTCCTTTGAAGGGAGAGCCCCAGCTAGCAGGGCAGCCCCTCACAGTTTGCACAGCCCCCTCGGCCCACCGCTGGGGACACAGGCTCAGAGAAGGCCCCTCGTTTACCCAGCCTGCATGGAGAGTGGATCTCGTAGGGGCCCCGAGGAGCCCTCGGAAGTCATGGAGTAGGGGGTCATTCTGGAAGGGCCCCCTGACCCCAGCCCATGTCCCCACAGGGTTCTTCGAGATGAAGATGAAGTATGACGAAAGTGACAACGCACTCATCCGGGCGTCCCGTGTGCTGACAGACAAGGTCACAGACTTGCTGGGTGAGTGGCTTGCCTGTCCTTGTCACCGGGGCTGGCAGCAGGGGAGGGCCATGGGCCCTCGACCCACTCCTGGCTCGGCTGCCTCCAGGGGGCCTATTCTCCAAGACGGAGATGTCAGAGGTGCTCACGGAGATCCTGCGAGTTGACCCCGCCTTTGACAAGGAGCGGTTCCTGCAGCAGTGTGAGAACGACATCATCCCCAACGTCCTGGAGGTGGGTTGCCCCCTCAGCGGGCCCTCCCCATCCCACGGGCCTCTTGTCGCCCTGGGCTGCGCATGACACCGGCTGCAGCCTGATGGAGCACTCTGCCGGGGCAGACACCTGTCCCGCCTTCAGAGGCCTGAGCACCCCACGCCTGGCCCTTGTTAGTCACGCACCTCTGAGAAGGCATCTGGGGTCGCCCGTGGGCCCTGCTGGTCCCCACGACGGCAGCTGCTTTCTTGCCCTGGTTGTCGGGTGCGTCTGCTCCCGGGACTGAGTTCCCTGTCAACGATGTCCGGCAGCAATTCCTGCCTCCCTTGAAAGCCAGCCTGGAGCGTCCTATCTGGTTCCCTCGTGCTCTCTGCTTGAGGTGGTTCCTTGGAGGCTGCAGTGAGCGGTTGCCCGGGGCCTTTCAGGAGTGGGGGAAGCTGTAGCCCGTGGGGCAAGCCATGAGGAAGACCCTAACGGGGCTCTCCTCCGAGGTGTCCTCTCTGTGGGAATCCTGAATCCCATCTTCTATCCCCTTCCTGGCTCGGAAACGAAGAGGGAGCGGCTTGCTCAAGGTCCCGCTGCAACCAGCCCTCCACAAGGCCCCTGCCCGAGGTCGGCTGCCTTTTCCTCCACCACGTCTGCTCCTTGAGCCCCCAAGATGTGGCCGGAGCCTCGGAAAAGTCCTAATGAGACCACAGAAAGGCCCTGCAAGCCCCATTGGGTTCCTGTCCCCTCCTCCTGCCTCCTCCATCCCAGTGACCTTCATGGGGTCCCCTCCCTTCTGATTTCCCAGGTCCCTCATGCCACTTTGGGCAGGGCGGGAGGAGGTAGACATGGAGTAATCCCCAAAAGCAGCAGTCCGAGCACAGGCAGTTTCTTCTGGGGTGAGGCTGTCTCAGCCCCCAGCCTGCTTGTGCTTTCCCTCGGGCCCTCAGCTCCTCCGTCACCTTGAGCAGGTTTGGCCCTGCCTCCGAGTTCCTACAGAGGTCTCCCCCATGGCACCTGGGGAGGCCACCCCCGGGACCCCTCCTCTGTGCCTTTGTGGACCCAGCTGTGCAAAGCTCCATCCCCAGTAGAGGGAGAATGCAGCTCCTGGCCTCCCTGGCTCAGTTTCCTGGCCAGGGTGAGCCCACCACGCTGCCACCCTCCTCTGCCTCCTCCCACAAGGCCCTTGGGACCACCCTGGGCTGCCGGGGGTCACACACACAGGCCCTTGGTCCGCAGGGCCTGAGGAGGGGCACCCATTGCTGCAGCCCAATTCAAGGCCCCCTGCTCCCCAGGTAGAGCCTGCTGGGGAGGGCCTCCTGCCTAGATCGTCCCCTCTTAGTCTTGAGCTAATTTTTTTTGTTTTCCCCTTTTTAGGCCATGATTTCTGGAGAGCTCGACATTCTCAAAGATTGGTGCTATGAAGCTGTGAGTACTTCTTTCTTTTTATTTTTTCTAGTTAGGCCTAAAAAGAATCACAGCTTGGAGATCTGCTTGGGCAGCACGGTCTGAGAAGGGCATGATGGGGTCTGGTGTCCTGATTGTGGGGGGACCCCGGGGGCTGGAGCTGGGCAGAGAGGGATGTGTGTGACCTTCCCATGTCTGGGCCAGAGTCCATCGTCGCGCCCGTGTCACAGGCATCATGAGGGTACAGTGCGAACACAGGCAGCATTTGCAGGACACAAAGCACTGGCTGGACTCATTAGCTGTCCTCACTTTGAGTTCCCGAAACACAGATCAAAACAGATGGTGATAGATTTCCCGCATGGGGAGGAGCCGTGTCCTGATGAGGCCTGACTGCTCCCCGGAGTCGGGGCTCAGGGTCCCCGGGCTGCATGGCGCCGGGCTATGGATGACGGGTCAGCACCCCTCAGGAGCACACCCTGTCTTCCTCAGAGCCTGGCAGCCTCCCCATGCCTGCAGGGCTCTGGCCGGCCACCGCGTCTCACCCGCTCACTCCCTGACTGTGTCTTCGTGGGGTTTTTTTTTTTTTTTTCTTTTTCCAAGCTTATTTGTATTAAGCAATCCAAAGCCTTTTTTGGCTGACTCTGTTCTGCTTCTAGCTCACAAACAACTTGGAGAAAGCAGAGGAGAAGATGTCGGATTTTTTTTTAAAATACTCCTCTGCATGGTGACTAATCCAACAGGCATTTGTGAGTGGTGGTGGTGGTTTTTTTTTTTTTAATACTTTGGGACCATTAGGATGTGGTTGATTATCTTTGCCAGAGAACTGCTGGTGCCCCTGGAAATGCACTTGAAGTTGCAGGTGCTCACACAGAGGTGTTTTTAAATGTCATTTTTTAAGAATCACACCAGAAATGGGAGCGGCAGCATTTGTTTTCTTGGTAGATCAGTTATTTCCATAAAAAGTAGTTGTGATTGGAATGTCTTCCATCATAGTTGCTGAGTCCAGAGAAGCTTCTGGAGGAAAGCTACAAGGCTGCACATGTCCTGGGCCTGGGAGCAGGCTGAGGGGGGTGAGGGGTGTTACGCGGGGTGCGCTGCCCCTTCGGAAGAACGGGGTGCCTGCAGGCAGCAGCTTCCTGGAGCAGCTGGTCAGCGAGGAGGAGGCACCCCAGGCAGCTCACTTCAGAGCAGCCATGGATTAGGGCAAATCCTAGAAAACGCGTTTGATTCCAGGCCAAGATTCAGAGTGCGGTGAATATGGGCAAGTCCAAGATCAGCCAGAGAGGCCTCAACTTACCCCTGGGGGTGTATTTCAGATCTTGTGGCAAAAGAATTACCAACTCTCCCGATGATACCACTTTCAGTCCGTAGTCTTGATGCAGTGCTACCTTTATAACGAGGGAGGGGTGTGTGATTCAGGCGAGCAAACGGGTGGCACCAGCCCGCCTGCTTGGACCCGTGCTCCTGGCATCTGCCACTCCTGGCGTAGCACACCCCGGCGCCAGGAGCCGTTTCTGGACGGTACGAGGGCTGAAAGATCGGAGCTCGGCTGGCAAGCCGGCCTGCAGGGAGAGCCTCCCAGGACTGTGTGCCCAGCCCCGCGGTGCGCCGGCCTTGGTGGTGCGGTGCCCGGGCGGGGCTTGCGTTCCGGCCTGCGTGCGTGCGGTCTCGGGCACGTGTGTGTGCATGCGGCCCCAGGCGTGCATGCGTGTGGCCCCAGGCGTGTGGCTTCTTATTGCAGACCTACAGCCAGCTGGCTCACCCAATCCAGCAGGCCAAGGCCCTGGGCCTACAGTTCCACTCCCGCATCTTGGATATTGACAGCGTTGATGTGAGTATCTCTCCCGGGGGGTGTGCTCGTCACAGGGGCACCCCGTCCCTGCAGGAGCCCTGACATGGGCAGGTGCTTGGGCTAAGGGACCTCCAGGGCCCTTTCAGCAGAAGCCCGTGGTGGGAGAATTCTTAGGCAGGTGGCAGACGCAGGGGTGCTGCTGCCCAGACCCTCGGGGCCCCCAAAGGCAGTATTGTCCCTGCGCCTTTACTGGGAAGGGGGGTGCTTTGTCAGGACTGCTCAGGCCCCGACAGTCCCTATGGGGAACTGGAGACACGCCAGCGCGTGCTTCCCTCTACCCCTACCTGTGTGCATGACTGGCCCCTTTGCGGGGCCTTGATGTGGCCGCCCAGCCCAGGTCTGGGGAGGCTGCATGGGTTCTTAGCAGTTCAGACAATGGCTCACATTGGGAAGGGTCTCATGGGAATCTCCCACCTGGAAATGGAGGACTGGACTCCTCAGCCTCCTTCCGGGACCTGGCCCGACAAGGGGCACGAGGGGAGTGCTGGGGCACGAGGGGAGTGCTGGGGCACGAGGGGAGTGCTGGGGCCGCTCCCTGGGAAGCGGGGAGCTGCACCAAAGGGGAGCAGCAAGGAAGGGGAGCAGCAGGGAAGGGGTGTGGCCACTCTCTGAGCCCCCTCCCTCCTCCCCCCCCTGCAGCTGGCCATGGGCAAGATGATGGAGCAGGGGCCTGTGCTGATCATCACCTTCCAGGCCCAGCTGGTGATGGTGATCAAGAACCCCAAAGGCGAGGTGGTCGAGGGTGACCCGGTGAGTGCGGGAGGAAATGGAGCAGCACGGGCGGGTGGCCATCTTCAGCTGCCTTGCACTTTGGAGCCAGGAGGTTTTGTGACTGTGCAGAAACAGCAGGGCGGGGCCTCCAGAAGTCTAGGGTCTCAGTCGGGCCTGGTGGAGGTCAGAGGGTGACTGACCTGTCTGGTTGGGCTAAGTCCTGAGTTGCAGCCTCTGGAGCCCAGAGCCAGGCTGACACCCCCGGCCCCACTCCCTGGTCCCTCCTGGCGTCCCCTCTGTGTTCTGCCCTGCTCCTCTCGACAGCCCCGTCCCCAGCCCTCACCTTCCCCACCTCGGCAGGACAAGGTGCTGCGCATGCTGTACGTGTGGGCGCTCTGCCGAGACCAGGATGAGCTCAACCCCTATGCAGCCTGGCGGCTTCTGGACATCTCCGCCTCCAGCACAGAGCAGGTCCTCTGAGCACGGTGGCCACGGCGGGGGGCTCCTGGGCTGGATCAGCACGCGATGGACACCCCAAGGACTGGTGTCTGTCTGCAGCAGCTCGACCTCTGGGGACAGGACTGTCGGTTCTCTTCCAGGGCAGCATGGGGAAGGGCGGGCAGCTGCTGGGGGCTTCTCCCCACAGTGCCAGCCCCTGCGCTGCCCCTCGGCCCCTCGGGGCAGCTGAGCGAGGTCACTGCGGTGCACAGACCAGATGGGGCCAGCGGGCCCCTACCCAGGGACTCTCTGGAGGCAGGAGGACAGGGCCCAGGCCCCTGCCACTCAGAGTGACCCACTGGCCACTTCAGCCAGGCCATTTTGGCTCTGTTTTTTATTTTAACAGTGCCCTTATTACCCCTGTATATATGCCTGAGATTTGGAAATAATAAATCACCAAAGTGCAGGAGAGCAACTTGGGTGGTCCGAGGTGTCTGTCACTAGGGTGGGGTGGGAGCTGACCAGGAGGTCACAGGGAAGTGGTCAAGGTCACTGAAGGAACTGAAGCCCTGGAGGGGGCAGCCTTGCCTGGTCAGGACCCTGCCCGCCCTTGGGCGGGGGGGAGGGGGGGCGGGGGGGCGGGGGGGAGGGCGGGGACCGAGACAAGAGCTAGGGAGCTTTCAATAGCCTGGCTGGGGTCTCGGAGGGTTGGGGTTCCTAGAGCTGGAGGAGCTTGAGCGCCAATACGAGTGATTTTTGGAGGCATTGGGATCCGCCCGCGCAGGACGTCTGGTCGAGGGGTCTATCGCAGAGAATGGGGGGAAGGTGCGGAAGTCGGGCTGGGGTGCTGGTGGGGTGGGCGAGGTCCTCGGTGCTGAGGCTCCCCGTGGCCGCGGTCTCCCAGGCGCCTCCGGGTGGGAGCTCCGTCCTCCCCGAGGCCGGGGCGGGGTCGCGAGCTCGCGCACCGCTCCCTGCGCAGCCTCCGCCCCCCGCGGCGGCCCCGCCCCCGTCGCCATGGGAACAGCCGCGGCGGCCCGGCTAGCGCGCGGCTCGCCTGCCTCGGTCTCCAGCGCTCCAGGGGCGGGTGGGGTGGGCTGAGCCCGGGCCGCCGCCGTCGCCGCCAGCCGCCGCCGCCACCGCTACCACCGGGGAGAGGCCGAGAGCGGAGCCGGCGCGGGTCCCGGAGCAGAGCGCAGTCACCGGGAGCTCGGTCCCCGTCCCGGTCGAGGCCAGGGTAAGGGGCGCGGCGGGGTGGGGGTGGTGGGGGAGGGGTCCCCGGGACGCCGAGAACAAAGGGAGTGGGGCGGGGGACAGGGTTTCACCGCTGCGCCGCCCGGGCTGCGCGTTCGCACCTGTTGTGCGCGGGCCGGCCGGGTCCGGGCTCCCTCTCCCCACTCTCAGCGCCCCCACCTGCACGCACGGCCGGAGTTGGGTCCCCGCGAGCCGGGCTTGGGCGTAGCCGGGGGACAGAGGCGCGGGCGGGGGCTGTATCCGGGCAAGGTCAGGGGGCGGTGGCGGGAGGGGGCGGCGCAGGGGCGGGAAGGGGCAGCCTCATCCCGCCGCCCCCGGCCGGCCCTTCCTCCGCAGGGCGCGCGGCGATGTGAGCCATGAGCGCGACGTGGACGCTGTCCCCCGAGCCGCTGCCGCCGTCGACGGGGCCCCCGGTGGGCGCGGGCCTGGACGCGGAGCAGCGCACGGTGTTCGCCTTCGTGCTCTGCCTGCTCGTGGTGCTGGTGCTGCTGATGGTGCGCTGCGTGCGCATCCTGCTCGACCCCTACAGCCGCATGCCCGCCTCGTCCTGGACCGACCACAAGGAGGCGCTCGAGCGTGGGCAGTTCGACTACGCGCTGGTCTGAGCGGTGCCCGGCCGCTCTCCTAGGGGCCGACCCGACGGGGGCGCCGCCTGGCAGGGATCGCGCTCAGGACCTCCGCCCCAGCGCCTAGCCCGAGGAAGGAGGCCGTTAGAGGTCCGGCCCCTCCCCCTCAGACCCCTCCCATCTTTCCTCCCGGCCTGGCCGGAGCCCCACTTCGTGCCTTTATCCCGCCCCGTCCTCGCTCCGTAACTCGCCGGCTCGGCTGGCCCCCGACTGGGAAGAGGACCCCCACCCCCACCCCAAGGCGTAGAGGTGGCTCTGCTATTGTCCTGCCGCCGAGCATGAGTGTCCTGTCCATTCCTGGATGCGGGGGACCCCCGTGTCCCCCCTCCCTCCCCTGTGGTCTGGCCATCCTCACTCCGCCCCCGCCCCCGCCCCCGCTCCCGCCTTAGTGTTGAGCTGCTCCTGCGGGGCAGGCTCTCCTGCGCCCATGGGGTGGACGCTGCATACCCATATGCCCTGCGCGGCCTGCCCCGGAGACCGAGCCTGGAGAGCACCAATGGCTGTTGTGTCCAGGACGCGCGGCGCTTTCGGTGGGAGCAAGAGTGCGGGCAGGTTCTCCCCAGTACAGGTCAGCGCCCCTCCCTGGCCCTCCTGCCGCTTCCCCCTGCCCCCTTCTCGCATCCCGCCGCCGCGGCCTTCCCCATGCCTTCCCCCTCCTCCCTGCCTCTGAGCCGATGGTGTCAATAAAAGCTATTACTGAGCGCTTACTACATGCCAGGCGGCGCGTGAGTTAGCGCATGCTGCGCATGACCTGTCCCCTCTGCGGAACCCAGAGTGAGCCCTCTTAGCATCGCTGTTCGACAGCCCAGGGGATGGAGGCCCAGGCAGCCTGAGGGACTAGCCTGTACTGTACTGAGTGGCGGGATTCCAGCCTGGCTGGGATTTGAACCCAGGTCTGACTTCCACATGCTCTTAATGGCTGCCCCATGCTGCCAAAACATGCAGGCCGCATTCTGGGGGACTGACGGGTGAACTAGCTCTGCGCATCGCCAAGGTCCACCCCCCACTTCTTTCCCTTAACCTGGGGAGACTGGAGGCTGTGGAATAACGGGACTAAGTGGGGCTGGAGGGGGGTGGGGGGGGGCCCGCTCAGCCAGCCCTGGAGGGTGCCACCAAGACATGGCATGATCTCCTGGCACTGACCACATCTGCTCCCCCAAACCTCTCAGCCTGGTTCCTCCTGCCCACCATCCACACACGCACTTTGGAAGCCGGGGGACGGGCAGCACGGACTGGGCTGGCTCTGCTCCACAGCCCCCGCCCAGGAGCCTGTTTGTACCCCGGGGAGCCGTGTGCAGTATGTGGGGAAAAGCAGGCGCTTCTATAAAAGGAAGGCTGTGTGAATGCACGGGCTCTGCGAACACATCTACCGGCTCTCAGAGGACTAGTTAGGCTGGGGGGGGGGCCTGTGGGAGGGTACCTGGCTCCCCTGCCGTGCCCTCCCCAGCCTCCCCCTGAATCTACACCCTCAGGCAGGCTGATGAAGGGGGACCCCTTGCAGGGACACCCCGCCACACTCCTGGGAATTCGGGGCCTTTGGCAGCAGCCAGGACCCTTCCTCTACCCAGCTCAGCTCCTCCGTCCCTGCTCTTCCTTGCTTTGCTGGGGGGTGGGGGGGATGACTTGCTCCCCCTTACCCTTGACCTGTACCTGGGGCCTGGCTCCTCCCACCTGGCTACCCTCTGCTGGCTTCTCTTCTCTTCATCTGTGTGAGGGGAGGTCACCTGCGCTGAAAACCCTGCACTCAACATCTGTCAGGCTCAGGCCTCATCCTCCACACAGTCACTGAGGGTCCCCTTCACGGCCAGACCAAGGTCACTCCAGGTGGCATTGAACCAGACCTGGCGGCAGCGGCAGCCTTTACTAATGACTATGCCTTCCCCCCCACATGCCCCCCCTTCAGGCCTGGGACCCCAAGCTCCAGCACTCCTACCTCTGACTTCTCCTTCTGGCACTTTGAGCCTCCACTCCCGCCTTTAACTCACAGGAAAAAGGGAGCAAGACAGATTGGCAAGAACTTTACTCACAGGACATAGGATACAGAATGTTGGAAGGGACAGGAGCTGGGGGGAGGGGGACTGGCTGCCCCCACCTCAGTTCCATGGCCAAACCCCTGTGCAACTGTGCTTCTGTTTCAGGGACCCCTGCCGTGTCGGTCCTCTTCAAGGCCACCCCCTGCTGCCCACCATGTCAGGGACCTTCCACCGTGGCTGGGTCCTCCTGACAACCCAGGACCAGCCCGGGCAGGACGGAGGGCCAGGGGGCTCACAAATGTCTGGTGTGTCTTCCACCTGCCAGGCCTTCACCTCGCAGGGCTGGCTGCCTGGCCCAGAAATTCCAGGGGCACCAGGAATGGGTTCAGGGGGCAGATCCCAGCTGCTTGCCAAGCAGACCTTGGTTCACTGGGCCCGGCATTCTCCGGAGCCAGGGGCACGGCCTGGCTGGCCTCCTCTCGCCCCTGGGAGCTTGTCCCGGCATCCTCAGCTCCGGGCGCCAGGCCCTCCATGGCTGGGTCCGGCTGAGGGCCTGTCAGGTGCACGTACATATCCGACATGTGTTTAACCAGGGCATTGCAGGGCAGGCGGAGGAGCTCCTCGGGAAGTGCCAAGAGCAGGTCGAGGACCACCGCTGCCTCTGGTGATGGACACAGAGGTGTGGGGTGAGGGCAGGGCGGGCCTTGCTGCCCGGGGCTCACTCCCTCCCAGCCCCTGCCCGTTATTCTCACCAGCTGCAGAAAGCTCAGGGCCATGGCAGCTGCGGGAGACAGACGACAGATACTTGTAGATCTTCTCAAAGTCCACGGAGAAGTCCCCTTCCACCGAGGGCTCAGCCAGGGATGCAGAAGGTGCCTCGGGGGCGGGGCCATTCGCCTTAGGGGCGGGGCCCGCGGTGTCCGGGCTGGAGTCCTCCCGCCCTCCAGGGGCACTGAGCAGCAGTAGCTTCCCACGCGCCTGTGTGGGCTTGGGGGGCTTGGAGTGCAGGAGGCTGACGGGCTCGGTGGCCGCGATGGTGAGTACCTGGCAGGAAGAGAGACCAGGGAAGAAAAGGGGGAAGTCCTCCCATCGGCCTCTCTGCTGCCCTGCACCTGGCTGAGCTCTCCACCTCCACCGGCTCACCAAATCCACCCTGTTAGACGTAACACACGGGAGCTGTCGGAAGCAGGGTCACTGAGGCGCAGAGTGTTCGGTGACTGGCCAGCGTCACAGAGCTGGCAAGAGGAAGGGCCCCGGAGCCAAGTCCCCCTAATTTAGACTTATACATAACACCCCCATCCTGCCTGCGGGACGGCTGTACCTGTGAGAAAGCCACAGTCAGGGCCTCCTCCAGCGGGCCTGTTATCTTCTCAGCCAGATCCATCCATACCTAGATGGGGCGACCAGAAGGCACACGGTCAGCCTAGGGACCAACCCTCGAGGGTCTCCAAGCCCTGCCCCTCCTGGGGATTCCCCTGACCAGGTTATGCCCCCCAACACCCACACCATGCCCCAGGGCCCGGTCTTGGCGGGCCTTGTCCTGCCTCACCTCGATGGGGGCCGGGGTCTGTGTTTCCCGGCGCCTCGGACCCTGCGGGCCACCGGGATGCACCCTCTGAATGGCCTCCCGGACCACGCGGCCCTTGAGCTGCCGCAGGAAGTCCCGGATCTGGAGAAGAGGAGGAGGCCGAATGGGCCTTCTACACGCCCAGGGTTGGGGAGAGAGGCCAAAGCCTACTGCCTGCTCCAGCACCGGCACTGCTCCCCAGCCTCCCGCTACCCCAGGGTTACAGGTCTCAGTGACTCTGCCCCGGGGCTCGGGCCCAGGCCCCAGGTGTGACCAGCCACCCCATAAAGGTATAAGGCCGGTTCTGCTTCCTCCCCGCAGCCAGGGCCCACCCTCTGCAAAGTACTACCCTGTTCAGCGCCCCGCTTCACCCACTCGGCCCCGCTTCCTGGCTCTCACTTCAGCTTCACTGCCCTTTCCGCCCTGACTCGGGCCTCCACTCCGTCTAATTCGGAGTCCGACCGACCCCTCAGCCTCTCGCACGCGCGGCCTCCACCTCGCCCCGCCCCTCAGCCTCATGTATGCCCCGCCCACCCCAGCCTCCCTTCCAAGTCCCCCCCGCCCCCACCCCACGCTCGCCCCGCCTCCCCGCCCCTCAGCCGCAAGTCTGCCCCGCCCACATCCTAGCCGGGCCTCCAGCCCCGCTCCCTTGCCAGGACCCCCTCACCTCCGCCTCGCTGCGGCCCGGCAGCTCCCGGGCCAGCTCAGCGGCGTCCGGCTCCGGCTGGCCCTGCCGCGCCTGCAGTAGTCGTAGCAGCTGCCGCTTCTCGCGGGCGCTCCAGGCCGCGGGGCCGGTCACCTCACCCAGGTAGCGCGCCGGGGCCGCTCGCCGCCGCTGCGGAGGCTTCATGCCGGCGAGGGCGGTGTCGGCGTTCCGGGCCCGTTTCCCTGGTAGGCGGGGTTACGGAGGCCGCTGGGGTCAGAAAGCACCGCGCGGAGGCAGAAACAGATGGGGGCGTGGCTCCGCGTTTGCGGCCGAAGAGAACCGTTTAGATGGGAGAAAATGGAGAGATGGGCATGCGAACGGAGGTGGGAGCGCATGAGACACCCCACCTGCCTGCATTTTATCTCCTCCGTGAACTGGAGCCGAGACCTTACATCTCCTGCCCTCCCTCCATTCCGGGACTGAGTCTTGGGAAACTCCTACTGTGTGCTTTGTTTCTCCAAAAGGAGTGGACCCTGGCAAGAAGGCAGCTGTTCAGTGGTAGCCAAGAACCTGGGCTGTGGGGTTGGCCAGCCCTGAGGACCCTAGAGCAAGTGATATGGCCGAGCCGAACCTCAGTTTCCTCATTTGTGAAATGGAGCTAGTAGTCCCGCTGGAGGGAAGGGAGGAACTCGGACAGGAGACAGTTAAGAGCTCTAGACTAGACAGAGGGCGCTGGAGCAGAGACCAGAGGTCAAGGCCTTTAGCGAGGGCAGGTTCCATCCAGGGCGGGGGTGGAGAGCGGATAAAGCCTGGCTTTGGGAAGACCGCCGGAGGCAGGAGGGCAGGTGCAGGGCTTGAGGAAGGAGGCGGAGCTTATTAAAACTTAAGCACGTGGGGTTGGGTGTCCCTTCCTGTTTGGGAAAAACTCCCTTGGGTCTCCTCTGGCCTCCATCTGCACACGTATACATGGGCGTGTGAGCCCGGCCCCCAAGTCCTGATCCAAGGCCTCTGCTTCCTTCCCCCTATACCCGCGCCAGGCTCACACGCAGACTTCAGAACTCAGCAGGTCAGATCAGATGTTTATTTTGAGCCCAGGTGGGAGGGTGCGTGGAGGAGCGCAGCGGGGGCGGGAGGGTTCGGAGCAGAGACAGTGGTCCCGTCGGGTCCGAGGTCGGCCGCGGCCGGTGCAGTCCTGGCGGGCCTGGTTCGAGGCCGTGGCTGGTGTGTCTCGGGACCTTGCTGGGGGTGCGCCATCCCTGCGGAGGGGCTACCCGGGCTGAGCGAAGGAAAGGACACAACACAGGCCACCCCCTTCCCAGCGGATCACTGGCCTCCTCCGTCAGTCTGTGTGCGGGAGTGAGGGTGGGTGCTAGGTCTGAGTCGCGAATTCTCTTCGTCTAGTGTCTGTCCGAGGTTTGAGGACCCCTCTTGTGACACAGAGCCCGAAGTTGGCCACGGGTGACCCAGTGCCCGAGTTTGAATTCCAGCTCCGCCAAATTTTGTGGCCTTTGACAAGTTACTTCAGAGAGTGCCTCATGTGTCTCATTTCTAATGTGGGGATTATAATAATATCTACCTGAACGTTGTTATGAGAATTACATTAATTAATAGGCATGAAACCTTCCGGACACTCCCCGGCACAGGGAAAGCCTAAAACGCCATTATCATCACCTCCCTCTTTCAGCTGTCCTACCGGCTCCACGTTACAACACTTTCCCCCCCTCACCCCCCCGTTTACCTGCCTCACTGGGGCCTCCTGGGCTGGGGGCCGCTGGGCGAGTCCCTCGGGGCCGGACCGGGGGTTGGGGGCGCTGGAAAGGAGAGGCAGGCTGCGGAGCACTAGGGGTTGCTGCGCACTGGGCCGGGGCAAGGGCGCCCCCTGGGGGCTGCCGCGGGCGTAGCGCAGGCAGGTCTGGGGATGGTCGGGGCTCCACTGGCTGGGTCGCGGCGACCCGGGGTCCCGACCCGCGGGGATAGGCTGGGGGCCGGGCGGAAGTCCCGGCGGGCGGAGCTTGGTACCTGAATGCGCACAGACGAGGCCGAGCCCGGCGGCCAGCGCGGCGCCCAGCACGAAGGCAGCCAACACCAGCGCCACCACGGGCGCAGGCTCCAGGGCCGCCGGGGCCGGGTCGGGAGGCTCGGGGCGCACGGCTCTGCCGGGGACGCCCTTGGATGGCCCTGTGGGAAGTACGACACAGGGACTGGGCCCGGGCCCCAGATGTCCTCCCCACGCCCCGTTCCCCGACCCCTGCGGAGAACCGCGCGCTCACTGGGGGGTGGCCGCGGCACTGTGACCACGATGGGCTGCGTCAGCGTGTGCAGGTGGGCGCTGTCGGCACCCAGGCTCTCGTCGCTGCCGGCGCCCGCGCACGCCTCATCCTGAGGCAGACACTGGGGGGAGGAGGAGGCAAGAGATGGGCAGTCAGGCCCCAGGATTCAGGGACCTGTCCCCGGGGCTCCCTAGAGGTCTACGTGTCCAGCTCTCTATTGCGACCAGGAGTCGCACCAGTGAACTCCTGGAAATCCGACCCCCGAGAGGTCCGCGAGCCCAGCCCCTAAGATGTACAAGCAGCCAGCCACCCAGCCTGTGAGGACTCCAAATTGCAGCCCCTCAAGGTCACACGACCCAGTTCTCTGAGAACCTTAGATACCCGACCGGCCCCTTGGCCGCCTCTGCATCCAGCCACCCAGCCCTGGAGGGACCTCTGAGTTCCGCCCAAGGCATCCCAGAGCAAGCCCGGTGTCCATTCCCTGTCCCCTTGGGGAACCCCTAGGCAGAGCCTCACGGGCCTCCCTCTCCGTCCCTGAGCCCAGCCACCAGCCCGAGACCCAGCGACTCTCCCCAGCTCCGAGGGACCCCCGTCTCCAGACTCCAAAGCGTCGGACCCCCGAGATCCCCAAGCTCCAAGGGGCTCTTCCTTCAGAGGCCGGGGGGGGGCGGCCTGTGTCCAGGCCCCCCCCTCCCCGCGACTGGCCCAGGCGCCCAGATTCCCGGCCGTGCGCTCGCGCACCAGCGATGGCGGTGGCAGCGTCAGAGGCGCAGGTGTCCGGCGGGCTCCCCGGAGGCGGCGGCAGCGGCTCAGCTGGCAGTGCAGGAACTGCACCGAGGCGTTGAAGACCGGGCGCAGGCGGAAGCTGAAGCGCGCGGGCCCGGCAGCACCCGGGCGCGGCGGCGGCGGTGGGAGGACGACCGAGGAGTCGGCGGGGCAGCCCCCGCGCAGCAGCTCCAGGGCGGGCCCCGGGGCCGGGCGCGAGGACGGTGTCACCGAGCAGCGGTGCAGGACCAGGCCCCAGCGCGGAGACGGATGGGCCAGGGCCGCCTAGGGGGCGGGGGCGCGATCAGCGACGGCCGCCCCCCACCCGGCCCGCCTTGGCCCCGGCGCGCCCCGCCTCCACACCTGCACGAACACGCGGCTGTCGGCCGGGACCTCGAGCGGCCCCGCGCGGCGCGGGAAGGCGTCCTCCGCGTCCGACAGCTCCAGACTGAAAAGGGGTCGGCGCAGCCAGGGCCCGGGCGCCGCGGGGAATGGGGGCGCTGGCGGGGAGAAAGGGTGACACGGAGCAGGTCGTGCTGCCCCTTAGCCCCTCCAGGCCAGCGGAGCAACCTTCCCGCCTCCTTTGGAAAAAGGGTGCTGTTGCGGTGAGGGATTCCCGGGTGCTCGGTGCTGGGCTCCGCGCCGGCTTCACTGCTGGCAGAGTAGGCATGGTACGTCCCCTGAAGGTCCGGGGGCCGCCACAGCCCAGCAGCCGAGGCTGGGAGCTAAGCTGCGCGCCTCTGGGGAGGAGCCCCCCTTTCCAGACGTGGATCTCTCCCCCCACAGCAGACCTGGGACTCCCTGGCGGGGCAGGGTTGAAGGGTGCCTGACCCGGGGCGCGGCGGGGAAGGCGGCCCGGCTGGGTGAGGTCAGCTACCCAAGGGGCCCAGCGCCCGCTTGGGGGAGGGTGCTGCTCCCCCCTTTCCTTTCCAAGGTTACCGTGACCAATGGGGAAGGGGAGAAGGAAGGCGCCGTCTCTCTGCCCCTCTGGCACAGCTGGAGCCCAGCCGGGCCACCAGGGTCTCCCGCCTCTCCGTTTGTCCAGGTTCCTCGCTCCCAGACCGAGCGCAGCAGCAACACAGGGTGGGGACCCACACGCACCCACACCCCCTCTGCCCGAGGGAGGCACTCCGCTGGGATCCTTGTCAAATAATGTTCTCAGGACGGTCCCCACACGTTTCCTAAAAGCATTGGTACACCGCTCTCCCATGGTCACTGGCCTCAGTGTACCTGCTGGGGCCTCTGAAGAAGTTGGGGGTCCAGGAGAAGGATCTGGAGACGGGAGACAGAGGCAGAGCCCACCTGCCCCCCCACCCCCCGTTCCCCCCGGCAGGGCATAGGGGCGGTGGAGCCAAGAAAAGGCAACGCGGGGATGGCAGCCTGATGGGCCGTGTCCCCAGCCTCTACGTACCAGGCGGTCCGCTGGGCAAGGTGGCGGCCCCGGGGAGCAGGGCCAGCAGCAGGAGCGTGGCACCCAGCATGCTGGACCGGCGCCGAAGTGTGCCCCAGGAGTGCAGCCACCCGCCGGATGGCACCCAGGCCCGGCAGGTGGGCAGGCAGCCCTGTCCTTGGCTGAGCAGCCACCCCAGGAGGCGGGGGCGGTGGACTGAGGGGTGTGCATCAGAGCCAGCGCCCAAGGTCTGCCAGGGATTAAGGGCTCCTCTCTGGCCAACCTGTGGCTGGTGGGGTGGTGGGGAGGGAGGTCTGGCACACTGGTCGCTTGATATGCAGCAACTCACTACAAATACCACCCTTCCAGGCCCGGCTGGGCTTCAGTCCCCCGCCCCCCGGTGCAGAGGCCCCATCCCCTGGAATGGCACGGCTCCCCCCGCCCCCCCAAAGGTCAGGCCTCACAGCCCTTTCCCACCTCTTGCTGCCCTGGTCTGCCAAGCTCAAGACACGCCACAGACTCCGTGGAAGAAAAGGGAGGGGTTTTATTCTCAAGCGTCTAAGGATTTACAAACGGGGGCATTTCGTTTTTAAAAAGGGCTGGGGGAATACTGGCGACCGGGGAAGGGGTCGTGGGCCGGCGGCCTGGGCCAGGCCACCCCAGGCCCCTGCCCGCCCGCCCACCTGCTCCCCCCTCTGCCTGGTCGAGAAGGATGGCTGGTGACTGGCGACGGAGGGAGAGCAGAGGAAAGAGGCAGAGAAGAGGTTCCCCCAGAACCCCCCCACTTCACGCAGAAGGGCGGCGGGGGCGGGCAGACGCACTCACAAAACAGAAAGTAGTTAAATAAAAATAAATCCAGGTGGCTGGCCCAGGGCCTCCACTGGCCCTGGGCCCAGCCACGGAACCTTCCAGCTACCCACAAAGGCCTCGCCTCCCCTCCCCTCCTTGGCTGGGCCAGGTGAGGGAGGGTGGGGGACCAGGCCTACGGGCCCCCCACCCTGCCCCCATCCCCTCACAAAGGGGACCGGGGCAAGAGAAGGTGGCCATTTCCCTCCCGGGCAGGGGACACAGAGCAGAGAACTCGAGGACTTTTGAACATGCGGCGTTTTGTGAGTTTGGCGCAGAACGAGAGTCCACAAGACAGACAGGATACAGTGATGCCTAGGCCTAGACTGCGTCCGCTCCGTCCGGCCAAGTTCCTCACCTTTGGTGTTGGTTGGTTTTGTGGTTCTGTGGGTTTCTGTTTTTGTTTTTTTGTTTTGTTTTGTTGTCCACTTAATTTGCATGCATCACCAACAAAAAGGAAACATACCCCCTCCCAGTCCGGCTGCTGCAGAGGGCGGGGGGGGGGGGGGGGGGGGCGGACTGGCCAGCTCTGGGGGAGTCGAGGGGCGCTCAGGGGCACTCCAAGGGCGTGACTGCCTACACACGCCCAGCCCTCAGCCAGCTCCACCTCTGTCCTGTCACACGTCCTCGAACCCCCACACCCGCCCCTTGCACCCTCGATCCCTGCCTCCCCGGGGCCCCGGGGCCCCGCTCCTGCCACTGACCCCCTTCACCACCTCCCTGCCGCAGCAGCATCTGCTGCCCTCACCGTGCCCTGCACCCGCCTTCCCTGAAGGCCACCCTGTGTGGCCGCGGCCCCTCGGGCTCCCTCCACGCCCCCTGAGGTCCTCAACTCACCCCCCCCCCCGAGCTGTGGCCAGTCTCCAGCCCCGAGGGCTGACCCCGAGGGAGGAGGAGCCCCCAGAGCCCACCTTTGGGGCTCGGCCCCGCCCCCCGGCCCCAGACGCCTGTACCCACAGGCGGTCGGGGGGCTCCACCACAAGCAGCTAAACATGACTTTGGTAAAAGTTTCTGAAGGTACCGACAAACCCCGTGAGAACAAGCTCTTTGCCCCCCCCACCCCAAACACCCCACCAAGTACAATAAAATACAATAAACTCCAAAAAGGACCCCCTGAGATCAAAGAGAGAGAGAGAAAGAGAGAAAGACAGAGAGAGAGACCAGCCCAGGCCCAGCTGCAGTCGTAATGCCCAGCCTGCCTTCCTGGGGCGAGGACACCAGCTGACGGACTCGCCACTGCCGGAGACCCGGGTGGACCCAGGAGTCCCCCGGGGGGGGGCTGGCGAGGGGAGCCCGGGTATGGGCCAGGAGAGAGGCAGAGGCAGGGAGGGAGATGGGGAAAGTCAGAGAGGTAGACAGGGGATGGGGGAGAGGGTGGATGGAGGCAGGGAGCAGGTCTGCGGAGGGAAGCAGGAGGCGGAGGGGATGGCACACGGCGAGTTGGGGGGGGGAAGGGGCGGGACGGGCGGCTCTCTCCCGGCCCCTGGGGGCCGCCCCAGCCCAGAGGTTACGACTGAATAAATAGCGAGTCTGCTCGTGGCCTGCTGTCTTCCGTTCACAGTGTCTGTCAGGGGGACGCGCACGGCTGGCTGACCCCGGGAGGCCGGCTGACCCCGGGACGGGAAGGGCTGGGGCCTGGCGAGCCCATCTGTCCACGGCTGGTGGGCAGGGGGCTGGGGGTGGGTCGGCACCCCCTACTTTCTGTCCTCAGCCCTCAGCAGCTGTCCAGGTCCCAGGTCCCCCTGGTGGGCAGCTGGGTGGCCAGGTGCGGAAGGGGGGCCTGTGGCCATGCCCCCGGCCCCCGGTGGGGCTGGCCGCCACCACGTGGCTACCTGAAGAAGGGCAGGTGGTGCTGGCTCAGGACTCCGCTAGTCCTCGGTGACTCAGTCTTCGCCATGACGTCCTTGAACCAGGATGCCACATCTACCTCCAGCATCTCGTAGCGCTTGATGAAGCTGTGTTCCTGTGGGCCGAGGGGTGGGGCTGAGGACGAGGGAGGCTCCCCCCGGGGTGGCTGCTCGGGTCCCCGGGCGGATGTCCCGGTGGGAGGGAGCGGGTAGGGGCCGCAAGTACTCACAAGTAGCTTATTATACTTTGGTCTCTTCCTGTGATCCTTAGTAAGGCTGAAGGAGAAGGAAAGAGAAATAAAAATTGGGGAAGGAGGGGCCTGGCTGCCCTGGGGACTCAAGTGTCCTGGCTCTGAGATGGGGGTCTTCAGAATGTCGGGGAAGGAGCTGCTGTGCGCTCGTGCAGGGCTGCTTGCTGAAAAGCCCGAGGACCCAAGGCCTGCACTTGGGAATCCCGCCTGCGACAGAAGCCCAAACTGGATTGTAAGGGGCTTGTGGGAGAGGTAAATGGGGCTCTCCCACGGTACAAGCAAACGCAGACACGACGGCAGGCAGAATTCAATGGCTTGCGGAGGCTGGACGCACAGACCCCCTGGCACTGGGGCATATCTGCTGTGCACAACCTCCCGCGGCAAAGGGCAGGCTCAGGCCAGGGCCAAAGCCGACTCCTAATGCCCAGAGCTCTGGGCCCAGCTCCTGCCTGCATCCCTGCCAGGAGCACCTGCCCTCTCGCCACAGCCACCCATGCTTCCACAGAAGTCCGGCCCCGAACCTCCCTGGAGCCCAGGTGGGGGGGCAGGCTCCTCACCAGTCTTTGACGAAGGACTGAAAGTCCCCTGAGAAGCCCATGTGGCCGGGCAAGAGTGGGGGCTCTTCCTGTAGGACTTTGGTGAGGACTTCAAAGTCTGTCTTGCAGTTCTTGTAGGGAAACTGTCCTGTTGCCAGCTCCACCTAGAAGAGAGGACCAGGCCTGATGGGCTGAGCACGGGTTCCTCCCCTCCCTTCCCGCCTCCTTCTGGATCCTGAGGAGATGCTGCCCAAAAGGCGGGGGCCCCCACTCACCAAGGAGATGCCCAGGCTCCACACATCGGCCCGGATATCGTAGTCCGGCTTGGTGGGGTCCGGGGGGTCTATGCGCTCCGGCTGCCAGCAGGAGAAGGGGAGGATGTACCCCCAGGCCGATGCGGGTGCGCCGCCCCGATCCCCCACGCCCGCCCGCCCAGGCGCCACGCGGCTCCCACTCACGGCCATGTAGGCGGCACAGCCGGCGCTGCGCGTCTTGGCCTTGGA
The DNA here is from genome assembly GCF_009762305.2 of Zalophus californianus. Taxonomy (NCBI): domain Eukaryota; kingdom Metazoa; phylum Chordata; class Mammalia; order Carnivora; family Otariidae; genus Zalophus; species Zalophus californianus. The sequence goes on from NC_045595.1 coordinate 5,865,131, forward strand.
ATCAACCAGACGGCCGCTGATGCCAAAGTCACAGAGCTTGATCTGGCCCCGCTCGTCCAGCAGGATGTTGGAGGGCTTGACGTCACGGTGGATCACGCCGTGCTTCTCCTTCAGGTAGTACAATGCCTTCACGATCTGCAGCGAGGATAGCGGGAGGGCACCGGTGACGGGAGGACCGGGCCCCGGGGCGGGGGGAGACACGACCCGGCCGGCTGCACCCCTGCCCGGCCCGCTCACCGCCACCGTCATCTTGCCCAGGATCCGCTCAGGGATGGGGCCCTGCACCCGCTTCTTGAGCTTCTCAGCGCACGTGCCCATGAGCTCCATGGCAATGAAGACATCCGTCTGCAGGGGCAGCACAGGGAGGCTTGGGCACAGCTGCAGCCCCTGCCCCCTCCCCCCTCCACGGACTCCAGCCATGGAGGAGACCCCGCGGAGCCCTCAGAGAGGCAGGGGAGCGGTGCAGGCCGCCGGCCGGGCACGCACTCACATTCGTGATGAAGGTGCCGAAGCACTGCACGATGTAGGGGCAGTCGTGGCTCTTGAGCACCACGTCCAGGTCCATGAGGATCCGCTTGTTCTCCTCCTTATTCCCAGAGCGCCGCATTTGCTGCACGGAGGGCCAGGGGAGCCTTAGTGCCGGAGTGCCGGGGTCTCGGGGTGCGGGTGGGGGGCCCACCCGGGGCGGGGCTCACCTTGACGGCGATGACATGGCCCGTCTTCCGGAAGCGCATCTTCCACACCTGGCCACACGTGCCGCTACCCATTTCCCCCAGGTTCTCCAGATCGTTGATTTCTGCTTGGTAGCGCTGGTAAGGACAGCCAGAACTGGAGGATGGGCCAGGCCTGGGGCACCGCCCCCACCCCAAGGCCTAGCCCCGCGGCGCGTCTTGCCCACCCCCCAGGGGGCCAGGGCCAGGGTGGTACCTGGCCCCCGATGGTCAGGTAGCCCGTCTGCTTCATGATCTCCTGCAGCTTCTGGTCAATCTCGATGCTGGGGGGGGGGACAGGGAGGAGGTCCCGGTGGAGGAGGATCCCAGCCAAACTGAGGCCACCCCAGTCCCCCACACACAGAGGTTCCCATAGATTTAACCACCCTCCTCCCTAGGGCAGGAGAAGTGACCGTCCCCACACTGACCTCCTGACCCCCTCCCCCCCCCACCCCCCGCTGGCCAGCTAGGCCCGTCCCAACAGCTTACCTCTCCATGCTGCGGGGCATGAACAAGGTTGACGGAAGCCCCAGCATGTTGCGGGGCCGGGCAGGGGGTGTGGGGTGCTGTGGGGAGCTCTCAGAGGACGGTGAGCGGCTGCCCCCATCATTGGCCAGTGGGAGCTGGAGGGCTGGGGGGGGGTGAGAACCAAGGGTGAGAGGGGGTTAGCTACCACCTGGCACTCGGGCCTTGGGACTCTGGTCTCCCCCTCCCTGGCACCAGGTAGGCCAGCACAGACCCCCCCAGCCCCCACCCCACTGGGCTGGAAGAGCTAGTGTCTCCCTGACCACTCTCAGGGTGCCTTCTCCCACCCCCCTGACCTGGCAGAAGATGGAGTAGGCTGGCAGGGAAAGGTGGTCCTCAGAGGCTGAGGGACTGTCCCCAAGTCTATGCTGACACGGGATCACGGCCCAGAGACTGATGACATCCTTCAGCCAGGCAGCCTTCCTGATATGTCCCTTTCCTCCCCACCTCTGCCCAGGAAGCAGGCCCAGAGCCACAGTGCCCACACTCTGGACCATGTGAGGAAGGAATGCCTGCCAGGATCAGCCTGGGTTCTGGGCCTGTTGGCAGCACTGACCCTGGCTGCCCAATAAGAATCAGGCAGACCACCCCAGGGAGACACTGGGCGAGGGCCCCACGCTTCCAGCTGCCTTGCCCCACGTTCTGTTCCAGGGTCAGGGAGGGCCACCCTCTAGCCAGCAGGCTCATCTCTAAGCCTCCCAGCTTGGCCTGCAAAGCTGGGGCCAATGGGTGGGGGCAGGCCCCCAGGTTGGGCCTGTGTCCTCAGGGTGAGGGGATCCAGGTGGCACAGCCCCTCCAAGGGCTGGTGGGATGGGGGGGTGGGGAGTGGGCCAGGCGGTGGGGGCTTCTCAGCAGCCTGCATGCGGACAGCTTGGGCATGCTACAGGCAGGCGGGCAGGCAGCGGGCAGGCAGCGGGCACCCCGGGACGGGCAGGCGGCATTCGGGGATCGGGAGGGCAGGAGACAGACAAGACAGATGGGAGCCAGGACTTGGGGCCCAGCTGCCCAGAGGAGGCACTGCAGAGACAGGCCGGACAGGGGCCTGGGACAGAACAGTAGGTTCCTGCGGGGCTAGGATCCTCCCTGGCTGGGCTGGCAGTAGGGTGGGAGCAGAGATCCGTGTGGCCCCTGGAGAAGACAGATGATCCTCCACCGAAGCCTCGTACCCCAGAGGCCCTGGTGCTCCAGAAGGGGCTCTCTAGCTGGGTAGGGCACTGGCTGAAAAAGTCTCTAAGTGGGGCCAGAGAGGACCTTCCCATGGAGAACGGCTGGCCGGGAGGCCTGGGGCCTGCCACTCTCCCACAACCCTCAGCTGATGCCCCCTTCTCTGCCTACACCCCCCGCCGCACTCCATGCTTTCCTCCCACAGTTCTGCAAGCACCTGGTAACGTGGGCCCAGTGACCAATGGACAGAGACAAATATGCTTGAACTGCTGGCATCTGGGTACTTTCCCCACATTGTTACCCTGGACCCCTGACCACATCCAGAGTGAGGGAGCAGGTACGGGATCCTGGTCTGCAGTCATAGAAGGGACACAGGTCTTGCTAAGGCCTGCTCAGAGCAAAAGAAGAGCTCGGGAGGCCCCGGGGAGATGGCCAGGCCCAGCACCTGCACTGGCCCAGAGGCCTCACCTCCTGAGCGCCCTCCCTGCTGCTCTGGCCCTGGCTTTGTAGGGTCCTTGCTTCACTCCTCTGTCACGGCCCAAGTCCTAACCCCTCCCTCTCTGGCTCAACCACCTCACGGGCACCTGAGGGGCCCCCCCAATGCTCCCCTGTACCTGGACTCTCTGAGGATACTGCCAGGCTCTCGCCCCCCGGGGGGTATCTGGGCCCCTTTTCTGCCCTGCATGGTCAGCTCCTCTCTGAGGTGAGGACCACACCCCTGCCCTCTCCATACTTCTGGGGCGGCGGGGGGGGGGGGCAGATGCTTCCAGTGGCCCTACAAACTGAAACACGGTGGGGACTTGAGCGGGGCTGGTGTAGGGTGGCTAAGGTGGGGGAAGGGAGGAGGTACACAAAGGCCCTGAGAACAGAGGTTACAGAGGTGGTGACAGGCCACGCGGCAGAGTGAGAGCAAGAGGCTGAGTGAGAGAGAGAGGGAAAGAGAGAACAAGAGAGCGCATGGAAGCACACGGCTAACAAGAGCCACAGACGTACCAGGCTGTCAGTCCAACACACATGCACGCGTGCGTGCGCGTGCACACACACAGGACACGGCACAAAGCCCCACACGCATACAGACAATATGCCGAGAGCCCTGAACAGAGCCAGCCCCACGCTGTCTTACACACACACACACACACACACACACACACACACACACACACACACACACACACACATACACACACACACCCCTGCCCCAATCTAGTTCCACCTACACAAGGGCCAACAGGGCCAGACCCCACCCAGGTGTCTGTCTCTCTGTCCCTTGTGCTCTCTCACACACACACAGACACACATACACAGCGCACACATCTGCTCCAGACCCGCTAGCGACTGCGCTCAGGCCCCGGCCGGCTGCTTCCTCCACCTGCAATCTCCGGCTCCCCGCCTCCCACGAGCCTGTGCTCAGACCCCAGCTTCTCCAGAGGCTTCCCCGACTGACCAACCCCTGAAGAACCGGCCTTTTCTACAGGGCATCCCTGCTTTCCCCACCTCTCCCAGACCGGGAAAGTGCTCACTGTCCGTGAGCGTCAGCCACGTGTCGAGCGGCCCGCGGTCCCTTCTGTCCACTGCTGTGTCTCAAGTCGGGCGATACGTGTTCGCTGTGCTGTTGAAACAAATCAACAGGCACAGCGACGGCCTGGCGCAACTCTCTCTCTCTCTTCCCCTTACACACGCGCGCACACGTGCCCTCTCACAGGCGGCAGACTCCCGGTGGGTAAAGGAGCTCACTTCCTCTTCCAGGGAGTCCAAACCTGAGCCCACCAGGAAGGGAGGAGTGGAAGGCGAGTGGACACAGAAGAAGAGGCCAAGTGGGCTGAACACTGTTGATCACTGATGGTGTGGAAGGAAAGAAAGTAAGAGTGACAGGCGCGCACACGCACACACAGCATGGGGGGTGGGGGAGGGCATTCTGCGGCAGGGCAGCGGTTAGGTCAATGGTGCAGATGTCCAAGCGACGATGATAAAAAGGCTGGTACCTGCTCGTTGGGACGGGGCAGGAGCAGGGCTTAGAGTGATCACAATAACTGGATGGGGAAAAGGAAGAAAAAAAACAACACCACGATAAATCACAACAGAAACAACTGATTTGTCCAAAAGAAAAGAAATCAAATCATAACGAGGAAGAGAGGGAGGCGCGAGGCACCAAATTGCAGAGACGGGTAGAAACCGACAGAAATGGGAGGACCGGGAGCATGGGATGGAGCTGACACAGACACAGACGCCTGAAGGGGGCTCCTCAGGGGCCTTCCCGCCGTGGGCCTCACCGTACCTCACTCTGTACCTGGGACAGCCACCCCATAAGGCATCCCCGGCCCCATACCCAGCCCTGTCTCATCCACACCGGGGCTAGGGGAGGCAGCACCGCAGAGACCAGCAGGGACCCTCCAGTCCTGGGAGGGCTTTCTGCCCCAGGGAGGAACCCACGCTACCCCAAGTCAGAAGAGTGAGGGATGAGGAGTGGACCGCACACGGGGATTGGGGGCGGTCAGGCTGTGAAGGTCAGGCTGGGCGAGCAGGGAGTGACCCCAATACCCTGATATGGGGGTGTGTGCCCCCTCCTACCAGGATGACCCCACAGGGAGCTACATAAGCTACAAGGATCATAACAGAAGAAGTACAAAGGAGGGCAATTTGCCAGCTCAAGAGACACAGAGTGTGTGGTGGGGTGCTATTCATCAGGTCTGTGGGGTGAAGACCTGATGCCCTCTAGCTGAGAGATTTGGGGAGGGCGTTCCGTGGGACATAACAAAGAAACTAGACAGTGGTTGTGGTAATCCCAGGCCAGGTGTGAGTGCTGGGGGAAGGAGGAGCAGCTTTTGATTCCAGATGATAAGATGCCAGGGAGGCAGTCACAGAGATAGCGGGATCAGAGATAAGGTGTACGTGGGCTGGGAGGTCGAGATATCACCACACTGGCCTCACGTAACCCTAGGCCAGGTGAGTGTGGGTGTGCAGGGAAGAGGAAGTCACTTGAGTCCAGGTGAGGAAAAGCTGTTAGGCCGGGGGCTGGGTGTGTATTTTTGGAGAAACTAGACAGTCACCAAGATGGTGGCAGTGAAACCAGTCAGAGAAGTCCGAGGGGACCTGGTGTATGTGGGCAGGGTGTGCGTGAGAGCGGGCCTGGTAGGCCCAATGACAAGGTCCCAGCCTGGGAAAAAGGGATTACCGGACACAGCCACAGGGAAGGAGGTCAGAGGAATAGGAAGTTATCTGTGGTCAAATGACCTCAGGTGTCACCCGGGCCAGGTACGAGTGAGTGTGAGTGGATCATCCACTGAACCATCTGACAAGGACCCAGGTGCGGAAGGGGGAAAGGGCCCTCCCGCCAGGCACTGAGATGGCAAGAGCAAAATCATCTGGTCGGAAGGGGTGTCCGTGTTTGCGAGGAATCTGGATGTCGTCACGGTCGCATGGATTAGGGGAGCGCGGCTCCGGGTAGGTGACGGTGACATAGGCTCCGAGGATCACGGTGAGGGGGCGGGTCATCAGGTGGGGGGCCTTGCCCTGGGGCCGGGTAACTGGGCTCGTAGGCCCCGTAAGGGAAACCCCTACGTTGGAGGAGGACCGCCCGGGAGCCCGCGGCCCCACGCCCCCCGGGTCACCGTGACCCTCTCCCAGCGAGCCGACAGCAGGGGGTACGGGGTGGCGGGGAGGAGGAGCAAGAGCGCCCCGGAAGCGGGGGCGGGGCCTGACGGCGGGGGCGGGGCTGCCCGCGGCGCGCGCCCCGCCCCGCCCGCCCCCTCCCCCACGCCGCCGTGCTTACTGGGCCTGGGCCGCTGGGGGCTGATATCCAGGTTGAGGTCGATCCTCCGCCGGGCCTCGCGATTCTCCTGCTTCAGCTTTGCTTCCAGGCGGGACAGCTTCTGCTCCAGAGAGGACGCCGCCATCTTCCCCGCCGCCGCCGCGCACCGCCCGGCCGCCCGTCAGTCCGGCAGACAAACACCGCACTGCGCCTGCGCCTGGATGACCCCACCGAGCCGCCGTCTCTCCGTGCACGGCGCATGCCCGCGGCGCGCACTCGCCCGTCCCTCGTGCCTACCCTCCGCGCATGCGTGCTTCTTCCCAGCGGGAGGGGTGACACTACCTAGAGCTCGCGTCTGGCAACGTGCAAATCCTCTCACCGTGATGCGCACGCGCGGATACCGAGCGCACTCTCGAGAGGCGCTGTGTTGAAATCCATTCACTGTTCTGCAGGGAAGGGCGGGCGGGGAAAACGGCACGCCTGCGTACGGAGGGGTAGGAGCGAGCCCGCGCGTGGCCCTTGGTGCGCATGCGCAACATTGGCTCGCTCTTCTGCCGCTGTTGCTGGGAGTAGTTCCCCGTTTTCGCTGTTCCCCGCCCGGCCTGTTCTCTGGCACCCACGCTCCCTCCGAACTGCCTTTCTCGTCTGGGACAGTGCTTCATTAGGATCCCTGTTAGGCTTAATTGCTGCCTCCTCACCATAATTAGGCGCCCGTGGGGAGCCCTTTCTATTTCGGCAAGCTCGGGATTGACCAAGGACTGGCGGGAGGGGCGGGGTAGGGCTCGGTCACTGTAGGGGCCCTAGGACCAGCGGCATGGGGGACCCCTCATCTCGACCACAGGGCCAGGGTTATGGCCAGAAGAGTTCCAGGTCAGACCCGGATGGGATATTTTAAGACTTTCCCTCATCTTCCCTCCCCGGAATGTGAGCCCAGCTCCTGGACAGTGCAGGAGACGGGCCTTGGTATTAATGCGCCTCAGCCTGTCTTTCCCGCCGCTTAACTGGTCTGATGGGTGCCAGGGAAAATGTCCGCAACTGGAATCCTAGTTTCCGGAAAGCAGCTTGCCTCTGCTCTCGTTGCCAGGAAGAGGCTCGCCTTTTGCAGACACCTCGAGGTGTCCAGTCCCAGGAGGTCAGGGTCAGTCAGGCTGTGCTATATGCCCTACCTGTTCCTGGTCCAGTACAGGAACACTGGTGGGCGCTGAAGGCTTGTGGGGACTTCCGTGGTGACAACTTATGGGTGGAACAGATACAAAAGAGTGGAGTCTGGAGAATTAACGGAATGTAGAGGAAAAGGGGTTCTCCAGAAAAAAGCTGGGCAGAGGATGCCACCTAATTTCTCCTGATAAGCCGAGGTCTCCCTGCCTCTGCTTCCAGGACAGAAACTCATAGCCTTGATTCTGGCACGTCTGTGTCTTTGCTTGCCTGTCATTGGTCTGGTGAAATGGAAGGCTTAGACAACAGAAGTGGATAGCAGAGATCAGAAGTTTAGTTCTCCTAATTCATATTATTTATTAAGCACCCACTGATAGATGCTCCCTCACACAGGGAACACTTGAGAGACAAGTCCCTGCCTGTGCTCAGAAGAATGTAACCTCCATGGCAGGCGTTCTTAACCCCTGCAGTCTGCCATCCTTAGGATGTCCACGAATGGCCCTCTGGGACATCTGGGGGAATCTGTTGACTGCCTGAGGTTGCTTGCAGAACTTTGCGTGTATGTGTACCCGAGCATTTTCCTGGGAAAGGAGGTGCCCAGCTTTTATCAGATGTTCAAAAGTTCTAGGACTTGAAAAGGGTTCAGAATCCCTGCACTGGACATCCAGATTCTGTAGGTCCATAGTTCCCAACATACAGGCCTAGGACCACCTGCATCAGTTACCTGGGATGTTTATTTACGGGCAGGTTCCTGGCCTCCAACCAGCCCTGCGTCAGTCTTTCAGGGGTGGGGCCTGCGATGTTTTGTTTTGGGGATGTTGATTTTGATGCATAGCCAAAGTTCACGTGTCTGTAGCAAACAACTTATAAATAAGGGATTGGCATCAAAGTTGGGGGCGAGGGTCGCTGGTCCCTTGTGTCTGTGTCCCCTCCTTGGGAGAGAACCCCAGAGATAAGCTGTTTTGGTCGGGGCCAGTGGGGGGCGGTGGACAAGGTTGAAATCCCATTGGGATGTGCCCCACCCCCATATATGGCACTAACTGAGCTAGAATGTCCCCGGGGCAGGGCAGGACAGCCTGCCAAAGACACAGGTATCTTTGGCCTGAGAATCCTATGACTGAGTTAATCCCTCCATGATGTTCCACCCCAAATCCACGGCCTCCTGTCTCTTCTCAACAGACCAGTCCCAGGATCTTGCCTGGACCCCACAAGGTTGATGCGTCTGCTCCTCCTCTCCTGGCCTGGGCCCTCTTGGCCACCTCTCTTGAAGACAACAGTAGAGATTCTGGGGTGGAAGCATCCAGAAGGCCTCTTACCCCAACCTTCCCCACCAACGCTTCATTCCTCCTCCAGCTTTTCCCGCACCTCTGCCGGCAGGCCCTCGTAAAGGGTGTCCTCCACCAGGAGCCCCGCTTTCTTGAGCCCCGCACAGTTGCCAAGCTCTTCTGGCAGGCCCTCCAAGCGGTTGCCCTTGAGCTCCAGGCGGCTGAGGGCTCTGAGCGCCCCCACCTGGGGCGAGAGCTGGCTCAGGTGGTTGTAGCCCAGGAGCAACGTCCGCAGCTTGCGGCAGAAGAAGAGCTCGTCGGGCAGGGCCTCCAGGGCATTGTAGGACAGAGCCAGGTGCTGCAGGTTCTGGAGGAGGCCCAGCTCAGGTGGCAGGGAGCGGAGCCCATTGTGGGAGATGTCCAGCAGGCGGAGGCCAGAGCACATGCCCAGCTGGCTGGGCAGGGTCTCCAGCTTGTTGTGGCTGAGGTAGAGCTGCTCGAGTCCCCGGAGCTTACGCACGTGCTCGGGGACATAGGCGATCTGGTTGTGCCACAGCCTGAGCGTGACCAGCTTGCGACAGTGCTGGAAGCTGAGGATCTCCTCAATGGACCGCAAGTGGTTGTCTTTGAGGTCGAGTTCCTGCAGCGCGCCCAGGCTGAAGATGGCATGGGGGATGCGCTCCAGCCCGCAGGCCACCAGCTCGAGCTCCCGCAGCACCGCCAGCTTCTTGAGGCTGTTAAGGGCCAGCAGGCGGGCCCCATCATTGTGCAGACTGAGCCGCTGCAGATGCCCGGCCACGTCAGTCACGCTGGCTGGCACCTTGCTGGCATTGCTCCGCAGAGACAGCACCTTGAGCTGCTTCAGCTCCCGGAGGCTCTCGAGGGTCGCCGCCCGAGCCAGCTCCGGGGGGAAGAGCCCCTCAAGGTGCAGCTCCTCCAGGCCGCGCAGCCCGAACACCCACAGGGGCACCTCGCGGAGCTCCTCACACTTGACCCGGATGACCTTCAGGCGGTCCCGCAGAAAGATCTGCAGGGAGAAGGGCAGCCTGGCGGGCGAGTGGAGCAGGCTGAGCTCCTGCAGGTTCACCAGCTGTGAGAGGCCCGGGGGGAAAGTGATATCACAGATGGCCTCCAGCCGGAGCGCCTCCACCTCGCTGAGCTCGAAGACGGTGTCGGGCAGCCCCGGGAGCATGCAGAGGGCCAGCTCGAGCTGGCCCCGGGCGTTGCGCTGCAGCTTCTGCCGCAGCTTCTCAGGCGTCCACTCGTGGTTCAGGTTGAGCTGCTTCAGGCGGCTCTCACTGACTTCAGAGAGGAAGACAGCAAAGCGCTTGGAGTAGAGCGAGTCATACTGGTCGATGAGGTGTAGCATGAAAGCAAAGTCATTCTTGACGTCCGGTATGTCACCCATGCCGGTCTCCTCCCGCACCGAACGGAAGGAGTACTCCTTGAGGGGCCGATGGAAGAGCCAGTAGAGCGTGTAAAGACAGGTTAGCCCGTAGACGCACACAAAGGAGATGTAGCAGAAAGCCAGCTTGGAGAAGAGGTGGGCCTTGGTGTGATTGCAGCAGAAACTGGCATAGCCTGTGACCTCCGAGGTCTCTACCCTGCAGGCCACCAGGAAACTGATCTTCTCCACGTAGACCAGGTTGTAGACCAGGATGGCAAAGAACTTGCAGACTTTGAGCACCGTTTGCCGGATGTACATGGTATACAAGATGTCTCCCTCCTCCACGTGCACACGGAACTTCTTGACCTTCTCAAACAGGGCTTTGGCCTGTTCACCCTCCTTCTTATCCAATAGAGTGACGGCCGGTGGCTCAGTGACCACCTTCTCAGGCTCCACCAGCACCTTTTCCTTCTCACCCTCACTTGCTTTCCCTGGCCCTGCGGAGGCCTCTATGGTCGCTGTCGCCCGTCCCGCGGTGGCGCCCTTGTGGTTCTCCCCAGAGACCTCGGACAGGGCCCGCGTGGTCCACGGTGAGTCAAAACACTTGCCCAGAATGGAGATGAAGTGCTCGATCTTGGAGCTGGTGCCAGGGAACTTGAACCAGAAGCTGGTGCAGACCATGAAGATGAGCGTGTGAATGACGACCAGGTAGGGGAAGTATTTGGCATACCAGTGGAGGGCTGTCTCGTAGCAGAGCTGGTTAATGAAGCTGTACTGCTGTAGGTCCAGGTTGTTCTTGAGGCCGCTGACCTCCCGGAGGCCCCCCATCTCCTCGGAGACCCCCCGTGGCAGCAGTTGCTGGCATGGGGCCTCGGATAAATTCTCCCTGAGTTCGTGACTGGGCAGACAGATGATCTTGTCCTGGGTCACCTGGGAATGAGGGTCGGGGAAGAGGGTCAAGGAGCTGGGTCGGCCTGCATAGTGGGGGTGCCGGGGGGGGAGGGAAGAGGCGGGCTGAAGGTGGGAGGAGGCCCCAGTCCCTGACTGTCCTGAGCAGGCTGTGATTTTGGAAGAATCGCTAAACCTCTGAAAGCACCTCAGTCTTTGAAAAAAGGAATTAGCTTGAATGGGATCCTCCCGCTCTCCCCCCTCCCCTCCCCCGCAAAAGATACTCAAGTCCTAATCCTTAATACCTATGAATAGATAGTCTTTGCAGAGCAGATGTGATCAAGTTAAGGTGAGGTCATTGAGGTGGGCCCTAATTCAGTATGACTGTGTCCTTTGGACATAGACACACACACATACTGAGGGAAGATGAGCGAACGTCATCTATAAACCAAGGAATGCCTGAGGCCACCGGGGAGCCGGGAAGGAGAAAGGCATGGAACGAATGCTCCCTCACAGCCCGCGGAAGGAAACAACCCTGTCAACACTTTGAAGTTCACGCTTCCGGGCTCCAGAATTGCGGGACAGTTAACAGGAAGACTTCCGGAATCCCCGCCCCGGCCCCCACCAGGCTCCGCCCCCACCAGGCCCCGCCCCCGCGCCCTCGCCTCCAGGCCCCGCCCCCTACGCCCAGGCCGCGCTACGCCCAGGCCTCGCTCCAAACCTTGCGCCTTACCTGCAGCGTGCAGCCAAAGACCCCGATCATGAGCATAGCCACGGTGAGGTACTCCGCCAGCACGTCCCACCAGGGTTTGAGCACCTTGAAGGCGGGCTGCTGTTCCGTGAACTGCTTGAACTCGGCCAACGGAATCATCTTTGCTGCGGGGGATGGAGAGGCAGGGGTTGCAGAGACTCTCAAGACGGGGCGCCTGGTCGTGGGCCCCCAGCGAGCCAGACACGTGCCTCTGCTCCCAATCTGTGCTCTCGCCTGCCCAAATCTGGCACAGCGCACGAACTGTGTGCCCCCTTCCCCTCTCACCCAGACCTCCCCTCCTTCCTGAAGCCAAGCTACTACCGTTCTCCCCACTTCTGCTTCCCGGGATCCCTGCCCCTATCTGACGCTGCTGGCCCTTTTGGACGCGCAGTCCACAGGGCCGCCGTCCCCCAGCTAGCCCGTGTGGCCCTCTCCCAGAACCCAGCCACCGCCCACCCTTGATGCCGAGCCTGAAGCGCTCGCTCTGCAGCTCTGACTCCAGACACCTGGTGTCCGGGCGGCTGGCCCCGGCTCTCTCTGCCACTGGGCCAGAGAGCCGCTGAGGCAGGCTCGGGACTTCCGGGGTGTGGGCCCCCCACCCCCTTCAGGGGCGCTCCAGGCACCACCTCCAACCTCCAACCGGAAAAGCCGGCTGGAGCCTGGCTCTGGTTACAGGGCCCGAGGGGCAGGGAGTGGCAAAACCGAAGGCTGGTCAGTTAGGGGCGGGAGGACTTAGGACACCTGGGTTTCTAGAGGGGCTGGTGCCTAGAATCTGGGGCAGAAAACAGAAACCTGGGTAGGGGGCTGTCAGGATGGCGGAAGGGCAGAGGACTGGGAAATGGAAAGCGCAGGGAGCAGCCGGAGCGACACCTACGACCCGGCTGGGGCTGGGCTGCCCGGCTCCTGGGAGGCCAGCCCACTCTGTCTGTCCCTGGGTTTCATTTTAGACCAAGGTATCATTATTTCAGATACGGGCGGCCAGGAGCAAGTCCCATGGGGGCGTGGGCCACCAGCTGGGACATCACCCTCCCAGGCAGGCAGCTGGGGAGGCTCCCTCCTCCACTCCCTGAGGCTGGATGGAAGGAAAGGGAGGCAGCAAGGCCCCCACTGCTTCCAAGGGGGCTCCTAAGCTCGACTGCCCCTCCCAGCATCCGTGCTTCTCTACCCTGCCAGTTTTCCCACGTGGGGTTCTTGGAGGCTGAGCAAGGGAGGGAGGCAGCCTCCTCCCCCAGCCTCCCACCCATTGCCTAGGGGGAACCTGGCCCTGGCCCACACCTCAGCCAATTACTCAACACTTCCCTCCCTCCCTTTTTTTGGTCCCCAGGTGCAGGAGGCCTTGGGTTGACTCCTGGGTGGGGATGGGGTGGATGTGGGCAGGGATACAGGATGCGGGCTCTGCCCACCAGGCTGAGGGTGGGGCAGTCCACCACATCTTCCAATCCCATCAGAGGCCCTCACTTCGGGACGGCAGGGGCAGGGCCCCCTGACTCAGGCCCTGACTCACTCAGAATCAGGCGCAGGCAGGGGGTGCTCAGACAGAACCGAGGCTCACTCCCACAATGCCCCATCCTTCACTCTCAGTGTGACACTCTGTCCTAAAAGAAAAGCTGAGTGTATCGGTCCAGTCACCGGGGAAGCTTAGAGAAACATACACAGGGCAGCTCAACAGCACCCAGGGGCCCAATGTACACTGTAGCCATCCAAGGGGACACCTGGGGGCATTCTGGAGTGTGCGTTTGGGTGTACACACTGAGCTAAGGGGGAGACCCAGGACCAGTTCCAGCCAGCCGCTGTTCTCCCTGCCCTGGGGACCTGTCCCTCTGAGGGACCCCACTCTGCTGTTTAACCTAAGAAGAGTACTTCTGGGGGCTGTGACAGAAATAGACGGGCAGGGACCAACTTCCTGGCTGCATCCATCTCGCACTGCTGGGAGCTCTAGCACCCCCCGCACCAGGACTACAATCAAAGGCAAAAAGGCAGAGACACCCAGGGTCCCCAGTGGAAGGCCCCGTGGCTCCCACGGAACAAGGTATATACACAACACCATCCGAGGCAGACACGGGGGTTATCATTATCTGTCTCCATGACTCAAACTGGATGGTCTGAACCTGCCATTAAGCTTCCACAGACACAAGAGTGGCCCCCCTTTGTCTGAGCAGGGCTGGTGGGAGGGCCCCGGGGCAGAGGGCTTGAGCTAGGGGGAGTCCAGAGGAAAACAACCACAGGGCCACATGCAGCTTATGGCCGCTAGATGCTTCCAGGACCTCCTTTTATCCCAACTCCGGGGTGGGGGGGGGCTGCAACCCTCATTTTCCAGACTCACGGGGAGGGAAATAGCCAGCTCGAGGTTTCACAGCTACAAGTGGTATTTAAGGCGTAACCCCCAAGTCTCGTCTGGCTGGTAGCACCCCCTGTATTGTCGTGGGTGAGAATCTCTTGCTGAGATGCAACATCTTCCCCAAAAGAACCTCAGAGGGAAGCTCTGGCAGAGAACAGATGGGCGAGTGCTGCTCTGTAGGCCAGGTTGGGGGCCCCTGGTCCACCTAAAGACCAGGTACTGCCCCCTGCCCAGCCTGAGCTCCACCCATCCCTACCTCACCCCTGCTTCTCCTCTCTCAGGCCCTCCCCTGAGCTCCCAGCTGGCCTCCCAAAACAGGGAGTGGTGGGTGCTCCTGGTCCAGGCCTCTCCTCACCCACAGCCCATGCTAATGGGCAAGGAAGACACAGTGATAGCTGTCAGCTCTGAGACAGGCTTTGGAGCACACAGGTCCGATCTTTGACTCACACAAGAGAGAAACTAAGAAAAAAAGCACAAGAAACTGAGGTCAGGGGTGGGGGCGGGGGGTGGCCCCTTAGCAGCAGATCTTGGGCCGGGCCCCGGCGCAGGGACTTCCAACCTAGTACTTTTCTGAGCTGCCCTGCCAGGACTCGGGAGCGAAGGGGGTCTTGAGGTTTAATAGTCCCAGAGGGGGTAACTTGGTAAGGACCCCAAGGGGTATGGTTCTGGGGCATTGAGGGGTTCGCAGAGGTGAGTTGTTGCTGTTGTCCCAGCAGGCAAGGAAAGGGGAATGGGGTCAAGATCGCCCCCCCCCCCCGCCGGGGGTCTCCCCCATCCTGCTGATCTTCATTCCGTCCTTGGCCAGGCCTGCCCGCTCCCGGACAGGAGCCCTTGGGCTGGCCACGGCCCAGTCTCTCGCCGCCCCCACCCCCTCCCCAGCTCCTTGTGTGCCCCAGCGGGCCTCGGGCTCGGGCGGCAGTGCCAGCGTCACCTGGGGCGGTCCTCACGTGGGCCAGACCCCTGCCCCACCACCCCGTCCCCGGGGACAGAGACCCACCTACTCACCGCTCCGGCTGGGACGCTGGGCCCAACTCCTGGGTCCCTGGGCGCGGAGCGGCCGGGACTCCCGCAGAGTTCCCGGGCCAGCCTGGGTGAGTCAGGGCGGGCGGGCGGGACAGGAGCCCGGGAGCCGCCCCGCCCTCCCGCCCAGGGGACGTCCCGGCCCCGCCTCCCTTTGGGCCCTCCCAGGTCGCCCCCCACTCCCGGCGCCGAGGGATTGCGGGAGGAGTCTACCCCGGCTCTTCCCCGAGGTGGGTGAGGGGCGGGCCGGAGGAGCAGGGGTCTTAGGACTTTGGGCCAGGCTGCAGTCGGGGACACTGAGGGGGCCCGGAGGCACTGTGCTCCGAAAACCAGCCTCTGGGCCTCCTTCCAGGATCCAGGCTGTATAGACCCTGTCAGGAACAGGTGAAGAGCCTCCTCCTCCCCCACCCCCACCCCCAGGTGCGACCACCTGGCCTTCAGGCACAACCAAGGAACCAGTGAACAGAGTCCGGGGAAGGGAAGGGGGCTTCCCTTTTCCTGCTCTGAGCACCCAGCCAAGGGAAGCTGAGCAGAGTGGGGGCGCTTATCTGTGTGACCCTGCCCAGGCTTGAGACCTGCTCTGGACTTCAGGGGGAGGGATAGGAGTAAGCTGCTCTTAGGTCTGGGGTAGGGTGAAGCACAGGGGCCAGAGGGCTCTCTGGGATCCCGGACTGGAGTCCAGTCTGGGAGGTCAGCTTCTAGAAAGGATGACTGCCTCTCCACCCCCACTCATTCCTCCCCAGCCAAGGAGGCCTGAGCTGGGTCTTGGACTAGCAAAGCACCCAGGTCAGCCTGGAGGCGTCTGATGAACCTTGATGGGTTCTGTCTGCAAACCTCAAGGGAGAGGGGACCTGGACGAAATGGGAGAACAAGACCCCTCCCCTGTGGGAAAAAGAAGCCCATGAGTTCACTAGACTCGACCTCACTAGGCAGCCAGAGACCTGAGACTCCAAACCTTGAGGATGGGGTCCCCCCTCAGCTAAGGTTCCTGTGTGAAGCCTTGTGATGGGCATGACCCTCAGAGGCGCGACATCTCCGAAGTGTCTGTGGGCTCCACCACAGGCAGCCCCAAGACAGAGTTTCATTGTGAGGCCAAGATAAGCAAGGCCCCCTTCTCTCTTAGAGCTTCTGCCCGAGTGGGGGCAGCCAACACAGAGGTAAGCATGCAAACATGCCGGGGAACAAGATCTCCATCTATGACAAGTGCTGTGCTTGTAACTAAGCAGGGTGAGGTGGGTAATGAAGGCCAAGTCCACTTTGGACCATCTGAGATAGAGTCATTGCTCCCTCTCCTTCGCCCCCTTCCCGCCCCTGGAGAAGCTCCTTCAGATCCATGCCCTGGGGATGGGTTGGGGGGGCGGTTTACAGCTTTATGCTGGAATGAGCATCCTTTAAAAAAATAAAAAAGATTTTATCTTATTTGAGAGAAAGAGAGAGAGAGAGCGCACAAGAGTTCGGGGAGGGGCAGAGGGAGAGGGGGAAGCAGACTCCCCACCGAGCAGGGAGCCCGATGTGGGACTCAATCCCAGGACCCCAGGATCATGACCTGAGCTGAAGGCAGACCCCCAACCGACTGAGCCACCCAGGTGCCCCTGGAGTGAGCATCCTGATACACATCGCTTTGCACACTTATAATGAATCTCTGAGGTCACTGGGATGGAAGCCTCATGACCCCAGGCACATGACCCTCCTGCAGCCCGCTGTGTCCCCAACACTTCAGTGGTGCCTGGCACACCGTGGGCATTCAGTAAACGATGGGTGGGTGGATGATTGAGGTGTTGTCTTAGTTCACACTCCTCTAGCGCAGACCCTGAGACAAGGAATTGGATCCCAGTGGTCTACCTGGAAGGTGATCCCAGAAAGCACTGGAGTGGGGCAATGCGGAGGGGAGACTGGGAAAGGAAGGAGGCCAGTAAGCATTAACGAGGGTACGCGAATGAGGGTAAATGAACAGGTTCACGGGCAGCTAGGGCTCTATTCTGCTGGGGAGCTCTGGGAGATGCTGGAGGACACACCTCCACGTTGCCCCCACCCAAGGC
Organism: Zalophus californianus; assembly: GCF_009762305.2. Classification (NCBI taxonomy): domain Eukaryota; kingdom Metazoa; phylum Chordata; class Mammalia; order Carnivora; family Otariidae; genus Zalophus; species Zalophus californianus. The sequence continues at coordinate 5,882,121 of NC_045595.1, forward strand.
GTGAAGTCAGCGATGCTGACACCCTCCCCCACGTGGGGACTGTGGGTGCTCAGATGACCCGGAGTGGTCTAGACGCCGGAGTAGAATGGCTATGTCATGAGGCACACATACTCACTAGGCTTTCCAGTTGTTCTCCAAAAGGACTGCCTGCTTTACATTCCCATTGGTAGTGCATGAGTTTTTCCACATTGATAATAACCAGCTTTAAAAAAAAAAATCGTAGAAGCCTAAAACGCCAAACCCGGAGCTGCCGCGCCAGTCGTCGAGCAGCGCCCCGTTAGTTCTTGTTCCAGAGCTTCGTCCGACACGCCGGCTAGCGAGCCGCTTCTGCCGCCCTCTTTCTCCCTCAGCTCTTCTTCCTTCGCTCAGTTTGTTGGGAACGTGAAAGGAGAAGGCCCGGGGACGCCCCAAAACCCCTTCTGTTCCTGCCCATCGCAAGTGCCACTACTGCCATGGGCCTCACCATCTCCTCCCTTTTCTCCCGCCTCTTCGGCAAGAAGCAGATGCGCATTTTGATGGTTGGATTGGATGCTGCTGGCAAGACGACCATTCTGTATAAACTGAAGTTAGGGGAGATAGTCGCCACCATTCCTACCATTGGTTTTAATGTGGAAACAGTAGAATATAAGAACATTTGTTTCACAGTATGGGATGTTGGTGGACAAGATAAAATTAGGCCTCTCTGGAGGCATTACTTCCAAAACACCCAGGGTCTTATTTTTGTGGTAGATAGTAATGATCGTGAAAGAATTCAGGAAGGAGCTGAAAAGCTGCAGAAAATGCTTCAGGAAGATGAGTTGAGAGATGCCGTGTTGCTGCTTTTTGCGAACAAACAGGATTTGCCAAATGCTATGGCCATCAGTGAAATGACAGATAAATTAGGTCTTCAGTCTCTTCGTAACAGAACATGGTATGTTCAAGCCACTTGCGCTACACAAGGAACTGGTCTGTATGAGGGACTTGACTGGCTGTCAAACGAGCTTTCAAAACGTTAAATGAAACTGGATATCTAACCAAGGACACATTTGATAGAATTGGTCTAGGCTTGTTACAACAAAATTAGTTTGCATCTTGGTTATTAAACAGTATCCGGGACTGGTTTGGGCAGAATATTACAGCGTTTAAACTTATTTTGTTGCCAATTATTGTTGACCAAGTATAATATTGTTATTTAGCAATATGCTTGGTTTTAAAGAAATTCTCCTTAACTTGGGAAAAAAGTGTCCTCTTTTAATTGTAATTCCCTTAAGCCTAAATGCCTGGACATAGCTATTGTGACACCTTTAAATAAATCCGTTTTGAATGTTTTTTGAGCCCACAAGAAATAATGTTTTAAAGTTATCCCCTTGCTACTTTACTGATACCTTTATCATTCCTGGGACAGTCTGCTGATTTAAAAAATGTAGCATTCCATTTGTATTTATTTTTCTCCCTTGCCAAAAAGATCTTCTAATACTGCTTGTACCAGCCAGGGAAATGCTCCAAAACACTATTCAGATCTCTTGCACTGAGGAACTTATATTTCCCCCCCCTTATTGAATCCTGGCTTTCATCAGCCAAGCTTACCTTAGTGTGGTTTGGATTTGATAGCTAATTAGGTTCTGTGCTGGTTGCAAAGAGTTCATATTGAGATGATTTTTAATACCCAGCAGATTGTCTTCCTTTATATTGTATCTTTTTTATGTTGCATGTTGCTTTTTGGTATCAGCCTGACTCTTTGCCCAGTATATGATAGTTCTGCTGATGTTTTGTTTATCGGTGAACATATCTTCATTAAGAGTTTTTGGAAAACTCATCAAACTCAGTAAGTTTTCTTCATAACCCATTTGGAATTATTCCTAATAAAATGATAAAAAAAAAATCGTGGTAAAACACCATAACATAGAACCCACCATTGTGACCATTGTTAAGTGTACAGGTTAATGGCACTAAGTATGTTCACATTGTTCAGAAACCATCACCACCGTCCGTCTCCAGAGAACTTTTCATTTTGCAAAAACTGAGACTCTGTCCCCATTAAAAACAAACTCCTCATCCCCTCCCCCAGGTCCTGGCTCCCACCATCTACTCTGCCTCTGTGAATTTGGGATTCTTCTAGAGATCTCATATAATTGGAATCATACAGTATGTGTCCTTTTGTGACTGGCTTAGGTCACTGAGTACAATGTCCTCAAGGTCCATCCCTGTTGTAGCAGGTGTCAGGACGTCCTTCCTTTATAACGCTAAGAAATATTCCATTGTGTGGTTGGACCACACTCTGTTGATCCATTCATCCATGGATAGATAGTTGGCCATTGTGGATCATGTTGCCATGAACATGGGTGTGCACTTAACGCTTTCTTTCTTGCTAGCTTGCTTGCCTGCCTGCCTGTCTGCCTGCCTTCAATTCTTTTGGGTGGGATTGTTGGATCATATGATACTTCTTTAATTGTTTAATTTTTCGAGGAACCGCCATACTATTTTCCACAGCAGAAACCACCATACTGTTTTCCACATCCCATTTTGTGTTCCCACCAACAGTGCGCCTGGGTTCCAATTTCTTCACATCCTCACCAACACCTGTTATTTAATACCCAGCTTTTTAGGTTTTGTGAACGTGATGCAGTTATCTATTGCTGTGTAATTACCACCAATCCTAGCAGCTTCAAACCACTCGCATTTATTGTCTCCCACGATTTCGGAGGGTCAGGAATCTGAGAGTGGCTACGATGGGTGGTTCAACAGTCTCCCTCCCCCGCCAGCCCTGGCTACCACGGCTTTGCTTTTTGTCACTATAGATTAGCTTGCATTTTCTGGAATGTTATATAAATGGAATCAGGCAGTGCATGGTGTGTGTGTGTGTGTGTGTGTGTGTGTGTGTGTGTGTGTGTGTGTATGTGGCTTCTTTTATTCAGGAGAATGTTTTTGAGATGTGTCCCTGTTTTGAGTGTCTTGGTAGTTTGTTGCTTTTTATTGCTGAGGAATATTCCACCATAGGGTATACTTTGTTTTGTATAATCCCTGTTGCTGGAATGTTCTTAAAAGAGGGCAGTCCAGATCCCAATAAAATTCAGGATGGGTTCAGAGTAGCCTTGGAGGGACCTAGCACTAGAGAAGGTAGGAGGGGGGCATCTGGGTGGGTGGCTGTGACTCACTCAGAAGGGCACCGCTGATGAGTGGGCGTGTGGGCAGGTGGGGGGACTAGGCTGCTGTAGTGCCAGAAGGGGCTCACACAGGTGACACTCGGGAAGACTTGGGGGGAGGAGGTGAGGGCTAGAATGATCCAATCTGGAGGGCAGTGCCCTGAGGAACGGTGAGGGAACACCTCTCCCAGGCTGGAGGGGGGTTTTCATTCAAAGGATGGCTACAGAAGAGTTCTGACCTTGCTCTCTTTCTTCCATTCCCTGACCCTCAGTTGTGGGCACAACTCCTGAGGTGAGAAGACCCAAAGTCCTGCTTCCAGCCACACCCTAGTGAAGTCTATCCCCCCACCCCCTTCCCTCCAGGACAGGTTCAGCCAGGTGCCAAATGCCACCCCTTCTTGTCTGTGCATGGAAGTCCCCCGGTTCCAGACAAGGAATGAGCAGCCCATGTGTGGACATGCAGACATGTGATGGGGAAAGGGTTGGGGCAGAGGGCGCTGGTTCTTTGGGATGGGGTAGGGAATGGCTAAGTCTGAGAGAGGAGGTATCCGAGGCAGAAAGCACTGTGTGTGTGGGTGGGGGGGGGCGGCAGAGGGGGTAGGTTGCCTAGCAATAAGTGGAGGTGCAGGAGGGCACTTGGCATCAGTGGGCCAGTGCAGGGCAGCTGAGGATGGCCATCTCCTTCTTCACACTTCTGCCTCCTTCATGCCACTGTCCCTGGTCAAGGCCCTCACCTGAGACCCCCTGCAGGAGTCGGTAAAGTCACCAAAATGACACCTCCACTCCCGCCGGCTGTGCAGGGCAGCCTCGGACAGGATTGGCTCTGCTCCTTCATGCACCAGGTTTGACCCCTTCCACCCCATGCCCAATATTGTATCCGCATCCCCCCTCCCCCAAGCTGGGCTCTGCTGACTTGACCTTGCTTTTTCATGTGACACAGGAAGGTGTGGAAAGTGGGGGGTGCTCTGCCCTGCAAAAGGCTGGGTCACCTCTCACAGTCCTGTCTCCCCCTCCCCATCCTTCCTTTCTTCTTGTGTTCCCTAAATCCGAGTCTACCCCTACATGTCCAGGGCTGCATTCTCTCCGTAGTCCGCCCCCCCAAACAAGTAGGGGTTTCCTGGGGTCTGGGAAAAAGTCTTGGATATGAGAGGGGCGGAGGCTCCCGAGGATTCTGGGGAGCCCGGCCTCCGCGGTCGCGAAGGCGAGGACAGGGACCGGGGACCCTGAGGGCCGGACGGGTTGAATGGGCACGAGGCCCGATGGTCCCGCCCCCTGGTTGCCAGGGCCCAGCCTATCCGCGTCCAGGCGGGCCTCGGTCGCCAGGTGGCTGGGGTGGGGGCCGGGGCAGGTGTGCGTGTTGGGAAGGAAGGGGCTAGGCCCTGTCGGGACCCTCAAGGGATTCCCCCCGAAGTCCCTGCGGCTGGGAGTCTGGGGCCCTCTGGCTCAGCCGCGGAGAAGCTGCGCCTCCTTCCACCGCGCCTCTCCCCGCCGCCCCCGGCGCGCTCCCGCCCGCCGCCTCTCGGGTCTGGATCGAACGCGCGCGCCCCCGATCTCCCAGTCCGCGGCCGAGGGGCGGGCCCGGCTCCCCGAGCCACCGCCCGCAGCCCCCTCCCCTCGCCCGCCCGCCGCGCGCGGCAGCCCCGGCGCTGCCGCCCGGCCCCACCCCAGGCGACCCAGCGTGGAGAGGCGGGCGGCCGGAGCCCGAGGTGAGCGCGGCGCGAGCAGGTGGAGCGGGCAGCGCGGACCGGGGCCCGGCTGGGGGAGGGGGACGGGCTCCGGACGCGGCTCTTTGTCTCCCCGAGCCCCATCGCGGGCTGCCGGGGCCGCTCCTCCTCCCGGCAGGTGCCCGCATCCTCGGGGAGGGCGCTGGGGGTGGGGTGGGGTGGGGAGGGTGGGGTGGCGAGGGGACCCGGGCATGCGCTCCCGTCCCCCTCAGCTGGAGGCTGGGGCGGCCCCCCTGTCCCCGAGGCTGGTGGTCAGGGTCCCTGAAGAGGCGAGGGGTGGAGGCGTGGGTCTCGGGTCCTGAAAGGGAGCAGAGGCGGGTGGGCTGGGGCTGGCAGGGCCTTTTAGCTTTGGAGGAAGGCGGTGGGGGTGGGACTAGGGGACAACCCTGAGCAGCTGGGCGGGTGGGTGGGTGGGTAATTGGGTGGGAGGGAAGTGGGTCGAGGCCGAGGTTTGGGTGCCTATGGGTGGCAACGCTGGGGAAGGGGCAGCGAGGTGCCAGGACAGCGTTGCCGTGCAGGAGATGGGATGCTGATCCGTCTGTCTCCTCATCAGGTGCGGGATGGACAAGAGGGACAAGGGCAGGGCAGGGGCCGCCACGCGGACGACGGCTTCTCGCCCTCCCAGCCTTCCCACTCCCAGGGCCCCAGGGTCTCCTCGACCCCCTCCCCCAGTAACCAGCGCGGCCCTCCGCGTCCTGGGAGCAGCGGGAGCTGCTGGGCGAGGGCCCCTGGCCGAGCGAGCTGGGGGTATCCGGGCAGCCGCTCTCCCGGAGGCTGGACCCCGGGTGGGACCAACGCAGAGCGCTGGGACAGGCCTCCGGAGTCCAGGTACCCCACCCTCTTTCCCCCATTCAGACCCCATCTTCCTGTCCCCCTTCCCTTCTGAGCCTCCAACCTCCCCTTCTTTCCTGGGGGCACCGCCTTGACTTGGCCTTCTCCCCGCAGCCTCCAGGCCCCCAGCTGCTGGGAGAGGGGAGCGGGCCCCTGCTAAGACCCCAGGCCCAGGCTCTATCACTAGCCCGGGACGTGCCAGCGGGACCACCAGGTAAAATGCCTCCCCAGTCCCTTTGGCAAGGGTTAGTGTCACTATCTGGAAACTTAATTTTACACATGAACTGGGGAGTGGAAGCATTTGTGGGTCACTGGGCGCATGTTGAGTGAAAGCCATTATTGGTCCGCAGGGAGGGCATAAATGGGAAAATGGAGACTTGGGAGAAACAAGGAGCTCTATACTGAGGGTGGCCACTCCTGTCCCTAGGCCAGGCTCTCTTGCGCAGAAGGGGCTTCGGCCCCCAGCTGAGGAACCCGTGACCAGAGGAAAAGCCCCAGAAACCCCCAGAAGGAGCGCGCTGAGCGCCGGGGCACGGAGAGGTACGTGACCTGGGGAGGAGCGGGATTCCTGGGCAGTGAAGGGGACCAGCCCTGAAGTATCTCTGACCCTCCGGCCTTCTGCTTTGTCCCCAGACTCTTCTGGGCCCTCCCCAGGCGCCCCTTCCCCAGCCACCTCCCGTCGGTCCCGGGCTGCAGGCGCTGAAGTCGGTCTCCCTCGGGCAGCTCCGAGTGCCCGGCCGCGGCCTCCGACCGAGGCCCCCAGGAAATCAGTGAGCAGTGCTCCGCAGCACGGTACCGCAGAGCCGAGCCCCGCCGCCAGGAGGCGACCCACTGCTGGTGGAGGCCTCCAGAAGCCAGCCTCGCGCCCCTTGGGCTCCAGCGCCACTCCTCTGTCCTCCCCCGCCCGCCCCGGGGCCTCGCCGGGTGGAACACCTCGGGCTCTGGGGCCTCCCTCGCAGCCCAAGTCGAAAGGGCTGCAGGCTCTGCGCACCCCCCAGTCCACACCCCCAAGGAAGGGAGCAACTCCCGTGGTGGGTCTTTCTCCTCCTTTAGCCACGCCCTCTCAGCCGGGTTCGAAGGCACAGCTGGCACCGCCTCCGCACATCACAGGCACTTCTCTGCCTGACACGCTCCCTCCCTCTCCACCGACCACGCCCCCTTCCCAGTCCGCAACCGGCCCTTTGGCCACACCCCTTTCACTAGCCCCTCCTCCCTCTGCTCCACTCCCTCAGCAGACCCTTCCCTCTCCGCCGGCTACTCCCCCTTTGCAAGCCCCACCCACACACCTGGGTACCTCCTTTTTGGAGGCATCCGCTTCTCCCACAACCACTTTTCTGGCTTCATTCTCTCCATCATTGTCACCCCCTCCGCAGATTATGCCCCCAAGCCAGGCTTCTCCAGCTTTGACCCCTCTTCTGACTCCCCCCTCTCCCTTAGCCACACCTCCTTTGTTGGCTCCTGGACCACCAGCCACGGCCCCTCTGCCAGCCTCTTTTACTCAAGCGACATCTCTGCTGAACCCGCCCTCTCCCGAAGCCACACCCCCTCTGCAGGGCCTTTCCACTTTGACTACCACCCCTCCACTGGCCCGTGCTTCCCTATCTCCTCCCCCTCTTCAGGCCACGCCCTATACAGTGACCACGCCTCCCACGCAGGACACATCTCTGGCCACATACCCTCCGCAAGTCTCTCCCTGTCCTCTGACCACCCTCTCTCTGCAGGGTCCTCCCCTGTGCTCTCCATATCCCTTGGCCTCACCATCTCTGCAGGCTGCACCCTCTGTCCTGGCCATGCCCCCTCCACAGACCCCACCTCCTCTGGCCACACCCCCTCTACAGGCCCCTCCCTCTCCGACCCGGCTCCCTATACAGGCCCCACCTTCTCTGGCCTCACCGTCTCTGCAGGCCCCACCCTCTCCCGTAACCATGCCTCCACAACAAACTCCAATGTCTCTGGCCACACCCCCTCCGCGGGCCATTCCCTCTCAGAGCGTGCTCCCTGTTCAGGCCCCACCACCTCTGCAAGCCCCACTCTCTCCTCCGGTTTTACCCCCTCTGCATGACTCTTGCTCTCCCTTGGCCATGCCCCGTCCCCAGGCTCCACCTTCCCTGGCTTTGCCTCCTCTTCAGGCTCCTCCCTCTCCCCCTGCCTCACCCCCTCCGCAGGCCCCTCCCTCTCCCCTGGCCGCACCCCCTCCGCGGGCCCCTCCCTCTCCCCTGGCCGCACCCTCTCCGCGGGCCCCTCCCCCTCCCCTGGCCACATCCTCTCCGCAGGTTCCACCTTCCCTGGCCTTGCCTCTTCTGCAGACGTCTACGCTCCCTTTGCAGGCCCCTCCCTCTCCCTTGGCCACGCCTCCTCAGGCTCCACCTTCCCTGGCGTTGCCTCCTCTGCAGGCCTCCGCTCTCCCTTTGCGGGCCCCTCCCTCTCCCCTGGCCACGCCCCCTCAGGCTCCACCTTCCCTGGCCTTGCCCCCTCTGCAAGTCCCTCCCTCTCCCCCGGACTCACCCCCTCTGCAGGCCCCACGCCGCCCCCCGACCCCAGGTCCGGATGCCCCGATCCCGGGCCCCCGGCTGACCCTGGCGCTGGCCCCGGCTCCGCCGCCACCGCCCTCGCGCAGCCCGTCCAGTACGCTGAGCGGCCCGGATCTGGCGGGCCACAGCAGCAGCGCCACCAGCACGCCGGAAGAGCTGCGCGGCTACGACAGTGGGCCCGAGGGCGGCGCCGCGGCCTCCCCGCCCGGCGACGCGGAGCTCGCCGCCTGCCACCCGGCCTCCTGGAGCCGAGGTCCCGCCCCGCCGCTGGCGGTCCGCAGCACCCCAGGTGAGCGGCCCCTGGACCCCGCCGAGCTGTGGGAGGGGCGAGGTCGGGAGGTGGTAGGGGGGCGGGGTGGGAGGCGAGGCTTCCCCACTCGCTGACAGGGCAGCTGGGTCTGGGGCGGAACGGAGGGAAGGGGAGGGGCCTTGTGGCGGGAGCCGCGCTTCCCGCTCCTTAGGCCCGGCTTGGCGTCCCACCCCGCAGGAGCGTCCCTGCCTTGGCCTCCTACTGCCGGGTCGGGCTCCGCTGACGGCCTATGCACCATCTACGAGGCTGAGGGGCCCGAGTCGGCGAGCCCCGCCCCAGGCGCACTGGATCCGGGCCCCGGCCCCGGCGCGGGTAGTGGGAAGGTGGTAGCTGGAGCAGGGGCGGCGGCGGCCTCGCGTGGCGCGAAGCCGGCGCGCCTGGGCGAGCTGCCGCTGGGGGCGCTGCAGGCGAGCGTCGTGCAGCACCTGCTGAGCCGGACGCTGCTGCTCGCTGCGGCCGAGGGTGCTGCGGGCGGCGGCGGCGGCGGCCCAGGGGGCGCGGGAGCTGGTGGCGTCGCGGGGGGCGCCCGGACTGCGCTCAGCGACGCCGAACTGGGCCGCTGGGCTGAGCTGTTGTCTCCTCTGGACGAGTCGCGCGCCAGCATCACCTCGGTCACCAGCTTCTCCCCGGACGACGTGGCTTCCCCGCAGGGTGACTGGACGGTGGTGGAGGTGGAGACGTTCCACTGAGCCAGACCCTTAGCCCCGCGCACGACACCCCTTCCCTGCTTTAGGACCCGCCCCTCCGGTTATGCCTCTCTTAGACTGCCCGCCTGCCCTCCTCCGGGAGTCTGGCTCCCGGTGGATTGGACATAGCCCCCGGAGGCCTAGATTTGGGGCCAGGCTCGCGTCCCACCCACGCCTCTGGCCAAGGTCTTTCCCCTCGAGTTCTGCCCCCTTGGCCTGGACGCACTCCCGCTCCCCTCGAGCCCCGCCCCCTCCCTGGCCTAGGCCCCACCCCATGTCCTGAGTGTTGTCTACCATGTGTCGCCCGAGTTTGCAATAAAGCCGGGGACACTGCAGCTTGTGCGCCTTCGCGGTCGCCGAGGGGGTCCACCGCGGGGCGGCGAGAGGGGTTGGGCCTGCGGGTGCTGGAGGCTGTGCACGAGAGGGTGGTAGCTCTGGCTGAAGGCCTCGCACACAACGCAGGGGTGCCTTCTCTCTACTAAGGATAATGGGCGCGTGAGGCGGGGTTGGGGTGGGACCTGGGGCTGCTGGGTCCCCGCGGTCCAGCGCGGCGCCCCCACGCATGTGCGTGAACCTGGGCTTTTTCCTGTGTGATTTATGGTGGAAATGCTAGGCGGAGGAGCGGCCCAGTGATATTGCACGATCGAGTGGGTGAGCTGATGCGTGCCTGGCGTGGCTGAACGATCGAAACTCCTCCTACACTCCCCTAAGGGAGGGGGAAAGACATGTGGAAAGGGCTCTTTCAGGTCCGGGGCGAGGGCAGGGCGTCCCTTGCTGAGGCCCCCTTCTCACAGTGCACGCCCCCCTTTCCTGGCACCTGGGAGTGCCAAAGGGAGGGAAGGGTCGCCTAGGCCTGAGGGCGATCTTGGCTCTCTCCTGCGTCCTCCCAACCGAACCCAACCCAACCCAGGGCGCACTGCGCTCACTGAGGAGGCTCCAATGCAGAAGGTGGGTCTGCAGCTGGGCCCAGGGCTCCTCAAGAAGACCTGGTGTAGTGTACAGGCCCCTCCTGGGTCAGGCCCCGCCTCAGGATTCCTTGTCCGGGGGAGCTGACTGTGCCGAGAGGGTTCTGCGGGGAAGGAGCAGCCTCTGCCCAAGGTTGTGCCTCCCAACCCATGGGCCTCACCTTTCTGTCCATCTCAGGATGCCCTCCTCTAGCCCCTCGAGCCAGGCATCCTTGCCTGTGCCCACAGCAAGGGTCCTCAACAAAGCCAATCTGTCTTCAGGAGAATTCCATGTCCTTCCTCTCTCAGCTGTCACCCTGACCCTGGGCCCCTCTAGCCACACCCAGGCCCTTCTTCCCAAGTATCACTGCCAAAAATGCAGACCCTGGGTCTTTTCTCCCTTAGGGTCTCCTCCTTTATAGCAAGGATGAAAGAGGCCTTGTGGGGACTACAAACAGGGCAGGTAGAAGGACAGAGCAGGACCGTGTTGGACCCTCAGCCCAGTCTCGCCCCTAGACCCAGTCTCTGTAGTCCACCCTGTAGCCACACTCCTGTCAGACACCGATCACCAAGTCCTGCCTGTCCTCACCCCTGATGTCAGCCTGGAGTCCTAGGAGAACATCAACCTTCTCCCAGTGGGACAGTGCACCTCCAGCGGGCCTGCCGGGGGACCCTGAGGATCCTCAGACCGCGGCCCTACCCTCTGCGCCTGGGGGCCAGTGTATATGGGGTGGGGTGGGGTGGGGTGGACAAGCATGCTCCCTCACTCAAGCTCTGAGTTCAGTGGCAAATCACAGAGATTCCCTTTCTAGCTGGGCCCTGCAAGGACCCAGGTGTCCTTGTTTCCAGATGCTGGGGGTTAATCCTGACATGCTGGGCAGCCAGGGAGGGCATCAAGACCAGCTGCTAAGATGGAGCAGGGCAGAACCTCGGACATTTCCCCTGGGGCCCTGCCCTATCCTGGGGAGCCAGCTGGGGTAGAATTACCCTGTGGGAGCAGGACAGACAGCAACTGTTGGGGGGTCTCAATGTTAAATCTGTACGATGGGAATGGTGTGCACACACACACCATTGTTGGGTGATGGGTCAATGCGTGGGACTTGGCTATCCTGGTGCATAACCAGTGTCACGCCTTGCTGCCTGGCAGGTATCAGGCCACCGTGGGTGGGGGCACTTTGGGTGCAGAGGGTAGGGCCTGGTTGGCATCTGCCTGGACCCAACTAAGATTCTCCCCCTGGGAAGACTTCCTTTGCCATCCCTGGCTCTGCTGCTCCCCAACCTTCCGGCCCCCAAGGGCTCTGCCTCCTCTGGGCCTCCTTCCCTCAGGGGAGCCCCTACTCCCTGTCCCTACTGCCCAGCTGTTTGGGTTCTGCCCTGGTCTCCTGACTGACCCCCAACACTGGTCCATCTGATGGTGCCCCCTCCCCCACCGAAGCCCTCCATGGCTCCCCAGTACCCTCAGTTCAAAGCACAAATTCTGGCTCCTGAGAAGCGGATTCTCAGTCTGGCCAGGCCCACTCTCTCCTGTTCCTTCTTCAGTGGCATCATGCGCCTCCTGCTGACCCTGCCAAGTCTTGCTTTCTGCTTTTGCCTTTGGAGATGACTCCACCTCCCACCCCCACCTTCCAGGAAGCCTTCCTTGATTCTTTTGGGCAGTTAACCGACTAGTCTGCAGGCTCAGCCCCCAGCCCCACCCCGTGGTCTGTCTCCACTACACTGGGGACTCCTCAGAGCCTGGCGCAGGGCAGACCGCCCTGAAGGGCTTCAGGAAGCGTGGGCTGAATGAAAACAGCAATCAGATCCCGGATCTTCCTGAAGCCCTGGGCCCCCACCTTCCTCCATGTCTCTCAGGGGAGACACAAGCTAAATCACCCAGGTGGAAAATCATGCCCCCCACGCAATACCCCCCCACTCTCACCATCTCCAGAGCTACCCTTTCGAAAACTGGCACGCCGTAAGGGTCCGTGTGTCAGCCTGCCATCTGAAGTCCTTTGCAACTTGTCCCCCCATTCTATTCCCCCCAACCTCCAACCTTCTGTTCACACTGAACCAGCGCGTGCCCTTTTCTCCCCCATGCTGCCCCCCAACCTGGGCAGTCTCTCTGGCATCCCTGCTGGCCTGCTGGGCCCCCTACCCCTGATTCCCTTAGACTGTGGGAGGCTCCCCTTCTCACTGCTTTTCAGGACAAGGAGCTGGGGACTCTTAGCTGCTTGCAGTGCCCCTCCCCCCAGGCGTGTTGTACCCTTGTCTGTGACTGTGTAAATACACTTTATTTTCCATCTTTCCCGCCTGGGCGACATGTGGAGTGTGAACAGGCAGTGTGCAAAATGGTGGTGGGCAGTGTGGGGGGCACATGGGAGAGCCCCTCGGATGCCCACCCTGGTCCCCAGGCTTTGTTAACACTGAGGAGTGGGCGACCGGGAAGGGGTAACTGAGCATGGATCCCCATCCCAGGAAGTGCCAGGGAGATTGCTTTTGACGCTGCTCCAGGCTCCAGGAGCACCTGACAGGGTCAGGCCCAAGGGTCACAAGGCCCTGGGGGCAAGGGGCTGGGGGCATTGTTGGACTTTGGCACCGTTCTCAGCTCTGACTCTGCAGAGACCACGGGACCACCGTGAGCAGCCGAGGGGAGGTAACCCCACTGGGAAGGCTCCTCCCCTGGGGCCTGGCCTTGGCCAGAGGTTGGGGCTGAGGACACAGGGAAGGAAGGGATGCGGAGGCTGGGGACCCCTTGGAGAGCAGGCTAGCTTGGGTGGGGGAGTCCCTCCATCATTGGCCAAGACAAGGTGATGGGAGTGTCTCAAAAGGAAGATGTGGGGTGCTGGGGAGAGGGGGGGTCTCTTCACTTCCTTGCAGCTGCTCTGGCCCCCAAGAAGCAGGGGCAGACACTGCCCGCGGCCTGGGCTGGTTCCCGCTGTCCACTCACACCCCAGGTGGCCCTGCATACAGTAGGGGGGACTTTGGTTTCTGCTGCAGGGGCCATGATGCCTGCACCAGGCAGGAAAGCCCAGCCTGGCCATCTGTGCCCAGCCGCCAACGGTCCCCAGGGGCATCATGGGGCGGTAACTTCCAGCCCAGAGCTGCCCCTTCTTCCTTAGGCCTCCTTTAGCTCCTGGGCCCTTCCCAGCAAGGCCACCCTTGTCCCAGAAGGGGGACTGCTGGGAGGAGGGAGCTTCCTGCTCATCCAGTCCTGGGACCTCTGGGTCATCCCCTGCCCTGGCTGTTAAGAGGGGCAGACCCTCCAGGGAACCGGGCCCGGAGGGGTACAGACCAAGATGGGTAAACACTGCTGGGGAGAGCGGGCCTGCCGGGGGACCCTGAGGATCCTCAGACCGCGGCCCTACCCTCTGCGCCCCGCCGCTCTGGGCCTGGCCCTTCGGTGGGCGGGACCGCGGAGCGCGTGGAGTTTATCACGTGCGGCCACCTGCGGAGGAGCGGGCGCTGGCCCCCTGGCTCCCGCACGCAGGGCACGGCCTCAGTTGTCCAGGCCCTGGCTATAGGGCGCGGTCAGCTCGTCGGCGTCGCTGTCTGAGCTGCCCTCGCTGTCCTTGGCCGGCCGCTCCAGACGGCGGAAGAAGCGCGCGTCGCGCGGGGACAGTGGGTAGAGCGCGTCCTGCAGCGCCGCGCCCACGCCCACGCCGAGCAGCTCCTCGTCCGACGACGGCAGCGAGTCCTCATCCAGGTGCCGCGCCAGGCCCAACCCGTCGAAGGCCAGCGGGTCCTCGAAGGGCGGTGGGCCTTTCAGCAGCCGCACCTGGGGCAGGGAACCGGCGCGCTGAAGGCGGGCATGGCCACACCGGCGGACAGAACCGGGCCACCGGGCCGCTCCTCCCGCCCCCACTACCCGCCCCCCCCCCCCGCTGCTCTCCCCGGCGCCGCCGCCCGCGCCTCACCCGCGGGGGGACACGCAGGGCTTCCGCCCCTCCCGCGCCAGCCTGCGCTCACCTCGGCCTTCAGCTCCTCGATCTGGTCCTTGAGCTCGCGGATGTACTGAGACGAGTCCGAGTGGTTCAGTTGGCCCTGGATGCGGCCCTCCTCCCTCTGCGGGGCGGGCCAGGTCACGGGGGGTCAGGGCAGGGCCCGCCCCGGGGCCCGGCTCCCGCCCCGGCCCCCGCAGCTCACCTGGATCTCCAGCTCGGCGATGCGCTGCCGCATCTCGGCCACTGCCGCCATGCTGTCCGCCTCCCGCAGGCGCACGGCCATCACCTCCTCCTTGCTCTGGGGGCAGAGGGGGCGAGGGCGGGTCAAGGGGCGCGGCGGGGCGGGGGCCGGGTCGAGGGCGGGGAGGGCGGGCGGCGGCGCACCTTGCACTCGGCCTCGGCCTGCTTGCGGCGGCTTTCGCTGAGCTGCGTCTGCAGCCCCTTGTTCTGCGCCGCCAGGTACTGCAGCTTCTCCTGCAGCGCCGCGCGTTCCGCCTCCACGCGGTTCAGCAGGTTGCGGTGGATGTGGTCCTGGGGGCGGGCGGGGCGGCGGGGGTCACGGCCTAGCCACCGCGCGGGCCGCCGGCACCGACCCCTCTCCTCCCCCCCCCCTCCGCCCCGGGACGCGGGCGCTCAGGCCCACCTGCGTCTCGAGTTCCACCACGCGCTGCCGCAGCTCGCGACCCTCGGCCAGAGCCTGGGCCTCGCGCAGACGCACGCTCATCAGCTCGTCCTGCAGCTCGCCCAGAACCAGCTTCCGCGGGGACTCCTTCCAGCGGCCGCCGCGGGACAGGTGGGCCTGGGGGGAGAGGTGCGCGGTCCGTCTTCGGCCCCGGGGGTCGCACGGGCCACTTCGCGTGTGCGTCGGGCTAGGGCCCTCACCTGCCAGGTGTCCGAGAGCTCCTGCAGCTGCAGCTTCAGCTCCCGCGCCGAGGCCACGGCCTCGCCCTCCCGCACCTTGAGTGCCTTCAGCTCCTCCTGCAGCCGCGCCACGTTGTTCTCGTCGGGCAGCGAGCTGTTCCTCTGCCGGGCGAAAGGCGGTCAGAGCCCAGGGGAGCAGCGTGGCCAGGAGGCCCTGACCGTGGCACCAAGACCCCTCCACCACGTCTCCTCTGAGTTCTACCTCCGGCAGCCCCTTGGGGACAGGGTGCGCCCCGGACCCCAGGATACACTGGACGGGCGGCCCAGGCCTATGCGGAGCAGACCCCACCCATGTGGCCCCGGGGATAGATCCTCAGAAATTCTGCCTGCAAAAGGGGTGTCAAGAACAGCACCTGCTTTCACTGGACTGTCTCAGGGTGACCCCCAAACGCCAGCGTTCCCCACACGTTACTGCTAATAACACCAGGCAGGTTGGGCAAGGGCAGGGGCCTCCCCACCTGGGAATCTGAGTTCCGCCCCCTGGGGCCCATGATCACACTTGGGACCTGCCTCAGCAGCAGCCGAGAAGACTATGGGTTGCAGCAACCTGTCCCTGCTCCTTGCCCCTCCCCCCCACCCCAGACCAGGCGCAGCCCCTTTCCCTGGAATGGACTGAGGGCCAGTATAGGCCCCGGCCCAGCATTCCGACGGCTCAGTGATGAGGGACTTGTGCTCCAGCCTCTTGGATCAAAATTCAGCTTGCTGCTGGAGGTCCTCACTGACCCTTGTTTGAGCCTGGGAGTTGGGGGGTAGTGGCGGTGGTGG
Organism: Zalophus californianus; assembly: GCF_009762305.2. Taxonomy (NCBI): domain Eukaryota; kingdom Metazoa; phylum Chordata; class Mammalia; order Carnivora; family Otariidae; genus Zalophus; species Zalophus californianus. The sequence continues at coordinate 5,897,875 of NC_045595.1, forward strand.
CAGGATCTCCTGGTGCAGATTTCCCTTTGATGTGGAGGGAGGTGGGAGGAAAGCCCAGTTCTGGGCCGGCTGATGGGGACTGAGAAGCCCATGGATGGGGCAGTCACCCCACCTGGTAGGGCACCCCACATAGTGCAGGCTTGAGGGAGGCGGGGCATGGCTCCTGCCTTGTGTGAGTGAGTCCTGCTGCCCTCTGCTGGCCAGGGCACCTCTCTTCCAGTGGCTTTGTGGGAGCTGAGTCAATATGGAGTGAGGGTGACAGCAGTTGAGGAGGGCCCAGGAGGTTTGGGGCCCCCCTTCAGGGTAGCAGGTGGGAGAGGGTGGTCCCAGTGCACCCCCTGGGTGGTATCTCCCTCGGGGCGGGGAAGGGGAGAGCAACCCTGATGGGCCTTGGCCTTCCCTCCCACTTCCATCCTGGAGCCTGGGGACGGAGACACACACAGGTGGGACTGTCTGCCCAGGAAGCCCATGAAAGCCACCACACTGCTGGCCCTGTGCCTGGGGCACAAGGGCAGCTGTGCCCCTTGAGGATTCATTCTGCTTTGTGCGTGCCCCGACACGTGCGTATGCCTCTGGGGCTCGGGAGGGTCTGTGGTGAGGGGCCCAACTTCCTGTAGGCCCAGAACCTTGGGTGGTGACCATGGGGGAGGAAGTGGGGCACCAGTGGGTCAGGGAGGTTCCCTAGGTTCTGGGGGGACCCGCAGGGCAGGGGGGGCGTCTGATGTGCCCCGCAGGTCTGCCTGGTCACCCCTTCTTGACTAGGGCCTGGTCATGTACCTCCCAAAGTGCACCCAGTACCTCCACTCCCCCTTCCCCACCGTTCCCCGAATGCCCACCCACTTGGCCACCCAGTCTCACCTTCTCCATGTCTAGAACCTTGTCCTGCATCTCCCGCAGAGCCCCCAGCGTCTCGGTTTCCCGTAGCCTCGACTGTTCCAGCTCAGTCTCCAGGTGGGCCACGAAGTCCTCGCTGAGGCGCGGGTTGTCCTGGGGGCCGGGCAGAGGGCTGTGTCAGGCCCCAGGCGGCAGCTGGAGGGTATGCAGCCTTCCTGCCAACTGGCTGTGGGCCCAGGCCTTGGCCCCCTCTCCTCAAAACCCCTGGGCTGGCAGAGGGGCTCAGGCTGCCTGCCGGTAGAGGCGGGGTGGGGGGTGAGGAGAAACCCCGAATCCCCTTCCTGTGTGCCTTCTGACCTCATGGGGAGAGAGCTGAGCCCCATCATGGGGGTTCTGATGCTCTGTGCCCAGGGGTGTCGCCATCCTGGCTTAGCCTCTTTCCTGGGAAAGCCACAATGAGGGGACCTTCTGAAGGGGTCCTTCCATGGCCTCAGGCTGCCCCCCTGAGGGATGCCAGGGGCTGGTTCCCAGGATTGGGCCCCCTTCCTGCTGTGTGGTCAGCACCTAACCACACAGTGGGGGTGGGAGCAGGGTGGGGCTCAGGGCTATGGTGCTCCTGCCCCTCTTTCCCCACCTCCTTCCTCTCATTACACCCCCATTTCAAAACAGCTCGACAGTGAAGACCTGGCTGGTAGGTGAGGGATGCCCCTAAAGGCGGAGCTCGGGGGTGCCAAGGGAATGTCTCCCTGGCCTCAAAGGGGGCATCGTGCCAAGGTTGGGAGGAGCCCAGCCTTGGTTTCCCCATCGGCCACGCTGCCACTGGCAGGTCATCAAATAAGGAAGGTGGCTTGGGTACAGCTGAAGGAAAATCCCAAAAGCCACGTGCTGGAGAAGTGGACTCTTCATAGTGCTCTGGCCTGAGGGCCCTCCCACCATGATTCCGAGTTCCTCACTCCACAGTACGACTTGGGCCGCCCCCTCACCCCCCACTCTGCCAGCTCAGAGTGGTGGGCACAGACCAGACCCTCTTCTGGGGGCAAAGTGCTGGGCTCTGGAGCAGGGAACCCCCTCCTCTCTCGTGCTAGTCCCCCCCCTGCATGGCTGGCCCCTGGGGAAGCCTGACAGCCCTTCCGACCTTGGGGACACACCAGGGCTCCCCTAAGGAGTCACAGCCACATGAGCTGAGGGAGGGGGCCCTGCAGGTAGAGCCTGGGTCCCAGGGGCCCTTGTGCTGACGCTGTCTTGTTCTCAGTGTGGCTGGCCAGACATCTCGCTGGCTGGGGGAAATGGAGACCCCAGGTCTGGGTTTCTCCTCCCCTACCTCCCCCTCCACCCCGCCGCCCCGCCAGGATGTACGGGGGCGGGGGGGGGGGAGAAGCAGACCCAGAAGGCGGGAGCCATGGTGTGGCACGCAGCCCCGCCCACCTGGCCTGGTACCTGCTGCTCCTGAAGCTGCCGGATGGTGCTCTGGGCCTTCTGCAGGTCCTCGGCCGCTGAGCTGCACTGCTGCCGCACGACAGCCAACTCCCGCTTAATGACATAGTTCTCCTCGGCCTCCTGCGCCCGCGTCACCTGCCCCTGAGCACAGCGAGGATGGGACGCATGACCCTCTGCTCACACTCCAGGCCCTGCCTCGGGCCCACCGCCGGGGGAGGCCCCGAGAGGGCGGCCATGGGGTGGGAGAGGGGCAAGGCCTCCCGCACTCAGAGCCTGGGATGGGGCGCCCCACCGGGTCTGGGCCTGTGGGTGGGGGCAGGCAGGAACAAGACACGGGGAGGAGCCTGAAGGCACAGACCCACCCCAGGCCCAGGCTTTGTGGGGCTTAAATGGAGAACAGGGGCCCCAAGCTGGGGCCGAGGCCAGCTCCTTCCCCTGCCGGCTCCTGGCTCTCAGCCTCTGCCCCACGTGAGGAGAACCCATCCTTATTCGGGACTGAGGCACAGCAGCCACGGGGCTCCACTGGCGAGGGTGGGGGTCTGGAGGCAGCGGAGGCCCCGGGGACTCAGGACTGGCCCTCAGGGCAGGGTTGGCAGGTGGAGTACAGCTCTTCTGGAGCCTTCTCCAGTCCTGAATCCTGGGGCCTCCATCTACCTGGGGCTAAGACCCCTCCCCCCCACCTCATTCCCTCAAGCCACCCAATTCGGGTCCCCCCATTCCAGGCTCGGAGCCACCAGGTGGCAGGCAGAAGCTTCCAGATAAAGCCATTCGAGATGAGGCAGCAGCAGAAGCAGGTGAGGGAAGATGGCAGGCCTTGCAGGTAGGAGCGGAGAGGAGCGTGAGGGGCCAGAAGGGGTGGTGCGTGTGTGTGTGTGGGGGTGGGGGTGGGGGGTAGGGAGGCTCAGCGCAGTGCACACACCAGGGCCTGTGGCTGATATAGACTCAGGATCCCCACCTGTGTCCCTGGAGGGAGGAAGCTTTCTGTCCACATGCGTGTACAGACATGCACAGACTCACACTTACCCCCACACACCATGCCTTCACACACACACCCCTCTTCCCCCCCCCTAGGGAAACCTCTGTCTCCCCTGAGAAGCAGTCCCCAGCCACCCCCATGCATGGTGCCAGGCCTGCCCCCTTCTGCCCCCCGGGTTGGCAGCGGCCAAGGAAGAGGCGGTTCCTGGCTGTCGTGTGCAGGGACCAGGACGGACATGGGAGAGGGGCATGAAAAGCTACAGTACCTGGATTAACCTATCAGCCAGAGCAGCGCTCTCCTACCCGGCGGAGGGGGTTCCGAGCGACAGGGGGAGGAGGCAGAGCGGAAGGCGCAGGGACAGGAGAGGGGGAGAGACAGACAAGAACCACTTGTCACTAACGCAGTGGACTATCTCTAGAAGCAGGGGAGAGAGGAGTGAGACCAGAGAACCAAAGAACCAGCAGGAGAGGACCCGGAGGAAGAGCAAAGCCAAGGCTAGCTCCGTCCTGGAGAGGGATCTGTGTGTGGTGGGCAGGTGGGGGTGCCCACAGCTGCTGCCTCCAGGGCCTGGCAAGCTCCGCACGGGAGGAGGCGCATCCCCGGAGGCTGAGGGATGGGGCGGCAGCGGCGGGCCACGGGGAAGTGTTTTAACTTGGACTTGGAGTAAGAATCGAGGCTTTGGCGCCAGGGCAGTACACTCCGGTGGATGACTACTCCCTGTGGGCAGTGGGGGGCCAAGTGAGAGTCGGAGAGGGGCCCCCTCCCCGCCTTTACTCCCATCTTTAAAAACAGGTTGGGGGCCAGGGTCAAGGTTGTGGCACCCCACCACAGCACCGGGGGTAAGGCCGCCCCTCCTCTACTCTACCTCCTTTCTTTCGAGGGTGAGGCCTCCAAATTACAGGGTTGGGAGCCTGTGGCCTAATTTAGGGCACCTCAGTCAAGGCAGCAGTCTGCCTCCTTCCCCCCATGCAGGCAGCCCAGGAGGGACCCGTGTTTGCAGTTAACTGGGTTATAATTTCACACCCAATCCCAAGCAAAGCTGCCCTATGCCCCCTGGTTCTATGGCAGCCCAAATCTCAGTGGGGCTTGTTGGGGGTGGGGTGGGCATGGGATGTGCACCATGCTTCTCAGGGGCCGCTGGTTCAAGGTGGGGCCCAGGCCCGGGCAGGGGGCTGGCTGGCCCTCTAGCTGCTGGGTCCTGCTTGGGCCCTGGAGGAGTTGGTGCCACAGGCTGGTGGCCATGCTCCTCACCTTCTCCAGGGTCTCGATCCGTTGTTTCAGGAGCCGGTTCTCCGTCCGAAGCCTCTATGTGGGGAGAGGGGGGGAGTGTGTCAGAACCCCACTCCCACTCCCATACGTAAAGGGCCAGGCTGCCTCCAGGCAAGATATAGAGCCATCATCAGATGCTCTGGATCAGTGATCCCAGGAAACAGGGCCAATTCCCATATAGCATGGCCCATTTGATTTTTTTTTTTTTAAACAAACCTTGGTTCATAAAGTGATTGCTTTCATGGGTATGCACTGTGTGTCAGGGGTCAGTGGTCAGCACCCTCGCCTTCCTGGGGAGTCTCCTGGGGAGATGTGTGGTACCTCCCACAAGGGCAGGCCTTCCTCTGGGCTTCTCCATTCCCTCCCCTCACTGCTTCACTTCCAGCACCAGAATGAACTGTTCTCAGAGTTAGGGTCCAGGGGAGGGGGTCTTGCTGAACACACAGCCCTCCTTCAGCTGGACGGCTATGTTTCTATGACCCACCAAAAGTCAGCTGTGCTCAGAACCCGGCTGGGGTTCTGGAAGCAGCTTGCTTTGCTTTTCACCTTCTCCCCTACACTGATGGATTTGGTTTTAAGCAAAGTGAGGTTTATATACGCCTTGCATCTTAGTCTCTACCTATGTACGCTTGAAGGAGCAGGTACAGATAGTTGGATCCTAAGTGTGTGCTGAATGAACACCAACCAGATCCAGCATCTTCCTGAAGCCCTGAGACCCCACATTCATCCATTATTGAGGGCCCTGCCTCCCTGTGGATCACAAAAAACATTTTCTGGTTTTTCTCCGGGAAGAAGGTGATGGAAACACCCAGAACACTCCTGGGAAGCATCTGCAGTCAGAGAGAATCACAGACGTGATTGACAGTCATTCAGTGATGTCATGTGTGGGGAAACTGAATCAGGGGGGGCACTGTCTTGTCTGAGCCCCCCAGCTTGCCTGGATTAGAGCTGTTTCAGGCACAAGTCTCTGCCCCACATCTGGAATGTGGAGTCCAGATCCTCACCCCTGACCTTTGGATCGCTCTGCCCCATCTCTGGCCTCGGCCCACCACTGCATAAGTGCAGAGATCCCTGAGGAGTTTGATGTGCCCAAGCAACAACTCTCCTCTCTTCTGCTTACTCCAAAGGGAAAATGAGACAAGGAGTGAGCAAGAACTCTGGGGTCTAGGTAGGCATCAGGCGTGTTTTTTTTTTTTTTTTTCTTCTGTATTTTTGATGCTTTGACATCCAGCTACCTGGCCAGTCTTGGGAGAGACTGCCCTGCCCGGACTAGCTCATTCCTAGAGACAGCAAACCACCTGCAGGCTAGTGCGCCTTTCAGATGCAAACCAGCCAACCCAGAGCCCCCACCCACCCACCTTGCCTGTCTCACTCACACACCAAGCCCAATGTTCTCCCTGCCCTAAATTGCCCCAGGACAACGAGGGACCCCACTGTAGCCTGCAGCTTCCTGAAATTATTCAAAGGAACCAACCCTCAACTCCAACTTGACTACCCTGCCTTGCCCGTTCCTTCCTGTGGAGACCACAGTAAAGGCTCTGGCCCATGCTTTGCCCCTCTCGCCCTCTGCCTCCGGTGCTTCCCCATGTGGCCAAGCACGGTGGGGCGTGCCCCCTCCTTTCGGGAACTGTGAGTAATGAACTCTTCTTTCAAAGGCAGTCTGTGTGTTGTCTCCGTGTCTGTCACCGTACCACACCTGATTAAAGCGAATTCCAGGTACATTTTGAAACAGGCTAAAAGGGAAAGAGCAAAGGGCAGAGCCAGGGGTGAAGACGTCTGCCTGGATCCTTTAGGGCCTATGGGCTCTCAGGCTCCTCTGAGGGGAAGTTTCCAGGTGGGGCATATAGTCTCAGTGTCAGCTGTGTCCCTGCCTACTGCTGGGCCCTCATGGTCACCAATGGGGGCAGGCCCATGACTGTGCATGAGCAAGACAGGTACCCACGTGTGGACTGGTGCATTAGTCAAGTTACCATTCCTGAGAAAGGGGGACGCTTGCAAACTCAGGACACAAAACTACTTCTGGAAAACCTACAAACAGGGTCAGGACGCTGATGTCCTTCCTCTCCCTTTCAGGTATGGGTGGCAGGTTACCTGGATTCTAATCTAGATTCTGCCTCTGTCTTTCTAAAGGAGGTGGAGATGCTGATAATGGTGATGATAATAAAAATAAAAATTAATAAATTACAATAATTTGAACAGCAGAGCAAATGTTGTCCCCATTTTGCAGAAGGGGACACTGAAGCTCAAAGGGATGAATCTTCCTGGGTCACATGGCTGGTCCATGGTAGAGCTGGGGGTTGAATCCTGGTCTGTGGGGCTCTGTCCCTGAAGAGGACAAAGCCAGGGGTATGTGTTTGTGTCTGTCCCTCTTGCTGGATTGGAGGGGGGGGGCTCAGTCTCTGCTGTGACTCTGGCACACAGCAGGTGCTCAATAAATGCTTATTGTGTGAATAACTAAAATCACGTGTGGAAGGATGAAAGCAGAAAGGAGGAGAGGGAGGAGAGTCTGGGATTCTGTCCGACATGCCTGGCTCCTGCCTGGCCCTGGGCTCAGGGTTGCAGCCACTGAGGCAGCCTTCCTGATACCCCCGAGTCCTAATGTTCCTTTAGTCCATCAGGCCTTCTGCTGCTCAGCCTTTTGCACTGGCTCCGTGGGCCTGGAGCAATCTTCCCCGGGGTCAGCTCCACCTCTCTCCTGCACGTTTTTATCCAGAACTCTTTCTGCAGTCCATACTCTGTATCTATGGGTTCCCCAACCATCTCCCCATTATAATTGGGGGGTCCCATGAGGGCAGGGACCTATCCACCTCATTTGCCACTCCAGCCCTGGGACGGGTCTCCAGCCCTGGGGTGGGCCCTGGCTCACACGCTGGCCTGCTGGTGAACAAAGGGGCAGGTGGGTGGAGGGACGACGCCTCCAATTCTGAGGACAGGCTGGTACGTGGCTTGGGCCAGGCTGCACTCCCAAGGCCATCCCGTCCCTGTACCCACACCTCCCTGGAGACTCACTTTGATCTCAATCTGCTCCTCCATCTCCTTGCTCTTCATGGCTGCATACTCCTTCTCCAGCCTGCAGAGGGGAGAGCCGATGTGGTTGCCATCCCACTCTCGGGGACCCCTTTCTGCCAGCACCCCGGCCGCCTGGTACTGACCTCTTCATCTTCTTGGGGTTGTACTTGACCTGGTAAGCCTTGAGGATCAGTTTGTCTGGGCAGCTGTCGAACTGGTGGGGGATCACCCTCTGGAAGTACTGTGGGGGGCACAGGCCGTCCCTGACACACAGGCCCTGACTTGGGGGGCCGCCAGAGCTCTGCTGTACCCCGCTTCCCTGCAGGATGAGCTGGTTTGCCAGGGGCGTCACCATGTCCCAGCTCAGGGCCCAGCCTGCCATGGGCACTCTGTCAGTGCGTGTGGAGCGAGTAAGTGCGAGAAGCAGGGCTGGGCGTGCACTGGGGGGAAGCAGCACCTGAAGTCAGGACTGCCGTCTGCAGGGGAAAAGCAGGGCTTCGGCAGCTCCCGTGGGCAGAGGCCAGGTGGTGGTGGGGTCTGAGCGCAGGGACTTTTGCAGAAGAGGGGGGAAGGCGTGTCACTGCCCCAGGGCAGTGAGAGGCTCAAGAGTGTGAGGAGTCGGGGCAGTGGGAGCGGCCTGGAGGGAAGACCCCTTGGTGGTCAGCCTGCACGCCTGTGGCCCCAGGAGCCCTGGCAAAGGGTTAAGCACCAGCTCCAGCGGAGGACACAGCTTGCTGCAGTTCGGGGCCAGGCTGGCTCACGCTCCTCAGCCCAGCTGGCCCCCTCTGGCAGCGGCACACAATGGATGCCCGTGTTCATGGACACAGCCGTGGCCTTTGTGCATTCTTCCCCGAAGCACCAGCTGGAAGATGCCGGCAGGGGGAGGGGCCTGTGTGACGCGGACGTGGCGGGAAAGCCGGCTGGCCTCCTCTGCAGCTGCCCCAGCCCCCTCACTCCCGCCCGTGCCCTCGCCTGGCCCAGCTGCCGGGGCCCAAACCACAGCCAAGGCCTGGTGGTTTGGCTGCTATCACTATTTGCCCCATTAGACTTTGGAGGACCCAGAGCTGGGAGCAGGAGAGGAGGGTGGGACCTCCTAGGGCTTGGCCTAAGCCTAGGCCTTCCACCATTTCCCCCCCGACCCCCGAGTAGCCAGGCTGCTCCTCAGAGCCCACCTTGTCCTCCAGGAAGGCCTCAGGGAATCGTGAAAGGAGCAGGATGCTCAGGAGCACCTTTTGCCCTTGCAGCCAGGCCCTTCCCCATCTCTCAGGAGGACTTTACCTGCCTGGGCAGAGGGGGGAGGTGCTGGTATAAGGGAATCCCACCCACCCGGGCCTCCTGGCCCACCTGGGACATCCCCTCCATGTCCAGCTGCATCAGCTCTGTCTGGTTCACCTGCAGCAGGGCAAGGCCCACCCGGAACACAATCTCCAGGCCCTGCAAAGGGGATGATGGCAGTGAGTCTCCGATCCTGCTCTCCCGGGGGCGGGGGCTGTCTGACACGCCCCCCAATCCCTCCAAGCCCTGGCCCTTCCTTAGCCTGGGCCTGGCTGGGATTTGTTTCCCATGTTGGGTATCTGGGAGACAAAGGGGTGTTTGGGGTCCTCACCTCGTACATGAAGATGTCGAAGACACGGGTGGCAACAGGTAGCGGGAAAGTGGTCAGGAAGAGCGTGAGAAACCAGGACGAGGCATACATGGACGTGTGAAAGCTCTGGGAGCGGAAGTGGGTGTTCAGATCTGGGAGCTGCTCCTGGAGTGAGGGGGTGGGAGGAGAAGGCCAGGCACCGTGAGGAGGCTGCTTGGCACAAGTGCGGGGCCTCGGTGCCCCGGCCTCCAGGGAGACTTCCTGGCCCGCCCTGGGCAGCCTGTGGCTCCCTTCCTCTGTGCACCCTTGGCACTGTGTTTGGGTGAGGCTGAAGCACCCGAGAGTTCTGAGTGGCACGAGGTGGGGACATAGGCAGGGGTGGCAGGAGTAGCGGCAGCTGGGCGGGGGGGGGGCTGGGTATACTGGTAGGCACTGGCACAACGCTTATGGGATCCTCACCACTGCCTCAAGAGGAAGCTTCTAGGGCTCGGGGTGGCGGCGGGGAGGATGGTTATGTGGTTCTGTAACTCCCCAAGTTCACCCAGAGAGCGAGAGGTGGGGTGGGGTAGTGAGCCCACCATAGCTCACCCCATATTTTGTGACCTGCCAGTTGCTGTGTCCACCCACAGTGGCTGCCCTGCCCCCATGCTTGGCTCCCAGCAGTTCTCAGAGGATGCCTGTCTGATGGGCCTGAACTTCAGACTCCCTGAAAAGGGACAGAAATTGGGGAAACTGGGGCTGGACCAGGTGTCAGGAGCCCCTGGATGTCCTTCACCAAGAGAGAATGGACTCTGGGGCTGTCTCCCTACCTGCCCTGGGGCTTCGTCCCACAGCCAGGAGTTCTCTGGTCCTGTCCCCTACTCTGCTGTGGATGGCCTTGCCTACCTGGCCTGGGGCAGGTGGCTTCTTCTCTGTGGCCTGGGCCACCTGCTTGTCAACACTACCAGGTCCCCTCACGTGACAGTACCTTCCTGCCCACTGCTACACCGAGCTAGACAGCCCCACCTGCGACAGCTTCTGAAGCAGGCCCTGTGTGCGCGTGCAGGCATGTGCACGTGCGTGTGCGTGTGTGGACACGCACGCACGCACACCCAGTCTTTGTCTGCCAGCCAGGGGCAGGCCCTGTAGGGGCTGCTATTTATAAACAGAGTCGGCTGCTCTCCAGTATCAGCAAAGGCAGGCAGACAACACTTTCCCTACTCCCGCCCCTGGGGAGCAGACAGGGAGGGGCCGGTGGTGTATCTGATAAGAGCCAGCCTGACCCCTCTTCTCCTAGCAGCTCTGGGAGCCCCCACCATCAATGGCTGGTCCTTGCCCTGTCCCTGGAGGCACCCTTCGGGACAGTACCCCACAGCCTCACCAGCATAGGACCCCTTTCTTAGCTGGAACATGCATGCGACTTCTTGGCCCCGGGATTCTCAAAGAGACGGAAATGGGGATGCCCTAGGTTAGCACCCATGGGTGTAGTCCAAAAGAGAAGAGTGGGTGGGTGCAGACCACGCCCAGCCGCCGCTCACCTGTAGCATGTACTCGAACTGGTAGATGCAGAGCCCCAGCTCCGCCATGCTGGGCTTGAAGAGCTCCCTCAGGCGGTACTCCTGCATCAGCCGCACGAATACACAGAAGGCTTCCTCCTCAGGCATCTGTGGTGGGGGGGGAGGGGGCAGGCAGGGTGGGAGGGGGCAGGCAGGGTGGGAGGGGGTGCTCACTGCTCTTCTTATGGCCCTGGTGTGCAGGGCTTTGCCTGCTTCTGTTCCATTTAGATTTACAGGACATGGACTGTGTGGGCGGCCTGGACCCTCATTAACAAGCCTCTGGTCAGTATCGTCACCTGGGTTTTACTGATGGGAAACCTCCTGAGGCTGAGGTCACCTGCCACAGACCGCCCGGTAGGAAACAGTGGTGCTGGGACTTGACACCCAGGTCTGCCCACCTCCAGAGCCCAAGGTGAGACACCCTCTGGTCCCCCCACCCTCAGCTGTCTCCATTCTCGCCTCCTGAGTCTGCTGGGTTCTCTGGAAGAAATCCTCAACGCAACTAACACTGGCTGACCTAAGCCCCCTGCCTGAGTTCTGGCCCCTGGACAGTGCCGGTGGTCAGCCCCTCTGCCCCCACCCACTGGGGGCTTGGCCTGGAGACTGGCAGAAGTCGTAGGCGGATGGAGAGGGAAGCTCCGGCCCTAGGAGGACCATGGATGGAGGGAACACTGCTTTTGCCCACCTCCTGGGGGCAGAGCCCAAGGCTGGCTGGCCGCGGCCACCTACCTGCATGAGGAGCAGGCCCACGATGAAGGCGCTGCCCTGGCAGTAGCCCACCTCCCTGTCCACCAGGGAGTAAGCCTGCAAGGGAACACACGTGCGTCACAGCAGCGCCCCCCACCCCACCCCCCGGCAGGCCAACCCCGGCAGGGACCCGGGTAGGGAAGGCCCCGAAGGCCCCGGGCCTCACCTTCATGACGTTGAAGAGGACCTCCTGGCCCAGGCTGTCCTGGCCCTTGAAGAACTCGTGCTCTGGGTAGGTGCGGGCAATGTCCCTGCGGATCAGCTTCTCACAGGGCGAGGACATCTTGAGTAGCTCCGAGTACTGGTTCTTGACCGGCATGTCTGTGGCACTGCATAGGAGCTGCCACACGATGGCCCGGAAGTGGTGTGGGATGCCCTTGCGGATCAGCTCCTGACAGCGGGGCGGGGCAGGGGGAGCAGGAGGCTGGGCTGGACCCTGTCCCGGGGCAGCCTTCCCCACGGCCACCCAGGCCAGCTCCTAGGACCGCGCTGTCCTCTGCCTCGCCTGCAGCCCAGAGCTGGCTGAGCCACTGTGCGGCAAACAGAATGCATTCTGCTTAACGTGCTGTCCCCAGTCCGTCACGGGACAGAGCAGGGCAGGAGACAGACGCGCACCTGAGACGCCAGCGTGACATCTACTTGCCTAGCCATCCCCACCCGCTGCAGGAGGCCGAGTGGCCCGGCCGGCCCCGCCCAGCCGCACAGGCCCCGCCCACCTTCAGCAGCTTCTCTTTCCTGCGCCGCCACTCCTCCCACTCGTTGGCGATCCGGCCCCACAGGATCCACGTGTCCTCCTCCAGGTGGCTCAGGTTGGAGGAGGCCGAGGAGCTGGACACCAGCGAGGAGCCGCTGTTCCGCCGGGAGCCGTTCATGGAGCGCATGGACTTGGAGTCGGCTTCCAGAAGCCTGGGCAGGGAGGGCTGGTGGAGGCGGGCCCAGGCTGCGGGCACCTCCTGGCCCAGCCCCTAGTCTCTAGAGACGCCCTGGGGGGCTGCTCCTCTCAGGAGCCCCGGAGGCCGACAGGGATTGGGTCTAAATTGTTCTTGCCGGTGCCCTTGGCCGGTGCCCTAAACCCTCTAAGCTGCGTCCTTATTCCTGGGCCCCTGGAGAGTCTGCCTTCTGTGTCCCATTCTGTGTCTAGCGCTAGGCTGAGAAGCATGTATAGGAGCTGACTTAGTCTTGTATCAAGCCAGCAGGGCAGGTTTCCTTAAGATCTGTGCTTTACAGGCCAGGTGTAGAGAGGGCGGGCCACTGGCCGGGGGCAGCCAGCTGGCAAGCGGCTCTATTACCACACGTTTCTGCAGCTCCAGCATCTGGGACCTCGCTGACCCTGCAGGGACTGCCCATGCAGGCCTAGCAGATTCCTAGAGATAGTTAAGGACTTGCCTGCCAGTGCCCCTTTCCTATGCAAACCAGCCAATCTAGAACCCACAAACCAACTACCTCCCCTTCTCTGATCCCCCCCCCCAGGGCCAGGTGCCAGACAACTAGGGCTAGCCCCCACCCCAGAGCCCGCTGAGATTATTTAAACGAGCCAGTTTTATCACACGGCCTTGCTAGTCCTTGCTGGTCCTCGCAGAAACCACAACAAAGGCTCTTCTCACATTTTCCCTCACTCCCTCTGCCCCCTGACTGACCCTGGTGCTTTCTTGTTTAGCCCCACATGGTGTGGCGCCCCCCCCCCCCCCGCCACCTCTTAGGGACCGTGAGTAACAAACTGGACCTGTTGTCCCTGCCATATCTGATTTATAATAACAACACCTACATTTTAAAACAGGGGGAGGGCCAGAGGGGAAAGGTGGGAAGGCCTGGCTGAGTCAGAGGCTTTGCTCTTCCCTCCAACAGAGGCTCAGTAGGCGAAGGCCAGGTTCGCAGGCCTCTTGAAACCTTGGTCTCATCTGAATGGGGAAACTGTCTGCTCATCCAGGGGTGACAGAACAAGGACACGGCCCCTGTCAAGCCTCTGGTGGGAGCTGTTCATTTGCCCAGGGCCAGGCCCAGCTCTGAGTGTGAGAGGGCCACCGGGAACTTCTGTTTGGGGCCCAGGCTGCACCCACCCCTCCGAGGCCGCTCCCCATCCCCCAGGCCCCAACTCACCGGTTCTGCTCTTCAAGCTTGGCCAGCAGCTCCAGCTCATCGGGGCTGAGGTTCTCGGAGTCAGAGGTGGGGGAGCAGGTGGGGGCCGACAGGGCCTCCTGGGATGAGGAGTCGGGGCTCAGAGTGGGGCTCGCCATGGTGGGCAGGCTCAACAGCTGCGAGCAGGGCCAGGTCACAGCTCTGTCTGGGGACCGGAGACACGGGTGGTCAGCACCGGGTGGGGTGCCTTACCCTGTCCTGCAGGCTCTGGGCAGCTGAGCCTGCTGCTCACCTGGGTACGTTTCCTCACCCAGGGCTGGTCTGTCCACTCGGTGCACCCCTCATCCCCATGCACTCCAGCCCAGCGGATAGCCATGCTGGCTCCTTCTACTCCAGACGCTAGCTACCAGGAGCCCTGCCTGTGTTCAGATGCGTGGACAGAGACAGAAGGACCACAGCCAGGGCCCGAGCTGTCCTGCCGTCCCTGGGCATGAAGGCCAAGTCTCAGCTTGACCCTCCTGAGTCTTCAGCAGGGCCAGGGGGCCAAGGGTCCCTGTCACTCAGACCTTGGGGGTGCAGAAGCCCCTGCTTCAGTGGCCCTTCCTGACAGCCTTGGTCCCTGTCTGGCTGTGGCCGGTCCTGGGAGCCCTGCCTCAGCATCTGACCTTCCCCGTCTCATCAACCAAAGTGGGTTGCTGGCACAGCCAGAAGCAATTATTCTCTACTGTTAATTGTCCGTTGCTGCCAACAGCCGGAAGAGTTGACTCCCCTTGGGCTGGGAAGCCAGGGATGGACGTGTCAAAGTGCTGGGAATCCGCCCCAGTGGCTGCAGAGCGAGAGCCACAGGCTCTCATCAGTACCCTGACCACGGCCTGCTGCTGCATGCCGGGTGCGGGCCAGGCCCATTGGTCCCGTTCTTCTTGGGGTGGTCCGGCCCCACCCTCCTGGGAGCTTCAAGAACACCAGCCTCTTGCTTTCTGTCTGCTTCAGGAGAGGCAGCTCAGCAGCAGGCCGAAAGCCAAGGCTCTGGACTCCAACAAACTGGGTCTGAATTGTTGCTCCCCCTCAACCAGCTGTGTGGCCTTGGGCCAGTCACTTGGCTTCTCTGAGTCTCCAAAGACTGAGGATCATACGGGACCAACTTCAGAGGGTGGCCGTGAGAACTGAGCAAGCCACCACATGTAACATGGGAGAACAGTGCCTGATACTTAATGACTGCTCCCTCCCTCGCTGCTGGTCATTCTTATTCATTCCAGGGCGAGGGCCAAGGCCCCGGTCTAGCTGGGCTCCAGGGTTCTGCTATGCCAGGTGTGGGGGCTGTGGGCAGAAGCAGGCATCACCCTGGTGGGAGGGTTTAGGGGTTGGAAATGGCTAGGGGAGCAGAGGCAGGGGCCGGGGGTGGTGTTCCTTCTACTCAGTCATGCTTCTGGTAAGCCCAGGCTAGCATCAAGGGTTGAAGAAGATGGGGATCTCCAAGGCCATGGAGGCAGGAAGGAAATGCTGCTTCCCTCACTGTCACTTTGGATGGCTCCTTCATGCCCACCTACTCCCCTGCATACTCTGAACCAGGAAGCCACTATTGCCCTTGGACCCCACCTGACCTGGCTCTGACAGCTCAGCCCACAGAGGGGCCCTTGTCCAGTCCATGGAGAAGGGGCATCCGGTCCCCTGGGCAGCAGAAGGACAATGACAGGACAACAGCAGACCATTTCATACCTGCCATCAGGTCACTGGGCACCTACTCGCAATCCAAACTCAGAACCCAACCAGCACCTGAGGTCCCCTGGGTTGACTCTGGGCTTGACCCTGACCATGCACTTGATTCTGGCTTCCTTCCCTTGTGCTGCCCTGTCATGGGGTGTGGGAGAGGTGGGCATCATTCTTCTTCCACCTTGTAGGGGGCCCAGAACCCTCCCTTCCCTGGTCTCTGTGGCTCCTTGGGGCCACTGGTTCTGCCTCTGGCTCCCAAAGGCTCTCCAGTTCTATTGGGTGCCAAGGGCTCTGGCTTTGGTGAGCAGTACAAACTCTAGGTGGCACATGCCGGCGGAACTGGAAGACTTTTTCTTCCCATCGCTTGGCTGGCCGGGGATGACTGGCCCAAAGACCAAGCCACTGTGCACCGTCTAGCCAGGAGTTAATCTCTCCTGAGAGAGGGACAGTGGGGGCCACTCTGGGGCCTACCACAGGGTCAAAGTCTGTGACCAGCCAGGGCAGAGAGGGGCTGTGGACAAGAAGTGCTGACCTAGAAGGATCTCTCTGGGCAGGGAGGGGCTGGGAAGGCAGTGTGGGTTTCCCAACGTCAGATTTGGGAGATGGGGAAGATGCGGTGGAGGTGAGGACTGCAGCCTCCTAAGCATGGTTGGGTTGAGGGAGCAGTGGGGGCTCTAGAGAAAGAGACCACATGTGGCCAGTGTAGTGGTCAGGGCCCACTGTCTCCTTGCTGAGCCCAAGAGATCCAAGCCTTGGAGTGCATTAGCACCCCCACTGCTGCCCCTAAAGGGCCCAAGAGAATGGTTCAACTCTGGGTTTCTGATTTAAAAACACAACCGGGGGCCAGCCACTAGCAGAGTTTGTTCAGCTATTTATCACATATTAATGTGAATTTCATACAGGAAATAAAATTGATTCAATACATAAGGCTGAAATTTGCAGTCTGAGAGGCAGAATCTTCTGATCCCTCAGGAACTTTCTCTTGACTCATCGCCAGACTAAACACGGCCTGGCCCTGGAAGTCATCCTCCTGATGCACACATATACACAGACACACACACACTCACACCTTGTACACACTCATGTAACACACTCATGTAATTGACACTCACACACCCACACACACTTACCTACACTCACACACTATTTCACACCCCACACACTCATGCAGTCTTCTACCCACTCTCCTGTGTGTGCGTGCACACACGGACACACACGATCTCGCACCCATGCACATGGATACACACACAGACACACTCATACACATCCACACCATCTCACTCACACCCACATTCTCACACGCACACACGCACGCACGCACGCACACTTCCTGCACTGACCAGATCTTGCCACCCTTGGGACTGAGGAGATGGGGAATGGACACGGGCTTGCTGCCCTCCCAGCTCTGTGGGTGGCCTGGCCTCCCTTCCAGAGCGCTGCAACTCTTACTGGCTCAACTCTTCCTTCCCTGATGCTCCCTGAGGGCCATCTGAAGCCCAGGCACTGTTGTAGGCCCAGTGATATGGAGGAGAAAGAGGCAGATGAGACACCACCTCCACAGCCATCCCACCCTTGCTGGATGGGTACAGAGACCCAGAGACAAGGCAGGTGCCCTTGAGTGTGGAGGGGCCACAGGCCTTTGGGATCCGTGCACAGGCCCACTAAGTCTGAGGTCCCAGCCTCTCAGCAGCCTCAACGTCAATCCCCTTTGCCTCTGCTCCACCTCAGCCACTTAAAGGGGGTCCTGGGTCCTGCAGAGTAGGCAGTGGGCCACCTACCCCTGTGTCTGCTGGCATTACCCACCCTCCACACACCCACCCCCCCCCGTAGGGTGGCCAATGGCTTATGAGGCTGAACCAACCCAGAGGGGTGGGGAGAGACTGCCAGTGAGCTGGGGCCGGGGGCACAGGGGCAGAAAGGCTCAGCTGCTGGGTGTTCTCCACCACCCTTTCTCTTTCCTTCTCAGGGGTGTTTGCACACTGCCAGTCATGCTTCCTCCTTCTTGCAATCCTTTTCCAGCTAGCTTCAGAGAGGCTGGGCTCCTGGCTGCTCTCCTGCTTTTCTGCTAGGGCCTCTCAGTCTCCTGCATGGCACCCCCTCCTCCACGGACCCTGCCTTGGCCCCTGTCCCTTCATGCCCTTGGTGGTCTCCCTCTCGAGGCTTCAATGACCACATATATGCCTCCTTTTCCCAGCTTGTCCTTTCTCCTGAGCACCATCTAAGATTGCCAACTGGCTCCCAAATATCTCCATCAGATTCCCCACCAGGGCAAGAACCGCCCCTGTCTGGGTCCCCACTACTGTGGTACCCTGCACTGGGCCTACAACATAGGACTTCAGAAATATCTGAGGAACTGCACCCACCTGCCCACCCACCGAAGTTTGCTGAATGCCTACCAGGTGCTGGGCACCGCACTAAGCAAAGACTGACAGAGCCGCTGCCCTCCCGAGTGCACGGGGCATCAAGAGTAAGAAACCATCATCCAAGCTTTCTCTTACAGATTGAGAGACACGCTTCAAAGAACAGATAGAGTGGAACACCACCTGGCAGCTCCTCAAAGAGTTAAATATGGAGGTCCCATACGACCCAGCAATTCTGCTCCCAGCTATCTACCCAAAAGAATGGGAAACATACGTCCACATGAAAACTTATACATGACTCTTCACAGCAGCGTCATTCATACCAAACAGTGGAAACAATCCAATGTCCACTGACGGATGAACGGATAAACACAGTGTGGTCCATCCATGCACTGGAATATGATTCAGCCGTAAAAAAGGAAGGAAGCTCTGACATACGCTGCCGTATAGATGAACCTTAAAGACATTATGCTCGGTGAATGAAGCCAGACACAAATGATCACAAGTGACATGACTGCACTGATAGGAAATGTCCAGAATATGTACATCTATAGGGACAGGAAGTTGGCTAGTGGTTGCCAGGGGCTGGGGCCTGGGGGGTGGGGGGAATGGGGGGACCTGCATCCATGATTTCTTTTTTGGAGTGATGAAATGTTCTGGGACTAGACAGTGATGACAGTTGTACCACGTTGTGAATATACTGAAACCCACTGAACTGTTCGCTTTAAAGGGGTGAATTTTATGTTATGTGAATGACAGCTGAGAGAAAAAGGTAAGAGATGGGCTGGGCTGGCAGAGGAAGGGTGGTGCAGAAGCAGGAGGGAGGCATGCCACTCCAGAAAAGACTAGAGAGTTCTGCAGGGGCCAGGCCCTGTGAGCCCCCGTGGGCTCAGGCAGGAGCCTGGCTGGGCTTGCATTTTATTAAGACCCTCCTGGTCCCTGGTGTGGAGATAGATGCTCCTCAAACTCAACACTCTCCTGACTAAGGCCAGTGCCTCCTCCTGCTGCAAGTGGGACTAGCTGGGTCCATGGTGCTGCCCTCCACCCACCTGCTCAGGCCAAGCCTGGCACTACCCTTCTGCTGCTTGCCCAAACCCTTCAGCCACTCCCTACTTGGAGATGGAGCCCAGATGTTTCTGCCTGGTGCACACAGCCCTGCCAGTCTTGCTTCCTCCCTCATCCTAGCCCCACGATGCTCAGCTCTCCGGGACCACTGCTTCTTCATGCCTGTGTCTTTGCATATGCTGTTCCCTCTTGCTGGAAAGGCATTCTCCAATGCCTGGTTTGAATATCTTTTTTGGTGAAATCGTTCCTGTCAACCCCCACCTCCAGCATGCTGGCTCACTTCTTTCTCTCTCTGAAAATACTTGCCCCCTACACCTCAGCCCAAGGCACAGTCCATGGCAATGACTTCTATATACGCCTGCCTGCCCTACTGGGTCACAAACATTCTTTTTTCTTATTTTTTTATTTTTTTATAATTTTTCTAAAAGATTTCTTATTTATTTCTTTGACAGAGAGATATAGAGAGAGCACAGGTAGGCAGAGAGGCAGGCAGAGGGAAAGGGAGGAGCAGGCTCCCCGCTGAGCAGGAAGCCTGCCGTGGGGTTCGATCCCAGGTTCCTGGGATCATGACCCAAGCCAAAGGTAGATGCCCAACTGACTGAGCCACCCAGACACCCCGGTCATGAACATTCTGAGGGCAAGGGCCTATCTTCTTAATTTTCTACTCCTAGCTCCTAACACATCTGGAATTTAGTAGGTGTTCAATAAACATTTGCTGAATGAATGAAGACAAAAATGTCTGTGCTGCTCAGCCAAGTGATCAAGGTCAACATCAACAGTGATAAGTCACATTGAGAGCATGGGCCCATGATGAACTGAGAAGGGCATGTCACCTCTGTATCTTTCTCCCCAGAACACATCATCCCAGTTTAACTACGAGAAAAACATGTGACAAATCCAGATCAGGGGACATTCTAGAAAATGCCTGACCAGTTCTCCTCCTCTGTCAAGCTCATCAGAAATAGGGAAAATCTAAGAGACTGTCCCAGACACAAGAGCCTAAGAAAGCTTGATGACAAAATGTCATGTGGGATCCAGGATGGGCTCCTGGAAGAGAAGAAGGAAATTAGGGCAAAACTAAGGAAATCTGAATAAAGTGTGGACTGTAGTTAATGTATCAACATTGTTAATTACAACAAATGCACCAGACCTACTGAAGATGTTCCTAATCGGGGAAACTGGGTGTGGGGTCTGCAGGCACTCTCTACTGTCTTCTCAATTTTTCCGCAAATCTGAAACTGTTCTAAAAAATAAACTCTATTTTAAAAATAATTTAAAACAAAGATTCTGTATCAGTGTAGACAGAAAAGTAAAGACAGTGGTAATGCATGTCCCATAGCAAGTGGGACACTCACAGGTTCCCTTGACTAGGCAGGGGAGGAAGGATTTGCACTTGGATTTCTGACTCCAGAGCCTCTGCCCTAAATTGATCCTCTGTGCTGCCGCTCTCTGCATTCTTTTACTTTAGAAACAATATACATTAAAGCACGAATGCCCAATTTACTGGGTGCTCAGTAAAGCACAGTCATTACTTTTCAACTGGGAGAGGGAGTGAGTGTGTGTGTGCGTGCCATCTTGCAGAGAGCTTGGCGATTTCAGAGGCAGGGAATAAAGACCCCAAGTTTCCTTTCAGTTTGGCTCCCTACCTACCCCCCCCCCCCCCCCCCCCCCGCTTCTGATCCTCCACCTCTAATGATTACGGGGGACACAGACTCATTTCTGAACCGGATGCCTCGGGAGATGCCACGTGACCCCATACGCCCAGCCTGCCAGGACTGTCAGTGTGGGCCCGCAGACCACCATGGTCCTGGCTGGCTCCAGCTCCTGGGGAAATGGCCTCGTGTCTGGGTCCTTTTCCTTGCTGAGGGATGGGCACCCAATGGGTAAGCCTGTATAACAAGGACAGCAACTGGAATTCAGGGCTTGCTGTCTGCCTTCCTCTTTTCCCCAGTTCTAGCCGCTCCTCTATGCTGTGGATGTTTCCATATCCGCGTCCCTTCTTCACATGGCTGTGTGTGTGTAGAACTGCTCTTAGATCTCTTGGCCTTCTGTGAGAACTTCAGAGCCAGTAACCTGGGTTCAAATCCCTCCTACACCCTTGTATATCTTTGTGATACACTTTGCCTCAGTTTCTTCATCTGAAAACAGGGCTAATGATAGTACCTGCCTCACAGGTTTCGTTGGGAGGAATACCTGAGCTAAACTTGTCAAGTGCTTAGGATAGGAGCTGGTTCATGGTATTCCCTGCTAGATGGAATGTTCCATGTGGGCAGGGGCTGTCTAGCTACCACTGGATCCCCAGAGTCTAGCACACCATCAGGCATCCAATATTCGTGGAATGAATAAACAAACCTCTCCTCTACAGCAGACCCCTTTTAAAGGGAAAGCATAATTATTAAATTAAAGCAGTGAAACTATAATTATCATTATTGGAAGTAATAGCTGCAGCAAATACCTTCAGACTAAAATCTGAAAGGTGGACCATTATGACCTGTGGAATCCCTTCTGGCCTAAAAAAAAAAAAAAATGCTTACTACCCTATATCATCACCAACTTCCTTTCTGCCATGGAAACAGGCTCATTCCTGGCAAATCCCTCATTTCTCTATATTTTAGGTTCTTGAGAATGACAAGGGAGAAAATTAAAAGCCCTTATAAGCCTTCCAGGGACAGGTGAATAAGAGAAGGGGCATCCTGCAAAGGCTCTTGGCTCTTCAAAGCCAAGATGCTATCTTTTCTGCTGCCTGTGTCAGTGGCAAAGTCTTGCAGGACCAGGGGGCAGGGGGCGAGGTGGGTACACCCTGCCTTTGGGAGCTCTCCGAGGCAGATGGGTCAACCTCCTTCCATGGAAGAGATCCAGGCCGTCTTTCGTAAGTGGGTGGTAGGGAAGACTGTCAGATCCTAAAACGAAGCAAGTATTTACTAAGCATCTGCTATGTGTCCTACACTTGCCTGAGACTCAGCCGTGAACAAATGGACAGGCTCCCTGCCCTTGCGGGACTAGTGGGCCGGTGTGGGAGACACACGTCAATGAAACAATCTCACAACACATCACAGCACACGAGTAAGGCAAGAAAAGCCCAGGTGAGCTGTGCCGACGGGGCCTTCGAAGATAAATCTCTCCCCTGGTGCCGGTGAGTCCGTGGTCACTCCTGTTTCACTTCTGGAACAGGTGTGCTACAGACTCCCCAGGGCAGGGTAGGGCTTGCTCCCTCTCTTGAGTTTTTCCAACTACGGGTCCCTTTTCCCAGGGAGGGACACGCAGTATGTGCCCCATGGATTGCATCTGGGACATCGGGAGTATAGGATGAGGCCCACCGAACAAGGCATGACTCCCTGAATGCACCACACTTGCTCCTGCTTTGTGAGCCTCTGTCCAAACACTGCCTGCCTGGAACGCCCTTCCTTACCACGCCTGCCCAGAGAGCTCTTCTCTGGGCCTATATGTCATCCCTGTTCCACTTTCCCTGGCGGCCCGGGGATGCACCGGACCCTTTTCTGTGCTCCCACAGCATGCTGGGCATAGTTCTGCCTCGTGCTTCCACATGGCAAGCAGCAGGACGTGATGGTGAGGGCGCACACTGGAATCTTGGTTCCTCCTCAAGGTTTGGAGGATTAAATGAGATAATATGTAAATGGTGCTTGGCACCAGGCCTGGCATGTGGGATGGGCCCGATCAGGGTGCGCCAAGAGGGTCTTTAGAGGCAGGGCAGGGACCATGTGTGACCTTCCTTCATACCCCAGCACCTGACTCAGTTCCTAGCACGTGGTGGGGATTCACCTGGAACAATCAGCATCTGTATTCTGCCAGAGGAAACTGAGATCACTCTCTGCCTCGCCCCCCGCCCCCATCAAAGCGCGTATCCAAAGACACAGGCCTGTACCCCCAGCCTCGGGTAAAAGTGCACTGATACTGTTCACAAGCCCTCCCCGGAAGCTTTCTCGTGTTTTCCTAAGGAATTCACAGTCTGTTCTGAAGAGCCTTCTGGCCCCACTGCATCTGCACAAGGGCCCACCCTGGGGAGGCTGTGGAGACTGTTTCCTGTGTGCCTCGTGACCTTCAGGAGTCTTCATCCACTCCTCCCTTCAGCAAGTGGGCAGAATGAGCCTCTCCCTACCCAGGTCTGTGTGTCAGAGGTGTATGCGAGGCGAGGGCATTGCCGGCAAGTAGGCCCCCTCCTACCCCCCATCCACAGGAGGCTTCTGTGTGGCCACAAATCCCACAACAGACCATCTCTCAACCCCCAACTGAGCCGGCTTCCTGAGATGCAGCTTGGCCACAGAGAGACGGCCATTATCCAGTGAGGCGTCAACTAATGACAACCAGGGGACCAGGGCGGCCAATGATTCTGCTCTCACCCATAGATAGGCGACTGCCCTGCTGGACCCCACTGACCCCTCCCACACGGTGCCCAGGGGACATTCAGGACCACATCCTAACCTCACTGGCTCCCCTGCAGTACAAAGCAAGGGTCTAAGGATTTATCCCCCCATTTTCCAGATGGAGAAGTTGAGGCCCTGAGCCAATAGGTGCTTCTTCCTGGGGCTGTCCAGAGTCCACTGGTGAATATCTGCAAAGAACCCTGGGCCTGTGTCTCTGGGACTTTCCAGGCATGCTCATGTGGCTCAAAGGAGCCCAGACAGGCAGAGCTGGGGCTGGACTGATCTGGATTCTGCACGGGCGGGACCCAGGCTCCTCCTCACTCCCTGCAGTCCTGGCCACACCACCTCGCCAGTTCTGTGATCTTCTTTCCTCATCCCTGTGCCAGGGCCAACCACCTGCAGGTCCTTCCAAACCACCCGCAGCCAACCACAAAAGCCCAGGGGAACCCACAGGTTGGACCTGAGGGTGAGAGCTGTGGGGTGGCAGGACGAAAGGAGAGAACCAACACAACCGGGAAAGATGGGTGGACATGGGTCCTCTGGCTTGATCAAAGCCCAGCCAAGGGGAAAACCAAGCTGACTACTCACTCGTATTCCACCCGAGCCTCTTCAGCACATTCTTCCCTTCTGAAAATATTCCTTAACAAAGAGCTGTCTGCTTCTGGCAGGCCCAAACCCAGCCCCACTGGGTCCCAAATGCCAGGAGAGAAGGAAGCCGTTTCATTTTGGTATGACACACTGGTCGTGGGTGAAGGAACTCACGCGGGCTATCAGGGGCTGCCCCTGGCAACAGTGCTGGCCCTGCCATTTGAGGCCAGCGGGCGAGATGGGGTCAGGAGGCTGGTCCTCCCCGTCTGGGCAGACTTCAGGACTAGGCCAGGAGCAGCCTGAACCCCTCCCCACCAGGGGGTGGCATAAATCAGGGGGCAGGCCGTGCTTCCTTTTGGGAGACTTCAGTGTAGGAGGGAGAGTGAGTGCCCTTCCCTTTGAAGAAGGGCAAAGCAGGCGGAGATGGATAAAGGGGAAGAGGCCGGGGGCAGGTGTCCACAGGAGTGCTGGGAGATTCTGGGTCACCCTGCCACCCTTCCGGGCCCTGATGCCGATACCAGGTCAGGAAGGCTGGTGTGGCTGGGCAGGCTGGCTGCCTGGGGCAGGGTAGGCAGCTCAGGTCTCCAAGCTGGCCTGAGCTGGGAGCTTTGGGCACCACAGGAGGACCTGGGCAGGTGGGATCCATGGAGGTGTGTGAAAATGCAAAGGAGTCCTGCGTGTGAGAGTGTGTTTGTGTGTGTGTGGGGGGGCCAACTGTCAGGGTCTGTGTTGGAGGTCTGAGTTCCTCTGTGTGGGCTAAGGATCCAAGTGTCTAGCTCTGTGTGCGTGTGTGTGTGTGTATGTGTACGCCCACCTGCAGATCAGGGGGCTCCTGGCTGTTTGTGTGTTAGAGGCCAGGGTGTCTGTCAGTATGAGTTGCCAAGGGTTCATGGTCATCTCTCTCTGTGAGAACTGTTGGCTCCCAGATGTGTGTGTTGGGGGGGGGCACGCACGGGTGAGTGTGGGGCTTTCAGAAAGATGTGTGCCTCTGAACCTGAGGGAGGGTTCAGAGCATCTGCCGGGAGGTCCTGAGCAGGAGGTGAGGGTGGATTTTCAGGAGGAGTCAGGCTCAGGGGTGTGTGTGGAGCTGCTGGAGTGTGCTGGGAGGAGCCTGAGGAGTGATTTTTCCGGGTGCCCTTGGGCATGGGGTTGCTGGGGATGGGAGATGGGCCAGCAGGCCGAGGGGAGGCCCGTGGTGGGAATCCTGATTTAGAGAGGCTAGGGGAAGGGTCCTGTGGGGTTGGAAGGGAGGGGTAGGGCTCTGAGGCTCCTAGCCTTGGGGCTGGGGGCAGGTCTGGGCCCAGAGATAGGATGCGAAGTGAGGGGAGGGATGGGGTGGCAAGGGGTCTGCAGATGGGAGGGGTCCTGGGGGATCCGGACAGAGGGAGGGCGGGCGTCCTGGCCCTGAGGGGGGCCGCCGCGGGGGGCGGGTCTGCGAGGTGGGGGCTAGGGGAGCCCTGAAGGGTCCGGGAGGAGTCCTGAGGGTCTATGGAAAGGGTGGGCGGGGGTCACGGCCAGGGAGTGGGGGGAGGCCCCTGCAGAGGGGGCGGGATGGGGGAGGGGGCGCCCGGAAGGGGAGGGGGAGGGGCCCCGAGGGGTCCGGAGGCATCCGGAACGAGGGTGGGCGGGGGCCTCGGCCCAAGGCTGACGGCTAGGGTCCGTGCCGGGAGTGCCGAGGGCTCCCAGCGCGGGTTCCGTGGCGAGGCAGCCCTAGTCCCGGTCTTGCCGGGCCCCGCGGGCCGCAGCGCGGAGCCGCCGGCCTGAGAAGGCGCCCGGGAGGCCCGGCCCGCGCCGCCTGCCTACCTGCGCCGAGCGCGCCGCCATCGCCGTGCTGAGCCTCACTGTCCCGGGCCGCGCCGCTGGATCCCCGCCGCGCTGCTCGCCCCGCAGCCCCGGCCCGGCCCCCTCAGCCGCCCCCCGGGACCGCGGCCGCCGCCGGTTCTGCCGCTGCCATTTCACCCGCTGACAGGAGCGGCTGCCCCGCCCCCGAGGCCCAGTCAGCCAATTCGCCGCCCCCAGGCACCCTGGCTCCGCCCACCATCCAGGAGTGACGGGGTGTCGGGCCAATCCGTAGCCATTCCGTGAGGAGGGCCCGGGCTACGGCCAGAAGGTTGCCGCCTCTAAGGAGAGAAGCAAATTGAAATTAGGAAAGCAGTGAAGGACGGGTAGTTTTGCCTATCGACATGTGGAATCCTGTTGAGCAACACCTGGCGGCACCAATAACAAGGGGAGAGGGGTGTGTCTCTGAGGGAAGGCTGCGGCCCTGAAGAACCCCAGACGGAGGCAGCCAAGCGTTTGGCTCTAAGCCCCGCCCAGAGCCGGGCTCTCTGCCCAATAACGAGACGTTCTGAGCCGTCCATTATTATCTGCCCCTCAAATCTCGGCCATGGCAACTGTTGGGACTCTATAAAGAAGATTGACACCTGGGGACCCAATAACACTGAAGGAAGGCGGTGCAGTAACACTGCCTGGCCAATGGGATCGTGAGATTGGTTTTGCAGTTAGCCTCCCTGGTGGTGGGGCTTGAGGCCTGATTGAATGAAATGGAGGAGGAGCTGAGGGGGGCGTGACCTAGACAACAATGGGGCGGGGCCAGTAAGGGAGCGGCTAATGGGTTAGGTCTGAGAAGGGGCGTTGGCGGGCTGAGGGGGCGGTGATGGGACTGCATTTTTGAGCCCAGCTCGGTGCTGGGGGCGAGGCTGTTGAGGGTGGGGTCACGTCCAAGGCTCAGGCCCGTCCCCTAACCTAGTCTAGGCCTGGTTAAGTATCTTCCCTGGGGCTCGCAGTGCCTTAAGTTCCCCCATCAAAACTCTGATCAGGCTGTGTCATCAGTGCTTACACGGCCCTCCCATCCCCCACGTGGCGGGGTGGGGGCGGGTGGGTGATGCAGGGCCTGGGTCAGGTCTCCCCCGCGTCCCCAGCGTTGCTGAGCAGGGGCCAGGCTCGTGGGAACCAAGTGTAAATGCTTGATGAATGAATGAATAAATGAATGGTAGGCCCAAGACTCTGAACAGGGAAGAAAAGGGTGGGGGAGTGTCACTCAGGCTGGGAAGGAGCATGTAGGGACAGTCACTGACAGCAGGCAAGACTTAGCAAAAAGGACACGATTCCGCCCCCAGGGATGGGCCCTGGAGGGGATGGGGCAGGGAAGGACCCTGTCACAGAAGAGAAGGTAACAGTGTAAGTTCAGGATGGGGGCTGAAAATGGGGGGGCAGAAATGGATGTGGGAGGGCTGGAACGGAGAGTGGGGCTGTCAGGGCCTTCTAAGGTCTGAGATATCAACCTTCTAAGTACTAGGGGCTTCTGTCTGGTGTGGGGAGCAATGACCGGCATCTGTTTGCTGCCTGCCCCTGGCCATCTCTCTTTGCCTCCGTCTACACTCTGTCCCATCTGCATTTTGCTTCTGTCTGCATCCTCTCTGCCACTGTGTATTCTCTCTGCCCCTGCCTAACTCTCTGAATACTGTCCACACCCTCTTTGCCTCTCTCTTACTATCTACATTGCATCTATTAAAATTCTGGAACTGTAAGAAAAGCCCCAAAACATATTTCTAAAAACTCGAGTGGTAAAAATAAATGTAATGCATTCCTTCTCCCCACATGCCCGTATCCCCTCTCCCTTTTTTTTTTTTTTTTTTTTTTAAGAACATCTTTACCTCCCTTCTTTTAAAGTCAGCTTCTCTGCTGGGCATTTCATAGTCCTGACAAAGTTATAAGGTGACTTTGGATTTGCAGAGTATGAAGCTGAAATGAATCTCATCGACATTGTCCCCTGATTTCTGGGTGGGCTTGAGGGGGTTCCGTAGACCTGCATGGACGTGGTTAGAAATGCGATGCAGGGTGGGCGTTAAGTCAGGAGGGTAAGAATAATGCCAGGACATGGTAAGGATCCAGTGACCAGCAAGGGACAATCTTTATGTTGGCTGCCTGTGATCCCTCAGTGTGGGGGACTGAGGAGCCATCATAAGGGCCAAAGTCTTGGGGTTTACCTGGGTTTCCAGAGGTTTTCCCCACTAGTGTTCCCCTCAGGAAAGAACAGTTTGGTGTGAGTCACACCTTCCAAGGAACAGAAAAACTCGGACTGGTAGCAGGGATGTGAGAGAAGAAGGGGTCTATAGAAGCACATGTCTGGGTGGGGTCCAGGGCGCCCCAGAAAAGGGTCATGACCAGTTCATTTCTGGGGCCTTGCCTGGGAGATTAGCAGCATCTGGTGTCTGGTGAATAAAATCAAACACAAGAAAAGATGCACAGGACATTTGACCCTCTTGTCTTCACATTGCCATTTCCACACAAAGGGTGGTTTTATTCTGGGGACACTTTGATTCCATTTTTATAAGCACAGTGGAAAAAAAATCCAACACATTTCTGTTGGAAAATACTTTTGAATCACAAACTGCATTTAGCCAATTAGATTCCTGGATCACTTTTCTGTTTAGTGCAGCTAAACCATTCCCAATTTTTTTTTTTCTATGCTCAGTTTTACTTGATTGAAATCATCTTTATCAGGAACAATTTTTTCCATGTGATTTTTTGAAACATTGGATTCATTAATCAGGCTCATTTTGTCCAATTTTTACCAACTGCTAATTCTACTGCTGTGATTTTTTTGGTATGTGGTTGTCATTTCTCCAGAGTCGAATTTTGCACATTTGAATTTATTAAAAGACTCTTCTCTCAGTATTTTGCTGATAACAAATTTCAGCACAATCAAAAATTTTTTCTGGGTTAAACTTTGGACTCAAAATTCATTTGTTAGGAATATTGACTAGTGTGAGCCGAGACCTCATTTGTCTCATAGAAAGAGAGAGAGAGAAAAACAAAAAGCCACCGTATCTGTACCTCTCTTTATGAGGAAGTGGAGTCTGTTTTCTTTTCACTTGAATTTGAGCTGGCTTGTCACCTGTTCGAACCAACAGACTGCATCAGAAGTGATGCTGGGCTAGTTCTCAGCCTAGATCTTAGGAGGCATTGTGACTTCTTTCTCTTTTTTGAAAAAAAAAAAATCTTTTTTTTTTTTTTTTAAGTAGCCTCCATGCCCAACATGGGGCTCAAATTTATGACCCTGAGATCGAGAGTCGCACGCTCTACCAACTGAGCCAGCCAGGAGTCCCTCGTTTTTGGAAGAATTTTAATTGTGATAAAATACATATAACATAACTCTTGCCATTTTTAAGACTACAATTCAGTGGCATTAAGTGCATTCACAGTGTTGTGCAATCAGCACTGCTATCTATTTCCAAAAAGTTTTCATCATCCCCAAACAGAAACTGTCCCCATTTAACACTAACTCCCCAGTTCCCTTGTCCCCAGCCCCTCTATTCTACTTCCTGTCTCTATGAATTTACCTATTCTAGGGACCTCATATAAGTGGAATCATACAATATCAGTCCTTTTGTGTCTGGCTTCTTTCACTTAGCATGACGTTTGCAAGGTTAACTTATGCTGTAGAACTTTATTCCTTTTTACGGCTGAATAATATTCCATTGGATGTGTGAACCACATGTTGTTTATTCACTCCTCTGTTGATGGACAGTCAGATGATTCCTATCTTCAGGTTTTTGTGAATAATGCTTCTACGACGTGGATGTGCTGATATCAAGTTGAGTTCCTGCTTTCAATTCTTTTGCTATCTACCTAGGAGTAAGAATTGCTGGACCATAGAGTAATTCTGTGTTTGGCTCTTTGAGGACCCAAAAGAGTTTTCCACAGTGGATGCATCAGATTATATTCCCACCAGTAATGCGCGAAGGTTCCTATTTCTCCACGTCCTTGCCAGTACTTGTTATTTTTCATTTAAAAAATTATAACTATTTAATTTTTTTAAGATTTTATTTATTTATTTATTTATTTGAGAGAGAGAGAGCGAGCAAGTGCATGCATCTGAGTGGGGGAGGGGTAGAGGGAGCAAGAGAATACCAAGCAGACTCCACACTGAATGTGGAGCCTGACATGGTGCTCGGTCCCAGGACCCTGAGATCATGATCTGACCCAAAATCAAGAGTCAGTCGCATAACCGACTGAGCCACCCAGGTGCCCCATGAAGATTTTAACTTTTTTTTTTTAAAGATTTTATTTATTTATTTGATACAGAGAGAGAGAGAGATCACAGCAGGGGGAGCAGCAGACAGAGGGAGAAACCGGCTCCCCACTGAGCAGGGAGGCTGATGTGGGATTCGATCCCAGGACACCGGGATCATGACCTGAGCTGAAGGCAGACGCTTAACCGACTGAGCCACCCAGGCATCCCGAAGATTTTAACTTTTGATGAAGTTCCAATTAATCTATTTTTCTTTTGTTGTCTGTGCTTTTGATACCACATCTTAGAATCTGTTGCCAAATCCAGTGTCATAAAGCTTGAACCCTACGTTTTCTTCTAAAAGTTGTATGGCTTTAGCTCTTATATTTAGGTTGTTGATCAATTTTCAGTTAATTTTTATATCTGGGATGAAGTAGGGGTCCAATTTCATTCTTTTGCATGTGGAGATCCAGTTGTCCCACACCCTTGTTGAGGACACTATTTTTTTCCCTATTGAATAGACTTGGTACCATTGTAAAAAATTAACTGGCTATAGATGTATGGGTTTATTTCTGGACTCTTAATTCTGTTCCATTGGTTATATGTCTATCCTTATGTCAGGATAGCTTTGTATTAAGTTTTAAAATCTGAAACTGTGAGTCCTCTGCCTTTGGTTTTTTTTTTTAAGATTTTATTTATTTGACAGAGAGAGCACAAGCAGGGGGAGCAGCAGAGGGAGAGGGAGAAGCAGGCTCCCCGATGTGGGACTTGATCCCAGGACTCTGGGATCATGACCTGAACTGAAGTCAGCTGCTTAACCGACTGAGCCACCCAGGCGTCCCTGACTTTGATTTTCATTTTCGAAATTGTTTTGGCTTTTTGGGGCCCCTTACAATTTCACATGAATTTGAGGACTGGCATCTCCATGTCTGCTAAAAAGACTGTTGGAATTTTGGCAGGGATTGTACCGAATCCGTTGATAGTTTTGGGAGTATTGACATCTTAGGAATATTAAGTTTGCTTATCCATGAACACAGGGTATCTTTCTACCTATTATATATTCTTTAATTTCTTTCAACAATATTTTATAGTTTTCAATATGCAAGCATTCCACCTCTGTGGTTAAATTTATTTCCAGGTATTTTACTCTTAGATGCTACTGTAAGTGGAATTGCTTTACTTATCTTTTTTGACTGCTTATTGCAGGTATACAGAAGTGCAGTTGAATTTGTTGTATTGATTTTGTATCCTGCAATTTTGTTGAATTCGTTTATTAGTTTTAGTAGCTTTCTTGTGGATTTTTAAGGATTTTCTAGATATAGGATTATGTCACCCACTGGTGAACAGAGGTAGTTTTACTTTTTCCTTTTCAATTTTGATGCCATTTATTTCTTTTTCTTGTCTAGTTGCTCTGGTTAGAACTTCCAGTACAATGTTAAATAGCAATGGCAAAAGTGGGTATTTTCCTTTTTCTTGATCTTAAGGGGAAAGCTTTCAGTCTCACACCATTGAGTATTGTCTTAGTCCATTTGGGCTTTTATAACAAAATGCCATAGAATGGGTGGTTTATAAATAACAGAAATGTATTTCTCTTTTGTTCTGGAGGCTGGAAAGTCCAAGATCAAGGTGCTGGTAGATTCAGTCCCTAGGGACTTCCTTTATCATTTCTTGTAGGGCAAGTCTAGTGGTCATGAACTCTCTCAGCTTTTGTTTGTCTAAGAATATTTTCATTTCTTCCTTATCTTTGAAGGACAATTTTGCCAGATACAGAATTCGTGATTGACAGTTTTTTTTCTTTCGGCACTTTAAATATGTCACCATAGTCTCTTCTAGCCTCCATGGTTTTTGATGAGAAGTCAGCTCTTAATATTGTTGAGAATCCCTTGGAAATGTTGAATCACTTCTTTTGTTGCTCTCAAGATTTTCACTTTGTCTTTTGATGGTTTGATATTAGTGTATCTCAGTCTCTGCGTTTATCTTATTTGGAGCTCACCGAATTTCTTGGATTTGTAGATTCATGTATTTCACCAAATGTGGGTAGTTTTCAACCACTGTTTGTTTTTTTTTTTTTCAAATGGTCTTTCTACCACTCTCTCTCTCTTCTCTCCTAGGAATCCCATAATGTGTATATTGGTCCACTTCATTGTATCCCAAAGGTCCCTTAGGCTCTGTTTATTTTTCTTCATTCTTTTTTTCTTTCTGCTCCTCGGGTTCAATAATCTCAATGGTCCTGTCTTCAAGCTCTCTGATTCTTTCTTTTGCCTACTCAAATATGCTATTGAACACTGCTAGTGATTTTGAATTTCAGTTTTGTACTTTTTAATTCAGTGATTTCTGTTTGGTTCCTTTTTAATAATTCTTATCGTTTTATTGATGTTGTCATTTTATTCATACATTGTTTTCCTAGTTTCTTTCAAATCTTTGTCCATATTTTCTTTTAGCTTGTTAAACATATTTTTTTATTTACAGATTTTTATTTATTTATTTGAGAGAGAGAGAATGGGAGAGAGAGAGCACGAGAGAGGGTAGGGTCAGAAGGAGAAGCAGACTCCCTGCTGAGCAGGGAGCCCGATGTGGGACTTGATCCCAGGACTCCAGGATCATGACCTGAGCCGAAGGCAGTTGCTTAACCAACTGAGCCACCCAGGTGCCTTTTTTTTTTTTTAAGATTTTTATTTATTTATTTGAGAGAGAGAGAGAGAGAATGAGAGATTGTTAAATATATTTAAGACAGTTGCTTAGAAATCTTTTTCTACTAAGTCTAATATTTGGACTTCTTCAGGGATAGTTTCTGTCAATTTGCTTTTTCCTTTAAACAGGCCATATTTTTGTGTTTCTTTGTATGTCTGATTTTTCTTGTTGAAAACTGGAAATTTGAATATTCATAATGTGGTAACTTTGGATATCAGATTCTCCCCTTGCACCAGAGTTTGATGTTTGATGTTATCGTTTTTGGTTTTTGATTGCCGAAAGCGCTAGTAGTGTATTTGATTAGTGATTTTCTCAAACAATTCTTGCAAATACTGTATTCCTTCATGTGTGTGGTCACTGAAGTCTCTGTCCCTTAGTTTGTGGTTCAGCTGGTGTTTTTACAGATTTTCTTGAACATCCAAGAGCTTAGAAATCAAAGAAATAAAATAAAACATAAATCCCACTTTTCTGTCTTTGCAAATCACTTCTGTGCCAGAACACTCCTTCAACACTTAGCCAGGCTTGCACTGGGCCTAGAATCAGCCTAAAGTAAATCTTGGGGGTCTTCTCAGGTCTTTTCTGAGAATGTATTTTGCCCTGGGCAAATACCTGGGCACCAGACTTTCTACATCCCCATTACTACACAGGTGATTCTGAATGTCATAATTTTCCAAAAACACTCTCCCCAGCTTTTGATCCTGAGCCTCAGGCAGTATATTGTATGTTTTGACCATAATCTTTGCCCGAGATGTCTATGGATTGTTAAGTCAGCTTGCAGGGTTTTTGAGCAGCACCTATGCCTCCTCTAGCTTGAATGCCAGGTAAGCAAAAAGGAGATATGTACTTTGTGTCAGTCTTTCAGGTAGTTTCCAGACAGGTTAGAGCATACATACATTATAATTTTTTGAATCAAGTCTGCTGGGCTCCCTTCAGATCCAGGGACCAGGGTCTAATGCTGAGAACATGGACTTCCTTTTTTACGACACCGCCACACCAGGAAGAGGGTGGGACAGGGCAAATAAAAATGCTACAAAGACTTTTATTACCATTCTGAAGTTGCCTTTTTTACTAACCAGTGTTTCCTTGGTTGCTATAAACCTTTGACTCTTTTCCAGAGTTCTGAAAATTTGGTTATGGCAGTTTCTAGGCTGTTTTTTTTTTTGTTTATTGTTTTTTGTTTTTTGTTTTTTATGTTTCTACTGGGGGTTGATGAAAGCTGTGTACTCTGATTTAGCCCAAGCTAGTCCAGGTGATAAGAAATATATGACTTCATCACTTCTATGGCCTCAACCACCAACCAATCAACCTCCAGCTATGAGTGAGGCTATCTATTCCAAT
Organism: Zalophus californianus; assembly: GCF_009762305.2. NCBI lineage: Eukaryota > Metazoa > Chordata > Mammalia > Carnivora > Otariidae > Zalophus > Zalophus californianus. Next base: position 5,931,493 of record NC_045595.1, read on the forward strand.
TTCTTATTGCTGGGTAACACACCACCCCAGAACTCAGTGGCATAAAACAGCAGCCATTTTTTAATATGTTCATGGATTCTGTGAACAAGACACAGAGGGGATAGTTTGTTTTGCTCTATGACATCTAGTTCTTAAGCTGGGAAGACTAGAAGGGCTGGGGTGCCTAGTCGTTGGGGGCTGGAATTATGTGGGGGGCATCTTTCCGCACATGTCTGGTTCCTGGGCTGGGAATGCTCAAATGGTTGGGGTCTCACTGGGGGGATCTCTCTCTCTCTATAGTCTCAGGAATTTCCATGTGGTCCCCCACATGGCATCCACAGCATGGCAGCCTCAGCATAGTTGGACTTCTTACATGGTGCGTCAAGACTCTGGAAGTGAGTCTTCCAGCAAGCAAGGTGGAAGCTTGCATGGTCTTTAATGATATAACACTGGAGGTCATGTAATATCGCTTCTGCTATACTCTATTGGTTGAAGCAGTTAGGCACACCCAGATTCAAGGTGACCTCATCTCTTGATAGTCTAAGTATTTTCATTGTCTAAGTATTTTCAGTTATGGGACACCTGGGTGGTGCAGTCAGTTAAGCCTCCAACTCTTGGTTTTGGCTCAGGTTGTGATTGCAGGGTCTTGAGATCGAGCCTTGTGTTGGGCTCTACACTCAGTGCAGAGTCTGCTTCAGATTCTCTCTCCCTCTCCCTAGGCCCCTCCCGCTCATGCTCTCTCTCTCTGTCTCTCTCTAAAATAAGTAAATAAATCTTTTTTTAAGAAGCATTTTCAGGGCGCATGGGTGGCTCAGTTGGTTAGGCGACTGCCTTCGGCTCAGGTCATGGTTCTGGAGTCCCAGGATCGAGTCCCACATCAGGCTCCCTGCTCAGCAGGGAGTCTGCCTCTACTTCTGACCCTCTTCCCTCTCGTGCTCTCTATCTCTCATTCTCTCTCTCTCAAATAAATAAATAAAAATCTTAAAAAAAAAAGAAACATTTTCAGTTATGTTTTAAAACTGCACTGGCTAAGTAACCAAACTTAGCTAGCCTGCCAGCTGACCACAGATGTATGAATAAGACCAGCTGTGCTCAGCAGAACTTTCCATCTGAGCCTGACCCAAATTTCTGAACCACACAATTGTGAACTAAATAGATTTTATTTTGAACCATTAATTTGAGGGGGGCAGTTTGTTATGCAGCAATAGCTGATTGATATATTTGGCAGGTATATAGCACTCACCAAGCGTAATATCACCTAATCACTTCCTGGAGCCCTACAAGGTGATGCAAGTGAGCAGACCATGACTTCTATAGTCCAGTAACTCCTTCCTATCTGTGTTCACCCTACAGTCTTCCACCCCTGGTTTTATCTGCTATGACAATTCCACCCATCCCACTGCTCCTTGATTTGTTTCAACAACCTGTGAATAGAACCCCTGAACATAATAAAAGAAATGTTGAATTGAACAATCCCCAGCTATTCTACTCTTAGACCATACAGCTTTCTCCATTCAGTCTTTCATTTTACAAATATTAATTGAGCATGTTCTACATGCCATTCACTCTTCAAAACACTGGAGAAGTGACAGTTAACATGGACAGAAGTGTTCCTGCTGTAATGGAATTTATATTCTGGTGGGATACGGTAAGAAATTTCTAAAAAAAATCCCAGTGGTCCCCACCTCCTGATATTCATGACCTTGTGTAATCTTCGTCCAAGAAGTAATTTGCTTCTAACTGATATAATGCCTCATCACTGAAGAAATGTCGCTTGTGTAATTAGGTTACAAAAGATTCTAACTTTCATTTCTCTGGCACACTGTCTCCCTTGCTGGCTTTGATGAAGCAAGTTGCTGTGTTGGAATAATTCATGTGGCAAAAACCTGAAGATATCCTTTGACCAGCAGCCAGCTGGGAACTGAGGCTCTTAGTCCAACAGGAAATGAATGCAACCAAAAACCATGTGAGTGAGCTTGGAAATAAGTCATTCCCCAGTTGAGCCTTCGGATAAAATCCTATCCTGACCATTCCCCTTGACTGCAGCCTCATGAAACAACCTAGGCAGGGGATCTCCTAAGTCACGTCTAGATTCCTGACCCACAAAAACCTGGGATAATAAATGTGTGTTGCTTTAGTCCACTCTGTCTGTAACAATCTATTACGCAGTAACAGATAGCTCCTATGTGAGAGAGTTGGAATGAACAAATACATGAACAATTCAGAAATAAATCACAGAGTGATACAATCTATCCAAAGGACCCAAGAAGATGGAAAACATGAACAGACTAAATATTACAGGAAACACTGGAAAGGAAAGTAATTAAAGATCTAGTACCTAAAACGGCACAAGGGCAAGGTGATTCTATAGCCTCACCCTGGTCTCCCCATATGCTAGCCTGACCATTTGATTCCCATGACCAGTTTGGATTTTCATGTTTGGCCTATTGGATCTTGGATGGTTTCTCCTTCAGTTCTGGCCTTGGTGCCTCCTTCTGATTTTGCTGCCCCAGGCTGGTTTCAGTCCTGAAGAAACTGGATGAGCAGTCTATCCCTGGCTGCCTTTCATCCTCCCAACAGCGGAAGGGGATTTGGATAGCAAAGCTTCATGGGTGATAGGCTCATTTCAAGGTCAGGCAGAGGAGGGGCCTATGAAGGGGATGGAAAAGCACTTGGGGAGATAGAGGAGAACCCAGACATGAGGCAATCAGGGAGGGAAATTCTGGGAGACTGGGGTTTCCAGCAGGAAGGAGGGAGTAGTCACCTTTCTTATGGGTAAGACCAAGACAAAAATGGGTCTGTTGGTTTTCTCAAGGGGAAGGTAGTTCCTGCTATTGGTCATTTTCATGGAGTGGTGGGAGGCAGCAGTGAGGAAAACACTTTTCCAAGAAGTTTGGTGACACCTAGAGGACTGAGGAGTTGTTGGGTTTTCTTTCTTTTTTTCTTCCTAAGATGGGAGAAGCATGCTTGTGTTCCTGGAAGTCTCCCTGTTCCAAGACGTGAGGCACAGATCATCTGCATCCCCAGGAACTAAGCTCCCAGGGCTGAAGCAAGAGCAGACCCAGGAGCTGACTTCACTGCAGGGCAGAACTCTGTGATGGGGCATGCCCTTCTTCCTGGAGCAACAGTGCCCAGGAAGGGCTAACGCTCAAGGTGAGGAAAATGAGCAAACCCGGAGGATTGTGAGGTCACTCTCAAGACCATGCAAAATGTTGGCTAGATGGAGGAAGGGTATGGCAGGCTAGGCAGAGGTCCCAGCCAGTGCAAAGGCAAGGAGGCAGGAACGCGTTGTCTCTGTTCTGTAAACCAGTGTCAAAGCCACCTTGAGCACTGGGTGGCGCTGTCCAGCCCGGCGAGAGACCATTCCTTGATTCCCGACCACAGCGCTCGGTGGTCTCCTCCTGGTCTGTGGATGTTCGCCGAGGTTCTGGAATTCTGTTGCCAGCAAGTTTCTGAGAGGCCAGCTGAGCCTGATCAACATTTCAAAGAAGGGGGAGAATGACATCCCTAAAGCTGCTGGTGTCACTTGTCTGAGCCATGGGAGGTTAAGTGGGTTCTTTTTTTTTTTTAAGATTTTTTAAATTTATTTATTAGAGAGCGAGCGAGAGAGAAACAGCATGAGAGGGGAGAGAGTCAGAGGGAGAAGCAGGCTCCCCACTGAGCTGGGAGCCTGATGTGGGACTCGATCCCAGGATTCCGGGATCATGACCTGAGCCGAAGGCAGTCGCTTAACCAACTGAGCCATCCAGGCGCCCTGTTAAGTGGGTTCTGACCTCCTATAGGGAAAACCTCCTATCAGGTCAAAGCTTACAGGGTGTGGCAGAGTCTGTGAGCCCAGTTAGTTTGGGAACGGGCTACGAGTGGGTAGGGAAGGAAGACTTCTCGGAAGAGGTGGTATTTAAAGATGATGAGGTTTGTCAGTGGAAGAGAAGTGAGAATATGAGTTAGGATGTAGGACTGGGTAGCCATGTGTGTCTATGTGTGGTGCTGAAGTTGAACTGGGTAGTAGAGTGAGTCAACATTTGCTCATTCTATTTGTTCCCTAGACATTTCCTGAACACCTATTTTGAGCTGGTTTCTGTATGTGGAACTTGGTCTACAGTGGGGAGACTGATCTGAAAGACAGATCCAGGAAGAGCCTGGAGGAGGCACCTGGCCTAGCCTGCAGGGGGGAAGATCTAGGATGGCTTCTCTGATGGTCTTTGTGCCTGGTTCCTGGCACGGAGGTTCTAAGACCCTTGTAATTTTCTGAGTGATAAGAGTGTCATTTGTTATTTATAAGGAGCCCCTTTAGATCATACCTGAGTTTATGTTAACGAGATGACTTGGCATAGGGCCCCTCCACAGCCTCAGGAGGGTCTGGTCACCAAGAAGGCCAAATGATTAGAAGGTTGCAACTTCTGGGGGCTGGAGATTAAACTCTACAAAAATTCTTCAACAACAAGACTTGGTTGGCTTCCTGGTCAGTGAGGGGTCCACATGTGGGAGGCCTGTGCAGCCCAGTTTTGTGGGGACAGAGTCACCTGCATGCAGGACCCTCTGGACTCATTCTGTGCACCTCCTCATTTGGGTGCTCATCTGTATCCTTTATAATAAACCGTGAAATGTATGTAAATGTTCCCCCTAAGTTTTATGAGTAGTTCTAACAAATTATCTGAAGAGACCTGAGGAGGTGGTTGTGGGAAACCCTGATTTATAGCCGGTCAGTGAGAGGTATGGGTGGCTTGGGCTTGTGATTGGTGTCTGAAGTTGAGGACAGTCCGGTGGGACTGAGCCCTTAACCTGTGGGATCTGTAAAAACAAGGCCCCAAACACACTAAGCCCCATGTCATGAAACCGAAGTTTAACTTAATCACAGTTTGGCTCTCTCAAAAGTGGACTCTTAACCAACCAGTCAGGAATCACCTGATCAGCACTAGTTAGGTGACCTGCCTTGTGGACCACTGCCCTCCCCTATGGGGCAAGGCAAGGAAGCTTGCAGTAACCAACCCGCTTTTTTGCCTAGCACAATTTCTTTGTTCTTGTTTCCTTCTGTCTGTAAAGTCTCTTGCCTTGTCCAGCTCCTCAAAACTCCTTTCTATTGGCTAGATTGGATGTTGCTTGATTCATGAATAATTGAATAAAGGCAGTAAGATCTTTAAAACTTATTCATTGAACTTTGTTTTTTTAACAGATCTGATGCTATCTCCAGGTTGATAATGTCAGCACTGCGTTAAATTTGTAGGACATTCAGTTGGTGTTGGCGGAGAGTTGGAAAACAGTTTGGTGATGCTGGAAAACACTCCAAGAGCTTCCAGAAGGAGATTACACTCAGGGGGAAAGGTTACATTCTGAAGCGTGAATTGTTTGAGCAGAGATGGAATAGGTTGGTGAGAAAAGGAGTGTCGCCCGTTGGAGTGATTCGCACATGCAAGGATCAGGAAGTGAGACAGAATGTGACTTCTCAGAGGAACTGAAAGTCTTTCAGCAGGACTGCCTAGCCCCAGCAGGGAAAACTGGAGGGCTAGTCTGGGATCAATCACACGGTGCTCAACCCCAGGTGAAACGGTTAATAACGAAGGTGGTAGGAATAGCCCGTCCCGGAGAGAGTATCTTGTTTGGTGTCCCGAGGGGCTGATGTTACAGCTCTGCTGATGTGTCTGCAGATAGGAAAACCACCACCTCCTCAGGAGGCCCAGCTGGGCATGGATGGTGCCGACTTGGCCTTGGACCCTCAGCTCTGCCTCGTGCTGTGCAGCCATGGGCAGGTCTCCTCAATTCTCTGAGCCTCAGTGGTCCCCATAGGTGAAATGGGTGTCACCAAATCTCCACCAAGAACATACAATCAATGATAACTCATTTAGGTATTCATTTATTTCATTCATTAGTTCATTCATTTAGCAAACACTGATGGAGCGCCAGTCCTTGATACTGGGGATACAGCGGTGAAGGAGACAGACTCAGTCTCCTCCCTTCCTCCCTCTGCACAGCCAGCCCCCCTCCATTCGCTGACATACTGTCTGTGGTGCCTTCACGTTACAGTGGCAGAGTTGAGTCGTTGTGACAGAGACTGTATGACTTACAAAGCCAAAAAATATTTGCTGTGTGGCCCTTTTTTCGAACATGTTTGCCAACTCTTGGTCTAGAAAGTGACATTCTGGGGGAGGCAGAGAAACAAATTTTGAACCTGAATCTGGCCCCTCTCCTCCCTCCCTTGGACTCCCTAAATCTAAATCTGAGAGACTGCATTATCAATCCCCCCTCCCATTTTTTGAGCTGGTTGGAGTTTGAGGCACAGAAATAAATGAAGATGATGTGCTTTCTTGCTCTGTCCCCCAGCTCCAGCATTCATGGGCAGGGGACATAATCTCTGAACCTCTTTTTGCTCTTAGGTAAAGTGGAAAAATAGTAGCTGTGTTATGGGAATTAACTGAGATCATGTCCAAAAAGCATTTAGCACAAAATCAGTGCTCAAAGAATGCTGGTCAGATTTTTACTTCTGGTTAAAATGTAGAAGGACCCAAAGGACCCTCACTTTTGTGGTGACAACTAGAAAAAACCCAGATAAAAACCCATTCTTTTCAATAGAGCTAGTTAAGGGTGGTGATTGCAAGGAGGTTTTGATGAGCTGGTTTTCAGGGATAAAACGAGCCCTTCATAGGTGAGTCAAGAGCAGCGGCAGCTTCCATACCAGGGGGCAGGCAGACACCAGCTCTGGGTATGGGAGGGCTTGCAGGCATAGAGAGATGTTTGGGAGACAGAGGAAATCAGCCAGTTCTTAGATGAAAAGAGCAAATGTTCAAAGTGGTGGCCACTAGAGTGTTGGAGTCCAAACCTGGTGAGGACGGCATCTGTGCAGAAGGACGAACTGGTCTGTAGTGTTGGAGCCCAAGTGAGGTAAGAAGGACCACATGACAGTCTGTCTGCCTGGTGCAAGAAGTCAGTGTCCAGGCACAGTAAGGGAGACATCCATACAGAGTAGAGGATGGTGGTGGAAAAGGGAGATTGATTATATATGGGGGAATTGATTAAACAAACAAACAAATAAATAAATAAATAAATTCAGGATAATGGAAAGATTTCCCAACATCAGAGAAGGGTGTTACAAAGTTAAATGGAAAGAAAACTAGAATGAACCCTATTGTATTTAACTGGAGGTAGTGGTGTGAAATCATGATTTTCAAAATATTTGGAGAAGTGTGTGTGTGTGTGTGTGTGTGTGTGGTGTGTTCCCATTTGTCTACTGAGAGGTCCTGGAACCGGTGATACTTCCATAACAGTGAGCACACCCAGGTCTTTGTTTCTGAATACCATTCTCCACTTAAAAGCAATCAGGGCTCTTTGGAAAAATGGCTGATTCCAGAGTTGGGACAGGGAAAGCCTGAAACATCTAGTTAGACCAGAAAGGAAGTGTTGGAGAAGGTTGCTGGTTGGAGAAGTTCAATGGTTGACCTGTGAGCTGGACCTGGGCACTCAGAGGCTCCTCACTCCCTCCCCAATCCTTGGAATGTGGGTTCCACTTGCCTTCCCCATTCCCAAAGGCTGTGGCAAGGACATAGCCTTGAGATAGTGATGTGGCAATGAGGCCATCTGGATGAGATATGTGAATGAATCCTGTTAAGGCCTCTGTATGGACTTCTAAGATTCTGGTAGGCAGGTGTGGAGATCTACTTGTCTTGCAAACACCCAAGACAAGCCTCATATGTAATTCCTTTGCTTATTAAAACTGCCACCTGCCAATCTGGAGTGGCCTGCTTCTTTCTTCTTTTTCTCCCTGCCCTATGTATATGGGGACCAGTTTCAGATTCCACCTGGGGAAATTCCTGAGGTTGCAAACCAACAGGAAGGAAAACTGATTAGCAAAAAATGGATAAGCAGGTGTCAAAGGGACGCAGAAGCCAGTATGAAAGGCTCCCAATGGCCAAATCAAAGACAATTTAAGCATCAAAAATATGGGGGGTGGGAGGAAAATAACATCAGCAAAAATGGCAGAGTAAATTTTGCCCTTCTATAAAAACAATGGAATAAACTGCAAACTTTGTCAGAATCAGCATTTTTAGAACTCTGGAAATCAATCAAAATCTTACAACAATTCAGGGAGTATTTAGTCAAGAAAAACAGCTGGATCTCAGTAAACAACAGTGAGCTCTGTGGAATTTTAACTCACTCTAGTTCTATTCCCCACTCTCCAACTCAGAAGTAGACTTGAAAAATAACAGCCCACATTGCTGGTACTGGAGGGAGAAGAACACAGCTGGAGCCCTTGAAAATCCTCATTGCCAAACAAAAGTCATTATTTGATCTGTCTTCTGGTTCCCCAGAAGACCACACTTGAAAAGTTAGTCTTTAGTTGACCTTGTTTGAACTTGCCCAGTGCTAAAAGCCTCTCCCCAGTGGACATTAGTCAAATATTTTAACATGACAGCTGCGTGAGGTGAAGGGGCAAATAATAACGTAATCACAAGTCTCAAAAGGAAAATTTAAGGAATAAGATGTCCTTAGGGGCTTTGAAAAGTTCTGATATATCTTGGGATCTGAAAGGTCACCTGTGTGCATAGCTTTGTGCATGCCCAGGAAAGACCTGAGAAATCCCTTAAGCTCTCACTTCTGGCTGACTCTGAGGCTCTGTGAAAGCAGGAAGTGAAGGCTAAGGCAGAGCTTCAAACTTTCTGGCTGCATGTTGAAGTTGTGTGTGAACATACAAAGACCCTCAGCAGAGACTGGGAGACCTTTAGAGGCATTCAGGGAAATGTCTGTCCAACCATCACCTAACTTCTAAGCTAACTGACTAGAGATTTTAATGGGCATACATGGCAGAGAATATAGTCTTTTCTTTGGAGAATTAGTGCAGAAAAGTAATTAAATAAACAAAAAAAAAAAACAACTATAACAAACAGCAGCAACAGCAAACCTTTAAGAGGAGGGAAAATTTGATTTCCATAGTTGTTATATTATTCGAAGTGTCCATTTTTCAACAAAAATATTGTGAGACATACAAAGAAACAAGGAAGTATTACCCATACACAGGGGATAAAACAGTGAATAAAAATTTTTCCTGAGAAAGTCCACATGTTGGAGTTACTAGACAAATATTCTAAATCAGCTGTTTTAATATGTTCAAAGAGCTAAAGGATATCATATGTAAAGAACTAAAGAAAAGTATGAGTACAGGGATGCCTGGCTGGCTCAGTTGGTGGAGTTTGTGACTCTTGATCTCAGGGTTTTGAGCTTGAGCCCCATACTGGGTGTAGAGATTACTTAAAAATAAAATCTTAAAAAAAGAGAAAAGTATGAGAACAATTTGTCACCAAATAGAGATTATCAATAAAGAGAAATTCTAAAAAGGAACCATATAGAAATTCTGAAGTTGAAAAGTACAGTAACTGAAATGAGAATTTCACTAGTAGGTTCAATAGCAGATTTGAGCAGGCAGAAGAAAGAATCAGCAAAAACTGGAGATAGATCTATTGAGATTATCCAGTCAGAGCAACAGGGGTGAAAAAGAGGATGAAGAGGGGCACCTGGGTGGCTCAGTTGTTAAGCGTCTGCCTTCAGCTCAGGTCATGGTCCCAGGTCCTGGGATCAAGCCCTGCATAAGGCTCCCTGCTTGGCGGGAAGCCTTCTTCTCCTTCTCCCACTCCCCCTGCTTGTATTTCCCTTCTCACTGTGTCTCTCTCTGTCAAATAAATAAATAAAATCTTTAAAAAAAAAAGAATGAAGGAAAATTAACAGAGCTAGGGCACCTGGGTGGCTCGGTCTGTTAAGCATCTGCCTTTTGGCTCTGGTCATGATCCCAGGGTCCTGGGATCTGGCCCTGTGTTGGGCTCCCTGCTCAGTGGAGCCTGCTTCTCCCTTTCCTCCCCGCTTGTGCTTTCTGTTAATATCTCTGTCTCTCTCTCTCTCTCTTAAATAAATAAATAAATAGATAAATAAAATCTTAAAAAAATTTTAACAGAGCCTCAGAGACTTGAGGGACACCATCAAACATACCAACATATGCATAATAGGAGTGTCAAAAGGAGAAGAAAGATGGAAAGGGGCAGGAAATATTTGAAGAAATGGCTGAAAGCTTCCAAAATTTGATAAAAGTGTTAGGCTACACTTCAACATTCTCCAAGTAGGCTAAACAAAGAGATCCACACTTAGACACATCATAATCAAACTGTCTAAAGACAAAGATAAGAAAGAATCTTGAAAGCAGCAAGAGATGAATGTCTCATTATGTATAACTGGTCCTTAGTAAGATTAATAGCTTATTTCTCATCAGAAACCATGGAGGCCAAAGGCAGTGAGAAGACATATTCTAAATGCCGAAAAGGGGGAAAAACCCTGCCAACCAAGAATTATATATCCAACAAAACTACATCATTCAACTGTAGAGAAAAAATACCAATCCCTGCTTCAACGTGGATTGACCTTGAAAACATTATACTAAATGAAAGAAGCCAGACAAAAAACTCACATTTTGTATGATTCTATTTATACAAAATATGCATCATAGGTAAATCCATAGAGACAGAAAGTAAACTAGTGGTTTTGGGGTGTGTGTGAGGGAAGTGGGAATGGGAGTGACTACTTGGTGAATATGGGGTTTTGTTTTGGGGTGATGAAAATATTCTGGAACTAGACAGTGGTGAGGGTTGCACAACATCCATGACACTGTGAAAGCACTAATTGCTACTGAATTGTACAGTTTATTTTTTTAAGATTTTATTTATTTATTTGACAGCGAGAGAGAGAGAGCACAAGCAGAGGGAAGGGTAGAGGGAGAGGGAGAAGCAGGCTCCCCGCCAAGCAACGAGCCCGATGTGGGCCTCAATCCCAGGACCCCAGGATCATGACCCGAGTCGAAGGCAGATGCTTAATCAACTGAGCCACCCAGGTGCCCTGAATTGTACAGTTTATTTTTTATTTTTATTTTTTAAAGATTTTATTTATTTATTTGACAGAGAGAAAGTTAACAAGAGCAGGAATACAAGCAAGGGGAGTGGGAGAGGGAGAACCAGGCCTCCCACGGAGCAGGGAGCCCGATGGGGGCTCGATCATGACCCGAGCCGAAGGCAGATGCTTAACGACTGAGCCACCCAGGAGCCCCTGAATTGTACAGTTTAAATGGTAAATTTTTTAAAATAATTTTTTATTGTTATGTTAATCACCATACATTACATCATTAGTTTTTGATGTAGTGTTCCATGATTCATTGTTTGTGCATAACACCCAGTGCTCCACGCAGAATGTGCCCTCTTTAATACCCATCACCAGGCTAACCCATCCCCCCATCCCCCTCCCCTCTAGAACCCTCAGTTTGTTTTTCAGAGTCCATCGTCTCTCATGGTTCGTCTCCCCCTCCGACTTATTCCCCTTCATTCTTCCCCTCCTGCTATCTTCTTCTTCTTCTTTTTTCTTAACATATATTGCATTATTTGTTTCAGAAGTACAGATCCGTGATTCATCAGTCTTGTACAATTCACAGTGCTCACCATAGCACATACCCTCCCCAATGTCTATCACCCAGCCACCCCATCCCTCCCACCCCCCACCACTCCAGCAACCCTCAGTTTGTTTCCTGAGATTAAGAATTCCTCATATCAGTGAGGTCATATGATACATGTCTTTCTCTGATTGACTTATTTCACTCAGCATAACACCCTCCAGTTCCATCCACGTCGTTGCAAATGGCAAGATCTCATTCCTTTTGATGGCTGCATAATATTCCATTGTGTATATATACCACATCTTCTTTATCCAGTCATCTGTCGATGGACATCTTGGCTCTTTCCACAGTTTGGCTATTGTGGACATTGCTGCTATAAACATTGGGGTGCACGTACCCCTTCGGGTCCCTACTAAATGGTAAATTTTATGTTATGAGTATTTCACTGCAATAAAAGAAATAAAAGGAGTCTTTCAGGATGAAGTGATAGAACACTAGATGGTTTCTCAAATACACATGAAGAAATAAAGACTCCCCATAAAGGTAACTACACAGGTAAATATAAAGACAATATAAATGTAATTTTTGTTTGTAACTCCTTTTTCTCCCATCTGATTTGAAAGACAACTGTATAATGCAGTAATTAGAAATCTAAGTTAATTGGCACTCATGTATGGAGATGTAATTTGTGATAATAGCAGCATAAAGGGAGGGAAAATGGAACTATAAAGGAGCAAAGTTTTGTATACCATTAAAACTAAGTTGGTATTAATCCAACCTAGATTGTTACAAATGAAGATGTTAATAGTAATCTCCAGGGCAACCACTAAGAAAATACTGCAAAAGTATATAGTAAAAGAAACATAAGAATAAAATGATACACTAGAAAATATCTAATTAACACAAGAAAAGATAGGACTGGAGGAACTGAGGACAAAAAAGACATAAGACGTATAAAAAACAAATATCAAAATGGGAGATATAAACCCTACCTTATCAGTAATTACATTAAATAGAAATGAACTAAACTCTCCAATTAAAAGGGAGAGATTGACTGTGACCTCAGCTGCAGCAACTTCTTGCTAGACACATCTCCAAAGTCAAGGGAAACAAAGGCAAAAATGAACTACTGGGACTTCATCAAGATAAAAACTTTTGCACAGCAAAGGAAACAGTCGACAAAACCAAAAGACAACCGACAGAATGGGAGAAGATATTTGCAAATGACATATCAGATAAAGGGCTAGTATCCAAAATCTATAAAGAACTTATCAAACTCAACACCCAAAAAACAAATAATCCAATCAAGAAATGGGCAGAAGACATGAACAGATATTTCTTCAAAGAAGACATCCAAATGGCCAATAGACTCATGAAAAAATGCTCAACATCACTTGACATCAGGGAAATACAAATCAAAACCACAGTGAGATACAACCTCACACCAGTCAGAATGTTTAAAATTAACAAGTCAGGAAACTACAGATGTTGGTGAGGATTTAGAGAAAGGAGAACCCTCTTATATTGTTAGTGGGAATGCAAGCTGGTGCAGCCACTCTGGAAAACAGTATGGGGGGTTCCTCAAAAAGTTGAAAATAGAGCTATCCTACGACCCAGCATTGCACTGCTGGGTATTTATTTTATTTTATTTTTTAAGATTTTATTTCTTTATTTGACAGAGAGAGACACAGCGAGAGAGGGAACACAAGCAGGGGGAGTGGAAGAAGAAGCAGGCTTCCTGCCAAGCAGGGAGCCCGACATGGGGCTCAATCCCAGGACCCTGGGATCATGACCCGAGCCTAAGGCAGACACCCAACAACTGAGCCACCCAGGCTCCCCTGCACTACTGGGTATTTACCCCAAAGATACAAATGTCGTGATCCGAAGGGACACCTGCATCCCGATGTTTATAGGAACAATGTCCACAATAGCCAAACTATGGAAAGAGCCCAGATGTCCATAGACCGATGAATGGATAAAGAAGATGTGGTGTATATATATACAATGGAATACTACTCAGCCCTCAAAAAAAAAAAAAAGAAATCTTGCCATTTGCAATGATGCGGATGGAACTAGAGGGTATTATGCTAAGGGAAATAAGTCAATCAGACAAAGACAATTATCATATGATCTCATATGCGGAATTTAAGAAACAAAACAGAGGATCATGGGGGAAGAGAGGAAAAAATAAAACAAGATGAAGTCAGAGAGGGAGACAAATCATAAGAGACACCTAATCGTAGAAAACAAACTGAGGGTTACTGTAGGGGAGGGGGGAATGGGGTAACTGGGTGATGGACATTAAGGAGGGCACGTGATGTAATTAGCACTGGGTATTATATAAGCCTGATGAATCACTGACTTTTACCTCTGAAACTAATAATACATTATATGTTAATTAATTGAATTTAAATTTTTAAAAATTTTAAAAATAAAATAAATGGTGGTTGATCAGTCAAAAAAAAATCTACCTCATTCCCTGAACCAAAAAATGTAGCCTTAGATAAAAAATATAAATTGCAGGGCGCCTGGGTGGTTCAGTCGTTAAGCATCTGCCTTCGGCTCAGGTCATGGTCTCGGGGTCCTGGGATCGAGCCCACATTGGGCTCCCTGCTCAGCAGGAAGCCTGCTTCTCCCTCTCCCACTCCCCCTGCTTGTGTTCCCTCTCTCGCTATGTCTCTCTCTGTCAAATAAATAAATAAAATCTTTAAAAATATATATATAAATTGCTTGAGATTAGCATAGGGAGTTCATAAAAAAAGAATATCCATGTGGTCACAAGCACATTAAAATGTGCTCAACATCATTAGTCATGAAGGAAATATACATTCAGATCATAATCAATAACACTTTGTACCCATTAGAAAGGATAAATTGAAAATTAAGGGCAATACCAAGAAATACGTAACAATTAGAACAATTGTTTGGCAGTATCTACTAAAGGAGAATATGTACGTGTACACTGTAATCCCCAAATTCCACTCCTCGATATATAGCCAACAGATTTATGTATATATGTGCACCAGATAACACATTAAAAAATGTTTGTAGTATGCTCAGCGTGAAGTCCGCTTGGGATTCTTTCCCCTTCTCTCTCTCAAATAAATAAATACACTTCTAAAAAAGGTAGAGATTGACAGAATGGATAAAAGGGGTCATAAAAATGACCCAATTATATGCTGTCTGCTGGAAACTCACTTTAGATTAAAAGAGAGAGCGAGAGATAGTAACATGTAACCAATTGAATCAGGTAGGAAACCAGGAGTCCATACATACATAAATTGAGAGTTTGATACACACAGTTTCAAAGTGACTCTTTACAAAATACTTAGTAATTACAAAGGGGGAACAAAAAGAGTTATTGCTTAATGTAGTGCTTAAGGGGGGACTCAGAGGTCTGCCTGCCAGGGTCCAACTCTGAGCCCCACCACTTACAAGCTACCTGACCTCAGGAAGTTGCTTTCCCTCTCTGTTTCTGTTTCCGCATCTGTCAAGCCAGATAATAACTGTGTCTTTCTCCTAGGGTTCTTGTGAAAACTGTTAGTCAAAGACCACAAGGAACACACCTGTGGTTGAACAAATCCAGATTTATTTTGTTTCCACAAGGGAGAACACACCCCATGCGGAACCGTGAGGCACATGCTACAGAGTATTGGGGCCATTGCTACAGAGTATCTGCTATTAGAATAGACGATTTCCACCCCACGGCTAGCACACAGTATTAAACCTCAGAAGAACAGTGCGAGGCAGGGTAATGGTCCCATTTCACAGCCGAGGAAACAGAGACCCTGACAAGGCAAGGCCAATTGTGGCAGGACTAGAAAGGGGTTGGAGCAGTGCCTTTGGACACCAGAGTGACCACACAGCTCTTGCCCCCACCCTCAGGTCCTCTCTAGTAGTTGTGTCAGCACTTCATTCTTCCACCCACTGTTCTGGGAGAAAGCAATGTCCTGTTTCTTGTTCTTCTTCCTGAACTGGGGAGGAATGTTCCTGAGGAGGGGCTGCAAGGGCAGCACGTGGGGTTATAAAAACCGTCATCAGGAGAGGAGCCCGAGAGAAGAGGAGAATGGCAGAGATGTATGACTCCAAGGAGCCAGGGGACCCCGGTGAGGCTGAGCCCCCTCACTCAGGGGTGATGGTAGGGAGGACAGGGCTCCAGGGTCCCTGGGGGAGTCGGGGCTGGCCTCCAGCTTGCAGTCCTCACAAACAAGGCTTGGCAGCCTTCAAAGCTCAGCTGAGTGTGTTCTGTCCTGTTCAGAGGAGGAGATGTTTGGGGGCCAGAGAGTAAAGAAGAAATACACCAGACTACTCAGGAGCTCAAGGAACTTGCCAGGTACCGAGGCGGGTGGTTCGGGGGGCAGGCATCTGGGGAAGGGGCAGCTGGGAGTCCCCCTCCAGCATGGGTGGGTGGGGCAAGGTCTGTCCCTGAGAACCTCGGCTCTGCCCATTTGCCGGTCCTGCAGACTGTCTGACCCGGGCCCAATTGCCTTTGCTGCTTCTTCTCATCTCTTTGGGCTTCTTCATGCTCCTGGTGACCACCCTGGTTCAAGGTGAGTCAGGGGCTGGGGGCTTGGAGTCTTGGGTCCCTTTAGGTCTTTGCCCTATCCCACAGTCCCCAGACCCACTAGGGCTTGGGCATTTGAGCTCCACATCGCCTTCTGTGTGACGGTGGGCTGGTTACTACCCTGCTCTGAGCCTGTGTCTTTATCTGTGGGATGCAGCTCATCTTCCTCCACAGGGAACTTAGGTTCCCAGAGAGACCTGGAAGCCAGATTCGACACAGGGTCAGGCCTACACATGGTGCTGATAAAGGGGGAATTCTCTGCTCTGTTGTAGTCTCCAGGATTCACCAATCCCTGCAGAAAGACACGTGGGACCGTCAGGAGAGCCCAAGCCAAGGTGAAGGGCTGAATGCAGGGTTCAGGGCGGGAGAGGGCTCAGAGGCTGTGTGACTTTGGATGAGCCACTGCCTGCCCCCTCCACCCCTTCACCCCTTCACCCCTCCATCCCCCCCCACCCCACCCAGCCCCGTAGGGTTGAAGGTCGGGGAGGAGACTGGATTCCTGGATGAGACCCTGGGGGCAATGTCAGGCAAGTCATTGTCTGAGTCTCAGTTTTTTTTATTTGCATAATGGACTCTTGGGGTCACTGTGAAATCTATAGATAGGTTCTCATGGGGCCCTCTCTGCACTAAGCACACGCTAGGTGCTTCATAATTAAAGTCCTTCTTCCAGTGGATGTTTCTCAGGAGCCGACACGCTCAGACCTGGAGGAGATCCTCCAGCAGCTGACCTGGATGAATGCCACCCTGGGTAAGGGTCAGACACCAAGGAGAGGAGGGAGTTTGGGGATCACCTGTGGGGCTGGAACTCACTTTCTATGGCTCCCCACCTGAGGGCAGAGCTGGGATTTTTCAAATGGATTTTTTGGGGACTGAGCTGAGAGCTGAACATAGGGGGTTCCCAGAGCTGATGCAGGTGCTGGGGGGCCTGTCCGCCCCACCTCCACTCTCCTCCCCAGCTGGCCTCTGCCGCCCCTGTCCCTGGAAATGGGAACTCTTCCAGGGAAGCTGCTACTTCTTCTCCCAGACCCAGAACATCTGGAAAGATGCCATCTCTGCGTGTCAGAACTTGAGGGCCCAGCTGGTGATCATCAACAATACTGAGGAGCAGGTGGGCCGGTCTGAGTTCCCGTCTGGGGCGGGGCCATGTGAGTGTCAGCAAAAAAGCCGTCTGTCCTCTGAGAGATGGAGGCCCGGGGGAGCTGGGGCGGGGACATGGGCAGGGAAGGCTTCCTGGAGGAGGCCCCACGGTGGGCTTGGGAAGGTCATGTGAGAGAAGACCCCGCATGATAGGAGCCCATCTGTGGACAGAAAGGGGACTCAGCGCACTCCTGAGCCCATACATAATGTCCCCCCAGATACAAGTTAACACATTTCCACATGTGTGTGCACATTAACACACAACCACAGCATATACACACATGTGAACACATGCAACTTGAGTAAGGGCTATAGGCTGGACCGCAGGAGGTCTTTCATGGGGGGAGGGACAACCGTGGGGATATGGGCCGACATGGGGCGGGCGACAGCTTGCTGCCCCTCCCCCCACCCCCGCCGCCCCTGCCGCCCCTCCCTAGAAATTTCTGAAGTCTTGGAATACGAGAAATAACCAGCGCACCTGGATCGGCCTCAGTGACCACCACAGCGAGGGTTCCTGGAAATGGGTGGACAACTCTCCCCTGCAACTCAGGTGACCTCCTAGAGAAAATGGCCCAGTACGCTTGCGCAGGGAAACCCAAACCGGGGGTGTTCAGACCCTGGGTTGGAAAGCATGCCCCGAGGAGCTTGGTGGAGATGCAGAGTCCTGGCTCCATCCCAGGGTGGGAGAGTCTGATTCTATAAATCTAGGCATGGGCCCAGGAGTCTGCATTTTTTACTTTGCCAGAACTGATTCTGATGGAAGGGGTGTTTGAACCCTCATTCTGAAAGCACCGCCTCTGAATCCTCACCACTCTCAGGCTGGTACTTGGACTTTCGCTGCCCAAGGCCAGGGACGTGCTCTTCCAAAGGGGAGGATTGTGAGTTGGGGGGGTGGTCTCTGGGTGGAGTAGGGGGCTTATGGATTTGATGGTGTTCACAGCTTCTGGAAAGAAGGGGAACCCAACAACCACGGAGACGAAGACTGTGTAGAATTGTACAGCGATGGCTGGAATGATAACAGATGTAGTACGGAAAACTTCTGGACGTGCAAGAAGCCCTTGTCCCCCTGCCCTGGCTCCTGAGGGCCAATGTCCCCGCCCCCCCCACCACCTGTCTCCAGGGATGAGGCAGCTTGGACATTCTGCTTGTTTCCCTGGCTGCATTCTTTCTGCTTCTCTGTCTGGTGAATTGCATCCTCCTCCTGCATGGAGGTCTTTGCAATCCCGAGAGAGTGTCTGAGACCCCCTTCTCCTCTAAGGCCTGTCCCTCTATAGGCTATAGACCTCTCCCTTCTTCTGTTGATGGTCTCGACCGCCCAACTCCCCCCATGACATCTCCTTAATAAAGTCGCACATTGCATTATGTGCTCCGTTGAACTTATGTCTATTTTTTTAAAAAGATTTTATTTATTTGTTAGAGAGAGAGAGAGAGACAGCGAGAGAGGGAACACAAGCAGGGGAGTGGGAGAGGGAGAAGCAGGCTCCCCACTGAGCAGGGAGCCCGCTGTGGGGCTCGATCCCAGGACCCTGGATCATGACCTAAGCCGAAGGCAGACGCTTAAAACTGAGCCACCCAGGCACCCCGAACTTACGTCTATTTTTTTTGCCACTGTTTCAGTTACTATAATTTTATTCTATATACTATACCTTATACTTTATATTTTATACTATACTATAGTTGTATATATTATGTTTGATGTAAATGAATACATTGTTGTCTTTCAGCATGTTTCTCTCTACTGCTGTGTATATCTTATTTTGCGGATACAGTTTTGAATTAATTTGTAATTTTGGTTGGGAATATACATATATACATATAGGTATGTGCATGTCTGTGTGTCTGTCTGTCTTTCAATCTATCTATGTGTTCATTCATTCCTGAACACATCATCTCTTTATGAGGTACCTTTAAAATGTCCTTCAGGGGCGCCTGGGTGGCTCAGTTGGTTAAGCCACTGTCTTCGGCTCAGGTCATGATCCTGGAGTCCCGGGATCGAGTCCCGCATCAGGCTCACTGCTCAGCGGGGAGTCTGCTTCTCCCTCTGACCCTCCCCCCTCTCATGTGCTCTCTCTCTCTCTCATTCTCGCTTTCTCAAATAAATAAGTAAATAAAATCTTTAAAAAAATAAAAAAATAAAATGTCCTTCAGTAAAGTTTTGTGACTTTCTTCATACACATTTTTAAAAAATGTTATTTCTGAATGTGAGTGTTAGTTTCCTATTGATGTTGTAACAAATTACCATCAACTTAGGGGCTTAAAACAACACAAATGCATCTCTTACAGTTCCCCACGTTCAGTCTCTTATTGTCTTTCTGTCCTTAACCTTTTTGACAAACTGTCCCCCAATTTGAGTTTATCTGTGTTGTTGGGTTTTTTCTTCTTCTTTCTTTCTTGCTTGTTTGTTTGTTTCTCATGATTACACCGAGGTTAGTTATCCTTTTTGGCAAAAATACCGCAGAGGTGATGTGTCCTTCCTAGCGCCTCATCTCAAGGGTTACACAGTGTTGATATGTCTTGATATTGGTGATGCTCACCACAATTACTTGGTTAAGGTGCTGCCAGCCACTTTTCTTCCTTCCTAAGTTAATATATTCCCCTTGGTAATGAATAAATATCTTGCGAGGAAATACTTTGAGACTTCGAAAATATTCGATTTTGCATAAAATTCCCATCCACTCATTTTGGCATCCATCAGTGGATTGTCTGTGGCAATTATTTCAGTAGTGATTTTCTTAATTATTCTACATTTATTTATTTGTTTGTTTATTTATTTATTTTAAGATTTTAGCTTGACGTAATCTTTACATCCAACATGGAGCTTGAACTCATGACCTCAAGATCAAGAGTTGCACACTTCACTGACTGAGCCAGCCAGGTACCCCACAATCATTTCTTTTCTTGCTCAAATTGTTCCAGCTTTGGCCATTAAGAATTCCTTAAGGGGGCGCCTGGGTGTCTCAGTCGGTTAAGTGTCTGCCTTCGGCTCAGGTCATGATCCCAGGGTCCTGGAATCGAGTCTCGCATCAGGCTCCTTGCTCAGCAGAGAGACTGCTTCTCCCTCTGCCTGCCGCTCCCCCTCCTTGTGCTCTCTCTCTCTCTCTCAAATAAATGAATAAATAAAATCTTAAAAAAAAGAAATTCTGTCCCCACTAAACACTAACACCCCATCTCCCTTGCCCAGTCCCAGGTAACCTCTGTTCTGCTTTCTGTATCTGAATTTGCCTATTCCAGGAACTTCATATAAGTGGAATTACACAATATTTGTTTTTTTGAGTCTGGCTTCTTTTACTTGACATAATGTCTTCACGGTTAATCTGTGTTTTAGCATATATCAGAGTTTCCTTCCTTTTTATAGCTGAATAATATCCGGTTATATGAATACCCCACATTTTGTTTATCCACTCATCTGTTGATAGACACTTGGGTTGCTTCCATGTACCAGCTGTTGTAAATAGTGTTCCTATGAACATGGGTGTACAAGTATCTGTTTGAGTCCTTGCTTTTAAATCTTGTAGGTACGTACTTAGGAGTGGAATTTCTTAATCATCTGATAACTCTATGCATAACATATTTTTTATAAAGATTATTTTTTATAAAGATTATTTATTTATTTATTTATTTATTTATTTATTTATTTATTTATTTTTAGAGAGAGGGAGGAGCAGAGGGGGAGGAAGAGGGAGAACAGAGAATCTCAAGCAGACTCCGTGCTGAGCATGGAGCCCAGTGCATGGCTCAACCCCCAAGACCCTGAGATCATTACCTGAGCAGAAACCAAGAGACAGATGCCCAACCGACTGAGCCACCCAGGTGCCCCTCTATGCATGACATTTTGAGGAACTGCCAAACTATTTTCCACAGTGGTCACATCATTTTACATTCCCACCAGCAATGCATGAGGGTTCTAGTTTCTCCTTGCCAACGCTGGTTATTTTTATTTTTATTTTTTGATAATAACTATCCTAGTAGATGTGAAGTGGTATCTCATTGTGGTTTAGGTATGCTTTTGATTTGGGAGTGTCCATTGCTCTAGGTCTTCTCGGTGGGCAGAGCTAGGAAACATATGCATGTATACTAACTGTTACACACACACACGCACACTTCTGAGTTTATTTCTATATCTACTTATCTGTGTACATCTATTAAAAACCGTGAGTTCCAGGGGTGCCTGGCTGGCTCAGCAGGTATAGCATGTGACCCTTGATCTCAAGGTTGTGAGTTTGAGCCCCATGTTGGGTATAGAGATTACTTTAAAAAACAAAAACAAACAAACAAACCCATGTTTTCAAACCAATACGCTACTTCCAGTCCAACATCACATAATTCATTCTGGCCTTTCCTTGTCCTTATTTGTAACTTCTTTCTCTAACAGTGAGAAACCTGGTGCTCATTATTCACAATATATTTGCTAGTAGTCTGCTCAATCCTAGAACACGTAGGAAGTAGTTACAGAATTTCTAATTCATACCTCTGTGAGCAACAATTATCCTGTTGTTGGATGAAGTATATCCTCTCATGGCTTCTTCAGGAAAGACCAATGGGTACAGAGTTCCTTAAGGTCTTGTGTGCAGTTGAAGGACAGCTGGGCTGTGTATCAAATCCTTGGTTCGCACTTTTCCTCACTGGATTTTTTGTTTTCTTTTGCTTTTTAATTTTTATTTTTTTAAAGATCTTATTTATTTGAGAGAGAGAGCATGAGAAGGGGGAGGGTCAGAGGGAGAAGCAGACTCCCTGCTGAGCAGGGAGACTGATGCAGGACTCGATCCTGGGACTCCGGGATCATGACCTGAGCCGAAGGCAGTCACCCAACCAATTGGGCCACCGTGGCGCCCTTGTCTTGTGGTTTGTTTGTTTTTTTAAATGACGCTCATTTTTGTCTCATTTTGAATGTTAGTCTTGAAAAGTCTTTTTTTTTTAAAGATTTTATCCATTTGACAGAGAGAGACACAGCGAGAGAGGGAACACAAGCAGGGGGAGTGGGAGAGGGAGAAGCAGGCCCCCCGCCGAGCAGAGAGCCCGATGTGGGCTCGATCCCAGGACCCCGGGACCATGACCCAAGCCGAAGGCAGACGCCCATCGACTGAGTCACCCAGGCACCCCAAGTCTTTTTTTTTTAAGATTTTATCTATTTATTCATTTGAGAGAAAGAGAGCACAAGCAGGGGAAGCAGCAGAGGGAGAGGGAGAAGCAGACTCCCCGCGAGCAAGGAGCCCAATGCAAGACTCCAAACCAGGAAGCTGAGATCAGGACCAGAGCTGAAGGCAGTCGCTTAACCGACTGAGCCACCCAGGCATCCCTAGTCTTGAAAAGTCTTATGGCAGTCAAATTATTTCGACTTGGTAAATTATTAGATCTGGAGCATTTGAGGATTTTTTCTTAATCTTTGAAATTGAATAGTTTTAAAATAGGTCTCAGAGTTGGCTATGCTGGGTTAATTTTCTTAGGTTCCTGGTAAGCCTTTTTAATGTGTAAATTCAGGTGATTTTCTATTTCTGAAATGTTTTTGATTATGGTTTAAATATTCACTCTGTTTCATTGTTTTCACTTTTTTTCTTCAGGACTCCAATAATATACACATTATTCCTTCAGTGACTGGAATTCCATTTCAATCCATTTCTCCCCGGCCCTATTTTTTTCCCCAAGGATTTTATTTACTTAGAGAGAGAGAGCACAAGCAAGGGAGGAGCAGAGGGAGAGGGAGAGGGACAAACAGACACTACACTGAGCAGGAGCCCAATGCAGGGCTCAATCCCAGGACTCCAAGATCATGACCTGAGCCAAAGTTAAATGCTTAACTGACTGAGCCACCCAGGCACCCCACCCAGGCCCCATTTTACTTCTTTCTCAGTGTCATTGTTACTCTTTGATGTTTTCTGCCTCTCTCCACTGCCCTTTATCAAATTTTTGTTGGGGTTTATTCTTTCTTGAGTACCTTACAATTTATTCTATATATCTGAGATAATTTTGCCTTTTTATTCCATTTCCTTCCTGAGTTGGTTGGACTCTCTATTCATATATCCCTGCCCATGTCAGCATTTTAGTTTTTGATTTTTTTTTTTTTTTTCAGAGAGAGCGCGAGTGAGGGAGTGCATGATTGGGGGTGGGGGCAGAAGGAGTGGGAGAGAGAATCTTAAGCAGGCTCCACACACAGCATGCAGCCCGACTTGGGGCTTGATCTCATGACCCTGAGATCATGACCTGAGCTGAAATCTAGAGTCCGATGCTTAACCAACCGAGTCACCCAGGCGCCCCCTGAATTTTTGATATAAGGAGATTTTTTTTTTCCTTATCGGCAAATGCCTGTTGGACTACGCAGTATTGTTTGGAGCGTTGACTTACAAAATCCTTCTACTTCTTGACTCCTTTCAGGGGCACTTTTTCCCTCATTCATTTATGTGGATTTTCATTTCCTGAATTTTTGCAATTACTCTCTGTGGACTAACTATGTTCCTTTAGCTCATTTTTTTGTTACTGGGACTCTGAGCTATGCAGTTCAATGTCTCCCTCTTCTGTCAATGCAGCAAATCGGCTTAATTTAGTGTTTGTTCTGTTTTGTTCGTGGCAGGAATATAGGTTGAGAGACCTCCAATTTCTGTGGATTACTTTGCTAGTTTCCCATTTTTGTATCCGCTGCACTTTTTCTCCATTGTTCAGGCGTGAAATTGTTCTGTTTTTTTGGTGGCAGGAATGTAAGTTGAGAGACCTCCAATTTCTGTAGTTTTTTTTTTTTTGGTCTTGAAGGGTCCTACATTTGCCCCTTCCATTCCTCTTCACCACCAGACTTCCAATGAGCTCTTCTCTCTTCCTTTTTCTTTTTCCTTTCCCCAGAAGCTATGCATTTGGAACACTATCCCTTTAATCCATTCCTTTTCTGAAATCCACACTCTGATCTGCTCGGACATCATTGCAGTATTTTCAGACTTAGGGTTAGCTTCGTCTTTCTGGAACTAGTCCTAGATCAACCTTAGATTACTTTGCTAGTTTCCCATTTTTGTATCCGGTGCACTTTTTCTCCATTGTTCAGGTGTGAAGCACAAGGGTGGGGGTCTCATGCTTCACTTCCATGATTCTTCACTTTTCCTCATGATCCTTTTACATTCTGGCATTCTCTGTGTTCAGGCTATGCCATAGCTTGCTTTCCCCTATTTTTGTGTTGCTTTGGGAAGAAACATTTGGAAAACAGGTAGATCTCCCCATGGCGGGACACTCTTGAGATTCTTCATTGCTGTTCCGATACAAATGGTTAATGTTGCTAACCCCAAAAGACATGAGTAGCATTGGTAGTTTTTTCTAGGCTTGTGGAGGGCTCCCTATTGAGTGAAACTCATTTGCCAGCCTGAGGACTGACCACTGCTGAACAACAGGGGAGTCTGCAGTGGAGGGTCAGATGTGGGCCACAGAGATTATGACAATCAGTAAGCAACTGCTATTACTAGACACATAAGGTACCGAGGAAAGGTTAAGTAAAAGCTAGTAGTTCAGCACTATTCACAATAGGCAAAAGGAAGAAACAGCCCAAATGCCCATCAACCGATGAATGGATAAACAAAAGCTGGTCTATTCATGTAATGGGGTATTATTCAGTCCTAAAAAGGAACTAAGTACTGGCACCTGCTACAACATAGATGAACTTGGAAAACATTATGCTCAGGGAGAGAAGCCAGGCACAAAATATCACATATAGGAAATGTCCGAAGTAGGCAAATCTTCATAAAGGCAGAAAGCAGATTCATGGTTGCCAGGGGCCGGGGGAGGGGAGGGAGAGTAAGTGCCAATCGATCCAGGATTTCCTCTTTCCGGTGATGAACAAGTTCTGGAACTAGAGAGTGGGGATGGTTGCACAACATTGTGAATGTGCTTTAATGCCACGGCATTGTACCCTGGAAAGTGGTAAAAATGGTTAAATTCGTGGTATGTGTATTTTACCTCAATTAAAAGGAAATTAACATTTTGCTAAATCTCTTCTGGTCTGTCCATTTGGGGATCTGTGAGGAGGTTGGATGATGCATCACTCGTCATCCCTAAAATGACAGGTTCCTGCCAGATGTGGAAAAGCGGGGAGGTCCTTCTCTCGCCCACCTTCATGGCCCCATGACTGACATTGTGGCCAGGGCCACCCTTCTTGGTATAATGTCTATAAGATTCTTCTCCAGTTATTGACTATGGATATCATCTACTGGCTATTTGGGAATCTTCCTTTCTTGTAAAAATCAGATGGAAATTTCTAGACCCCTGTGGGCAGAGAGACTAGCTTAAAGGGCTTTGGTATCTATTCCCAACTAAAACACACACGGCCATTGTTACCATGCTATTACGTACTGAATATTTGTGGCCCCACCCCAGTGCATATGTTGAGGCCCTAATCTCCAGGGGGGTGTTATCTGGAGGTGGGGCCTTTGGGAGGTAATGAGGACGGGGCCCTTGTGATGGGATTGGAGCCCCCCTAAGAAGAGGAAGAGACACCAGAGCTCCCTCTCTCCTCCTTGAGAAGCACAGCACGAAGGCAGCTATCCACCCGCCAGGAGGAGAGCCCTCACCAGGAACCAAATCTGCGGGCACCTTGATCTTGGACGTCCTCAGCCTCCAGAACAATGTTGTTTATAAGCCACCCAGTCTATGGTATTTTTTAAAAGACTTATTTATTTATTTATTTACATTTTGAAAAGATTTCTTTCTTTATTTGAGAGAGAGAGAGAATATGCAGGGGGAGGGGCAGAGGGAGAGGAGAATCACAAGCAGACTGCTCACTGAGTGCAGAGCCTGACACAGGATTTAATCTCACAACTCTGAGATCATGACCTGAGTCGAAATCAAGAGTCGTACACTTAACTGACTGTACCACCCAGGTGCCTCTATTTATTTTATTTTATTTTATTTTTTAAAGATTTTTTATTTATTTATTCATGAGAGACAGAGAGAGAGAGAGAGAGAGGCAGAGGGAGAAGCAGGCTCCCAAGGAGCAGGGAGCCCGATGCGGGACTAGATCCTAGGACCCTGGGATCAGACCTGAGCCGAAGGCAGATGCTTAACCATCTGAGCCACCCAGGCACCCTATTTATTTATTTTAAAGAAAGAGAGAGCGAGCGCGCGCGTACGGGCCGGGGGCAGTAGAGGGAGAGTCTTAAGCAGACTCTTCGCTGAGCTTGGAGCCTGATGCGGGGCTCGATCTCATGATCCTGAGATCACAACCTGAGCTGAAAACAAGCCAAAGCCTTAACTGACTGCACCACCCAGGCGCCCCTATGGTATTTTTAAAATAGCAGCTTGAGCAGATTAAGGCATGTGCCTCTCACCCCATTCCTAAAAGCAAAGATTTAAAATTATCTCCCTGGGGCGCCTGGGTGGCTCAATCGGTTAGGCAGGTGCCTTCAGCTCAGGTCTTGATCGCTTGCTCTCTCTCTCCCTCTCAAATAAATAAATAAAATCTTTAAAAAGAAAAGAAAAGAAAAAAAATTATCTCCCTTTTCAGAGCTCAGGACTGGCTTTGTCCCTTTCAACTGTAAGGGTGAGTATCAGTCAGGATGTGTCTAGTTGTAAGTAAGAGGAAACAACACAAGCAAATGTAGACAAAGGAACAAATGATTGATTGGCTCAGGTACCTGAAGGTCCTGTTTCAGAGTGAGCCCACAGATGCTGCTAAGGACCCCACGCCTGCCCATCTCTACCTTCCCCGGTCTCCATCCCAAGTTATGGGCCAAATATCTGTTCAATTGTGATGACTGGTTGGCTCACCAGGAGAAAACGGGGCTTGCATGAGAAGTTAAATCTAGTTATCAGAAAAGAAATGATGTCCCCCCACCCCCTGTTTTTCCTGGGCCTCATCCCAGACTCACTGAATTGGACTCTCTTGCAAGTGGGTTAAGAATACTGTATTTCTTTCCACATTTCTTTTCACTCATATGTGGAATTTAAGAAACAAAACAGATGAACATGGGGGAAGGGGAAGAAAAATAAAATAAGATAAAGACAGAGAGGGATGCAAAACATAACAGATTCTTTTTTTTTTCCAAAGACTCCCCTTACCCACTTGATAGAGAGAGACACAGCGAGAGGGGGAACACAAGCAGGGGGAGTGGGAGAGGGAGAACCAGGCCTCCTGAGGAGCAGGGAGCCTGATGTGGGGCTCGATCCCAGGACCCTGGGACCATGACCTGAGCCAAAGGTAGACACTTAACGACTGAGCCACCCAGGCGCCCCAAAACATAACAGATTCTTAACTCTAGGGAAAAAAACTGAGGGTTGCTGGAGGGGAGGTGGGTGGGGAGATGGGGTAACTGGGTGATGGGCATTAAGGAGGGCATGTTATGTAATGAGCACTGGGTATTATACGCAACTGATGAATCACTAAATTATACCCCTGAAATTAATACTACACTATATGTGAACTAACTTGAATTTAAATTAAATCTTGAAAGAAAAAAAATCTGCATTTTTTTCAGAATCTGCATTTTTAATAAGTGCCCCCCCCCAGGGACATGCAAATGAAAACCACGATGAGATATCCCTTTACACCCACTAGAATGGCTAGAATCAAAAAGATAGTAGCAAGTATTGTCAAGGATGTGGAGAAGTTGGAACCCTACAAGACATTCATAAGAGAGCACATCTTCAAAATTCTCATCATGAGAAAAAAACGAGTAACTATATTAACTATGGAGCTAGATTGATTGTGGTGATCATTTTGCAATATATACATACATTGAATCATTATGTTGTACACCTAAAAGTAAGGCAATGTTATGTGTCAATTATAGCTCAATGAAACTGGAAACAAACTTTTTTTTAAAGATTTATTTATTTTTTAGAGAGGGAGGGCACAAGAGCTGGAGCAGGGGAGGGGCGGAGGGAGAGAATCTCAAGCAAACTCCCTGCTAAGTGTGGAGCTGGACGCAGGGCTTGATCTCACGACCCTGAGACCATGACCTGAGCCGAAACTAAGAGTTGGATGCTTAACTGACTGCACCACGCAGGCATCCCTGGAAAAAATTTTTAACAATGATAACAAAATAAATAGCTATCTGTGGTGTCTCTCATATTGTGCAATTCAATCACCTATCAAATGCTTAGTGGATACCAACCCCAACCCCAGGGCCATGGTGCAGCTCCTGATAGTCTAGTCATTCACATTTGAGGAAACTGACCCCCCTCCCAGAGAGAGAGCCTCTGGGGGCAGCCTCCCTCTCCTCCTGCCCCTTTTCTCCTGCCCCTCTTCTCCTTCCTCCCCTGCACCAGAGAGGTGGGAGGGACTATGGGAGAGGCTACCAGACAGCTGAAGAGGGAAACCCAGAGGGACCTGAGTCCTGGCTTGCAGCCCCACCTCCCTTTGGAATCTGGACCATGCCCCCCACCCCATGTCAGTTTACCCTATCTGTAACATGCGGGTCATATTCTCTACCCCAGGGTAGGAAGATTCAGTCAACTCATATATAAAGTAGTTAGAAGAGTGCCCCACTATAGTAGGCATTCAATAAACTTAAGCAATTGTGATTCAGCCCCAACTCCCAAAATCCATTCAGAAATCACCATAAATGAGGCCATCAGCAAGCCAAGACGGCAGAGGGGGATGGTGGTTGCTGGGCGATGGGGTGACGCTCGTCTCTGCCCTAAGGAAACCTAACAAATTAGCCCTACTTTCCATGTCGTTGGATCTCATCCAAAGCATCACACGGCTTGGCCGTGCCACAAGTGGACCAGGTCTCCTTGCTGTTGACCCCAGACCACCCCATGCCACCTCCTGGAATGCCTGGCAGACCCAACCCATCTCATTCCGTGTCTCCTTCCAGCCTTTTCTGGTGATATGTCACTGCCTGGTGCCCTGTTTCTCTCCCTGAGTGAGAGCAGGTTTCAGAAGGGAGTATCACGGGGTGAGAAAGAAAAGCTGTGGTCCCCAGGAGTCCAGAACGAGGCATGTGGGGACAGTGGGTGGACATGTGTGACTCTGGGGAATTGTTAGCGGCAGCCAGACCCTCTGTGAGAGGCTGGCTTGGGACTCTGGGGTCTTGGGGAGGGCATAAGGGGGTGGCCCTCTCTGGTCTCAGCTTGCACAAACTCTTGAGCTGCTTCTCTGCCCATTCAGAGGAGGAAGAGCCGATAACCAGCAGGACCACTTTCCCCCAAAAGACTATGGATTTGACAATTCCATTTCCAGAACTTCACAGGTGCAACAGGGCTAGGGTGCAGAGTAGCTACGAGTACTGCCAGACTCCTGGGTCCTGGGAGGTGGGGGCTGGGGGGCAGGCTGAGGCAGGAACACGGGTGTGCTGGAACCGCCCATCTTTCTCTCCTGCAGGGTGTCTGGGCCACAGTCAGGCCCTCCTGGGGCTGCTGCTCTTCCCTCTCACGCTCGTCGCTGGCCTCCTGGGTGGCCATCTTTGTCCAAGGTCAGGTACAGGCGCCCAGGGTCAGGGACTCCCAGGCCTGGTGTTTGGTGATAGAGAGAGATAGGGCCGAAAGCCGAGATTTGGGTCCCTCCAGGTTTTCCTGGGCAGCTGCCCTGCCTGGGGGCCTCTCCCACAGTCCCTCCCCACTCTGGTGCGGGGAGGGGGGGAGGAGCAGGAAGAGTCTTGGCTCTATCTGCTCTCCTGGTACAGCCTTCATCAAAGGTCTTCCCCATCTTCAGAGAGTATGAACCAAGATCTTGACTGAGAAACAATGTCCCTGAGGGCCCGGTGTAGGGCAAAGCACACAGCAGGTGTTTAATAACAGCAGTTTCTTTTTTTTTTTTTTTCTTTCTTGGCACAGTCTCCAGAGTACCAGGTCCCAGGGGCTAGAGCCTTTGAAGCAGGAGATCCAGCAAGAACTGACCCAGCTGAAGGCTGGACTGGGTGACTGGCAATCCCAGGGGGCCAGGCACACAGTAGGCACTAAATTAAGCCAGTCCCTTGTTCTGGGTTCCCTGCTTCTCCCAGTCCAGAGGAGATGGGCCCGGGACTCTTGAGTTCCCCTGGGCCTGGGGGGAGGGTGGGAAGTGGGAAGTGCAGAATGAAGGAAGGACCCCCAACTCTCAAGGGATTGGAGAATGGGCAGACCCAGGGTCAGGGGC
Organism: Zalophus californianus; assembly: GCF_009762305.2. NCBI lineage: Eukaryota > Metazoa > Chordata > Mammalia > Carnivora > Otariidae > Zalophus > Zalophus californianus. The sequence goes on from NC_045595.1 coordinate 5,961,628, forward strand.
ATCTTAAGCTGAGTCCCAGCCCTGCTCCGCCTGCCCCAAGAGCCGGCCTGTGCTGCTCCATCCCGGGGGGTGGACGTTCTTCCAGAGAAACTGTTCCTCCTTCTCCAACTCCCAACAGAACTGCCACAACTCCGTCACTGCTGCCAGGAAATGGGGACCCAGCTTGTCATCACTGAAAGTGCCAAGGAGCAGGTACACCTGTCCAGGGAGCCTACCTGTCCAGGGAGCCTGCCTGCCCCGGGACATGCACCTGGCCACTGGCCCACTGGGAACAAGACAGCCAGAGGGGATTTTCTGGATGAGAGGCTGCTGGCTCCACTCAGAAGAGTGGGGAGAAGTATGATACGAATCAGGCATCCTGCAAGGAGACACAGACGAGATCTGAACACATAACACAAAGATAAGCCTCCTCAGTGTGCTGGCAAATATTTAACAACTAGCTCTCTGGAGGGAGAGGGGAAATAAGTCCAGACTTGAAGTGTTCGTGTTTCCCTGGTGTACATCCTGTCACCGTGGCTGATTTCAAGCCATTAACACGATGCCCCTCAACTCGGAGCTCAAAAAAGATGCGCGGGGGCAAGCCCTCGGGAACTGGCTTGATTTGGTTCCAGCACTTTAAACATAGGCGTGAGTAAGTTCATGGGCACGTGCTTAGCACGTGTACAACACAAAACGCGCAGTATTACCGAGTGCGTGTGATGAGGGACCCGTTGTGTGCCTGAGTCTGCAACTCGGAATGCACAGCTCAGAGGAGATGCTCAGGACCCGGCATTCCAGAAGGTGTAACCTGTGAGAGACCGGGGAGATGCCGAACCTGGAAAGCAGGGGGGGGAGTGGGGGCGGTGTTCAGAGCCCCGTCCTGACTTCCCTACATCCACCAGGGCGTCCTACAGCTGCAGACGTCCAAGAGAAACCGCTTCACCTGCAGGGGGCTCTCAGACGTGGAAATCCAAGACAAGTCTCGGGGAGGACGAGTCACCCCTGCTGCCCAGGTGAGTCTTGGGAGAAGGAAACACTCTATCAGGTGGGGGTGGGGCTCTGAAACCCTGACCTGAGCTCTACCTGGGGATTCTCCCCCCCACTCCCTGGCCCTTAGGCAGAAGAGTCTGGGATTTTTCCTGAGTTGAGGAAGGTGATGTTCACATACCCGTGTTTGGATAAGATGGCAGGTGCCCCCAAATTCCACCATCAGAGCTGCAAGAAAGAAGAGCTTGCAGTGCAGGTGCATGCTTTAAAATATAGTCTTTAATAGAATTTCTGGGGCATTGTAAGGACAGTAGATCAGATTGGTATTGAAAAGATGGTTGTTATAGTCGTAGATCCCAAGAGAGGCATGCCCAACATTTCACAGAGGGTTACATCGGGAAGCACCAGGGCCTCTCAGGAGGCAGTTGGCAGGGGACTGTGGGCAGGAGCCTTTATTGAGGTTTTCCCAGGGAGGAATGGGCAAGGCAGGGTACACAGTCTCAGGATTGGCTGGTGTGAGTAATTACAGCAGGCTCTCATTGTCTGGTACCTGGCCCTGGGGTGATTGGGGCAGGGGGATGGTAGTCCTGGGTGTGGGAGCCTGAGAAGGGAGGTGGTTGGGGGTGTGGGCTCTGGATTGGTTGGTGTGTATTTGAAAGGCATGCCCTAGGGAGGAGGACTCCTCCCAGAATTGGAGGAGTCCTGTTGTGCCCTGCAGCACAACAAGGTTGGCAGGAGGCCCCTGCAAGGTGACTCAGGCACATCATCGTGCATGCAGGGCAGGTGCGAAAGCATCAAGTTAACAGAAGCTCTACACATGATTGACACGGCGGGCCTGGGACGTGGGCTCATGTTCTGGACGGGCTTTGCAGCTTCGTGAAGTATGGGAACGAAGGAGAACCCGACAGCAGTGGGTGGGAAGACGGGGGAACTTAGGGGTTACTCCATATGTGATTTTGGCAAAAAGCCCCCAGCCACCTGTTCCAGTAGCTAAAGGCTGGTCTTTGTCCTTGACCCCTGTAGTCCCAACCCCACCTCTGTTGGTTCTGCAGAACCTCACCCCTATTTACACCAGGGTTCCTTCCCCCGGTCTGCGGATGTAGAGATCTTGACAAAGCTCCGGGACTCTTCCCCCTCATATTCCTCATCCCTTGTGAGTTCAGTTCTGTCCTTCCTGTGATGGCATGAGGTTTCCCTTGGCTTGGAGGATGTAGTTCTGGGCACCCTGCTCTTTGGAGCTTAATAAAGTGACCAGGTATGGGATATAATCAGGGCTCATGTGTTCCAATGATCTACTTACTCTCTCTTCCTTGCCAAGATCACAGTTTGGATGGCTTTATGTAACTGCCACGTCCCCTGGAGCTTTATCACATCCTTGCCCACCTTCCATTCCCTCAACGTCCACCTGCCGTTACCTGCACCCTTGATGGAGGGCCTTTTCTGGCTGCTGGAGCTCATCCTGAAGGACCAGGGAATGAATGCCGATGAGCAATGACCGTTATGAGTTGGCATATAGGTACCCCAGCTCCCTCCTCCCTCGGTGACATGGTAGACCCTGGGGGTGGACCACCCAGTTGCTCTTTCAAGGAAAGACATGCTGCCCCAGCTACTTGGAGGTTTGTTGGCAGACTGGCCTCTCAACTCCCTGGGGATAGACTCTGCTGCAAAGAGCCTCCTCACCCGAACTCACGCCCCTTCATGGCACGGCTCACTTTGCTGCAGGGGGCAAAAGTCTGGCCATGTTGGCTCAACGTGGGGCCCATTCTGGTTTCAGAGCTCCTGTGGGTGGGGTCAGCCGAGGCTGTTGTCAGACCTGCTTGGCTCAACTTCTCCCTCTGTGCATTTCTGCTTCCTTCCTGTGGTATAATAAAAAAAAAGAGATCTGGTCTTTGTCCCCAGTTCCGAATGTAAACAAAGTGTTCTTCTGAGTTCTGTGAGCCGTTATAACAAATGACCTAAACCTGAGAGGGGGTTATGGGGACCCCCAAATTTGGAGTCAGCCAGGCAGAAGTGGGGGTAGCCTGGGCACCCCACTTGCAGCTGGTAGAGGGTGTCGGAATTGGAGAACTGCCTGGTGTAAAAATATGATACACACTTCCCTTCCCTTCCACAGATGCTGCCCCCAAGGATGCTCCCTCATAAATAAAATGAGTCCGCACCCAATTCCAGCATAGGATGTGTGTGTGTGGGGGGGGCGGGTGGTTCCTCACACATTCAAGCAGTCCTCTGACATCGGCTGGGTGTCCTACTTGGAGTTAGTGCCAGACCCCACAGGTTAAGGGTTTGGTCCTACAGGACTGCCTCCTCACTTCCAACACCAACTTCAAGTCCAGGATGTCCGCTGCGCTTCCGACCGACAGGCTATAGATCATAGATCGGAAGTTTACTAATAAACCGAGCTGGTTTATTATAAAAAGATACAGTTCAGCAACAGCCAGATGGAAGGGGTGCATAGGGCAGGGTATGGGGAAGGGGCAGGGGGCTTCCAATGCTCTCCAGGCACCCCTCCCCTCCAGGTGCTCACTAACCCGGAAGCTCTCAGAACGCTGTCCTTTTGGATTTTTATGGAGGCTTCATTACAGACTCAGTTAATCAATCAATTGTGGTTGATTAAATCATTGGCCATTGGTGAATGATTCAACCTGCAGTCCTTCACCCCTCCTCAGATGCCAGGGGCTGGGAATGAGAGTTTCAACCCTCTTATCACATGCTTGGCTCCACTGGCAACTGGGACCACCCCCACCTTAGGTGACCTGAGGGCTTTCCAAAAGTCACCTCATTAACATAAGACACCTTTATCGCTTTCATCATTTTGGAAATTCCAAGGGTTTTAGGAGCTCTGTGCCATATATATATTTCTTGTGATAAATCACAGTATCACAATAAACAACCTTCGTGTTATATTCCTGGGTCAGCTTCCCAGGAAACCTAACTTGCAACCGTCGGGATCACTCGGAGGTGTGTTCTAGATCATCTCCCAGAGGCCCCTAATGGGCTTCAGCCCCAGTTGCCCACATAAGCCCGCTCCTCATCAGTGCTCGCCCCGTACTGGCCTCCTCATTCCCTGTCCCTCCTTCCCACACCTTCAACAGATGACTTCTCTCTGATAAACCACTTAAAACCAAATCCTTGTCTCAGTCTCTGCTTCTGGGGAAACCAAGCTGAGTTTACAATATGTTCTGACATCTTCCAGGCATTTTTCTTCTCCATCAAAGTGTTCTTTGTTATTCTTCTTAAGATGATTCTTTTTTTTTACATTACCAACGGCTTTGAATTTTTAATGTTTACACGGTTTTGAATAAGTAATTCACACACATGGAACCAAAACATATCCATCCGTACAGTGAAAACGTTAGCTTTTTCTGTTCCCATCCTTGGAGCCCAAAGTGTTACCCTCCCTAGTTGTAACATATTATAACTCAAATAACTCCCTTGGCAAGCTTGTTTTGATGTCTGTTTGGCGATCCTTCAATAAAATGTTTAAAAATTTATTTGTTTTTGTTTGTTTTGTTGTTGTGTGGCACTATTTTATTTCAAGTTTTTATTTAAATTCTAGTTAGTTGGGGCGCCTGGGTGGCTCAGTTGGTTAAGCGACTGCCTTCGGCTCAGGTCATGATCCTGGAGTCCCAAGATCAAGTCCCACATTGGGCTCCCTGCTCAGCGAGGGGCCTGCTTCTCCCTCTGACCCTCCCCCCTCTCATGTACTCTCTCTCTCTCTCTCTCTCTCATTCTCGCTCTCTCAAATAAATAAATAAATCTTAAAAAAAATAAAAATAAATAAATTCTAGTTAGTTAACATATATGGTAAAATTGGTTTCAGGTGTAGAATTTAGTGATTCATCACTTACATACAACACCCAGGGCTCATCTCAAGTGCCCTCCTTAATGTCCATCACCCCTCCAGCAACCCTCAGTTTGTTCTCTATCAGGACGAGTCTCTTATGGGGGCACCTGAATGTCTTAGTCGGTTAAGCGTCTGACGCTTGATCTCATTTCAGGTCTTGATCTCAGGGTCGTGAGTTCAGGCCCCTCACTGGGCTCCACCCTGGGCATGGAGCTTACATTAAAAAAAAAAAAAGCCTCTTATGGTTTGCTTCCCTCTCTCTCTTTTTTTCCCCCTTCCCCTGTGTTCATCTGTTTTATTTCTTAAATTCCACATATGAGTGAATAGGCAAAAAACAGAGGATTTTTAGGGCAGTGAAACTACTCTATTGCTGGATGCACATCATGAGCCATCTGTCCACACCCAGGGAGTGTTCAGCACGGAGAGAACCCCAATGTCAGCTGTGGACCCTGGGTGATCATGACGCGTCAGTATAGGTTCATCGATGTGACAAAGGTGCCCCTTTGGCACAGAATATTGGTAATAGGAGCAGCTGTGCACGTATGTGGTTTTCCTCACAGAGTGATTCCAGTTAATAAGTGTAGAAGGAATGAAGGAAAGTAGGAGATCTCTGTAGAATGCCATGGTAATAATCACTGTAGGCAAGACCCACAGACGGATGCTTACAGTGAACACATGTGACTTGAACGAGAGAAACAGCATATTTGCATAGCCTCAAACTTGTATTATCTCCCCCTGAAAAATAGTTATTAATTACCGCGGTGGTTTTAACACATGTTCGCACATTTTTAACAGTGCTCCCTGTGGGAAGAGGGAATTAATTCTCTTCCCCAGCCCCCCCAGCCCCGCCCCCTGAGTGGAGCCGACTTTGTGACTCACCTCATAGGACTAGAGCAGTGTTTATCAACCTTCTTTTTTTAAATTGTCCCCTCCCCAGTAGCCTTTTAAATATTTTCCCTCCTTGTCCCCTCATACCAAATGTTAAGGAGTACGATTTTGTTGGGTACGGCTGAACTAAGGCAGGCCACAAGGCATTGTAACACCTAAGATTTTTTTGTTTTGTTTTTTGCCTCCTTGGGGCAATGTCACCCTTGTTGGTAAGGCAAGGAATAGAATATGGAAAGGGAAAGATGGTGACTCTAGGGCAGAGAAACTTGGTGGCCGCCACCTTGACCAAGGTTGACCTTCACCACATTGCCAGCAATGATCATGCGCACGCCATGTGCCCTCCTCTCTAAATCGATGTGGTGAGAAGAGCATTTCTCCTTCGTGGTATTCTTTTCTTCAAATCTATCACGTCAACCGAATCATAAGGAAACAGCGGAGGGGCGCCTGGGTGGATCTGTCGGTCAAGCATCTGACTCTTGATCTCCGCTCAGGTTGTGATTTCAGGGTCCTGGAATCGAGCCCCGCTTCAGGCTCCTGGTTCAGCAGGGAGTCTGCTTGTCTCCCTCTCCCCCCTTCCCCTCCCCCTTCTCGCTCTCTCTGTCTCTCTCTCTCTCAAATGAATAAATAAATCTTTAAAAGAAAACCGCAGAATACTATTCACAACTACCAAGAGCATGAAGGACAAGAAAAGACCAGGAATCTGGAAGAGTTTGGGGGACCTTAAGGAGACTTGGCAGCTGAATCGTGTCTCCCACCTAATTCCCACGATGGAGTCCTAACCCCCAGAACCTCAGAATATGACTGAATTTGGAGATAGTCTTTATAGAGGTGCTTAGGTTAAAACGAGGTCGTTGGGGTGGTCATTAGGGTGGACTGGTGTCCTTATAAGAAGAGGAAGGGAGGGCACAGACATGCACAGAAGGACAGCCCTGTGAGGACACGGGGAGGACACGGCGTCCACACGCCCAGGAGACACACCTCAGAAGGAACTAAATCTGCCGACAGCTTGACCTCAGACTGCCAGCTTCCTGAGGTGTGAGACAATACGTTTCTGGTGTGCAAGCCGCCCCCTCTGTGGTCCTTTGTCACAGCAGTCCTGGGGAGCTAACACAACGCCGAAATGCCACGTGGGATCCCGGATGCCATCCGGCGACAGAAAAAGGACATCGGTGGGAAAACGTGAAATTTAAATGAAGCCGAATGTTTCATTAATAGTATTACACCAATATTCCTTTCCTCTTTTTGACAAGCATGACATTAATGTCAGATGTTAACATGAGAGGGAGCTGAGTAAAGGGTAGACAGAACTCCCTGTACTATCATTGTAAATCATCTGTAAATGTAAAATTATTTCAAAATAAAGAAATTGGAAGAAAAAAAAAACTAAAACCTAGGATTCCACTCCCAGGAGGTCCCCAGAGGAGTCCCGTCCACAGAGACAGAGAGGAGAGGGTGGGAGCCGGGGCTGGGGCAGGGGATGGGGAGTCCGTGCTTTGTGGGGACAGAGTCTACATGTGGGGAGATGGAAAGTTCTGGAGACGGAGGGTGGGGTTGGTTGCACAACAGTGTGAGCGTGCTTCATGCTGCTGAGCTGTGCACTTAGAAGTGGTTAAGATGGTAAATTTTATGTCATGTGTGTGTATTTTACCACAATAAAACAACTCTATCAAAAATCTATTTAGGATTTTTATTGAGGTGATACTGAATTTATAAATTAATTTGGGAAGAACTAATGTTCAAGAGGCTTTCTTATCTTGGGAAGAGGATGTGTTTCCTCTTCCTTGTTATTTTTTTTTAAGATTATTTATTTGAGAGAAAGAGCATGAACAGGGGGTGGGGGCAGGCAGAGGGCAGCAGCAGACTCCCCACTGAGCAGGGAGCCCGATGCGGGGCTCGATCCTGGGACCCTGGAATCAGGACCTGAGCCAAAGGCAGATGCTTAACGACTGAGCCACCCAGGCTCCCCCTTCATAGATCAATCTTGCTTCACCCTTTAATGAGTCCAGAAGTTAAATCTCTAGGACTTTCTAGATAAATAATCGTGGTTGCAAAATACTGTCAACCTTGGCCCTTCCTTTCCAGTATTTATAGGTCTTATTTATTTTTATTTTCTTATTGCATTGGCAAAATAGCAAGAGGGGCATTTTTATTTTGCTCTTGACTTTATAAAAAACGGATCTTGGAATCCACTCTTAAGGAAGACAGCTCTTTGCTTTCCGGAAATTGCTGCTTATCAAATTAAGGAAGTTTTGTCCTGTTCTTTGTTTACCAAGCATTTGTTTTCTTGTGTTTGTCTTTGTCTTCTTCTCCTTCTTCTTCTCCTCCTCCTCCTCCTCCTCCTCCTCCTCCTCCTCCTCCTCCTCCTCCTCCTTCTTCTTCTTCTTCTTCTTCTTCTTCTTCTTCTTCTTCTTCTTCTTCTTCTTCTTCTCCTCCTCCTCCTTCTTCTTCTTCTTTTCTTCTTCTTTTAATGAGTGTTGAATTGATATATCTTGCAGTGTGGAGGAGGCAAAAAATACATTGTGGAAGGAGACAGAACACATGGTACCATTCATGTAAAGGTTCCAGATGAGTAAAACCACCAAACACATTGTCTAAATACATCCATAAAGTTGTTTTAACATCGTAAACACCAAGTTTGAGAGGGCAGTTGCCTTGGGGAAGAAAAGAGAGAAATAAGACCGGAGAAGCTACAAAGGATTGTCAATTACAATTTTTTTTTTCCCCACTGAAAACTTTGTATTGGCTTTTTGGACAGACACAGGAAATTTATTTGCTGAAGAAGACGATCCATTGTACTTCTGCTGGAACCAGCGCCCGACCTCCTCTCTGCTGATTCTGTGTCTGGCCCCCATGCAGCCTGTCCGGTGCCTCTTGTGTGATCTTGTCTGATGCTGAAGCCTGGCCTAGTCGGCACCGCACAGTAGTCCAGTTGCACACGCACCCATGCTTGCATCATATCTGATCCCCAGATCAATGTGCTCCTGGATCCCGAAACCGAAGTTTCCAGTATTGGAGAAGCTATTTTTCCTTAACTCATACTCCCGCACCTTTAGACTTCTGTCGGGGATTCCTTCCGCCTTGGCCCCATGGACTGAGCAGTGGGTGGCCATCATTTCATCTCTCCTGCTGCCAAAGGCCCTGACGGTGCATCTAGCTCTGGGGACCATGTGGGGGCTGGCCTGTGCACTGCTCCGGCACCTTGGGCTGTCCGGAGTCAGTCCGTCTCCGCTCTCCCCGACACAGATGTTGAGGCAGGGCTTAGAGACACGAAGTTCCCTCATGGGGTTCTCCTTTTCACCTTGATCCCCCGTCGTGGAGAACAGGAAGAGAAAGTACAATTTATTTCCTTTGAAGAGGATCTGAAATATGTAAAGAAGTCAAAACTCGGTGAAGCAGAGAGGAAATCATGTGGGTTTCTATGTTTTTATTTTTCTGCATACCTTTGTGTGTGCTTAATATTTTTTCCACAATAAAAAAGCAAAGCCCAAACTCACAGCAACAACCAGTGCATAACATACCCTTTGCATTGAGCTAGGTTCCCTGGTGGGTAGCAAGCCTCCCGTCTCTGGAGAGAATCGAAACCACAGAGTGGTCTTCGCCTTGGAGCTGAATCCTGTGACTTCTGCTTCCTTCCCACACTAGTTCAGACCCCTTGTCCCTGCTATTTAAGTCCTGGTGGGACCTGGCCCCGGCTGACAGTCCAGCCCCGGACTACTGCCCCTGAGTCAGTCTCAGCCTCTCCAAGAGTCCCACTCCCAAACTTTGTATATGCTACTATCACAGTGGGAACACTCTCTCATACACCCATCTCCTCCGGAAGAATTCTGACTCCCTCAGGCATCACCTCCTCCAGGAAGCCCTCCCAGATCCTCCAGGCTGAGTCAGATGTCTCCAGTGGTGTTCATATGCCCTGTGCTTCCTAGATTCCTTACATGGTTTTCAAGTCCCTGGTCACATGTTCTGGCCCCCCAGAAGTGCATCTCTCCTTCTCTGTTCTGGGCTAGAACTACTGGTGAAACGTCTGTGGCCATCCTCATGCCAGGAACCTCTGCTCCCTTTTAATTCCCCTTGCAGTGAATTCTGGGCATGGGACAGGGCTGGACAGCCTCTCCTGGGCTCCCCAAGGCAGCTTCAGCTACAGGCATATCGCAAAGAGACACCTTCCTGCCTCTTTGCCTTTGCCTTGGCTGTGCCCTCTGCCGGGCAGACCCTTCCTTTTTCTGTCAACAACGGACAAGTCCTCACGCCCACTTCCAATGCTACCACTTCCAGAAAACCACCTCTGCTCCTCCGAACGCACTCCCTGTTTCTCCCTCTGTAACGGCTGATGAATCAATGCCACCTACGTCCTTTCCCAAGAACATATTCTGATGAGGTTGTGCAATCCTTGCGGCTTTTTTTTTTGTTTTTTTTGTTTTTTTTTTCCTGTTTCCTCCCACTGAGCCCACGCGCCTCCTGAGTACCGCTGTCCTGGAGAGCCCCAGAAGGAGGGTGTGCCCTCCCAGAAAGTTCTGGCCCTCAGTAAGATCCTGCTGCTAAGTCAGCTGTGTTGTCTGTTGACGTGGCTCCATTTCTGATGATGAAGGCAAGACGGGTCCTTTGTCTCGGGACAAGGAGACTTCTAGGAAGAGGAGCGGGACCCTCCCATTATTTGGGAAATAACATTCCTCAGCCCTGAATTGTCCTCTGAGCCCTGCTGACTTTTAACATCTGACTTCTCCGCCTCTCTGTACCACAGGCATCTACTCTGATGTGTGCGATTCACGTTTTTTAAATATATGTACTTGGTGTGGTTGTGTGTATTCACATAAATGTCATGGCGCTATGGGTCTCAAGTGTTGCTTCTAGAGACCCTAGGTTAGTGAGATCTAGACGCTAGATCTTTTTTTTTTTTTTAAGATTTTATTTATTTATTTGGCAGGGGGAGAGCACAGAGGGAGAGGCAGAGGGAGAGGGAGAAGCAGACTCCCCGCTGAGCAGGGAGCCCAATGCGGGGCTCGATTCCAGGACCCCGAGATCATGACCTGAGCTGGAGGCAGACGCTTCACCGACTGAACCACCCAGGTGCCCCTAGATACTAGATCTCATCACTAGTTTGTTTCCGAGTTGTGTAGTCACCGAGTTTTACTTAGTGATGAACCATGAAAACCATGGTAAGGAAAATGGAAAGACTGGCCATCACCTTGGAGACACCTGCATCTGTTCTCTGTAATACATAGAGAACTTCTGTAAATTAATAAGAAAAAACAAACCACTTCTCAGAAAAAGATGAAGGATACAACCAATTTACAGGAAAGCAAACCGGAAGAGTACATCAGCATACAATAGATACTCAAAATTTCAGGAGAAACACAATCTGAAGCCACAGCGAAATTCAATGAGAAGCAGTAAAAGTAGTTTAGAGACTTTTTTTTAACGAAGGGGGAAAAAAGAGAGGAGGAGAACAGGAGACTGAACATAAAGGAATTAAGGATTTCACTTCTTGGTAAATTAGTTTTTGAAAACAAACACTGGGGGCCCCTTGGGTGGCGCAGTCAGTTTAAGTGTCTGACTCTTGATTTTGGCTCAGGTCATGATCTCAGGGTTGTGAGATCGAGCCCGGCATCGGGCTTTGCACTCAGCAGGGAGTCTGCTTAAGACTGGCTCTACCTCTGCCCTTCCCCCTGCTCGCTCTCTCTCAAATAAATAAATCTTTAATTTATTTGAGAGAGAGGGAGAGAGGGAGAGAGAGAGAGCATGAGCAGGATGAGAGACAGAGGGAGAAGCAGATTCCCTGCTGAGCAGGGAGCCCAGTGTGGACTCGATTCCAGGATTCCGGGATTCTGGGATCAGGACTGAGCCAAAGGCAGATGCTAAACTGACTGAGATAAAAAAAAAAATAAAAACAAAAAGTAAGACAGGGGCGTCTGGCTGACTCAGTCAGTGGAGCATGTGACCCTTGATCTTGGGGTTGTAGGTTTGAGCCCCACGTGGGGTGTAGAGATTACTTTAAAATAAAATCTTTTAAAAATACATAATATTTTAAAAATAAGAGAAGCGGAGAGGAGTGGGGACTTTTTTTTTTTTAATGGTGAAATCATTGAAGGGAAAAAATAGCAACAGTGAATTTAGCTGTTTTAAGCAAATTTTAAGTGCTTTTAAACATATTAACGCACATAAGCTTGTAACAGTCCAATGAGGTAGGAACTAATATTACAGACTGGGAACCGGGACAGAGGGAGGCTCCCCCTATGATTAGACAGCTCGGGAATGGGATAGCTGGGGTTTCAACACAGGCAGTTCGACTCCCAACTGGAAAACAATACCAGGTCTTTAAACCAAAAACAGCAGAAAGAGTAAATAAAATCCGTATTGGTGAAAAAGACTAGCAAACAGGGTATACCTGAGATAAGCCTGGAAGGAGAAAGAAGATACAGCAAAAATAGGAAAGCAATGAGAAAAACTGTGAGGAAAACAGAATGTGCACCTGTATGGCTGCAAAATTAAAGATCCAAGAGAAACAGCTTCTTTACAAAGTGTGACCCAAATAAAAACAGAATTTTGTAAAATGCAGCTTAATTTATTGATCCTTCGTTTGTTGTCTTTTTTTCCTTTTTAAATCAGGCTCCATGCCCAATGTGGGGCTTGAACTCACGACCCTGAGATCAAGGGTGGCGAGCTCCACCAACTGAGCCAGCCAGGTGCCCCCGTTGTTTGTCTTCTTGGTATTTTGACTAAGAAACTCTTCCCACCTGGGTTTTTCCCCCAAAGTTTTGCTTTTCAAATATTTAGGTTTAGACCCACCTGGGCAGGGATTGACTGTCTTATTCACCATTATGTGGCTAGGACCTTCCACAGAGCCCAGCACACAGTAGATACTCAAATCTCTGTTGAATGAATTAATGAGCGGGCCGCTGTGTAGGAGACCGAAGAGCATGAAAACCAGGGATGGGGGAGAGGTATGAGGCCACATGCCCACGGAGGGAATAGAATCCTCTTCCTGCAAAGAAACATAGCATTGGCCTGTGGGCGTCTGGACCCAGAAGGCTGTCTGTATCATTTGTTCGCCAGACCGTGGGCACCGGTCTTCAATAGCGCCGCCGTATATTTGGAGAGAGGAACTGCAGCAGGGGACAGGTAAGACCCAATTTCCATTTGGCGGGGGGAAGCCTTTCAGTTCCCTCTCCTCCGACATTTGGTTTTTAGGACTCCCAAAGATTCTTGAGCAATTCAAGAGAAAAGAGAGATAATCCGAGATGCCTGCTCATAAAGGGAGAAAGCCACTAATTAGGGGCACCTGGGTGGCTCAATCAGTTAAGTGTCCGACTCTTGATCTCAACTCAGGTCTTGATCTTTTTTTTTTTTTTTTTTTTTATTTGAGAGAGAGAGAGAATGAGAGATAGAGAGCACGAGAGGGAAGAGGGTCAGAGGGAGAAGCAGACTCCCTGCTGAGCAGGGAGCCTGATGTGGGACTCGATCCCGGGACTCCAGGATCATGACCTGAGCCGAAGGCAGTCGCTTAACCAACTGAGCCACCCAGGCGCCCCTCAGGTCTTGATCTTAAGAGTGTGGGTTCAGGGGCACCTGGGTGGCTCAGATGGTTAAGCGTCTGCTTAGGCTCAGGTCGTGATCCCGGGGTCTTGGGATCGAGCCCCACATCGGGCTCCTGGCTCAGCGGGGAGCCTGCTTCTCCCTCTCCCTCTGCCTCTCTCCCTGCTCATGCTTTCTCTCTCTCTCTCTCTCTGTATCTCTGTGTCTCAAATGAATAAATAAAATCTTAAAAAAAAAAAAGAGTGTGGGTTCAAGGGGCGCCTGGGTGGCTCAGTTGGTTAAGCATCTGCCCTGGGCTCAGGTCATGATCCCAAGATCCTGGGATCACACCCCACGTCAGGCTCTCTGCTGGGCAGGGAGCCTGCTTCTCCCGCTCCCCCCGCTTGTGTGCTCTCTCTCTCTCTCTCTGTCAAATAAATAAATAAAATCTTGAAAAAAAAAAAGAGTGTGAGTTCAAACCCCACAGTGGGCTCCATTCTGGGTGTGGTGCCTACTTTAAAAAAAAAAAAAAGCCACTTCTTAGAAAAAGAAATGAATTTATGGAACAATTAATTCTAGTAATGTGGTAACTGGAATTCTCGGGTTAACGTCTGACTTCTGTGAGAGCTAACATTTTGGCTTCATATTCTTCACTATATTCATAGCTCCCAGGACCATGTCTGGCACCTAGGAGTCATTAAATGAATGTTTGTGAAATCAGTGAGAGTAACTCTGTGAGTTTATCCTTGCTCACCGCACATTAGCCACATTCCCCTTACAAGCCAGCATGTTCCCATCTCTGGCTGGCATATGCTTCTTCCAGTATGTTCAGGGCTATTCCCTTGCTTTGTTTGGATCTCTGCTTAAATGTTTCCCCTCCCTTCCTTCCTTTTCGGCTTTACTGAAATACGGTTCACATACCATACAACTCACCCTTACCATTCAATGGTTTTTATTATAGTCACACGATGTGCATCCATCACCACAACCAATGTAAGAACATTTCATAATCCCAAAAAGAAGTCCCGTACCCCTGGCCATCACCAGTTTCTCCCATCACTCCCAGCTCCTGGCAACTACTAATCTAGTTTCTACCTCAATAGATTTACCTATTCTGGACATTTCTTGTACATGGAGTCATACAATCGGTGGCCTTTTGTGTCTGGTTTCTTTCATTTAGCAACATGTTTTCAAGGTTTGTCCACAGTCCAGCACCTATCAATGTTTCTTTCCTTTTTTTTTTTTTTTTAAGATTTTGTTTGAGAGAGAGCACAAGGAGGAACAGAGGGTGAGGGACAAGCAGACTCTACACTGAGCACAGAGCCCGATCTCCCCTGAGATTCTTTTTTTTTTTTAAGATTTTATTTATTTATTTGAGAGAGAACACACACAAGCAGGAGAGGCAGAGGGAGAAGCAGGCTCCCTCTGAGCAGGGAGCCTGATGCGGGACTCGATCCCAGAACCCTGGGATCATGACCTGAGCCGAAGGCAGATGCTCAACCAACTGAGCCATCCAGGCGCCCTTCCCCTGAGATTCTGACCTGAGCCAAAATCAAGAGTCAGATGCTTAATCGACTGAGCCACACAGGCATCCCAGGACTCCATTCCTTTTCCTGGCCAAATAATGTTCCATTGAATGGATATATCACATTTTATTTACCCATTCACCAGTTGGTGGACATTTGTCTCAGTTCCACTTTTGGGCTATTTGCTGTGAACATTCATGCTCAAGTTTTTGTGTGGATACTTTTTTTGTTTGTTCTGTTTTTTATTTTATTTGGCAGAGAGAGAGCAGGAGAGCACAAACAGTGGGAGCATCAAAGGGAGAGGGAGAAGCAGGCCCCCCCCATCCAACAGGGAGCCCGAAGTGGGGCCCAATCCCAGGACCTAGGAACCATGACCTGAGTTGAAGGCAGACGCTTAACCAACTGAGCCACCCAGGCGCCCCTGTGGATACATTTTCAATTCTCTTAGGTAGGTACCTAGGAGTGCAACTGCTGGGTCATGTGGTCATTCTAAGGTGAACTGTTTGAGAAACTGTCAAACTGTTTTCCAAAGAAATGTTGCTTTTTCAGAAAGGCCTTTCCTGACCATCCTACCTAAAACAGCTGCCCCAATTACATCTCCTTCCTCTGATTTATCCCTGGGGGGACAGCACAGTACAATGTATATATTTATCACTCTAAGACATGATAATACCTGGTGCATATTTGTTCATTTGTTAATTGTTTTCCCTTCCCACGATTGTAATCTCCACAAAAACCAAATGTTTTTGCCAATTTTGTACCTTGCCGAATCTCCAGTGCCTAGAAAAGTGCCTGACACGGAGTAGCTCATGACAAACATGAGGTGTCCCAGAAGCCACAGGAAGGAGGATGTGGCCACTTATGTAAACATATACCAGAGAAATCCACAAGAACCCCACAATCTGGGTGCCCTGAGGAAGCTGTTGAAGCAGGGAAGCCAGAGCCCTGCGGAAGCTATAGGGTCAGAGGCCAGATGGTTGTGTTGAGGCCTGAGTGGAGGCTGAGGTTCTGGAGAGTCACACTTCCAAGAATGCTGATGCCGAAAGTAAAAAAGAGCTGCCTGTCCTCGGTCTGGAAGCGTTCTCTGACGCACCCACTGCCCTCCCGGGGCGCCTGGGGAGAGCGGACCCCCTCAGAGTTCATCCCAGATTCCATCAAAACTGCTGTGTCTGCTTGGGGTGCAAGGGTGTGCTTGTCCAGGTTGATGGCTGTTTCGGTTATCTGATGCCCTATAACAAGCTAGCCCACAAATCCGTGGCTTAAAACACAGCAATCTAATTGTTCCCAATTCCGTGGGTTGACTGACATGGTTCCTTCCCTGGCCTTGCTCTGAATCATCCCGGTGGTTCGATTTGCATGGGAAACAGCTGGAAGGGCCAAGAGGAACTTTGGTGCTGGAGGCCGGCTGGACCGCTTTCCCAGTATCACAAAACTAAGCCAGATTCTCTAACATGGCAGCAGGCACCATCCCAGGAGCATGAAGGCGGAAGCCGCAAGGCATGCTGGGGCCAAGGCTGGGAAGTCACGTGGAGCTGCTGCTATACACTGATTGGTTAAAGCAAGTCACAGGATCAGTGGACATTCCAGCGGGATGGAGAAGAGACTCCACCTCTGGTTGGGAGGAAGAACGGTCACATCCAGAGACACGGGTGTAGCCAAGAGGAAGGAATTTGTGGCCAGGATTTTTCAGTCTCACAATAACTGAGAGAAGAGTAACTGTAGCGGGAGCTACGTGACCTTGGATTAGAGCACCAGCACTTCTTGGCTGGGGGGCTTTCACGAGCCACCTTCCTCTCTGAGCTTCGGGTTCCTGCCCATCTCAGAGAAGCAATCTAGCGTTATCATCATGTTCATAGTCATCTTTTTAGGTTACCCCCCAGGAAAACGAGCTACAAATCAACAATTCTTAAATCTTTTCTGGCAGACTCTCTCCCTGAACATGGATAACTTCATTTACTAGGGGTCCCAGTTGACCTTGGATGGCAACGAGGAGTGAGGATGATAATGTCAGCGACAAGAACAGCTACCTCTTAGGGATCCCTGTCAGGCTGTGCGTGTTACTCTGCTGATCTCTTGATACAGACTAGGAGTCTTTGGGCCACCCCAGAAGCAGAGTTTAAGACTTTGAAATTTTGTAGCTTACATGGGGGGGGGGGGTGATTCTAGAGGCCCCAAGAAGAAACTAAGGAAATGGGACAGGGAGAAGAGTCAATTCAGGGTGTGCTCATGAGCAGGTACTCCTGTGGGCAACTAGAGCTCAATCCCCCTGGGCACCTCTGGAAGACAGTTTAGAACACGCGACTCGGAGTCATCCTAACCCAGAACGTTAACTCTCTTGCACATCCAGCCTGCCCTCCACTTTGATGAAAGTACAAAACCCCTCGGGCAAAGAGTTCCAGGAGTTTACAGTAGGAGAAGTGAATGCCAAAGGAATGTGGACAGGGCACTGACAACTCTTTACTGCTTCCATTTTGTAGAGGAGGAACTCAAGGCTTATAGTGACACTACCAAGAATCAACCCCAGGCTCTTTTTTCTCCAGAGCCCTGCTCTTTACCACTCTGCTATACCTTTTTAGACTTCAAGTTGCCTCTAGTTTAACATTTCAAACTGATATGCCCCCCCCCAAGTGAACTTCAATTATAAGATCTCACACCTTCTACAAAATTAACTCAAACTGTATCAAAGATCTAAATGTAAAACCCAACACTATAAAATTTCTGGGAAGAACATAGGAGAAATTTTTGGATTGGGCAAAGATTTCCTAGCTAGAACACCAAAAGCAAAATCCATGAAAGAAAAATGGATAAATTGAAAAATGTAGAACTTTGCTCTTTGAAAGACGCTGTTAATGGGACACCTGGGCGGCTCAGTCGGTTGAGGTCATGATCCCAGAGTCCTGGGATCGAGTTCCACATCAGGCTCCTTACTCAACAGGGACCCTGCTTCTCCCTCTGCCTCCTGCTTTCCCTCCTTGTGAGCTCTCTCTCTCTCTGACAAATAAGTATATAAAATCTTTAAAAAAAAAAGAAATTAGTCCTTAAAAAAAAATGAAAGACGCTGTTAAGAGAATGAAAAGAAAAAAAAAACACAGACTAGGAGAAAAGATTGGAAAGCCACATATCTGATAAAAGATTTGTTACAAGAATATATAAATAACTCTCAAAACAATAAGAAAAGAAGCAACCCATTTTTTAAAAACACTCACAACTGAAGTGTTTTTATTTTATGGACAATGAGTTAGCATTGTAGGTATCTCAGATATTGGCAATTAAGGTAGGTCTCTTGGAAGGAAGTTCACTCAATCCAACTTAGTGAAGCCTGGATCCTTTGCATACTGACAGAGACACTGACGGAGACACTGACAGCACATAATGAGGCCATATTTCCAGATCAGATGGTGCCAATTTGAACAGACACAGTGAGAATGACAAAGAAAGCCAAACTTCCTTGCATGGCTCCAGTAGAGCTACTGGGGACCCATCTTTCTCTCTCAGATGGAACAAGGCAACCCATTTCTTTAAATGGGCAAAAGATCCGAAGAGACAGGGCACCAAAGAAAATACTCAGGTGGCAAAGAAGCATATGAAAAGATGCTCCACATCATTAATCATCAAGGAAATGCCAATTAAAAATCACACTACGCAAATAAGAGACTGGCCAAAATTAAAAAGACTGACCATGCCATGTGCTGGCAAGAATGTGGGAGGAAACGGAACTCTCATGAATCACTGGTGGGAGTGAAAAATGGCCCAGCCATTTTGGAAAATAATTTGGCAGTTTCTTAAAAAATGAAACATACCTACCATATAATGCAATCATCTACTCCTAGGTATATACCCAAGAGAAATGAGAGCATATATGCACGAAAATACTTGCTCACAAAAGTTCACAGCAGTTTTATTCATGATAGCCATAACTGGAAACAGTCCAAATGCCCACCAGCAGGTGAGTATATAATCAAACTGGCATATCCATGCAATGGAATTTTACACAGCAGTAGGAAGGAATGAAGTGTTAATGCAACGACGTGGATGAATCTCAAAATAATTATGCTGAGCGAATGAAGCCAGTCTCAAGAAGTTACATGCTGTATGATGCCATTTATACAAAATTCTAGAAAATGCAAACAAATCTAAAGACAAAAAGCAGATCAGTGGTAGATGGGGGATAAAGAGGGAGGCTTACCAAGCAGCACAGGAAACTTTGGATGATGATGGTTGTATTCACCATCCAGTATGATGGTTTCATGGGTTAGTCAAAACTCACCAAACTGTACACTTTAAATATGTACATTTTAGGGTCACCTGGGTGGCTCAGTTGGTTAAGTGTCTGACTTCAGCTTGGGACATGTTCCCAGGGTCCTAAGATCGAGCCCCGAGTTGGGCTCCCTGCTCCACTCATTCTCTCTCTCTCTCCTCTCAAATACATAAAATCTTAAAAAAAAAAAAATCACAACCATGGGGCACCTGGGTGGCTCAGATAGTTAAACATCTGCCTTCGGCTCAGGTCATGATCATGATCCCTGCTGAGCAGGGAGCCTCCTTCTCCCTCTCCCTCTGCCTGCTGCTCCCCCTGTTTGTACTCTCTCCCTAATAAAAAAATAAAAAATCTTTTAAAAAATTGTTTAAAAAATAATCACAACTTTTGACTTAAAACCATGGGGTCTTGGGGCGCCTGGGTGGCTCAGTCATTAAGCATCTGCCTTTAGCTCAGGTCATGATCCCAGGGTCCTGGGATTGAGCCCTGCATCGGGCTCCCTGCTCGGCAGGAAGCCTGCTTCTCCCTCTCCCACTCCCCCTGCTTGTGTTCCCTCTCTTGCTGGGTCTCTCTCTGTCAAATAAATAAATAAAAATCTTTTAAAACAAAAAAACCATGGGGTCTTAGTCGCCTGCTATCTGTGAACAGGACCAAGATTATTTCTAAAGAAACATTTGAGTCTATCATTGAAAATTCCTGCAGGGTGTGTGTGATTGAGTGCCAGTGATAGATGCCTCCCCAGATCCATTGAAGCCCGTGGCTAGCCCCAACTGGTGTTCCACACTGGTCCAGTAATACAGGACCACAGCAATGTCTTTAGTAAACATAGACTCCATTACATTAAATAGTATCCTGTACTTGTGTAGTAAATTAAATATTTCACCGTACATTCACCGCTGTCTTCTACATCACCACAGAAACATAATGAATTGGGTAACAAAAGCTCTATCACTTGTTGATGCTAAGGATGAAGAAATGGGGTACCAAGAGAGTAAATTATTTGCCTGAAGTTATCATCTGGCTCACTGGTGACATTTTACATGTCCTGATTCCATATGAGGCATAGTTTCTCCCACTGTACTTAAATGATTTCCTCTCGGCTCAGGATTCTCATTTAGAGAGTGAGCATCAGGGACAGACCCCTCTCAGGTATCCACCAAAGCCCGTGGCTCGCCCCTCACTCAGCCAGCTTCTTTCTGTGGTCTCAAACTCACTGCTTCCAGAAACTTGTTAAAAGCACCCCAACAGTGGGGACGGCCATTAGCTTTGAGTTAAGGAGAGCCTGCTTTCCCTAAAACCACACCTGACCATGAAGCCGCCCATGTCGGCCCAAAGGTAGAAAATTGCTATTGTATTTATGGAAAGTTCGATGGGGACTTGGTCTACACATCTGTTGGAGAGATTCCTCTGTACAAATTTGCTGCACATTCTCAGCTGTCTGACCCTACTTTCCTGCTGCATTTATCAAAAGCCCGATATCTCTGGCTAAATTTTGTGCACTAGACTCATCTCTTAGATTCATGTTCCCTTCCTGATCCTCATTTCTCTTTTGCCTCTGTCTTTTCATCTTTTTTTTTTTTTAAGATTTTATTTATTTGAGAGAGAACATGAGTGGGGGGAAGAGCAGAAGGAGAGAGAGAGATAAGCAGACTCCCTGCTGAGCAGGGGGCTTGATGTGGGGCTCCATCCCAGGACCCCAGGATCATGACCTGAGCCAAAGGCAGATGCTTAACCAACTGAGCCACCCAGGCGCCCCATCCTCTGCCTTTTCATCTTCTTTTATCATGTCTGTCTCATTTCTTTCTGAAACAAGGTAGGAAAATAGGCATTGAGTGAAATTTTTAAATAAAAGGTGGATAATGTTTATTTCTGAGGGCTGTTGAGAGGATTTGGGAAGGTGGGATGTGTTCATGCATCTACTGGAGGGGCTGGAATGTGGGAAGTGCTTGATAAAAAAATAATAATATTTGTCCTTCTCAGTGAGGCTCACTTACCAGCCACTGCCCCAGCCCCGGCACCCCAAGCCTTTTATACTGCTTGACTTTTCCTTACCATTTTTTCATGGCACTTATGACTTATTATATGACATTAGGGTTCTGACCCTCGGCATTATTTTTTTATTGTTATGTTAATCACCATATATTACATCATTAGTTTTTGGTGCAGTGTTCCATGATTCATTGTTTGTTCATAACACCCAGTGCTCCATGCAGAACGTGCCCTCCTCAATACCCATCACCAGGCTAACCCATCCCCCTACCCCCCTCCCCTCTAGAACCCTCAGTTTGTTATTCAGAGTCCATCATCTCTCCTGGTTCGTCTCCCCCTCTGACATACTCCCCTTTTCTTCCTCTCCTGTTATCTTCTTCTTTTTCTTTTTTCTTAAAATATGTTGCGTTATTTGTTTCAGAAGTACAGAACTGTGATTCAACAGTCTTGCACAATTCACAGCGCTCACCGTAGCACATACCCTCCCCAATGTCTATCACCCAGCCACCCCATCCCTCCCACCCCCCACCACTCCAGTAACACTCAGTTTCTTTCCTGAGATTAAGAGACCCTCGGCATTATTGACATTAGGGGGCGGATCATTCCTCACTCTGCGGTCTGTCCTGTGTGTTAGGGGATGTTTAGCAGCATCCCTGGTCTCCACCCCCTAGATGTCAGTAGCACCTACCCTCCCAAACTGTGATAACCACAAACGTCTCCAGACACAGCCCAATGTCTCCTGGGGGGCATAATCACCCCCGGTTGAGAACCACTATGCTATACAACTTGCTTTTTCATTATGTTCATTATTTATTTGTCTGTCTCTCTCTACCTGCACCTAGAATGTGTGCTCCAAGAAGGAAGGAATTTGCTTCTTTTGGGGCATTGATACACACCCAATTCCTCGATTGATGCCTGGCACACGGTAGCTGTCCAATATTTACTGAAAGAATGAACGAACATTTAGTGGGTTTTGTGCACAGGGATGGTGCCAGGCCTTGGCGTGCATAACCTCATGTCTTTATCTCAGAATCCTTTGGAGGAAGGACCTGTCAATGTCCCCCTTTTCACAGAGGAGAGAAACCGAGGCTTCTTGAAGCTACATATATACACCCCTCCACCCACCCACCTAATAATAGACTCCAGAAGATTAGCTGGCCACAACCCAACAAACATCTATGTTCTCCCTTCTGGCCAAGAAGGATTGAATTAAGGTCAGGGGCCACTTCAGCCTCCAGAAACCTGCAGGGAAGTTGAGGAGGGAAGCTGAGCTGGCCCAGCAGGCTTTCTCAGGAACCCCCTGGAAGGGGCCAGAACTTGGCTGGGTTCAGCCTGTTCCTCTCAGGAGGAAGCCTGGCTCCAGACCTATAAGAGATGGGGGTGAGCTCCAAAATGAAGCCCCCAGCACCAGTCTGGAGATGTTGCTGCAGCTGCCTGGCTAGGGAGAATGGAACTGCACACAGACACATAGACACACACACACACACCACCACCACCACCGCCACCACCACTCTCCACTCCTTCTACCCTGCTCAACCCCCTTCTACCCCTCACCTCTGACTCCACTGCCCCCATCCCACTTCATACTTACCCCTAAACAGGCCCAGACCAGGAAGGGCCCAGCGCTTTGATTGGTCTATGGGTCCCAGTACCAGAAACTGAGAGGAAGGAGACAGGAAGGAAGGAAAGGAGTAGGCGGGACTGGGAGGGGGCTACATTTATATCTATGCCCAGGGCTGGGCGGCTGCTCACCATGGACACTGTCAGGTACAGCAAGTGGGTCGGCGGGCTTGAGGAAGTCCCTGGAGGTATGAGCAATGGGGCTGCTTCACCAGCTTGGGTCTCTCTGGTCAGTGGTTTGGAGTTTGATGGGGGAAGGGAGAGGAACAGCCAAGAGGGGGTCCAAGTAGTGGGTGCAGGAGAGACACCACAGGCGCTAGAACTAGCTGGACCTGGATTCTAATCCTAACTCTGCCACTTAGAGCTTGTGTGACCATGAGCGAGTCACTTAACTTCTCTGAATCTCAGTTCCTTGGGAGGAACTCAAGCGCCCAGGGCTCTATCCTCAGGGCGCAGAGACCCAGGGCGGTCCTGGGGCAGGAGGGACCCAGGAGTCCATCTGTGTTATCCTAGGGCACTGGGGACGCTGGGGATGGAGACTCCTCTTCATGGGCCTGGTTCTGGTGGTAGCCACGGTCCTCTGGGCCCTCATTCTGAGCATCCTAATTTCTAAAGGTGAGTGACCACATAATGAGGGGAGGTTGTGTCAAGCCACCCTGGGGACTTAGACCTTCCCTCTGTCTCAGGACTCGCCAGCTGGGTTCTGGACCCCTGCCTGGGTCTGAGTGTGAACGCGTGTGAGCAGAGTTTGTGCACATCTTTGGGCTGTGTGCACCCACAGGTGTATGTCAGCGCGTGCATGAATGTGGGTGCATGTCCCCATGTGTTTGTCTCCCCTGGGTGTGTGCACATCACGCGTGCTGTATGCCTGCCCACCCCTTCTGTGCGTCCCAAGACTGGGGGCCCCTGCACCCCATGGGCGAGGGGAGAGTTCCCGAGTCCCAGGGCCGCACCTGCAGGAGCCCCTTCTCCTCAGCCTCCACAGAGCGAGGGGCGCTGCTTGGCCACCAGGACCTGCTGCGGACAAACGGTGCGTGCAGAACGGCGACTCTTAGCCGCCCCCCCCCCTACCCCGGGGTGTGCGGGGCCGGAGTGTTTAGGACCCTGGAGATAGGGTAGTGGGTGGGTGGGGACCCCTCGGTCCCGGGGGCTGGTCCCGGAACCGGGAAGGGTGTCCTGTGAGCCCCCGCAGGTGACCTGGAGTGTTTGTGGGGCGGGCGGGGATCTCTGCAGCCTCGGAGCAGACGGCGGCGCTGGGTGCTTTGAACCAGGAAGTCCGAGCCTGCAACAGCTGCTGTGAGACACGCGTGCTGGGGGCCGGGCTTGGGCCGGGATTGGAGGAGGCGAGCGGGGGCGGGGTTTGCGGCAGGTGGGGGCCCGACGGGTGGGTTACTGACGTCCCGCCGCCGGTCCTTCTCCCCTTTCGCCCCTCCTTCCCAGGCTTGGGGACACAGGCGCTGCTGCAGAGGGCACGCACCGAGCTTGGGGAGGCGCAGGCGAAGCTGATCCAGCAAGAGAGTGCCCTGAAAGAACTGAGCGATCGCGGTGAGAGCTGGACATTGCCTCGACCCCTGATCCCTCATCCCGGCTGTCACTCGACAGTATGTGCACATACTGACACCAGTCCTGGTTAGGGTTACCGCGACCCTATCCTGTGACCCTGACCTCTGACAGCTGGACTCTGATCTTGATCACAACTCCTAACCCCAACCGCAACTTGGCCCGGGCCGGCGAGAACAGTCCTTGACCGTGATGTCATTCCTGACCATGATCCTGACCACGGACATGGATGCTGACCTTTAACTAGTCATGACCCTGCTCCTGACCCTGACCTGAACTATAACCTGAAGCCCCTTAACTTCGCAGTGACCCAGAGCTTGGCTGAAGCGGGCAGGGACCGCGAGGACATCCGCAGTGAGCTGTTCAGGGCTCTAGAGGCCGTCCGGCTGGGGAACAGTGAGCAAGACAGAGGGGAGAGAGGGAGGGGGCAAATGGACCCTACCTGTGTGCCTCGGGGTTCCTTGATCCGCCCTGTCCTGCCCCTTGACCTTGGCCTCTTCTCTGCTCCTCCACCCCTAGACCTCGGGGGGTCCACCTCTCCGGCCCCCCGGTTCTTTCCATCTGCTCTACCGGGGAGCAGTTCACGTCTTTGACTCTTGCCCCCCCACAGGGTCCTGTGAGGAGTGCCCCGCATCATGGCTGCCCTTCCAGGGCTCCTGCTACCTTTTCTCGGTCCAGCAGGCCACGTGGGAGGAGTCGCAGCGCAACTGCGCAGGCGCAGGAGCACACTTGGTGATTGTCGGGGACCTGGATGAGCAGGTGCGCAGCCCCCACCCCGCCGCTGTCCCAGGGGGGGGGGGGGGGGGCGGGATTCACCTGAGGGGGCGTGGCCCGGGGAGAGGGGCGAGGTCGACTCAGCCTGCTCGCTCTCCTTTCCCGCGCAGGGCTTCCTGAGTCAGAACACGCGAGGCCGAGGTTACTGGCTGGGCCTGAGGGCGGTGCGCCGCGCGCGCAAGATCCAGGGCTACCAGTGGATAGACGGAGTCTCGCTCAGCTTCAGGTGAGGGAAGGGACTTGGAGAGAGGGAGAGGCCAGCCCCTACGGGAAGTGCCTTGGCCGGATCTCAGGCACTCGGTTGGGATGGGCAGGCCAGGCCCCCAGGACCTGGCTGAGGGTTAAATTCCGGGAGTTAGAAAGTGATATCCCAGGTGCATGCTCAGATTAGACCCTCAGGGTGTCGAGGTTAGACCCAAGCAAAAAACAGGGTAGATCCTCAGGGCTGGACGCCAGGCCCATCCTGACTCCCAGAAACACCCCCGACAAACCTCTGCAGCCACTGGAACGTGGGGGAGCCCAATGACTCTATGGGGCGTGAGGACTGCGCTATGATGCTACGCACGGGGATGTGGAACGACGCACCGTGCAACAACGAGAGGGACAACTGGATCTGTGAGAAGAGGCGCAGCTGCTGACCCCGCCCAGTGCCCGCAAGCCGCACCCCGAGCGCGATCGCCTGAGCTGTTCACCGTCCTGGCGCCGCCCACCGCCATTGATTTTTTCCCCCCCCTCCACCCATGACTACTGAGAACCGTCCCACCCAACCCAGGCAGGTACGGGCACTGGGACCTCCACTCCAACCTCACCAGGAGCCCTCACACAGACATAACCAGGCCTCCACCCCCACCCAAATCCCGGCTCAGCCGGTCCACGGCCCCACCTCCCTCCTCCCTAACCAAAGCAAGGCAACTCAGGGATGGAGCTGTTTGGTTTTCTTGCATTTTTCCCCGGACTGGGAGACATCACATATAGGGGTTTGGGGAGCTGTCTTCGCAGCCCTAGGAAGCATCAATAAATGCTTGAGAAATGAATCTGGGTCCGTGGCTTTGGTGAGCTGTTCTAAGTTTTATCCCGGAGACCCTAATATTAGCCCTGTGAGTGACCCTGGCCTCTCCTGGCCCTATGATGTCCCACAGCTCCGTGAGTAACCTGCACTTGGCCAGGATGGCTGTCAGGCACTAGGCACACAGGGATGACTCAGACCCAGTGCTTCCCCCCCCCCCCACTCCTGATCTAGCTGGGCACAGGAACAAGGTGACCAGTGACTCAGAGGAGGAATACACGAATGCCACGTGCTGCATTTGGAGGAGCCACACCTCCAGGGGAGGAACCATGCTGCAATACTGCAGGGGTGGCCCCTCCTTGAGGGTATTGTCACCCCACCATGGAGATCTGACAGTCTGAGACAAGGCCCTGAGGCAGGTGGGAGTGGGGCTGCCTGAATCTGAGGAGCAGGTCCCTCTGTCTTGGGCACCTAGGTTCTGTGGCCACTGGGTGGAGCGACCAGGAAGTACATCCCAGAGAAGATGGACTTTTCGAGGAACAATGGGATTTGCAAGCAGAGGGTGTTGGGCTGTGTGAGTATGGCTGAACCCATTTTGCGGGGTGCAGGGTGCACTGAGCCTGGCTTTATCAGCTGGGGACTTTTGATCTGAATTCACCCTGCACTCCCAAAGTTTCCTGCTCCGGTCCTGGAGACCTGGGGGCTCTCCCAGAATTTCTAGTGGAGACAGGTCCAACTGAGGGGAAGGACAGGCTAGCAACCTTTAGTTCTGGGCAGCCCTTCGGGAGCCCCCAGGCTGCCCAGCCATGAGAGAAGCAACTGAACAGGCAGAAGAGGGAACACCACCCAGACTCCCTGGCCAAAGGAGACCTTCCAGTGAACCCCAATCCTTCTCTGGGTGCTGTACTACTGCAGCCCAGAGTGAGGCACTAACCAGGCCCAGGAGCCACCTGAGTCCTGGACAGATAGCATACCTACTGGACTGTTGGCCAGACTGCTGGATTTCCAGACAGTCGGCTTGGAGGAGTCTATGAGTTTTCCAGAGCTGCTGTAACAAATGACCACCAGCTTGGTGGCTTAAAAAACAACATACATTCTCCTACAGCTCTGCAAGTCAGAAGTCCAAAATTAGATTTACTGGGCCAAAATCAAGGTGTCACCAGGACCAGGCTCCTCTGGAAATTCCAGGGGAGAAACTGTTTCTCTGCCTTTTCTAGCTTCTAGAACTTCATTCCTCACCTTCCCTGGCTCAAGGCCCCTTCTTGCATATTTAAAATCAGTAGGGCAGTATCTTGCTTCACATCACATTGCCTTCTTCTGTGTCAAATCTCCCTCTGCCTCCCTTCTTTTATAAGAATGCTTGTGATTGCAGTTAAGGCCCACCCAGATAATCCAGGATAATCCCCTGCAATACCAATACAACTGTGGCACTAATCACCCTGAGTTAGTGCAGACCCACCCACAGATTAAAGGTATAGCTCCTAACAAGACTGTCCTCTGCAGACACAAGCTGCAAGTTTGGGGGTGCCTGTAGGCTACCCACACTTTGGACCAACTGATACAAATTCAGAGGATCTCACAATCCCTCTTGTTCCATAATTCACTAGAATGACTCACAGAACTCAGGAAAGCTCTATAAAGGACACAAATCCATACTAGCCAAACGAAGAGACACATATGGCGAGGGCCAGAAGGGTCCCAAACACAGAGCTTTTGTGCTCTGTCCCCATGGACTCAGGACATATCCCCTTCCTGGCACGGTGATGTTTTCACCAACCGGGAAGCTCTTCTGAGCGTTGGTGGCCCGAGTTTTCATTGGGATTTCCTCTTGAAGGTGTGGCTGATTGAATCAGTGGCTGCACGATTGCACTCCATCTCCAGCCCTCTCCTCCCCGCCATGGAGGTCCAGTGGTTGAAGGTCCCACACCTCCTGGTTGGTCGTCCTGGCATGACCAACCCCCACCCTGAGCCATCTCCTCAGTATGGGGCCCCCACGACTGACAAAGACACTCCAAGCACTTGGGAAATCCCAAAGGTATAGATGATGCCTGCCAGGAGCAGGGGACAAAGACTCTCCAGATTCTTTAATATCTACATCTTCCTGCCTCTAAATTCTTAGTCACCTCTGCAAAATCTCTGTTGCCATAAAAGATGACAGTCAAAGTTCCAGGGATTAGGGTGTGGATATCTTTAGGGACCACTGCACAGCCTCACACAAGACATGACCAGCTGAGAAACAGGTGGCTCACAGTGGGGGCAGCAGCCAGAACACCTGTCTGGTGCCTACATGCTTGGTGAGTTGGGTTAATGATGGTCTGGAGAACCACAGATTATAGCCTAACTTACTGGCAATCAGGAGGAGACCCCTGGCCAACTAAAGAGCAACAGAGACAGACTGACAGCCCACAGTCAGACTTTAAGTCTGGCTGACACCCTCAATGGTTGTCAATGTAGTGATGGATGTCCAGCAGCACAGGTGGGCAGAGAGGCCCAGGTGTCTCTCCTGGGAATGAAGCTGAGTGAGCACTGGCTGCAGTTGGGGCAGAAGGAGGAGACCCTAGAGTTAAGCGGGAGTTTCCCTGGGATATTTCAAAGACCTAGCTCAGACACTGGGGTCTGAGGTCTGAGAGAGCCCTGGGCAGGAGCTCAGAGAGCAAGATAACTGGCCTAGAGACCCCATCCTGCCCACCACCATCTGCCATGCCTACTTCTGGTCAGCTCGCATCCCCGCAGCCAGGCTCTAACCTGTCAACACTGAGTCAGTACACAAAGACCCTGCATGAGAGGGTCAGTGTCGAATTCCTCATCTTGGTCCCAGGCCCTCCCTCCTCTACATTTCAACCTCCCTGGGAAGAAAGGCATCCCGGGAACCTAACACTCATCCCAGAACAGACTTTGACCTTCAGTTGACTTTTGTTTTCCTGGAAAATTGGTCTTGCCAGAAAGACTGTATTCCAAAGCTGGTACAGGCAGGGGCCTGAATATGGAGAAGTTCTGTGATGTTTCGCCCAAGAGAGTGGCTGGGCCGGGTCAGCAGTCTTAAAGACAGACCTCCTTTCCTGGAGACCCCAGAGAGCACCCCATAATAGATCTGAAATATACCTGTAATGTGCCTGGGACACAACAGCAATTGCCAAGAACACCACAACAGGCCTGTTGTAGGCAGAAGAACGGTCCCCCAAAGATGTCCGTGTCCTAATCTCCTGAGCCTATGAATATGTCACCTTACACAGCAACAGGGACTTTGCAAATGTGATTAAAGTAAGGGCCTTGAGGTGAGGAGATTATCCTGGGCTATCCAGGTGGGCTCAACGTAATCACAGGGGTCTCAAAAAAAATAAATAAAATCTTAAAAAAAAAAAAAAACCCTAATGTAAGCTATGGACTCTGGCTGGTAATGACATGTGAATGTTAAGTTCATCAATTGTAACAAAGATGTTGATAATGGGGCAGGCGGGTGCTATATGGGAAATCTCTGTATCTTCTGCCCAATTTTGCTGTGAAGCTAAAACTGCTCTTAAAAAAGTAGTGTCTTAACCTCCCCAACCCCCAAAAAGGACAAACAAACAATTCTCCCCTAAAGTCTCAAGAACAATGCCTCTCTGCTGACTCCTTGGCTTTGCCCAGAGAGCCTGGTGTCAGGCATCTGACTTCCAGAACTGTGAGATAACAAATTTGTGCTGTTTTAAGCCACCAAGTTTGAGGTCATTTATTGCCACCGCCACCAGGGACTAATGTAGGAGCTTCCCTGGAGCTCACCCACAAGGCAGCAGTAACCACCTACGACATAGCAGCTGTCTGTGATAATCCTGTCACTTACCTTCCCATGTCTGTTGGTGCCTATATGCCCGCATAGAAGTATCTCAACTCAACACAAGCCACTGGAAACTGCAGTAATAAACTTTTAACACCCATAACATGGCAGCCACCGCTTGAGATCCAACCGTAACCTCCTGTCGGCTGATAATACACACGTGTCGCTTACCTCAACTAGGGTGCCCATATGTCTCCGTGAGTCTCGAGCAGTCCTGGTTTGCACGGGCTCCAGGTATAATTCTTTGTTTAAGAGATCATTTTAGGGGCGCCTGGGTGGCTCAGTCGGTTAAAGATCTGCCTTCAGCTCAGGTCACGATCCTGGAGTCCTGGGATCAAGTCCTGCTTGGGGCTCCCTGCTCAGTGGGGAGTCTGCTTCTCCCTCTGCTCCTCCCCCCCACCCCCAGCTCATGTTCCCTCTCTCCCTCGCTCACTCCCTCTCTTAAATAAACCTTTGAAAAAAGAGAGATCAGGGGCACCTGGGTGGCTCAGTCGTTAAGCGTCTGCCTTTGGCTCGAGTCATGGTCCCGGGGCCTGGGATCGAGTCCCTCATCGGGTCCCTGCTCAGCAGGAAGCCTGCTTCTCCCTCTCCCACTCCCCCTGCTTGTGTTCCTGCTCTCGCTGTCCCTCTCTCTGTCAAATAAATAAATAAGATGTTTAAAAAAAAAGAGAGAGAGATCATTTTAAAAATCAACTTTATTCAGGTATAATTTATATACAATATACAAGATGGATTATATATAATGTATTGAGGTATAATTTATATGCAATATACATTATATACAATACATACAATAAAATGCACCGGTTTATCACACCCATTAGGATGATGTCTATCAGAAACAACAATAACAAAATAACAGGTGTTGCCAAGCAGTGGAAAAACTGGAACCCTCACGTACTGCTGGTGAGAATGTGTAATGGTGCAGCTGCTATGGGAAACAGTATGGCGGGTTCTTAAAAAATTCGGAACAGAATTACCATGTGATCCAGCAATCCCACCCCAACCCAAGTGTCCAATGGCAGATGAATAGATAAACAGAATGGGGTCCATGCGTACAATGGACTATTGATTCAGCCTGAAAAAGGAAGGACGTTCTGACACCTGCTACAGTGTGGATGGACCCCGAAGACATTATGCTCAGTGACATAAACCAGTCACAAAAGGACAAATACTGGATTATTTCGCCCACGTGAGGTATCTAGAGTAGTCCAACTCATAGAAACAAAAAGTAATGGTGATGGCCGGAACCTTGTGGGAGGGAGAAATGAGCAGTTGTTTGTTTAATGAGGATAGAGTTTCAGTTTTACAAGATGAAAATATTCTAGAGATGGGTTGCACAACCCCATGAATACGCTTAACGCTACTGAACCAGACACTGAGAAATAGCTAAGATGTAAATTTTTACGTTAAGTACATTTTATACCATGGTTAACATTTTAAAAATGTAATGCACCCATTTCCAGCTTACAATTCCATGAGTTTTCAGAAATGTATGCAGCCCTGTGGTTCACCTCTACATTGCGGATATAGAACATTTCCACTGCCCCCTTAAATTCCTTCCCCACCACCTACCCCAGGCCACTACTGCTCTGTTTTCCATCACTATTCACTAGACTTGCTTTTTCTGGATGTCATCTGAATGGAATCCTACAGTATGTAGTTTTTTTTTTTTTTTGAGATTTTTTATTTATTCATTTGAGATAGAGTGAGTGAGAGAGAGAGAGAGAGAGAGAGAGAGAGAGAGAGAGTGGGGAGGTGAAGCGGTGGGGGGAGAAGCAGACTCCCCACTGAGCAGGGAGCACAAATGGGGCTCAATCCCAGGACCCTGGGATCATGACTTGAGCTGAAAGCAGACGCTTAACCAACTGAGCCACCCGGGTGCCCCCAAACAGTATGTGGTCTTTTGTGCCTGGCTTTTTTCTCTAGGCATGTACCCATGCTGTTGTGTGCAACCAGTCTGTTCCTTTCCATTTCTGTCTTGTCTTCCATTGTGTTGCTGGACCACAATTTGTGTATCCATCCACCTGTTGACGGGCATTTGCGCTCTTTCCAATGTTAATTACTAAGAATTAAGCTGCCACAAATACTCTTCTACAGGGCTTTTTACGAATTTAAATTGTCACTTCTCATGGGGAAATATGTAGGAGTGGATCAGATAGTAGGTGAATGTTTACCTAAGAAACTGCCAGTTTCCCAAAGTGGTTCCACCCTTTTGTGCCTCAATACTCAGCAATGTCTTGGGGCTCCTGCTGCCTGGGGAGGGTATTTTTGACCCAGGAAAGACTTCAGCAGTTCTAGAGCCAGGTGGAAGAGCTTATCTAGAGAAGAGCAAGAGGGGAGGAAATGATGCTGGAAGTTGAAACAGATAAAGGGGGGAAAGTAGGAAGCTGGTGGTAACACGTGTCTGATAATACATGTTCTCATGGGAAGATAAGACTTGGGGTGCTGGGAAGCTGGAGGTCGGGGGGGTCTCTGCTATTTGGAATAACAGCCCCTGAACCGAGACAAGGAGGAGGTTGGTAAGAGAAGCTGAAGAGAAGGAGTCATATCAAGTCTCTTGTGAGCGACGAGCAATTTCTTTCATTCATTCATTAATCATTCATTCATTCATTCATTCATTCATTCATTCATTCAATGCAATTATTTCCCCATCCACAAACATTTCTCAGCATTTATTATACTCCAGGCACTGGAATGTCAATGAAGAACAAGAGGTCAGTGTCTCTGACACAGAAGAATCTGGAGAACTGCAGCCATTCGCAACAGACTTTATGAGCCCATGTATATGAAATTCTATCACAGGCAAAACTACTCTAGGGTAGAAAAAATGTGGGAACAATGATTGCCTGGGAGCAGAGGCAGGGGTTGCCTGGGAAGAGCCATGAAAGAACTTTCTGGAGGGATGGATATGTTCTGGTATCTTGATAGAGATTTGGGTTACACAGGAGAATGCATTTGTCAAAGCTCAAAGAGAACACACTTGGGATTTGCACATTTTATTCTATTTTACTCAAAAGGAAAAAAAGTAAGGAGAGTGGCAAAAAATTTTGGACTCTAGTTCATGTTTTCTGGGCTGGAGTATTAGGGGAAAATGAACTAATGTCTGCAACTTACTTTGAAATGCATAAAAATGTAAGATGGATTAAAGTGTGGATGGAGGGGCGCCTGAGTGGCTCAGTTGGTTAAGCGACTGCCTTTGGCTCAGGTCATGATCCTGGGGTCCCGAGATCGAGTCCCACATCGGACTCCCTGCTCAGCAGGGAGTCTGCTTCTCCCTCTGACCTTCTTCCCTCTCATGCCCTCTATCTCTCATTCTCTCTCTCTCAAATAAATAAATAAAATCTTTAAAGTGTGGATGGATGAATTGATTGTAATATACTGATTCTAGAATCTAGGAATGGGTTTTTCATTCTTAAACTCAATTTTTCTATATGCTTGAAAATTGTCATAATGAAATGTTGGGGTTCAGGTTGTGGTTGGTGCCTTTCTGGGGCTCACAGTCTGGTGGGGAGAAGAGCGGTGATGAGGAGGGATAGAAGATGGTATGCTCACATGATGAGGTTGGAGGTAGAACATTCTGGAAAAGCAATCCCCCATCCCCCGCACTTCTAGTCTGAGGGGGGAGGAGGGGGAGAGAAATGAGGGTCTGCCTTGGAGAGGCCAAGGGGGCTTGTGCTGGGAAGGAGGGCGTGGGGGGATGGAGGGACCCCCTCTGACACCCTCTGACCCTTTCCAAATGGGTGTACCCACCAACAGCCCCCTGAGTGACCACATGACCCCACTTTCTGGGGCTGAGTCAGCAAGTCAGTGGTGACCTTGAAGCCCAGCCAGATTTCCTGGACAGACCAGCTCCACCCATTACCCCACTTTCCAAGGAAATGGCCTTGTGACAGAATGGCTTGTTCTTTCCAAACTCCCAACTCCCTCCCCCAGATCCCAGGAAACCCCCTGAGATCCCAAGGCCTCTTACCAGGTTGGCTGAGGTGTCCTGGGAGGGCTCCCAAGGTAGGACAGGGCACACTTTCCTCAAGCTGTTGCTAGCCCCTTCCCAATCTGCCTCAATGCCCCCCCCACCCTCTTATCCCTAGATCCAGACACAGATGACTCGAATGGGCTAATTTGGCAGATGCCAACAGAAAGCCCAAAGTCCAAACCCAAAACCTGTGTTTGCCACTTCCTCACTGCGTAAACCTGGGCACATGATTTTGCTTCTTCGCACCTTTGATTTTGCATCCCTCAAACAGGATAATAATAACACCAGCATTTTAGGGGTTTGGGGTCAACTGAATAATGGCTCCCAAATGGTGTCCCCGTCCCAATCCCAGGAACCTGTGAATATATAACCTTATATGGGGAAAGGGACTTCGCAGATGGGATTAATTAAATCAAGAATCTGGAGATGGAGGTGATCCTAGATTTTCCAGGTGGGCCCAATGTCATCATCACAAGGGTCCTTAGAAGAGGCAGGCAGAAAGATCAGAGTCCAAGAAGGAGATAAGACAACAGAAGCTGAGCCAGAGAGAGACTAGAAGATGCTCCATTGCCGACTTGAAAGCTGGGGGGAGGGGCCACAAGCCAAGGAATGCGGGCACCTGCAGAAGCTGAAAAAAATCAAGGAAACAGATTCTCCCCTTGGGTTTCTAGGAGCACAGCCCGGTGGATGCCTCAATTTTAGCCCAGGGAGACCCTATCAGACTTCTGACCTCCAGATCTGTAAGATAAGACATTTACTTTGTGGAAAGCCTCCAAGTGTGTGGTAATTCTGCACAGGGGTCATAGGAAGCTCATAGGGCCTGATGCCTGTGGAGAAATTACTGTGTGCCCAGGAGGGGCACAGACCAGGGACTCCGGGACACAGCCCCCCACCCCCACCCCCAGTCCTCCTGGAGCTCATGGTCCAGCAAACCAGATGCGTCCACGCACAGAAAGCAGGTTGTAGAGACGGGTAAAGGGGTGACTGAGGGGCTAGGGGCCACCTTAGCCAAGGTCACTCCCGCCAGAGAGCAGATACCTGGAAGACAAAGAAGGGCCTCGGAGCTCCAAACCCAGAAAAGCCCGAGGGTATGGCTGGAGCCAAGCAAAAGGAGAACAGTGCGGGAGGGGGAGGCGCCAGCCACACAGGGCCTTGCTGGCTGCGGGTAGTTGGGGTTTTCTTCCAAGAGCCCTTGTGGGGCCAGGCGTGGGGGTGAAAGACGGGAGAGACCCGGCAGGAAATAGCGCTCCCCGTGCTCCCGTGCACTGTGGGCTTCTCTCCATTCGGCGTCGGGCAGAAGGCTTTATGCACACGAGGAGCTACGTGGGAGAATTTACAGATGGGGAAACTAAGGCCCGAGAGGATACAGTCACCCAGGGAAAGGGGCTGGAGCTGGAACTCCGCCTGCCTTCTCCTTCTCCCACCCACTCTGTGTGGGCGGGGGTGCCCCGGGGGGGCAGTGACCAGGTGTGTCCAGCAGGGGGCAGCACGCCTCCTGAGCCGGGCGACCTGAAGCACCTGCGCGCAGACCTGCCCGATGGAGTAGAAAAAAACACAAGATCTAGACCAACGTTCTCTGGGGCTGGGGTCCTGGGTTTTTGAGGGAGGGGCCTGGGGACCTGGATTCGTGGGTCTCTAAGGGCTGGGCCCGGGTCTCTGAGGGGCTGGGGATCTGGGGCCTGGATTCCTAGGTCTCTAGGGTGGTGAGAGCATGGGTTCTTGAGGGTGGAGTCTGGGTCAGAATTTCTGGATCTCCGAGGGGCTGGGAGCCATCCTCCGGCCTGGTCCCCCACACAATCCCCTATCCCCTCAGAGAACCGTGGGTATTGTCAGAGAGAAATCCCCGAATCTCCCAGTGCAGGCCTGGAATGTTCTCAGGATTCCTGGGATGGGCTGGCTCAGCCCCCTGGTCCTTGGGGGTGTGCTGGGATCTGGAGGGTGGTGTGGAGGTGTGGGCAGTGGGCCTGGGAGGCTCTTCTGAAGAAAGGATGTGGACAAGCCAGCTTCTGTTCCCCCTCATCGTGAGCCCCCCTCCAACGACTCCCTCCATCCCCACAACACACAGAAACAAAACCAGCTGGCTTGCAGACGCCAAGGCTCCAGGAAGGTGAAAATGCAGAACCAGCCTCTTCCCATTTCAAACTGGCCTTCCCTCTTCCTGTTGACAAACTTGCTGCATGGGTGGGGGTCGGGAAGGGGAGTCAGGAGGGGTGTGAGTGAGGGAGCGTATGTGACTGGGAGCCCCGGGCTAGTCCTCTGGCCCCTCCAGGAAAGGCCCGCCCCCGCCCCCCGGTCCTGCCCATTTAATGTCAGAGCTCAGGGCTGCAGAAAGCGGGGTGCAGAGGACCGTGGGGAGAGCAAATGAAAGACACATGAACAGATGAAGCTCAGGTGATGGGGCTGGGCTCAAGATAGAGATGTGGGAAGTCAGCAGGGATTGCAGGTGATTGAAGTCAAGGGCTTGTGGAGAGGCAGAGAGAAGTCCCTGAGGGGAAACTGAGGCATGCATGGGCAGGGCAGGAGAGCAGAGGCAAACAGGAGGGCTGTTCGTGGAGGAGAGCTACTTTTTCCCACCAGCCTCTCCTTCGGAAACAGCCTGCCAAGGACCTTTGTGCGTGTCTTTGAGACTGTGTGTGTCTCTGTGTGTCTGGGTGTTTTGTTTCTGTGCGTTTCTATGTGTGTTTGTACGTGTGATTATGTTCCGTGTGACTCTGCACATTGGGTGTGTCTATCTCAGATCTGTGTGGTGTCCATATCTGTGTGTCCTTATTCTGTGTGTGGCTTGTGTGTCCCGGCGTGTGTTTCCTGTGTACTTGTCTGCATCTCTGTTTATCTATGTATGTGTGTGTTCTGTGTGTCTGCAGTTTTATTGTGTTGCATCTGTGTGCGTGTGGATGTTGATTTGTGGTTCAGTTGTGTTGTGTAGTCTTTATCTTTGTGGATGTGGTGTGTGGGTGGTTTGGTGTTGTCTGCCTCTGTGGTTGGAGTGTGCTGTGTTTGTGTGAATCTTGGCGTGTGTCTCTGCAGGTGATGATGTCACATCACCTCATGTGTGTGTGCATCTGTGTGGCTGCATGTTGGGGGCCCTCCCCACCCACGTATCCCTCACTCTACTGAGTCACAGACGCTGTCACTTGGGCCCAACCCCCGGTTCTTCAGAATTCCCACTTTGCGGGAGCACTGGGGTCCTACAAGAGGTTATGAGGCTTCCGTGCCTGTCAGGGAGGAGCGGATCAGGACTACGGGGCTTCCAAGGTCCAAAGTCCAGTGCCCTCCTCTGGAGGGGAAGCTGAGACCCAAAAAGAGTGGACTGGGGAAGCCACGTGGCCAAGGTCGGGAGAGGCTGCAGGGCAGCCCCTCTCTGGGTCCTGGGGCCCCCAGAGGAGCACCATGTAGATTTTCCCAGGTTGGGAGGGTGCGGGGCACCAGAAGCTCAAGGCTTTGAGGTTGCAAAGCCCCAGGAGAGGACCTCTGGCAGCTGAAACAGTGAGGACGAAACTCCAGCTGCCCCAGAGGGGTCTGCTCAGACGTTACCTCACACGCCCCGGGTTCAGAATCCTCCAGTCTAAACTAGCTCTTCCCCAGGTACCCGAACCCTGCTTTCCACCCCCTAAAACTATCCCACGGATTTGTGAATTTTAAACTTTGTTTTTACGCTGCATCCTGGATGAACCTTGAGGACATCATGCTAAATGAAATAAGCCAGACCCAGAAGGACACATCCCGCAGGACCCCGGTCCCAGGAGGTCCCCAGAGGAGTCCCGCCCACGGAGACAGAGAGGAGAGGGTGGGAGCCGGGGCTGGGGTAGGGGGTAGGGAGTCCGTGCTTCGTGGGGACAGTCTCTGTTTGGGGAGATGGAAAGTTCTGGAGACGGAGGGTGGGGGTGGTGGCACGATGTCCTTATTGCCGCTGGAAATGACTAAATGGTAAATTTTATATGATATATATTTTATCACAATGAAAAAACAAAACCTCCCTCACAAGAACTGGGACTTCATCTTGTTCCCAGAACCTGGCACACAGTAGGTGCTCAAGTCATGGTTGTTGAGCAGACCAAAGAGGAAAAGAGGTCATCGGTCCACAGCAGATGGAGAGATAGAAGGAGACAGAGGGAAAGCATGTTGAAGCCTGAAGCCAACACCTTCGCCTTTGTCTATAAATCATGCTTCAAAGCAGTGGTTCTCAACTGGGGGGTGATTCTGCACCCCCCCCAGGAGGTGTTCAATGATGGTGGAGACATTTTTGGCTGTCATGACTAGGTGGAAGGGGGACAGCTATTGGCAGCTAGTGGGTGGAGGCCAGGGATGCTGCTAAAGATCCTGCAATGTACAGGACAGCCCCCCCACACACACACAGCAAGGACTCATCCCGCCCCAATACCAACAGAGCTGAGAATGAGAAACCCAGTTTTAGAGGCACCTCCTCCTGCAAGCCCTCCTGGATTGACACCCCCCTTCCTTTCTCCCTTTTGCAACACCAGGAGAGATTGATCAGGTGGGGTGAGCCCAGGGCTGTGCCACCAGGATGGGGTCAGGGTCAGGGTGGAAACGTTTCTTCATCACATTTGCTTTGGACGCGGGGCCCTGTCCCAGGTGCTGAGGTTCTAAGTTTAGCGGGGTGGATGAGGCTCCTCTCTGCACAGAGCACAGGTGAGGGGCGTTGGGGATCAGAACATCCTTGTGGGTGAGTCGGGGTCGAGCAGGGTCAGGGCTGGGGCTGGGGTGGGAACCCACCTGGAGATCGTTTATGGTTGTTGCCGGACCCCTGACTCGTTCCTTTGGATCCAGGTCTGTGATGAGCAAGGGGGCTGCCCCAGGCTCAAGGATCCCAAACCTGAAAGAAGAACTGACACCCTCAGATCGGGGCCCACATCCGCACGGTTTCCTGTTTTTCCCTTAAAGTGAACAGAGCAGTGGGTTGATACCACAGAAAGGAAGAGGGAGGGATCAATCGCATGACAGCGTTGCTGCAGCACCCCCCCCCGCCCCGCCAAGTAGGGGAGTGGAGATTTCACCCCCAAAGCATCCTCTTGCCTAAGCTGAGTCTTGGCAGGGACCCAGCATCACAGGAGCTGCTGTGCCCCCGGAAGGACACGGTGGGGATAGTGGGCAGCAGTGCAGACAGGGGCCCGAGCATGGGGCCTGCAGAGCTCCCAGAAGCTCAGAAACACCAAACGGCATCCCCACCCCGTTCTCCATTCATCACCCGCTACCCCATCCTGTTTCTTCGCTGTGACCCAACAGGGAGTGTTCCCAAACTTTCTCCTCTTCCTTCCCTCCTGTGTCCTCATCACTAGGACAGCCCCATTGTCCATCAGGGAATCCAGCTGAGACCCAGCCAATTTTTACAGCATCTTTTGCGTACCTCCCCCTGCCCACCTCCCCCATTGCCAGACCGGTCTCTCCCCAGAACAACCTGTTTCTCTTCATTCCCACAGCCGCTGCCCCAGACACACCTCCTCCGGCACCTGGACCAGGTGACAGCTCCCCAGTGTCCCCACCCCTACCTGGTCCCCATGACAACACCCAGGGTCCCCCCACCCAAGCCTCCTGCTGCCTTATGTCTACCCCCACTGACCTCTCTCTCTGGTGCCCACCTGACAACTCTCTTCCCTACTTAAAATGACCATCCTGGAGCGCCTGGGTGGCTCGGGTGGTTAAGCGTCTGCCTTTGGCTCAGGTCATGATCCTGGGGTCCTGGAATGGAGCCCCGAATCAGGCTGTCTGCTCAGCCGGAAGCCTGTTTCTCCCTCTCCCACTCCCCCTGCTTGAGATCTCTCTCTCTCTCTCTCTCTCTCTCTCTCTCTGTGTCAAACAAATAAATAAAATCTTTAAAAAAAAATAAAATGACAATCCTCTGTCAGTTGGCCAATCATGCAATGGGTCTGAGTCCCCACGATTAGCCCAGATCAAGGTTGAGAGGGACAGTCAGGGGCCCTGAATACACAGCCTCAACCCAACAGTCATTCAGTCAATAGACACGTACTGAGGGCTGCCCTTCGGTGCTGAAAACAGTGTGACGGACAAGGGAGACATTTCAGCCAGGCCCCTCCCCAGCCCAGTCCTGGCTGGGAAGTGGGAGACAGGGGCACGGGCGGGTGTCTTCCCATCCAGGGGTGGGGGCTGGGCACGGGGTGTTCTCCAAACAAGACTGGGAAGATGGTTAAGGATCAGAGGATACATTTTCGGGAGGAAGAGCAGGGTGTGAGGTGTCAAGAAGGAGGCCCCATAAATACAAGGCCAGGTGCATGGTGGTTAGAGCTGCAGACTTGGGACCCATGCTGCCTGGGTTCAAATCCTGGTTTTGCCATTTATGAGCTGTGTGACTTCGGGCAAGTTACCTAACCTCTCTGTGCCCCACATCCTTCACCAATAAGACAGCATGAAGAACAAAGGCATCTACTTCGCAGAGTGTTTGTGGACATGAAATTGCTGTCCTAGGACATTGGGCACTGAGCCCAGTTTCTGCTGCTACTAAAGTCAACCGTGTAATGAAACTGTCACTATTTGACCAAGATGTTATGTGACCTCCTGGATCTTTCTAGTCACTTGGGTTCAGCCCCAGCTCTACCAGTTACCTCCTGCAGCGCTCTGGGAATGCGAGTTAGCGTCTCCGAACCTGCGTTGGCTCACCTGAGTGATGGAGAGAGCCATTAATAGTATGGACTTTACC
The DNA here is from genome assembly GCF_009762305.2 of Zalophus californianus. NCBI lineage: Eukaryota > Metazoa > Chordata > Mammalia > Carnivora > Otariidae > Zalophus > Zalophus californianus. The sequence continues at coordinate 6,002,031 of NC_045595.1, forward strand.
AGGTTGCGGGGAACACCAGGGGAGGCCATGTGTATGATGTGGTTAACCAGGTGGTGAGCCCATAATTAGGTCTGTGAAAATAGAAGCTGTGGGTGGGTGTGCTTTCAGAAGAAACTCTCTCTCCCAGGTTAAGCTCACCATGGCCTGTGGCCCCACAGGCCTCTCCAGTCAACCCCGACAGGCCGGGAAAGTGACACGCTCACAACTCAGGTGAGTGCAAGACATGCATGAGTGTGTGAGTGTGTGTGAGTGTGTGTGCACATAAGTGACCCTCTGTGCACGTGTGGGGCTGGCCCTGGGAAGTGGACAGGAAAGGTTCCCTGTAAGAAGTGACCTCCAGGCTGAGTCTTGAGGGATGCGCAAGGGGAGTTCTGCATGAGGGAAGGGCGGTGGGTGGTGGGCAGCATGGACGGGATCACTGGAGGTGCAGGGTCCTGGGTTGGGGAAGTAGAAGTCAGCGCCTGGCATGATTGCAAAGAACAGATGAGCCTGGGGGGTGTGCTGGGGGTTGACCGCAGGGGGCCGTGGAGAGCCATGGAAGGCTGGAAGCAGGGGCTGGGAACTCTGGTGTTAGATAGAGGGCCTGGCGTCAGGCCTGGTGTCAGGTTACCAGCAGACACCTACCAGGAGGTCATGTCCCCCCTCCCCACCCCCATGGTTGAGCAAATAGGTTCCAACGTCACATGTCCTGGGTTCAAGTCCCAGTCCCACCACTGTGTGACATGGACGAATGACTTTCTTGGTGCCTCAGTTTCCCCAGCGCCCCACCAGTAGGTTAACCGAGCAGCAACTGTGTGCCAGGGCCTCGCACACCGAAATCCCTGGTTGACAGATGAGCCAATTAGGCTGCGCCTTCAGGGAGAAGCCAGGACTCAGCCCCAGGCCTGTCCGGCATGGGTTCACGCAGGTTGGGCGGCGGGATGGTGACACCTCTGGCTTCTTCCACGACGGCGGAAGATCCAGTTTGAGCCGCCATTAATCAGAGCCTGGTCACCACACGTCTCCACTTCTCCAATGCTCAGAGAGGGGAAGTGACTTGCCCAGAGTCATACAGCAAGAGAGACAGCCTGTAACCTCAGACAAGAGGCTTGTCTGACCCCCAAACCCATAGTCTTTGGCACGGTCTTTAAAGTCAAGAGACTTTTTAAAGATTTTTTTTAAAGATTTATTTATTTATTTGAGAGAGCGAGAATGAGAGAGAGTACCTGAGAGGGGGTTGGGTCAGAGGGAGAAGCAGGCTCCTTGCTGAGCAGGGAACCTGATGTGGGACTCGATCCTGGAACTCCAGGATCATGACCTGAGCCGAAGGCAGTCGCTTAACCAACTGAGCCACCCAGGTGCCCAAAAGATTTATTTATTTATTTGAGAGAGAGAGAGAGAGAGAGACAGCGCACACAAACTGGGGAAGGGGCTGAGGAAGAGGAAGAGACTCTGAAGCAGACTCCCCACTGAGCCCGGAGCCCAACTTGGAGCTTGATCTCACAAGCCTGAGATCATGACCTGAGCCGAAACCGCGAGTTGAACACCCATTCGGGCGCCCCAGAGTCAAGAGACTCTAAAGATGCTTTGGGCACGTTGGCAAAGGAGGAAACTGAGGTCTGGTGTCAGAGATTCTGCCCCTCCCTGCAGGAACGGGCACACAGTGGATGCCTCATAAGTGTTTAGGATCTGAGGACCCACTGTGTGCATGGGGCACCTCGCTGAAAGCCTCACACACATTATTATCTCATTTGATCCTACCACGATCTCCTGAGTTGGGTGCGATCATCATTCCCATTTTATAGAGAGGAAACTGAGGCTCAGAAAGATGGAGTCCCAGGCCAAGTTTGCACAGGCAGCAATAGTAACAAGCTGATTCTATTTGTGGTGCTATGTGCCGGGCCTTGTTCAGAGCACTTTACATATTCATGAGAAGCACATCACGGCCCTTAGGCGTAGGTATTATTAACATAGGCATTTTATGGATGAGGAAGTTGGACGAATGACTTTCTTGCCACGTTTATCAAGCACTTGCTGTGTACTTTGCATGTGCTGGACTCCGGGGTGCCCACCTCTGGTCTCAGGCCTGTGACCCTCCATACCACCTGCATCTCCCAGTTAAATGCAACATTGACTCCTGGACATGGATTAAACAAAATCAGCCAATGGTCACTGAGCTCCTCAGGTCCCACATGCTGTCCGGAGCCTGACATCTACCCTTCCTGCTCATTAGAATCCAGATCCCGGCCGGAGCGATTACCTGTTAAGTAGACTGCTTTGTCTGGTGGTGAGCAGCCTGTCACTGGGAGAATCCAAGCAAGACTGCCATGGAAGAGCATTCGTACTCAGGTGAGAGGAGTCTCTGGAGCTGACACTGACAAAACCAAGCACCTGACCTCCTACCTTTCACCCAGGAGAGGAGAGGGGCTCCTGGGTCTCTCTCTGGGAAGAAGGCCCAGCCAGAGGCCAGGGGGAGGTGAGCCCCGACAGGCCTTCCGGGAACAGAGCCAGGCAGGAGAGGGAAGCCACAGAACCCTCCCTTCCCTGACTCAACGCCCTCCAACAAAAAACCCCCGCTCCAGCCGGGGTGCTGGGAGCCAGATAGAATTAGAAGCCAAGTAGAACAGGGACTCAGAACAAGGGGAATTCGGCGTGATGAATCCTCACAGCCAGGATGAGGGGAGGGGGCCTGGACCCATGGTGGGGCCACAAGGTAGAGTCTTGGGGGACCCAGGGATTGGGGTGAGGCCCCCGGGGGCTCTGACATCCAGGGAAAAGGCTGGGGAAGAGCTCGGATATTGAGGAAGAACTGAAAGCCGATGTCCTGAGTTTGGGCCAGGCCCAGGGTGAGGGCTGGGGGTCCCAGGGGAGGGAGGACCCAGCTTTCTGGGCATGAGGCTGGAGATCGAGCGTGGGCGTGTGAGTGGGTAACTGAACCCATAAAAGGGAAGAGGATCACGGTGAGAGCTGGGTGGGGGCTGGCCATCTGATGAGGGGCCGTGGAGGAAGGGTCTCGGCTCCTGGTCCTGGGCCCATCTTTCTGGACAGTGACCTGGCCCCCAGTCAGGCTTGCTGACCACCGGGGCGCAGGCAGAAGGAGTGGCAGACGTGGGGCTGGACGGCGGGAGGGACAGAGTCAGAGGGGCACGGATGCAGAGAGGGACAGAGTCCGGGGATGGGGTGCTCGGTGGTGGGTATGACAGACGGCAGGGAAGGCATGCAGAGGAGGCTGGGGGTCCTCTGAGACCCACTGCCTTAGTGTGGGCTCTGGACAGGCTCCCAGGGCTTGGGGGCTCTGGGTGATGGGGAGACAGCAGTTGAAGCCCGATCTCAACCTTCTTTCCCCCTCCGGTGTTCTCCCCAGACCCAGCAGAGTTCCCAAAGTTTTCCAGAAGGCGGCGATGCTGTGGGCACGGGGTGCAGCTGGTGCTGGTGGGGCTGGCGACCACCCTGCTGTGGGCCGGGCTGCTGGCCCTGCTTCTCTTCTGGCGTGAGGATACCCTCGGCCCCATGCTGTCTCCCTCTTGTGTTCCCTCCCAGAAGCCCACTTTCCGACCCCGGGGAGCCCAACACACCCCTTGGAGTCCCATTTCCCCAGCGTCTCTCCCGCCTTGTCCTCACCAGCCCCCTCCCAAGCCCCTTCTGCCCACCCTTGAGAGCTCCCCACCTCGTCCAGCACCCCTGTCTCCTGCCCTTTCCACACCTCCTGCACAGTATGCCCAAGGCCTCCAACCCCAGCTGACAGGTGGGTTGTGGGGGGGGCGCACCCGGAAACCCATCTCCTCCCCTCCTCTTCTCTCCTCCCCAGACTGGGACACTGTGCAGAACCTGAAACAGCTAGAAGTAACCGCTGCCCGGAACGGTATGGAGGGGCCAAGGCAGGGGAGGGGCTCTCTTGTCCTGCTTCTGCCACTGACCACTGTGGGACGTGGGGAAGGGCTGGGCTCCGGTGTCCCCTCCCCCCGCCGGCCCCGGAACTGAGGGTCAGCCTGCATTTCCCCCTCCCCTGGGGGTGAAAACCCAGAGACTCTTGGAGGGGAGGGGGCACTGAGAAGTGCCTGATGGAATGCTGCGTAATTGCTCCAGGCCTCAGTTCCCTCACCTGCAAAATGGGCATCATTTCAGGGCTATCAAGGCAGAAACAAGCTAAGCCTATGAAGCACTTAGACCCTTGTCCAGTGAGCTTTCAAGAAATGCCTGTTGCATTTACATTTGCTTCTGGGTGGGGGGAGGGACAGGTATTCATTCTATTCTGGCCTGCATTTTCCTGAGTACTCTTGCCCCAAAAATGAAAAATGAAAAGCTTCAGGCCCTGTGACCATGTGAGGGGGTCCGGCACTTGGGGCGGGGGAGGGGAGCGATTCAGGACCCTGCCTTCCTGGCTCCTGAAGACACATCTTCTCTCCTGCCGCACCAGTCTCTCGGGTTGCCAAGGACTTGGAAAGACACAACGGGGACCGGATGGCCCAGAAAGCCCAGGGTGAGGGATGTCAGCTCGGGTCTAGGAGGAGGAGAGGGGTTGGGGTTAACTTGGATTAACTTGTGGGCACAGTGCACTACAAAATGACCTGAAGACATGGGGGGCGGGGGGGGATGGGAGACTGGGGAGGGCCCTGAGGACTGGCTTACCACTGAGTCTCCTCCCTTGCAACCAGCTGCCCAGGTGTCACAGAACATGGAGGAAATTCAAGCTGAACAGAAGAGAATGAAAGCTCAGGGTGAGAAATTGGGAAGGGGGGGGAGTTCTAGAGCTGGGAGGGACCAGTGGCTGGGGGCTCTGGGACTCCCAACCCTGACACCAGCCCACCCCCATCAGACTCTGAGCTCTCCAGGAGCCTGGAAGGACTTCGTTCGGACCTGAGCAACCTCAAGTCCCTGAGTGAGCCTTGGGAGGGGATGGGGGGGGTGGGGGGTGCTGTAAGTTTGTCTCTGACCGCTATGCCCCACCCGATCACCCAAGGCTTGAACGAGAGACACACAGCCTTACATTCACTGGAAAGACTCCAGGAGGAGGTGGTGAAGCTGTGGATAGAGCTACACACGTCCAACGGTGAGTTGGTGTGTTAGGACATGCGTGTGACAACACAGGTGTGTGGTGATGTGCATTTGAATGTGTGGTAGACGTGTGCATGTGACAACGTGGATGGGTGTGTGCTTATGTGTGTGGCAGGGTCCATGGGGGACACACAAGAGTTTCTTTCTGAGTCCAGCTTCTTCCCTCTATGGACCTCGAGCAGGTGGGCGGGGGCGCGGGGGGCGCTCGAACACTTTTTTCTTCCTCCAGGTAAAAGCATTGTTTGCCATCTCTGGGTTCTCTTTGTCTCTCCCTCCTCTGCCCATTGTGGCTCAGCAGAGAGTCGTCAGCACGATGCCCTCAGCCATGGCCCTCCCGGAAGACTGTCTGACCCAGCCAGGGGGGACAAGGGGGGTCACCTCTGCAGCGATGGGGGCGATGCTGGTGGTCATGAGGGTCAGGGGGGCTGCGCAGCAGGCTGCAGGAAAGGCAGACATTCGATCAGTGTGCCTTTAACCTGGGATAGGAACCTGGGTGTTCCTGCCCTGATGTCCTCCCCACTCTCACCCCTACCCTTGATTTTTGGTTTTCCACCTCTGGGAAGCCCCAGCTGCCCCAAATGGCAAAGAAAAGAGGAAGGCTCTGTGCTTGGTGTGAAGGAGTGCAGTCCCCTGGGACACTGTGTGGCTGTGGGAATCTCAACAAGAAACCCGGCTGTGGTCCCTCTGGGGAGGGCTCTGGACCACATTCGCTCTGATGGATGACCTTCCAATTCCTACCCAGTCCCTGGGGTGGCCTGGGGCCTGAGCCCAGCTGCAGGGCTGTCTCTCGATGACTACGCAACACACAGCCAGGGCACTTTCCTCGAAGTTTTCTTCCCCCCGACCAAAGATTTTATGTCTTTATTTATTTGAGAGAGAGAGAGCGAGAGCGAGAGCTTGAACGGGGGGGGGGGGGGGGAGGAGCAGAGGGAGAGGGACAAGCAGACTCTGTGCTGAGCACACAGCCTGCTGCGGGGCTCGATCTCACGACCCTGAGATCATGACCTGAGCAGGAATCAAGAGTCGGATGCTTAACTGACTGAGCCACCCAGGCACCCTACCCTTCAAAATGATCTTCAAGTGCCCAGAGATACTCTCTTCCTGTTTTAACGTGCCCTGCCCTCCCTGCACCAACGGGCCACGTACAGGTCACTGGTTCACGTGTGAGAAACACATGCAGCTTTGTTCCTCCCAGAGGTTGTGGACCCCAGGCCCCTTAAAAACTTCCCCGAAAGCTATGGAGCCTTCCCTGCACATCAGTCCAAGAAAATCTATTTTAAATCAAGAGCTAGTCAACCCAGTAGCAGTGGGTTTAACCTCACACCTGGGAGTGCTGGGTGGTGGCGACAGTGCCTAAGAGCTTCCTCGGGGTGGGCGCAAGAGGAGACAGAGACCAAGGTGGCCCCAGGTCGAGGCCAGGCGGACCCAGCCCTCCATAAGTTCTCCCGATCAATCCCTCCAACTAGACAAAAATCATCTCCGTTTCCCCAAACGTAGCAAGAGTCTGGTTTGGGGGGTGCTGGTAGCAAGGGTGACCAGGGCTGTTATCGGAGCCGATGGTGGGGACAAGACACGGGGGAAGCAATGCTGCAATCTTGGCCCCACCACGTCGGCAGTGGCGTTGGCCGTGGTGGTGGCAGCAGAGAGAGGTTGCCGGCAATCCTGGGTCCCTCTGGTGATGATGGTGGTGACGAAGGTGTCAGTGGCAGGGCTTGGCGTTCATTGCCACGGTGTTGGCGGTTGAGGTGCTTCTGACCGTGAAGGTGTTTGCGGTGCTGACAAACTACACTTGGTGGCTGAGGTGCCACTGGCCGTGGAGCAGATGACGTGCGGATGCCAGTGGTAACTGGTCCGCTGCTGACTGTGGGTCTCTTTGTGGGGATGGTGCTGGCGGAGGCCGAGGTGCTGCTGGCCTTGATGTTGGGTGTCCATGGTGGGCACTCTGCTCTGGTGGGGGTCTTCGTGGCAATGGTGTGGGCTGTTGAGCTGCTCCTGCCGGGGAGCACATTGGCGTCAGAGCTCCAGAGAAGGCAGCCTGCAAGACTTTGTTAGGCTCTGGGGTGGGTCTGCTTTCAGCCCGGACCCCAGGGGTGACTCCGGGAGAGATGCTGCCACACACTCTGCCTATCGAACCCACGGTGCCAGCCACAGCACCAGCCACGGCGTCCACCACAGCGCCAGCCACAGTGCCAGCCACGGCATCCACCACGGTGCCAGCCACAGCATCCACCACGGTACCCGCCATGGTGTCAGCCATGGCGCCTGCCACGGTGCCAGCCACAGCATACACCACGGTGCCAGCCACGGCATCCACCACGGTGCCAGCCACAGCATCCACCATGGTGCCCACCATGGTGTCAACCACGGCACCTGCCATGGCGCCAGCCACAGCATACACCACAGTGCCAGCCACGGCATCCACCACGGTGCCCACCACGGCGCCAGCCACAGCATCCACCACGATGCCAACCATGGTGCCCGCCACAGCTGCCCCCCTGAGCCTCTCCTCCACTCCAGGCTCCCTGTGTAACATGTGCCCCGAGAAGTGGGTCAACTTCCAGAGGAAGTGCTACTACTTCGGTGAGGGCCCCAAGAGGTGGATCCAGGCCCGGTTTGCCTGCAGCAAACTGCGAGGGCGGCTGGTCAGCATCCACAGCCAAGAGGAGCAGGTGGGCCTGGGCTCAGTGGGCAGGGGGGTGTGGACCCCCACCTCGACCTCTTGCATGGTGGGAGGGACCCGGGCACAACTCCCCAGCCCTTCCAGTTCTGTCCTGCTCCCCAGGACTTCCTGGTCAGACATGCCAACAGGAAGGGCACCTGGATTGGCCTCCGGGACCTGGACAGAGAGGGGGAGTTTATCTGGATGGACCAGGGCCCCCTGAACTATAGGTAAGGAGGGGGAATGTGGCAGGGGCGAGGCCCCGACTCAGAGAGGGGGTGCCTCTCTGCAATGACCGGCTTGGGGGGCAGACCCAGGTAGAGGTGAGGGGATGTGGGGGGAGGGTACTCCTGGGCTGCAGGGATGGGGTGGGCAGGGCCCAGACTGACGGATGTGTCGAGGCTGAAGGCAGTAGGGCTCCTTCCTCCTCACCCATTCTCTGATCCTTCTGCTCCAGCAACTGGCGGCCAGGGGAGCCCAACAACGGGGGCCAGGGCGAGGACTGCGTGATGATGCAGGGCTCCGGAGAGTGGAACGATGCCTTCTGCGGCAGCCGGCTGGACGGCTGGGTGTGTGACCGGCTGGCCACGTGCTGACCGCCCACCCGCCACCTCGGCCCCCTGGGGTTCACCGGGACGTGCTCCGAGACCCAGACCCTGACAGTCCCCAGCCCACCTGCCAGGTGCACCCCTGTGTCGCTCCCCTGCCCCAGACACAGAAACAGCCAGGCCCACAGCTGGGCTCTGAGGACCCTCAACCACTTGTGGCTGAGGGCCCGGCCACATTTTCTCCTGCCCAATCGGAAGAAGGGCTGTTGACCCACCCCCAGGCTCCTGCCAACTCCCCAGAGGGCCTGTCCCTTCCTCCTCAGCCCAGCTGGCTGTCCCCACATCCCTGCCTTCGAGTGCTCAGAGGACCACCTCGGAGCAGTGGCGGCTGCCTCAGGCCCCGGTGTGCTTCCTCTGTCAGGCCCACCCACCGTCTGCTGGAGTCAGGAGGAGACCATACCCCCACCCCACCCCTGGGGCCTGGTACACAGAAGGCACTCAGCAAATGCCGGCAGGCCCAAGGGTGGCCTGCTCACCCAGTCCAAAGTGCTGGCCCCGTCCTGGCACGGGTTTCGGGGGGTGTAGGTGGCACCAGCCCCAGGCTTGGTCGGGGTCAGTCCCTGCACCAGAGGCTGAGGAGGGGGCAGGCCAGGACGGCAGGACACACCGCGTTAAACTCCTCGCCCGCCCACCCCACCCCCAATTCCTAGCCTAAAAAAGGAACAACCAGTCTGCTCACGTGGTTCTCAGGCCCCCTGGAGGGGAATCCATGAGGAGAGGCCCACACTGGACCACCCAGGACCTGGGAGCCAGGGGCCGGGCCAAGGGGGCTGGGGAGGGCGCTCCAGGGGCACCCAGGGGTCCTGGGGCCAGGAAGGGCCAGGGCTAGAGCTAGCTCTAGGTCACCTGTTGTCTACCCACTGCTCACCCGATTTCTGCCTCCTCCAGATCCCCCTTGGAACTCCAGGCCAGTGCGTAACTGCCTACCCACTCTGCCCCTCAGGCCAACGTTGGGGTCACACTCAGCACCTGTTTCCCTCACTGCCCCCCACCCCCGAATCCTCAGGGAAATCCATGTGCAGAATCTGCCCTCTGCTCACCACCTCCAGCAACTGCTTTGGTGTAGCCCTCATCCTAGCTTGCCTCAATCTCCTTCTTCACTGTCCCACACCTTCCAGAAGTTTCCTTCTGGCTCTGAGAAAAATAAACAAAAAACAAAACCCAAAGTCTTACAGGGTGCTTTGTGATTGCAGAATCCCTGCAGCTTGCCTTGTTTCCCCAGCTTCACCTCCGCTCTCTCCTCCCCCAACCCCAGCGCCCACACCAGCCTCCACACTGGCCCTTACACATGGAGGCTCACCCCTGCCTCAGGGCCTTTGCACATGCCCTCCCCCCTTGCTCCTCAGTGAGGGCTATCCTGGGCTCCCCCTCCCTCCCACTTAAAATGACACCCCTGACTCCAGATCCCTTTTATCTCACCCTACTTTCTCACCACAAAGTCTTCCCCTTCCAAGAAAATGTGTCATTCACTGATCTGTGTGCTCTCATCTCCCCCCACCCCCACCCCCCCCCCCCCCGCCCCCGGCTTGAATGTGACCTTCAGGAGAGCAGGAGCTTTTGTTTTGTTCTCAGCTGTGACCCAGCACCTGACCCATAGCAAGTGTTCAATAAATATCTGTGGAAAAATGAATGTGTATCCATGGGCAAATGACCTCTTCTCTCAGAACCTGCTTCGTGGTCTATTAAATGAGGGGAGGCATCACGCCTGCCTGGTTCACCAAGGGCTGGTGCTGGGTTCCTCTTCCTTACTCCACTCCCCCATCCCGTCCCCCCCCCCCCCGAATCTGGGGCTTCAGTAGAGACTGTATCTGCAGCCCAAAGCATCCTGTCAGAGCCACTTCAATGGGAAACCGGCCCGATCTGTTCTTACCTCCCCCCCTCCGCCCCAACCTACAGATTGTTCACACCTCCCTTGTCCACAAGTCCCTATGCACCCTCAGCAGGGAGAGACAGACCCTGGGCCCTCTCCCAGCCTACAAGCTCTCCAGCATCCCTCCCTAGGGGAGCAGCCCCTCTTCCTCTCTGGCATCCTTCACTGCTGGGGCCCTGGACAGAGCTGCCTGGCCCATTCCTGCCCCTTGCCCCTTGCTTCTGCAATCTGCCCCTCACCCGGCAGGCCCTAGAAGCCACTCTCCAGGGACTCCAGGGGGGGCACCTCAGGAGGCTAAACCCGGACTCCTGCACTTCTCCCTGGCTTCCCAGCATGCCCCGGCTCACTCCTCCAATCCTGCACCTTCCAGCCCTGCGAGGACCGCCCTCCTGGACTTCAAATCTCCAATCCTGGTTGGCCTCCTACACACTGCCCCCTCACCCGATTCAGACTGCCACCCTGATCACCCCCTCCCCCAGCTCCCTTGGGGCCCCTCCCCTCCCCCCAGCCAACAGCTGTTTCCTGCCCAAGGCCATCCCCGGTGCTACACATGGTAGGGGCTCAATAGTTCCATCTATGCTGTGGATGCTCATGTCCTTTGCTGGGTGCTGAAGCCTATCCCACCCCTTGCTGGAATAACTGGAACCGCCCCCTGATCAGACTTGGCACCCGGGCTCTCCCCACCTCATGCCGACCTCCACAAGGCATCCCAAAAAGCAACTGAGAAGCTGCATCCACCCTACCCCTAAGCCCTCCGTAAACAGTGAGGGGACCCAGGCGAGGGCACCTGAAGTTCTCTTTCACATCAGACTTGAGATTCAAGTCTGGGAGGGGGCGCCTGGGTGGCTCAGTCGTTAAGCGTCTGCCTTCGGCTCAGGTCATGGTCCCAGGGTCCTGGGATGGAGCCCCCCATTGGGCTCCCTGCTCAGCGGGAAGCCTGCTTCTCCCTCTCCCGCTCCCCCTGCTTGTGTTCCCTCTCTCGCTGTCAAATAAACAAAATCTTTAAAAAAAAAATTTTTTTTTAAAGAAAAAATAAATTCAAGTCTGGGAGGAGAAGGGAAGGAAGGAAAATTTGAACAAGATCCCCCCCCCCAAAAAAAGATGTGGCAGGATTTACGTTGGGAAGCAGGAGTGACCAGGAACTCAGGGAGGGTGGTGGGCCAAAGGGAAAGGAGCGGCTGCCTTAACCGTCAGATTTTACTTTTTAAACAAGAAACACACAAGAGCACCTGGCTGGCTGGGTCGGTAGAGCATGCCAACTCTTAATCCTGATCAGGGTTGTTGAGTTTGAGCCCCCTGTTGGGTGATTACTTAAAAATAAAATCTTTAAAAATAAAATAAAGGAACGCCTGGGTGGCTGTCAGTTCAGCGTCTGCCTTCTGCTCAGGTCATGATCCTGGGGTCCCGGGATCGAGCCCCGCATGGAGCTCCCTGCTCAGTGGGGAGCCTGCTTCTCCCTCGGCCTGCTGCTCCCCCTGCTTGTGCACTCACGTGCTCTCAAATAAATCTTAATAAAAATAAAAAAAAAAATAAAATAGGCGTGCCTGGGTGGCTCAGTCAATTAAAGATGTGCCTTTGGCTCAGGTCATGATCTCTGGTCCTGGGATCGAGCCCCGCGCTGGGCTCCCCGCTCAGTGGGGAGTCTGCCTCTCCCTCTCCCTCTGACCCTAATCATGCTCATGCGCACGCTCTCTGTAATAAATATAAAATCTTTTAAAAAATAAATAATAAACAAGGAACATAAATATGTTCATAGATCATCGATATTACCTTCAAAATATTGTAGGCACCCAGATGATTCTGAAGTGAGCCCACCCATTTCCCCAGGTCTTTGGAGGCAGAGTTCTCTCCAAGTGTGGCCCCTGGAGCATAAGCAGTTCCTGGGAACTTGTTAGAAATGCAAATCTTCAGGCGGCCCAGATCTGCAGAATCTGAAACTCTGGGGGTGGGGTCCAGCCACCCCAGTTGCAACCTACTCTGTGCCCTAGGGCACTGCTTCTCAAAATAAGGTACACAGGACTCCCCCGGGGGTCTTGCTAAAATGCAGACTCGCAGTTGGCAGGCATGAATGAGGTGGGCCTGAGGGTCTACACTTTGACCAGCTCCCAGGAGATGCAGATGCTGCCAGTGGTGGAATGCACTTTGAGCAGCAAGGGTCTAACGCAGGGGTCAGCCACCACACTCTGCCTGCTTTCTAGGCACCCAGCCACACCCAATCCTTGGCCTACTGCTGTCTACACTGCAGGGTAGCTGGACAGAGACTGCTAGGCATGAACTACTCACTAACTGGGACTTTACAGAAAAAAGCCAGCCTCTCGTCTAAAGGAGGCTCTCTTAGCCTGATCCCCACCCCCACCCCAGCTCTCCACCCTGGCCTCCAATTGTGATTCCAGAGAGTAGCAGCATTCTCCCACCTCCAGCTAACACCGCAACTCCTTCTGCAGACTGCCCCCCACACTGCCCCTGGCCTCCCCCCAGCCCCAACTGTAATCCCGGGCTGGGTGGGGGAACCTGGCCCACCCCCACCTCGCTCCCGTATTATAAACATGCTTGGGTCTTGGCCTCCCTCACCAGCCTGAGGCAGGCACCTAGGTCAAGGTGTCAGGTGGATCTGTGAGGCCCCCCACACAAGACACAAGACACATTTGGGAAGGGGGCGACTCTCTGCATTCTTTATCTCCCGTGGGGGTCAGCGGCCCTCCAGGGCCCGGTCTCGGGCTATGACCGCCTCCTCAAACTTGATCATGAGCGTGGTGCCCTTGTGCCAGTGCGCCGTGACCTTGGCAGGGAAGCCGCTGTGTGTGAGCACAGCCTCCACGATGCCCGCGGTGAAGCTGGCACAGTTCAGTGTGCTGTTCTCCTTGGGCACAGAGATGTAGGTGTTGATGAGCGGTTCCCGCTCTATGATGTAGAAGGTGCGGGCGTCATCGTTGGCCTGCTCCAGCTTGTCGGCCTCCTTGCCGAACAGCGCCTTCCACACCGCGCCCTTGACGAAGAGCAGGGCACCCAGCACCTTGGTTTCGCGCCGGGCACCCTTTTCGCGAGCCACCAGCGCATCCAGAACGCGTGCGCCCACCTGGCGGCCCAGGGCAGCCAGGCGCGCCTGCAGCTCGGCCACTGAGAAGACCCGGCTCTGGCAGTGCTGCACCAGCTCGGAGAAGAGCAGCGCGAAGGCGCTCAGGCTCACCTCGGTGCGGGGCCGCACCAGTGCGCGCTCCAGCAGCGCCGACTTCCCGCGCGTAAAGCGCGCCTCCATGCTGCCGCCGAGCTGCTGGGACACAAGGAACCGCGTGTCAGGGGAGGGAGATCGTGGAGGAGCACTGCCCCGCTCCACCCGTTTTGTGTACTCCACCGCTGACCTCCCATGTAGGAAAAGAAGAGAGGAAGGAAAGGGGGCAGCCACCTGCACGTAAAGCACGCCTCCTCCAGTAAAGGGAAATGGGGAAAGTAGCTTTACACCTTTGCCGAGGAGAGAGTTGGGCGAGGAGGACAGGAAAAGGAGACCGGAAGGGGGGGGACCAGAAACCATCCCAACCTTCGAGTTCCAGCTGATCGCTCCCACTGAAAAGCTCCTTCGTGCCCCCTCTGCCACCTGTGGGAGCAACTAGAGAACTAGTGCATGGGGGAGGGGGCAGGGATGGGGGGCCGTCAGAGGTCTCTCGGGCACTGTCCCCCGCAAGCCTCCAGAAGCGACAGCGCTGACTTCCTGCAGTTGAAAAAAATTTCCCCGCCTCTCCTCTGCGGAAAGCCAAAGAAACCAGAGAGGGGAGTGGGGTGTGTCAAGACCAACAGCCGGGAGGGTGTGGGGCTTGGGGGACGGACAGACGACAGACATGGGACAAGCCAGGAGGAAAGGGCTCTGATAGGGCCCATCTGGCATGCACGAAGCACGCCTCCTTGAAGATGCAGATGGGCTTTCGTTTGTAAGGAAGACTGGAGGCGGCCGCCGAGAAGGCGCTGGGAACCCCTCCACCTCCGTGCCCTCCAGAAAGGTAGCGGGACAGTGAGAGATAAGGTGGAGGAGGCGGACTGTGAGACCCGGGGTTTGGGGGAGCCAGGAGGGGGCGCTGTGATCCTCCCACCCTAGTGCACCAAGCACTGAGACCGCCACGACGCTGACCTGCGGTGAGGGTGGGAAGAAGGAGCGGATGGGGGGGGGGTCCCCTCTCTTCCCCCTCGCCGACCCTCGCCCACTCTTGTGTGAAGCCGCTGCCAAGGGTGGAGTCGGGAGAAGGAGCTGAGAACCCCGTTCCCACTGAGCAGGAAGGGGTAAGAGGCCGGAGGGGTCGGGGGATGCTGGACTGCCCCCAACGAGGTCTGCGTGAGTAATGGGAAGACCAGCGCGGGGGGAGTCCAGGGGCTCCAAGACGCCCCCCAGGTGCGCATCCGTCTACACGGGGAGGGCCCAGCGCGCGAGATGGGAGGGGGAGTGTTGCCTCCCCCCCCCACCGGGCTGCGATGGGAGCCAGTAAGCTAAGCCGCGGAAAGGCCGGAGCCCCGAGACCCCCGCGCCAGCGTGGACCCGACAGGGGGCCGGGGAGGGACCCACCGTCCTCACGGACCCTTTGCGTGGGCCGAAGCGGACAGACCCGGGATCGCGGACGCCGAGGGATTCCCCAGGCGCGCGGGAGGCTGGGGGGGTCCCGCAGCAGACAAGGCCCGGCGCGGAGAGGGGTCGCGGGCGGGCGGAATCTCACCAGCTTACTGCGGCCGGCGGTTTGGCCGAGTTGCTTTACGGCGCCGTAAAAGGCCTTGAGTGCGCAGGCGCTGCGGCGGGACGGGCTCGTGGGCGGGGCGCGCGCTCTGGCGGAGAGTCCAGAGAGCGGCCACCAGGGGGCGTGCGTGTTCGGGGCGCCCGACCGAGGGGTGTGGCCCTGGGGCCGGGGGCCGGGCTCGCTTGGGTTGGCTCGCTCTCAGACAAACGGTAGCGCGGATGGTCACCGGTTGGGGGCGCACATTTGACGATGGGCCCACGTGTCTGTCTGAGGGGCACACATGTCTGTTTGTCCTAGAGGCACACCTATTCCTTAAACACACATTCTCTTGTCTTAGGGACACGTGCGTTTACTCAGGTACATGTTCTCTTAAGGGACATGCATCTGGGGCGCCTGGGTGGCTCAGTCCTTAAGCGTCTGCCTTCGGCTCAGGTCATGATCCCAGAGTCCTGGGATCGAGCCCCGCATCGGGCTCCCTGCTCCGCAGGAAGCCTGCTTCTCCCTCTCCCACTCCCCCTGCTTGCGTTCCGTCTCTCGCTGTCTCTCTCTCTGTCAAAAAATAAAATCTTTAAAAAAAAAAAAGGGACATGCATCCACGAACCAGGGGCCTAGGGCACTTAGGGGCATGTGCACTCACGGCTGCACGCTCAGTGGGCATATACGCTGAGGAGCACAGTTACACCCGTGGGTACCTGCTTAAGGGCTCAGATATATCTGTGGGCCCACCTGCACATAGGGAGACACTGTCCATCTCAGGCACACACTCCTGGGCACGGAGACTGGGTTACTCCCTGGGTACACGTTCATGGACACCCGAAGACCGACTCGGGGCATTCATTCCCACACAACCTCGTGTCCACGGGCTCCCTGTGTGCCTTTCCCCATCCCCCAACATTTGCCAGGCCCTCCCCCTCCAGGTCCCCAAAGCCCCCCAGGTGCTCCCAGTATGAGATCTAAAAGCCACATTCTTTTGCATAGGCCTTTATCTTCACAAATCAAGAACCGTGAGTGCAGAAACAAAGGAACATACATGGGTACATGCTCCGAAGCCCCTCGTTTGCATAATCAGTCACACTCACATCGGCACAGGGCACACACTGCAACACCCACAATTATAGTGATACACGGGGTGCCCCACACACAGCGCCGCCATGACACACGTATACACAACATACTGCAGGGTACTCACACGTGTTCACAGTGCTACCCGTGTCGCCCACACCCACACTCACACTGACACACCTTTGGGGTCCTTGCTGACACAGCCACCCACTGTGTCATGCATTAGGCTCACAACACACCATGATCACACACGTGGACAGCTTCACTGGGAGGGGTAGCTGGGCCTTCGATGTCTTCTCATTTGTTGAGGTCTCTGGGCAGGATGGAGACCCAAGGTCAGGCAGATCCCTCCCCCAGGAGGGAAACTGGGGCCACGTCTGTAGCTCCCTCCTCATCCATCTCCCCAGTCCCAACTTACATGAGCTTGGCTTCTTCTCCAGTGCCTTGGAGATTTCCTGTAACTTGTTCTTGATTTGGCTCATGTCTGGGGGCAGGAGGATAGGAGAAATCTGGTGTGGGGTCTCACACAGGGCTCCCATGTTTATCGGAAGCCTCCTCCCTGCCCAACCCCCAGGCTGGGGTGCTGTGGAGCCCGCGTACTTGGTGTCCCTAGCAGCATTTAAATATCCCCTGAGTGACTCAGAGGGTGACATCCATCATGCTTCTAAACACCCCCCCCCACCGTGTGCTGGGAGAATGGGACCCCTGCTGTCCCCTCCCCCAATTCCCCAGCCCCCAGCATGAGACAAATTCCACCCAGGGAAGGAAGGTCTGCAATGGCACCTGTTAATAACATCTTCATTTTCTCTCCCTCGAACTGGACACTTCTCTTGACCGTGTCAATGCCCTGCTTGGCCTCCCTGGTGAGCTGCTGGATGGAGCTCCAGCCCCGGTTCTGCTCCTCCTGACACTCCCGCACCGAGTCGGAGACTGAGGCATGAAGTGGGCATGTCCGTATCACCACTGCTCTCCTCACCCCCACCCCGACCCCGTGGGCCTCCCCCAGGTCCCACCCTCACCATTCCAGAGCTCCCTTTTCAAGACCAGCAACTCCTGGGACATCTCAGAATCTGTTCAGGAGGAGGGGCAGGGGAGGCAGGAAAAACCTTGAGGTGCCCCCAGTTCTGTAGGCCTGGGAACAAGGGTGGGGGAAGGGAGGGGAACGAGGGAGAGGGGAGACAGGGTGGAAACACTGGGCTGCCCACCTCCTGAGGACCCCCTCCACGCTGCCCCAGCCCCCACCAAAAAAAACAAAAAAACAAAAACAACAACAACCCCGAAACGAAAAACCCTACTCACTCTTTGCCAGGACCAAGGCCAAGAGGATGATGCAGGACAGGGAGAGGAGGGTGTACAGAATCGTGAGGGCTCTGTGCAGACAACAGGGGACCTGGGCAGATTCTGAGGGTGGCCTAGACAGGGTCGGGACTGGGGTAGAGGCAAGACAGGTGACCTCCAGGGCCCAACACCACCACCCAAACCATCTGGACTGACTCTAACGCCGTCAGAAACTCTGTCACCTGCACCCGCTCTTCCCAATGCCGTAGCCACTGTGACCACCAACATGCCCACTGACCAGAGCCACCAGTTGTCCCCAATGCTGTCATCATCATGCTGCCCTTACCATCCCCTTTACCAGCACTCACAACGTCAACAGTAGCTGTCACCAGCACCCATCAACATCAGTGCCTACCATTGTTAGCATTGTCCCCAGCAGCAGGTCTCATCAGCACTGTCATGGGCTCTGTCCAGGTGGTTCCCTCCTGATCCACTACGTGGTCACCTCTCCACCATCACCATCACCCAGACTTTCACCAACACTTCCACCAAACACCAACACCACCGACATCATCATCCCCACCTGCGAAGCTAACCCCCCCGCCCTCGACCGTAACACACATGCCCCGATGTCACCACGCCCCACACCACTGACCCCGACCTCCACATGGTGCTCCTGGTTCCCATGATGCCCTACCATGGGCCCCTCCCGAGGCTGTGCAGTGTGTGCTGGCAGATGGCTGCTTGCCCTGATTCTTGAGGGATGAATGGCTGCCCTTCAGCTTCTCCTGGTTTCTGAAGGTCAAGGTGATATTCTCATAGTCAGGGTTACCTGCACCTGTGGGTGGGTCAGTGAGAGTGGAAACCTGCCCAGAGCTCTGGGGCGGGGGTGGGGGTAGGAAGGGGGCTCAGAGATCTTGGCTCACCAAACCCCTGCACACAACAAATCTCTGGGGATAACAGATAAGGAATGGGGAAAACAAGACCTGCTTCTTGGGTGGGTGGAGAAGGTGTGCATGAGCGTTTGGGGGATACACATGCACACATACATTTAGGGGTGGGGGAATGAGCCCTGTGACCCCACTTTCAACCCCTTATCTCTCCCATCCCAATCTCTCCCACCTGACCTCTCCCCTCCCCACCTCGAGGTGCCTAACCTTCCTTATTGGCTGGGGCCCTCTGTTTCTTGTCTTTGAAGGCTGCTGCCTGCATCTTGACCTCCTGCTTCATGTAGATTTCCTCAGACTCCATGGTTCCTAGTCGGCCAGTTTGCCCACATACATCCCCACCCGCCGGAAGGTGTCGTGGCAGATGAGGAAATCTCTGGGTTGGGGGGAGGAGGAGGAGAGGTCAATCTCCTCTTTTCAGTGACCCAGGACCCTCCAGCCCTGGGGCATCCTCCCCACACCCCACACCCCCAGATCAAGAGAGTCTTAGGAGACCAGCGGTCTCGCGGAGGGCCAAGCAGAGAAGCCCACAGACCCAGAGACAGGAACCAGCATGATCAGGAACCAGCAACAGAACTGTTAGCTAATGCTATGGCGGTCATCATGTTGCAATGTACAAATGTCTCAAATCAACACCTGTACACCTCAAACATACACAATGTTATAAGTCAATTATACTCAATATAAATAAATTTTAAAAACTTTAAAGGATGGTCACAAACAGACACAAAAGGACACAAGCTATGTATGTGTCTACCCAAATGAACATTGTCCCCTGCCCCTCTCAGGAGAGAATCTAGGCCCCTGGGAGTCCCACCCTTTAGGTTTGAGGTATCTGGGCTTTGGAGGCAGGATTTCTAGGTCTCCCACATCTTCCTACCCCCCGCCCCAGTCCTACCCCTCAGCTCCACCCCAAGAAATTCTACTTCTTCAAGACCCCATGGAGGAAAGGAACGGATGTGAGGTAAGGGGGCCAACCACTTGAGCTCCACCCATATCTGGGACAGAGCCAGATGCACGCCTTGACCTAACCCTGGACATGATGTCCCCTCTCCCTGGGTCCCCAGACAGAGAAACACTTGGAAACACTCACTCTCACCCACGCATCTGCTCACCTACCCACACTCATGCACACTCCCGGAAACCATGCTACATCTGCTCACGTGTTCACATGGCTTGCCCACTGGCAGGCTTCTACACGTGTTTGCCCCAGAGAAATATCCATATTCATGCATTCACATGTCTGCTCTCTGTCTAGATGTCTTCAAGCTCTCTTTGTGTCTGTGACCTTGAAAACTGGAGATAAAAATGAGACAAAGTTTGTAGGGAATTCTCTCTTTAAGTTTAGAACAGTGCCTTCTGGTAGAAATATAATGTAAGCCACATCTTTAATTTAAAAATTTCTAGCAACCACCTTCAAAAGACGAAAAGGGACAGGCTAAGTTAATTTTAATCATGCATCTTATTTAACATAATATACCCTCAAAATTATCACTTCAGCGTGTAGACGATACTAAAAAATTGAGATATAGTACCTTTTTTTGGTACTAAATCTTCAAAAATCAAACGTGATTTACACTCACAGGACTTTCAAGGGTTTGGTGGCTGTCATATTGGACAACGCTGGTCTAGACCATTATGGTTCTCTCCCTTTGGAAAAAATAAGTAAAAGATAATTAAAAAGACTTTTTAAAAAAGATTTTATTTATTTATTTGACAGAGAGATAGAGCATAAGCGAGAGATGATGGAGGGGAAGCGGCAGAGGGAGAAGAAGCAGGCTCCCTGCTCAGTGGGGAGCCCCTGCTGGGCTGGGTCCCGGGACCCTCAGATCATGACCTGAGCTGAAGGCAGACGCTTAACTGACTGAGCCACCCGGGCGCCCTTTAAAAAGACTTTCTATGTTTTAGCTTTTAAATGTATGATTAAATTTGAGATAACTTTGGAATGGTCCCCCAAGTTTTGATGAGAATGATGCTCTGTTTTCTAAACTATTGCCGACCTTGTCGGCTCAAGGATGACTGCTTGCTTTAACAGTGTTTTGATGTCAACTCCTCTCTCTGTTTTTTTTTTTTTTTAAGATTTTGTTTATTTGAGAGAGAGTGCACATGAGAGGGGGGAGAGTCAGAGGGAGAAGCAGACTCCTTGCTGAGCGGGGAGCCCGATGCGGGATTCGATCCGGGGACTCCAGGATCATGACCTGAGCCGAAGGCAGTCGCTTAACCAACTGAGCCACCCAGGCGCCCCCTTTCTCTGATTTTAGAAAGAAGTCCGCAATTGAGAGATTCGACCCTCTCCTGATGTACCGGTCACAGAGGAGACGGAACAGTGGGCAGCTGGCTCTGCTGTGATGGACAGCTGCAGGGGGTGGGGCCACAGCATTTCACATTTCTGTAGGTCGGTTGAAGCGAAGACCAGGCTGCATCCAGCCCTCTGGACAAAATAGCAGTTGTGAAACTGGAGGCCCGCGAGCAATCACAGTGGCTTGAGAGGGCTCTGTGAGGCTTCTCGACCAGCCGCTGTCTTAGGGGTAACAGTCTCAATTTTCTTTTAAGAAAGAATATGCGTCTCCAGGACAGCTAACCATAAACCAGTGATTGGTTTAGAGTGGGTACATGATCCAGGCCCAGGCAATCAGAGTCTAAGATTTGGCACAGGGGTGGGCACATGAGCCAGATTCAGCCAATGAAACTCAGGACTGCGACTTTTGGGGCATTAACCAGGAAAAAAGGCATTTCCTCTTTTTTTTTTTCTCTCTCTCTCTCTCTCCACTGGGGCTCTCAGACTGGGAAAATGTAACCTTGGAGCTGTGATGGGGGAGAACTTGCTTGAGAGAGAAGCCAGCATTGAGGAGAGCAGACCTGAGAGGGAGTCGGATCCTGGAGACATCATTTGAGGGCTAGATCCACCCATACTTGAATCTGTCATTCTAACCCTGGGCCTCTTGGTGCAGTTGGTTAAGAGTCCAACTCTTGGTTTCGACTCAGGTCCGTGATCTCAGAGTTGTGAGATTGAACCCTGCATCAGGCTCTGTGCTGAGTGTAGACTCTCTCTTCCTCTCCCCCTGCCCCCTCTGCCCCTCCCCACCCCGCACTCTCTCTCTCTAAAATAAATAAGCGAGGGGCGCCTGGGTGGCTCAGTCGGTTAGGCGGCTGCCTTTGGCTCAGGTCATGATCCCAGGGTCCTGGGATCGAGCCCCGCGTCCGGCTCCCTGCTCGGCGGAGAGCCTGCTTCTCCCCCTCCCTCTGCCTGCCACTCTGCCTGCTTGTGCTGTCTCTCTATCTGTCGAATAAATAAATAAAATCTTTAAAAATAAAAAAAATTTAAAAAAATAAGTGAATCTTTAACCCTGGGCTTCTCAGTTACATATCCAGAAACTTCCTCTTTTTTTTTCTTTTTTAAAGATTTTATTTTTAAGTCATCTCTACACCCAACATGGGGCTCAAACTCACACCCCGAGATCAAGAGTTGCATGCCCCACTGACTGAGCCAGCCAGGTGCCCCCAGAAACTTCCTTTTACTTTTGCTCAAGCTAACTTGCAGTGGGGTTTGTGGCGCTTGCAACTGAAAAACTCTTGGCTACCTCAGGGGGGCTGGGCGGTTGGCAAGTGAGAAAATGGAGGCTTGAGAAGGGGGCTTGCCTATCCAAGTCTGCGCTCTGGGACAGGAGAATGACTGTGCTGGAATTGAGGACTCTGAAAAGGACTTTTTGGGGTCCAGACATAGGGGGATAATTGAATGGGACTTGGAGATAAAGAGGCATTCCAATCAGTCTGGGGACAAAGGAGTGCACCCCCCCTCCACATCAGTGAGGGGGTGGGACAGGCAAGGTTCTAGACCCACCCTCTCTGCTCCTCAACACACTTCTGACTCAGTGGTCCCACCTCAACCCCATGGCCACATGGGGTTAGGAGGGAGGATTTAGGAGGGGAATCTCTGGATTGGGGTATGGGTGGGCTCCAGGGGCAAGAGGAGAGTCTGTGATCTCAGCTCATGGCTACCGGAATCAGACAGGGGGCCGTGCCATCATAGGGGGTGGGTGGCAGAGATAGGGGCATAACATGGGAGGAGAGGGATGGGCAGAAGAAAGTCACGGGCGCCCACCCCCCCGCCACTGCCTCCCTGCAGGAGAGTCCAAAACATCTTGAAAACCAGGATGCCACCCCATCACCTGTTCTCCAGCTCCTGGGGGCTGGGACATTTGAGTCTGGGGTCCCTTTCAAGACTGGGCACCAAGTGTTCTGAAATCTGTGTCTGCATCTCGCAGGGGCTGGATTTTTAAGACCCCTGGGTTAGGATTCCCAGGGAACTGGACCCTGAATCACCTGGATCTGTGCCCCCAGGAAGCTGTGTAAGTGTTGCAGGTGACTCATCTTCCAGGTCAGAATTCAGATGGGGACTGATGTCGTCCAGGCGGGGATGGGGACTTGATGTCAGAAGCAAGAGACTCTGTCCAAGGTTTACACATCTACGTGTCTATGTTCCTCCTTCCATGGCCGTGCCTGTATGTTCCAGTGGTCCTTTCTTGTGCCCATGTATGTGTCTGTGGCCATGGTGTGTCCCTGTGTGACCATAGTAACTGGGTTGTGTACCGTGTGTGTACATGTAGTGTGTGCACCTGGATGGTGTATCCACGTGTGTAGGTGGTTATTTATTCAGCAGACATTTCCTGAGCACCTACTATGTGGTATGCTCTCTTCTGAGTGCCAGGAATACACCAAAGGGCAAACAAGTACCCTGCCCTGCGTTTTCATATTCAAGTGTCCATGAGGGCGTATGTGCCCCTGTGTACTGCAGGTTGTAACTACTCAAAACTGCGCTGCATGTGTGAAAACGTAAACTTGTGGTTCGTGGCCTCAGGTAAGAGTTCTCAGCTTGCTCCTGTGAAGATTCCTTCCTGTCCACGACCCAGCTTTGCCTGTGCCCTGCAGGCCCCTCCATGAGGTTGGGGAGTGAGGGATCTCAGCTGAGGGCTCTGGGCTGAGAGATGACCCAGGCATCCACCTTGACCCTGGGGCTTCTGGAGGCTTGGGGCCCTGAAGTGTATGCAGAGTGGGGGGGGGGCGGGGGTCCCTGTCCCATCCAGACCCAGACCCCGAATGAAGCCTCATTGTAGGGGCTGGGACAGAATGACCCAGCGATTTCCTGGAAGGCCAGAGACCCGAGGGTGACCGTCAAGGTGGCCTTAAAGGTAACACGCACTTCCCCCTCCTGAAGGAGGCCATGATTCTTGGGTGTGAGTGTCCTCAGAGGAAGTAGAGGCCTTGTTCTCGGAGATGGGGAGGGGGGCACAACATGGGAGGAGAGGGATGGGCAGAGGAAAGTCACGGGCGGCCCGGCCACCGCCTCCCTCCAGCGTCTGCGTGCCCGGCTCTTTTCGGGAGACGCCAGCTCAGTCTCCCACCCCCCACAAAAGACAGCGCCGCGCCCCGACCCTCACCTTCTCAGGGTTTATTTCCAGCCCCGCCCCTCCGAGGCCTGGCCACGCCCCGTCAGAGGCCTGACCCCGCCCCCTCGAGGCCTGGCCACGCCCCCCAGCCGGCACCGTGACCCCGGGGACCTCAGGCGGTGGTCTGCACGCGGCAACAGCGAGCTCCGGTCCAGTCCATGCCCGCGCACTGGCAGTGGCATGTGGTCTCGGCGCGCACGTCCCACGAGCCACAGGCGGAGCCACAGGTGCAGGCGGTGACGGCGAAGCCTGTGGGCCGGAGCGGAGGGAGTCTGGACCCGGGCGGGAGGCTACCCGCCAGGGGGTCCGGAGGGAAGCCGCGGGCTCCAACACCGGGGAATGAATGGGAGCCGGATTGCGTGGGCGGCTGTGTCCCAAGCTGTCCCGGAGCTGGGGCGGGGAGAAGGCTGGGGCCGCAGACCAGGATCCTGGGGAAGTTGACTCAAGAAATAGAGGCTGGATTTAGGGGGAGGGGTTCCTGGGTGCTGGAACAGAAGCGAGAGCCTGGAAAAGGACTTCAGTACTCACCTGCAGGGCAGGTGGCCAGGTCCCCCCTGGAGGTGACGCTCAGGCAGCTCAGGCCAAAGTTCCTCATTGTCTCAAGAACTGCGGGGGGGGAGGAGAGAAGGAAGCTGTGAGACCAAGCTGCCCCTGTTCTCATGTGGCCCTGGCCCTGGTGGTTTGGAGATAGGCAGGTGGTCAAGAAAACTCTTCTGAGGAAGGCCCAGGTGGGCCAGGCCCTGGTGGAGAGCCATGAGATGGGAACCTCATCACCTCCCAGGTTCTGTCTTGAGATAGGGGTTGTGGAGGAAGGAGGATTTGGAGCTTCTGCCAAAGATGGAGCTGGATGGGGGCTGGGGTTGGCTTGGGTTTGGGGTGGAGGTTTGGTTCTGGTTGGGGCAGAATTGATGGCTGCTCCATCTCGGGAATTAGAGGGCCCCCTCTGAGGCCCCTGCTGAGGTTGGAAGTGAGGGTCCTCACTTAAGGATCTGGTGCCATCCTGGATCTTCTCATTGATGGCTTCATCCACTGGACACAGAGACTTGCCACACCCCAGCAGCCCCAGGACAGGGAGGAGGAGGGGGGCAAGAGCCTTCATCCTGCAGGTGCTGCAAGACAGAACCGACAGCCAGGTCAGTCCCTTCTCCTCTGGGGAGGGTCAAGCCTCCAGAGCAGGTGGGATATGGAATCCTGGGGGGGAACAGGGCTGGCATCCCAGCTTTGCCAAGGCCCCCTCGGGCTGGGGTTCTGGGCTGAGCAGGGGCAGCTGTCACTTACCCTCAGGACGTACTCAGCAGGCCAAAGCTCGGGCACTGATTTCATGCCCCTGCCACATCTCCCTCTTTAAGGCTTCTGCCGGATGTGGAGCTTCCAGTCTTGGCTGAGTGTCTTGGCTCCCTGGGCCTCCCCTCCCACATCCGGGACCAAGAGGAAGCCCCCAGGGCAGACTAAGGGCCCAGGGATAGGAAGCTATGCCCGCCCCCTTCCCTGCTACAGTTTCCCCCATTCAAGAGCCCACCCTTCTCAGGAGGTAGTCCTGGGGGATGATTCCAGAAGCCCCCGTCCCATGGACAGGCAAAGAAATAGGAGTTTGCATGCAGGGGTGGGGAACATAAGCATGAACAAAATAACCCTCCCCCAAAATAAATAAATATGCAGTGAGAACTGCATACCATGTTCATACCCAAATGCCTCTCAACAATAGAATGGATGAAATCATGTTTTCTTTTTTCCTTCAGTGGAACAATCTGTAACAGATGGTGGCAAACTTGCAGCGCATGGGACAAATCTGGCCCACTGTCTATTTCTGTGCAACCCATGAGCTAAGAATGGTTTTTACATTTTGGGTGTTTTTTTTTTTTTTTTTTGGTTTTTGTTTTTAATACAAACGGATTTTTAAAATTGTGGCAAAATATATTTCACATTAAACTTATCATTTTAACCATTTCTTAAAAAGATTTTATTTATTTATTTGGGATGGACAGAGAGAGATAGCAAGGGGTGGGGCAGGGCAGAGGGAGAAGCAGACTTTCCACTGAGCGCAGAGCCCGATGCAGGGCTCGATCCTGGAACCCCGGGATCATGACCTGAGCCGAAGGCAGACACTTAATTGGCTGAGCCACCCAGGTGCCCCATTTTAGCCATTTTTTAAGTGTAGGGTCCAGTGGCATGAAGTACTCTCACATTGTTGTGCAACCGTCCCCACCAACCATCTCCAGAACTTTCTCATCTTCCCAAACTGAAGCTCTGTCCCCACGAAACACTAACTCCCTATCCCCCTTTGCCAGACCCCCTGGCTCCCACCATCTACTTTCTGTCTCTATGACTTTGCCTGTTCACACCTCAAGTAAGTGGAATCACACAATACTTATCCTTTTGTGTCTGTATTCTTTCACTTAGCATAAGTGTTTTCAAGCTTCATCCATGTTGTGGCATGGGGCAGAACTTTATTCCTTTTTATGGCGAATATTTCACTGTAGGGACACACCACATTTTGTTTATCCATTCATCTGTTAGTTGCAACTTACTTTGTTGTTTCCATCTCTTGTCAACGATGCCCCTGTAAACCTTGGAATGTATGAGCATCTCTGAGCATCTCTGAGTCCCTGCTTTCAGTTCCCTTGGGTATATATCCAGGAGTGGGATTGCTGGATCATATGACAATTCTGTGCTTAACTTTTCGAGGAGTTGCCAAAAAGTTTGTACATTTTTAAATCATTGGAAAAAAAATTTAACAGTGACATATGAAAAGTACATGAAATTGAAATCCCAGTTATTTATAAGTGTTCTTGGAGCATAACCATGCCTACTTTTTTAATAGATTGTCTGAGGTTGCTTTCCCAGGTCAGTGACAGAGACTATGCCCTGTAAAGGTGAACCCGGCTACCATCTGGCCCTTTACAGAAAAAAAAAAAATTGTCCATTCCTGGTCAATAGCAATGAGTGTGAATGAGAGATCACAATATATGAATTGCGGCTACATGCAACAGTCTGGATGAATCTCACAAAACATAACTGTGAGCAAAAGAACCCAGACACAGAAAAGAAAAGAACATACTGCACAAAGGACCAGGGCAGGGTGCCTGGGTGCCTCAGTCAATCGACCATCCAACTCTTGATTTTCGCTCAGGTCATGATCTCAGGGCCCTGAGATCGAGTCCTGTGTCCGGCTTCATGCTGGGTGTGGAGCCTGCTTGGGAATCTCTCTCTCCCTCTCCCTCTGCACCTCCCCTCTCCCCACTCCACACACACACACACACACACACACACACACACACACACCTGCTCTCTCTCTCTCTCTCTCAAAAAAAAAAAAAAAGCACAACTAATCTATGCTGTTGGAGATGAGGATGGAACTTCCCTGGGGAGTGAGGGAAAATGGGAAGCTAGTGAAAATTTGAGCATACGCTTACATCTGCACACTTTTCTTTACACATACTCTATTTCAGTGACGTGTGTGTGAAATCCCTATGTAAATACAACCGTGTACACAGGCCAAAGTGTAGGCAATATTTCTTGAGCACTTACTTGCGCCAGATGTGATGCTATGCATCGTGCATGCAGTGGGGAGCAAGGGGACCCCCCAGCCCTCACGCACCTTGCCCTGTCTGTAGGAGGAAGACAGACACCAAGAAAGAGCTCAATTAGCCTCACACTCCACCAGTCATCTCTGCCCCAGAGGAGAGGAACTGAATTCTGGGAGAACTTCTGGCAGAAGAATGTGGCCCCCGGTGGAAGATTCCAGGGAGGTTTTATGGAGGAAGAGATGGCCGAGCGGAAGGTGGAGGGTGAGCAAGAGTTAAGCAGGAGAACCAGTCAGGGAGGGCATTCTGGGTGGAAGGAACTGCTTGTCCCAAGGCCCTGGGGAAGGACAGCGTGCACCAGCTTTGAGGAACTGAAAGAAAACCAGTGGGCAGGAAGGCAGAGAGCCTGGTTGGCATTAATAAATTTTGCAGGCTCCCTTCCTTGAAGACCCCCAGACACAGCTTGGATACAAGGTAGTTTGGGACACAGCAAGAGTCATTTTGTTAAGAGCTCTGATCCTTCAAACCCTTTAGTCTCAGAACTTTTCAGATAAAAGCTTTTGAGGGGCACAGAAGCGGGCAGCTCTGACTACAGGTCAGGTGAAAAGCAGGGGGTGTGTGTGGAACCCCTAGGATTCCCTGGGGACTTAGTTTGAAAACCCTTGGTTAAGTAGCAGGAAAGGGCTACATGCCCTTTCATTCTCTTTGAAGAAAATAAAATATTTTAGGGGCACCTGGCTGGCTCATTTGGAAGAGCATGCCATGCTTGATCTCAGGGCCGTGAGTTCGAGCTCCACCCTGGGTATAGAGATGCCTAAAAAAAAATTAAACTTAAAAAAAAATATTTTTATTCCCCCTGATTTCTATCAGTGACACTGAGGTCTAGTGGCCTCAATTTTGCATCAAATGCTATCAAATAAAATTTCAGAGCCAGGTCTTTAAAACGTACAATAGTGGGGCACCTGGGTGGCTTAGTTGGCTATGCCTCTGCCTTTGGCTCAGGTCATGATCCTGGAGTCCCGGGATCGAGCCCCGCATCGGGCTCCCTGCTCGCACGGAGCATGCTTCTCCCTCTCCTCCCTGCTCGTGCATGCTCTCTCGCTATCTCTCTCTCAAATAAGTAAATAAAATCTTTTAAAAAATAAAATAAAATAATAAAGCATACAATTGGGCAGTCACTGTCTTTTACAATCAATTTTATTGAGGTATAATTTTTGTTAAATAAAATGCACCTAAAGTGTTCAGTTGGATGTATTTTGACAAATGTACATGCCTGCATGCTGCATGAATGTTTTGTTTTTCCCAAGTATTGTCTTTTTAGTTTTTTGTTTTTGTTTTGTTTTGTTTTTTAGAGAGAAAGAGAGAGAGCACATGCATGCATGTGAGGGGGAGGGAGGGGCAGAGGGAGAAGGAGAGAAAGAATCTTAGGCAGGCTCCACGCCCAGCACAGGGCCCGACACGGGGCTCCATCCCAGGACCCTGAGATCATGACCTGAGCCAAAATCAAGAGTCGGCTGCTCAGCTGACTGAGCCACCCAGGCACCTCCCAAGTATTGTCTTTTTAAAAACATGAGGTGTCATTTACATAAAGTAAAATTCACTCTTTTTACTGAGTTCTATGAGTTTTGACAAATGCATAGAGTCGTGTGATTGTCACCACCCAGTACTTATAACTTAAGTGATAGTTGGGGAAATAAAAGAGGTCCCAAAAGATCTTAAGGGTTTTAAACTGTGTCCTGAAGCCACAGAGAGAGGATTTTTCGGCTCCATACCACCCGTCTTCCCATGTGGACCTGCAGACCTTGTGAATATTCACAACTGTTACCAGCTTGTTCTTGCCTATTAGTGTACTTCTGTCCTTGAAGGGTTATTATGAACCAGGAGGGCCTGGAAACTGACCTCCAGAAGTAACCGGAGTTACTTGCCTTGCTAGATATCAACTTGCTGTCCTGTTGACAGACGAGATGACAGGGGGCTCGGCCGAATCAGGAATCATTTGCTTCCTGTTCCACATCAACGACAGAAAAGAAAAGCAAGAGCCCTGGAACCCTGCCCGCTTTCTTAAGCAAGAGCTGGTGAGCCTGGCTTCATTTAGAAACGCTTCTGACCCAGGGGTCGGGGTGGGGGGTCCTGTCTGGCAGAAGGGGAGTCTGAGCAGCTAACTACCAGCTGCAGAGGTGGGGAGATGACAGGCAAGACCTGAGGGGACCAGGTTGTGCCTTGGGGCAAGGAACAGTGAGAGCCTGAATGTTGGGTGGTAAAGAGCATGGAGATTTCCAGTGTTAACCACCTGAGATTCTCCTTTGCAGTAGACCCACTCTCGTCTCTAGGTGTGCCTGGGTTCCTTGAGCCTCTGGACCCCTTACAGAATATCTTTCACTTGGCGGCTCCTTGGGGTGCCCTGAGATGATCATATCTACTGTTTGTTGAGCAATTTATACATATGACCACCAGCCGGTCAGGTAGAGATGATTATTATCTACAAGAGGAGCTGCTGAGGCCCAGAGAGGCTAAATGACTTGTCTGGGGTCACACAGCAAGTTGGTGGAGGAGCTGGGATTTGAACCCTGATGGTCTGTCTCAAGGATCTGCACCTTTCAGCCCCAAGAAGTGTGTGTATGTGGGGGGCACTCCCTGGATGACCACAGCACTGTCCCAGCTTTAAAAAATAAGAAGAAAGAAAAAGAATAAAAGCAACATTGTTTTGAGAATATTCCTATAGCTTTTCTTTTTCTGTTAAAGAAATGACAGAAATAAAATGTCCCTATTTTTTTTTAAGATTTCATTTATTTATTTGAGAGAGAGAAAGCATTGGGGCGGGGAGGGGAGGAGCAGAGGGAGAAGCAGGGTCGATCCCAGGACCCTGGGATCACAGACTGAGTTGAAGGCAGATGCTTAACCGACTGAGCCATCCAGGTGCCCCAGGGACATTTTGGAGCACCTGGGTAGCTCAGTTGGTTAAGCATCTGCCTTCGGCCCAGGTTGTAGTCCTAGGGTCCTGGGATCGAGCCCCACATGAGCTCGGCGGGTAGCCTGCCTCTCCCTCTCCTCCCTGCTCGTGCTGTCTCTGGCTAGCTCTGTCTCTCAAATAAATAAATAAAAATTTTTAAAAAATGTTCCTATTTAAAAAGGAATTCAAAGAATACAGAAATTTATAAAAGAAATGTTCCCGAGTATTCCTACTCACAGGGAGTAACCAAGAAATGGGGGGGGACCGGGGGACCCTCCCCACCAACTGAGGAACTGTGAATAAAAGGGGATGGGGGTGGAATCTGGCTTCCTGGGGTAAAACTGAGCCTCCCCCACACCCCGGCCTCCACCAC
Source organism: Zalophus californianus (assembly GCF_009762305.2). Taxonomy (NCBI): domain Eukaryota; kingdom Metazoa; phylum Chordata; class Mammalia; order Carnivora; family Otariidae; genus Zalophus; species Zalophus californianus. The sequence goes on from NC_045595.1 coordinate 6,032,498, forward strand.
AGGCCCCAGCGCTCTCCCAGCACCATCTCCCCAATTCCCCAAATGGCTGGGTGCTGTTTTACGGGTGGGAAAACTGACACTGGGTATGGTTGGCTCACTCTCAAAGGGGAGATTTCACCCAGATTTGTCCAACGCCAAAGTCTTCCCTTTTAACCAAGGCATTTTCTCCCCCAAACCCTGGGGTGAGCAGTACATGGACCAGGGTGAGGATGCACGGAGGGTAAAGTAAAGGGGGGCGGGAAAGAGTTTTGTGGAAACTCCTTCCACCCAGCCTGGCTTTTTGATTTTTTAAATTTTTTTTTTAAGATTTTTATTTATTTATTTGAGAGATTGAGGACGAGCAAGGGGAGAGGCAGAAGGAGCAGCAGGCTCCCCGCAGAGCAGGACTTGATCTCAGGACCCCAGGATCATGACCTGAGCTGAAGGCAGAAGCTTAACTGAGCCACCCAGGTGCCACCCTGGCTTTTTTTAGATTCCACGTATCAATCTTAAACAAACAAACAAACAAATTCAGGGTGCCTGGCCAGCTCAGTTGGAAGAGCATGTGACTCTTCATCTTGGGGTCGTAAGTTCAAGCCCCACGCTGGGTGTAGAGATTAACTAATTAATTAACTAACTAATTAAAAAAAACCCGGGGTGCCCAGGTATCACAGTCAATTGAGCAGCCGACTGTTAGTTTTGGCTCGGGTCATGATCTCAGGGTCCTGGGTTAGAATTCAGCATTGGGCGCCACGCTCAGCTCAGAGTCCGCTTGAGACTCCTTCTCCCTCTCGTTCTGCCCCACCTCTGCTCTCTCTCTCTAATATAAATAAATAAAATCTTTAAAAAAAACAAAACCACCCAAAAACCTCATAGAAACAGGGAACAGACCAGTGCTTGCCAGGGGGCGGAGTGGAGAAATACAGGAAGGTTGTCCAAAGGTCCAAACTTCCAGCTAGACGATGCATAAGTTCTGGGGAACCTAATGTACTCTGGGGTGATTACAGTTAACACGACTGGACTGTATATCTGAAAGTTGCTAATCGAGTAGATTGTAAAGGTTCTCACCACACACACACACACACACACACACACACAAACACACACACATACACATGGTAACTCTGAGGGGATGGATGTGTTAACTAACCTTATGGTAGAAATCATTTTGCAATATATTCATAGGTCAAATCACTACATTGTACACCTTAAACTGACACAATGTTACATATCAATTATATTTCAATAAGAGGGGGGACATCGATTTCACATATAAGGGAAATCATGCAGTGTTTGTCTTTCTCCTTCTGATTTATTCACGTGCATCTGCAGAGACCATGGAGACCGTGACACCACACAGGGCAAATGCTGCAGAGATGTCACCTTTCCTCACCAGCATTTTCCCAGAATTTCCTTGGCCACCGACAGGGACCGAGACTCCGAGTGGTCTCACAAAAAACTGTGGTCATCGAGGGTGGGGCTCCCCCTCCTGTCCTGTCATGTCCCCCCCGCCCCCCCCCCCAGCGATCCCAGAGCCCCAGCCCCGGAGACTCCCTCTCTGGCCCCCCTGGAGGAGAGCCTTTCCACTCGCTGGGCAATTTCTTCACTCCAGGGGCCTTTTCACAATATTCTTGGCAGCTGTTGGTTAACTGGTGTTTGAAGATTTTGAGTAATTTTAGAAAAACAAAAAAAAGGGAAGCTTGCCTTGCCTTCTCGCTGTCTGGGTTCCCCTGGAGCTGACAGCCTCCTTCCTGGAGCTTTCCTTGGCTCGCTGAGTCACACTCACTTCCTGTCCCTGCCCTGGGGCCACGAAGCCCCTGCCTCCCAAGTTGAAGACTTTGGGCACTCCTTCTTCTGCCCCTTCCTCTGCCAGGGTCCCCGCTTTCACCCCTCCTGCCCAACTGGCAGTCTCCAGTGTGCCCCGGAGCCTCACATTTATTTCCGCAGAGCAAGTTCCAGACTACAAACCTTTCTTCCCATGTGACTTGGATCAGATATTATTCTAGAAGAGGCTCCCTGCACAGCATGGGTGGAGAACGCACACATTCCTGATCCTGAGACCACCCATCCTCACTTCTCCTGGGGGCCGTGCCCTCAGACCCTTCAAAGCGCTGATGTGAGCCTGAGAAATCCTTTTTGCTCACTTTGTGAGACCCTCCTTCTTAGCCCGCCCAGGGCCAGACCCCATTAGAGTGTCAAATAATAATAATGTTATTATTATTATATCCATAATATATTATGATTATCATTATGGCAGCCAGAATTTTCTGGATGCTTCCTATATGCTTACAATGTGACCACCAGTCACCCTGAGGTCTGTCTCGACCCCAGACCCCCCCCTGATAAACTCATATATCCTGCTGCCTCCTGGGGATCCTGCAGGTAATACCTAAGAAAATGTATCAGGCTGTTAGTTTCTGTACAGTCCAACTAGTTGCCGAGGGACAGGTCATTTGAGAAGGATCCCAGCTAGGGGCGCCTGGGTGGCTCAGTCGGTTAAGTGTCTGCCTTCGGCTCAGGTCATGATCCTGGGGTCCTGGGATGGAGTACTGTGTCGGGCTTCTTGCTCAGCGGGGAGCCTGCTTCTCCCTCTGCTCCTTCCCCTGCTTGTGCTCTCTCTCTGACAAATAAATTTAAAAAAAAAATCTTAAAAAAGAGAGAGAGAGAAGGATCCCAGCTAATTCCAGGGGAAGGATTAATAAGGTTGAAAATAATCTTCAGGAGAGGATGGGTCCAGTCATTGAGGCGTGATGGCTGCTAACACCTTTAAGTGGAGAATTGGTGGGGACCAGGGGACACCTGCCCCACTCCCACCAACCCACAAATGAACTGTAGCACCCTGACATTATGGAGCTCCTGAGGAGATGCAACAGGAGGTACCCAGCCCCACCAGTGAGAGAGTATTCTGACCTACAGTGGAACCTCGTCCAGGTAGTGCTAACCACCTGTTGACCTGAGGAAACAGCACGGTGGGGATGGTGGGGGCAGATGCTAAGAACAAGTTATATAGGGTCACAAAGAAGCAGCCAGCAAAATCCAGAATGGGGGCCATTCCCTAGGACAGGAAGAGAACCCCTAAGAAAACACACCAAGTTGGGATAAATGTCCTGAGGAAATAAAGCACGGTGACATCTGAGCTAAAACGGGAAGGAGGGAGGATACGAAGAACTGGGGGCAAAGCATTGTAGGTAACGAGAACAGCAGGTGCAAAGGTCCTGTGGCTGGAACGGGAGTCGTGTGTTTGAAACACAGCAGCTGTGGCTGAGGGAGCCAATGGCGAATGGACTTGTGGAGGGACTTTGTAAAACACATAGAGAGGGAGGTTGGATTTCATTCTCATAGGAGGGTTTTGACAAGTCTCAGTAACGCATGCGGAGGGCTTGGCGTGATGCCTGTGACGTGCTCAGGGCTTGACGCTGCCGGCTGCTACGGCCCATAGAGATCCGTGAATTTTGGTTGAATCAAAATGTCCTTAAGTCAGAGACGCTACAACAGCACCTCGGCATAAATAAAGAGCAGAGGCCGAGGCGGTGGAAGCAGTGTTGCCGCGGAGAAGCACGGAGCAACCACTGACCTACTTAGAGTTTCCAGTGAGGGTCACCCCAGCTCCAAGTACGGACGTGAAAGAGCCAAGAACCCGGAAAATTGGACCACAGCGCCCCCTGGTGCTCACAGCTTTTACCTACCTAAGCGGGCCCGGGAGGTGGCGGGGTGCGGGGCGGAGACCGCGGCTTCCTGGGGAGGCGAGTTTAAATGTTAAACTTTGAAACCATCTCCTTCCCGCTCCGTCTCTGGCCAGTTAAAAGGCTTCCCTGCGGAGGCCGGACGGGGAGCCACGCATCCAGGGCGAGCATCTCAGGGGTCGGGGGCCGGGGCCCCTCCCCGCATCCACTCCGCCCCTGCGACGACCTTGCATATCCAGCTTTCTGCCCTGGTAGGAGTTTCTAGTAACTCCTAGAAGTAGCCTTGCTGAGTCAGAGTGTTTAGCGCTTCACCAGGGCCCCGCCTGCAACTGCGTGTGCAATCTTCCCGGGGAAAGTGTCCTTAGATTTCCCTGAATTCTCGAAAGGATTGGTGACTTCCATCAGGGCCACGTCTTCCATGGCCGGGGAGGAAAGGTCCTGCGTGTCCTGTCTCCGCGCATGCCCTCCTGGTCCCAGCCTTGGATGGGCCATATCCCCTGAGGTGACGTAATGGGAATAAGTGGCGCTCCACGGGCGGGGGGGGGGCGGGGCGGGGCCACTCTACCCAGTTTACCCACCCAGAGTTTTCCACTGTGCCAGCAGGGACCAAATTCTCACCTAGGCCTTCCAGGCGCTTTGTGGCTTTCAGATCTTATTACCCCTCAATATCCTTTTTGCTCCATCTCACTCTCTTGCCTTTGCCTCCCCTGTGCCTTCCCCCTCTTCCCTGACTCCTCTTTTCATTCTCAACTCAGACATCCCCTCCTCCAGGAAGCCTTCCTTGACTGCCTCCAGTCTGGCTAGATTAGGGTATCCTCTGGACTCCCACAGCCCCGTCTGCTGCTGTCCACCTGGCTCAGTATCTGTGCCCCCACAGAGAGAGGATGGTCATCATATCTTATTCACGCTGTGAGATTCAGATCTTTTTAACTGGGTGTTACGGGCTGAATTGTACTCCCCCCACCTCCCCCCAAAAAAAATTCATGTGGAAGTCCCAACCCCCAGCGCCTCAGAACGTGACTGTATTTGGAGAGAGTCTTTTTACAAGACAATTAAGTTAAAACGAGGTCATTAGGGTGGCTGGTGTCCTTCTAGAAGGGGGATTAGGACACAGGCAGGCAGAGGGACAGTCACGTAAGCACACGGGAGAAACCACATCTCGGTCTCCACTTGCCGGTGAGAGGCCTCAGGAGCACCAACCCTGCGGGCACCTTGAGCTTGGACTTCCAACCCCCAGGGCTGTGGGAGAACACATCTCTGTCGTTTAAGTCACCCAGGCTGGGGTATTCTGTGAGGGCAGGCCCAGCACACTCTTATACCCTCTGCCGTATCCTGCAGGTACGAGCCCCTGTGAACACCCTGGGGGTGGGGCCAAGGATGGGCCGGGAGCCTTCAAACGCTCTGGGGTGGGTGGGAACTGGGCATGCTGTGCTTTGTGCCTGTCTTCACACAAAGGCAGACTCTGATCCCCCCGCGTATGGCTCCGGGGCCCATCAAGACAGTTCCCGGAGTGGGGACGGGGCAGGATACCGGGTCCGCTCTGCTAGCTAATACTAGGGCCCGCGGAGGGCCCTCGCGCCATCAGCTTTCTGGCATGACATCCATCTCCTCTGCAAAGCGGCCCCAGGGTGAGGGTGCATGGAGAGCCCAGGAAGCCGGCCAAGGCCTTCCAGCTAGCCCGTGTCGGAGCCAATGTTCAAACCAGGCCCAAATGTTAACCTTCCCCTCGGCTTAAGATGCCCTCCAGCAGGACAAGAGTGGGTCCTGAGGGACAGGTCAGGGAGGAGGGCCCACGGGAGGCTGGCCCAGGTCAGCTCCGTCAGAAGGAAGGCGAGCCGGGTGCTGGTAGGCAGACAGAAGGGAGGAGTTTATTTCTCTGGGAAGGGAGGGGGGCAGGTCAGGGTAAGGCAACGTCCTCCAGCTTCTGGTCCAGCGTCTTGAGGTCATCGAGGAAGCGGGTCGGGGTGAGGATGTGCGAGGAACCTGGGCAGCAGGGGAGGGTTGGGGAGGTGGGGCCACCGCCTTGGGACCTCCAGCGAAGGTCCTTGGGGAAGCAGGCCCTGACTCTGAGGACTCAGGAGTCTAGACTCCTTAGAAACATAGGGGTCCAGCCCCCAGGTGACCCCTTTCCTGGGAACCCAAGCCCCAGCCCCTGCACAGGCTCCAGGTTTGGGGCACCCAACAGGGAGTCGCCTGTCAGCCTGACCCTCTAAAGCACCTACGAGTCCAGCCCCAGCACCCAGGGGACCAGTCCTGGCTTCTCACCAATGAGCACCTCCCACTTGCCATCGGTGGCCCTGGTCACCTCATAGGCGGCCCTCATCTCTGACATTGCCACGCCGCCCAGGACGTAGATGATGAGCCGGGGCCCTGCCCGCGTCTCCACACTGGCCTTGTTCTTGTGCCAGTGGCCGAAGCGGGCACTGTGCAGGGGGAGGCAGGCAGAGGTCAGTCCAAGCAGGAGTCCCCTCCCGCCCCCCCCACCACCGCCACACCCCTCATGTCACATGGACCTGGGTGTGGGCAGGGGGCGTCCCTGGGGCCCTCACCTGACAGCAGCCTGGGAGCTGGACGTGGGGGCGGGGGTGGACACAAAGGGCCACAGCTTTTGGTCCAGCCGGTCCTCCACGGCATCCTGGGAGCCAGAGAGGGAGGCTTAGGAGAGAAGCCCCAGGTGACGGGGCACCCAGGGTCCTTGGGGGGGGGGGGCGGGCAAGGTTGCTGGGCCCCCAAGCGGGCAGAGGCGCCAGGTGCCAGAGGAAAAGCAGGCAGGAAGCCAGGAGGCCAGGCCCCTGGCCTGGTCCTTTAAGCTGTTGCTGCTCTGGGCTCCCGGGATGGGCAGGGGCTGGTGGTGGGGAGGGTGAAAGGGGAACGAGGGGATATCTCGGGGGGGGGGGGGGCAGCACGGGAAGAGAACAGAGGAGGGCAAAGGAAGGGGCCAGTGGTTGGACAGGAAATGAGGCTCCCCCTCGAGGGGCCCCGCTGCTGTCCCAATTCCTCGGGTGTCGGCTTGGGGCACCCCCCTGGCAGAGTGGGTCGGATGCCAGGGGGATGCCCATAATGAGGGATTTTCCCTTAAGCCCCGAGGCTTAGCACCGTGACATGAAGAGGGCTGAGCCACGGCCTAGATCAGGGCAGGACTTGGCGCGGGCTGTGGGGGTATGCAGGGGGAGGTCAGGCCCCACCCGCGGTACCTCCATCACATCCTTGATGACGGGGGTCCAGCGGGACAGCTGATAGGTGGGCTCCAAGCGCTCCCTCCGCTCTAGCCGGCTTGAGGTCCCACAGCCCTACAGGCGGGGGCGGGGGGGGTGGGGGGAGGATGGGGGAGAAGGAGGCGGGTCACAGGTGGGGCTGGGGGCTCATCTGGCTTGGGGGAAGGGGTGCAGAAAAAGATGGAGAAACGGAACAGAGGAGCAGAGAGAGAGGGAAGGAGAAAGAAGGAGAGAGGGCCAGGGAGAGGGAGAAAGAGGGAAAGAGAGAGGGAGAGGGACAGGGCACGAGAAGGAGAGAGAGTTCCAGAGCCAATGAGACCAAGACCTGTGGCAAAGTCAAAGACGAGAACGACAGACAGGTGGGGACAGAGGCGGAAGGGCACGGAGAAACAGGGGACCTGGGAGGTGGGAGACAGGGCGACGGACAGGGGCCGGGAGAGCGATGAGGGGCAGGTGAGGGGACAGGAGAGCCGCCCCAGCAGTGGAGGCAGGGTCAGGGGAGGGACACACAGGGCCAGAGAGAGACAGGAGCAGCTAAGCAGACAGCTGAGCACAGGAAGCTGCTGTGCAGATGTGTTTGGGGTGGGGGTGCTTTGGGGAGGGTCCACTGTGTGCCGGTGACCCTGCGGTCCGCCCCCGGGGACTCCGGCCACACACCCCCACTGCACCATCACCAGGACCACAGCTCTGGCTACACCTTACTCCCTGCTTATCATGTGACCCATGACTGGGGACAGCTGTGGTGCCCGCTGGTCCCCAGACCTGACCCTGCACACACCTCCCTGTCCTCCAAGCCCATGCCTTGAATGCCCCAGCACCCCCAGGCCCCAGGCTCTGACCCTCCCAGGCACGCGCGCGCGCGCGCGCACACACACACACACACACACACACACACACACACCCACACACACACACACACACACACACCCGCAAGCCCACATTTGCCTTCTGCCTAGTCTCTGACCGTACGGCTTGCTAGGCCAGCATACCCCAGGATTGGTGACCGTGCCCCCCAGCTGCTCCAGGTTCCGGATGAGGCCGCTGTGTGCCTGCACGTTGGCATGCTGGATCAGCTTGGCCAGATTCTCCTCACTCACACCTGGAGGAAGGGGATGGGTGGGCTTCTGTGGATGGGATTCTCATGAAGGGGGCTGGCTCAGAGAGGGTGGGGGGACGGAAGGTGGCCATGGGGTTCCTGGGTGAAGGGGGTTGGGGGTGGCAAGAGGAGGTCCCAAGACTGTGATGGGGGGGTCCTCTGGACCAAGGGAGCCACTGGCGCAGGTGCAAGGAAGATGCTAGAATTCTGGATGGGGATCCCAGAGGGGAGAGATGGGGGTCTGGAATTAGTTGAGGGGGCCAAGTTTGGAGGAGTCATAGATTTGGGGGTCCTTATGTCAACGGAGCCCTCATGTCAATGAGAGATCTCCCAGATCAATGGAGGGGGTTCCCAGGTTCGAGGTGGGTATATCCGTGGGGTCTGGTGTGCCTGTTGAGGGGGGCATCCCAAGGTCAGGAAAACTGTGGGGTTGAGAGATTCCCGGGATCACTGGAGACCCCCGTGAATGGGGGTATCCGGAGGCCTTCCCATGCCCCCAACCCACCGTTCCGTAGAAGAATGTAGAGCAACAGGACCCGGATCTTGTCATAGGCTGGCACCGCTGTATCCAGCAGCACAGGCACAATCAGCTTCATGGCATCCTTGATCTTCTCACCCTCTGCGTCTGAGCCCATGGCCAAGTCCTGCGGGGCAGGGGGTTGGGGGGTTCCAGAGCTAGGCCACCCCCAGGGTCCTTGACAGGACCTTGGGGACCCGCTTCTTCCTACTATCAGGTCTCGGAAGCTTTCATCCCTGGCCAACAGGCTCCGCCCCTCTCAAGGCCCCACCTCTCCACAGGCCCCACCCCTTATCCGGGTCCTACCTCTTTATGGACCTGCCCTGCCCACCCCATAGACCGCATCCCTGTCCCAGGACCGCCTCTCCCCAGGGCCCACCCCTCTCAGTCCCCGCGGGCTCTCCAAAGGCCCCACCCCTCTCACAGGCCACACCTCTACAAGGCTCCTCCCCTGCAGACCCAGGCCCCTCTACAGGCCCATCTCTCTGAGGCCCCACCCCTGTCCCAGGCCCTCCCCCACCTGCTCCACACCGCACAGCTTCTCCACCGAACCCTTGAAGTGCTTCATGCAGTCGTCGGCTAAATGCAGGTGCGTGGAATACTGCGGGGTGGGAGGTGGGAGTTGGGGGTAACAGAAACTGAATCCAAGCCAAGAGCCTGGCGGCAGTGGGGGGGGGGGCAGGTTCCCTACCCATGCTCACCTTGTTCAGCTCCTTCTGGTACTGCGGCATCTTTTTCAGAATGTGGGACAGGTCTTTGATGTTGGCCTGGGGACAGGGTGGCCGTGAGGCCCAGCCCTGCGCACCCCGGATCCCACGCCAGGCTCTGCCACCGGACGGGGGCCCTAACCCCGCTCTATCCGGGCAGGGGTCTCTCCTCCCCAGCTGCCCATCCTGACGCCCGGCCTGCCCCTACCTTGTCGGTGGTCAGCCTCTTGCTCTCACAGAACGTCTTAAGAAGCTCCGTGACCCTCCTGGCGGTGAAGAGTGGGCAGGGGTGGGGACTGGCGCCAACACTGTAGTTTGACGGCGGGGGCGGGGGGGGAGCCAGGGGACACACGTGTCCCTGTACCAGGCCGTGGGCAAGCCCACACCGAGGAGTCCGGCCGAGGGGCGTGGCTTGTATTGGGGCGCTCACCCAGAGCCAAAGACCGCGTACATGGCCCACAGTGGGGGCGGGGGGGGGGGCGGGACTGGGGATGCGGGTGGGGCCACCTGCGGAGGGGCACGCACTTGGACACGTCTGCGATGTGCATGTGCCGTAGCTCCACCCACAGGTCATCGTCCTCATCCAGCAACACCGCCTTCTCACGGGCCTCGCTCAGCCCCGTGGTTTCGTACCTGCGGGAGACGGAGGGTCAGGGCAACCGGCCGAGGACCAGGGACCCAGGAGCTGATGATGGCGGGGGGGGGGGGGGGGGGGGCCCGCTGGGTAGTGTTCCTGGGCTCCGCCTACTTGTACGTGTCCTGTTCGATGTTCAGCAGGTCATAGGCCATGGCCTGGAAGGTGAGCTCATGCAGCAGCGGGGACACAGGGTCCGCCCCCCGGTCCATGATGAGTAGCTGCGAGCGGGTTTTTTCTGGGCTCTGGGGGGTTGGCACGGATGAGGATACTGACCCTGTCCTTCCTTCGTCGTGGCTTCACCCCCACCTCCCCGGCAGGCCCCCTTACCTCACCCAGACTGGGATTGTCTGCCTTGAAGGCATTCAGCTTGGCCAGGACCGCGTGGGCCAGCTGTGCTGTGACCTCTGGGCCCCTGTGGGTGGGGTGGGCAGACATGGGGGATCAGGCGTGGGGCGGGGGAGGGCCAGGCACACGCGGGAGGTCAAGGATGGGGTTAGGGATGGGAGTCGGGCCCGGGCGAGGACCAGGACTGGGGTCAAAAGTGAGGGTCAAGGCTGCAGGCAGGCTGGGGTCAGGGTGGGGGGTGGCATAGGGGTGGGGTCCCCACTTGCGGTAGCGGATGGCCGGGTACTCCTGCAGTGTGGTGCACAGTGTGGCGATCTGCTGGGCCAGTGCCTCGATCTGCCGTGCCCGCTCCCCCACCCGGAAGGGGCAGTAAAGGTTGTAGGTGCTGTGGGGGGCATCCAGGGAGAACACCTGGGAGGGCATAAGTGCCGAGGCCACCGCTCTGGGTGTACCCCTGGCCCGCGTGCAGCCTCCAGCACCTGCCACTCCCCGGGGCTTCCCCTGGGCTCTGGAGCCTGCTTCGCCATCCAGGAGGCAGGTCCTGGGCCGCTCCCAACTGATGCCTGCAGGAGGTGGAGAAACACCCCGGCCCCCTCCCCCTCGGGCAGGACACCTCAGAGGTGTCTCTACGCTGCCCCCTGCAGTTGCCCAGGGGGACAGAACTTCAGGTGCCCCCTCTGTGTTGGCTGCTTTCCTTTCTGACCCGATGTCCCCTTTACTGGGTTCAGTGTCTGTTTCTGAGGGAACCCAGGACGTTTGGTCACAGACCCCCACCCCCCACCCTGGACTAGCCTGGGCCGTACCTGGGCTTCGTAGGGGAGGAAGGCCAGGTGGATCTCTTTCAGCGTCTTCACCACCTTGGCTAGACGGGAGCGGCCCAGCTCACTGAACAGGGGCTCGGGGCAGGCTGGGGTGGGCAAGAGAGGGCATCAGGCCAGAGAGGCCCCACGCCCCGACCCCCCCTCCCCCAATGCCCCCAGCTCGCTTCACTCACTGTCGGTGAAGAAGACGTGTGCTGCTTTGTAGGTGAAGGTCGGAGTCCCCCGGAAGTCTGCTATCAGGGCCTGCACTGACTGGGGGAGGCAGACCATTGTCCAAGCCAAGCCTGGCCCTGCCCCTCCAGAGCCCTGCCCCAGCCTCCCAGCCACTGCCTGTGCCACACCCCCCCCGACCTGACACATGCAGACATGCACAAGGCATGTGTACACACACACACACATAGTTTACACAGGCACCTTCTCCGTGGGGCTGAGCAAATAAATGGCCTCCAAACTGGGGATGGGTTCTCGCCGTTTGTTGAGGTCTTCAACGACTAGTAGGAATGGAGAAAGGGCCATATGTAGGTGGCATTGGGGCCAGGGCTCACGGACAGTCTCAGACTCAGAGAGTTGGACACTTGGGCAAGAGGGCTGAATGCTAGGACAAGGGGAGCTGTACGCCCTCGGGCGCCTAAGGGGAGGTACCCGCCCATAGGGCACACAGCTAAGAGTTACATGGGCAGGGATCTACACATTCAAGGTCACAGCCATGCCTCCTAGGGGTCCTCCATAGAAAGTCACATATTCTGGGGGGGTCTCACACTGAGTTCACTCTGAGGGTCCTACATGGGGTTCCATACACAGGAGTTACATAGTCAGGGAGGCTGACCCCTCAGGAGTCGCAGTTGGGGAGTCCTGCATCGGAGGTGTGCCCGTCACAGGCTCCCACACTCAGGAGGAAAAAGAGCTGTATATACAGGGAATTGCGTATTGGGGAGTTCCGGACAACTTTAGGGGACCCCATACTCAGGTCCCATCTGGGCAGCATGGGGTGGGGGTGTCCACTCACTAGTAATGCCCTCAGCCAGGATGTCTGACATCTTGCAGCAGGAGGACAAGATGCGCATGCTCGGATGGTCCATGATGAGTACCTGTCCGGATGGATGGAGACAGATGTACTGATGGACAGATGAGTGGGCAGGACAGGCTACAGCTACCCCTGAGGTGGGGCTGGGGTGGCAGGCAGAACTGGCAGCTTCAAGAGCTGGCTGGCTGGGAGGACCCAGGACCCCCACCCGACCCCATCCTGACCCAGACCCACCCACCCAACCCCACTGCATGGACCAGCAGCCTCCTCAGGGAGTTCTTATGGGTCCCACATTCAGGGCACCCCACATGGGTCTGGACAAGGCATTCTGCCAACTCCATACCTTCCACTCCCCATCCTTTTTGACACTCCGAATGACTCCGCTCAGAATTTCTGCAGGGAAGGTAGAGTGGGCTCAGGATATTGGATTCTGTGGCCCCAACATGCCCCCAACACTTCTGCGCCTCCATCTTCACTCCTGTTTACTTCTCTCATCAGTCTTGTGAGGTCACTCACCCCCAATTTACAGACAGGGAAACAGGTTCAGAGAAGACAAGTGACTAGCCTAAGCACCCTGAGCCGTAAATGGCTAAGTGCCTGGGGCTTAAGTAGCCACTCATTAAATATGCTTTAGATGAACGAATAACTGAAAAGCTAGAGCTCACATACAGGTCTACCTCCCTCCAGAGCCCGGCTCTCAGCCTTGCCATCTGCAACCTCGAGGTCTCCTGGTGGGGATGTTGAAGCCAGACCCCACCACTCAACCTCCATCAGTTTCCTTGCAGGATCCTTGACTCCCTGCTCTGAGGCGGGCCTGGCCTCTCCCCATTTTGGGTTGGGGTGCTAGGGGTTTGAGCCATAGTCTGCCCTGCCTTGCGGAGGGAGGAGGCAGAAAGGACAGTGTGGCCCCGCCTGCCCAGAGTGTCTTGTCCACTCTTATCAGGACCTCCCCGGCGGAAGGAGGAGGAAGGAGGTGCTGAGACCGGAACTACCCGAGATGGGGGAGGGGGAGACCTCTACCCCTCTCCCAAGGGCCCCGACCTACGCGGCCTAGACGCCCGAGTCCTCACGCTGCGTGAGGTTCGTGGGGACCCGGCAAGAAGGAAGGTGTCCCCCACCCCTGGGCCTGGACACTGGCCTGACCACATCCCCCGAACTCTCACACCACCTGGGATAGTTGACCAGCGCACCCAGCCCGGGCCCCAGTCCAAGAGTCCAGCCCCCTCCCCCCCAGCCCCGACTCTGCCAGGCTCGGAGACCCGGCAGTCTGGGCGTTCAGCTGTGCCCTCTCTCCGCCGGCACCCCAGGGGGTCCAGGAGGGCAAGCCCTGGCGCCTGCCTACGCCACCCCTAGCCCGATCCCCTTGGGTCCCCGGAGTCCAGTCTCCCAACTTTGTTTCGCTCCAGCACGGGAGAGCCGGGACGTCCAGCAGAACCACGTCCCCGCCCGCCCCCTCGAGGATCAGGTGCTCGACGCCCAGCCCCGCCGCCAAATCCCCGCCGCCGCGGTCCAGGGTTCGTGCACCCCTGGCCCCCGCCCCCCTAGGAGACGCACTCACTTTCCCCCACCACCGCCTTCAGCCCCGAGGGCGCCATCTTCCCCTAGGGGCGCCGCCACCGCTTCCGGGTCTGTCCCAAGGTGGGGGCGTGGCCCGGCGCGTCAGCCACCTGGACCCCGCCCCGCGGAGCTGGCCCCTCCCCCATCGGTCCGCGGAGAGGAAGATCTGTCCCTCGCAGAGTGGGCGGGCGGATGTGTCCACGCAGACGAGTACGGAGTCGCTGGAGGGGCACCCCGACGACACACGCAGACGCGAGCTCAGACACACCTTTCCTGCTTTGCGTGCGGCGAGCAAGTGGGATCGCGGGGAAACTAACGCTTTAATCTTCCCCCGACACAACCACCACCCTGCCAGAAGTTTCTCCGTGGCTGACGGATGCTGTGTGCCCATCCGGGGCCGCGGGGGGCCCTAAGCCCGTGACCCACTAACCTTCTGTTCCCCAGAGCGTAGCGGCAAGCTGGACAACATTTGATCAATTCACGAGGAAGCCTGGCGGGAGGGTTGAAGCTAAGCCAGCACCTACTGTGTGCCAAGGACCCGTGTCAGATTCTCACTCGATCCTCGGAGAACCCCTGACAGGGAGTGCGGTATAGACAACAAAACCGCGGCTCAGCAGGACTCTTGTCTAAGGCCACAGGATGAATAGGCCTGCCAGGATCTGAACCAGGACTCTTTCCCAGGAGGACCGCTTGTCATAGCCTTGCCCTCACCGGGTGCACACACACACCGTCACAGCCTGATAATCACATTCGTCTGCTGATGAACTCGTGGGCTTAGGGGCATGCCCAACCCCTTGCACACTTACACACACACTCAGTTCACACTTGACTTGAAATTTCATGGCCTGCTCCTGCTGTGTGCCAGCAAACGGCTGCCACCTTGTCACATAGAGGGCACAGTCCAGCAGCGCCCATCCAAAAGAGGTCCTGTATTTCAGGTGTGATGCTCGTGTGTGAATGCAGAGTCCAGAACTAGTTCCTTCATTTGGTCAAGTTTATTAAGAATTGGTCTGGATGGGGGCGCTTGGGTGGCTCAGTCAGTAAGCGTCTGCCTTCGGCTCAGGTCATGATCCCAGCGTCCTGGGATCAAGCCCCACATCAGGTTCCCTGCTCAGCGGGGAGCCTGCTTCTCCCTCTCCAGCTCCCCCTGCTTGTGTTCCCTCTCTCGCTGTCTCTGTCAGATAAATAAATAAAGTCTCAAAAAAAAAAAAAAAAAAAAAGAAAAGAAAAGAAAAGAAATGGTCCGGATGGGGCACTTGGGTGGCTCAGTCAGTTAAGCGTCTGCCTTTGGCTCGGGTTATAATGCTGGAGTCCTGGGATGGAGCCCCACGTCAGACTCTCTGCTTAGCAGGGAGTCTGCTTCTCCCTCTGCCCTTCCCCCTGCTCATGCTCTTTCTCTCTCAAATAAATAAATAAAATCTTAAAAAAAAAAAAAAGGAATTCGTCTGGTGCTTGGCCGTTTGCCACTTACATGGGACAGGCAACAGTGAATAAAACTAGATCTGCCATGTGGCACTTAAGGTTAAATGGAAGAGGGAGAGAAAATGGTCAATTCTGTTCTAACGGAAATAAAGTGATGTGAGAGCACGTGCCACATGTGGGGGGGTGGTTTTTTGTGTGTGGTACCAGAGGGGGACCCTGACAGGGTGACGTTTAGATTTAACCTGATGGACATCAAGCAGCAGCTATGCAGCAATCCAGGCAGAGAGAAGCAGGGGATGTAGCTGGAGGAGCGGAGGAAGGCAGGTGAGCTTGGAGGGGCTGCAGAGGCCAGACCTCTGTGGGACAAGGTAGGACTGACCCAGTCCAATTTGCCTGGGATTGAGAGGTTCCCAGGACACGGGACTTCCAGTGCTAAAACTGAGAAAGTCCTAGGCAAACCAGGATGGCTGGCTACTCTAGGTAGGATTTGGGGGTTTTCTTCCGTGTTTTCCTCCCTCTCTCCGTTCCTTTCTTGTTTTTTCTTTCATAGCTTCATTGAGATATAATTCACATACCACACAGTTCACTTGCTGAGAGTGTACAATTCAATGCCTTTTAGCATGTTTAGAGTTGTGCATCCATCCCCAATTTTAGAACATTCCATTACTCCATGGTGTTTGAGTTTTCTCCCGAGGGCAATGGGGGCCAAGGGATAGTTCTGAGCAGGGGAGGGAGGGGATCCCTGCAGCTCCTGGAGGGGAAGGATGGATTGTAGGGGCACAGGGAGGAGTTGGAAGGCCGTGAGACCCCTCTAGCTTCTCAGTCTGTCCCCTGGGGGTGAAGGTCAGGAGGGCCTACCACCCCCCACCGTACTCTGTGAGGGTGACCAGGGTCTTCTGTTAATGGCTGAATGGTATCCTGCCCACCCTCCCCCAAGAGAGGTTGAAGGCCTAAGCTCTGGTACCTGAGATTGTGACCTTATTTGGAAATAGAGTCGTTGCAGATGTGGTTAGTTAAGAGGTCAGCCTGCAGTAGCATGAGGCTCTAACGCAACATGACTGGGCTCCATGTCTTGTGACGGTCATGTGAAGACAGGGACACAGAGGAATGTCACATGACGACAGAGGCAGAGGTTGAAATACTGCAGCGACCAGCCAAGGAGCACTGAGGGCTGCCTGTAACCGCGAGGAGCCAGGGAGAGGGAAGGAAGGACCCTCCCCTGAGGGTCTCAGGAGCATGACACCACCAACATCCCAACTTCTGGCTCCAGCCTCCAGAACTGTGCGACAATCGTCTGTTGCTCTAAGCCACCCAGCTTGTGACTTTGTTAGAGCAGTTAAGGCAGCTCCAGAAAACTAGTGCATCCGTGGAAGAGCAGGGCGTCCGGTTGGCATCGAGGACTCAGGGTTGTGGACAGGGTGTGTTGGGGGGGGGCCCTGGATGGGGAACGGTTGCCTGGGGGAAGAGGACTGAGCTTTGAGCTTTGTGCTCAGGCAGGTGTGGTGCTTGTGTGGCCCATTTACTCTGAGAAGAGGTTTTAACCGGTTTCTAGAAAGGCATCGTGGGTAGGGGATGGGGTTCCACCGGGACCCTCCCAGTGGCACCCTCTCCCAGGGCACTGAAAGAAGGCCATAGCTGCTTGGGGCTCCTTGCCTCCCATCCCCAGGCACTGAGATCTCAGGAGAAAGCTCAACCTGGCATCGGTGGCAGGACAGGAAATCCCAGACCCTCTTGGGGCACCTGGGTGGCTCAGTCGTTTAAGCGTCTGCCCTATACTCAAGGTCATGATCCCAGGGTCCTGGGATGAAGCCCCACATCGGGCTCCCTGCTCAGCGGAGAATCTGCTTCTCCATCTCCCTCTGCCCCACTTCCCCCCCCCCCCCACACACACTCCTGCTCTCTCTCTCCCTCTCAAATAAATAAAACCTTAAAAAAAAAAAAAAAAAAAAAAGGAAATCTCAGACCTTCTTGTCTTAGGGCCTGTGGTGGGCAACCAGACCCAGGGACAGTGAGTAGGAGGGGTGGCCAGGAGACAGAGATGGAGCTAGTCGGCCTGGTGGTGCCTCAGTGGTCCTCAGGTCCAGCTTCTTCCCCCACCACCTGCGGATGGCAACTGCCCTCCCAGTAGGGTGAGACCATCCCGCACTGCTTCTCACTGGTGGGCTACAGATCTCACCTGAGCTGCCCTGGTGGCCTGACCTCTCCCAGTGGGGCCAGCCAGCCCCCCTCGCCCCACTGTGGGGACACTGGTCTGGCCTGCTGCTGAGCCCCACCTGACAGTTCTTGGGGCCCAGTGAGTCCTGCTGGGCAAGGTCCAAACCCAGGTCACCCTGTCTCCTACCCTCACAGCAGCACTGCATCCTGCTGCAAAAACAATTATCTGGATCATCTTTATGGGGCTTAAGCTTGGGTGGGAGCAGATGGGGCATGAGCTGGGGATTTGGGGCTGAGTATCCACTCCCCCCCATATCCCAGTCTTTTTTAAAAAGCCTTCTCTGGCACAGGGCCGGGACAGAGGAAAGCAGAGAAGTGGACAGGACCCAGGGGAGGGGAGCAGGGACAATGATGGACCAGGAAGAGAAGGTGGACAGGAGCTTGGCCCCCTACGTCAAGGTAAGCAGATCCCACCCCACACATCCCTCCAACTCAAGGGCCTGTGAATGACAACACTAATTAGTTTGTAGGGCACCTAATTAGCAAGCAAGTCTTCTGGGACCCCTGACCCAGTTGCCGCCCAAGGAAGTGCTGGTGGGCATGAGGGTCCAAGTGCCTAACACAGCCCCAGGGCAGAGGTCAGGGCTCTCGGTGCTAACCCCTGTGAGGTGGGGGATGCTGGGATTTGGGGGCAGCCCCTGGTATGTTTCCCTGGCTCATGTCCCAGCCCCCAGGCCACCCTGCAGTCAGGCCCCAATTTAGGACGTCAGGATGCTGGCACCGGCAGCCTCTCCCTTGAGGCAGCACCACGTGGGGTGGCCCTGCTAGCTGGGCCCCTGGGGCAGGGACTGGGATGGGGAAGGAGGCTCAGGTCTCATTCTGAGCAGCTCTGCAGAGCAGCGCATCGGCGGGGACCATGGTGAGAGCCGAGGAGGGGAGGGGAGGGGTTCCCCAGCTGAGAGGCCAGCTGGACTGAGTATATCTGTCCCCTAGGCTGGCTCTCCAGATCAGGAGGGCTTCTTCAACCTGCTGAGCCACGTGCAGGGTGACCGGATGGAGGAGCAGCGGTGCTCGCTGCAGGCAGGGCCAGATCCGACCTCCGAGAGCCGTGAGAGCGGGCACGGGGGGTGTGGGGGGAGTGGGACTGGTGTGATGTTTGGGGGCATAAACGGGGCAGGGCGTAGGGATCCAGGGAGAGTGGCCATCTGGGGGGCCTGTGGGCAAGAACCTGAGAAAGTAAGCTGCAAATGGGAACACTGGGCAAAGGATTGGGGGGGAGAGGCGAGCGCACTTCCGAGAGAACATGAGTGGAGGCGGAGGAGCGGGTTGGGGGCTCCAGCTGGGCTGTGTCCCCTGGAGTCAGTGTGTATGTTCATCCCCACATGCTTCTGCTTAATGCAGAGAGTGGCCCTGCACCTGAGATGGACAGTCTCATGGACATGCTGGCCAGTACCCAGGGCCGCCGTATGGATGACCAGCGTGTGACAGTCAGCACCCTGCCTGGCTTCCAGCCCATAGGCCCCAAGGTAGGTGACGTGCTGCTGGGGCTGAGCAGAGACCTGCTAGGCTGAGTGCTCTGACCCTGCCTCCCACCCCCAGCCAGGCGTAAATGGGGCCTCACCCTCACGTCTAGCCACGACTTGCCCCCTGGGGATGAGTGCCTGGTAAGAGTGCCACCCTGGGTCCCTGCCAGTCACAGGATCCTGGCCAATCCAATCCCCAACTTCGGGTGGGAGGACAAAGGCCCAGACAGGGCCGAGAGGGGCCCAAGGTCAGGCCGGGGGCAGGTTAATGTCAGAGCCGTGGCTGGAACTCGGGGGCCCTGCCGCCCTGTCTCAGGGTTTCAGGGAAGACAGAATGAGCAGACCCCCTTCCTAGGAAGACACCTCCGAGGAAGAGGACACATGAGTTTATACACGGGACACAGACCTCCGTACACTAGTGTCTATGACACACACATGCACGCACAGCCTGGGTTCTGATCAAGACCCAAATACCACCCTAAAGGTTGAGTAACTAAGGTACATAGAAGCTGGCGGATGGTACGGACAGACGGCAGGAGGGGGCACACAGGCACCCTCCCCCAATGTCTGGGTCACCTCCGACTGGCACTGTCCTTGGTCCCTCCCTCTGGCTGACCCCTCTTCATCCACAGGACGGAGCGCAGAAACGAGCCGGGACGCTCAGCCCCCAACCCCTCCTCACCCCTCAAGACCCGACTGCCCTCAGCTTCCGTCGGAACAGCAGCCCCCAACCCCAGACACAAGCCCCCTGAGGGCCTGAGCCATCCTGGGCCCTGCATGGCCCCTGAAAACAGACAATAAAACACTTCCACAAGAAATAAGGAACTGTGTGTTATTTCATGGGTGGAGGGGCTAGGCTTCAGGAGCTCTGCTGGGCAGCACGAAGGAGCTTCTCCTCCCGCTGCTTCCGTAGCCTCTCTTTGAATTCTTCTAACTCCCGGCGCTGGGGGTTGGAGAAGGGGGGTGGAACGGGAAGCGAGGAGGACACACACCTCAGGGGCCTAGACCCCCTTCCCCCCGACCCTGCCCTTACTCCCCCAGGCCACAGCTTCACAGAGTTCAGCATCTACACTGGAAGCCCTGTGCCAATTACAGGGAGGGTCCAAGGGGGATCATCTTCATCTTTCAGGAAGAGGGCAAGAAAGAAATTATATGCCCCTCTGCTCTCAGTTCTCTTTCCTCATGACTGAGAGCAAAATTTTCATTCAAATCCATCATGGCCACAGGGATCCAGGCACCTCCGTCCCTTTAGGGGGAAGAAGAGTATGTGACTTACCTGGTCCTCTTTCTCAGGTGGCCACAGCTCCCTCTGTGGGGACAAAGTAACAGCTGGTAGCATGAGCCAGGAGACTCGAGAGCCCCCCACCCAGGGCAGGGTTGGCTGGTGGGAAGCAGACATTGGTCCCCAGCAGGCTGGTGCTCCATTCTCTCCCCCACGCCCTGGAATGAACCCATGAATACTCTCCCTGTGCCCACCTTGCGCTGTATGACATAGTCCTCAAACCACTCGGCCTGATTGGCAATCCAGAACATAGCCACAGGGAAGGTGAGGTAGAGCGTCATCTAGAAGGGCAGGGGGTAAATGAACGGAGCCACAGATTAAACCCCTTCCACAACACGCATGGTTGCTCAGAGCCTGGAGGACCATCCTCCCGCAGAGCTTACGCGTGCCTTCTCAGGGTCCCCAAGAACCGCAGAACTTCCACCAAGGATACAGAAGCCTGACACCTTAAAGCCTAGACCCCTACGGGTAATAATTTAAGAGACCTCAAAGCCTCCTCCAAGTCTGGGGAAACTCCCTCTCGAAGACAGACACACACACACACACACACACACACACACACACACACACGCATACACGCGCGCAAGCGCAAAGACCCCTCACTCAGAGTACAAAAACCTCGTCCTAAAATCGAAGGCATCTTCGTGAGACCTCATTACCCACCCATTCGTCAGATCCCTGGAACATCTTCAAACCCAGGAGGCCTCATTATTTGGAATCTATTCCTCTAATCACAGGGGTCTCCCTGTTAGAAACACACAACCACCCGGAGCCCATGAGCTTCCTCGGGGTTTCGAGCCTTCCTTCTCGGAGCCCCTTTTTCAGATCACTCCTCTCAGACGCCCTTCCGCACACCAGCCCGCCCCTACCCCAGCGCCCCCTCCGCTGGGCTTCCAACCCTAAAGATCCCTCTCAAAACTCGGAAGCTTTCTCCCCACACTGCCCTCTCTCCTGGAACCCCCTCCCCTTCAGAGCCGCCTCCTCAGTCCCGGGAGGAGTCCAACCGTCCACCCACTGCAAAGCTCACTGACCCGAAACACCTCCAGCTTCACTCCCATCTCGCTTCTCCCAGGCTACAAAGCCGCTTCCGCCCAGAGTCAACCCTTCAGCAAAACAGCAGCTCATTGGGCGTTCGCAGGCTCCACCACTGAAGCTGATTGGTAGAGGAGTTTCAAGATGACGTCATATTCGGGAGCCTCTTCTCTGCTTCCGGTCGCTGGCGCCTTCTAAGCGAAAGTCAACAAACGCTGTCCGCGGGGTTGAAAAGGGTTCAACCAATAGGAAATAGGTCTGGCCCCGGGGGGCGGGCCTTCAGCGGGAGGCGTCATTATAACACGACTCCTTTCGGTACCTGGAGAGCCACGAAGATGGTGGTGATGGCGCGTCTTTCCCGGCCGCAGCGGCCGGACCTCGTTTTCGTGAGTTCGCGGCGGGGCCGGGGGTGGCCCGTGTGGTAGCACCGGCCTTGGATGCTGCAGGGGTTTCAGGCCTGGCCGCCTGGGGTGTCTGGGCCAAAACTCTGTCCACCCGAGGGCAGGGCGTGTGGACCCGGCTGTCCAGGAGCAAAGTTCTGGTGCCGGAGTCCGGGTGGTCTGAGTGAAGAGTTGCTGTCGAGGTTAAGGGCCAGGCGACCCGGGCCTCCGGTGGAAATGGGAGCGCGCGGGGAGAGGGGTGGATCTCATAGCTAAATCTTGTAGAGATCTGGCGTCTGAAGTAGAGGCTAGTGACCCAAAGCCAGGGCTCTGGTTTCTGTGGTAAAGTCTTGGTGTTCTAAGTAACGACCTAGGTTTGGCCCTGAGCCTTGTAGTTCCTGAAATAAAGGATTGGTGTCTGGATTAGGAGAACTCTGGAGTCAGATGTGGAGCTGGTCAGGCGATGGCCAGTGGGATCCTGAAGACTTGGTATCTTGGTATCTGGAGCGCAGGCATGTCTTTTGATTGTGCTTCGCAGATATTGCAGGAGTTTTTTTCTTTTTGTTTTCTTTCTTTCTCTCTCTCTCTCTCTCTTTTTTAACAAATTGAAGGCTTGTAGCAACCCTGCATCAAGCGTGTTGGCACAATTTTCCAACAGCATTTGCTCACTTCGTGTCTCTCTGTCACGTTTTGGTAATTCTCACAGTATTTCAAACTTTTCCATTGCTTTTGGGGCACCAGGAGCCACACCCAAATAAAAGGGGAAGTTAATAAATGTATGTGTTTTGACTGCGTCATGGGCTATTGCCCACCTCTGTCCTTGGGCCTCCCTACTCCCTGAGACATAACAGTGTTGAAATTAGACCAATTAATAACCTTACAGTGGACTCTAAGTGTTCAAGTGAAGGGAATAGTCACACATCTCTTGCTTTAAATCAAAAGCTAGAGATGATTAAGCTTAATGAGGAAGGCATGTTGGAAGCTGAGAAAGGCCGAAAGCTAGGCCTTTTGCACCAAACAGCCAAGTGGTGAATGCAGAAGAAACGTTCTGGAAGAAAATTAGAAGTGCTACTCCAGTGAACACATGAATAATAAAAACGTGAAACAGCCTTATTGCTGTTCTAGAGAAAATTTTAGTGGTCTGGGTAGAAGATCAAACCAGACACAACATCCCCTTAGGCCAAAGTCTAATTCAGAGCAAGGCCCAACTCTTTGGTTCTACAAAGGCTAAGGGAGGTGAGGAAGCTGCAGGAGATGAGTTTGAAGCTAGCAGAGGTTGGTTCATAAGGTTTAAGGAAAGAAGCCATCTCCATAACAAAAGTGCAAAGTGAAGCAGCGAGTGCCAATATAGGATCTGTGGTAAGTTAATCAGAAGATCTGGGGGCGCCTGGGGTGTCTCAGTTGGTTAAGTGTCTGCCTTCGGCTCAAGTCATGATCCCAGGGTCCTGGGATCAAGCCCTGTGTTGGGATCCCTGCTCAGCGGGGAGTCTACTTCTCCCTCTTCCTACCCCCTCTTGTGCACTCTCCCTTTCACTCTCTCTCTCAAATAAATAAATACAATCTTAAAAAGAAGAAGAAGATCTAGTTAAGGGGCACCTGGGTGGCTCAGTTGGCTAAGTGTCTGCCTTCGGCTCAGGTCATGATCCCGGGGTCCTGGGATCGAGCCCCGTGTGTCTGACTCCCTGCTCAGTGGAGAGCCTGCTTCTCCCTCTCTCTCTGCTGCTCCCCCTGCTTGTGTGCATTCTCTCCCTCTCTCCCTCTCCAATAAGTAAATAATATCTTTTTAAAAGAAAGAAGCTAGTTAAGATAATTAATGAAGGTGAGTACACGAAACAGACTTTTAAAATTTATTTTATATATTATTATTATTTCTCACAATCCTGAGATCAAGACCTGAGCTGAGATCAAGAGTTGGACGCTTAACCAACCAAGCCACCCAGGTGCCCCAAACAGACTTTTAAATAAATGGAAAAGCCTTTTCGGAAGAAGATGCTATCTAGGGCTTTCATAGTTAGAGAAGAGAAGTCAGTGCCTGGCTTCAGCACTTCAAAGGACAGGCTGACTCTATTGCCCATAAAGTCATCAAGCTAATGCTGCTGATGACTTTAAGTTGAAGCTGGTGCTCATTTAGCATTCTAAAAATCCTAGGGCCCTTAAGAATTAAGCTAAAGCTACTCTGTGCTGTGTAAGTGGAACAACAAAGCTTGGATGATGGCATATCTGTTTACAACGGTGTTTACTAAATATTTTGAATCCAGTGTTGAGACCTACTGCTCAGAAAAAAAAGATTCCTTCCAAATAATGACTGCTCATTAACAATGTACCTGGTTACCCAAGAGCTCTGACAGAGATGTACAATGAAATTAATGTTGTTTTCGTGGCTGCTGATATAATATCCATTCTGTAGCCTACAGGCCAAAGAGTAATTTCAATTTTTAGGTCTTATTATTTAAAGATTATTTATTTATTTATTTGACAGAGAGAGACACAGCGAGAGAGGGAACACAAGCAGGGGGAGCGGGAGAGGGAGAAACAGGCCTCCTGCCGAGCAGGGAGCCGGACACGGGGCTCAATCCCAGGACCCTGGGATCATGACCTGAGCTGAAGGCAGACGCTTAACGACTGAGCCACCCAGGCGTCCTTGGTCTTATTACTTAAGAAATACATTTCATAATGTTATAGCTGCCATAGATAGCGATTACTCTGATCTGGGAAAAGCAAATTGAAAACCTTCTGGAAAGGATTCACCATTAAGAACATTCAGATTCGGGCGCCTGGGTGGCTCAGTTGGTTGAGCGACTGCCTTCAGCTCAGGTCATGATCCCGGAGTCCTGGGATCGAGTCCCACATCAGGCTCCCGGCTCAGCAGGGAGCCTGCTTCTCCCTCTGACCCTCTCCCCCTCATGCTGTTTCTCTCTCGCTCGCTCTCTAATAAATAGATAAATAAAATCTTAAAAAAAAAAATTCTGATTCATGAGGAGGGGTCGAAGTATCAACCTTAACAGGGTTTTGGAAGAAGTTGATCCCAACTGTCATGAATGACTTTGAGGGGTTCCAGCCTTCAGGGGAAGAAGTAACCGCAGGTGTGGCACAAACAGCAAGAGAACCAGAATTAGAAGTGGAGACTTAAGATGGGACTGCATTGCTGCAATCTCATAAAATTTGAATGGAGGAGTTGCTTCTTATGCATGAGCAAAGAAAGGGGTTTCTTGAGATGGAATCTACTGGTGAAGATGCTGCGAAGATTGTTGAAATGCCAGCAGGGCTTTTAGAATATCACATAAACTCAGTTGACAAAGCAGCAGCAGGGTTTGAGAGGATTGATTCCAGTCTGGAAGGAAGTCCTACTCTGGGTAAAATGCTGTCAAACCGAATCACATACTACAGAGAAGTCGTTAACGGAGGGAAGATTCAATTGATGTGGCAAACTATTTTGTCTTTTTTAAGAAATTGCCACAGTCACTCCAGCCTTCAGCAGCCACCACCCCAATCAGTCAGCAGCTATCACCAGGGAGGCAAGACCGTCCACCAGCAAAAAGATTACAACTCACTGAAAGCTCAGATGGTGATTAACATTTTTAGCAAGAAAGTATTTTTTAATGAAGATACATAGATTTTTGAGACCTAGTGTCATTGCACATTTAGTAGACTACAGTGTAGCATAAATATAACTTATATGCTCTAGGAAACCAAAAAATTCACTTGACCTACTGTATTGTGATACTCACTGTACTGTGGTCTGGAACCGAACCCGCAATATCCATGAGGTATGCTTATTGAGGCCTGGCCTCTTCACCAGGTTTTTAGTGTTTAGTATTAGTGAGGTTTAGTGGTGGTCCACACCTCTCCTGAGGTAAAGGTCTAGCTTCTGTCGACCCTGAAAATAAAACTGCTAGTTATTTTACCAGCAAAATGGGTTTATTTAAGAGTGGCAGAGGAGGGCACCTGGGTGGCTCAGTTGGTTGAGCGACTGCCTTCGGCTCAGGTCATGATCCCAGAGTCCTGGGATCGAGTCCCACATCGGGCTCCCAGCTTAGCGGGGAGCCTGCTTCTCCCTCTGACCCTCTCCCCTCTCATGCTGTTTCTCTCTCTCTAATAAATAAATAAAATCTTTAAAATAAAAAAATTTTTAATTAGCATTTCCATAAAAAAGAAAGAGTGGCAGAGGAATTTTAAATGGGAATATGCAAGCTCTGGTAAAACCAAAGGCAAGTCTGGAGAACAAAGGAGAGGAATGTCACTTTGTAGAGAAAAAGGAGTCAGCTGGGAGGGGCTGCTTTGAAGGAAAGTCTGTGAGGAGAAAGTACTAGTTCAGGGTGGTGATGGCCTCTCATTGACTG
This sequence comes from Zalophus californianus, assembly GCF_009762305.2. Classification (NCBI taxonomy): domain Eukaryota; kingdom Metazoa; phylum Chordata; class Mammalia; order Carnivora; family Otariidae; genus Zalophus; species Zalophus californianus. Next base: position 6,058,212 of record NC_045595.1, read on the forward strand.
AGTTGTGGCAGTCTCTCATTGGCTGGGCTGTTGCCAGGCCAGGAGAAAATCTTCCTGTGGGGGTTCTACAATTGACAGATGGTAGGGCATGAGGGTTCTTCCTTCAGGGCTTCCCCATTCCATTTCAAATGAGGTTTCCTTATTCATTTTCCAAGTTCTGACCTTTCCTGAGCTACACTCTGGATAGTGGGAGCCTGAGATGCCAAAGGCCTGGTGTTCAGGAAGAGGCACATTGTGCAGAGTTATAGGTTGGTGTCCAGGTCCGAGCAAGGCCTGGCATTGGACCAGGGAGTCTAAGGAATCTGGTCATCTGAGCCAGAGAGTGGATGGCTCGATCTGGAAGTCCAAAAGAGTGGTGTCTGGGTGACAGTCTCGGGAGTCTGGCCTAGAACCCTGATTGAGGAGTCTGATGATCTGGGTCAGATGGTGGGTAGTAGATTTCCAAGGAGTAAGGTCCGGACCTAAGCCCTAGGATCTGGGTGTCTGGGTGACCTGGCTCTGATGAACAGGGGGACCTGGGACCAGACTCTGAGGGCAGGTCCCTCTCCTCCCCATTCCATGGCTCCCACAGGAGGAAGAGGACCTCCCCTATGAGGAGGAGATCATGCGGAACCAGTTCTCGGTCAAGTGCTGGCTCCGCTACATTGAGTTCAAACAAGGTGCCCCGAAGCCCAGGCTCAACCAGCTGTATGAGCGGGCACTGAAGCTGCTGCCCTGCAGGTGGGAATTGCTCCAGCCCCCCCCCCCCCCCGCACCCATCCTGGTCTAACAGAACCAGTCGGGAGGTCCCCAGGGATGGCTCATGTTTTGGCACCAAGTAGCCGTCCCCTCATTGCTGAGACTTGTCATGCTTCCCCAGGCCCCTTCTCCCAGCAGTTGCTTCGTGGGGGCAGGGCGAGGGGTTGTAGGGGTCTGTAAGGCTGACTGGTCATCCTCTGTCCCCTCCTGCCCCCCCCTAGCTACAAACTCTGGTATCGATACCTGAAGGCACGCCGGGCACAGGTGAAGCGTCGCTGCGTGACTGACCCTGCCTATGAAGATGCCAACAACTGCCACGAGAGGGCCTTTGTGTTCATGCACAAGGTGGGGGGCGGGGCTCAGTCCTGGGAAATGCACGAAGCTGGGAGTCCTGCCACCTCGGTAGACTTGCAGTTGAGCTAGACCAGCTAGACTGGGTCCTGGAGGAGAGGGTTCTGGGTGTTGCTGCATTCTGGGCCCGAGGGCAGCGGGGGTCTTTGTGGCAGGCTGTGGCGCCTGCAGCGCACAGCACGCCTCTCCCCCACACCTACAGATGCCCCGTCTGTGGCTGGACTACTGCCAATTCCTGATGGACCAGGGCCGCGTCACGCACACCCGCCGCACGTTTGACCGTGCCCTCCGGGCCCTGCCCATCACGCAGCACTCTCGTATCTGGCCCCTGTACCTGCGCTTCCTCCGCTCCCACCCGCTGCCTGAGACAGCTGTGCGGGGCTACCGGCGTTTCCTCAAGGTAAGCTGGGGGCGGGGCCACATCCTCGAGTCAGGAGGCTCCCAGAACTAGTTCCCTGGACACTAGCCCCTTGCAGGATGTCACCTGACAGGAAGTGGAGAAAAGGCTTCCTGAGATAGGCTTTTGTTGGCGATTTGTTTATTCTCCACATATTTGCTAGCACCAGCTGTGTGTCCAGTACCGAGACGGGTCCTGGACAGCGTGACAGAGACAGTCTCTGCATGCGTGGAACTTTTTGGTCTAACTGGGCAGACCGGTGCCCATGAGCTGACCACACAAAACCAGGAAAACCGCTACCACGGGAGGGCAGGGAATGTGAGATGAATGGCTGTGGGAGCGTTTCCAGGTGGAAACCGGGTGCGGATGGTGTGTGGCTTTCTTAAACTTCTAACAACTGTCATACGTCGTGAAACTCTTAACACGGTGCTCTTTGGCCAGGGGGCTTGTGGTAAACAGCAAGGCCTAGACGGTGTAGGCCCTACCATTGTTGTCTAAGCCAAACCAGTTGGGGCTGGCCTTGGACCAGTGGGGCCCAGACTGGATCGCTGGGGCCTAGGCTGGACCTTTGGTGCTGAAGCCAGACTGGTGGTCCAACCCAGGTTGGACAGGGGTGGCTGAGGCTGGGTCAGCACGGCTGGCTCTTGATCAGGACGGTGGGGATGGCTGACCTGGAGCCGCTGGGGGAGGGGGGGTGTCGTGGTATGGTTCCTCAGCTCCCCCTGACTGCTGATGGGGCCGGTTGCCGTGCAGCTTAGCCCCGAGAGCGCAGAGGAGTACATCGAGTACCTCAAGTCCAGCGACCGGCTGGATGAAGCCGCGCAGCGCCTGGCCACCGTGGTCAATGATGAGCGCTTCGTGTCCAAGGCTGGCAAGTCCAACTACCAGGTGGGCCTGTGGGGGGTGGGGGTGGGGCAGGACGGCTCGCCCCCCGTGCGGAATAGGGCTGAGACTTCTCCTCCTGGCACTGCAGCTGTGGCACGAGCTCTGTGACCTCATCTCCCAGAACCCGGACAAGGTGCAGTCGCTCAATGTGGATGCCATCATCCGCGGGGGCCTCACCCGCTTCACTGACCAGCTGGGCAAGCTCTGGTGCTCGCTGGCTGACTACTATATCCGCAGCGGCCACTTCGAGAAGGTGAGCGGGTACGGGAGCTGACGAGGGGAGGGGGGCAGTCCCTCCAGCTTGTGGCGTTCAGGGGACGCACGTGGGCGTGTGCAGGAGCAGAAAACACATCCAGGTGCACGCCCTTCCTGAAGGTGAGGAGAAGTGGTCCAGCCCTGCTGGCAAGCATGCCCATCTTGGGGTTGGCCAGACCTGAGTTCTTCCTGGCTGGATGGCCTTGAACCCACTAAGCCTGGCACAGGAGTTGGTCACCTCACGAGTCTTACTGGGTGTCAGGCACCTTACACGCATTTCCCTCAAGCCTCATTGGCTCTACACAGGGGACCGTCACCGTCAGCTTACTGGGGAGGGGCCAGAGCCAGGGAGAGCCCTCCCAGAGCCAGGGAGAGCACTCTGGCTGGGCAGGGGGCAGGGGACGGCTCCGGGGCATGGCTCCAGTCATGGCTCTGCTGAGTGTCACTGCTCAGAGCCTGACAGAGCTGGCTCTGGACCGCTGCCGGGGCGGCGCTCTTGGGTTCCCTGTGTTCACGCGGGTGGGCAGCCAGCACCTTCCTTTCACTCTTCCTGTGCGCACAGGCTCGAGATGTGTATGAGGAGGCCATCCGGACCGTGATGACCGTGCGGGACTTCACCCAGGTGTTCGACAGCTACGCCCAGTTTGAGGAGAGCATGATTGCAGCCAAGATGGAGACAGCCTCAGAACTGGGGCGGGAGGAGGAAGGTGAGCTTCCGTGGCGGTCCTGGGCTGGTGAGGGGAGAAGGCCGGGCTGGTGAGCAGGGCTCCGAGCGTCCTGAGTGGCTGGGGCAGGGGAGCGGTGCGTCTCCAGGTCTGTCAGGGGCCAGCAGGGAGGGAGGCCGGCCGAGGGGCCAGGGTAGGTGGAACCTCGGAGAGTAGCCAGGACGAGGGCTGCAACTCCAGCCCGGGTGGCCAGTGGAGTGAGTCTCCAAAGCCCAGAGCACTCGGTGGGGACTGTGCCGAGGCCCTCACTTCTGCTCCCTGGCCCTCATCACGTGGAGCAGATGATGTGGACCTGGAGCTGCGCCTGGCCCGCTTCGAGCAGCTCATCAGCCGGCGGCCCCTGCTCCTCAACAGCGTCTTGCTGCGCCAGAACCCGCACCACGTGCACGAGTGGCACAAGCGCGTGGCCCTGCACCAGGGCCGTCCCCGGGAGGTGCGTGACTGCCCCACCCCCTCGGCCCTGCCCCTCCCCCCATCCCCACCTGCCAGGGCCCTGACTGTCCTACCTGACTCAATCCCTCCCGCCCAGATCATCAACACATACACGGAGGCTGTGCAGACGGTGGACCCTTTCAAGGCGACAGGCAAGCCCCACACGCTGTGGGTCGCATTTGCCAAGTTTTACGAAGACAACGGGCAGCTGGATGATGTGAGTGCTGTGCCATGTGTGCGTGCGCGTGTGCGCGTGTGGGTGTGCGTGTGGGCGTGCGCCTTGGCCTTGGCCAGAGGACACAGGAGGCACAGACACGGTCACATATGCCTAAGTTATATACACATGCACCCGCGGGGGGCGGGGGGGCAGGGTCTCAGCCTGCCCTCTGTGTGCTCTGGCAGGCCCGCATCATCCTGGAGAAGGCCACCAAGGTGAGCTTCAAGCAGGTGGACGACCTGGCCAGCGTGTGGTGTGAGTGCGGCGAGCTGGAGCTCCGGCACGAGAACTATGACCAGGCCTTGCGGTTGTTGCGGGTAAATGCAAGCCCGGGTTTGGGGCGGGGGGTGGGGGGGGGGGTCGCGCCGTGTGGCCAGGCCCAGGACTTCCCTAAGCTCCCCCCTCCGCTGCTGGCTCCCTGCAGAAGGCCACCGCGCTGCCCGCCCGCCGAGCCGAGTACTTTGACGGCTCGGAGCCTGTGCAGAACCGTGTGTACAAGTCGCTGAAGGTGTGGTCGATGCTCGCTGACCTGGAGGAGAGCCTAGGCACCTTCCAGGTGAGCTGCGTGGCCAAGGGCCTGTGGCAGGGGGTGGGCTGGGGCTGCAGACCCTGCCCCAGGACGTGCTCTGACCTGCCCCTGACCCGCAGTCCACCAAGGCCGTGTATGACCGCATCCTGGACCTGCGCATCGCCACGCCCCAGATCGTCATCAACTACGCCATGTTCCTGGAGGAGCACAAGTACTTTGAGGAGAGCTTCAAGGTGAGGGGGTGAGCTGGGGGCCCCAGACAGCAGCGTGTCCTCCTCAGTGCCTTGGGCACTGAGTCAGTGTGCTCTGCCGCCCTAACGAAGTGCCACACACCGGGGAACTTAAACAACGGAGACGTGTCATCTTAGTCTCAGAGGCTGGAAATCTCAGACTGTGGTGTCGGCGGGGCTGGTTTCTCCTGAGGCCTCTCTCCTTGGTGTGCGGGTGGCCCTCTTCTTCCCGTGGCCTCCCGTGGTCATCCCTGTGTGTGTCTGTGTCTTAGTCTCCTCGTTGAAGATTCCAGCCGGTGGATTAGGGCCCACTATAGCAATCTCATCTTCGTTTCCTTTTTAAAGACCTCATCTCTAAGTACAGTTCCATTCTGAGGTCCTGGGGTTGTGGCTTTGACAGGAATTTGGGGGACACAGTTCACCCTGCTTCTGTGTGTATGGGGGGTGTTTGGTGTGGGTGTGTGTGGGCTGTCCCCGCTCTGTCACTCAGGCCCTGGGTTGTAGGTCTGCGCGTGTACACGCTGTGAGGCCCCACCGGGCTGCTTGGCAGGTTAGGTTATGTGCGGAGACTATCCGGACACAGCTGGGGAGGTCATACACGACATGACACACAGGCCACCCCCAGCCTGAGTGACGCAGGCCTTGCCCCTTGGCCCTGCCATGTGAACCTTCTCGCAGGGCTCTGGGTTCCAGTGTCTGCAGAGCTGCAAGGTCCGCCCCTCCACCGCCCCCAAGTGCCCTGCCCGTAAGGCTGCCCCCTGGTGCCTTGGTCAGTCCCAGCCCTGCCCTGTCACGGGGGGCTTTGCAGTCTGCTGAGGGAGGCATACAGACCCCTTTGCGTTGTGATTGTAGGGAGGGGTGGCTAGGGAAAGGCCACCTTGCTCAGCCCAAGGGAGACGGGCAGGCTCCCGGCAGCCTGGGCGCCAGGCGCGCTCACTCTGCCTTCCCACGCATGACTCCCTCTCTCGGGGCAGGCGTACGAGCGCGGCATCTCGCTGTTCAAGTGGCCCAACGTGTCCGACATCTGGAGCACCTACCTGACCAAATTCATCGCCCGCTACGGGGGCCGCAAGCTGGAGCGAGCACGGGACCTCTTTGAACAGGCGCTGGACGGCTGCCCTCCCAAATACGCAAAGAGTGAGGCGGGCGGGGTGGGCGGGGCGGGGCGGCCCGGGGGCCAGGCCGCAGCCTCTGACCCGCCGTCCTCCCGTCACAGCGCTGTACCTGCTGTACGCGCAGCTGGAGGAGGAGTGGGGCCTGGCCCGGCACGCCATGGCCGTGTACGAGCGCGCCACCAGGGCCGTGGAGCCCGCGCAGCAGTACGACATGTTCAACATCTACATCAAGCGTGCGGCCGAGATCTACGGCGTCACCCACACCCGTGGCATCTATCAGAAGGCCATTGAGGTGCCCCGTGGGGGCGGGGGGCCGTTCTGGAGGCCGGCCCAGGGTCTGGGCACCCCGCTGACGCCCACCCCCTTTCCACCCGGCAGGTGCTGTCAGATGAGCACGCCCGGGAGATGTGCCTGCGGTTCGCAGACATGGAGTGCAGGCTTGGCGAGATCGACCGGGCACGCGCCATCTACAGCTTCTGCTCCCAGATCTGCGACCCCCGGGTAGGGGGAGAGCCTGGTGGGCGGGCAGGAGGATGGGGTGCAGCCAAGCCAGCCGGCTCACGCGCATGCTGCCTACCCTCCACAGACCACTGGGGCTTTCTGGCAAACGTGGAAGGACTTCGAGGTCCGGCATGGCAATGAGGACACCATCCGGGAGATGCTGCGGATCCGCCGCAGCGTGCAGGCCACATACAACACTCAGGTCAACTTCATGGCCTCGCAGATGCTCAAGGTGTCAGGCAGCGCCACGGGCACTGGTGAGCAGCTGCGGGCTACCCCTCAACCCTGGCCAGGTCCTCTCGGCCCGGCCTCTGCCCTCTGCCCAGCCTTGACGTCCTGGTCTGGGAGCACTGGGGGTCCACCTCCACCTCCCCCACTGGAGACTGGGAACTGCTTGAGGGCTGGGTGCTCAGACAGCTTGGGGCACCCAGAGCAAGGTGGGCCGTGGGCTGTGGTGGGGGCCAATGTGGCTGTGGGGAGGGCAGGACCCGCTTATGCTGGCTGACCCCGTGCCCCCCGCCGCAGTGTCTGACCTGGCCCCTGGGCAGAGCGGCATGGATGACATGAAGCTGCTGGAGCAGCGAGCAGAGCAGCTAGCCGCCGAGGCCGAGCGGGACCAGCCCCCGCGGGCCCAGAGCAAGATCCTGTTTGTGAGGTAGGGGCGCGGGGGGCGGTGCGAGTGAGCCAGCTCCTGTTCGAGGGGGGAGGTGCCGGGGAGGCCGGGCGGCGTGGCCCCCTCCGTGACCCCGGCCTGCCTGCAGGAGTGACGCCTCCCGGGAGGAGCTGGCCGAGCTGGCCCAGCAAGCCAACCCGGAGGAGATCGAGCTGGGTGAGGACGACGACGAGGACGACATGGACCTGGAGCCCAATGGTAGGGGGCCGGCCGGACAGGCTGCGTGGTGGTTTGTGGCGGGGGGCAGAGGCAGGGCCCCCTCCTGGAGTGACCACGTCCTCCCTGCCTCCCCCTCTTCTCCAGAGGTGCGGCTGGAACAGCAGAGTGTGCCGGCCGCCGTGTTCGGGAGCCTGAAGGAGGACTGACCGCACCCCGGCCCCCCCCCCCACCCCCCGTCTGTCCTCCCCCAATATAGCCCGTGTGTGTACGTCACAGTCTGAGCCTCCTTCCTCCACCCTTCTTGCTGCCCGGGTGCCCGTATGGACTGCCTGCTCAGTGGTGCTCTGGCCCTGGGCCCAGCCCCCACCCTTCCCCGCACCCCCCCCCCACCAGATTGGCTGGTGCAGGAGGTGGGGCAGCCGGGCTCCAGGCCAGGGCACACGCCCCACCCTCACCCTGCAGAGCCAGTTCAGGACTCAGAGGCCAGTCTCTGCCGCCTGAGGCCTCCTTGAGGGCCTTGCCCTGGACTGCCCGGGCCTTGCCAGCCGGTACCCACGTTACACTTGGAGATACTCAGCCTCCCCTCTCCAAACTGTTTCTTCCTGAGCCAGGGCGCTCACCTCCTCTCAGGAGAAGGCAGGTCGGCGAGCTTCGCAAGGTACTTCTCGCCCTGGACGGCAGCCAGTAGTCCTCAGCCCTGGGCCAGGGCCGGGGCGTGGTCCTTAGGCCTAAGCTCTGGGAAGCCATTAGTGGGCTCTAAATTATTAAGGGCTTAAGCATTGAGGGATGTAATCAGATTTGTGCCCTGAACAGGCCATGTGGGCTGTGAGGGATTGGCCTCTTGGGGGGGAGGGGGAGTCAGGTCGTTGGCCTGGACATGGGGATGGAGAGAAGCGAGTGAGACAGAAGAGGCCATTAGGCATCGGGGGGGGGGGGGCGGGGGGGCTGGTCCCGTGCCTGAGCCACGGGGAGACTAGGAGCTCAGGCCGGCTCGAGCTCACGCTGTAGGGCCCACATCTGGTCCTAAGACCCAGGCTCTTGGGTGAGGGGCTTGTAGGAGAGAAACATGGGCATCCTTTCTAGCGGTGGTAACCGAGCCTAGAAACAGAGGCAGGCGGAGAGAAGGTCAAGCTTAGCATCTGGCCACAGACCAAACGATAGGAGAGGCCAGTAACATCCGCACGGAGGAGAAAAGTGGAGAGGCCACGGGGAGAGGTCAAGGAAGAGGGGGCCGAGGAGCGGCCATGAGGGGCCTTGGCAGGAACCACATCAGAGTTATCAAGGTAGAAAGGAAACTTCTCAGGCAGAGATGCCACCGGGTTAGGGTTAGGAGATGCCAACACCACTCACTCGAGCTCTTTCTAAATTATTTTATTCAAGAAGGTGGGGAGGACAGACGGGGACTGAGCTGAGCCCTGAGTCCCTGAACCTCCCAGCTCAGCCCCCACAGCAGGACAGGACAGAAGTCGGGGTAGGGACCCCAGCCCTACCCAAACGAGGCTGGGGACAGACGAGACCCAGGAATACCAACTGATTGTCCTCCAGGCTGTCCTCCGGGAGGCCGACGGCTGGGGCCTGTCCCGTGTACCACCGGGACGAGGCTACTTGGGGGTGCTGCTGCCCTTCTTGGGAGTCGTGGGCTTCTTGCTCTGCCAGAGGTGGCCCTGGATGGTGAAGGCGTCTACACTCATGGACATGGTCTTGGCAGGGATCTGGGTAAAGCGCTTGCGGTCCGAGTTGTACTTGTAGATGCCCTCGACCATGGTGGGTGTGACCGTGCGGGGGCCATAGCCCGCCAGGCGGGTCAGCTCCTCTGTCTCCCCGGACAGGGTGTAGAGGGCCCGGAACTGGCAGCTCGAGTCCCGGAAGAGGATCAGGAAGTGGTTGGCCTTGCTCTTCTCAATTTCCTGGGGGTGGTGCAAGCGGTTCGCCAGTGTGCAGGGCCCCCAGCCCTCCCCCGCCCCCCCACCGGCCCCCCAGCCCCCGGCGTGGGCTCACCTCGAGAATGCGGTTCTTCTGCGGTTCGTTCACCTTGCCTGCCAAGCAGCAGTGAGACAGGGCATTGTGTATGATGAACTTGTTGGACTTGGCGCTGGGCTCCTTGTACAGCCGTGGACCTAGGGGGTGGGGCAGTCAGCGGGGCTGCGGGTTGCGGGGGGACAGGCAGGGCCTGGGGCTCGCTGGCTCCGGCCCCACTTACCGGTGTACTCGGGCACCGATGCCGGGGAGGAGGCGTTGCTGCCATTCTCCCAGTCGCGCTCACGGCTGCCAGGCAGGCGGCTGGGGGACATGAGGCCGGATGGGGACGGAGCCCTGGGGGGCAGGGGAGGACAGGAGGGGATGGGGATGCAGTCAGTGGTAGGGGCAGTCTCCCTAGAGGCAGAGGGACCAGGGAAGGGAGGGACCGAAGACCCTGTGGAGCGGGGGGATGTGTGCGTCCGTGTGCGCGTGCGTGCGTGTGCGTGCGTGTGTGTGTGTGTTCCAGCCACAGACGCCCGCGCCCCCACTCAGGTGCACCGCCGCTCAGGTACATGGCCGTGTTCTTGAGGCCCATCAGCAGCCCCCCTTGTGCACATGCACAGGACTGCGTCCTCACCCCTTCAGCAAGACACCCACGGACCCCGAGAGGCCTGCCTGGCCCAAACTCACCGAGACGTGGGCCTCTTCACGCCGAGGTTATTGGGGGCCTCATTGGCCACGGTGGACAGTGACAGGGTGGACTGAGAGTAGACTTTGCTGAGCCGGGAGCCTGGGAGAAGAGCGCATGGGGTCATTCCTACCCACAGCCCTGCCTCCACAGGGCCTGGGGGGTGGGGGGGGTGCCTATGTGGTAGGCTGCGGAGGGAACACGGGGTCAGCCCCGCCTCCTGAGACCCTCACCCTGTGCACTCCAATTGAGACGGACTTCTGCCCACCCATGGAGGAGGGGGCTGTGCCCAGCAGGCGGGAGGGAACCCCCCCCCCCCCAAAGCTCTTGCTCCTAAACATCCCTGAGAGAGCCTTGCATCCCTTAAGCTCTAGAGAGAACTCTGGGCCAACTCTGCCCAGCAGGCCTTGCCCCACCGTACCCCCACATCCCTCTGGAAGTCAAACAGGCATGGGCAACCCCCCAAGACCCCTTTCACCCCACGTACTCATGGGGGTCTCGGCAAGCCCTGGACACGCGCACTGGGCAGGCACCAGCCCTGACACCCCAGCCCTACAGGGTCCTTACCCAGCAGGCCACGGGCAGGGCTTCGTGCCAGGGCCGAGTCATCACAGCAACCAGAGCGTGGCCGGGGGGCCCTCCGCCCGCCCCGGCCCGGCCCCCCGGTCCCCGCAGCCCGTGGCCGCAGCACTTTGTCAAGGTCATCCATCAGCTTCAGCTGGGCCCTGCGTTCATACTCGAGCCGCGTGAAGTCCCCCCGCCTGGGGCCCACTTCTTCCTCAGCTGGGGCCCTCCCGGCAGGGGCTGGGGCTGCTGTGGGGGCCACAGGAGCTGGGGGGGCCGGGGCACCCGCGGTCACCTCCTCCTGGGCCAGCCTGCAGATTAAGAGTTATCGAGCAGTCAGACCGCTCACAGGTTCACTGGCGGCAGGGGTCCCGGGCAGCCCCCAGCCTCACCGTGCGGCCTCTTCCCTCCGCTGCTCCTTCTCGGCCTCCTGCCACTGTTTCCGCCGCCGCGCCTCCTCTGCCCGCCGCTGCTGCCGTTCCAGCAGACTGGCCCGCTTTTGGGCCATCTCGTCCTCGGGCTTGTCTTCATCCTGGGGGCAGGCACTGAGTCCAGCTGGCCGTCGCTCCCCTAGTACTTCTGTCCACCCCACCTGCTAACCACGCACCCCTCTTTTTCCTTGTGTAACTGGTCTGAAGGCACTTAGCGGGTTCCTGCTTTGTGCACGGCCCTGAGCTGGGTACCGGGGCACAAGGGGGACCGAGCCAGACTGGGTGCTGTTCACACCAAGCGCTTAGCCCAGTGGGAAAGGCGACCTGATAGATCAGCAGCAGCTACCAGTCCGCAGTGTAGGGAGGGACCTTATCCCAGCCTGAGGGCACTAAGCAAGGCTTGCAGAGGTGACCTTCGTGAAGAAGGACAGGGACTTGGCTGGGGAGGGGTGGGAGGTGAAGAGGGTATTCTAGGCCGAGGGAACAGCAAGTGCCAAAGCCCTGAGGCTAGAACAAGCCTAGCAGGCATGGAAAGGGGGGGGGGCAGGTGTGCTGGGAGGTAGAGCCAGGGAGACGGGCATAGGACAGGTCAGAGGTGAACAGGGCCCAAAGCCGTGGGAAGCACTTTTTTTTAATTCTAAGACCAAGGGGAGCTGCAGAAGGGTTCAAGTAGAGAACTGACAGGGTCCAGTTTACATTAAAAAAAAAAAAAAAAATGAATTGGCCATTGAAAATGGCCAAGGTTGGAGGGGGTGGGGGGGTGGTAGAGGCCAGTCAGCACGTGACTGCAGGCGTCCAGGTGAGACCACTGGCCCAGGCCGGGGGAACTATGAGGATGGAGACCGGACAGGGAGGAGGAGGAAGGGGGACTGGCGGGGCCCTGGTGGGGAGAGTGGGAAGGAGAGAACAGGAGGGAGGAGATGCCATGGAAGACCCCAGCCCTGCCTGTCCACTTACTCCTGTCCATCTGTCTGTCACCCACCCCTCCATCCGTCGTCCACCCGTCCCTCTACCCACCCACCCATCTGGCCACACACACCCTGTCTGTCTGCCCACTCCCACCTGGCCATCCACCTCCCGGTTTATCCACCAGTGACCCCACTCCCTGAGCACGCAGCCACCCACCCGGTCCCTCCCCCCACTGGCTCAGGTGATTCTCACCTTATAGAAAAAGCCCAGCCCGGCCCGGGGCTCTCCCTCTGAAGACGCCTCTTCCTCCAAGGAATCCTCAGCACCAGGGGGGCTCCCATCTCCCTCGTCCTCGGCTGTGGGCTCTTCCAGGCTGCCCAGTGGGATCTCGATGAGGCCAGGCCGGGCCACAGGCTCCTCTGGTGGTGACCCCTCCGCCAGGAGGATAGAGGAGCGTGTCTGCACAGGCACCTGACTTGGCGAGAACTTGCGCAGGTGGGGGAGGCTGTCTACATCGTGGGGAGGTGTGAGCACTCTTGTCAGGGGTGCTAGCCGCAGCTCTGCTGGCCGTGCATGTTTCGGGCTTCGGGGTGTCGGGCTGGGGCCAGGCCCGGGGCTGCGCCGGGCAGCTGGGGCACGCCGAGCAGGGCTGGGAGACGCGGCTTTGGGACCCACTGTGGGACCAGGGATGACCCATGCAGCAGGTGGTGGGGCAGGCCCCGGGGCCTCGGGTGGGGCCAGGAGCCGCTGCTGCTGGTCCGTGAGCCTCTGCATGTCCCGCTGCAGTGAGCTCAGCGCAGCACTTAGCTTGCTGACCGCCCGGTTATAGTCCCCCAGCCCCTCGGGGGGCACCGGGCCCAGTTCAGGTGAGAAGGTCACTGCCTTGGGCCGTGGGGCCGGATCGCCCTGGCCCTCGCCCGCTGGCCGCTCCCCACCAGGGACCGGGCCGGGGTCCGCCTCCGCCTCCCCTCCAGCCTCCCGCGGCTGCACCTGCAGGAAAGCGCTCTTGCCCAGTCGCTGCCGGTGTTTAGCAAAGATGGCCTCGATGCGCCGCTTCTGAGCCTCGATGGCCCTCCGTTTCTCCTCCAGCCGGGCCCCCAGCTCACTCATCTCCGAGCTCAGGGCCTCTGCTGCGGCAGGGGTGGCTGCCGGGGACCCTGCCTCGGCCTCAGCCTTGACCAGCTGCTTCTTGCGCTCAGCAAAGCTGGTCATCTTCACCTCAGAGTTGCCAGCCGCAGGGGATGAAGCTGCTGCCTTCGGGGAGCCCTCAGACAGGGCTGGTGATTTCGACAGCTCCCCTGCCGGGCAGGGAGACGGTTTCAGGGGGCCCTCAGGGTGGGGCACATAGCTGGGTGCTTGGGTGGGCGCAGCGGGCAGTGGCTTTGAGGCCCCGTCGAGTGGGTAGGGGGAGGCCAGCGGCAGTTTGGAGGAGCCCTCAGGGGAGTGGAGGTAGAAGCTGCCGTCGGCCGCCCCGTCTGGGAGCAGCCGGGGCTCGGCGCTGTGGATGATCTGCAGGGCCTCCTCGATGGTAGGCAGGTCTCCGGGCTCCGGGGGCGGCTGGACGGGGGTCCGGGCTGGCACCGGGCGCGGGGGGCCCAAGCTGTCCGAGCTGACCGAGCGGAGGAGGACGGGGTCTCCCATGACAACATCCACGTCGCTGTCCAGGCCAAAGGGGGTGCTGAACGACACTGCCTGGGAAAGGGGACGGCTGGGCGGCAGGAGGGAGGGGTCAGCCCCTGGGACAAGCCCCAGCCCCACCCCTGCCCAGGCTGCTCCACCGGCCCTTGAGACGCACTCACCTGAGCTGACGGTTCCAGGCCTTGCCGAGGGCCTCCATGTGGGACATGGACGGGGAGGACTTCAGTGAGCCTGGGGAGAGGTGGTGAGTGGTCACTCAGTGGTCACTATGGAGTCGCTGGGCCCTGGGTGAGGTCTGCCAGGGGGTGTCACTGATGGGGCATTATGTGGACAGAGAGCTGGGGACCGCTGGGGGGAGGGGTCAGTGAGGGTCACCATGGGGTCATTCAGGTGGGACCCAGTGGAGGGATCAGGAGGAGACATGAAGCCTGCTAAGGCAGCGTTTGGGTAGGGGTCTCCAGTGACCAGCTGTACCCCTGCCCTCACCTGTGGATCCACGGAGTGGGGACTGGGGGCCGCCAGATGACAGAAGCGGGTGGCGGAAGTTGAAGACAGGAGAACTGCCAAGAGATGCACGTCAGCCAAGGGACACCGCCCCCCCCGGACCTGCTCACCTCTCCCAGGAGTGGAGCAGAGAGCATCCCCTAGCCCTGGCACAGCGCCCAGTGAGGGGAAGAGCCCACCATGGCCATGGAGATTCACCCAACAGGGAAACTGTACCTGCAGCCACTGCTGTTCTGAGCGGGAGAGGCCTCCGTGGCCCGGGGGGAGGCCGCTGTGGCAGGGAGAGCAGGGTCAGGCAGGGCTCGGCCTCCCTACCCCGCCCCACACCCAGGGCCAGGCCTCACCGTGACCATCAGGCAGGTCCTTGGCCTGGACGAAATCAGGTTTCAGCACCTCAAAGCACATGAACATCTCGGCAAGCAGCACCACCAGGTTGATCTGGAGGCAGAAGGCAGGGTCAGCCAATGGGACGCATGGCCCTGGACGCCTGCCTCGGCCCCCAAGGCCTCGAGATGACCTTACCTTGAGGGGCGGTGGGACATAAAGCAGGTCCTCGAGGGAGAGCGGGCAGCCACGAGGAAGGCGGGAGGCACAGAAATCCTGCACCAGCTGGAGGTTGTACAGGCTGTCCGCCACGGACATGGGGTCCTTGAGGCACACCTCTGTAGGGACAGCATACCTGGGTCCCCAGCTCCATGGGAAGGAGGACGGGGCCCTGGGGAAGCGAGGGCCTCCTACGGGCCGGGCCTCATGCTAAGTGCCTTTCACAAAGTGGGTACTAGGATAGGCTGTTCCTAGGGCCTCTGCATCTGTTCCCAATGGCCTGGAGAACTAGTTCCACAAAAACTCAAACTCAAAAAGCTCTTCCTGACCACCTGGCCCCGCTTGCAGCACCTAACATCCAGAATGTTCTCCTGGCTGAACTCACTGTCCTTCTCTCCCAACTAGGATGTGAGCTGCCTGAGGTCAGGAGCACATCTGTATTGTTCTCACTGGATCTCTGGCAACGGCAATAGAATCTGGCATTCCATAAATATTTGCTGCAGGAATGAATTATATGAAGTGCAGAGTTGTTTAGACACTTGTGCGAGGTCACACAGCTAACTGGGGGAAAAAATGTGCAAGCCCCGGTCCACCAGTTCTGGAAGCTGCACTCATAATGACTGCCCCACTCTGGGGCAGATGCCTGGGTGCCAAGCTCCCAAGGACAAGTGTGGCCCAGGCCCACGCACTCACCCTCGAGTCGCAAGAGCTGAGGACAATAGCAGTGAATTGTGGCAGCTAGCGCAGCCCCACTTGCCAGATCCTGGAGGGTGGTCACATTTGGAAAGCAGGGGGCGCGTCGGGCCACAGCTCGGTCCTTGCGGTATCGGATCTGCAGGTGGGAGCCAAGTTAGGTCAGAGGCTCAGGCTGGCCCCAAGTCAGCGGTCATGCAGGCTGGGTGGGGAGGCCTGGGGTTTCCGCCATGAGGGGGCGTGAAGCTGGGGGTCCCAGAGCCAGAGTGGGGCCAGCCTGGAGCGGGGGAAGGGTAGCAGCGAGCAGCCAGGCCAGCAGCGAGGGCTGGGGCAGGACTCCTGGGACCCCGGGGCGGGGGATACATTACCATGGGGGGTTTGCTCCCCGACTCCTTCAAACAGAAGGCAATTGCGTGCTGGGGGGGAGAGGAGCAGCCGTCAGCGGGGCGGGAGGGGTGCTGACTTGCTGGGCCCCCAAGCACACCTCCAGGGGAGGGGGAAGATAGCCCTGACCCTGTCATGAGCCCTGGCCATCCAGCTCCGACTGCGCTCTGGCCGGCTTTGGGGACCCCAGCTCCTCCCAGCCTGGAGGGACCCCACAGAGCAGCCTCCCATGCAGGGAATCTCCCCCCGCCTCCCCCCACAAAAGACCCAGGCCCCAGCTCGGGGAGGGGATGCAGAGGAAGCAGGGAGGCAGAAGGAGAGGAACCCCCAACCCAGGCCCGAGAGTGGAAGGGGGCCCCAGAGTGAGCAAAGGCAGGGACCCCACCCAGCCCAAAGCCTTCCACTTGCAGGGGTCACTTGCCCCTTGTTGTGCTTCAAGGATGGAACCCCCCCCCATCACCACCACCAAAGCTGGGACTTGTCCTTAGGGAAAGTGGGGTCTTGGAAAGGTTCTTCCACCTTCTTCTGGGTTTGGGAGTCTTCCTCTTGACTAAGGGGGTCTTCTCCATGTGCCCTGCCACGGGGGTCAGGATCCATATGTCTGAAGGGCAAGAGTCCTCCCTTCAGAAGTGCCGGAAGTCTCCCAGCTCAGCTGAGATGGACAAGCCGAGGAGCTCTGCCCTCTTAATTGCTGGGAAGGGAGGTTCATCCCCCTGAACAGTAACTGGGGAGGGGTCTGCCCGGTCAGTTAACAGCAAAAATTCCTCTCCTCTCTGAGGCTACAGAGGGCTTCTCTCTGTCCCCCAGGGCTGGGGTCCCACGTCTTTTGCTCACAGCTGGGAAGAGGTAGGAGAGGGAGCAGACAGGCAGGCAGAACAGACACATGGAGACAAAGCGACAAGCAAGGCAGGCGGACGGGGCGGAGAAACAGCCCCACTTACAGGAACCAGCTTCCAGTACCAGCGTGTGGGGCACTGATGCCAGAGAGGCAGAGGGGAGAGCAGGAGAGGCACAGGGGAGAGGGAAGAGAGAGAGAGAGTCACCTCCAGCAACCCCCCCCCTCGAGTGCAGGAACGGCCTCGAGGTGCAGCCCTTCCCTGCCCACCCAGCCATCCAACTGTCCTTGCATCTGTCCATCCGTCCATTGCCCTAGCCTCACCGAGGGCTGTGCTGGGGCCACCCCATCTGCAGGGGCCACAGGAGAGGCTCTCTGGGCAGCTTCCTGCTCCGTCTTCTCCTGCAGCCGCCGGATGGTCTGGGGAGCAGGGAGCGGTCAGAGCTCCGGTCGCCGGGCGATCCTGGCCCCCAGCCCATGCCAGCCTAACCCCACCTACCGTGTCCACCCAGAAAAGGAGCTTGTGCTCCAAGCTGGCCAGGGCCAAAGGACCGGGCAGTGTCTTTGTCCACTCGAAGGCGAAGGCAACCATGAGGGCGTCAATGACAGCTAGGTGGGCTCCCTGTGGAGGGAAGGGCTGAAGGGTGAGACCAGGGCGAGGGATGGGGGCTCCTCTCGCCTCTGAGGGAGAAGAGGAGGAAGAACCTCAAGTTTGGGTGGGTGGGGGCGGGGCCTGAAGTAGGAGGGGCTTTAGAGAGGGGCCTCGGTTAGCGGGTGGGGCTTCAGGGAAGGAGCAGGATAGGGGTCCTGGAAGAACCTCTTCTGGTGCGCCATAAAGCATGGCCTCAAGGGCCAGAGTAGTGCCTCTGGGGAGGAGCCAGGCCTGGTGGGCGGAACCTTCAGGGGGCGGGGCCTGGCAGACTGGGGCGGGGCCTACCATGAGGATCGGCTGGTGCTTCAGGTCGGCCTCCTGCACGGGGCGCTCGGGCAGCGCGGGCACTGTGCCCCTCCGCGCCAGCAGGGCCAGCAGCGCCGAGGGGCTGGGGGGGGGTTCGAGCTGCGGCAGCGCCTGGCGCCAGGCCCGGCAGTAGAGCTCGGCCGAGAGCAGCAGCCGCGTCACCGGGGGCTTCACGTGCTCCTGCGCGTACTGGTCGGTGTAGAAGGGCTCCCACAGCTCCGAGGGCACATGCTCTGTGGGGCGAGGCGGGGGACGGCGGGTCAGGGCCCGGGCATCCGCAGGGAGGACGGCACCGGGACGGGCGGGAGCGCGCCGGGGGAAGGGGCTCCAGGTGGAGGGGCCCGCGCGGGCGGGGGGCCAGGCAGCGCGAGAGCACAGCGCGGCTGGGGGACTGGGGGACGGCAGCTCTGGGACCCGAGGGGAGGCGGCCACCTGCGCAGGGACTTGCTGGGACGTGGGTGGGCTTGGAGGCCCTCAAAGAACAATCACAATGACAAGATGGCTTAATTGATCTCCCTGGGGGGGGCCCACCAGCCTGGGAAGCAGCCAGGGTACAACAGGTAACTCCAGAAACCTGAGCAAGGCCACACACCAGCTGGGCAACGCTGGCCCTGGGAGTCAGACCCAGGCCTTCAGCAGACTCTACACCCTGTCTCAGCTTGGAGGCTGGGGTGGGGTGGGCTGTGGAGTGCAGGGCCGGCTGGCAGGGCACCGAATGGGGGAGGTGGCCAGACTGCAGACATGCAGGGGGGTGGGGGGGTGAGGGGTTTGTACCTGGTGACTGAAGGGTGGAGGCAGGGGAGGGAGAGGGAGGCACCCAGGCCCCATCAGGTGTGACTGGAAAGATGGGGGGCAGGAGGGGAAACGGTTAGGGGATACAGGAGGGGCAGCAGGTGAGGCAGCAGGTGAGGCAGCAGAGGCTGAATGTGAGGGGCTGGGCCTTAGGAGAGAGGTGAGGTCACCTTGCAGAGGCAGCCACAAGACCCCTGAAAAGGCTGAATGAGACAGGCAGGGTAGGAAGAAACTGGAGGAAGCCCCATGTGGAGGGAGGGGTGGGTGGTGGAGCCCCAAGCAGGACCCAAGGGTGGGGAGGAGAAAGACCAGAATAAGGCACCAGGAAGATTCTCTGGGGAGGTCTAGGAGGAGGTGACTGAAGCCAGCATGGGGAACCAGCCCTCGTGGGGGGGGTCTTCCAGGGAGGCCCCAACTCTAAATTCCAATCTGAACAGTTGTTTTGTCTTTTGGGGTTCCGTGTGTCTGAAAGAATGGGGGGCAGGATTCTACTGCTTAAAAACATTTGCACATGACATGTCAGACCCTCCTCAGGCGCCTGTCTTCACAGCCATGCTCCCCAGAGACCCCCTGCCCTCACCTACAAGGATTCAGGCATCCTTCCCTTCGATGCCTCCCTGCCCCAGCTCCTTCTCCACCCCCTAAAATCACACTTGACCTCCCCCACTTAAAGCTCCACTCCTGTGGAGAGTTGTGCCCATTCTCTGCCCCTCTCAGCGCAGCTCCTTGAAAGAACGGAGTTCTCCAGGCTCTGCTTCCTTCCACCGGACGCCAACCCCAACCTCCCTGAGACTCCTGCCCTCCCAGCTCCCAGCCTCCCCAAGGCCAGCAGCGGACCTCCAACACACAGTTGTGGGCCGTATCTTGCCTGGGCGTTCTGCCCAGCACCTCCTTGTTCCGGAAACCTTCCTCCCCCAGCATCTCCCAGCTTCCCATCTTTTTCTCTGTCCCACCACTCAAGCCTGGCCTCCTCCCCACATGCCCTGTCAATGCCAGGTTCAGAACAGCCCTGTAAATGGGTATGTACTCCACCCCACCCCCACCCCAGTGATGGCTTCCCTGTCCATCAGAGCACTGCCACCTGCTGCAGCCCAGGCCTTGTGTCCCACTGCCCTCTGGGCATCTCCCATGATGCTCAGTACCTTGCTCCAAACCCGCTCCTTCTCTCTGAAATTGCACTAAGAAATCACCATTCCCCCCTGCCCTACACCTAATGTTCTCAGGTTTCAACCTCCTGGCATCTCCCCAGCCCCTGCTCATTTCCTGCTCCCATTGGCAAAATTAAACAAGTTTCCTTCTGGGGCATCTGGGTGGCTCAGTTGGTTAAGCATCTGCCTTCGGCTCGGGTCATGATCCCGGGGTCCTGGCATCAAGCCCCGTGTCTCTCTCTCTCTCCCTCTGCCCCTCCTGACTGCTCATTCTTTCTCTCTCTCAAATAAAATATTTAAAAAGAAAGAAAGAAAGAAAGAAAGAGAAAAAGAAAGAAAAGAAAAAAGAAAAGGAAAGGAAAGGAAAGGAAGGAAGAAAGGAAGAAAGGAAGAAAGAAAGAAAGAAAAAGAAAGAAAACTTTCTTTCCTGCAGGACTTGTCAGGGCCTTCAAGGTGAAAACCATGAGCTAGGGCTACCAATAGCTAATGTTGATCAAGCACTTCCTCTGTACCTGTGTGTGTGCCTACACCTCAGCACTACTGGCATTTGGGGCTGGATAATTCTTTGTGTTTCGCAGGGGGTGGGGTAGGCTGGCCAGTGCTTTGTAAGATGATCACCAGAGTCCCTGGTTTCTACTCACTAAATGCCAGGAGCACCCTCCTTCTAAGTAGTGACAACCAAATGTGTCTCCAGATACTCTCAAAGGTCTCCTAAGAGGCAGAACCACCTCCCCTTTAGTAGAGAGCCACCGTTCTCTACTAAAAATGTTTATTAGGCATTTACCATAGGGTAGAGCTGTCCAAGAGAAAGACAATTTGGTCCACATATGTAGTTTTACACTTTGTAGCTGCCCCATTAAAAACACAGAAACGAGTAACCTTAGTAATATATTTAACCCAAGACGTACCTGATACTATCATTTCAACATGTAATTAATATAAAAACATCATGAGATATTTCACTTTTTTATATGAAGTCTTCAGAAGCCACGGTGCGGTTCATTTACATTTACAGTGCATCACGACTTAGACCAGCCCCAGGTAGCTGTGGCCGCATCCTGGGACCGCACAGCTCTAAGCATAGCTAGCATTTACTCAGACCGAAGCCACCTTGCATGCGTTTGCTCGTGTAATCCTTAGGACAACTTATTCTTAGCCCCACTGTTCAGATGAGAAAACCAAGGCCCAGAGAGCTAACTCACCCAAGATCACACAGCTAATAAACGACCCAGCTGATGTGAACCCGGTTTCCCTGTAGGTCATACTGATGCTCCGGCATAAGGGACTTCATGCGGTGTTTCCCAAACTTGCACAGAGATGGCACCCTTTCTTATCTCTGAGCTAGAGTCCTATGGAGCCCACTGGCCTGCATTCCTGCCCAGCCTCCTCCCACCTGCGCCTCCAGGCCACCAGAACTACCTGCTTCCTGGGCAACTGCATATGTGATCTCATTTTGTCAAGTCCTCAAACATGGTCCATAGCTCCCCAGTGATTTCAGATCCACCGCCCCCCCCCACACACACCCCTTGAGAGGCCCTCCTCAGTCCCACCAGGCTCTCTCATCTCCCACCTTCCCCGGCCACCACCCCACCACCGGGACCTGCACGGTCTCCTCTGAGAACTCCCTGTTGGTCCAAACCCCAGGCCTTTTCATGTGAGGTCTCCTCCCCCTGGCCAACTCCTATGCATCCTTCAAGATTCAAACCCTCCCTCCTTTGGGGAGACTTTCCTTCTCCTTCCCTCCCCAGCAGAGTTCAGGGATTTCCTCCCCCGGCCCCGCAGCAGGCCTCTACAACACAGACCTTATCACTCTAAGCAGCAATGATCTGGTTCCATGTCCCATCCCCCCTCTCTCCCAACTCCACCCCCACCCCCTCTGTCCAGAGCACCCAGCCACCAGCCTGGCACCCAAGGCGCATCAGTAGAAAGTCCCAGAGTTCATGGATCAGGCAGAGCTCTGTTCCCCACTTCCCTCTCTGGGCCTGGCGCCCCACCTTCCTAAGCCCCGGCTGTCGGAGAAGGAGGGTGGGACTAAGGACTGAACATGACCCTCGGGGAGGACACCGCACAGTGCAGGGAGCTGGGTCAATGAGAACAGAACTGGGGGAGTCAGGGCATCTCCTCAGGAGACCTCACTTTCCCTTCTGTGAAATGGGACAGTAATTTCTGCTCCATAACATTATTAATAAAAATACCACTACTGATCACAGCAGCAGTGATAGTGAGCAGACGTTTAGAACGTACAGTATGCCAGGCCAGCAACCTTGTGAAGAGGGTCCCCATCACCCAAGCACCGCCCTGGCACGTAGTGGGTGCCCCCCCGGAGACATTTGCAAAATGGATAAATGAATAAATGCTCTCTTTTCCAGAGGGGGAAACAGCAGCTTTAGAGAATTGGGATAATTCGTCCATAACCTGGTGGAGCTGGGACTCAAACCCAGTTCTGATTCCCAAAGTCGAGCCTTGAAGGGCCACGTAACCTGGGACGGGAGAGGCTGGGGCAAACCTGGGTCTCTCCCCACCAGCCTCCTTTCTTCCCCCAGCAGATCCTCGGGGAAAGGCAGGCCCACAGTGGGCCGTGCATGGGAGGGTGCTGGGAGAAAGACACAGGCTTGGGCGGACCCAGGAGATGGGCAGCGGTCCCCGAGCCCCACACCCAGAACAGGTTGATCTGGGAAGGCCACTGAAGGGGGGATGGGCTGTGCCCAGCTGGTGCCAAGACCAGGGGGCCGGCCGGTGGGAGAGCAAGGCGTCCCCACAGGACTCCCCGGAAGGCCCAGACCTTAATTAACCCCGGCTGCCCCAGAACAGGCCCTGGCTCCCAGCTCTGGGCTGAGTGCCGGGGCTGCCCTAGGGCCCTGACTTGGCCCACTCAGGCCCTCGAATCCTGGGGACCTACCCGCATCCTTCCCCTTGGGGTGGCCTGACTTCCGCACACATGTGGGCCTAGGGGAGGAGTGGAGGCTCTGTCCCGGTGGGAAAAGGCCCTACACCTGGGCCCCCACCCCCGCCGGTCTCGGACAGGCCAATTCCCTTCTCCCGGGCTCGCCCGCCTCCTAGGCAAAATGGGGTAATAAGTCACAGCTGCCAGCCGCTGGCCGCGGCCATGGAGGCGAAAGGGACTCCCGGAGCTGCCCTCGCCGCCCGCAGCGCAGGGAGGGCTGACGCGGGGTGTGGGTCCCGGCTGCGGGGCGGTGGGGGGGGGGGGTCCTCGCGGGGGCGTGATGTGAATGTGTAAGGGGGGAAGGGCGTGCAAGGCCGGCCCGGGAGACCCCGCCCCGCTCACCTGGGCTCCCGGACGCCGGGGTCCCGGCGCGGATCTGGGCCCGCCGGCCCCACCCCCACCGCGCTCCCGCAGCCGGGCGAGCAAAGTCCACCGCCCGGGCCGAGCAGGAAGCCCGGAGGCCCCGCGCGGCGGGGCCCGAGCCCGGGGCCCCCCGGCGGCCGGCGCTATTGTTCCCACGGCCCCGGCCTCCGCGGCCCGGCGCCCCGCCCCCCGCACCTGCCGCCCCCGGCCCGGTACCTGCGCCCCCGAACGCGGCCCGCAGAACCCACGCCAGGCTGGCCGCCGCCTTGGCCCGCGAGAAATCGTACTGGTCCAGCGACTTGATCTCGGGCACCAGGAAGGTCCTCCGCAGCGGCCCGGGCCCGGGGGGCGCCGCCTCCACCATGGCGGCGCCGGGGCTGCGAGCGCCGGCTCCGCGCTCGCTCCAGCTGGGCAGCGCCGCGCTCGCACCCGGACCGGGCCCGCCGCCGCCGCCTCCGAGCCAGGTGCGGCCGCTCGCGCTCGCGACGCAGCGTCGGCCCCGCCCCGGGGCGGAGCCCAGGTGCGCCCCTCCCCCGGCCCCGACCCCGACCCGGTCCCCCGCCCGCCCTGGCCTCGCCTGGCCGCCTGCCGCGGGGTGGGGCGGGCCCGGACTGCGGTGGTGGCGGGAGGCTGCGGAGGAGTGCGTGTGCGCGCGTGCGCTGGGGAGGGTGAGGGACCCTCTGCGATGTGTGTGCTGGCCCAAGTGTGTACCCTTAGATGTGAGTGTGAGCATCCATGCGGGCTTGTCATTCCTGGCCAAGAGGCAGTGTGTGCGTGGGGGCACCTGTGTCCGATTGCGTATTGTGAGCGTACAAGAGTGTGTGTGTTCTTATCAGTGTGTGCGTCCCTGAATGTAGTCGGGTGGTGACTGTATTTGAGGGTGTCTGCGTGTGCGTATCTGGGTGGGAGTGTGACAGCACATGTGTGTGCCCGTGTTTTTCATGTGTGTTGTGTGAACAAGGATCTGTATTGTGTAGATGTCTGTGTCAAGAGGATATAGGCGTGGTGAGTGTGCATATTTGTGTTTTGTCAGTGGATTTGCGAGTGTGCGTATTTGTGAGCATCTATATGTACTTGTGTTTTGTATGAGGGTGTGAAGAAGTGGCAATGAAGGAGCCTAGGAGAGGAATTGAGGGCATTGTGTATTTATGCAACCGTGTGACTACTTGTATCTATGAATGTGGTTGAATGGGTATGAATGGATACACTTGCAAACCTCTGAGCCCCTTTTGTGGATATTTAAATATTTGCTTGTGTATTCCATTGTGGTTTTGTGTCAAAACATCTGCCTGTTAGCTGTATGGAATTGTGAATGCACAAATGTTTGTGTTAAGTCTTTGCAGGCCTGTGTGTCTGTGTGTATAGTCGGGTGTAATTGCATGTGTATAATAAGTGTACATATGTGTTTGGGTTTGTATGTTATCTCTTCTTGACCTGTATGACTTTTTGAGTGTATGTGTGTGAAGTTGCTGTTTACATCAGTGTGAATTTGGGGATATTTGCATGGATCTGTGTCTGAGCATGAGTGTGACAAGGTGCACATGTGGATCTGTTTCCTGAATGTAAATTGAGTATCTGAACTTACCTCTTTATGTGTGAGTGTATTTGTGGGTGTGCCTGATTGTGAATCTATGACTGTAGTGTAGGGAGGGGTTTTTGCGTGTGTAAGTAGTGTTTTGAATGGCTCTGTGGGTGTGTATGGTTATTTGTGTGTACCTAGATCACATTTGTGTGTCAGATCTAAGTAAGACTAGGTGGGTGAATTCCGTGTAAGGGGTGTAGTGTGAGTTTCTGCCTTTACAACTACAGAGGGAGTTTCATTCAAAACACACGCACGCGCACACACACACACACACAGAACAATCAGTGTTTTCTCAACTATATAAAATTCTATGAGATGAGAAAGCACTACGGCAAGTCTACCTGAGACAGCCCCCCTCCCACATAGTGGTCCCCGAGCCCACACTTTGTAGAAATTCCTGGGTCCCCTTAACATACATTCCACAGGTGTGTTTGAGGCGTGGGTCTCATGGTCCAGAGCGTGTGACTGGAGAGGGGGTGGGTGTGCCCAAGGGAGGGGAGCTGGGGCGTCGGCCCTCCTGCCTGGATGTGCCCGTGCAGGAGGCGGGTGTGGGCGCACAAAGGGGCCAGTGTGTGTTTGAACACACATGTTGACATGTGCAATGCACGTGCCTCAGCTCCTGCCCCAATCCCCCTGAAAGACCTGAATGCATCCTTTCCCCACTGTGCCTTGGTTTCCCCATCCGTGGCACTGTTGGGGCTCCTGGCATGGGGAGATGCCCTGGCCAGGAAGGGCTTGCTGTTATAGGCCGCCACTCCTGCAAGCGTGGCATGTCCTGCTGGCTCACGCTCATGTTTGCTTTTCTGGGAAGGTTCTCATGACCTCTGTGGACCCCAGGGACGAACTTGAGCTAGCACACACTCCTGGGGGGGATGTGCTGTAAACACACAAGCAGAGGCTTCCGGCCCCTGGGAGGGGGCCCGCAGGCCCTCACCTATCCTGGGCTGGAGGGCCTGGGGGCGTCCACTGGTGTCGGTGCAGGAGCTGGGCACAGTTGCCCTTGCCTCCAGCCCAGCCCCCACACCGGGCCAACTGGAACTCCGGGCTGGGCCAGACCGCCCCACCCACACACAGCCGGCTGGAACCGAGGTCCCACCTACCCCTGAGGGCCTGTTCCTGGGGCCCAGGCAGCTCCAGACACACTGGCTCCCCTGTGTGCAGGCGGTGGCCCTACAGCCCCCCTCCGGCCCTCCCCAAGTCCTCGCCTGCCGCCTCCTCCCTCACCTGGGGCTGCCTTTGGTTCTCACACCTCCTAACTCATCAGACAAGCTCTGGTTATGAAGGTGGGGGTGGGGATGACTTAGAGGGTTCATAGGTCGGGATTGAGGACGAGGTTTTGGGGAAGCATGTGAAGCCCCCAAAAATCATCTGCAAAATTCTGCATGTGTGTGCCCTTTGGGGATCATACCAACAGGTAACAACTTTTGAGAGTCTTTTATGCCCAGCACAATCTCATTTAACCTCACACTATCTCGAGCATAATGAGTATCATACCCACTTTACAGACAGAAACACTGAGGCTGAGAGCCCCAAAGTGACATGGCAAGGAAAATGAAAGGAGGCTTTGAGCCCACTGATCCACTATGCTGCCCTTCCATTCTGAGGCTACCCTACCTTCTCCAACCATTCATGACCCTCAAATGGGGTTGGATGAGGCCAGTAATTGCGGGAACCTCAGAGCAGAGGATGGTTGGGATTCCCTCTCTGTACCTCTTGCCCACACTAAGCTATAGCGATGGGGATTCAAGCATGGCCCCTGTTTTTGTTCTCCCCACCCACACAGTGTCTCACAGCGGCCTCTCTGAAGTTTGGCCTCAGTAGACAGAGATTATTATCAGGACCCCCCCCGCCCACCACCACCACATCCAGGGACATCAGGGAGACGTTTCTGAAATATTTAAAAAAAAAACCAAAAACCACAGGGACACCTGGGTGGCTCATTCGGTTGGTTGAGCATCTGCCTTCGGCTCAGGTCATGATCTCAGGGTCCTGGGATCCAGTCCCGCGTAGGGCTTCTTGCTCAGTGGGGAGCCTGCTTCTCCGTCTTCCTCTGCCCCTCCCCCTGCTTGTGCACTCTCTCAAATAAATAAATATTTTTAAAGACCCACAATATTGTGCATGCCAAGGTCTATCCCTGTCCTCGTGACACTTGCATTTATGTTCATCTTCTTAAAGATTTTATTTTTAAGTAATCCCTACACCCAACATGGGGCTCGAACCCACAAGCTTGAGATCAAGAGTTGCCCGCTCCATCAACTGAGGCAGCCGGGTGCCCTGGTGCTTACATTCAGAAGCAATTGTTAATATGTTAAACATTAGTTCAGCAGGGGACAAAATATTGGGACGATAAGAAAACAAAGCAAGAGTGCTAGAGACAGCTGGGGTGGGGGCTGCGTCAGCCTGGGAGGAGGAGGCTTCTCTGAGGAGGGGAGATAGGGAAAGACAGGAAGGATCAAAAGGAAGAGCTGAAGGAAAAGCATTCCAGGAGGAGAGCACTGTAAGGGCCCTGGGGCAGGTGCAAGCCTGGTGTGCTCAGCCCAAGGTCACTGCAGCTGATGGTGCAGAAGAAGCTGCTGGAAGATCTTCAATGCTTCTCAAATTCTCTCCACTGAAGAACCACTTCCCCCCCATCCATAAAATGCAATAAAAATTAATTTCTAGGAAAATAAAATTGAAAAAGACATGCATGGTGCCAGAAAGCAAGGAACAGCGGGCAATGATGGGGTGTGTCAAAGGCCATGGGAGCCCACTGAAAGAGCCCTCTGGGGCCAAAGCTAGGGCGAGTTGAGAAACAAAACTAATGTCGCGTTGTGTTATAACCCCAAGAATAAAGTCAACATCCATGAGTTCGTCCTGATACAAACAAATGATCAAATGCATTAATGGTTGACGGACAAGAGACGAACTTGATGTGCAGAAGAATTCCAAATCATTTATGTAGATACTGCATCTTCTGAAAGAGGTGGAGCTGCACAGCGTGACTTCCTTCCAAGAAGTACAGTGTGGAAAGAGGGGGACAAAAAGGAACTTTACAGTGTGGAAAACTGACATACACATAATGTCACCCAGCTGGGGGATCAAGGCCACCATCCGCAGTCATAATTAGGTGGATAGTATGCACTCCCACAATATATCGTGAGGAGGACGGTACCTTGTGTCTGCGATCTTCCTTCCCCAAACCCGTAACCCTAACCTAACCGTGAGGGAGAGACCAGGAAAATTCCAACAGAGAGGCACCCTCTGGGATCCCTGACCAATGCTCCTCAAAACTGTCAAGGTCATCAAAGACAAGGAAAGCTCAAGAAACCACCCCAGCCAAGAAGTGCCTAAGGCGACGACGTGACAGCTAAATGTCATGTGGGATCCTAGACCACAAAAAGGACATTAGGGTAAAGCTGGAGAAATCTGAATAAACTGTGCTTTTGTTAATACTAATGTGTCAAAATTGGTTCATTAACTGTAACAAATGTCCCATACTAGTGTGAGATGTTACTAATAGGGGAAACTCTGTGTGTGTGTTGTGTGTGTGTGTTGTGTTGTGTGTGTTGTGTTGTGTGTGCGTTGTGTGTGTGTTGTGTTGCGTGTGTGTTGTATGTGTTGTGTGTGTGTTGTATGTGTTGTGTGTGTGTGTTGTGTGTGTGTTGTGTGTGTTGTGTGTGTGTGTGTTTGTTGGGGGGGAGTATATAGAAACTGTACTCGCTCAATTTTTCTGTAAATTCAAAATTGTTCTAAAAATTGACTAAAAAAAGAATTTAAAAAACATGCAAAATGTGAGCCCAAAAGTCATAAAATTACTGTGTCAAGTTACTATAAAGTTTCTCTACACTTCCTGTTTTCTATAATCTCTCACCTGGACAGGTGATCAGTCGGTCAGGAGGGCGCTGGTGTTTGGGAGAGAGAATTGAACAGGACTCGCTGATCATGGGGGCAGGAGGCAAAGAGAGGAAGGGAGGAGTTTTGGAAGATGCGCAGATTGCTGATACCTTTCGCAACCGGGTAGATGGTGGTGTCATGTGCTGAGATGGGAACATGAGATGAGAAGCCAGGTTGGGTGAGGGAGGGGAGGGTGATGAGTTTCGTCTCGGACAGGTCGAGTTTCAGGTCCCATAGGGCCATGATGGAGAGTAGAAGTTCACGATCTTGTACACATCGTAGATGAGTGATGCCCCAGGTACCCATTCAAACGTACAGCATTCCCAGAGGGGCAATGTCAGAATAACCAGAGCCCCCTTCTCTCTCCACTTCTCCCTCCACCCCCATCCCCTATAATCATGTAGGTGCTCTTCCGACATTGCCCCTCTGGGAATATTGTCCTTTCAATGGGCGCATGAGGTATCACTCATCATGATGTGTCCAAGATCGTGAATTTCTGCTCTCCTTCACAGCCCCTTGTCTCTCTCACACATAAGGACAATGGGACTTGGGATCCTCCAAGATGTCCTTCAGTAGGGTGAACGGATACATAAACTGTGGTCCTATTCAGACACTGGAATATCATAAAGCTCTTAAAAAGAACGAACTTTCAGACCACAAAAAGACATGGAAGAATCTTAAATGCTTATTACTAAGGGAAGGAAGCTGATCTGAGAAGGCTACAGATGGTATGATCCCAGCTCTAGGACCTTCTGGAAAAGGTGACTGGAGACAATAAAAGGATCGGCAATTGCCAGGGGTTCCTGGGGGCGGGAGGGATGAATAGGTGGAGCACAGAGGAGTTTCAGGGCAGTGAAAATACTCAGTATGAGACTATAATTATGATTACATGTCACTACACATTTGTCAAAACCCACAGAATGTACGACACCAAGACTGAACCCTGATATAAACTATGGACTCTGAGTGATGATGATGTGTCCATATGGGTTCATCGATTGTAACAAATGTCTCCCTCTGGGGTGATGTTGATAAGTGGGGGAGGCTGTGATTTTGTGATGGCAGGGGGTATATGGGAACTCTATATTTTCTGCTCAATTTTGCCACAAACCTAAAACTTTTTTTTAATAGTCTATAATAAACACACACATGCACAATGGAACACATGAATAATATTAAAATATCCACAAACACATACGTGGAAACTTACAAATATACTGAATGATACCCACACAACTGCACTCGTGAACACAAGTCTCTGTACATACACACACAAACACACACACACACATATGCACGCACACACACACATTCACGCACATAATCCGTACTGATGCAGGTCAAGGAAGAGAGATTATCTCAAGTATGCCTTCTGTCCTTTACATAGTCCTTGATGAGAAGAAATTTTCTGTCCACTTCATCTCTTTTTTCCCTCCCTCTGGTAGGACAAGGTCTTTGGACAAGCAGATGTTGAGGCAGTGACTTTGCAGATATAAAACCTGAAGACCAATGTGATTGTAGGGGTTGGAGGGGGAAGGGAGAAGTGGAGAGAGGAGGGGGCTCTGACTGATCTTCTGACATTGGTGAAGCCTGTGGGGACTCAACACAGATGAAGGTTCCATATCATCCTCTAAGGTCATCGCTGTGCCCACTGGCCCTTGCCAACCCTGAGGGCACAGCTAAAGGACATGCTGGAAAAGGCAGATCATGTATAAACTTTGGGTCCTGTGATGCTGCAGTCTGCCAAGACCCCATGTCTCAGGAGCCCCTCAAGAGTCATGGCCAGAACCTGGGGTGCCCGTAGGGAAGTCGGAAACTGAAGCCCATGGAGAACGAGACACAGGCTGACAATGGAGCCTGGAGAGGAAAACCAGAGGGCAAGGGTTTCTAGAGGGTGGGAGTGCTCCCCAGTGTTTGGGGCTGGCCTGGAGGGTCTGGGAGATAAGGACTGAGCACTCACAGTAGATACAGGAACATAGTGTTCAATAGTGACCTTGAGGAAAGCAGTTTCAAGGGTGAGTGTGGGAGGTACAAGGGAGGAGTCAAAGAAGGGAGGTGAGAGGGAGTGGAAACTTCACCTAAAATCTCCCCTCTGAAACCTCTCTGCATCTCCAACCACCCCCACCCTCAACTTTCTCCTGCTATTCTCTGAAACTGTTCTTCCCCACAATCCCATCTCTCCACCTCCTGGAGTCCTCCCTTTGTGCTCCCTTCCACATCTTCTTTTTCCCTCAAACTCAATCCTTGCTGTGGAATTGTAGGATATTGGAGATGAAAGGAACCACAAACATGGGCTAGTCCAAACCTTCCCCAAAGCTAAAAGAAGCCCCCTCTACAGCATCTCTGTCTCCTCCTGTACAGCCTGTCTTTTGATTCTTTCCATGAGAATGGAGCTCACTGTCCCTTCCAGCTCTCCTGGCCCCAGATCTATTCTTTTAGCAGAATCATATATGCATGCAGTAGGTACTCAGTTCATGCTTGTGGAGTCTGTTTCATAGACTCCCACCTCATTTCTCAATTTTCCTATCAAATTATATAACCTAGACATGAAAATAATTGCCAAGGTGTGGAATAGCTTGTAGATTACAGATTTTCATTTCAAATACATGAATTAGTAGAACATCTACTATGTGCTAGGAGCTGGGGATTCAACCCGGATAGACAGACACAGTCTCTGGCCTCATGGAGCTTATATTCTAGTAGGAACATGGACACTGAACAGCTAAAGATGCAATTATTTAATTACAGTTGTGATGAGTGCCCTGGAAGAAAGAGCTGTAGGAGGAATTGTAGACGGGTAGACCACGCAATAAGCTGGTCTTAATGAATGTTCAATACTCTTGTTATATTTGTATAAATAAAACTGGTTGCACAAAATCACTAAGGGTGTAATATGAATAAACCTGTTCCTTAGGGCAAAAACTTTCCACAAGGAGCTAGTGTGTATGGCAGATTGTCGAAGTAATAGCTCCCAATTTATTCACATCTGCCTGTGTCCACCCTCCCGGAGGATTCCCTCCCACACTGAGTCAGGGTTTAGCCCTGTGACTTATTTTGGCCAATGAGACAATAGGAAATGTGACAGAAGCAGAGACTTGAGAAGCACTTGCACAGTGGAATACAAGAGAGATCACTATAGGTCCTTCAGACATTAAAAGGATAATGAGGGAATTTTATGAACAACTTTATGTCAATAAATCTGAGAACTTACATGGCATAGACAAATCCCTTGAAATGCAAAACTACAAAAGCTTACTTAAGAAAAAATGGATGACCTAAATAGTCCTCTATTTAGAAATGGAATTTGTGACT
The DNA here is from genome assembly GCF_009762305.2 of Zalophus californianus. Taxonomy (NCBI): domain Eukaryota; kingdom Metazoa; phylum Chordata; class Mammalia; order Carnivora; family Otariidae; genus Zalophus; species Zalophus californianus. The sequence goes on from NC_045595.1 coordinate 6,089,539, forward strand.
TAAAATCTTCCCACAAAGAAAACTCCATGCCCAGATGGCTTCATTGGTGAATCCTACAAAATATAAGGAAGAAATAATACTGATTCTACACAAATTCTTCCAGAAAATAGGAAGGCACACTTCCCAATTCATTCTATAAGGGTTATATTATCCTGATATCATAACCAGATAAGGACATTACAAGAAAAAAAAAAAACCCACAGACCAATATCTTTTTTTTTTATTTATTTATTTGAGAGAAAGAGAGAGAAAGAGAGAACTAGTGGGGGAGGAGCAGAGGGAGAAGCAGACTCTCAGCGGAGCAGGGAGCCTGACGCGGGACTCCACCCCAGGACACTGAGATCATGACCTGAGCCGAAGGCAGCCACTTAACCAACTGAGCCACCCAGGGCCCCCCCCCCCCCCGCCACAGACCAATATCTTTCATGAATATGGGCACAAACAATCATTAACAAAATATTAGCAAATAGAGTCCAGCAATGTATAAAAAGGGAAATACATCATGATCACGTGGTGGTTTATCTGAGGAATGCAAGGTTGATTTAGCATTTGAAAATCAATCAATCAAATTTGCAATACCAAGAGATTAGAAAAGAAAAATCAGACGAGAATCATCATCTTAACAGATGTAGAAAACTCATTTGACAAAAATCGACACAGATTCATGATATTGAAAAAAAACCTCTCAGCAAACTAGGAATAAAAGACTTCCTCTATGTACTAAAAAACACCTGTGAAAATTTACAGCTAAAACAACATACTTAATAGTGAATGCTGGGAGGTTTTACCCCAAGATTGGGAATAAGGCAAAGGTGTCTGCTCTCACTGCCTCTATTCAGCATTGTGTTGGAAGTCATGGCCTCTGTAATAAGGCAAGAAAAGAAATAAAAAAGCACAAATTGGAAAGAAAAGTTAAATATGATAGTCTACATGATTGAAAAAAAGGAAAACAGGTGAAATACAATCACCTACATAGAAAATCATAAAGAATTGACAAGAAGGCTACTAGACCTATTGTGAGTTTAGCAAAGTTGCAGGATACAAGACCTATATATAATTCTGTCTCTACATAATAACAATAGACAACTGGAAAATGGAATTGTGAAAAATCAATACTATTTTCAATATCATCAAAAACATGAAGTACTTAGAGATAAATTTAACAAGATATATGTAAGACCTGTACATGGGAAACCAGAAAGCACTGTTCAGAGAAATCAAAGAAAGCCAAAATAAACACAGAAATACACTATGTTCATGGATTAGAAGATTCAATATTGGTAATATGTCATTTCTCCCTAAAATGATCCATAGGTTCAATGCAATCCCAATCAAAATTCCAGTAGGTTTTTTTGGTAGAGGTTGGTGAGCTGATTCAAAAATTACAGAAATGTGAAGGACCTAGAATAGCTTAAGCAATTTGAAAAAGAATGAAATTGGGATGCCTGGGTGGGCCCCCCTAATAATAATAATAATAAAAAGAATAAAATTGCAGGACTTAAACTACCTGATCTCAAGACATAAAGTTGCAGTTAAAACAATATTATGTTGGTATAAGGATAAACATATATGTTAATGGAATAGAGAGCCCATAAATATAGACCCACACATACATGATCAGTTGTCTTGATAAAGCTGTCAAGGTAGGGGCGCCTGGGTGGCTCAGTTGGTTAGGCGACTGCCTTCGGCTCAGGTCATGATCCTGGAGTCCCGGGATCGAGTCCCGCGTTGGGCTCCCCGCTCAGTGGGGAGTCTGCTTCTCCCTCTGACCCTCCCCCCTCTCATGTGCTCTCTCTCTCTCTCACTCTCTCTCTCAAATAAATAAATAAAATCTTTAAAAAAAAAGCTGTCAAGGTAACTTGACAAGAAAAGGAGAGTCTTTCTGACAAATGGGATGGAAAAATGATGCATTTATATGCAAAAATAAATAAATAAACCTTGATCCTTACCTCACATCATATATAAAAAGTAACTCAAAATAGATTACAGACCCAAACCTAGAATTAAAACTATAAAACTTCTAGATGAAAACATAAGAGAAAATCTCTGCACCCTCTTTTTAGGCCAATATTTCTTGGTAGAACGCAAAAAACAGATCATCCAAAAAACAACAAACTGAACTTAATCAAAATGTTGAACTTTGGGTTGGTCTTTCCATGATACCATTAGGAAAATGAAAATACAAGCCACAGAATGGGAGAAAACATTCTCAAAGCACATATCTGATAAAAGACTTGTATCCAAGAAAATATTAAAAACTCTCACAACTCAGTATGACAAACAAGGTGTTTCTCCCCCATGGGTAAAGGATTGAACAAACACTTTACCAAAGAAGTTATACAAATAGCAAGTAAGTATGTTCAGTATCATTAGTGATCAGAGAAGTTCAAATTAAAACTGCAATGAGAGGCACTCCCACTAGAATAACAAAAATAAATTAATTAATTAAAATTAAAAATAAAAGATAAGATATGACGATACCAAAAGTTGGCAAGGATTGTGTAGCAATTAGAACGCTCATGCACCTGGGCACCTGGGCGGCTCAGTTGGTTGATTGACTGCCTTCGGCTCAGGTCATGATCCTGGAGTCCCAGGGTCGAGTCCCGCATCGGGCTCCCCGCTCGGCAGGGAGTCTGCTTCTCCCTCTGACCCTCCCCCCTCTCATGTGCTCTTTCTCTCTCACTGTTTCTCAAATAAATAAATAAAATCTTTAAAAAAAAAAAAAAGAACGCTCATGCACCTGCTGAAATAGTGTGGCCATTTTTAAAAACAGCTTGGCAGCTTCTTATAAAGTTAATAAATACACACATCATCATATACGATACAACTATTTCACTTTCCCACAGAAATGTAAGGGCAGGGACTGTGTTTTTGTACTTCTCACCACTGTTGTTACAGATTCCAACGTGGTGCTCGCACATAGCTGGTGCAAACGTTTGTTGAATGAATAAGGAAAGCCTGTTTGACTTTTTGATGAAGCTCCGGTTTGAGGCATTTTCTGGTCTGCAGACCCTCTTTACCTAACTCTGAGAAAGAATGCAAGGAATCCAGTTTGGGAAATGCTGGGGTAAGCTCATTCTAGAAGACAATCCCAAATTGGTCACAGAGAGACAGGGCCTCTCTCAGAATCCATGACACGTGAGGGGACCCTGGGCAGTGGAGACTTCATTAGAGTTCAAACAGATTGCTCAGCTCACCTACCACACCTGTCAGTACACGTTAGAAAGTTTAACATTCTCAAACACTCTTTACATATGGCTTGGACAACTGGTTGACCATTTGGGAAAATAATCAGTTCAAACCCTACCACACATCATATAACCAAATAAATTCCAGATTGACGAAAGAATTAATAGTAAAAAGATAAAGTCATAAAATAAATTGATGTAAAAATATTTGCAACATAAATGACAATGGGCATAATATCTTTAATATATGGGGAACATCTAAAATGGGTGGGCAAAGTACGGCTCACTGCTTATTTTTGCATGGCCTGCAAACTAAGAATGGTTTTGACATTTTAAAATGATTTTTAAAAATCAAAGGAAGAGGGGCACCTGGGTGGCTCAGGCGGTTGAGTGTCTGTCTTTGGTCCAGGTCATGATCGTAGGGTCCTGGGATTGAGCCCCGCATCAGGCTCCCTGCTCAGCGGGAAGCCTGCTTCTCCTTCTCCCTCTGCAGCTCCCCCTGCTTGTGCTCTCTCTCTGTGTCAAATAAATAAATAAAATCTTTTAAAAAATCAAAAGAAGAATATTTGACAATACCTGAAAATTATATGTAATTCAAAATTTCAAAGGGTGCCTGGGTGGCTCATTTAACAAACATTAAGTGCCTGACTCTTGATCTCAGCTCAGGTCTTGATCTCAGGGTTGTGAGTTCAAGCCCCTGCTTTAAAATTTTTTTCTTTTTTTTTTTCTTAAAGATTTTATTTATTTATTTGTCAGAGAGAGAGAGTGAACTCACCTAGGGGGAGTGGCAGGCAGAGGGAGAAGCAGACTCCCCACTTGAGCAAGGAGCCCGATACGGGACCGGATCCCAGGATCCTGGGATCATGACCTGAGCCGAAGGCAGACATTTAACCAACTGAGCCACCCAGGCGCTCCTAAAAAAAAAATTCATGTGTCCAGCAATAAAGTTCTATTGGAACACAGTCATGTCCACTGATTTACATGATGTCTGATTGCTTTTGAGTTATGATGGCAGGGTTGGGTAGTCACAACAAAAACTGCATGGCCTGCAAAGCCAAAAATATTTACTAACTGACCCTTTATAGAAAAAGTTAAGGGGGGGGCCTGACTGGTAGTCAGTAGAGCATGCAACTCTTGATCTTGGGGTTGTAGGTTTTTTTTTTTAATTTTTTTTTAGATTTTATTTATTTATTTGACAGAGAGAGAGAGACAGCAAGAGAGGAAACACAAGCCGAGGGAGAAGCAGGCTTCCCGCAGAGCAGGGAGCCCGATGTGGGACTCGATCCCAGGACTCCAGGATCATGACCTGAGCCGAAGGCAGTCGCTTAACCAACTGAGCCACCCAGGCGCCCTGGGGTTGTAGGTTTGAGCCCATGTTGGCTGTAGAGATTACTTAAAAATACAATCTTAAAAAAGAAGTTAAGAACACATTGATATTAGGTCACGAAATCAGAGCCTCAAACCATTCCACCTAGAGTTTGAGAGTGAGCACGTGCAGGAGTGGGGGAAAGGGACACAGGAAAAGGGAGTAGCAGACTCCCCCGCTGAGCAGGGAGCCCGATGCGGGGCTCGATCCCAGGACCTGGGATCATGACCTGAGCCAAAGGCAGACCCTTCACCGACTGAGCCACCCAGGCACCCCTCTGAGTTTCTTATTTAAAAAGTCAGACCACTGACCGAGTCACTTCATCATCCTCTGCCTCAGTTTACTTATAAAGTGAAGAGCAAAGTAGGATTGTTGCACACAATAAATTAAAACATTAAATTAAAAAAAATCGCATTGAAACACTTAGAATGGAACCTGGCACACAATATCACTATATGGATGTGAGCCATTCTGTTTTCAATCATAGATATTTTAAAATTGTAATCCTGCCTAGTGTTTTCAAGTGTTCTAAGAAGCAAGACTTTGCATCCATTCCCGGGGGTGTGCACCATCTTTTCCAGGGCAACTTGGCAAGTATTTCTACATCTGAGATATTTTTGTAAGAACACAAGCAGGGAAACAATAAATATGTGCTTGTTCATTCATTTCTTCACTAATGAATTGGGAGTAGCATAAGGAATTCACCACAAAGGCACAGAGATTAACATACAAGGATATGTATCCCAGTTTCCTGTATAACAGTGGAAAGTTCCAAACAACCCAGCAGGAAAGGACAGGTTAAATAATTATGCAGCCATGGGGGCAGGGGAGAGGGGGAGGTGTCATGCTTTAAAAGAATATTTAACAAGATATATTCTGGGGCTTCAAAAAATCATCTAAATAATACAACTTTATTGTAAAATCCTCAAATAACAGAAAAGTAAAAAATACAGAAATTCCCCCTTAAACTCTCACCCTGCCTCTTCTTTCTAAGAGGGACCCACTGTCAATTGTCTGGAAGAGATTTCCAAGCTGTCTAGTTACATACTTGCGTCCATTCTCTGGCATAAATGCACTCATACTGTCCTCAATATTATGTGTTTGTTTGTTTGTTTTTTCCCATGGAGCAAGGTATGGAGGGATTTTTCCATGTCAGTGAATATAGGTCTGTCTCATTCTTTTTAATGGCTACAGAGCGTTCTCATAGCATGCCATGCCCTAATTTGTCTAACTATGCCCCTATTGTCAGTCATGGAGACTGTTTGCCATGTTTCACTTTTACAAGCAATGGCATCATTGCAAGCCAGATCGTGATGAGCACCCGTCGTTAGGCACATGTACTTATAGGCTCAATTGTTGCATGGAGAGTGGCAGGGTCCAAGGTTAGGTGCTTTAAATATTTTGTTCCACCATAGCCAAATCCCTTCCCAAAAAGTTTCAACAATTTATGCTTCCCCTGCCCAACAGTGTGGCGACGCTCATTATTCATCCAATTCTCCATAAGACTTGATGTTTTTGGTATTTTTAACATTTGCTAAATGAAAGAATAAGAATTAAAATTTGTCCCATTACTAGTGAGACTAAGCATGTTGTTGTTGTTACTTATTTATTCATTTGCTCTTTATATGTCTAGCCTGTTTGTTTTTTGTTTTAAAGACTTTATGTGAGAGTGAGAGAGAGCGCAAGCAGGGTGGGGAAGAGCAGAGCGAGAGGGAGAAGCAGGCTCCCTGCTCAACAGGACTCCCGACTCAGGGCTCCATCCAATCCACGCACCCCTGTGTCTAGCCTGTTTACATAGTGTGGCTGCCAACCTGGACTACATAAGGAGGCATACTGATGTAAGGTTAGGAGTATGGACCCTGGGGCCAAGCTGCTCTGAATTCAGGCTCTGCTGCGTGATCTTGAGCAAGTCACTTAACCTCTCTGTGTCTCTGGTTCTCATTTGTAAAGATAATAATGGTATGTATCTCATAGGGTTGAGGATTAAATTACTTTTTACACAGAAAGCACCTGGAACAGTGCCCAGGATGCAGTAAGCATTCCATAAACATTAGAAATTATCTGCACTTTGCCTATACTTTATATTGCAAATATTCCTTCCAGGCTGTTGCTCGGGTTGGTCTTTTGTCTTTATTCATGATGACATGTTTTCATGTCATCAGATCTGTCGACCTTTTCTTTCACAGCTCTGAGTTTCAATAAAAGCAAAAACGGGTCATTTAAACTGAACATAGAGTGGGTGCCTGGGTGGCTCAGTCGTTAAGCATCTGCCTTCGGCTCAGGTCATGATCCGAGGGTCCTGGGATCGAGCCCCGCATTGGGCTCCGCGGGAAGCCTGCTTCTCCCTCTCCCACACCCCCTGCTTGTGTTCCCTCTCTCGCTGTGCCTCTCTCTGTCAAATAAATAAATAAAATCTTATTTTTTATTTGACAGAGAGAGAGGAAACACGAGCAGGGGGAGTAGGAGAGGGAGAAGCAGACTTCCCGCGGAGCGGGGAGCCCGATGCGGGGCTCGGTCCCAGGACCCCGGGATCATGACCTGAGCCGAAAGCAGACGCCTAACGACTGAGCCACCCAGGCGCCCCTGTGCTTTATTTATTTTAAACACACCAGTAACACTCTGGTTTCTCTTCAGATCGCATAAATCTTTCGCCTTTTAAACACACCAGTAATCATTTTATAATGAGAAAAAGCACCCCCTCCCCAGTGCACGTTGTTTAACCATAAAGGACAAAAGAAAGCAAAGAGTTAGCGAACTGCTGCCCACACTTAAGGCTCCCTCAGTCCACAGTAGAAAGCTCCACCCCTGAAATCTTCACGACTGGCGCCAGACACCCAAATATCACAGCAGGATCGCCCCCTGGTGGCAGAGAAATAAGAAGCTGATCCAGGAAAGCGGTGTGTGTGTGTGTGTGTGTGTGTGTGTGTGTGTGTGTGTGTGTGTGTCCTCTTGTTTTTTTTTTTTTTTTTAAAGATTTTATTTATTTATTTGACAGAGAGAGACACAGCGAGAGAGGGAACACAAGCAGGGGGAGTGGGAGAGGGAGAAGCAGACTTCCCGCCGAGCAGGGAGCCCGATGTGGGGCGCGATCCCAAGACCCTGGGATCAAGACCTGAGCCGAACGCTTAACGACTGAGCCACCCAGGCGCCCCTGTGTGTGTCCTCTTGTAAGGAGTTTTGTTTCATCATATTTTAATCACAAAGCAACCCTTTGAGTCAGGGACTAAAATTATGTAAAAGACCCAGGTGAGAAAAGGAAGTTACCTGGCTGGAGAGGGGCAAAATCTCCCCCAACTCTGAGAAAATCCAGGTCCCCGTTTTGAATTACCCTAAATCTTTCACTCCCAAAGGTTCCCATTCAAGTCTGTGGATCTAACTCACCTACCATGCAATTCACCCATGGAAAGTGTACAGTTCAGTGGGCTTCAGTGTATTCAATCTCAAGACTCTGGTATCATGACCTGAGCTGAAGGCAGCTGCTTAACTGACTGCACCACCCAGGCATCCCTTATTTGGCCTTTAAAAAGAAAGAATTTCTGAATTTCTGAGATGGGGGGCACCTGAGTGGCTCCTGGGATCAAGTCCTGCATTGGGCTCCTTGCTCAGCAGGGAGTCTGTTTCTCCCTCTGCTGGCTGTTCCCCCTGCTTGTGATCTCTCTCTCTGACAAATAAATAAATAAAACCTTTAAAAAACTAAAGTAAAAAGAAAGAAATCCTGTCATTTGCAACAACATGAATGAAACTGCAGGGCATTATTCTAAGCAAAATAAGTCAGACAGAGAAAGACAAACACTGTAAGGCATCACTTACATGTGGAATCGGGCGGTGGGGGGGAAGTTGACTTCATAGAAACAGAGAATAGAAAAGTGGTTGCCAGGGGCTGGGAGATGGAAAAATAGGGAAAGGTTGGTAAAAGGGCACAAACTTTCAGTTATAAGATGAATAAGGTCGGGGCGCCTGGGTGGCTCAGTCGTTAAGCGTCTGCCTTCGGCTCAGGTCATGATCCCAGGGTCCTGGGATCGAGCCCCGCCTCGGGCTCCCTGCTCGGCGGGAGGCCTGCTTCTCCCTCTCCCACTCCCCCTGCTTGTGTTCCTGCTCTCGCTATCTCTCTCTCTGTCAAATAAACAAATAAAAAATCTTTAAAAAAAAAGATGAATAAGGTCTAGGGATCTGATCTACAACATGATGACTATAGTTGATAACACTGTATTGTATTATTGACATTTGCCAAGAGTAAAACTTAAATGTACTCACAAAAAAAGAGGGGGGATAAATATATGAGGTGAGGGACATGTTAAATAACTCAATGGGGATCCTTTCATGATGTGTGTGTGTGTATATATATATATATCAAGTCATCACATTAATACATTCTTTCATTCAGCATAATGCTTTCAAGTTTCATCCACATTGTATCATGTGGCAATACTTCACTTCTCTTTTGTGGCCAAATAGTATTCCATTGTGTGGCTATAACAGTCTGTTCATTCATTCATCAGCTGAAGGGTATTTGATTGGCTATTATGAGTATGATACTATAAACTTCTGTGTACAAGATTTTGGTGGACATCTGTTTTCATTTGGGAGAGGGAGAGATAACTAGGAGACCGTTCTATATAAGAGAGACCCTTTCACCAGCTGTCCAGACGTCCTGGGGTCTGACCTCTATATGGTTGTTTTCAGAGACCTGGCCAGAAACATGTGAAGCAAAGTTCCTTGTAAGTCTGGCTCCATCAGTCTCCTCTGATCCCACTCCTCTTGGTCAGCTCCTGTGAGCTGCAGGGCAGGCCCCCTGACCCAAAACCCAGGCCTTCACTGGAACCCCAAGATTTTTAGCATTAGCTGAGCCTTAAGCTCTAGGACCAGGGAGAAGTAGCCTGGACAGCCCAAGAAGCTCCAGTGGGAGCCCAACTAATTCTGTTAAATGATGAGTGACATTCACCAAATATTTCCAATGCTCTCTTTTTTTTTTTTTTTTTTTTTTTGGCGCAGGGTAGGGCTGCTCTTTCCTGCCCTCTCATGTTTGAGTAGGTCCATGTGACTTGTTCTGGCCATGGGAAGTGAGCAGAAATGTGTCATTTCTGGGTCAGAGTATGTAATTGCTGCACAGGGCCCCCCAGAGATTTCTTCCCCCTGCTACAGTGATCTGAAACATTCCAGATAGTGGTTGCTTCATCACCTGGGGTGAGGAGTGGGGCACATGGGAAAGAATCCCTAGATGATCTGTGACAGATACATCTTGAGAGCAAAAAATTAATTTTGTATAGTTTTAGGCCCCCAAGACTTTGGAGTCACTTGTTACAGCCGCATAATCTGATTTATCTTGACTGATACACCAACCGAACCACATCTTGGTACCTGGGTCCAGCCAAGGGCTTTATATTAGTTTGGTAGGGCTTCCATAACAAAAGACCACAGACAAGGTGCCTTAAAGAAGAGAAATTTCTTGTCTCACAGTCCTGGAGGCTGGAAGTCAGAGATCAAGGTGTTAACAGGGTTGATTCTTCTGAGTGTTGTGAGGAAGAATCTGTTTTATGCCTTTTTCCTAGCTTCTGGGGGCCTCAGGCATTCCTTAGCCTTGCAAATGATGTTCTCCCTGTGTCTTCATTGTCTTCCCTCCATGTATCTTAGTGTCCAAATTTCCCCTTTTATAAGGACACCAGTTAGATTAATTCTGGCTTAATTTCCTCTTTAAAACACTTATTTCCAAATAGAGTCACATCCTGTGGTCCCGGTATTCAGGACTTCAACATATAAATTTGGGAGAGGGGCACAATCTAGCCCATAACAGGCTCCATTCCAGCTTCAAGGTGCCCAGGGTCCCATCCCGCCCAGGATCAGTGAGAGAAGGTAGGAAATGTTAATGCCACTATAAGTTGTCAAGACTTGGGGCACCTTAGAGGTAGTCTCTAGTGATCAGAGGGCTCCTTCTAGGTCCATGGAGGACTTCTATCTTGAGGATTAAGTGCTGCCCCCAGGACTACAGCCTATAATGGAAATTTCCTCGGGGAAATAGCACTGGGTAGTGAGTAAGCTTATGAATATGAATCCTGGCTCCATCTCTTAACAACTGTGTAACTTAACCCCCTCATGAGCCTTGGTTTTCTCTCCTATAAAATGGGATGATAATATGTACTCCACAGAGCTGTGAGAATTCAGAGAGAACACACCTGCATCAACACAAGTCCTGATATACAGCAATTTCTCCATAAATTCATTATTGTCATTGCTGCTGATGGTGTCCATCTGTGCTTAAAGGAAAGGGGAAACGATGTGGTTTCAGGGTGGGTTTCCAAGATTCCTAGAGAGTGGGAGACATCTCAAGCATCTTTGATTGGTCTTCAGAGCTTGAATTAATTCAACAAACATTTATTGAGCAGCTACTACGAACCAGGAGCTCTTCTCTGCAAGGTTTCTCCGGTGATGGAACTAACATTCAAGCACGTCTCATGCAGACGGATATAAACAACTAAATAAACAAGTAAAACAACTGTGCCTAGAGATCATGATTTAAAAGCAAGGAAATGGGGCAGGTGGGGGTGGGGAAGCTACTTTAGACAGTAGCTTCGGACAGTCTGAAGAGGTGGTATTTAAAGATAGAGTTATTCAGCTACACAAAGAGTAAAGAGTAAAGAATAAAGGATTCAAGGCAGGAATCTGTGGAGCGTAGGGGAAAAAGAATCTGGTGTATTTGAAACAGCATGAGTGGTGTATTTGGAAGAGCATGAGTGGTATGAGGCCACTAGGGTGGAGATGTCGACAAGAGGCAAGCTGGGACTGAATTTTCAGCTTAATGTGCCCCTCATAACCTAGAGATCTCCTGGGGGGCGGGCTACGAGGGGAAGCCAGCGAGGGGGCCTTGGCAGCACCCGGGACAGCTCTCTCGCTGTCCATGGTGCTGACACCTGAGACCCAGTTCCCAGAAGGGAGAAACCACCGATTCAACAATGGGGTACAAGAGATGAAGTTTCCTAGCCTCGAGGCGCTGGTGTTGCAGATAGGAATAGTCAGAATGTCAAAAATGGCTAATTAGAGGTGCCTGGGTGGCGCAGTCGGTTAAGCATCCTACTTTTGGTTTTGGATCAGGTCCTGATCTCAGGGTGATGAGCTCAAGCCCCGGGTTGGGCTCTGTGCTCAGTGGGGAGTCTGGTTGAGATTCTCTCTCCCTCTCCCTCTGCTCCTCATGCTCATTCTCTCTCTCTCTCTCTCTCTCTCTCTCTCTCTCTCTCTCTCAAGTAAATAAATAAAGGGGTGTCTGGGTGGCTCAGTCGGTTGATCGTCTGCCTTCAGCTCAGGTCATGATCTCAGGGTCCTGGGATGGAGCCCCATGTCGAGGTCCCTGCTCAACGGGGAGTCTGTTTCTCCCTCTCCTTCTGCCCCTCCCCCTGCTCATGCTCTCTACCCCTGTTTCTCTCTCAAACAAATAAATAAAATCTTAAAAAAATAAAATAAATACATGTATATTTTTTTAAAAATGACTAATTATTGAGGGTCTCCTGTTGGCTCAGCCCATGTACTTGGGCAAAATAATGCCCGCCCCCTCCAAACATGCCCACATCCTAGTCTCCAGAACCTGTGACTATGTCCCCTTGCATGGCCAAAGGGACTTTGCAGAAGTGATTACATTGAGGATCTTGAGATAATCTTGGATTACCTACGTGGACCCAATGTTATCTAAAGGGTCCCTGCAGGAAGGGGGCAGGAGGGTCAGCATCACGGAAGGAGAGGTTGATGGAAGCAGAGGTCAGAGCGATGCAGTGTGAGAAAGATACAGCCGGCCACCGCTGGCTTCAAAGGTGGGGAATGGGGCCACATGCCAAGGACTGCCGGTGTCTCTAGAAGCTGGAAAGGCAAGATAACAGATTCTCCTCTAGGGCCTCCAGAAGGAATGCAGCCCTGCAGACACCTGGATTTTAGCTCAGAGAGACCCATTTCCAACTTCTGGCCTCCAGAACTGTAAAATGATAAATGTGTGTTGTTTGAAGCATCAAGGTTGTGATGATTAGTTACAGAAGCAGTAGGAAAATCATACGGGACCCAAAGTCCAGAAAAGACGGGTCTTTCCTTTACAGATTCCAGGAACTGGAAAACTGGGCATTTGAATCAGGTGGTCTGACCCCAGGCCTGTGCTCTACACTGCCTCAGCACGCTGGAAATATCTTCCCTGCTCTTATGGACTGGGCTGTGTCCCTGCCATCCCAATTCATACACTGACATTCTAATCCCCGTGCAAAGGACTGAAGGTTTGTGTCCCCTGCCTCAATTCACATGTTGAAATCCTAACTCCCAGTGTAATGGTATCCGATGGGGCCTCTGGGAGGTAATTACGTCATGAGGGTGGAGTCCTCACGAGTGGGATTAGCGAGTGCCCTTATAAGAGAAACCCCAGAGACATCTCTCATCCTCTCTCTGCCAAGTGAGGGTACAAGAAGTCGGCACTCTGGAACCCAGAAGAGCTCTTCCCCACAAGCCCGCCATGTTGGCACCTTGATCTCAGACATCCAGCTTGCACCCGCGCGAGAAATAAATTTCTGTTGTGTACAAGCCGTTCGGTCTCTGGTACTTTGTTATAGCAGCTTGTACTAAGAACCCTAGGGCCTCTGAATGTGACTGTATTTGGAGACAGCGTCTCTACAGAGGTAATTAAGTTAAAATGAGGTCGGTAGGGTGGGCCCTGATCCACTATGTCTGACGTCCTTAGAAGGTGAGGGGATTAGAACACAGGCACAGAGGGAAGACTGTGTGAGGCCATGGGTAGAAGATGACCACCTGCAAGCCAAGGGGAGAGGTTTTAGGAGGAACCAAGCCTGACGCCACCTTGATCTTTGACTTCCAAGACTCCAGAACTGAGAAACTGAGGTCTGCTGTGGAAGCCCCTGCAGCCTGTGGTACTTGGTTATGGCGGCCACAGCAAAGCAATATTATCTGGGGACTGTGGGAAGCTCCAGCCCAGCTCCAGCTTTACCTGAGTCCGCCTTGAAGAGCAGCACCCTGCAAGCCCGTAGAATCACAGTTAGGGTGCTCAACCCATCTCAACTGGTTCTGGGCTATTGCAAGGCGAGGAGTGGGGCTGCAGGTAAGCATCTAGGGACAGGATGTACATGAGCCCCAGGGCTGTTCTTGCCCAGCACGGCCTCTCTGGACAATGTCATCATCCCCGTGGCATCAATCTCCACTGCCGTCCTGGGGCCTCCAGACTGGTTCCCGGTACAAATCTCTCTTTAAGTTCCCACCCCAAACGTCCAGAGCGCCTGCCATCTCCCCTCAAATGGTCCCTGAAGCTCCTCAGACTGAACATGGCAAAAACAGAGCCGAGCATCGTCCCCTGCTCCTATTCCTTTCCCCGCACCCCATCTCGGGGAAGATGCCCCTCCCTGGGCACCTCTGCCAACCAAGGTGCCCTCCATCCTCCCCGGCATCCCCTGCCCCAACCTGGGCCTCATCGTCTCTCCTCAGTACCCTGCCATCTGTCCCCTTCTGGAAACACAGCTCTGACGATTCGCCACTCAAAGACCTTCCAAAGCTGGTGCGTTGCTGGTGGGCAGGTGAAGTGGTGCAGCCACTGTGAGGAAAAGTGATCATTCCTCAAAAAGTTAAACTTAGAATGACCTATGACCCGGCAATTCCACAGCTGGGTCCACTCCCAGAGGAAGTGAAAGCAGGGACTCAGAACTGGGTATGTACACATCCGTGTTCACAGCAGTCATCATCCACAGTGCCCCAGACACGGAAGCTACCCCACGGTCCACTGACGGACGAATGGAGCAACACAACGTGGTCCGTCCATATCGCGGAATCTCATGTAGTCCTAAAAAGGAAGGACGTTCTGACACCTGCTACAACATGGATGAACCTTGAGGGCGTCATACGTAGTGAACTAACCAGTCACAAAACGTCAAATACTGTAGGATTCCACTTCTAGGAGGTCCCTAGAGGAGTCCGATCCACAGAGACAGAGAGCAGAGGGTGGGAGCCCGGGGCTGGGGGGGTCCTTGTTTAATTGGGGCAGAGTTTCAGTTTCAGATGAGAAAGTTCTGGAGATGGATGGCCACACAACAATGTGTGTGAATTTAGTGCCAGTGAACTTCACACAGAACAGCATGTGGTGAAGGCAGTGAGCGGGAGCCCCAGGAGGCCTGCAGCACATAGCAGGGGCTCTGGCCAGGAGCCGGGCCCAGGCTGGAGTAGTAACATCCGGGGAGTCACGGAGCACCCACATCCCCACTCCCCAGGTGAAGCAAGGGTGCTCAGAGTTTCAGTAACAAGCCCGAGGCCAGCAGTAAGAGGCAAGGCCGGGGCTTCACACCAGGCAGTCTGGCTCCAAAGTCTAACACCAAGACAGTGAATGAGAACCCTTGGGGACAGGTCTCAGCGTGCCATAGGGACTGGCTCATTCTGTGTGACCACAGCCTACCACACAGTAGGACCAATGCCTGGGAGCTTCTGAAAGTCCTTAAGCCTGTGCAGAGGCACACAGTGTCCTCTGGGAACCAGGCTCTGTGGTGCACACAGTAGGAACGTATAGGAAACACAAAGCACCTGCACACAGTAGGACCAGTCGAGCACAGAGGCTGTGGAAACCTAGTAAGGAAAATGAGGGGTGCCAGGGTGGGCATCCAAGAATATCTGTGATCTCCAGAAATCCTGTGGTCTGAAGCCAGCACTGAGTGGGGCTATGGGGCAATTCTGAGAGAACACTCACAGTGGCGGAAGCTAGCTGGGCCTGAGGCTGGGCACAGCATGTGGGTACTGTGACAAGCTCAAGGCCATTTGGGCCTCAGCTTCAGCCATCCTAGTCACGGAAAGGGGGGCGAGGTGACCCTCCGAACCCAAAGATGACACGAGGCCGCTTCCAAGAGGGAAAGGTTTATTGGGAGTGACTGATCATGGTCATCAGTGCAGTGCGGCCCCTCCCCCCGGGGGCAGGGCAGTCCAGTGTGTGGGCCCCGGGGGCTGGGGTCCCAGGGGGACCCAGGAGGGTCGCAGGCATAGCAGCAGGCAGAGGAGTGAGCCACCCTTACAGGGCTCAGCCCCGGCCCAGCCCCAGGGGGACCCCTCTCGAGGTCCTCAGGCCTCTGCAGCTGAGCTGGGAGGGTCCAGGGGCAGACAGTGCCGGTGCCGGAGAAGGGACTTCTCCTCCTCCTGCAGGGACAGGAGCGCCGCACGCACACGTCACACAGCATGGGACACTGGTACTTGTGCACGTCTCCGCCGAGTCACCCCCACCCCGGGGAGGGCCAGGGCCACCCACTCTCACCATCTCGGAGGCAGTGCTGGGGCTCGCACCCTCGGGAGAGCCCCCCTCGTCCCGCGAGCAGTCAGGGCCTACGTCCTCCTCATACTCGGTCAGGCAGTCCGATTCCTCCCCTGGAGTCCGGGAGCAGGGCGAAGTGAGGGGGCGCGGGCTGGCCCGACATCTCCAGCCACATCCCGCAGATCCCAGCTCCATCCCCACCCCCCTCGAAGCTGCCCTTGGCCCCTCACCATCAGCACAGCCGTCAGAAACGTAGCTCGTGGGGGGCTCAATCCGGGACACGATCTCCGCCAAGTCGGTGAAGCCAGAGCTGGGGAAGGCCAGCACCTGTGGAGCGGCGCGGGTGAGGATCTCGGAGGTGCTGTGGGGTCCCGGAGTGTCAGGGGCTGTGGTGTCTTGGGGGCCCCGAGATCCGAGGGGCAGCTCTCTGGTCTGAGGGGCTCTGCTAAATCCAAAGAGGTCTGGGGTCATCTGAGTTTTGGGGGTGCCTCAGCCAGGCTGGGGGAAAGCTCTGTTGTTGAGTGGCCTCACTGGGGTAGGTCCCAGGCTTACATCCGCGCGGCGGCTCTCGTTGAGGTCGGCAGATCGCCGGTCCGTGAGCATCTTTTCAATGATGTCGCCCCGGCTCCAGCCCCCAAACACAGCCTTCCCGTACTGGTAGCCCACATCCTGCGGGAAGGGAGGGGGCTGGAGCCAGGCCTGCAAACGCCCCTCCCCTCATGTTTTCTCTGCCTCCCCTTTTCTGCTTATTCCATTCTGCTAACCCTTCCTTGGCCCCTCAAGAGCCTGATGCTCTGGAGGGAGCTGGCATCTGAGGCTCAACTTATTTCCGAGCCAGCCACGTGTAGCACACCTGTCCCCGAATTCCTCATCCTGTGCCCCTGCCAGGCCTGACCCATCAACCTCTCCACATTCTTTCCCCCTCAGCCCCATGCAGTGTGCTAAGTGCCAACTGGCATGAGACCACAGTGCGTCAGCTTATTTCAAGGTCTGCAAATACACAATACCGCGCAGCCATCACCATCTCCCCAGCCCGTGACAGACATCACTAATCCACCACGGCACACTTCAGCTCCTGATCAGTTTCAGCTGCCGTGGGCTGGGACGCATTTTTCAGATGAGTGGCGCGGCCCGCGCATGGCTCCACACTGGCCATGCTTGTGGCAGACATGACTAACGGATCGCCTGTTCACATTCCCACCCGTGCGTGCGCAAACGGTGTTAGAAACCTCTCATGTGCTTCGGGCAGTGCAGCCAGCACCTAGCAGGAAACTTAGTGCTTACACAGCACACGCACAGCCACGTTCCCCTGCCACACTCACCGCAGGCATCACAAATCAATTACCATTCTGCTCCTCCCGGAGCCCATTTGGGAATGGAGCCCTACAATCTCTCCCCTTGGGTCGCTCTGGGCTTTAAGTAGTAAAGCTTTGCCAGCCCACCACACCGGCACCGTGCCACTCCCACCCGCTCACATAGATCTGGTCGAACTTCCCGAAGTCCATGGTCTTGAAGCAGTCGATGGGCGGGCGCAGGTACTCGCAGTAGGAGCTGGACTTGACGACCTCCAGCTGCCGCACGCAGGACACATAGGCCAGGCGGGACTGGATCTCGGCCATGTCTGGAACCTTGATCTTGTCTGCCCAGGGGTTTAGCCGCTTCCACAGCAGCCACCAGCCAGACAGGCTGTCCCCATAGGTGCTGAGGTCTGTCTCATCCTGGCTTCCCACATCGATGGCGATGACTGTCTTGGCACCCATACTGCGGGCGATGTCCGCTGTGGGGCGGGGGGTGGAGGGGGGAGGGTCAGCAGGCAGCTCCCCACCAGGGCTCAGGGCAGAGAACGTTCAACCCAGTCCCACAAACACCATCATGCAAATGGTCACACACAAAAAAACCATGCAAACAACATGCCGGTATGCAAAGGGCACGGACTTCCAGGCCTGTGATGTTAAGGAGGTGGGGTCCGACGGTGGAGCTTTTAGGTCTGGGGGACTGGGGCCAGAGGGATGGGGCCGATGGAGGCAAAGGGACAAAGTTGCTGGGAGAAGAAGACACCAGGTCAGACACATGGGGGGACAGCGGGGTGGAGGAAGGGGAGTGCTGTGAAGAGATAAAGGGCGGTAAGGGCACCAGGAACCAGAGACACAGGAAGTCAGAGAGGCAGGGAGCCCAAGCAGCAGAGGCGTGGAAGTCAAGCCACAAGGGAGAGAAATGCAGGGAAACAGAGACAGCAACAGAGATTTTCGGGGGAGAAAGATATCAGAGATCCGGAAGGAGAGAGAGTCTGGGGGGACATTTGGGGCTGAGACAGGGACAGAGAATGATGACCAAGAACAAAGACATTCAGGGAAACAGGACAGAGGCGTGAAGGGCAGGTGATGGCCCCGTGAGGTGGGTGGTGTGTCTGTGGGTTTGTGTTTGCATGTCCGTCCGTGTGCCCCACGGAGGGTCCCTGAGTGGGTCTGGGAGAGCCTGGGGGGATGGGGACAGGGTCCTATAGCCAGGCCCAGCACAGGAAGATACCCGAGTCTCCAGGAGACTTTGCACGAGTCCCTCGAGCTAATCTGTGTGTCTAGGAACATGTTCCCACATCTGTGTGCCTGCCCACATCTCTGTTGTCTGTGTGTGTCTCCTGCCTGCGTGTGAACATGCACACCTCTGCGTGTCTATAGCTCTATACACACACCAGGGCCTGAGTACACTTCCGTCAACACATGTCTAGATCAACCTGCGGATCTGCATACACCTGCTCACGTGTGTGCGGCTGTTAGCATGTGCATCCGTACAGAACCTGCAAGGCAGGAGCCTGCAAACTTTTTCTGCAAGGGGCCCAAGAGATAACTTTGGCTTGGCAGCCGAGTGGCCTCCCCCCGCAACTACTCAACTTTGCCCGTGTGGCACAAAGGCGGCCACAGATGAGATGTAAACGACTGGGTTTGGCTGCGTGTCAATAAAACTTTCTTTACAAAACCAGGCAGGGGGCTGGATTGGCTGGAGTTGGCTGATCTCCGGCCTCCAGGACCGAGAGTGTGTGTTCAGCTAGCACACACGTCTACTTGTCTGTGCTCGCCTCCGGGCACGCGCGAAATTTTCAGTGGCACAGCCGGCCCCCCTATCGCCTGCACACGTGAGGTCAGCAGATAGGAAAGCTCTCCATGGACAGAGAGGTACCCGCCGTGTGTGTGCACACGCCTGTGCGCACCTGAGGCAGCACGCGGTGTGCACGTGCACAGGCTGGTGGGCAAGGACACGCGCCCGATTTCGTGGGCACAGGGGTCTGGCCACGTGCACGTGTGGGAGTACGCTACCCGCACTGTGAGCAGCCGCGAGAACGCGTGAGCCCAGACGGGTGTCCCACGGTCCCCTGCGTGCTCCTTTCGTACGTGCTCCTGTGCGCACGTGCGTCTACGTGGATGCGCCTTCCAGCTCCACACACTTCTGTCCTCGGGCGCTCCCACGTATCTGCCGCTGCGTGAGCGTGCGCGCGCGTCCTCCCGGGCGCCTATCCGGGCGTGCGCCTGCGCGTGTGCGCGCGTGCGGGCGAGCGGGCAGCCACTTGCCTGGCAGGTTGTTGATGTAGCCGCCGTCCATGAGGAGGTGCCCGTCCTTCGGGTCGCACAGCGGCGGCAGGTAGCCCGAGAGCGTCATGCTGGCGCGGACGTACCGCCACAGGGAGCCTGCCCGGCGGGACACACAGACACAGACACGCACAGACACGCTCAGACAAGCTCGGAGGCCCGGCCAGCCCGGTGGGCTCGCTGACCTGGCACGTTGTTGACATAGCACCCGTCCACCAGCAGGTGCCCGTCCTTGGGGTCGCAGAGCGGGGGCAGGTAAGGGCAGTAGGAGGCACTGGCCCGGACGTAACGCCACATGCAGCCTGCGGGGACGGCGTGAGGGGGTGAGGCGCCTGACTCCTCCCCCAGCCCCCCACCCCTGAGAAGAGACATACCTGGGGCCTCTGGGGCATTAGTGGGTGATGGTTAGTGCTCGGCAATCGGGCCAGGGTGGACGGTCACTCATGTTAACAATGTCCCAGATGCTTGGCTGCCCTCCCTGCACCCCCTCCCCCCACAGCCGCAGAGGTCGCTGCGGGGCTGGCTGGGGGCACCTACCATCTTTGTGGACACGCATGGCCGAGGCGGTGATGTCCGTGGTCACGTTGAAGTATGGCAGCCACAGGTCCTGTGGGGACAGGGACCAAGCTGGGAGAGAAGTGGGGACTCCCGCGGGGAGCGGCGGGGACAGGGCAGGCGAGGGCGGAGGGCACACCTCAATCTGCTTGTCCTGGAAGACCCGGTGGATGCTGCGGTTGAAGGCCGACCCGGTGAACATGGAGGTGACGGGGTATGTGAGGTCCAACACCGGCTCCATCACTGAGGTCATGCCCTAGGAGCGAGGAGACCGGCTGGGGTCGAACGGGAGTCACTTGGGGTCACTAACGAGGTGGTCACTGAGAGTCCTGACTGCTCCAGCCAGGAGGGCACGGGGTTGGGGACTAGGGTCACTAACCAGGAGGTCACAAGAGGCCGGCAAGGTCCTGGAGGTATTGCCATGAGAGTCCAGGAGGGGTTCACAGATAAAATCAGGAACAAGGCAGAAAAAGCCCAGGAGCCCCTCGGGGATCAGGTTTCAGGGTGCTCCTGCGGTAGGTGCCCTCCCCACCATACACACCTTGGCCCACTCCCGGGCCCGCTGCTTCGTGCGACTGGCGCTCCGCTCCTCCGCGTACAGGGCCCCGATGAAGGAGCCGATGGACGTGCCGCCCACCAGGTCGACAGGGACACCTGCCTCCTCCAATGCCTTCAGCACGCCGATGTGTGAGCAACCCCTGCAAGGGAGACAAAACCCAGGGACCGACTGGAGACCCCCCCCAGGCCCCGCCCCTCCCCCCCACCCCCACAGGCAAGGAACGGAGTGCCAGCCCCACCCCTCCAGGGCGGCTCCGGGAAATAAGCCCCACCCCTCCGGCACCCTGGCCCCGCCCCTCACCTGGCCCCGCCCCCGCCCAGCACCAGGGCGATGGTGTTGCCAGTGAGCACACGCGCCAGGCGGGAGAAATCGCTGTGCCGGTCAGCGCGCCTGGAGAAAACCTTCTCGTAGAGCTCGTGCTGGGATGCAGGGGGGGACAGAGAGGTGACGCATGAGGATGGGGGTGCAAGAGCCAACGTCTGGACCTCCACACCACCGCTCCTGCCCCCACGCGTCTCTAAGCCCACGGCTACAGCGGCCCTGCTCCCGAACGGTCCTAGAGGCTGGTGGTCCCTGGGAGGGCTCCTCTCCAGGCGCGGCGCTCACCAACTTGGCAGGGCTGCGGCGGGAGAAGAGGCGGCGTGGACAGCGCAGATGCAAGTGCCCCGAGCACCAGCTGCGCATGTTGAGCCACTCCACGGTGCGCGTGGGGCCTGAGCCCTCCTCCCGGTGCAGCAGGACCAGCTGCTTGAGCGCGCGCACGGCTGTATTCTCCAGCATCTGCTCCAGCTGGGGGGGAACAGAGAGTGGAAGTCACTAATCCTCGGTCATGACCTCGCCGCCACCCCCCCACCCCCCCAGCTGAGCTTGGGTTTCTGCTTGCCTAGCCCCACGGTGAGGGTGCACGGGGCCTGCTGCAGGCACCGGAGGGCAGAGGGCGAGGTCCGGGGGTGGGGGGAGGGGTCACTGTGCACGGTCTCCGGACCTGGCCGAGAGTGGGCTCCTGGTCGCCCAGGCCCACGATGAGGATGCAGTCGGCCTGGCGCAGGCAGCGGACGGTCCAGGGAGTCAGCGATGCGTCAGTCTGGTAGAGCACGATGCGGTGCGCGTCCTCCTGCTGGGCCAGCCATCCTGACAGCCGGAACTCTTGGATGCTGGGACAGGGGTGGGGGTGAGTCATCCCAGGGGGCTGGGCAGGGGTCCCACACCTCCCAGAAACCATGTAGTTCCATTACTGGGAGGAGGGGAACTTAGACACCCAGGCCCCCACATGTCCATGCCCCATGGTCTCCCACTGACTGAACAGATGGGGCACATGCTCCTTGGTTCCCAGCCCAGGACTCAACCAGATCTGAAGGCATTCTGGGCTTCAAATCTATCCCCCACCTCCTCAAACTCCGAACACATACCTATCGAGAGCAGAAGCCCCCAGGCGGGCCCGGATGATGTCACTGTTGAGAAGGAGTGTGGGCCCTGGGGATGGGTGAGGATGGAGAGTCAGACACCCAGGCCCAGAGACCTGGGGGCCTGTCCCGTAATACCCCCCACCCCACCCCCACTGACCACAGCCCTGCCTGCACGTGCCCCACCCACACTTAGACCAATGGCCTGTTCTCACCACGCACCCCCCCCAAGCCCCCGACTTACCGATGGCTTGCAGAGCATGCTGCAGCTCCAGAGTAAAGGCCACCATGGGCACCTCGGCACACACTGGCAGGACTGCCACCGTTGCCAGGTTGCTGGCTGGGTTGGTAAGCTCCGAGTGAGGGGGGACACCTAGTCCCGAGCCTGCTGAGACCCCAATGAAGGAGATTTGCTGTGCAATCCTGCGTCTGGAGAGGTAGACCTGCCTCCTCCTCCTCAGAAATCCCCACCCTTCATCATCTAACTGAGGCTTAGTGAAGCCACGGAAGAGGTTGTGGCCTCAGTCCTGGACCCACAGCCTCACCCCATCCCCTGTCTTGGTAAGACCTAGCCATCTGACCTTCAGTTTGGGGCCTCATCTCAACGGGATCCATTACATAACTCTATAAGCACTCCACTGTGCCTGTGTGGACAGATCTGTGCCCCTACCCCATTATGGCCTTGGTGCTTCTAGCCACTGAAGGAACTTGAACACGAAACTACACAGAAACAAATATATTTTTGGCCCATCTGTTGCTTCCCAGCTTCTCTACTAACATTCTAGACCAAGCCTTCACCCACCTCTCTTGCCTGGACCTCCCACTGGCTCCTCCCCTCCAGCTGCTTCCCATAACAGTCTGAATTAAGCTTAAATGTCTTTCTGGGGCTCCCAGCCCCTATGTGACCTGACTCCTTCCCCCCATTTCTCCCCCTTACTCACTTTCCTCCTTGAAGGGCTTCAAAACCACAAAACCCTGTGTGTGAGGCCTTCCTAGTTCTCTTCAGTGCCACGCCCTATCTCATTTCTGTCTCTGGGCATGTCAAGTCCCAGCTCATTGTCCCCAGAAAAACCTCCCTCCCTCCCTCCATCACACTCCATCAAGACCTTCTTTTGTTTTCTTCGCTGTATGTGTCAGGTTGTGACGTCACACTTTTTCTTCGTATTTTTCAATGTCTTGCTTGCCAAGCTGTAAACTCTTCTAGGAGCCTCCCGTCTTGTGCACTCTCCCCAGCCCCCCAACACTGGCGCCCAGCACAGGGCCTAGTACATATTAGGTGCTCCCCAGAAAATTTTTCTGTATCTCATCAACAGAGAGGCACTCAGGGGTCCGAGATCTTAACGTTTCTGCCAGCAAGACTGCCCCACAATTGTGACAAGGGTGGACCAATGGCCTGATGGAAAATGAATGGGCATTTGTACACATGGGCCAAGACTGGGGCGGGGGGGGGGGGGGGGGAATCTGTCAGAGAAGACCCTGAGCATGGGGGCGGTCCTTAGCCCAGGCTCACCACTGCCCCCCACCATCCAGGTGTCAAGGCCAAAGGGGCAGAAGGCCCTAAAGGGAAGGAGGAGCAGCTGGGCTGATTCAGGGTCGGTTCTCCCTTACGTAGAACCTCTGGTCCATATTTCCACGCACCTGAAGTCCGACTCCATTCCCAATGTGCCCTAACTCAGCAAGCTACACCTTCCTGCTAGTCAGTAACTTCAGAAGCCACTTCCCAACTTGGCCCCTAGCCCCCAACTTCCACCCCACGGACTTCAGTTCCCAGCATACTCTTCCGGGACTCCCTCGCCCAGTGTGCTCAGGATGTGGACTCCAACCCGCCCGCAGGCCCTGACACCCAGAACCAAGTTCGCCCTTAAAGATTCCGCCTGTCGGCAACAACTGATACTTTAGATTCCATTAAAAGCATGGCCTGGGTCTAAGGCTCTGCTTCCCGACGTGCCCAGGACCCCGAACCCCACCCCCCAACCCCGCCAGCAGGCACCGGAAATCAGGTCCCACGCCTACTTTAAGCTCCACCCAGCGCGTGGTTTATACGCTGGACTCCACTTCCCAGCATGCCCAGGGGTTCGGGCTCCCCCTCCCAGCGTGTTCTAGGCGTCGGACTACAACCCCCAGCATCCCCGGGGACAGCCGGCTCTCACCTGGGAAGGGTCCTTGCAGCTGCTGCAAATTCCCTAAAATCTTCTGGCTTAGCAGGTGGATGAGGCGAGTTACGACCTGGGGCATGGGAGGCCGTCCAATGAGACGAGAGGGGCAACTGTCTGAGTTCTACTTTTCCCTCCTCCTACCGAGGTGCCTGGGTCCCCGTTACTTGGGTCCCGCTCCCAAGAGCCCTGCTCTAACTCCGGGGCTTCCGCCTCCTCCCTGCTCCCTGGGGCTCTATCCCCCACCCCACTCTGTCCCCACTATTAGGCCCTGCCCCCTCGGGCCCCGCCCCCCATGAGGAGACCAGCCCACACAGCTTCCGAGCCACACCTGAGGGTATCGACGTTTGATGTGGCCCAGGGTGCCCTCCGGGAGTTTGGCCAGTTCCGTGTCGCGCACAGCGTGCACCGTCGTGGCACGAGGCTGCCGTGTCAGCGCCTCCACCTGGGGGGCCCCCCCCAGTGCATGACCAGGGCTGCTTGAGCCGGGAGGCCCCAACAGGAAACGGGGAGCCGACCGTGGGTAGAGACGAGGCGCTACCGCCCTGCCCCGAAAGACCCCCGATAATGGGTGGAAATCAAACCCCACTACTCATTAGGTCTTCGGGGAGAGGGAGAGGGTTAGGGATCTATGCCCGGCGGGAGGCGGGGGGGGGGTTGTCTCCTCTTCTAATAGAGGTCTGGGGCCGGAGTCTGATCAAGACTCACCACACAGAAGGGTGCCCCCTTCTGCCCATGGAAAGGACTGGGCTTGGCCCATCATATTACCTGGTACGATGTGTTTGTTGGGAGGATTGGTGGGGGGAACCCGTAGTGGGAGTGATCAGAGGGCAGTGGGTGGCGCGGCACTCACCACGCCAATGAGGTCCCCGCGGCCGTACTCGCCCACCAGCTCCTTCTTGCCGCTGCCCCGCTGGATGACGCTGCGCAGCCGCCCATTGAGCACAATGTAGGTGCAGTCGGAGCGGTCGCCCTGCCTGGGGTGGGGAGCAGGTCAGACAGGGTCAGGGCTGGGTCTCGGGCAAGGCTCGAGCTGCAAGAAAGGGCAAAGGCTGCACCTGTACAAAGCGCGTCCTGCCTCCACAGCCGTCCAGTCGATGGCAAAGTCCATCTGGCGCACGAAGGGCGACATCCTCGCGGCCACGGTGTGTGCGGCACTCAGCACTACACTGGGCTGTGCTCGCATGATCCTGGAGGGGAAAATTAGGGGTGCATGAGCTGGGGGGGGTGCCCTGGAACATTCCTTAGGAAGTGAAGTGGGTGGACGACAGCCTGGCGGTAGGATCAGAAGGGCTCAAAGCTGCCCTGGAGAGACACTGGGCATCCAGAGGGATGACCTCTGCCACAGCAGAACGGAGTCAAGTGGGGGCCCTCCAAGTGCCACTCCCACCCCCTGGGGGGGTGGCGCCCAGCCGTACTCATAGAAGTCGGACTTAGAGATCCTCAGGAAGGTGCAATCACGCTGGGCTCTCAGTGTGAAGATGAGGGGCTCGCCTGTGAGCACTGCCAGCTGCCCCACCAGCTCCCCAGGTTGTGCCACGAACAGGCACACATCCTCTGCCTTGTCAATCATGCGCTGGTAGACATGCAGGCAGCCCCACAGCACAAAGTGCAGGCTCACATCCTGTGGGGCAGAGGCAGAGATGGGCACAGGGGCAACAGTCCCAGCCCCCACCCAGCTCAAGGCACCCAAAGGAAAGGCTAAGAAAGGAAAAGTTGAAGGGGGGAGTAAAGGCTTTGGATAGCTCTGAGCTGCACAGCATACGTATCTAATTCCCATTCGGCACCCAGAGCGGACATTACTAATGGATTACCAAAATCTGAGCTCAGATTAAGGCCCAGAAATTTTTTAATAAAGGTTTTATTTTACTTTTACATAACCTCTATGCCCTCTATACTCTATACATGCGTCTTCCTTCAGCTCAGGTCATGATCTCAGGGTCCTGGGATGAAGCTCCCTGCTCAGCAGGGAGTCAGCTTCTCCCTCTCCGTCTGCCCCTCCTTCCTCCTCCCTGCTCGTGCTTTCTCTCTTTCTCTCTCAAATAAATTTTATAATAAAGAAAAGATGCTCAAAATCATCAATTACTACGGAAATTCAAATCAAAACCATGAGATGCTCCTGCACACACTAGGATGACTAGCATCAAAACATGTTAGGATGTAGAGCAATTGAAACTCTCATCACTGCTGGTGGGAACATAAAATAGCACCGGGGCGCCTGGGTGGCTCAGTTGTTAAGCATCTGCCTTCGGCTCGGGTCATGATCCCGGGGCCCTGGGATCCAGCCCCATGTTGGGCTCCCTGCTCCGTGGGAAGCCTGCTTCTCTCTCTCTTGCTCCCCCTGCTTGTGTTTCCTCTCTCAGTGTCTCTCTGTCAAATAAATAAATAAAATCTTTTAAAAAAATAAAAAATAAAATAGCACCACTGCCTTGGAAAGCAGTCTGGCAAAAGTCAGAAACAGTTCACAAAAAGTTAAACATAGGATTGCCCTGACCCAGCAACTTGACTCCTAGATATATACCCAAAAGAAATGGAAATCTACATCCACACAGAAATTCATACAGAAATCTTCGTAGCAGCACTGTGTGTAATAGCCAAAAGGTGGAAATCACTCAAATGTCTATCAGATGAAGAATGGATACACAAAATGCAGTAGGCCCACACCATCGACTATTTCATCACAAAGGAGTGGCACCGACACACACTACAGTGCGGATGAACCTTGAAAACATGATGCTAAGTGAAAGACGTCAGCCACCGGGGGCCACATCCTGTGTGATTCCGTTTATGTGAAGTGTCCCAAACAGGCAGGTCTACAGAGACCTAAGATTAGGCGCTACTCACCGCTGAGGTGCGGGTTAGGAGGCAGGAGGGGGACAGCTAAAGGGTATGAGCCTTCTTTTCAAGGTGATGAAAGTATTCTTTCAATTCAAAATTGATAGTGGTGATGGTTGCACAACTCTGTGGATGCCCTAAAAACCACTGAAGGTATTATGTAGATACAATTTTATGTGTGTATCTGCATCTGTATTTTTTCCCAGGTCCCTTGTTCCGCTCCCTGTTGACTTCCTTTTGTTTCCTAGAGATCACATAATCCTACTCCCACCACAGGATATTTGCACAAGCTTTCCCTCTGCCTAGAAAGCTCTTTTTTCCCCCTTGCACCTAGTTAATTCCTCCCCATCCTTCCTCCTTAGCTGGAAGTCACCTCCTCAGAGTTGCTACCCTGCCTGAGCCAGATTTTGTAAAGCCAAGAACGTCTTTTATGTGTAAGCATGAAGCACGGACGGTTTTACAAGAACTGGAGTAATTCTTTGAGTGCAATGTCGGTCAGAACTGTGGGCTTCCCAAGGGCAGGGATCTTGCTGGTGCTTCCTGCCTCTGCAGCCCCAGGAGACACATACACGTGCTGTAATCTTCTAAGACAAAACTTCCAGACTCCCGTTTGGGATATGAATGGGAGTTACTAATATTAAGCTGCCATTTGTCATCAGATTGGCAAGCAAGTCTCTTCACAGCAGGACTTCTCAGAGCCTTGAATATGCTAATGGTGTTCACCAAGAGCTTCCACAAAGGGATTAAATAGCCAACATTTCCCAAATCTGTTTGAGCACAGATCCTTTGTTTGTGATACAGGTGTTCCATGAAGCACACTTTGGGAAATGTCTGTAAAGCAGAGCTTCTTAACCTTGGCACTATTAACATTTGGGACTGAATAATTCTGCTGCGGGGGGCTGTTCTGTGCATTCTTGCATCTCTGGCTTTTACCCACTAGATGCCAGTAGCACCCTCCCAAATCAATAAAAAAATGTCTTAACATTAGCAAATGTCCCTGGAGTGGACCCCAAATGAAAAACCACTGGTATGAAATTTTGGAGGGAGGCATAGCAGATCAGTGTCCCTAACAAAGTTCTGAAGACCCCCCCAGCAGCCTCGAGTAGCTGCAGACCAACCAGTCTGGTCTGTTAGCAGGCCAGGCTGGGGCTAGGTTGAGGCCAACAGAGTCTCCCAGACAGGCAGGGCCCAGGGGCCCACCACAAGAACCATGGTGTGACGATTCTTCCGCCCCCCAAGTACCACGATTAGCTGGCAAAAGCCTCACTCAACTTCCTCTATAGGAAGGAGCCCACCCCTGCAATGAGCAGCTCCAGGTGACAGCTCATGCAACAGACCAAATGATACAACAATATCATTTGCCACCAGATGGCAGGTGGGCCACTCCCCCCACCCCCGCCCCAAGCCCAGGACCTCCCTCCCCCTCCCCTGAGGTGGGGCTGCAGTCTTAGTGCCTATGCCACGTCGCCCCCCAGTCTCCCCATGAGCTGCTCCAGCACCTTCCGAGCCTGTCACCTCTGAAAACCTTAAGCAGTTCAGAGCCACTCTTCAATCCCAGTGACAATTCTACCAGAGAGTTACTGTTATTACCCCATTCCATGGATGAGGACGCTGAGAACTTTCTCAGTGATTTGCCCAAGGTCACAGAGGAAGTCAGGGTGGAGTGTGATCACAACTCTGCCCCCCACCAAGTCCAGAGCCCTCCTCCTCCATACTTCCAGACTGTGAAATCACGACCAGGTCTCAGTTTCCCCATGTGGACGACAGAGGGATTCATGGGATACAATCTCCTACAGTCCCGGGTGCTGCCAGGAAGCACTGAAATCCAGCTCCAGGGACTGGTGCACAGCCTCCGGGTCCAGATTCTGATGCATACACACTTATCGCACACCCATCCCAGCAGGGACCCAGGAGGAGAAGCAGATAGTACGTCAGAGCATACTGCAGAACTGAAAGGTCAGAAAACGGAAGTCACAGGAAAGGCCAGAGCAGGTGAGAGAGACCGAGGGGCTGCGGTCCTCGGGTCAAAGTTTCGAGGATTAGAGAGGAAAGGTCACTAGGTCCAGAGCGCAAAAGGGATCAGAGTACATCATCTAGGGGCAGGGATGGAAATCACACGTTTGAGACAGATCTACATGTAGGGTCGGGGTGAGGTTCAGAGGTCGGAAAAAGGTCTCGGGTGGGAGCTGCATTAGAGACCAGGGGTCAGCCTCACCTGGTCCCCCTGGCGGGCAATGATGGTGCCAGCTTTGGCATGATGCAGCAAGACTCGGCTATTCAGGAGGGCGGGGTCCTGGAGAGAAAGGGGGCCTGAGACGGGCCCCTGTGGGCCTCCCCGTCCCCCACCCCACGTCCCTCCTGGAGCCCCGCGGCCACCCACCTCAATCCGCATCAGTTTCGCCAGCTCTCGTTTCGCTGCCTCAAAGATGCTGCTTGTCTGGCGTCCCTGATAGGGCCCGAAGGGGCAGCCACCGGTGGTCAGCTCGTCCTCACAGTAGCTGTGCTCACAGGCACCCGCTGGCTGCTCCCGGGGCTCCTGAGTGGGGGTCTGCACGGGACAGGGCTTGTGACCTCTGTGCTCCCACCTGACCTTCTCTCGGGGATGCCACCGTGGGCCAGGCCAGGGTTGTGGGAGGTCTCTGGGGAGGGGAGGGGGCAAGGGCAAGGCCTTACCCGAACGGGAGCTGCCTGGGGCCCCCCTGAGGCCTCTTCCTGCAGGGACACGGAGATCCGGCCACGCTCATACGCCATGTCGAAGTCAGAGCGCGGCCCACCCTGCAAGCCTGCAGTGGGCAGGAGGTATTTTATAAAAACAATAAAGATGAGAACGACCCCAGTTGACTTACGTGCCAAACCCCCTACCTGCGCAAATGTGACTACTGCATTACAGCACTCGCCCTCAGAATCCTTCTTAACCACAGCTAGGAAGACACCATCTCAATAATTACCCACAAAAACATCACAAGAATACTGCCAGTATTCCCACTTCACAGATGGGAAAAATCAAGGCTGGTACGTCTACAGGCAACCCAGAAGCCCGATGGCCTCCCCCCCTCCATCTGGTGCCCCAAACCTGAGATGTCCACTGGCATGGAGATGCAGCGACTCAGCAGGGGGGCAGAGGGAGCCTCCAGGGATGTGGGCTTCACCGGGTCCCCTGGGAGAGACACGTGGTCAGGCTCCTGCCCCTCAGAGCCTAAAGCTAGGATCACAGGGTAGGGAACTGAGCGGGGTCTAGAAAGGGGTCAGCTCACAGTCTCTGAGACCTGGGGGACTAGGAAAGTGATTCTGATGGCCCCCTAGGGCCGAGGCCAGGGGTCTCTGGGGGACCAAACAGGAGTCAGACCTGGGGTCCCTGGGAAACGGCTGGGGTCATCTCTGATACCTGCAGGTCCAGGTAGTGGGGCCCCAGTGGGGTCAGGCGGCCGGCCAAGAGTCTCCCTAGGTTCCTCAGTCGCTGAGGTGCTGACCACCCGCTTGGAGCCACGCACAGGGCTGGTGCGGGCTGGGAGGCCAGGGCTGGGGAAGAGGCGCAGGGGCTGGATCTCCTGGTGACAGAGAGTCCTCTTGTGGTAGGTCCTGGGAGGCATGCATCCCACCCCCACCCTCCCGGCTCCATGTTCCCTGGGCCCCCTGCAGAACTCACATGGCTAAACAGCTCATTGGTCAGACCCAGGTAGTTGTGAAGGGCCAGAAAGGTGACCCGCTGCAGCCTCACCATGATGATCTGTGGCCAGGGAGAAGGTGGGGTGAGACACCGGGTAACGAAAATCAGATAACAAGAAGCGGAAGAAAATGCAGACTAGGCATTAAGGGGGTGGAAGTGTAGGGAAGGTCAAGGCCAGGAGCAGTAAGGGGCTGGCCGTGGGCAGAGGGTGAGCCAGGGAGAAACCCACAATCAGGTGGCAGAAGCCTGGGGAGAAAGGGTGGAGGCAGCTAAAGGGAGGGGACAGGGGCCCCCAGAGGTCTGGCTGCTCAGGGCTGATAAGCACAGCTTGAGCGCCACCTGGCTGCTGAGCCCCAGCCCGCAGGTGCCTGGGATGGGCGGGGGAAGGTGGAGGGAGGCCAAAGGCCCGCTGACCTGCACCACCCGCACCAAGCTCTCGGGGTACTTGGTGAACACAGCAGAGAAGGCCTCCACGGGCAGCCGCAGCACTGTGGAGTCTCGGGCTGCCCGGGCAGACACAGTCCGCTGGGGGTGCTGGTGGCCCTGTGGGTGTGAGGGGAACAAGCAGAATCAAGATCAGGGGCTGTGCGCTCCCTTACTGCTCCCCAAGGCCTTCCCAAGGCCAGTTCCTTGTGAGACCACTGGCAGCATCCAAGGGGACTCTGGGAGATTGGGGCCCCCCAGGTGACCCTCTCCAAACCAGCCCACCGACTGGGTCCTCATACCCAGCTTGCTAGTCCCCCAAGACTAATCACTTACGGTGATGACATCCAGGATGCTCAGAAGGCTGTTGACACTGTCCCCAGGGACCACTTCCTTCACCACACACTCCTTCCCATCCTGAGACACGGGGCGGGGGGGGGAGGTTGACTGGGGCTGTCCCCCCTGCCAACTGGCATTCTACCCCCTGAGCATGCCACTGGCTCTGGACCTCACCACCCAGTGATCACTAACACCCTGATCCCCAAACCCACCAAATCTTTGGCTGGCATCCATTTTCTGGCCGTCATTAACCGTAACTGCTGACCACAGAGACCAACTCAACACCCTTGCGTGTTTGTTCCCAACTTCTGCCTGCGCATCTCAAAAGTCCGCGAACCCCGCTGACCGACAGCAACGCCCAACCCAGTCCCCACTCCCCATTCCCCCGTGGTACCCCACGGTTGGTCCACTCACCGGCCCTGGCAGACAGAGCTCCAGCAGCCCATCCTGCACCACGTAGATACTGGCGTCCGGCTGGCCTGGCCGGAAGACGTAGTCCCCCTGGCTGAGCCGCTGGAAGACCATGTGTCGGCAGAGCTCCAGGAAGAGAGGCTTCTCGAAGTGGCCCAGCACCCTGTCGGGTGGGGGAGAGAGGGGGAGGAATGCAGGAGGTCAGGTGAGCCCCCAAACTCTGCAGCCGCCCCCCACCTGCACCCCAACACTGACCGGACATTCTTGAGCATGTAGAGCACCTCGGAGGGCAGGTGGGAGTTAGCCAGGTCACCTTCCGTCAAGTCAGCCTCGAGCACTGCAGGTGGGGGCTCCTTCCGTTGCAGTGTTGGTGCCTCTTTCTGGATACGAAGGATCCTGGGGGGAAGAGAAGGATGCAGGGAGCAGGCAGAGAGAGGGAGGGGGCAGACCTGAAGACTCCCACATAGCCCTTCCTCTAAATCACAAAGAACAGCGGTCAGCAAACTCTGGTCCGCAACCTACTTCCGTAAATGAAGTTTTATTGGCCCACAGCCGTGTTCGTTCATTCACGTTACCTGTGGCCGCTTTCACTCAACGACAACGCTGAAAAACCGTAACACAGTCGTATGACCTACAAAGCCTAAGATGTTTACTAACCTGATCCCTTACAAAAAAATTTGCTGTCCTCTGCTGTAAAATCCTGAGATCGCCTCTTTGCTAATCATAAGCTCCTGAAACAGACCCTGTAGTTAGGCACACCGCTGACATAAAATGAGGCCTGACCCCAGAAACTGTACCTCCATTCATCACGGGACCTCTGAGACCTTCCTTCCTAGCACAGACCGGACCCGGAGATAGCCTCCCCAACACAAGCAGAGCTCCGGGGTAGCTTCCATCATACGAGGAGACCCCGTCAGCTGCTCGGATCTCTGTAAAGCTCCCTGAGCTGGCCTTTCCTTTCAGATCTCAGAGAACCCTGAGATGACCCCTTCGATAGTCACAAAGACTCCTGAAACAGCTCTCATTGTATGTGGAGAGCACAGATAGTGCTCTCTGCTGCTCACAGACCCTGAAGAGCCCTTCCCTGCAAGTCACAGGTACTACTGAGATAGCCCCTTCCCGGTCACAAGCCCGCTGAGATAGGACCCTCTGGTGTAAACACTCCTGAATTAAATTCCACGATATAGACAAATCCAGATATACCTCCTCTTCTGATCAAAGAGATCTTGGGCTAGCCCTCGCCCAGTTCAGAGAGAGCTGAGATAGCCCCCTGAAGGCCATGACAACATCAGTGGAGCTCCTCGAGGCTATGCACACACTGACACAACCCCCGTGAAATACACAGACAAGAGATATAGACCATCAACTGATCATAGAGGCCCTAGAGCTAGCCCTTCTACCGAAGTCACAAAAAGCCATGCGATGACACATCTGCTGGTCATGGACAGCCCTAGGATGACACCCTCAGTGGGATAACCCTTGGTGTGAAAACACTCTTGAGACAGACCTTCAAGTACATTCCGGGAGGGCACCTGGGTGGCTCAGATGGTTAAGCGTTTGTCCTGGGATCGAGTCCCGCATCCGGCTCCCTGGTAGGCGGGAAGCCTGCTTCTCCCTCTGCCTCTGACTCTCTCTCTCTCTCTCTGACTCTCATAAATAAATAAATAAAACATTATTAAAAAAAAAGTACATTCTGTGATGTCTAGAGACCAACCTCATAGCCAGCTTCCAACTTAGAAAGATCCCTGGGAGACCCTTTCTCAGAGACTCTGGGATATCCCTTTGCTGATGGCATGGAGCCCTGGGATGTCCTTCCTATGCTTCTTAGAGCAAGAAGATTCTTGAAATGACTCCTGGAGAACAGAAATGCCTAAGATAGCCTCCTTAGTGTGGGAAGAACTCCAGGGTGGGTGACATAGAGAGGTGCTTTCCGACGTAGAGAGATTGCTGAGATAACCCCTCCAGGAGATTACAGAAACACCTGAGTTAACCCCAACGAATCACCTACTGTGTGGGGAGACCCATGAACTGGCCTACACGGAGAGCCCAGACGGAGACCCCTGACCCTATTATTACAAAGTATCTAAGACGCTGACTGACTCACAGACACCCCGTGGTAGGGGGAACCTCGCTGAGATGTTCTCAGAGCTGGCCTGTCTAGTGTGAGAGAGTTCTGAGATAGCCCCTCTGATGTGGGAAGACTCCCCAAACAGTCCGCACGGCTCAAGGAACACTTAGATACACCCTTTGGTGTGGGCTGATTACTCAAAGGGTCCCTGAGATAGCCCCCAGTGCCAGGTACACCCAACACAGCCTTACTTCTTGGCAATGTTGAGCATCTTAAGTTTCTTCTTCATGCGTGGCCGGGAAGTGGTGCAGACGGAAGCATCCACCAGGGAGGAAGTAGATTGTGATACCTAGAAAGAGTAAGGATGGGGGATGGGTGAACTGCCAGTTCAGACCAAGGGAAGAAGGGGCCAGATCCAGAGGACCCTAGCCAAGGAGGACGGACTTACTAAGACGAGTAAAAAGGAAAAGGCAGAACCTCTGTGTGTTCAGCGGGGACCCCGGGGGTCCTAAACTCACCTTCCGCATAATCTTCCGACCATAGAAGAGCACTTTGTCCCTCTTCCGGAATCGATACCGGGGGCCATCCGGTGCTGGCGTTTCTGGGGATAAGTGGGGAGACAAACACTCTGAGCTCTGCGCAGACCCCACAAGGCCAGAGAGGAGAGCACTGCGTGCAGACTCCCGTTACGTCCCATCTCTACTGCCTCAGGAACCCGGGCATTTCAGCTCCCCACTCCGCAGCCTCCCCGGAGGGGCCCTCTGGGTCCTCACTCGGCACTCGCAGCCTCCGCACCAGCAGGAGGATGAGCACGGCCGTGACCAGCACCGCGACTCCGGCCCCAATCATCACGCCCAGCACCTGCGGGACGAAAGGCACTGGCTGCGCATCGCATACCCGGCCTGCCGAGCCCTCCCCGGAGGCGGGGACGCCCCCGTCCCCATCCCATTCGGTCAAGTCCGCCGCCCCCGAGGAGGTCACAGTCGGCTCGTGCCTCGACGTCCCCATCCGCAGAATGGGCCGCCGCTACTCCCTCCCCGGGGGCGCAACTCTTTCCGGCGGCTCCGCGGCCCGCGACGCACGCCGGGAAACGTAGTTCCGTCTGGACAGTTCTCGCGGGACCGCGATGAGCGCTAAGCATTTCGGGAATTGTAGTCCCCACATCGCCTCACAAAGCAATCTTTACCATTCCCGTTTGCAACGGAGCCTCCATCAGTTGCTTCAGACTGGGCGGAGGTCTGGTAGCCCGGAGTCCTGGGCAATAAGAAGCAGCAGGAACCGGTGCAAGTCGTCACTCTGGGCCCGCCTCTCCCCTGCCCCTACCGCGAGCCTTGCCCCCTTCGTACTCGCCGCCTGGATGGCTTCACTGGCCTGGGGACGGCTGGTGAGGCGCTGCAGAGGAGAGGGGTGGTGCAGGGTGACCTCGACACCCGGGCTAGGGAGTAAGGCAAGTCCCTGGTTCCCTTCACCCACACGCCGAGCCGAGCAGACGCCCCACGGGTACAGCCCCACCCTGGGGCCAAAGGGCAGCCGGCCGGATACCCATAGTCAGCAGCCTGCGCACGGGTTCCCGAAGAGCCCGCCTTCCTCCCGCAAGTGGCCCTCTCCTAGCCTCTGCCCTGAGGGATTGATCAATCCTGACCCGGTAGACGTTAGACCGCACCCCTCTGCGAAGACTGGACGCCCCAACCCCAGGGAAACTGGGGCCTTCAAGCCACGGGCCCTGCCCCTGGGGAGACCCACGGGCGGGGGCGCTCGGGAGTGCTGCTGTAAACTCCCACACAAGGGATCCTGGGGCATTGCGGAGGTCTCGGAGGAATCCCGGGACGCTCGGCGTGGGGCGGGTTCGCAAGGTGGTACTGGCTGATGCTAGATTTACCGTCACGCATTAGTAAAGTTACGGGGGTCTCTGACAGTGTGGTGCATCACTGGGACTCTCCGAACGATGCTGGCGCCATTACTGGGAGACGTAACCAGGGACGCTGGGATTACTGGGGATCACTGTAAAGTTGCTGAGAGATTCTCAGGAATACAGCACTATTCCTGGGAAAACTGGGAAGTGGGTGGGCACGTCCCTGGGGTCGTTTGAGCAAGAGCCGGCCTAGGAATGAATGCTGGAATATTACTGGGACTTTTCTTGAAACCTGAGAGTATTTCTGGCACCGCTAGAGTGCTAACGGAAATTTGGGGGAGTCACTGGGCCCTGGAAGTATTACCTGGAAAATTCATAGGGAGGACTAGTCCTCTTCCTCCCTAGCGCGTACTTGGCTACCGGCGCGGAAACACCTGCCGGGAACTGGGGGGGATGGGAGCATCACAGAGTCGGGGGCTACCGGCCATCGGAGGGCAGGTCTTGGGAAAGCCGAGGACTCGCTAACGACCCCCGAAGGGACGCCTCTGCGGGGCCGACGAAAACCCGGACTCACCCACCGGGCCGCAGCCGGGGTCCACTCTGCGCCAACACCAGTAGCTTTCCGCCCAGCGCCGCGGGCGCGGCCCCTTTAAATTATTCGCGCAAGCCGCACTGCAGCCCCGCCCCCCACGTGTGTAAGGTCTCGCACCGCCCGCCACGCTGTTGGACGACGCCTTAAAGGGGCCGAAACCGACTGGCGCAGGGAATGCCCCTCCCGCTAGAAACGAGAACAAGTTTATTTTCCCGTTTATTTAACACCCACCCCACCCCTGTCCCACCCGTGTCCGACCCGACTGGGCCAGGTCCTTAGGGCGCGGCAGGGAACCGGTCCTTAAAAGCAAAAACCCTAAAAATAAATAAGCGTGAGTCTCCGCAGTCTGAGGGCTAATGTCCTGTAGCAGTGGCGGGTCCAACTCAATTCACCAGCAGCGAATGCTCCTCCGAGGCGTCCCTGGAGGAGAGGCAGTAGCAAGCAGCCTGTCAGCCGGGGCGGAAGGCAGCAGTTCCCTCGGGGACGTTCCCTGTCCCCAGCCCCCAGTCCCCAGCTCGAACCTGCCGCAGCAGCAGAGGAGGCTGCAGGCCGAGCCGCTCCCGCGGCGGAACTTGCCAGAGGTGGGGCTGTCCCGGCACTGAGCAATGTAGGCCTGGAGCTCGCTCTCCTCTGCGCCAGCACCGCCTGGGTGCTGGGGAGAAATGCGGGGTGGCCCCTTTGAGGTCTGCCCTCCCCACCACCTCCTCGCCAGCCAGCCAGCGCGATCTCCTCCCTGTGACTCAGCGACCAGCCAAGCTCCCCAGCCCCACCACCCCTTTGCACTTGAGGTCCCCTCCACCTATCAATCCTCGGGGTTTGTTTCCCCGGGAGACACTGCTTGGCCCCTGAGTATGTGCACGTCCCGCATCTTGGTCAGCTGGTGCCCTCTGCAGCTGCTCCAGCACCCGGAGCCATACCTGACACAAGCTGGGTGCCCAGATGGGCCCATCTACTGAGTGGGTGCACACGGCGGGAGCAAGGTCTGGGCTTGTATATCCAAGGCTGAGACACACGTGTGACATCTAGGTGCTAGAGCAAGACCCAGGGGGCTCCTTGGGCCCGAGTGACAGGAGTGTATCTGTGGGATGACTGTATCCATGCTTGGGAGTGGGGGATGAGCCCCTGCATCCATCCCCAGCAGAACTCTGGCTTTCGGCAGAACCTTCATCCCTCCCAAACTGGTAAAGAAGCCATCATCTCATCCCCAAGTCCTTTCTGGCTACTGGGCCTTTGCTTTGGCTGTTCCTTCTCCCTGGTGCTCTCTCTTGAACTCCCCTCTTGTCGATCCAGAAGTTTCTGAGACGATGGAAAGGAGGTCTGCTATCTGTGCTGTCCAATCTGGTAGTCAATAGCCACATTAGCCTTTGGGCACTTGACAGGTGGTGTGAGTGAGGAACTGAATGTGGAATTGTATTTCATTTCAACTAAAGTCAAAATTTAAGTAGGTACATGCGGCTAGGACCAGTATTAGCACATTCTAGGAACTTTCCTGGACTCACCCCAATACGAGTCTAAAGCAAGGGATCCTTTTGTAACCTTCATCCCTCTCACCAGTTGGTCATCCCACTACTGTTCATGGATCATCCACCTTGCCTACTGCTATGGGATAGCCTGTATATACCATGTTTCCTAGCTACCCAGCACAGGACCCTCAGACACATCTGCTAAAAGAATTGGCCACTCTCACATTCTACTCCAACCATTCTCCACTGACCCCTGCAGCCTGCAGAACCACCACCATTCCCTGGACCCAAAGAGCTCCCACCCAGGCCACCCTACAGGATGGGAGGGTTAGGATCAGGGCTTCCAGAATCACACAGTCCCGGGCTGAGCCCGGTTCTACCACTTAGTAGCTGACCTCAGGGAAGTCACTAAAACTCTACAGCCTGGTTCCCTGTTGGTAAAAGCAGACACAGGAACCTTACCGGGCCAGAGCCCCACCCTGATAAAACCAAGAATGTGGCAGCTGTGATCAGCACACCTCCCCCCACCCCCAGCCACCTCTCTTCCGGCTTCTCAGAGTCTCCCACCTTCTTTCCCCAGGTCCTTCCCTCCTCACCCTGCACCACATCCCCTGAGACCCTGCTGGGGCCAACTCCAAGGGACCTGGAGCCCAAGGTTCAGGGCTCTGTGTACATGAGGGTTGGCCCCCCGTGGAGACAGGCTGGGGGAGGGCATGCGGGCCGGCGCTGACCTTGATGGTGTCGTAGGCTCCAGTGATGAGCGCGATGAACAGGCTCAGCACCATGTAGATGAAGAGGCTGATGAAGGAGTAGAGGTAGAGCTGGGAGAACAGCCAGACGAGGCTGCTTCGGCCCTGCTGAGCCTGCATTGCAGCAAACGTCACGAACATGTCGTCCCCGTTGATGAGCGAGAACAGGCACTCCGACACCATGGACAGCGAGCGAAACTGCCAGCAGGGCAGTGGGGTTGTGGGGTCAGAAGGACCGTGGGTGCAACTGGGGGCTGGGGATGGGGTGGGTTCACGGGGGGTCAGAGGGAACAATGGGCAGAACTGCTGGAGACTTCCTGGTAAGGTACCAGGGGTCAAGGTGGGCTGTTCAGGGTGCCCAGATCAACAATCAATAGACCAGGGGTCAGAGGGTTGAGCAGTGGGCTTGGAGAGGGGAGACAGGAACCCCTTGACTGTGGGTCATGAGCACCACGCCCTGGACAGCCCCTACCTTCACATGGTAGGGGCCCAACACGATCCAGCCACAGAAGCAATAGCCCAAGTAGATGACAGCCACACAACAGCAGAAACGCATAACGCTGGGCAGGGCCACCCGCAGTGTGGCAATGAGAATCTGTGGCAGGCAGATGGGGAGGCCTCGATGAGGGTATGGCCACAACCTAGGTTGGCCTTGCGAATGTGGCCACAACCTAGGTTGGCCTTTAGGCAGGCAGGGCCTGGCTAAAGTCACACCAGAGTGGCCACAGAAGCTGGAGGTAGTTTAGAAGGGGGCGGGTTGGGGGGGGGGCAGGGGGCCTGAGGATACCCCATGGCCAGACTGGGTACATCTGGGGTGGGCAGGTATGGGGAAGGGACTCATGACAGGCCATCTATAGAGGCTGATGATGGCTACAGCTGTATGAATTTATACGGGGGAAGAAAGTGAGAAGTGGGGAGCATACGGCCACCACCTGGAAGGTCCAGCCTGCACATTCGAAACTTACATTGTACTTATGGAAGAAGGTCAGGTAGCGGATGACGCCGACCCAGACGAGCAACGTGGAGGTGCCCAGGAGAATGCTGCAGACGTCGTAGCTTGCCAGGTTCTAGGGACAGCAACAGTGTCAACCCCACCTGGCCCGGCTCTTCCCGGGGGCTGTGGCCCCAGGCAGGTATGGGAGGGGTATGCCGGGGGGGTGGTATAAGGGACCAGGGCCTGGAACGAGTCAACAGGGCCCTGGGCAGGACCCACCTTGGCTTCAATGCCAATCTTCATGATGGTGCCCGAGATGGTGAGCACATCGCTGGTGACCAGCAGGATGTACCAGCCATTGACAAATTCCAGCCGATCCCAGAGGCTGATGACCCGTCCCCGCTGCCGCCACATGAACCCAACAAACTCCTGCAGGAGGCAGGTGGGGTGAGGGCTGGCCCGGGCAAGGGACCCTCTCTCCCCGGCCCTTATGGCCCCCCCGAGCCAGGCAAGGCTGGCTCAGGCACGCATGCGCGCCCCTGGAGGCAGCTCTCACGTTCTGCAGCAGAAAGCCACGCAGCAGTGAGCGGGCACACAGCAGGAAAGAGAAGGAGCAGGTAAGGATCACGACCACATCGAACAGGAGCCGGAAGCTGTTGTCTCCTGTGGGGAGAGGCCTTGGGTAGGGCCAGGGGTGGCTTGGGGCCTTGGGAGACTAGGGATGGAGCTAGGCCCAGGCCTAGGGCGCTGCAGGACTGGTGGTGGCTACTCAGGGGGCTTACAGGTTACCTGGATGAGTCAGGAACTGCGTCCATGCTGGTCTGGGGCTTGGGGGATCCCCGGGCAGGTCAGGGCCCCTGCTACCACGGGTCTGGGGGTTGGGGGCTCACCATGCCTGAAGACGCTGGGGTGCTTACACTCCTGGATGTGGGCCTGGGTCTCCAGGCTGATTGGGATACGCCCACTGTGCGCCTTATTGTCAAAAGTGATCTGCAAGGGTATGGCAGGGCAGGAGAGGTCAGAGTAAACCTTGGCAGACCTAGGCTCCCAGACCTGCATGATGAATGGTCTGTCTGGCCCCAACTCCCTTATCACCCCTAAGCTGCCCTTGGCCAAGGGTCCCCAGCCCCGGAGCTCAGGAGCCCTGTGGGCA
The DNA here is from genome assembly GCF_009762305.2 of Zalophus californianus. NCBI lineage: Eukaryota > Metazoa > Chordata > Mammalia > Carnivora > Otariidae > Zalophus > Zalophus californianus. The sequence goes on from NC_045595.1 coordinate 6,130,084, forward strand.
ACCCTTATCACTGGAGCACCTGCCACCCTTGTCCTGGACACTGGGCTTACCAGGACACTGAAGGTGTAGCAGTCTGGAATTTCATTGTTGATCAGGCTCTGGAGATTGATGGTCTTCAGCTGGAAGTGGATGGTGACGTTGATCAGCCTGGGAGGGAAGCTTCAGTGAGGGAGAGGGGCTCTGCTGGGCCCTCCTGCCGCCTCCCGCCCCGCACCGCAGCGCTCCTGCCCCACGTTAACTCTGCAGCTTGCAGAGGAAGTGCTCACACACAGGCATCAGCATGGTCTTTCTCTGTCCCCGCCGGTGGGGGTGGCCAAGGATGCCTGGCATCCTGCCTCCCCCAACCCTCAGCCCAGCCCTGGAGGCCCCTCCATCAGGCAGTACTTGTGGAATTTCAGCGTGAGGTTCTTGTAACTGGCGCTGCCGTCCGAGAGGGAGAGATCATCACTGGGGGGCACAAGGGGTCTCTCAGGGGGGTCCACCTGGATGCAGTCTGAGGACAGGGAGTCAGGGAAGGGACACTGGGGGCGGGAGAGGCACAGGAAGGTCTCCCCGGAGTCCCCGGCAGCCCCCTTCCCTCCTTCACGTCCTACTATGAACTTAACATTTGTCATCTGTTCCCCACTGTCTCCCCTGGAGAGGGCCCAGTTCGTCTTACTCCCTACACAGGCCCGAGGGCCTGGCGCTCAGTGGGCCCCCAAATGCTTAGTGAATTAATGATATTAAAACACAACACTTGGGGCGCCTGGGTGGCTCAGTCCGTTAAGCGGCTGCCTTCGGCTCAGGTCATGATCCCAGGGTCCTGGGATTGAGCCCCGCGTCGGGCCCCCTGCTCGGTGGGAAGCCTGCTTCTCCCTCTCCCTCTGCCTGCCACTCCCCCTGCTTGTGCTGTCTCTCTCTGTCAAATAAATAAATAAAATCTTTAAAAAAAAAAAAACACTTGCATTTTTCTGCACACCAAGCATTCTACCAAAGACACTGCAAACATCAAATTATTAACAATCAGGACAACCCTATCTGCCAGATGAATGGGAAGCAGAACTGGGATTTTAATTCCAGCAGCCGGCGCTACCAACAGTTATGCCCTGCCCTGCCTACTCACCAGTGACAACCATGGGATCAATGTCAAAGGTGTCGTTGGCTGGGTCCACGTGGCCTCGGTGGTAGTACTGCTGGCAGAGGGCCAGGGCCGAGCCGTTGGCCCAGGGGCCACCCCCGCCCCGCACGTAGGCATACCGGCCTAGCGACACATCAGGGAGCATCAGGTACTGTGGGCAGAGAAGGGGAGGGTCCGTCAGCCCTGCGCACTCTCCCCTGCCTGCCCGCCTGCCCACTTGCCTGCCTGCCCCTGGTTGCCCGCACCTGGTCTACAGCATGGAAGATGGCCTGGTAGAGCTGTTCCCGTGTGTAGGCCGCGAAGGTGTCATCTGCCCCATCCGAGTAGCCCAGCAGAAAGAGGTGCCGGAAGGCAATGGTGTTCTCCTCCCGGAATGTCACTGCCAGCTGGTTGCTGAGCCCAAACAGGATGAGCTGGGGCGGCGGGGGGAGAGTTGACAATGCGGGGCACGAGGAATGCCCACCATAAGTCCCCGGTGAGCAGCACACAGCGGGTGCTCATGTATCTCATGACAACAGAGGCTAGTGTTCATTAGATGTTTACCAGGTGCTAGGTTCTGTGCTAAACCCAAACCTACAGGGTAAGCACCACTGTTGGGCCCTTTTACCGAAAGGAAATCCAAAGTATCCTAATATACCCTGAATTACAGCGTGAGACCAGAGGCTCCTTAGGGCAGGAGCGGGCTCTGATTCATCTTGGGGTCCCCAAGGCCCACCACAGGGCCTGAGATGGGGGGGGCAGCAACTGTCTGCTCAGCCACTTGGTCAGTTCTCTTTGAGGGTGAACATGGCATCAGACTGCCTGGGTTCAAGCGCCAGCTCCCCATGCTTGGTTGCTGTTTGACTTTGGACAAGTCCCTTCACCTCTCTGAGCCTCAGCTGCCTCATCTATAAAATGGTGGCAATAGCAGTTGCCAGGACCTCAAAGGGCATCTGTGAAGTTACAAGGAGCTGTTCCCACCACGGATCTTAGAGGGCTTCCTGACTGATTACAGCCATTGCCACTGTTCCTATGTTGCTGCAGGGTTTGGACTAGGCTCCGACTCCAGACACAGCAGCGGCCACAGGTGGTGTTCTGCTGGAGCCCCTGCAGGACTTACCTGCACGGTGACCACTAAGATCTTCACGACTTGCAGCATCAGCTTGAAGGGCTTGCGGCCTTTGGCCCGAAATTTGTCACAGGGACTCATGAAGAAGTACTTGAGCCGGCGGCGGAGGTCCTCCTCTTCCGGAGGGACCGGGGAAGCCCCAGCCTGGGTGCCATACCCAGGACTGGGGGTTAGGAGCCGCTCGGTCTCTGCAGGAATGGGGGAGGGTGGTGGGGACCAGGCCCAGGCAGACCCACCTGCCCTCAGGGGAAACAGGTCCCAGGCACCAGCCAAAGAACTCTGAGAGATCTAAGAAAACCCCCCAAAAATCTGCAACATTTTGTGGATTATATATAGCAGTCCTATCAGAGGTTACATATTTGGATTTGGGGCTCAAAAGGGCCTGAGCTGATTCCTGACCCTGCTTCTCACTGGCTTGGGCAGGGCACTCCGCCCTGAGCCTCAGCGTTCTCATCTGCAGAACAGGGCAAAAACACCTCTCACCAGGAAGCTGAGGATTTGATGCTTACAAAACATTTATCACAGGGGCTGGTTTGTGGTTAAGAATGTCAGAACATTCCATCATTGTTCCATTTGTGGATTTTGGGAAGAGAATGAATTGCTTCCACTGGCTTCCCACAGGGCACTCAAGGCTCGAGAGCTCATCTCAACTCCAGCCTCCAGGTATGAGCATGGAGCTCAGCTACATTCCAGTTTTTTTCTGGTCAAACACCCGAAGAAGGATTTTTCCACTCATCATGACCTGGCCCATCCAGTTGACACCCTCACAAGCCCCAGGCCCAGAGAAGGGGAGATCGACAACAACAGTAACAATAACAGAACATATTTGCTGAAGACTCACTGCACACCAATGGGTGTTATTACCACCCTGCCCGTATGTTAGTTCATGAGCTAATATAGCATCTTCACGAAGGGCACCAGCTTCTGGAACTCTCACAGCCCTAGACCCAAATCCCAGACCTCCCCCCTCCCCTTCCCAGTTGGGGGGATCCTGGTCATCTTTCAAAGCCTCCATCTTCTCATTTGAAAAGTGGAAATAAAAAGTCTACCCAGACGGGGCGCCTGGCTGGTTGAGTGGGAAAGGCATGCAACTCTTGATCTTGAGCCCCACCTTGGGTGTAGAGAGTACTTAAAAATAAAATCTTGGGGCGCCTGGGTGGCTCAGTTGGTTAATGGACTGCCTTCGGCTCAGGTCATGATCCTGGAGTCCCGGGATCGAGTCCCGCATCGGGCTCCCTGCTTAGCAGGGAGTCTGCTTCTCCCTCTGACCCTCTTCCCTCTCGTGCTCTCATTCTCTCTCTCTCAAATAAATAAATAAAATCTTTTTAAAAAATAAATAAATAAATAAAATCTTAAAAAAAAAATCTACCCTGAGGTTGAAATTCTGAAAGGTGTTCTCTGAATGAAGCGGGATAAAGCAGATAAAAGCCTCAGTTCAGCCTCCAAGTCTTGGTAATTCTTTAGAAAATAGGGTTTATTCTTAACACTACTTATTCTCTTCACTCCTGAACCACCGAAGAGAAAGGTCCAAGGTTTCATCAACTGCTGGGGTCCCAGCTGGTCACAGCAGCCCAGAAGCGTCCCTGACACACCCCCACCAGAGAACCCTGCTTCTTTCCAGGGCCTGGCCCGCGCCTGCCTGACACAGCTGCCAGGACGAATGTGAGCACTGTCAGAACCTGTCCTGCTGGGAGGGTCAGCTCCTGGCCTGTCCTCTGGAGCTTGGATGCTGTTGTGGTTGTTTACAAGATAGTTGGATGGGAACCAGAGGGCAGGCCCGCCTCCCTAGCTGGGATCCCAGTTAACCCACCCCAGATGCCACCAGCAGGGACAGGTTTCAGGTATCTCCAGCTAGCTCAAGAAGGAGAGACCAACACAAAGGGTCTTCCTCCAGGCTCCCCCATGAGAAGCAGAGGCTGAAGAGACTGGAGGCTGGGTTTCCACCGCTTGAGTTCAAGAAAACTGAGCTTCCACAGGTTTGGACTCATGAGATCAAGTTAGGCGCCTGGGTTCAAGGAGGTAACTCCCCCCGGCCCCGCAGCCCTCTATCTGAGTTTAGAGAAGCTGAGCATTGCCTCAAGAATTGGGGAAGGGAAGGGCGCCTGGGTGGCTCAGTTGGTTAAGCGACTGCCTTCGGCTCACGTCATGATCCTGGAGTCCCGGGATCGAGTCCTGCATCGGGCTCCCTGCTTGGCAGGGAGTCTGCTTCTCCCTCTGACCCTCCCCCCCCATGTGCTTTCTCTCTCTTTCTCTCTCTCTCAAATAAATAAATAAAATCTTAAAAAAAAAAAAGTTAAAAAAAAAAAAGAATTGGGGAAGGGAATCCTGGGAGTTGCACGTGAGGGTTGGAGAAGCCGGTGCCCACTGAGTTCCAGCAACGCTGAGCAATCGGAACTACGCTCAGAACGCAAACCCCGGACACCTCCAGGACCTAGGTTGGAGAAGCTGGCGGCCCACCCGCTGCCTGAGTTTGGGAACTCTGAGCAGAACCTGGGTCCAGGAAGAGCACACAGGAGTCCCGCCAACTCCAAGGTCGGAGGAGCGGGCGCCCACCTGCCGCCCAGGTTCTCGGAGCCATCTGTCCCCATCTCCCCCACCGGGACGCTGAGAGGTCAGCACCAGAGTTTAGGCAAAGGAAACCGGGAGCTCCGCCGCCCCAGGTCCGGGGAGCTGGCCGCCCGCCCGCCGCTCGCGTTCGGGGTCCCGCGGGGCCGCGCGCGCCCTCACCTGAGCCCCGCCGGCCCACGGGGGCCGCCATGCCGGGGCGGGGAGCGCCGGACGCCGCCGGACGCGGCCGGGCAGCCGGGGTCCGGGCGCCCGCCGCGGCTGCAGCGGCCTCGCTCCCTCGCGGCGCCGCTTCAAACCCTCTCGCGTCAGCTGACGCCCGCCGCGGTCACGTGACCAGAGCGCCCCCGGGGAGCGCACGTGACCGGATCCCGGCCCACCCCCTGCGCCACGACAGTCCCGGCTGCCGCAGCACGCATGCGGGCCTCAACTAGCTCCTTGCGGGCGGAGGACGGCCCTGAGGTCCTAACGCCCGCGGGCGATCGATGTGCTGGGGGATGGGCTGGCTGGGAGAGCGCCGGCGTAGGGCCGGCTCGGCCCGGGCTCCCTGTCATGCCCGCGTCCCGTGCCAAATTCCTGAGTTCCATACTCAGTGCTTGACCCCTTACCCTCCGCAAAGTCCGGTGATGACCATACGGCCTGTCTCATGGCTGCCTCTCCATCCTCCCAGAAACCCCGTGTTACTCTCAACTCTCCCGCTTCTGCTCCTCTCGTCTGAACTGTCAGCAAATCCTACTCCATTTCCTAAGTATGTCCCAAATAGGACCAACTCACATCCCCACTCCTGTGGCCCTCAGCCCAGAGTCCCCCATCATTCCTGGCCCGCACCTGTGCAGCAACCTCCTCCCTGACCTGAGGCTCCCACTCCTGACCCTCTCCTGTTACACTCCCCAGGCAGCAGCCAGAAGCATTTTCCAAGAGTGGTTCCTATCGGCCCTCTGCCACAACCTGCTGTCTTCCCATTGCTCTGGGATGACAAGCGAACTCTGACCTCAGTCTACCAGAGCCCTCTGTTCCGGCCCCCAATCTCCCCTGGCTTACCGCTCAAGGGCCCCAGGGCCTTTGCACTCTTGCTTTGAAAAGAATGCTGGTTTAATTACGCAAACTCTGGAGAACAGGCAGTTTAGATTAAATCTAGGCCCGGCCAACTGCCACCTATACATCTTCCAAAGAGTCCCTTAGGGATGCCTGGGTGGCTCAAGGGATGCCTGGGTGGCTCCGTCGGTGAAGCGTCTGCCTTTGGCTTGGGTCATGATCCCAGGGTCCTGGGATCGAGTCCCCCATCGGGCTCCTTGCTTCATGGGGAGGCTGCTTTTCCCTCTGCCTGCCGCTCCCCCTGCTTGTGCTCTCTCTGTCTCTCACAAATAAAGTCTTTATTTAAAAAAAAAAAAAGTCCCTTAAACTCCACGTTTACTCTTTTGCAAAATGGGGATACTTAGTCATAGTTATCTGGCTCTTGGAGCTGTTGAATTAAGAAAACGCAAGAGCACAAAATGCAAGAGCACTGCACAAGGCTGGGCAAACAGTACTGACGATTAAAGTAGTGGTTATTGGGATTATGGAATCCTTCCTTGGGAAAGTAGTCCCCCCACCTAAATCAGAGGTCTTGATCCTTTTGTGGACCATGAGCGTGATGACTGAGCATTCATGCTGTTGTGAGATGTGTCTCTCCCAAACCTTGTTACCTCCTCAGCACATTACCTGTCTGATGTGTGTGGGGAAAAAAAGTCTTGTTATGCGTCTCTTAGAATGAACTATATACCCTGTAACTACTTCATAAATGTTCCTGAGTTTGGCATCTGTGAGTTCTGTGAAGGCTGTGCTTATCTTGTCGCCGGCTGAGACCCCAGCAATCAACATGTTTTTGTTCAGCACATAAATGACCACCTCTTCTGGGCGCCTGGGTGGCTCAGTTGGTTAAGCGACTGCCTTCGGCTCAGGTCATGATCCTGGAGCCCCGGGATCGAGTCCCACATCGGGCTCCCTGCTCAGCGGGGAGTCTGCTTCTCCCTCTGACCCTCTTCCCTCTCCCGCTTTCTATCTCTCATTCTCTCTCTCTCTCAAATAAATAAAAAAATCTTTAAAAAAAAAAAAAGACTACCTCTTCTGTCCAGTGCTGTGCCTATAACCTGGGCTGTGAAGGACAAGGGGTAGGTTATGTGAGCAGATGGGTAGGGCTGCCTGCAGGGTCTCATATCAGTCTCCATTATCAGCCCACTAGACTGTGAACATGCCAGAAATTCCACCACTCATAGAAAAGCCAAAGGGAAGGGATCCTGCTCAGACCACCTGCAGGGGAAGTCTGCCCATGACTAGGGTGGCCAGGACTGGGGGAGCAGAGTGGTAACTGCTGGGAGGGACCAGTGTGAGACCTTGTGGGGGAACTGGGAAGCCTGGAGGATTAGGGCGGAGCCAGGACGTGGGGGTTCCAGCTATTGCTGGCACCGGCCACACCCTCCCATCTCCTGAGGAAGGGGCTGTGCATTAGAGGAAAGAGAAACAGGCAAGCCACACAACACAGAGCCAGGAGGCAGTGGGAGGATTTTACTAAACTGCATGACACACAACTTCCCCAGGCCCCCCATGAGTGTTGGCGTCCACTTCAGCCATCGGGCCCCAGCAGTGCCCCTTGCTCCTGCACCCACTCAGGACTCTCGCCAGTAGGGATGGCCGGACTGACAGTATCATGGGTGGGAGAGCAGGGGTCAGGGTGAGACTCAGGGTTGGGGTCGGGGCTGGGCACGGGATCCTGGTCAGGGCTGGGACCGGATCCTTGCTCAGGGCTGGCCACGAGGTCAGGATTGGCGTCGGGACCAGGCTTAGGGTCAGACTTGACAGAATCAGGGGTGGGGGTAGATTCAGAGCCAGAGACAGCTTTGGGGCTGGGATTAGGGAAGGAGCCCACCACGGAGCCAGGGTCAGAGCCCAGGCCAGAGCTGGGGCCAGGGCTGAGGCCCAGGCCAGAGCCGAGAACAGAGACAGCATCAGGACCCAGGAGGGAGACCTGCCCTGGCCTCAACATGGAGGCAGGACTGAGGCCGAGGCCCGCGGCAGCGGCGGCGGCGGCGGCCGCGGCGGCGGCGGCCGCAGCCGCGCCCTCGTGCACCCGCTTGTGCTTGGTGAGGCTGGAGGCTTGGCCAAAGGCCTTGCCGCAGAGCTGGCAGCGGTAGGGGCGCTCTCCGGAATGCACGTGCAGGTGCTGCAGCAGCGCGGAGCTCTGGCCGAAGGCCTTGGAGCAGTGGGGACAGGCGTAGGGCCGCTCGCCCGTGTGGATGCGCAGGTGGTGCTGCAAGTTGGAGCTCTGGCCGAAGGCCTTCCCGCAGTGCGGACAGCGGTACGGGCGCTCGGCCGTGTGCGTGCGCTGGTGCTGCAGCAGCGCCGAGCTCTGGCCGAAGGCCTTGCCACACTGCGGGCACGGGTACGGCCGCTCGCCGGTGTGCGTGCGCAGGTGCTTCAGCAGCGCCGAGCCCTGCCCGAAGCCCTTGGCGCACACGGGGCACTTGTGCGGCCGCGGGCCGCCGTGCGTGCGCAGGTGCTGCGCCAGCAGCGAGCCGTGCCCGAAGGCCTTGCCGCACACCGGGCAGTGGTGCGGCTTCTCGCCGCTGTGGCTGCTGCGGTGCTTCAGCAGCGTGGAGCGCCAGCCGAAGGCTTTGCCGCAGGCGGCACACTGGTAGGGCCGCGCGCCCGTGTGGATGCCGCGGTGCTGGGCCAGCGTGGCGCCGTGGCTGAACGACTTGCCGCAGTCGGGGCAGCGGTACGGCTTCTCGCCGCTGTGGGTGCGGCGGTGCTGGCTCAGCCCCGAGCTGCGGCGGAAGGCTCGCCCGCAGTCGGGGCAGGAGAAGGGCCGGGGAGGGCTGGCAGGTGCAGGGAGCACCGCGGGACTGGGGGCCAGGACCTCGGGAGTGGCAGTGAGGCTGGATGAGAGGGGGTCCAGGTCTGGGGACTCGGTGGGGCTGAGGGTGTCGTTGTTAGGGTCAAGAACCAGGGGGACAGGGCCGATGACGTCTGGATCGAGGTCGAAACTTGAGGACATGGGGTCGAGATCTTGGGGATCCGAGTCACGGGTGGCTGAGATGGAGCTCGGAGCTTCGGCGTCGGGGCCCAGATCCTCAGAGACGGGCTCCAGATCTTCATAGCTGGGGTCCACATCCTCAGAGACAGTGTTGAGGTCTTCTGGGTCAGGCTCTGGGTCTTCACAAACTGGGTCCAGCTCTTCAGGGTTGGGGTCCAGGTCCTCTGAGTCGGAGTCAAGCTCTCCATAAGTGGGCCTCGGGCCTTTGTGGCCTGGGTTCCTGACCAGGACCGAGCGCCGCATCCCTGGTGTGGAAGTGCTGGCTGCTTCTGGGGCAGGATCTGCAGGGTGAGGACAGAGGGTGAGTGGAGGGTAGGTTCTGGAGGCCAGGGGGTCTCTTTTGGAGTCTGGGCAGGGAAGTGAGAGGGGGCCATGCCATGGCGCAAAACCCACTCCTGAATACACACATGGATCCTGCCCTTGTCTCAGATCGCAGGGAGACTTGTGATGCGCTCCAGCCAGGGCAGGGAGAAGAGGGACCCTGGTGGGACATGGAGGGTGGGGTGGGGTGGGGGGAACCTTCCCTTCTCAGCACCACACCTGGATGGAAGTCATGGGACCCGGCACTAGAGGTCTCCAGTACCCAGCTCCAGGGCTCTGCCCCTCTCTCCATCTTGGGCTCCTCCTCTCGTGGGAAGCTTGGGTCCTGTGGAGGAGAGAGAGTCCAGGGTTCCTACCTGCTTGACTGGGGTCCCCTCATGGGGAAGAGGGTGAGTGCCTGGGTTCCTGTGCTTGCTCCAAGTACATGGCCTGAATTCCTGTCCCATAGTCGGGGATGACATATTTGGGAGTTCCTAGTAGCAAGGGCAACCTCTGGCTTGCCTCATAGAGAGGAAGCATCCTGAGCTCTGAAGCTTATATCTGGGGGATGGGGGGGACAACATCTGGTACTCCCCTTGCATCATTGAGGTAGGGCAGGGGCACCTCTGGCTTGCTTGCTGGGGAAGAGGTGACTGGAATGCCAGACCTCACAGTTCAGGGGTGGGAATAACTGTCAAAACACCTGTGTATCCAAATGCCAGTTCCTAAAGCTGGGGGGGGGGGGTAAGGTGGGACCCACTGGGGCACAGAGAGACCCATGGACCCGTAGCCAGGTGAGTAGGGACAGGTGTTGTACCCGTTTGCCCAGTTGTATAGCAGATCCTGAATTCTAATCCCTAGGTAGGGGCAAAAATAATCCTTGGGGCCCCTATGGGGTTACTGAGGGGCTCCTGGGTCATCTCCTAGGAAAGGGAGATTCCTGAGTAACTAACTGATCCCAAGGCTGAGGTCAAGTGTCAGGATACTTTTTTGGTCTCCTCCTGGAGAAAAGATCCTGAATTCCAGCCCCATACCTGGAGGTTGGAAGCAGGGTGGAGAAACCATTGCTGGGAGCCCTTCTGGGGAGCAGAGGGAGTTCAGGATTACCTGATGGGGAGGTGATGTCTTGAGCTATCCACCCCATGACTGTGGGTTGGGGAGCAAACAAACAGATCTGTTCCTGGAGGGAGGGATGGGGGGGCCTCTGGCTCTCCTGGGGAGAGGGACATCCAGAACCACAACCCCACAGCTCCAAGTGGCTAAGCAAATGGAGAGGGTGGAGTTCTTAGATCACCTCCTCAACGGAGACACCACATTTGAAGGGTGCGGGGGAAACAATGCTTGGGTGCCCTCCTGGGTTTCTGGGGGGGGCAGGGGAACCTTTAGATGGCCTCCGGAGGAAGGGGCCTTCCAAACTCTCAACTCTTAGCTGGAAGGGGGGAGGAGAACTGAGTTCCTGGGGGGAGGGGGCAGGTGGACCCCTGGATCACCTCCTGGGAAGGGGTTTCCAGAACTCTGGACCCCAAGACTGGAGAGTGAGGGGAACAATAACTGGGCTCCAGGGGGTCAGAGGGTACCCCCGATCCCCCTCCTGAGGAAGGGCCTCCTGAACTCCCAACCTCAGGCTGGAGGGTGGGGAGAACAATACTTAGGCGTCCTCCAGGGTTCCTGGGATAGAGAGGGTCTGGATCGCCTCCAGGGGAGGAGGCGCTCTGAGCTCCCGACCCCACAGCTGAGGGGTGCCCCCCCATACCTCCCCGATTTCAGGCGTCCAACTCGGGCTGGGCCCTCCTCCCCCCGGGGCCGCGGCGGCGGAAAGGGCGCGCTAGGCCCGCGGGCCGCGGGGGGACCCCCCTCCCCTCACGCCCGCGACCCTGCTCTCCCGGGCCGGGCGGGCGGCGCGCGGGCGGGGAGGGGGGCGGCAGACAGAGGTCGCCCCGGGCCGCGCCCCGCACCCGCCCCCGCCCCGGCCCCGGCCCCGGCCCCCGCCCGCCCGGCCCGCTCGCGGGGACACTCACCCGGCGCCCCTTGCCCCTGCCCGGCCCGCCGCGCCCCCGGGGCCCGCAGGAAGCCCCCCGCCCGCCAGCCCCGCCGGCGGCCCCCTCGGCCCAGCGGCCCCGCCAGGCGCTCCCGGGGAGCGAGAGGGGCCGGCCGAGGGCCGCAGCGGGAGCTGCTGGGACTTGTAGTTCGCCCGCGCCCGCCGCGGCCGTCGCCATCGCTGCCCCCGCCCCCCGGGCCAGCCTTTGTCCCGGCCCGGCCGCCCCGGCCGCGCGGCCGCGCCTTTGTTTGCGCCGCGGCCTCCCGCGCTGCCCTTGCCCCGGCCCGCCGCGGCCCGGCGCCTCAGGCCCTCGCTGTCCCTCCCGGCCCCCGCGTGCTTCGGCCCCTGCCGCGGTCTCCCCCTGCCCCGGTCTCTCTCTGCATCTCTGTTGCCCTCTCGGCGCCTAGCTCTGGTCCTTTCTGTCTCTGCCCCTCTATTTCTGCGGCCCTCCCTGTTTCAGTCTCTTTGCCTCTGTCCCTGTCACTTTTCCTGCCTCTGCCCGTCTGTCTCTCCTTGTTTCTGGCCTCCTCTGTCTCTGTCTCTGCCTCGTGCCCGTGTCTCCGACTCTATCTTTGTTCAAAAAGCACCAAACCTTCTATTTCTCTGCCCAACTGGCAGGGCACATAAGCAAAGCCAAGGCTCCGAGAAGCCCTGCAATTTACAAAGCTGTTAATCTTTGCTCAATCCAGCGTCCCCCTGTAAGACTCCCCAAGGAAGAGTGTTGGGGGCCCTGTCCCTGAGTGTTTTCCTCCTGCTGTCCGGCTGATAGGTCACTCACTGATGTCACTGGTGGACTCCCTGTGTCTGATGCCCACTGGAGTGATGATCTCTGGAGAAGCCTAGGCCAAAGTGGGGAAGGACTCTGGGCAGACTTTACCTGGAGGCACAGATCCCCGCAAAGAGGGATTGAAAACCAGCCCTGGCAGCTGCCAGCTGGGCCGTGATGTTCTTCACTGAGCATAAACAACAGTCACAGAATATAAACAATGACCACACAAGGCCGCTCTGTGACCACGTCTGAACCGAGCCAGAGACAAGGACACCCTGCAACCACAAAAATGAATACACACCCTCCTCGCCCGGACTAACGCGATGGCTACCGCCTCTTACCAACGACAGCTCCCCGTGCATCCTCCCACTTCGGAGATAAAAATCACCAAAATACCCAGTCACCAATCCGCTCCCTGCTTCCTGACAGCACCAACCGAGAATTGCTTCTACTCTCTTCAACTCTCTTTAAAACTACCCCCCACCCCACATGCCTGAGTCCTATAAGGTGCCCTCCTGTCCCCCAACACCCTCTTAGGGAGGTACCCATGGTTCCTGGTGTCTGATCTTCCCTTTTTAGCGAGCTAAAAAAACTTTTTTTGACTACAGCTGTATTTCTGATGGTCTTTGCGTGAATTTTGACACACCACCTACCCTTGAATATAACCTCAAGCAAATCAGGCCTCCAGGAGTCTTCTCTCTTCTTTCCTGAACCTTCTAGATCTGTGCTGAGCTCAAGGTCTGAAACTGGCTTTCCACCTTTCTGTGGAAAAGCCCTCAGCAGATCTGAGAGATCTGAGACTGAAATTGGATTATGTCGGGGGTTCCTCATCCTGCCACCTCCTGGAGGATCCCATAGCAAATAATGCTTGTGATGACAGTGTTGTTTCTGTCTGCTAAGTATCTTTTTTTTTAAGATTTATTTATTATTTTAGAAGGGGGGTCAGAAGGAGAGAGAGAATCTCAAACAGATTCCGTGCTGAGCACGGATCCCTACGTGGGGCTCGATGTGAGGCTCCATCTCATGACCTTGAGATCATGACCTGAGCTGAAATCAAGAGTCAGAAGCTTACCCAACTGAGCCACCCAGGCTCCCCTGTCTGCTAAGTATCTCTATCAGCACCTTGCTTTCCCTTTGTGGATCCTTCTCCGCTACTCCAACCTCACACAGCCCCCCAGTATCACTCAGCCTAAACGTACCAATCAGAGAATCCCATCTCCTGGCCACAATAATTAAGTTGGAGGACATGACGTTGGACGGTCTCATTCTTCCTCTGGGATCATAAGCTGTATATAGGCCCCCATCCTACCTGCAGCCCCCTTCCCCACTTGTCAGGAAGAACAGTCTGCATGCAGACTGAAGCCAATCTACACGAGGATGTATAGTGAGAGGTGAAGAGAAAGTTCCGTCTACATTGGCTGAGCTCCTGAATATGGCCATACCTGAGGCCAAAAGCCCTCATTCTTTCCAATACCATGAGCCAACACATTTCCTGGGCATGGGGCGGGTTTCTGTCCCTTGAATCGATGACAGTCTTGACTAATTTAGAATTAGTACCTGGAAAAGGAAGGGTATTGTGGGAAGTAACCTAAAATGTGGAATTGGCAGAGCAAAGTGAGGTAGAGGGGCAGGGCCACCACAGACACATATATTCACTACAAAGTGAATGGGACTCCCTAGATTTATGCAGTGCATACAGTCTGCCCTGAGAAGAGCCTTCCTCAAGAAACAAGAAATTTCTGTTATGCGGTAGAAAAATAAGCTGATTAAAATCTTGCTTCCTGGGGCACCTGGGTGGCCCAGTCGTTAAGCGTCTGCCTTCAGCTCAGGTCATGATCCCAGGGTCCTTGTCTCAAGCCCCGCATCGGGCTCCCTGCTCCACGGGAAGCCTGCTTCTCCCTCTCCCACCCCGCCCTGCTTGTGTTCCCTCTCTCGCTCGCTCTCTCTCTCTCTCTCTCTCTGTCAAATAAATAAATAAATAAAATCTTAAAAAAAAATCTTGCCTATTTTATCTTGGGACTCTAACCACGTGTTTCTTGAGACTGTGGTTTGAGGGGCTTTGGAGAAAAATAGCAGGATGTTGAAATATTTGGGCACCTTCATCAAGGTCTCCCTAGACAGACACAGGCTGCCTATGTACTTCTTGCAGCAGAGAGTAGCATCTGCTTGATTTTGTGATTGCGGGAGCTGGATTCTCTGCCCCAAGCTAGAGGAGGAAATTAGTAATGGGGTGAGAGATAAGACTGGGATTGTTGGAGAACTAGGGGGCACTTGATGCCCCAGGCTACTCTGTAACACTGAACACTCCCTGTCCATAAACATACAATTACCCTCCATTGGGAAGAGCCTGTTAGCTATCTCTCCACCCTCCAGATTGTAACCGGGGGCAAAAGAGATGCTGAGGGGATGGGCAGGCACAGATCTGTTGCTAGGAGACAGGGTCCAGCAAGGTTGGGCTCCAGGATCAAAGATCCTGGTGAGGTTTGGGGAACCAAATCACCCAGGGGTGGGCTTGTGAGCTGGGCCATCCAATCATAGCATTCTATCCCTCTGGGCACAATGACTGGTTCATGGCTGGGCAGACGCAAGCGGGCCAATCAGAGTGTCCTTTAAGTTCCAAGACGAGGAGTTGGGGCAAGACCCTCTCCTTCCTTTGAGGCTTTAATCAAGAGTATTTGGATTGCTAGCATTCTCTTTTTTTGGCCACCGCTTGGAGGGACACAGGATTGCAAGGTGGTGAGGTAGATTCCAGATTTTCTTATTTCTAAGTTATAAAATAACAGAATTCATCCAAATAAATTGGAAGATCTAATTGGCTTTATTGAATGGCTCATGGGGGTGCCTGGGTGGCTCAGTTGGTTAAGCATCTGCCTTCAGCTCAGGTCATGATCCTGGGATCAAGTCCAACGCTGGGCTCCCTGCTCAGCGGGGAGCCTGCTCCCTTCTCCCTCTGCCCTTACCCCAACCCACCTCACCCCCGTGCTCACTGCTTGCGCACTCTCTCTCTCTCTCAAACAAATAAAATCTTAAAAAGATTTATGAATCAGGTAGCATCCCTTCTAACACATAGAGGGGCACCCTGAGGAATTGTACAAATTGGAAGGTTTTTATAGGAAGGGGGTTAGGGCAAGAAAATTATAGGCAAAAGAAAAGAATTGTTCCAGGCAAAGTCACTTTCCCTTAGGGGAAGGGTAGGGGATCTTATTAGGTGGATTACCTCATCTTCTGTCCATGAAGAAGGCCCATGTGACAGATTACCTTATTGGTGCTTATAAAAAAAAAAATTTCCAATTGGTAGATTAAGACTTACATTTCTGGGGGAGGTTGAAACTGCAATTAGGTTAGGTATTAACCCTTGGTTTGGTGACTTATCCTGGCCCAAGTAACACCATTTGGGGTCTGTGGTTTTCTTTGTAACAAAGTCAATAAAAATCCCTTTCTAGGGCGCCTGGGTGGCTCAGTGGGTTAAGCGACTGCCTTCGGCTCAGGTCATGATCCTGGAGTCCCAGGATCGAGTCCCACATCGGGCTCCCTGCTCAGAGGGGAGTCTGCTTCTCCCTCTGACCCTCTTCCCTCTCGTGCTCTCTATCTCTCATTCTCTCTCTCTCAAATAAATAAATAAAATCTTTAAAAAAAAATCCCTTTCTGCTTGAGCTAGAGCGAGCCAGGTTTCCATCACTTGCAACAAAAATGACCTAAGACATTAAAAAATAGGGGCACCTGTCACCAAGCTGCAGCCAAATACTAGGCTCTGTTCTAAGAATGGCACATGTGCATTTTAAACCTTGTACCCAGGGCGCCTGGGTGGCTCAGTTGGTTAAGCAACTGCCTTCGGCTCAGGTCATGATCCTGGAGTCCCAGGATCGAGTCCCACATCGGGCTCCCTGCTCAGCAGGGAGTCTGCTTCTCCCTCTGACCCTCCTCCCTCTCGTGCTCTCTGTCTCTCATTCTCTCTCGCAAATAAATAAAAAATCATTAAATAAATAAATAAATAAATAATAAATAAAGCTTGTACCCACTTCATGAAGGGAGAACTGTTGCCAGCCCCATTTTATGCACAAGGACAGAGGGGGCAGATCATGGCATCACTTGCCTAAGGACAGAAAGACAGGGAAGTGGCAAGTCTGAATTCTGCTGCTCCATGATGTTTTCCTTTAAAAATTAATCTGTTCTCCCATGTACAATCCTACTTTATTCATCTTGGTCTATAAGCCTTTTGGGTTTTTGTAGTTGGTATGAAATGCCTTTTTTGGTGTGGGGAAGGGTGAGTGGAATATAGGGAGGGAGAGACATAAATCCATAAAATACCTCCCAAACATGATGAAGTATCTTTCTGCACTAAAAATATTTCTAGTAAAGCTCCTGTTCTTTTCTAGCAACCGTCCTGGGGCTTGTCAGTTCCACTGTTAGAAAATCCTTCAATTTGAGCCCCTGGGTGGCTCAGTTGATTAAGCGGCTGCCTTCAGCTCAGGTCATGATCCCAGGGTCCAGGAATCGAGTCCTGAATCAGGCTCCCTGCTCAGCGGAGAGCCTGCTTCTTCCTCTCCCTCTGCCTGCCTCTCTGCCTACTTGTGCTCTCTCTCTATCTCTGTCAAATAAATAAATAAAATCTTAAAAAAAAAAAGAAAAGAAAATCCTTCAATTTGTGCAGAAATAAATCTGCCTCCTTGGAACTCCTACCCATTATTTTTCATCTGGTGTCTGGGTGCTTTAAACCATTCTTAGAACCAAGCAGGAGCACACATTTTCCTGCAACCAGAGCTACATGGAAATGAATACCAAAGTAAGCTTTCGGAGCTTCCTGGCAGGCAAGGCAAAAAGGAAAAGTCCTTTAGTTAAGAGTAGTAGTGTGATCAACAAACAGACCAGCTTTACCAGGAGAGTCTGATTTTGTCCTGGGGATCACTGCAGGATGGGTTTATTGCAGTGGTTCTCAAGCAGGGCAACTCTTGCCCCCCCAGGGGACATTTGGCAATGCCCGGAGATATTTTTGGTTGTCACAGCTGGCTGGGGTAAAGGGAGGATGCTATTGGCATATGGTGATTAGAGGTCAGGGATGATGCTAAACATCCTACGTGCACAGGAGGGCCTCTGACAATAAAGAATGATCCCATCCAAAATGTCAATAGTACTGGGATTGAGAAATCCTGATTGATCATGAGGTAATTCAGAAGTGTGTCATGTAGATTTTTAGTGGAAGCAAACAGAAGAGGTGCTTTGCAGCTAGCAGACCCTTGTATAGATAATCGGAGAGCAGCCAAAAGGGCCATCTTATTCTGTGGGACCCAAAGCTGGACTCCTGTTCTTCCTGTGGAAATGACAACCTGGCCTCACAGAATTGCTGCCCAGGGGGAAAGGGCTCCTGGCCGGGCTTGAGCTTGGCTCTTGGTGGCTCAGGAGGCTTTGGTCTTTGAAGGTCTGATTACAGAGTCAGGGATGGAGTCAGGGAGCCATGTTCATTCCCTGAAACCAGATTCCCAACAGCCCACAGAAGCAGTCCCTGGGCATGGCCACTGAGGCCCATTTTATCCTGGACAGAGCCAATCTCACCACACCCAGACCTTCAAGATGGGGGCGCTGTCCAAGGTACCATTTGTTGACATGCTCGTCAAGCCCCATCAGTGATGGAGCTCCATCCCCTCCTCCTCCTTTCCACCCTTTTCATTTCGTCCCTGGCTGGACACCTATTCCCTTCGACTTGATCATATCATGATGGCTTTTGTTGATTTGTCCCTGGACCCAGCTCTGACTAGTTGCCCAGCCAGCCAGCACACGGTTGAGCTTCCAGCTTTCACCCACAATGGAGGAGATTGCTGGGTCACTCTCAGCCTCTCCACCCCCTCAGTCTCCCCCCCGAACCCCACCCCCTCTCTCAGTGATTGAAGGCCCTTCCCATACCCTCATCTTCCTCTTTCCTCCATACCTTCATGCTCAGAAGGGAAGTGCTCTCTCCCTCCTTGACCCCCAGCCACACACACTGAAGTGTGTACATTTCTCATTTATAACACTCTGAGAGAGCTACCATTCATCTCCGCTTTACAGATGAGCAAACGGATGAGGCTCAGAGGGGTTAAGTGCCTTGCCTAAGACTACTATCCAGGACAGAGGAGTTAAGATTTGGACTCTGTCCATTCAGCCCTAGGAATCTGTGTTCTTGGCCCTTCACCACACAGCCCTGTTCAACGCTATGACTCCTCTCTTCACATCGTTCAGATTTGTTGGTGCACCTGAACACCTTACACTGAGTCCAACAGCCAAGACTTTGCACAAGCTGGGATGGCCTCCTTGCCCAGAGTGGGGCGATCTTCAGGGCCCGTGGAAGTGTCTGTTCAGGGTTATTTGATGGAGTCACTCTCTCCTGTACCGTCCCCAACCCATGAAGCATCCTCTTTCATGGCTGACTGATGGAGGGCGGGGTGGGATGCTGCCAAGACACTGTTTATTGCTGTCTAGGGCATGGGTAGGTGGGGGCCTGGGGGGCCCGAGGGTCTACCTTATCCGCCCCACAGCCCCACTGGCGAGGGGAGCCCAGAGGCACATGGCTGTCCTGCAGATTGACCAATCTCAGCACTGCTGGGCCCTGGTACTTGGAGGGAAACTCATGCTCGTATTGGGTTGAGAAGAAGCGCTGTCTGCCCAGCGGGGGCTCAATGTGGCTGTACTTGCACTGTGGAGGCAGGGTGGGCAGCCTGGCAGGACAGCCTGGAGGCTGGCGGACCTACCTGGCCCACCCCGTGGCCCCCATACGACCCTAGGAGCAGCAAAGGCTGATGACTGGGCTCTGAGGAGGTGGGCAAAAGGTGCCCCAGCTTGGGCTGACCCAGGAGCTGGAGAGAAACCGGTGACCCCTGGAACGACCCCAGGACTGTGGTGACGCAGGCAACTGCGAGCTAACCCTCGGCTGGGGGTTTAACTGTGGCTGGTGATATAAAGGTGTCCTTGAGCTGGCCCTGCCACTAACTACCCTGGTGGTGAGCTAGGGATGACCTTGAGGCTGGGGTGACATTAAGATGACCCTGTGCCTGGGGTCACCCTAGAGAGACCCTGACAGGACTTGATACGAATTCTGGGCCTGAGCTGACGGCATTATCATCCTGAGATAAAGCTACACTGATTTTGGGGGTTAAGTGGTCAGGGAGGTACCCTTCCCCATCCCTCACCCGCTGTAGCATGTCCTCAGTCACGGAGGCCGGAGCTGTTCTATGAGGCTTCAGCATCTTCTGGTTCATGGTTAAAAAATCTGTTTCTGGAGATTTGGGGTGGGGGTAGTCGAGCTGAGGGGCTGAAGGAGGAGAGGCATGGTCCCTGGGCAGGAACGTGCGAGATTAAGGATGGAGTAGGACTTCAGGGCGAAGCCTGAGCCCTCGCTGAAGTTGGAGCGAAGATGGATTAGGAGGCGGGGCGGAGGGAGGAGCCAGGGGCGTGGCAAGCGCAGATTAGTGAGGGCTAAGGCAGGGCGGGCTAGTCGGTGAGGGGGCGGAGCCAGAGTCTGACAGAAGAGCAGGGGTTAGAGTCGGGAAAGGGCAGATATGGAGAGGGGCGGGCCTACGGCCATGCAGGGGGCGGTGCCGTGGCGGAGACGGTGGTGGTGGTGGGGAGTCAAGTCCACGAAGAGGCGGGTTGTCCAGGGTCAGAGTTGGGCTCTCGGTCCCTGGGGTGGGATCTCGCTCTTCAGGAGGCGGAGCCAGAATCGGGCGGTGGGCGGGGCGAAACTGGCCGGGGCGGGGTTAGAGCTGCGGCGGGGAAGGGAGCCCTGCCCCTCCCCCCAACCCGCTCACCGTCGGTGCCTCGTGGCAGGTTGCTACGCAGCAAGTGAAGACTGGGCGCTTTCTGCGGCTTCTCTGGCGTCCCACGGGGGCAATAGTCCGTGCCCGTAGGGGTCTGGAAGAACTGTTCGAGCAGCGAGGAGTCCCCTAGGCGCACGTGACTCTTCAATTTCTCGTAAGGCACGTGGCGGCTGGGTGGTTCGGTCACGGGCGGCGGCTGTAAGACCATATGGCCTCTGGGAAGCTCCCGTGTCCGGGATCTCCCAAAACCCGGGTGGAGACAAGAGGCGAGCGCTCTACGACCTTGGAGAGCTCACACCCTCTCTAGGCCCCACGTTGCTGGTGCTGGGAGTAGGCACTGTACCTCATTTTGCAGACAGAGCCACCGAGGCTCCCAGTGGTTAAGGGACTTAACCCTAGATGCCGCAGATAGACCCAGGAGATCCCCCACACGTCACACTCACTCCCACCTCAAGGCCTTTGCACCTGCTATTGGTACTGCCTGGGAAACCCTTTCCCTGAGGAGCCCCGGGGGGAAGGTCTCCCCCTTCCGGCTGACCTGACCATGGAAGAAATGCATGGAGGTGGTGAGGCTGCCTGGACCAGGGCACCAATTTCCTTCCAGGATGTGCGATGCTGGAGTCTGGTCATGGTGAAGGACAAAAGGCTCTGCCAGTGGCAGAGCAGAGGCTGAGCAGACCGGGAGGTCCCTATGGGAAGGGGGGAGGTTGGGGGGAGGGGGGAGGGGTGGGCAGGGCCGGCAGTAGACTCACCGGGCTCTCGGGCATAGAAATGATCAGCTTTGGTGGTCCTATCATGGAACAGGCCATCTCCAGGAACAATATTCACATAGTGGATGTGGGCTGCGGCCTGGGCCTTGTCATACCTGCAGACCAGGGAGGATTCGTCTGATCCGGGCCCTTGCAACTCCCAGGAAATGGGAGAGAGGCAGGCTTCCCAAAGGCCAAGCTGTGGGGTGCTAATGGTGGGAGAGCCTTGCTCGTAGGTGATGGAGGCCTCAAAGGCACAGTATTGGCCCCAGAGCCTTGGGTGGCACGCTCCACGAGTCGCTGAGAGCCCGCCACCCTGGTGGAAGACCACCGTCTCTTTGTACCTGTCTGGGGGCAGACCCTGGGGCCTGAAGGCTTGCTTCTGCTCCGAACACATGGGCCCATAGCCAATCTTGAAGTCTCCCAGTTCCACGCTGGAGAAGGCCTGAGAGTGGACAGAGGTGGGATGGACAACCCCACGCAGCCCCTACCGCTGCCCTCCCCCGCAGCACCAGCCCCACCTCGACTTACCCTCTTACACATCAAGGCCGGTGGGCTCAGCAGGGCCTGGAAGTGTCTCTGGTAGGAGGTCCCATTATCCTGTCTCCTGTGGTCCCACCTGAGGGGGCTGAGACCCCCTGAGGATGAGCAAGAATAGACAGAGAAGGGCATTGAGCCCCTGCAGCCTCAGGCCCACTGGGATGCGAGTCCTCACCTGGAAAGGGGAGCTGGGCAGTCCTGACTAGCCTCGCCCGAGGGCTGTGTGGAAAACACCAAAAAATAACACAAGGAATGATAACAAGAATAATTACCAAGTATTGAACCCGGCATCTAGGTTAAGTGCTTCGAACCTCATCTGCAGGGTTCATAATTCTCCCCACCTTACAGCCTTCCTGAGGCTCAGAGAGGCCAAATGACTTGCCGGAAGTCACGGAAATTCAAAACCAGAACTGAGTCAAGTCCAGATCTGACAATCCCGGAGCCCAGCGTGGAGGGACTCTGACTAGTGACCACCAGCCGGTCCCCTGGAGTCACAGAATTAGAAAATCATACAAATGACAGCTTCTCTTTTTTGAGCGCTCACTGGATGCCAGGTGCATCATACACTCTGGGCTCCTTTGGCTTCAGCAGCGCCTATGAAGTGGGGCTCTATTGTTGCACGGAGGAAAATCCAGGCTTGGGGAGGTCAACTTGCTCAGTCACATAACTACTATGGTGACAGGGATGGGGTGGCGACATAGCAGATTTGTCTGATTCCAAACCACCATTCATGACTTCTGCCCATGGCACAGCCCCTTGAAAAAAATTCAGGAGCTATGCCCTTCTATGCTTATAGAAACTGAGGCTCAGGGAGGTTCCTGGTTTTCTCAGCCCGGCACTGTTGACATTTGGGGCTGGAGAATTCTTTACTGGGGCGAGCTGTCCTGTGCATGGTAGGATGTTTAGCAGCATCCCTGGCCTCCCTTCATTCCCTGCTAGTAGCACCCCCTCCGTGGGTGATGACAACCAAAATGGTCTCCAGGGGCGCCTGGGTGGCTCGGTTGGTTAAGCAGCTGCCTTCGACTCAGGTCATGAGCCCAGGGTCCTGGGATCGAGCCCCGCATCGGGCTCCTTGCTCAGCGGGGAGCCTGCTTCTCCCTCTCCCTCTGCCCCTCCCCCCTGCTCATGTGCGCGCTCTCTCTCTATTTTATTTTTTTAAAGATTTTATTTATTTATTTGACAGAGACTGCAAGAGAGGGAACACAAGCAGAGGGAGTGGGAGAAGGAGAAGCAGGCTTCCCATGGAGCAGGGAGCCCGATGCCAGGACTCTGGGATCACGACCTGAGCGGAAGGCAGACGCTTAACGACCGAGCCACCCAGGCGCCCCTATCTCTCTTCAATAAATAAATAAAATCTTAAAAAAAAAAATGATCTCCAGACGTAGCCAAATGTCCCCTGGGAGAGGACGCGGAATCCCCGCCCGCCTGGAGAACCACGCGGTTGGCAAGTCGCGCGGGCCGCCCCGGCGCGCTCACCGAGGTGGCGGCAGGGCGCGCGGGACCGCGGGCACGGGTCGTGGGGGCGGTAAAACGCCTGGTAGGTGGTGGGCGGGATGCGCAGCTTGGCTCTGTCGCCAGGCGGCACCGAGTCGCGGTCGAAGATGAGCCGTGCGCCGCGGATCTGCTCGCTCGCGCGCGCCGGCGGCTCGGGCCAGCCGAAGTCGGCGCGCACGGTGGAGAGGCCGGTGCGGACGCGCGGGCCCGCGTGCACGCGCAGGTTGCTGGCCTGCATGGCGAGGGTGCGCTCCCGCATCTCCGACCGCGCGGACGGCGACGGCCCCGGGGGCGCGTACGCGCAGTGCGTCTCCGACCCGAGCTCCGTGCCCGCCGAGCGCGTGTCCTGGGCGAAGAGGGACCCGCGGGGCGGCTCCTGGCACTGTGGTGCGCGGGTGCCTCCCGGGTGCGCCCGGAAGTCCTGATGCGACGTGGATTGCATGGCGCCCACGTGCAGCCGCGGGTCGGGCCCCAGTGCAAAGTGCGAGGCCTTGAGGAAGTCCCGCCTGGACAGCGGGCACGGCAGCAGGGCGACCGCGGCCATCGGGGGACAAGGCGCCACCTGTGAGGGGGCGGAGACCCGGGAGTGAGCAAGCGACGCCTGAGGACAATGCTGCCTTTTACTCCCTTCCTGTGTTCCAGGCACGGGGCCCTCGGGGCTGGACACATTGTGAAAAAACAGGCGCAGAACCTGTGCCTACCCCCAGGGAAAGTAGAGATATCATCATTCATTTGACGCTTACTGTGTGCCAGGCACTGTTCTAGGTTCTTGGAAGGGGGAACATCAAATAACAAAACAGACCAAGAGCCGTGCCCTTGTGGAGTTAATGCTGGGGCGAGGAGGTGACAGACAATACTGAATAAATGTACTACTATCAGTTGCAGAGTTAGGAGAAGGAGCTAAGTGCTGTGGGTAAAACCGTCACACGGGGAAGGAGGATGGGGGTGGGGAGGTGGGATGGGAGGGTTGCAGTTTTAAATAGGGCGGTGTCACTGAGATGACAAAGACCTGAAAAGGGTGGGAGAGGAGCTTTTGGGTACCTGGGGGAATAGCATCCCAGGCAGAAGGAACAGCAGGTGCCAAGGCCCCTCCCAGAGGGGGTCAGTGCAGAGTGAGCACCAGGAAGGGCTGCAGAATGAACCGCTGCTTTCTACAGTTTGTCTGATACAGGAGCCCCCTCTCCTCACCCTCAGTCAGTGGTCGAGGCCATGGCTCTCCCCTCCAATGTCTGCTCAGTCCTGGCCAATGTCCCATCTCTGCCACACACCTCCTCATAGGGCTTTCTGCCCTCTGCAGTTGTTCTCTTGGATCTCTTCCTATCCTCAAACTCTCTGAGGCTCAGACACCTCTCACTCCACTTCCCTGATCTCCAGCTCCAAGAGGCGCTGTCAGCACCCCAGTTAGCTGACTGGGACTTTCTTGCCTTTGCTCAGATAGGAGGAGTCTCCCTCCCCCTCGTCCCAGCCACTCAGAGACCAGCCCCCCTGGAGCAGGCTCACCGCGCATCAGCTCACAGCTAGCTCATGTCGACCTCTTTAGAAAGCAGGCAGCAAGCATGATAACAAGACCACAGTTTGTCAGGGTCTATGTTTGCTTTTTTGATCATTTTGGCACCGAAAAGAGTTGAGAGTGGAGAAGTCTTTCAAATAGTTGATGGAGAATCTGACAACTGAAGTTACTAGCTAGGTCACCTCGGAGTAAGTAATTGGGCTCCTGTGAGCTTCAGCTTCCACATCAGGGATGAGGGTATGGTACTTACCTCAAGGGGTGGCATGGGGACTAATGAGTCTTAGAAAATGCGCTTGGCAACCGGCCTGACCCTCGAGGCTCCCTCTGTCCCCAGTCTCCCAGAGGATGCTCACATGTTCCTTCCAAGGCTGCATCCCAGTGTGGTCCAGCTCTGCCCATTGTGACCAAAGAGCTTCCCCCAGACGGTGCTGTCACAATGGTCCCCCAGCAACTCTGAGGGCGGCTGGGAGGAAGCTCAGGAGTGAGGCCAGAGGATCCTGCCTTCTGAGAGCTCAAGAGAGCTTGGCAAGTGACTTGACTTCGCGAAGCCTCAGTTTTGTCATCTGGGAAATGGGGCTGTGAGGATGGTAACCACTTCAGAAAGCAGCAGTGAGGATTTGAGGCAGTAGGCTGCTGGTATTCATTTACTGCCTTTTCCCAAAGTTTTCCTGCTGGTCTGCTTCCGAACGCTCCCCACACAGGACGAGCCAGTGTCTTTGGTCTTTGGGTCACTGCAATGCTTAATGTCATTCCAGGGCTCACGGACCTCCAAGGTACACTTAAGGACGTCAGTGCCCTCCCAGCCCAAAGACCATCAGGAACACATTTGTGGCTGAGCAAATTCAAGCTTGTTACTTGTGACGGCAAGGGAGAGCCCACTCCCTGGGGCGCTGTGGGTGTGGGACAGGCTTGTCTTCCCTCCGGCTCGTCTTCCGTGCTTCCGGGGAGGTTCAAGGAAGTGGGTCTTTGCTTCGCATGGTCTTACTGGTGGGAAATTTGACTTTCCTTTTTGAGATGATCCGACGTGAAAATAATACATAAAATAATATGAATGGGGGAAAGGGGGAGTCAGTCTTTCATGGGGACAGAGTTTAGGTTTGGGAAGATGACAAATTCTGGAGAAGGAGGGTGGGGATGGTTGCACGGCAATGTGAATGGGCTTCGTGCCACTAAGCTGTGCGTTTAAAAATAGTTATCATGGTAAATTTTATGTTATGTATATTTTATCACAATAAGTAACTTTTTAAATGGAAAAACAATTTCTTAAAAAAAAAGTGAACTAAAGATACAAGGGCCCCAGTTCATGACCCCAAATCAGCTACAAAATGGGTCTTTTTCCTTCCTTCCTCCCTTCCTCCCTTCCTCCTCTTCCTTCCTTCCCCTTCCTTCCTTCCTTCCTTCCTCCTTCCTTCCTTCCTTCCCTCCTTCCTTCCTTCCTTCCTTCCTTCCTTCCTTCCTTCCTTCCCTCCTTCCTTCCTTCCTTCCTTCCTTCCTTCCTTCCTTCCTTCCTTCCTTCCTTCCTTCCCTCCTTCCTTCCTTCCTTCCTTCCTTCCTTCCCTCCTTCCCTCCTTCCTTCCTTCCCTCCTTCCCTCCTTCCTCCTTCCTTCCTTCCCTCCTTCCCTCCTTCCTTCCTTCCCTTCCTTCCCTCCTTCCCTTCCTTCCTTCCTTCCTTCCTTCCTTCCTTCCTTCCTTCCTCCTTCCTTCCTCCTTCCTTCCTTCCTCCTTCCTTCCTCCTTCCTTCCTTCCTTCCTTCCTTCCTTCCCTCCTTCCTTCCTTCCTTCCTTCCTTCCTTCCTTCCTTCCTTCCTTCCTTCCCTCCTTCCTTCCCTCCTTCCTTCCTTCCTTCCTTCCTTCCTTCCCTCCTTCCTTCCTTCCCTCCTTCCTTCCTTCCTTCCTTCCTTCCCTCCTTCCCTCCTTCCCTCCTTCCTTCCCTCCTTCCTTCCTTCCTTCCCTCCTTCCTTCCTTCCTTCCTTCCTTCCTTCCTTCCTTCCTTCCCTCCTTCCTTCCCTCCTTCCCTCCTTCCTTCCCTCCTTCCTTCCTTCCTTCCTTCCTTCCCTCCTTCCTTCCTTCCTTCCTTCCTCCCTTCCTTCCTTCCTTCCTTCCTTCCTTCCCTCCTTCCCTCCTTCCTTCCTTCCTTCCTTCTCTCTCATTGAGCTATAATTGACACATAACATTGCCTGTGTTTGAGCCGCACAACATATTGATTTGATGCATTTCTATTGCAATACAACTGTCATTGTAACATTAGCTAATACCTCTCCAGGACTTATTTAACTGAGTGGGTTTCTTCTCACTAAATTCAAGCAAATTGTTGTTTTGTCCACCGGGATGAGGTCCCATCACTGCTCCCCTGCCTGGGGCCTGGCTGAGAGCTTTGGCCCAGTCAGGTTGTTGCAAATACACATTTCAGCCTAGTCCTTCTGCCTGCTGGGAAACGAAGGCCCAGCAGGTGGATCTGGATGCTGTCGGGAAGCAAAGGGGAGAGGTAATTTTCTTATTGAGGGTCTTAGTTTTTATCAAAAAGTCTAAGGAATGAAGCAAGAGTAAAGCTGTCAGTGGTCAAAGGACTGCAATTCAGACTACCCAGGAAAAGTGAATGTCTGGTTGCTGCTGTGGTTTGGACAATGCTCATGTTTTGCCTGCATTCAGACGTGATCACGGAGTGAGCTTGTTTTGTCTTGTTCCACCATGGTCACAGAGCGGCCTTGTCCATTGTTGGCATTCTGCAAAATTATTTATGTCCCGCAGGAGAACACCGGGGCTTAGCCGGGACCGCCAGGCCAGCTCCTAGCAACTACAAGGCCAGCTGTGAATGCCAGGCTATCTCCTGTGTCTCTCTCTCAAAGGTCAAGCTCAGCCCTGACCAGATGGTGGAGGATGCTGGGAGGGCTGGGCAGGGCTTGCAAGACTCACTGCTGTCTGCTTGGTGCCTGGCACAGGGCCTGGCTCTCAGCAGTCACTCAGAGAAATGCACTGTGTGATTACGAAGCTGTCAGGGACAGCATGGGCTCCAGGGAAGGGACCTAGCCACTCAGGCAGCAGCAGGGTCTACAGCCCAAGACCCTCTTCCCTCTGTAGGCCTTGGGCTTGGCATGGATTTTTTTTCTTCTGCAGGAACAGTGTCCCTAGTTGGGGGGTGGGGGCACACAGATGCCTGTGCCCAAGGCTTAAGCAAGGAGGGCTGTGGTCAGATGTGGGGGTTAAAGAGTCTCTTGACTCCCCATCTTGAGATGTTGTAGGGAGGCAGACTTGGGGGAGGCGGGGCTTGGGGTCTAGGGCTTGGAGAGAGGAGGGGGGCTGCCAATGGAGGGGGCTGTGGGCCAGGAGCAAGTGGATGGATTCAAGTGACATTTTGGTGACTGTTGGGATGTGGGAGGGGCGTGTGTGGAGAGAAAAAGCTGAGCCAGGTCTGTGACTGGCAGGGCAGCCCTGAGATGGGGACACAGGAGAGCAAGACGTTCTGGATGATGCTGCGACATGTTGAGTGTGGGGATGGGGTTGGGGGGATGCACAGGGAAAGTGTCCAGGGGGCAGGTGGGGGCAGGAGTCAGGTCAGGATTAAAGAGGCATGAGGGAGAGGCCAATGATGAGGGGGCCAGGGAAGTCATGGGAGTAGAGGAGGTTTCCCAGGATCATGTGGATGGAGTGTGAGCACAGAGCTTTGGGCTGGGAGCTGAGCCCCGAAGGTTATGGCACTTATTGAGAAACTATTTTGTGCCAGGCCGTGGGGACATAGCTATGACCAAGACAGATCGAAGTCCTCACATTCTGTTGAGAGACAAATAACTAGGCAGCTAGATAAAGAAGCAATATAGTGACATTAGATAGTATTCCAGGGCACCTGGGTGGCTCAGTTGGTTAAGCGGCTGCCTTCAGCTCGGGTCATGATCCCAGGGTTCTGGGATCGAGTCCCACATTGGGCTCCCTGCTCAGCAGGGAGTCAGCTTCTCCCTCTCCCTCTGCCTGCCTCTCTGCCTACTTGTGCTCTCTCTATCTCCGTCAAATAAATAAATAAAATCTTAAAAAAAAAAAAAGATAGTATTCCAAACTTAGGAGGAAAATAAGACAGCAAGAAACGTGGGTAGGAAGTGCCCAGGAGGGTGTGATGGGGAGGTCCAATGATGTTCGAGTAAACATGAGGAGGACGTGAGGGAGGGGGCCATGTGGGAATCTGGAGGGAGAGCATTCCAGGCAGGGGGCACAACCAATGCAAAGGCCCTGGGGCAGGAGCGTACTGTAACTTCAAGGACCAGGAGGAAGGCAGTGTGGTTGGAAAGAAGGGAGCAGGCAGGAAGAGTCCTGAAAGTTGAAATCAAGGGGCAATATTTTGCAAAAGGCAACCAGTCGACATCATGAGTCATTAGGGAAATATAAAACAAAGCTATAGTGAGATACCATGTCTCACCCAGCAGGATGGCCATAATAATAAGGCAATAATAATAGTAATGAGGCAAAATAAAAGTGTTGGCAAGAATGTGGAGAGTGTTGTGCATTGCTGGTGGGGATGTCAAGTGGTGCAGCCAATGTGGAAAACAGTTTGGTGGTTCCTTGAAAAGTCAAACATAGAGCTACCCTATGACCCAGCCATTCCACTCCTGGGTGTCTACCCAAAGGAACTGAAGTTGAAGGCAGGAACTTGAACAGATACACACATGCCCACGTTCACAGCAGCATTATTCACAGTCGCCAAAATGTGGAAACAACCCAATGGTCCATCAGTGGATGAATGGATAAACAAAATGCCATAGATCCATACAAGGGATTATTACGCAGCCACAAAAGGAATGGAGTATTGATATAAGCTACAATGTGGATGAGCCAGACACAAATGGTCACATATCGCATTATTCCGCTTATATGAAATATCCAGAATGGGTAAGCCCACCAAGACAAAGCAGATGGTGGAGGTTATGGGCTGGAGCAGGGAGGGATAGATTAACTGCTTGTCAGAATTACAGGGTCTCCTCTGAGGGTGATGAAAATGTTTTGAAGCTTAAAAGGGGTGATGTTTGTACATACGGGTGTTGTAAATGCCACTGCATTTTACATCTTAACACGGTGACTCTTATGTGAACGTTACAATTAAAAAAAAAACAGGTCATGTTAACTTTTTGAAAAATCTCATTTGACTTTTTGATGAGAGAATAATGCATGTTGCACAAAATTCAAAAGCTACAAAATTATACCAGATGATGGTTGCTAACTAAACTTACTGTAATCATGTCAGGGTGTCTGTGAGTCAAACCCTTAGCCTGTGCACCTGAATGGGTACAAAGGTGAACAATTTATTTATTTATTTTTATCTTTTAATTTTTTATTGTTATGTTAATCACCATATATTACATAATTTGTTTTGGTGTAGTGTTCCATGATTCATTGTTCATAACACCCAGTGCTCCACACAGAACGTGCCCTCTTTAATACCCATCACCAGGCTAACCCATCCCCCCACCCTCCTCCCTCTAGAACCCTCAGTTTGTTTTTCAGAGTCCATCATCTCTCCTGGTTCGTCTCCCCCTCTGACTTACTCCCCTTCATTCTTCCTCTCCTATCTTCTTCTTTTTCTTTTTTCTTAAAATATGTTGCGTTATTTGTTTCAGAAGTACAGATCTTCCAGTAAGTGGTCGCTTCTCTGTTCAGATAGTTGTTGCTACTCTCCTCTTTGATCTCCTGTTGAGTTCGTAGGTGTTCAGAATGGTTTGATCCCTATTCAGCTGAATTCCTGAGACCAGACGAAATCTAGGTCTCCTACTCCTCCCTATTTATTTATTTTTAAAGATTTTATTTATTTATTTGACAATGAGGGAGAGAGAGAGAGAGAGCACACAAGTAGGCAGAGCAGCAGGCAGAGGGAGAGGGAGAAGCAGGCTTCCCGCTGAGCAGGGAGCCCGATGCAGTCTCGATCCCAGGACCCTGGGATCATGACCTGAGCCGAAGGCAGACGCGCAACGACTGAGCCACCCAGGCGCCCCAAAGGTGAACAATTTAATATCCTCTTCCCAGCCACAGTTAGTTACCCTCTTCAGAGCAACTCCAGTTACCAGACCCTCGCCTATTCTAGAACGAATCTATGAGTTTCCTTAACTTTCTCAAAATGCCTTTTATGAATTTACAACAGCTGTGCATGCTCACTGTAGACGAGCAGACAAGGGAGAAAGGGTGCAGCACAGAAATTAAAAAGAAAAATCCCTTCTTGGGGCGCCTGGGTGGTTCAGTCGTTAAGCGTCTGCCTTTGGCTCGGGTCACGATCCCAGGGTCCTGGGTCCTGGAATCGAGCCCCTCATAGGGTCGCTGCTCGGCGGGAAGCCTGCTTCTCCCTCTCCCACTCCCCCTGCTTGTGTTCCCTCTCTCGCCGTGTCTCTGTCAAATAAATAAATAAAATCTTTAAAAAAAAAAGAAAAGAAAGAAAAATCCCTTCTTGAACCAGAGCAAACAGGTTGGTGCTTTCGCTTGGATACTACTTTTGTGGGTAGATGGTTAACTTGAAAAGACCAGCCGTCGCGGGGCAGAAGGCGGTGGGCTCCGAGGGCCGTCTGGGTGCAGAGGCCCCGGGCGAGCGGGGACGTTGCGGCCACTAAGCTGCAGACTGGGCAGCTCCCCGCAGCAGACAAAGGGCCCGGCCGGGGACAATGAGTCGAGCCGGGGACAAAGGGTCGCGGCCGCGCCTGCGCAGAGCGTTCCCGGGGGGGGGGGGGCGAGGCCTCGCGCCGTGCCCCCGCCCCCCTTGGCGCTGCGCGCCGACGTCACGGTGGCGCCACGGCGGAGTTGCCATGGCGGCGCTGAGCGGCCTGGCTTCGGCGCTGGAGTCGTACAGGGGTCGGGACCGCCTGGTGAGGCTGGGGCGGAGCGCGGCCCGTGGTCCCGGAGCAGGGCTGGAGCTCCGTGTCTGGAAACGGAGGCCAGAGCGGGGCGGGTCGCTCAGGATCCATCGCCGAGGCGCCCTCCCGGCTGGGCTCCGACCCTGTCCCCTAGCAGTGGACGTACAGATTGCTCCTGCTAACTCATCATGGTGGGGTGTTCTCAGTACCAGCCAAATCCGCACGTTTGGACATTTGGGATCCGACCAGACCACTGAAGGTGGTCACTGGGTTGTCCCAGGCAGTCTCATATGAGGACTCAGGGTGTTGCAGCGCTCCTTCTATGGCTGGACATTGAGGTTGCGACCGATTCCCCTATAATTGGGCACTTAGGTTGTTCCAGTTCCCCCTGGCTGGACATTTACAGGCCGACCAAATCCTGTTGGAACATTTAGGATCTGACTAGGCCACTTGGTTGGTCCCTGGTTTTGTCCCTAACAATCTCATAGGGGGATTTAGGATTTTTAGGCCTTTCCCATATGGCTGGAAGGCCCTTAAAGGCAGATGCTCAGCTTGTTCCTATATAAGCTTTTCTCTCTTATAGGTAGGCATTTAGGTTGCACCAGGAAATGTACCAGTGGTGGGCAATTAGGTCCCAAAGACCTTATGATTGGGCATTCGGGTTTTAATACATTCCCAAGCTGTACATTTAAAACGCAGAGTTTTGCTATGACACAGTTTTGCTATTACAATTCTGAAAAGAAATAAGTGAAAATATATAAAACAACAGGAAAAAGCAATTTCTGGAAAGCAGATGAAATAAAGATGTAAGGGTGGTGAAGCTGACAGTTCCCCATGCCCCAAACCACCCATTGAGTGGATTCCTTCTCACTGAGGTAAGTCAAGCAGATGACCCTCGGCTCACTGGGCCGAGGCCCGATAACTTCTCCAGTCCTCAACCCAGCTACAGACATTGGTCCAGCTGGGTAGATGCAAATATACATGTCTGCCTCGTCCTGCTGTCTGCTGGGAAAAGGGGGACCCCTGAGGTGTGACATGGTTGCATTTTCTTGTCTCGGTCACATCTGTCTCCAAAGGGTGTGCCCCTCAGTGGCACGAGCCAGCATTCCCTTAAGAGTCTCCCCAGTGACTTTTGGACAATGAGGTCACGTTTCTCCATTTGTCCCACCTGCAAGTATCTCTTTAAACTTTCAGCTTTTATTGGAAGTTTGTTGATCTAGTCTGCACAAGCCCCCTCGCCCCCCAACTTGATCCCAGGGGACCCACGGCCACGTGGGGGCCGATCCAGCTCGGCCCAAGAGCAGGGCCCTGCTGACTGCTCTGGTTTCCCACAGATCCGAACGCTGGGGTACTGTTGCCAACTGGTTGGCGGGGTCCTGGTGGAACGCTGTCCGGCCAGATCAGAAGTGGGGACACGCCTGCTGACCCTGTCCTCCCAACTCAGCCACTGTAGGACTGTCCTGCGACTCTTTGATGATGTGGCCATGTTTATCTACACGAAGCAGTATGGCCTGGGGGCAGAGGTAACGGGGTGTGTGGGGCCGTAGTCTCTGGGCAACCGCGTTTCATGGACTTGGCCAAAGGCAGCGGTGTAGGCTGATTCTTACTTTTAAAAATTTTGCTTGCTTTTGTGAGATGGTCAGATGTTCTCATTTGAATTTAAATGAAAAAATGGCTTATACATTCATACATTCCAAAAAGTTATGGAATTAAAAAGTCTCCCTCCTTCCTGATCCCCTCACCCTTGGTTTTTCGCCTCAGAGGCATATACTGTTGTCAGCTTTTCGTGATTCCTTCACGAGGTGTCCTGTCCGTGCGGAGGCAAATCACCCTGTTTACGTAATTAGTTGTGCACCTGGTACGCTGTTTGGGACTTGCTTTTGTCTGTTAAACAGCATGGCTTGGAGGTCACTCCCTCTCAGTCCAAACAGAGCTCCTTCCTTCTTTGTGGCCGCACCGTAATCTGCTATAGAGCTGGATGGTGATTTATGTAACTGATCCCCTGACGATGGACATGTCGATTTTGCTGTTAGAACAGGGGCCATTTCCCCCAGAGGATGGGCCCGGAAGCTTCCCTGGGCCTGTCTGGCCGTTATGCCCCTCCGTGGGCTGCCCTGCCCGTCCCCCCTGCCCCTGTCCCCTCTCTGAGCCACTCCACGTTCAGGTGCACCCACCCTCCTTCCACTCCAGCGCCCAGTGGCCCAGTCACCTCAATCTCAAGTGCTTTCTGGACCTTCCTCCTGTTTTGACACCCGTCTCCTATCCTCGTCTTCGATTAGGGCACGCTTCCCATGCATCCTCAGAGGACCCCTCCCCGAACCAACATCTCCTCTGCATCCCTAGACAAGGGGCGGGGGCCCTCTGCACCTTGTATGTCCCTTGGCCAGAACAAGAACTCCTTTTGCTGGGTCCGGTGTTTAGGTGCCTGCACCCCTGTCCTGTGAGCATCTCCTCCTCCCCAGTGTAGGGCCTTGGCCTCGCTGCTTCTCTGGAGACCCTAGTGGAAGGAGCATACTGGGGAGCGGGCAGGGAGGGCCCTGTTCTCGGGGGAGGACTGAAATACGCCAAACACACCAGAGGGTCCCAGGCAGGATGGGGGAGCTGGAGGGGGGTTCAGAACCTAGAGGGAGGCAGGATCCCAGCTGGCCACTAGGAAGGAAGGGGGCTCCGGAGGGGAGGGTAAGGGGTATGGCAGGCAGTGAGGATGAGGAGGCTGAAGGCAGGAAGTGAAGGACACACAGGGCCCCCCCCCAGCTTAGAGGCCTCCAAGGGGTGGAGTCCTGAGGGGTGGGCCCCAAGAATGCGGCGTGGGCACCAGGCTCCTGAGCCTCAGCTGGTCCTGCCTCACTGGATACAGGCCGTGGCTCGGAACTTGGTGGAACTTGGGCGAGGGCTTGGGTTCTGCTATTCGAAGGCCCGAGGCCTGTCCTTGTATGAGGAGGGCAGGTGGCAGCTTCCCCTAAGTACCTCAGTTGGCCTGTTTGCGGGGCTTGTGACCCCTCTGGTTTGGAGTGGTGACCCAAGCCTTGCAGCCTGGTGCCCACTTACTGTCCGCACTGAGCGTGTTCAGTACCACCCTGCCCTGTCGG
This sequence comes from Zalophus californianus, assembly GCF_009762305.2. NCBI lineage: Eukaryota > Metazoa > Chordata > Mammalia > Carnivora > Otariidae > Zalophus > Zalophus californianus. Next base: position 6,164,039 of record NC_045595.1, read on the forward strand.
GTCGGGGTGCTCTGCAGGGCTCTCCCTCCGCGGCTCTCCTAGAGCCTGGTGCCAGGGAGCCTGGCCTGCAGACCCGTGCGCAGGACCCAGAAGGCTGCAGGGTGGGAAGGCCCTGATGCAGGGCATCCCAAATTGTCCTACTTGGGAATCATCCGGGAACTTAAAAGACATTCCTGGTGCCAGGGCCTACGCCGGACCTAGTGAGGCAGAATCCCTGGGGCTGGGGCTGGTGCTCTGAAGCTCTCCAGGGGATCGCTTGCGCAGCTAAGTTGACAGCTTCTGCTCCACCGGGGGGATGACGGCCACACTGCTCTGAGAAGCGGAAATCGGGCCTTTCTTCCCCTGCAGTGGCCCGCCGTGGGCCAGCCTGCTGGGCCTGGACGTTGCCCCGTGACTGCCATCTGGCTTGGCCTGGGTCCCTAAGATGGGCCTGGGTAGGTCTGACTCCAGGCGCACGCCCCCCTCTCTCCTGGTCCTGCAGGAGGAAGACAGCTTTGTCCGCTGCGTGTCGGTCCTCGGCAACCTGGCCGACCAGCTCTACTACCCCTGTGAGCACATCGCCTGGGCTGCTGATGCCCAGATCCTCCACGTGGACCCTGCCCGGTGGTGGACACTGAGCACAGCCTTCTGGGGCCTCTCCCTGCTCCTGGGCATTGCCAGGTACGTGGCCTTAACACCCACCAGCAGGCCGTAAGGGGTGCCTCCCTAGACCTGCAGCTGTAACAGACCCCCCCAAACCCCGTGGCTCGAAACAGCACACGCGCACTGCCTCACGGCTCTGGAGGTCGGAAGTCCAGTGTGGACTCACTGTGCTACACCTCCAGGTCGGGGGAGAAGCCAGTCCTGCCTCTTTCGGCTTCTAGAGACCACTGCATTCCTTGGCCCGTGGTCCCTCCCCTCCGTCTTCAGAGCACAGCCCGTTTCCTTGGGCACATCTCCGACTCCCGACCCTGCCGCCTCCCCCTCATGAGGGCCCCGTGAGAGCCCCACGTCCTCCCCCATCTCAAGACCCTTACCTCCCTCCCGTCGGCAAAGTCCTTTGTGCCATGTAAGGGAGCACGCTCACAGGGCCTGCAGATGAGGACGTGGACATCTTTGGAGGGCATGATTGTGCCCACTGGCCCCAGGAAGCAGGAAGAACTCCAGGCCGGGGACCGAAGTAGCTGGAGGGGGATGCCTTTCCCCGGGTCTCTGCGTGTGTGCGTGGTCGTCGGCAAATGTCCCCAGAGAGAACAGGAGTTTCTTGACTGGCTGTGTGCTTCTGAAACCCAGACTGTTTCTAGAACTTTCTTTCTTTTTTTTTTTTAAAGATTTTATTTATTTATTTGAGAGAGAGAGAGAAAGATAGAAAGCACAAGAGGGAAGTGGGTCAGAGGGAGAAGCAGACTCCCCGCTGAGCAGGGAGCCCGATGTGGGACTCGATCCCAGGACTCCAGGATCATGACCTGAGCTGAAGGCAGTCGCTTAACCAACTGAGCCACCCAGGCGCCCAAAGCATCTGCTTTTTTTTTTTTTTAAATAAAGATTTTATTTATTTGACAGAGAGAGCACAAGCAGAAGGAGAGAGAGGGAGAAGCAGGCTCCCTGCTGAGCAAGGAGCCTGATGTGGGACTCGATCCCAGGACCCTGGGATCATGACCCGGGCCGAAGGCAGCCGCTTAACTGACTGAGCCACCCAGGCGTCCCAGCTGTTTCTAGAACTTTCAAATAATGGTTTCCTCCCGAACATTTCCCTCTCTGTAAATGCGCTGAGCGGGTTTGTTCCGAGCTCCCTGCCCAGAAAGCACACTCTACCGGCTAGGCCAGCCAGGCACCCCGGTTCCATTAATTTTTTTAAAATAGACTTTTAGAGTTTTAGCTTCACAGCACAATTGAACTGAAAGTGAAGAGAGTTTCCATAGATTCCCCACCCGCCCCACAGCCCCTCCACGATCAAACTCCCCCAGCAGTCGATGAATCCACGTCGACAAGTCACGGGCACCCCAAGTCCGTGGTTTACATCTGGATTCACTCTGTGTTGCACGTCCTGGGGGCTTGGACAGGTGTGTAATGAGACATTCCCACTGTTACAGCATCACAGAGTGGTGGCATTGCCCTCAAATTGTGCTCTGCCTGTTCATTTTTAGAGCTTATACTTTTTCATCATGTCTCTCTATTTGGTGTGAGCAAGCATGAGGGTCCTGACCTGGTGTCCATAGGACCCCAAGGTGCCTGAGAGTCACCAGGGAGTTTGCTGAAATGCAGATGCCCAGTTGCCGAGAGGTTTGGATTCTGCTAGTCTGGACCCGGGGCGCAGGAGTCGGCGTGTTGCTCCAGTCTTCCAGGTGGTCTGACGCAGACCCACTTACCTCACTGCAGGTGCTGACTTGTGTCCCCATGCTCTCCGGGGACAGGTCACCTGGCCAGGGACACATGCCTGGCTCCAGCATCGGAAGCACTAGATGCTTCCAGATCTTGTGTGGACAGTGCAGGCAGGTCAGGGTCCGAATTAGGAGTCCCCGGGAGCTTCCGAGGCCCAGGCCAGTCTGGTGCCCTGGGAGGGTGCAGGGCGCTGGAGTTACCTGTGGCCGTCGTGGGGGGCGGCAGCCTCCCCTTGGGCTGGCAATGGGGAGCTAACCCCTGCGCCCCCACCCTGCTTTGCTTTGCCTGCTGCAGGTCCTTGAGGATGGTCCTGACGCTGAGACGGAAGCTGAGGGGCCCCGCAGTGGCCTTCACCAGGTACGACCCCAGGGTTTTGCCCGGGAGAAAGGCTGACTTCCTGCCGCAGGCTGGGGACGCTGCTGGGTTTCCCTCGCCGGGGAGGTGCTGTGAGCTGCCACGTTTCCAGCCTCGCGCCTGTGCGGGCCTGCGCGGGGGCCTTACAGCAGCTCCAGGGACTGGCCCAGATGGGGAAACAGAGGCTGGCTTGAGGCCCCGAGCGCCCCCCGACCCCCGCAGCTCCCTGCCTGTCTCCAGGGCCCAGAGGACTGAGGTGTGGGTTTGAGACTTCCCACACCCGTCTGTGCCCTGTTCATGCTGTGGGCTCCCTCTGGGGGGTGTGACGGGGACGCAGCCCCACCAGTTCTCCTCACTCGCTCTGCTGTCACCTCTTCCTGCCCGTTGGGGTGAGCCTGGGTGTGCCTGGGTCTTCCCCAGTGGCTTCTCTTTGCTCCCGCAGCCGGCTGCCCCGGAGCAAGAGGAGGGCCATGGAGGCCCAGGTCCGGTCGGAGGTGCTGACCCTCCTGAGCAACGTGGCCGATCTGGCCAACGCCGTGCACTGGCTGCCTCCGGGTGTCCTGTGGGCTGGCCGCTTCCCCCCGTGGCTTGTGGGCCTCCTCGGGACCATCTCCTCCCTCCTCAGCGTGTACCAGGCTGGCCGGGCCGAGGCCACCACCCCCTGACGTGGCCTGGGAGGTGTGGGTGCAGCCGGAACCCCACCGGAGGGCCCCTTCCCACAAAGCAGAAATCAGTCGGGCGAGGGCTGGGTCTGTAATTGAGCAACTCAATGCCAGGTGTAGGGACGCGTAACCCAGAGAACGCGCGGGGCCGCCTCGGGCACGGGCCCATGGTGGGCCAGGATGTGGGCAGGGGTGAGGTCCCCCGGGGGCCGAGAGCCAGGACCTTTCCAACTAGGCCGGGGCTCCGTGGGGGTCTTCTCTCAGGGCCAGAGTAGGGGTCGCCAGGCCTCACATGCAGAGAAGGCTGCTGTGGGCCTCACAGCACCTCGCTCGGCCCGTGTCCTGCATTCCAGTAAAGGCGAGCGGGGGAGCCAGGATGGTGTGCGCCACGCGGGCCTTAGGAAAGTCGCGATGATGATCGATTAAATAGGTTGTTGGTGCTGGGCCCAGTGTGAGAGCTTATTTCTAAATCACTGGCCCCCAGCCCCTCCCACCTGCAGGCCTTCCTGCTCACACGCCCTGTTCCTTCCCGGCGGTGGCGGCGGCGGCGGCGGCGGCGGCGGCGGCAGCCCTGTGCATGTTGAGAGGGGGTGCAGGTGCTGCCTGGAAACCACACCTCCTCAGCCCGCCTTCTGGAACGTGCTGGCCCTGAGCAGGCTTCAGCCCAGGCGAGCAGCTCCCCGCACCTCCGTCTCGGGCACAGGGGGCCACGTCTGTGTCTCGTCCGCCTGGGCAGCTCCAGGGTGCTTGTTGTGGCCGAAGCATTTCACACTCCGCCACAGCTTGGGCCCAGGGCTGGTCTGAGTGTTTTACGGGCTCCAGGCTGCGGCCGGGATCGTCTCCCACCTCATGGGGATCATGGCGGGATGGGATGTCTCAGACTGACCTGTGAGAGGCCCCGTGTGTGTGGCCTCAGGCAGGCGCCTGCAGATGGTGGCCAGCCCACGTCTGCCCGTCTCGACGTGGCCTCGGATCCTCCACCTCTGGGTCCTAGCCGGAAAGCGGAGGGGATCAGGCTGTCCCTTACATCCCGCAAGCACCAGGAAGAGCCAACAAAAATGGCAGTTTGCAGCCCCCGAGGCTTCATGTGACACCCCTCCACCTCTTGTCCCACAGGGAAGCTATGTGGTGGGAAAAGCTGGGATACAGGGCCCCTCAGGGTTAACATGGGGTGCAGAAGACCCCCCCCACCTGGCCCTGGCTGGAGCACCCTGCCCCACCCATCCCCCTGGACGAGGGGAGGGGGCCAGGCTGGGTCAGGTCAGCCTCCCCTTCCCCTCTCGCAAAGGGGGGGATGTTGCTCGCCGTGGCCCTTAGCAGAGGCCCCCTTCCCAGCACTCAGGGCACCAGCGGGGCTGGGGTGGGGGTCACAGCAGTACCTGCTTACCTGCCTGGAGACTCAGGGAGTTGATACTTGTAAGGCACTCGGAGCACTGTGTTTGTGGGGAAGCCACAGGAACACCCCCATACGTAACCTGTCCAGTCACAGGTCCCCGGCAGGCTGGTGTCCCCATGGGCCTGGGCAGAGCCAAATGCCAGGGCTGGGGCTATGCTGGGACACACCGCTGGGCGGTCGAGGAGCCCCACCTGTAGTGTGGCCACAGCCCCTGCCCGGTGCTCTTCCCCGCCTGGCAACTTCAGCCTCTGAGGTGGGGGCAGAGCCAGCCAGTTCCTGGGAGCAGGGCCTGAAAGCGTTCTCCCAGCACCCAGGGAGCACCTGCCGTAGCAAACTCAGCTCCTTTGGGGAGCAGGGAGGCAGATGGGCCTTGGGGATGGCCCTACTTGGGGCAATGCCTCCTTGTCTAGGAGGCCGACGTCCCAAGAGCACGGGGACAGGCCTAACAGGAAGGGCACCCCGCCAGAGCGGAGAGGACTTGGCCGCATCCCCACACCTCAGCCTCGTCTGGAGGGCTGCTTCTCCCCGGGGGCTCCCGGGCACCCCCACTGCCTCTGACTCCGAATGTCTGCACGCGGTCATCGTCTGGAGCTTCCTGAGGGGAGGGTGTGGGGCCCTGGGCATGGGTGTGAGGGGCGCCCTGCCCGGTGATGTGAGCCACCTGTAGAGCACTGATGTTTGGGCCGAGGATCCTAAAACAAAACCCCAAACCCCCAAACGAACACTCCCGTCGGCTCATCTCCGATACTTTTATTGCTGGAATCAGGTCTTAAGTTCTAAGGTGGTTCTGAAAGACCCCACGGTGAGGAAATGTTGCAATCATCATAAAAATAATTGTCGGCTGGACTACGATTATGGTCACAATTAACGAGGACGTGCACAGGTTCCATGGACATGAGGATCTGCTCAACCACCAACCGTACAAATAAAATCGGGCTCTCTGGGAGTGACCTTGCCCGGACGAGGGATGGACCCATGACGACACTGCCCTGCTGTGTGGCCCCGCGGTGGGATGCCCCAGTTCCCTGCCACACGGCCAAGTGGCGGTTCCTTGGACTTGTCACCGGCTGAGGAATCGTGGCGCCTCGGAGGGTCAGACCAGAGCCGGCGGACAGGGGCGCGTGGCGGTGGAATCACCCAGCACGAGGGCCCAGAGATGTTCGCTTCACCATAGGACAGGAACTTAAAAGTCAACTCTGCTAAAGTGCTTGGAGACGTCTCAGTACGAAAACGCAAACCCCGATCACAGACATGGCACAGGTGAGCTCGGACGCCTCACAGGACCGAGGGAGGACGCTTCTCCTGGCTCCCCGAGGACGCGCGGATGCTGCAGGCCCCAAGCGCTAAGTGGAGACCGGGGGAGAGAAGGGAGCGGGCAGAGGTTCTCAGAGGGGCCGGGCTCGGCACACCATTCACTGTGCCCGGGAGAGGTTCGAACTGCTCAGCTGGGGCCCCAGTCCTCCCACCAGCGCTTTGGGAGGGTCGGGGCTCTGGGCTCAGTGGGGGAGGCCAGGGACCAAAAGGCCGGAGTACCCCCATTCCCCCACCCTGCACCCAGGCTTGAGTTCCTCCGCAGCTGAAGTGTGCATCTGACCCACTGGCCAGGCCCGGAGTGCTCCTGGACACCCAGCGTGCTCCCCAGCATCTAGAGCTGTGCAGCGGGATGGGTGGCCCTTGTCCTCCAGGGGAGCTGACAGTAGGCTAGCTCAGCTCGCTGGACACGAGGCACCTGAGCCCCCTGCCCATCTGACGTCTTCCAGGCCCTAGGTGACCCCTCTGGCATGTCGCCCCCGGCCACGAGGACGTGGCGGCCCCACCGCTCCATTCCTTGTACCAGCCCCTGCCCAAGGGTGAGGGACACCCGCCCTGGGGCCTTCCTCCCTGCAGCCGCAGGAAAGCCCGCCCATCTCATGGGCGCTGGGACCCTCGGGGGCGCGCTGGCCCTGGCTAACGCTCTCGACTGGGCTTCCCCGGACAGGCTGAGAGCTCGGAGAACGGCTGGGGCCCTCGAACCCCACAGAAGCATGCCACTGTGCTCAGGTGCCTTTGGAAAGCACCAAGTTTGGCAACAGCAGAGTTTAAAGACCTCTGTCAAATTAAAGTTAGTTATGGCCCGTCCCCTCCTGTCACCTGTGCCACCGGCTGGTCCTCTCCACATGCCCCGCCCTGTGGCCTTCTGTCCCTGGCGGGGCCGTGTGGCCGCCCCCCTCCCCCGTCTGCACTCACGCCCTGGCCTTGAGGCCCACCGCGAACACAGGCAAGTCTCTGCTTCGGAAGCGGATCCTGCCGACACCACCCAGCCCCAGGGCCGGCCCCTGCTTCTCCGACTGGGGTCCGGCCTGTCCTCAGGAATCTTGCGGAGCCACCACTGTCTGTCACTACCTTGGAAAAACGGCGTGGAGTCACCCTCTCTCTCCCTCCCCAACAGGGGTGCTACGACTGCACACAGCTCCTTGGGTTAGCTCTGGTTCAACCTTCGATTAAAAACTTTCCTTTTTGTGTTAAAAAAAAAAAAAAGAGGTTTAGAAAGTTACCCAGGCACCACTGCTAATCCTACAGGAAGAGCCTCGAGGCGACGGGCCAGCCCCGGCCCTGACCCTGACCCCGGCCCCAGCCAGGCAGCCGTTGGTGGTGGTTTGCTCGGGAAGAGGAAAGGGACTGGGCTGTTCCCCAGAGAGCAGGACGGGGAGGGGTCTGCACCTCGAGCCACACCCCCTCTAGAAGAAGATGACGTCTTCCTTGCTGCCGTCTTCCTTGCCGCCCGGTGTGCTGGGCAGTGGCAAGGGGGAGGGGGGCACGGGGGCGCCCCCGGGCTTGAGGGAGCAGCACTCGGTGGGGACGTCAGCCGGGGCCGGGCAGCAAGGGTCTGGAAGAGAGGGAGAGTGCTGGTTGTCAGCCGCCGCCAGGCACCGTGGTGGCCCTGCTGTCCTGGGGCGGGGGTGGGGGGGGCTGGGCTCACCCGCGGGGGACACGGAGCTGTGGCTGCTGAGCAGAACCGGGCTCAGCGAGCGGCGGTTCCGAGCGCTGTTCTCGTCCTTGCCCACGAGCTTGCTGAGGAGCAGCTGCTGCTTCAGGTCGAAGGAGGCTGAGGGAGGGCGGGCACAGCCTGGGGTGTCTGGCCTCGCTCCGGGCACGTGGGCAGCGCCCCCCCCATTTGGGCCGGGGACACACCCACTCATTCAGCCCCAGAGACGGTGACACCCGACTAGAGGGCCCTTGGAGTAACTCAGCCTCTGCACGAGAGAGCGACCCCCTGACCCCGGAGCCCAGCAGTCCTGGCACACAGGCCCTGTTCCTCAGGGAACATTCCAGTGCTGGCTCCCCTCAGCCAGAGCTTGCATGCCGGCAGCACCCCTGGGAGTCCCTGGGCTTTCTCTACCGGAGGAAGGACCTCTCACTGCAGGGTGCTCTGTGCAAGGGCCTCAGTGTCTCCTCTGTGGGATGAGGACACGGCAGAGACCTGGGCACGAGAACTGTCCCTGGGCAGGGGCTCGCTGGGGAGCATTAGCACCGGTTGCCCTGATGTCCCCAAGGGACCCGGGCTCTTCTTTCTGAACTGCCAAGATGTTCTGTTGACTCCAATCCCCGTTTGAGGGCCAAGGTGAGAAAAAGACATGGGGCCTGATGTTTTAATTTTCCTTCTTGGGATGAGACCTCCGTGTGGGGCGGGGACTGGCCTCTGCCACATTAGCCCAGGGTTGCCAGCTGTGCCCTCCAGGTTCCCCCTGCTGCCCCCTCCAGAGGATGGCCCTGGGGCCCCATTTTGGTTTGTTCACAAGAAGCCGCTTTGGCTTCACAAAGAGCCCACAACTGGACCTGCGAGTCCAGGGCCATAGCGGACCGGGCAGGCGCCCGGCCAGCACTCCACTCACTCGCCCCAGCTCCGCCCACCCCCGCGGCTCACCTGAGCTGTCCCAGCGCTGGGAGCCCCTGCTCTTGCCGCCCTTGTCCTTGGCGCCCTTGGTGGAGGCAGCCAGCTTGGTGGGGATCTGCTGCTGCACAGCCGCCTGCCTCTGGATCTGGTTGGTGGCGCTCAGCAGCTGGATGGGCACGTCGCTCTTGGCCGGCCGGCTCTCGGCGGGGGCGCTGTCCCGGCGAGCCATCTCGGGGCGCTCTGGGAACTCAGGCCCCGGGCCCGCCAGCGGCATGCTCACCCGGGCTCCTGGCGCTTTGGCGAGGGCGGAGGGCCCTTCCGGCCCTTCCCCGTTGAAGCTGGGAGTGTGGCTTAGTGGCTGGGCCTGGAAAAGCAGCAGAGGACGCATCCCGAAGCTGTTCCTGCGGGGGCGGGGGGGGGGCGCACCCCCCCTCCACAAGCCCCTCCAAGCCACTGGCCTCAGATCTGCACGGTGCACCCCCGACCCCCTGCCAGCCTCTCCCACTTGCCCGTCCTCCTTTGGGTCCACGGGTGACCTAAGCTCCTAGCCGGGAGCTTGTGCTTGGACACGCACATCCGCCGTGACGCTGGGGCGCACGCGCCCCCCGCCCCGCCCCCGCGCGGTGTCCTGGCGCCCTGTCCCGCGCTCACCTCGGCCGGCAAGTCGGGCGGCAGCGCGCCGGGCGCCGTGTTCTGCTTGCGGAGGCGCCGCTGCTGCTCCAGCTGCTCGCGCTCCCGCTCCACGGCGCGCTGGGCCTCCCGCAGCCGCGCCAGGTCGTGCTGGTAGGCGCGCCGCCGCTGCTCCAGCTGCTCGCGCTCCTGGCTCAGCCGCTCCTGCAGCTGCAGCGACTCGTTCTGGCACCGCTGCAGCCGGGCCGAGGCCAGGGCCAGCTCGTGCTGCTGGCGCTCCCGCTCGCGCTCCCAGCGCTGCTGCTCCGCCCGCAGGAGGCCCTGCTGCTTCTGCACGGCGGCCAGCTCCTCGCGCTGCTTCTCGAAGTTGCGCTGGCGCTCCTGCTCCAGCAGCAGGTTCCCGCGCGTGGACTGCAGCCGCAGCTGCTTCTCGCGCTCCTGGATGGAGGCCCTCTGCATCTCCACGCAGCTGTCCTGCTGGGCAATGACTGCCTGCGGCGGCGGCGGAGCGACTGGTCTTAGGACGAGGCCCGCCTCTCCCCAGACCCCGACCTCAAGCAGGGGCAGGAGAAGGGCATGGTCGCGCCGCCCCCCTCCCCCGGAAGCCCCCCGCACCTGGAGGCTGAGGAGCAGCTGAGACAGGGTCTGGATCCGCTGGACAAGCTGCGGAGAGGGAGAGAGACGCTGGCTCGCTGCGCGCAGCCGCGTGCGGTGTGCATGCCCGCCCCTGGGGAGACCGCTGAGCCCCGGGCCTACCTCCAGCTCCAGGGCCGCGGGCAGAGGGCGGCCGGACTCCGCCCCCGGCACCGCCACCTGTGGAGAGAATGGGCCAAACACAGACAGCTCAGGACCTGCCTACTGTTGACGAGACCGCCCCCCCCCCCCCCCCCCCCCGCCCCAGTCTCGGTGTCTGGAAAAGGAGCGCACAAGGCGGCCTCCCTGGAGGCGGAGAGCAGCTGTTGCGGGCTCACGTGGGGAGGCTCGGGGGCCAGGCGCCCCCGGCTGCAGCTCCGGGGGTGAAGCTTGTGCGCGGGCTCAGGGGAGCCCGTGGGCGGCAGAGGGGAGCCTGACCCGCAACCTGACCCCGCTCCGGCCCCGACGCCTGGTAAGGGTGGGCCTCCGGAGTCCAAGGGGAGGGAGGAGCCAGGCGCATCAGCAGGACACACGCGTAGACTCAGTGCTCACGGTCCCCGCAGCGCCCCTCGGCTGCTGATGCGGCCACAGCTCCCGCCCTGCGCCTGTCCCCTCCCTCGCCCCCCTCCTGGACACCTCGTTACCATTCCCAGGAGATGCGGGAGGGAACACGGAGGTTCGCCGGCCCGCAGGTTCACCTGGGCTGAGATTTCCTGGTACAACGGGACTGGCACTGGTCACTACGCGTCCTGAGACGGCAAAACTAGACAACCCCAGACACAGAGCCGTTCACACGTGTGAACGCTAATTTAAAGGGCTTGCGCGGACTCTGTGCCTAGCTCAAGAATATCCCAAGGAAGCAACGTACTGCGGGTGGGGTGTCCTCAGAGGCCCCCGGCGTGTTGCTGGGCTTCGAGTCTGGGCTGCTCACCGGGCTTTGCCAGTCTTGGGGGCCGGGGTCGCTGCTGTAGGCCTTCTTCAAACTGCCATCTGAAAAGCCCAATCCAGGCGCATGAGGACGCTGCAGGTCCCACAGGGGTCCGGGCCAGGCCCCCGCCCCCCAGACCCAGGTAGGAAATTGTGGCCAGGCTGCCCCGGTGGTATCTGAGACGCAGAGACCGGCAAGAGAGGGAAGGGCTGCCTGGGTGCTGCTGTCGGAGCACGACTGACAACACCCTGAAGGTTCCAGAACCTGACTAGAAGCTTCATACTCGTTTGCGGGGGAAGCAGCCCCAGAGATGCCCAGCAACAAATGCCTCGACTCTGCTGCTGGGAACGTTCCAAGAACCCGCACAACCTCTTGCTGCTGCTGATCTTCCGGAGGGGCCCCGAGAAGCCCCAGGTGGACGCGGCACCACTCACTCTTGCCGGGACTGCTCACAGTGTCGTGGCCCCCGAAGGTCTCTGCCCTGCGGGGCAGGCCCGCGGAACCTCCCCCATCTTCCACCTGGCCGTTGGCGCTGCCCAGCTGCCTGCAGATCAGGGTCTGGATGTCCTCGACTGTGGAAGGAGGTGGGAGGCACCGAGTCACGCTGTGGAGCCATGCTGTGGGTGTCCGAGCGTGGCAGGGTCTGGGCACTCAGGCCTGAGAAGCCTGCAGGGCGTCGGTCATGGTCTTCGAATCCCCCGACACGGGACTTCAGTCCCCTGACCCGTGTGTTCCCTAACTTCAGGTACTACAACCAGGACACGCCAACCCGTGTCCACAGGAGACGGTGGACCACGGGGGCAGCATGTGGGAGGGATGGGGATGCCCTGGGCCTCGTGAACAATGCGGGCGTGTGCCTGTGTGTCGGCCGTCATACAGACGAGGTCTCTGGGGGCAGGGCAGGTCACACAAAACGCTCTAGGACAAACAGGCTTTGGCCAAGTGAGGAGGTGGGGAGAAGAACATTCCAGGCTGAGGCACAGGATATGAGGGGTTCCTCAGGGGGCCAAGAACAATGGCCACTGAAGAAATGCGAGGAAGGTCAGTGCAGAAGGTCAGTGTGGCTGGAGGAAATAAGACTGAGCAGACGCAGAGTCCACAAGGGACCCCTCTGGTCTCTGCTCCCCTCACTCTGAAGGAAAGGTCTGGAGGGCAGCAGCTGTCTCTCCCATTTGCCACTGAAAGCGGGGCCAACCGTCCTGCTGGACCCAACGAGCATGGGCTGCCTGGCCTGCCACACGTGGAGGGGGGCAGGCCGCACACTAGCCAGCGCCCTCCTGTGGCCACTGCGCTCAGAAGCCTCTTTCTGCCTAGAGGTGGGGGCAGCCCGCCCCGGGAGGCCTGCTGGGTCTAGGAGCCGTCTGAAGTGACCCAGCACAGGTGGATGTGTGCCTGTTTCTGGGGACATCATCGGGGACCCACTTCTCAGAAAGGAGAACCTCCTGAGTGTGGGGAATCCGTCTTGGTTGACTTCAGATCCCGGGGGCCTAGTGTGGTGCTGCCTCGCATGTAGCGGGTTGACAGGGAGAGGGTGCTGTACGTCTGCTGGGGGTGTTGAAGGACCTTCTGGCTCTAGCCGATGCCGGGGGTGGGGGTGTCAGCTGCTCCCAGGAGGAGGGACCTCCCCGCCCCGCCAGCCGAGGACCCCCTAGCAGAACTGCGGGGCAGCAGTGGGCCAGCGCCCAGCGAGGGCCCCCGGGCGTGGCTCCTTACTCTCACTCATGGCCGACTTGAGGATCAGCTCCCCCTGCATGGTCTCGGAGGGATCCCCTCCTCGGAAGAGGAGCCGCGACTGGGGGACATCTTCGAGCCCGCTCATCTCCGCCATCTCCAGGTAGATCTGCTGCTTCTCGCCAAGGCTCTGTGCAATCTGCTGGTCTTTCACGTTCAATCGCTCTGCGAAGCCACAGGAGACAGGGGTTGGCCTTCCGGGGTCATCTTCCCCGGGGACCCGGCTCCCACCCGCAGCCCACCCTGAGTCCACCATCCTGCGGGGCAGGTGAGGGCATGGCCCTGTCTTCTGATAGTTCACCCCGATGACAAAACCCAAACACCATGGGGTATGCGCGAGGACCAGAACAGGCCGATGGATTAGTCTGGGCCTCAGCGAGACTCTTACAAGACTTCGTTTTCTTCTCCTGAGACTCTTCCTTCAGGTATTTAGGCCACACTCCTTACAGGTCTCTGGGTTTTACGCTTTTTGTTGTTGTTGCAACGACAGCAACTTTCTCCCTGGTGGCCGCCCAAGCATACACATCACGTTCGGCAGGACTACTGGGCGCCCTCACCGGTTACAATAGTTTTCTAGTTGATTCTGTTAGATTTTTCAGGCAAATAATCATGTCACACGCAAAACACAATTCTGTCCCTTCCCTTCCAGACACGGTCTTACTCCTGTTTCTCCCCTTGTCACCCTGGAGGAGCTTGCAGGGTGCAGGGAGTACGGCGGGAGGGGCAGGCCCGGCCTGGCTCCGGATTTTGGTGAGCGTCCCTGATGGTCCAGTGTGAAGGATGAGACCAGCTTTTCATCCAAGATGGGAGAGACTCTCTCCATAGAGAAAGTATCTATTTCTAACAGGAAGAATCCTGTCAGGAATGAGTGAGGAATAGATACTGTGGCACCCTCGGAGACATAACTATGCAGGGCACGCGTTTTATTGCCACCGGGCAGAAAATAAAGAGTCTGAATGAACACTGCATTAGCACTGTGCTTCCGGGGTCAGTGGGAGGTCCCTCCCACCCCCTTTCTTTTGGACATTTCTATTAATGAATAACCTCAAACATACACCTCTCCCCACAAAGAGAAATAAAATATATACTTCCTAATTTTATGTCCTTATGGCCTAAATGCTCCCTAATTGAAAAATAAATGACTCGGTTAGTGGGGGGGGAAGAGGGAGAGGCTGATTGAGACCACAGAGTCCCCAGGACTGTTCTTGCCAGTGACCTCACTGGATTCTCACAGGCACCTCTTAAACCGGGGAGGGGAACGCACGGGTAAGCCCAGGGGGTGCATCTTACAATGCAACAGTATTCGGCCTTAAAAGGGAAGGAAATCCACACACACTACAATGTGGCTGAACCTTGAACCACCCGGCTCGGTGAAATCAGCCAGACACGAGAGGGACGCTGCAAGACTCCATTTATACAAGATCCCTAGAACAGGCAAATTCACGGAAACTGAAACTAGAACAGAGGTTACGAGGGGCTGAGGGAGGAAGGAACAGGGAGTGACAGCTAACGGGGACGGGGCTTCTTTCTGTAGCGATGAAAGTGATCTAAGATTGCGACAAGTTGCACAGTCTTGTGATACAGACTACAAGCCACCGAATGGTGCACTTTACAACGGTGCTGAATTGTATCGTGTCCGAATTCTAGCTAAATAAAGTAGTTAAAAAACACTAAAACAGGCAGGAGGAAGCTGAGGTCCGCAGCCAAAGAGCCAGGGCCGGTCTGGGTCTGCCAGGCTCTGGGGGGAGACTGTGGGGTTCTGTGCTATTCCAAGTCCCCTCGGGGTTTTCACGTTTGTGACCTTGGACACCTACGGCGAGCTCCTTCCTGCACAGGGACCGAGGGAGGGGGCAGGGTGTGTGGCGAAGCCAGAGCGTCTGGAAATGGCTCAGGGGCCCCGAGCGTGCCATCTCATGACAAAGCCTAACGGCAAAGGTTCCGCAGGGCTGCAGGACATGACACAGCCTACAGCAAAACGCCTGGTGCTCGGGTGGAGCTTTGCTCCATGGCCAACCCCAACGGGACAGGACAGAAATGTCGCTGGCCGTCTCCCAGGGCCTTCTCACCATACGGGGGACATGCTGTGGGCACGGAGGTCCAGACGGACTCCCCTTACCTTGGAAGTCCCTCAGCCTCAGGGCGCGGGCCTCGAACACCTTCTTCTCCTCTTCCACCTCGCTGAAGGGCCCCTCCTCCTCGTCCGGACAGCTGCAGGGAGAGGGGGCAGGTGGGCAACAACCCTTCACGGGCAGGTGGCCTCGGCGATGGGCACTGAGAGCTTTGTTGGCAGAAGCAGCTGCTCAGAGCGTCTCGTCCTGTGGGCGACTGAGCTCGTTAATGGCACGGGAGAAACACGAGGGGGAAGAGGAAGGCAGCCATGGGCATTTTCCTGTCTTCAAGTGTCCACCCGTCACCAGCCGCAGGTTCCGAGCCTGGCCGCCATGTGCGGGAGGGGACGGAGGACAGCTCATTTCCTGGGGACCCGCAGGACTGAGTATCGAGGGAGCCCTGAGCAGGTTCAGGAAGCTTCCAGGCATAAAGAGAGGGAGCATCAGGCTGGCTGGGGTCCCCGGGGGTCCCGCGGCCCGAGGAAGGGGAACAGGACGCCACAACCTCCTCCAACAGGTCCGGCCCCCGGCTCAGGGGGCCCTCACTGTACCCCCCAGTACAGAAGCGCAGAACAGCCTGGCCCCACGCCCACTGGCGAGCAACATCTGGGCCTTTTTAGCATCTGACAGGGTCGGGCTGTTGCCGGAAGGAGCCGCAATGGGGCCGTGCGGCCCCTCTAGCTGAGCAGGATGGACAAGGCACCAAGGCGGAATGAGGGAGAGGACAGCAGAGGGGTGTCCTGCCTGCCTGTGACCTCCAGCACTCTCTTGGGTACTTCAAGGTCACAGCTGCTTTGCCCACTGTCAAAGCCAAGAGCAAAACAGCTGGGGGGAGGGAACGTCCACACGGGCCCTTCTCACCTCTCGACGGCCCTTCTGATGTGGGCCATCCAAGTGTTCCTCTCCTCTTTGGAGCTGGTATAGATCTCGTACATCTCGGGCCCTTGCAGGGAGGCACTGATCAGAAACATGGCTTTCTCCTCGTTGGCCACCTCCCTCACAATGAGCTTTTGTAACGAGATGACCGGGCGCTTCGAGTCCTGTGTGGGTGGAAGGCGAGGTGGGGGAGGACCCGTTTCACCCGGATGCATCTGAGCAGCTGTGGAACTGAGAGTCTGAGGGGAAGGGGGTGGTAGGGGACACGTGTGCCCCCTTTGTTCTCCAATAATTCAGAGCAGAGATATTTGCCATCTAGGGGGGAAAAGACCCTTTTGTGATTATTCAGAGATGGGGCCTTCACAGAGGTGATTAAGGCAAAATGAAGTCATTAGCCATACTGGGCCCAGTTCAGCATGACTAGTGTCCTACTCAGGAGAGGAGGCAGGACAGGGACTTAGCTGGAGCCCCCAAGACCCTGAGCCCCGAGAGAGGGAGAGCCACAGAAACGTAAAGGCTGAGACTGGACCGGATGTTAGCACGAGCCCCCGAAGCCTCCCCAGGCAACCGGACAGGACCCCCGGGTCTCGGAAAATTCGACTCCTGCCTTGCCGGAACCTTCTGGGCCCTGGGCAGCAAGCCCCTAAGGGTCCCTAAGGCAGGCAGGACCCTTCGTCCGAAGAGACAGGACACCTACCACAGAGGCAAAGACGTATTTTTGATCCTTTTCTTGTAGCAGCAAGAGCACATCCGTCAGCAGGACAGCAAGGACATCTAAGGAGAAAGCACAGAAGAAAATGTCTCAGGAGGTCGCAGGGACACACGGGTCCTGCCAGGCAGACACGGATGCGTCCCGGGGAGGCTTCGGCCCCGGGGGAGGGGTCCTGGTCACCCAGCGCGGTGCCGGGAGGCTCCTGTGGGGGCCTGAGGGTTTCCGTCCACCCCACTTTTTTTTTTTTTATTTTTTATTCGAGAGAAAGAGAGAGAGAGAGCACGAGAGGGAAGAGGGTCAGAGGGAGAAGCAGACTCCCCGCTGAGCAGGGAGCCCGATGCGGGACTCGATCCCGGGACTCCAGGATCATGACCTGAGCTGAAGGCAGTCGCTCAACCAACTGAGCCACCCAGGCGCCCCCACCTCACTATTTTCTATCACCTCCTGGGTTTCAACATTTAACACAAGCCAGAGGCTGGAGTCCCCTCTTGCAGGTTCCTGGGCTGCTGCCCAGCCTTGGCACCTGCCGTCCCATCCCCGCTGTCGTGGCACCTGCAGGTCTGCTCTTTGAGATTCTGCTGATTTCTCAAATGTGAATTGCCCCTCCGTTCCTCCCGCTCCCAGGTCGGCTGCCCCCCGAGCCTCTGGTCGCCCGCAGCCGGCCTCAGGCCCCTCGCGCTGCGAGATCCCTGGTAACAGCAGGCTCGGTGCCTTGTCCCTGCAGGAACCTCTCAGCAGAGCTTTGGCACACAGGTGCAAATCCCAAAGTGAACGTCCCTCTGCGTCTCGGGAAGCGTGAGCACCGCCCTCTCCAGGGCAGGCGGCCTCTCCCTGCGGAATCCTCTCGACTGTGGCCCGCTGGCTTCCTCTGAAGCATTTACTGCACTCTTCACTTGTTTCTGTTTGTTTCCTTAGTTCTCCCTTTTGGGGCACTGACTAAAGCACCCTGAGGACAGGGGCCTCTTACCACCCACCTCGGGGGCCAGCACACAGGAGGAGCTAAATCGTCCGCTAGATGCTCGCCTGTGCAAATTCCGGACAAACATATTTGGTCATTGGCCATCTCCAGCACTCCCCTAAAGAGCTTTAAAGATGTGGATGTTGGGGCGCCTGGGTGGCTCGGTCAGTGCAGCGTCTGCCTTCAGCTCGGTCATGATCCCAGGGTCCTGGGTTCAATTCCTGCATCAGGCTCCCTTGCTCAGCGGGGAGTCTGCTTCTCCCTCTGCTCTCACCCCACTTGTGCGCTCTCACCCTGTCTCTCTCTCTCAAGTAAATAAATAAAATCTTTTAAAAAAATTATTAAAAGAAAAAGATGCTGATGTTAACGGACAGGTGAGGATGTTTCCAGAAGCTCATGAAATGATCCAGGAAACTCAGGGTTGAGTCCCGAGTGCTCTCTGGTCTGGAAGTACACCGTGGATTTTGGAGGTGGGGCTCGAAGGACACCCTGCGCAGTGAG
This sequence comes from Zalophus californianus, assembly GCF_009762305.2. NCBI lineage: Eukaryota > Metazoa > Chordata > Mammalia > Carnivora > Otariidae > Zalophus > Zalophus californianus. The sequence continues at coordinate 6,181,763 of NC_045595.1, forward strand.
TGGGATGTTTGGGGACACTGAGATCAGCGGTCCGGGTGGTGCGTCTACCCACACGGGGGCCCTTCAGCGGCTGCTTGTTTGGCATCCCGGGGCCTCTGACAAACCCGGGGTGTCCCGATGCCTGGGGTTTCTGCTCAGGAGTCAAGGGATCAGTGTGACCTAGTGGCCCTCTTGGTGGGTGCACAGCACCTCAAAGCCCGAGAAAGAGGGTGCTGTCTCATTTTTCCAACACCCCTGCCTGCCTGTCTCATTCTGACTCGGCGTGCAACCCGCCTTCGGCCCCGGCGCAGCCAGGCTGGCACCCGCTCATGCAGAATGGTGCCGCTGATCCGGGAGGGCCCCCCCACAGCAGAGGCGAGGGACAGGCCTTTACCTTTCAGGCGCCCCGACGTGGTCTTCCAGCACAGCGTGCCCTCCAGGTGGAGTCGCCGCTGCAGCATGTCCTCTTTGCGGAAGGTCAGCCCGTTCTTGAGCTTGCTGGAGGACTTTAAGTCCATCTTCCCTGCGATCTCCCGGAGGCGCTGGCCCTTCTCGGACTCGCTGACCTTGGCGTCCACTTGGGAGATGATGTCCTTGATGAGGTTCAGGGCCTGGGTCAGGTCTCTGTAGTCCTCGGTGCCGGCTGCCACACACAGCAGACTTAGCGCTTTCCTTCGCCCCTTCCACCAACCCGGCGCAAGGGGACACGCGCCGGGGCCTAGGAGGGCTGTTCCCTGAAGCCACTGCGCAGAGGGCCCTCAAGAATCTACCTCCCAACTCAGATCTCCGGAGATGTAAATGCTTCTCCAAATGAAATGCGGCAACCCGGCCTTTGGTTTTTGCCAAGACAGAGCTTCCACTGAACGCAATGAGAGGCCTGCATAGCCCTGCTCTCCATAAAACACTCCCTCCTCCTCCCAGGGCCTGAATCTCCTGGAGGTGGCAGAGGTACGGTCAGGTGTGGTCAGGCCCTGGCCTCTGAGAACTCTAGGCTGGGCTGTATGCCCTGTTTCCTCCACCCTCCAGGTTCCAGGCACGCGACACAAAGGCCATCTCTGTGTTTGGATCAACATTAATCTACTCGCCCGATAATGACCCAGGGCCTTCTTCGGTCCTGCCTGCGGGGTAATAGCGGGCAAATAAGACCTGGCACCCCATCTTTCTTGGGTCGGAGACCCCAGCACTTAGCATGAATCCAGACAACCAGGGACGAAGCACAGAGAGGCGCTTATCCAATCCACTGGCAAAACGGGGCAGAAAGACAGAGATCGCCCCTCAAAGCAGCAACCGACGGGCAAGGCAGCGAGGAAAGCTACTTTACCTTCTGTGTTCTGAATAATGCGCTCCACCAGCACGGGGTACTTGGTTATGCGCTGAGTGACCAGAAGGATACACTCCTGCACGCCAAGCCGCCTCACGATGGAGAAGTTGCCAATTTTCTATGACATGGAAAACAAAATGCCCTGTTGGCATCTTAGCTTGTGCCAACTCGGCTAGAGCCTTCTCCCTTTCTCAGCTCAGCAGGACCTTTTCAAGCATTCAGTGGAAGTAGGGCCTTGCCTGCTGTATGTAGAAAGGCCACAGAAGTAAAGGCAGCCCCCACCCCCCCGCCCCGCCGTAAAACCTGTTAAGAGACCAGAACCAGCCAGGGAGGTGGGAGGGAATCACCTGAGAGCTGTGTATCGTGGGCGCGTGCACACACCCCCACACACGCCTATCCACACACGAAGACCTTGACTGACGGCTGTCAGAACCCTCTGGAACGAGCCTGTCCCGAGTCAGCCCCCTGCTGGCTCCCGATGCACACCTCTGGCTAAGGACCCAGAAGGCCGTCATCCAAAGCCATCTCTCAGCAGGGCGGAGAGCGGTTTCCAGTACCCTCCAGAGCATTCCACACATTCCGCTTCCCTGCTCCCCCTGCGCTCACACACTCCAGGAATGCCAACAATTGTGAGAGCCACTTCTGAGCAGGACCAGAAGAGTACTGCGGAGTTTGCGAGCTTCCAGGGCCAACCCCAGACCGACCCTCTCCCTTTTATGTCTATCCACTGCAATAGTAAGGGAGCAGAATTTGAAAACCTGTCCTTCTTAACTCTAAACTGTTAGTTACTGGCTATCACTTCAAATTAAAGTCCCTGGGGGCCAAGCAGCAGGTGACGGAGTGGCTTCAGGATGCATGCCGACAGCCAAGTGGCCTTGACCCAGGTATGCTTTCAAGGATGCCGGAGGCAGGGCCTTGCCCAACCTGGTGGACTCAGGCTGGATGCTGCGTTTTTGGGTCTGGGCTTTGAGCACCTGCACACTGTTAGGCAGAAGGCAGGTGTGGGTTATTTCGCAGGCCCGGGAGGATGGGGTCGGGGGACAAGTGGGGACCAGAGTGGGAAAGAGGCGAGGGAGGGGCAGATCCCAGGGCAGGTGGCCCCTTGAAACGACAACTGTGTCCCCTTGGCAGTCTGAGGAACGAGGGCCCGCAGGTTCCATGCTCGGGCCTGCTGGTGCGGCCGCGAACGAAGGTGTGTTTTGCTTTGTTCTACATCTGGACTTCCCGGATGTGTTCTGAACAAGTTTGTGGTGGAAGAAGGAAACAAAAACTTGAAAATCGCTGGTTTATAACAGGTACCTTGTAATCTTAAGCTCTCCCAGAGTCTACAGTCCTGTGGCAAACAACCTCCAGCAAAGAGGACACATTTTTTAATTAAGAAAATTTTTTTTTTTTTACCTTGATCAGGCTTTGAAATTTCTTGTTTTGCTGGAGCAGCAACTTGTAATGGCTGACGGCCTCATTGTGGCCACTACAAAAGACACCGTATTTTTCTTTCATTCTGTCCCCATTTTCGCCGGAGAACTACAGAAAGACAACCGGGAAGTTAGTGGGAAGGAACAGGAGAACCGCCAGGGAGTGCGCTCGTCTGGCTCAGCTGACTCTGCTACAATACATCTCAAATAAACTTGTGCCCCCACTTTCTTATCTGACAAGCACTCACGCAGGGGAATGCTTCAGTTCTGGGTGAGTGGGCGGGGGGAGGGGGTCTTGTCACGAGGTACAACAAGGCAAGAGGAGAAAACTTTCTAATGGGCTGTAGCTGTAAAACCTCCTGCAGTCCAAGAAGGAGGAGAACATTTATGCTGAAGAATGTCAGAAACATTTAAAAGCTGGGCCCCTGGGTGGCTCAGTTGGTGAAGCGTCTGCCTTCGGCTCAGGTCATGATCCCAGGTCCTGGGATCGAGCCCCGCATGGGGCTCATTGCTCAGCGGGGAGTCTGCTTCTCCCTCTCCCTCTGCCCCTCCCCGGTAGTGCGCTCTCTCCCTCGCTCAAATAAATAAATAAAATCTAAAAAAAAAAAAAGGCAGACGGGGCATTCTTTTAATTAACTCTAATGAGCTGACTCTGGATGCCTGGAACACTCTGAGGTCCGACAAGGAGTTCTGGGCCCCCTCTGTCAACCTTGGCCTAGGCTCGGACTTCGACTCAGAAGTCAATTCAGGGTTGGCACCCTTTACCACAGGCCTGCTTCTAACAGCCAAAAACACGGAGGTCAAACCAGAAAAACAAAAACAAAGAGCCCAGCCGAGCAACCAAAGAAAAGCCCAGAATGCGACGGTGGACAGTGTCTGCACAGGTGCATTCGGCACTTAGGCCTCTGTGTTTCTGAAAAGGCCCAGGACCGCTGTCTGCTGTAGGCTCTCAATAAACAGGGGCCATGTTCTTTTCACCACTGCACGGAACAGAGACGAGGCAGGGGCTCACCCAGGCTCTGTGCCCGTCCCGGCATGCCCACCTGCTGTACCAAGAGGTCCCCGATTTTCTGGATGATGTAATTGCGGTCACTGCCCTCCTCCAGGGACTCCTGGCGGCGCTCCTTCAGCCGAGAGAGGAAGTGGCTATGCATGTCGAGCAGCTCATCCACACACGGGAAGAGGCGGCCGATGGCCTTACTGCTGAACTGAAGCTCATCCTGCAGGGCCCTGGAGTAGACCTTCAGCATGATCTTGAGTGTCCGGACGTGGTGTACCTCCGTCTGCACCAGCTCTGTGGGAACACGGACCAAAGGACTGACCCGCTCCGCTCCTCCTGCGGCCCGTGATGGCACGCATGCGTACCGCCTGCCCACCGGGCGCCTCACTGGCTTCTCCCAGTTCCCCACCGAGGCCCTCCCCCTGGTGGTCTTACTGCCTGGGGGGCGGGCCTCCCATCCCCCGGGGCCCAGTGCCGCAGGGGCCCCAGTGTAAGGGAGCAGCAAGGGCCGGAGTGACGTCAGGGAAGAGAGGACTCAGGATGTGTCCTGGGACCCTCCCATTCACAAGAGGATTTCAGGCCTGAAGACATTTTGAGGCTGTTTTAAGCAGGAAGATTGTTCTGGTGAACACCACTCCTTGGGATGTGAAACACACACACCTGTGCAGGCCAGTGACCAGACCTGGACTATAACCAATGAAAAAGCAGAGTTCAAGTGAAGAATTTAATTCTCTGGTAAAAGGCAAAGACAGATCAGGTTTCGTGTTGGAGTTTCGCTGTTGTTCAAATCAAGGCCTGGAAACGGCTAGAGATCAGAGACACAGGTCAGCAGAGCCTGGCCTGGGGCCGCCAGCCGTGGGGGCCGGACACGGCCTGTGTTTGCCCAGAGGGTGAGACAACCTGGCAAAGGGCTGCCCGGATGAAAGCAGCCAGCCCGGTTGTCTCCGTCCCTCCCTGCAGGATCTCTGCCCTGGGTCTGGAGCCCTGAGGCGAAGCATCCCGTAGGGCTCTCCTCCTGCCCACACCCCAATCTACTCCAGCCCGGGCAGAAAGCTCAGGGTGTGAAACGTGGAGGGACGCAGGGGTCAGTGGACCCCAGTAGAAAGTGAAGACACTGATATGCCAGAACCTTCTCACGGAGCACTGACGAGGGACAGAAAGTATCTCCTTGGGCGACACAACACTGTCGGTCTTGGGGAATGATTCCCACGGAGAGAGAATCATAAGAACAAGTAAGGGCTTTCTGGAGAGAAAGGCCTCAGATTCCAGGGAGGGTGTCTTGGGCCTTTGTCATCCTGTTTATGGGGGTCCAGAGGCCTGGAGGGACATACATGGGCCCTGCAACAGGGCACCTGGCCCGGGGATGGGCTCTGTGTCTGAAAGCTACGGTTGGCACAATGACCTGTAACCTCCCATCTGAGGAGAATGGCTGCCCACGGCCAGGGCGTCCACCCTGGAGCCAGTGCTTTGTCGTATGGCCCCCAAGCCCCCTAGTCACAGCCACCCCAGGCCTGTCTGTGGTCACCACGGATGGCTGGGATGGGCCCAGGATAGTCTTCTCTCTCGGGTCACCAGCAGGGTCAGGATGAGTCAGGACTGGGCGATCAGCCACACTCGTCCTCATAAGGCCCTCCCAGGCCACCTCTTCCCTCACTGGGAAGGCAGGGCTGCTCTGGGGAGCAGGGAGAGTGGGCCCCATAGCCCCAGCGGGGAGCCTGAGGTCTCCGTGGAGCCCAGACTCCTAGGTGCAACCCATCAGAACAAAGGCAGAGAAGAAGCAACTGGAAGGTCAGTGTGACGGCACAGAACTTCTTACCATAGAGCACATCCTGCCTCTTTACCACCTCTTTCTTTTGTTTCTTTGAGTATGCCGCGTCCACGGAAAGGCTCCAGGACTCAGCCTCAAAATCGCGGGCGTCCGCCTCGATCTCACTCCTCAGCAAGGCTGTGCAGGCGTCTGAGGGGGGAGTAAGAGGTTGCTGCTTGGGGCCGGAGCCTTGCAGGCTCTGGGCCGCCCCAGCCAGCATCCCAGGGACACATGGACGTGGGTCCCAGCCCTTCCCAGTGTGGGTGGAGACCGAGGGACATCCGTGAAAGAATCGAGGGGACTGTACCTTCTACAAAAATGGGCTCGGCATTCGAAGACGTAAGCGAGAGAGAGTCATCAGCTGCCTGCTTAGATTTTAAAAATACAGAGTCGGCTTCATCCATCTCTCCTGTGACTGGTCTAAATAAGAATCATAAAAACAATTATTCTAAAAAACTTAGTTAAAGACACACATTCTATGAAGGCAAGTCTATCCGAGAACTTTCTGGATTTTAATATAAACTCTGTCACAGGTCATTTGTAAAAATTAGGAGACTATCCATCCACATCACATCAGGACTTCCTCCATCATAACTAACTTCAATCCAATGCCCAGGCACGTTCTAAGGGTGCGTTAAACCGTATGCTTCCTTTAACGGCCATCAGAGCCCACCGGAGCCCCTGGACTACTTTCTAGCAAGTGTTGGGTGGACACAGCCACACTTAGTCGAGGGTGGAGGGAGAGCCCTTTCTTAGTGGAAGAAGATAACCAGCCCCTTTCCCCACCAACCCATACAAGGACCACCACAAGGACATTCGTTAGCGTTAGGGTTTCCACCTGAACACTGCTGAGTAGAGGATTAAGGGAACTACCTCCAAGTCCTTACAGGACAAGGGTAAGGCATAAATAACGGGATGCTACCTCCATGGCAACCTCAGCGGGACTTCTAGCATCATCTCCAGCACAGACAGGAACCCTGTCCAAGGGCCCTTCGAGAGTATGAAACAAACTGGCTCCCAATGGCCAAGTATGCCCAGAACACACGGGGTTTCAATAAAGAAGAGGATCGAATCTCCGAAGCAAGTGTTAATAGGAATTTGACAGCGTGGCTGGGGGCCAACGAGCAGGTTCACACGGACCTGAGGGTCTCCCTTCGGGGAGCCCGGCTGCGGGGTCCCAGTGGAACGCCACATCCTGCTCCTCCCTCCCTCCACGGGCACCTGGCGTAGGGCCAGGCCCCCACTTACCCAAGCTGTGTCCCCGTTCCCACTGGGCTGGGTGCTGGCTGCGGCCCCCCCTTCTGTGAGACCATCATGCCGACATTCCTGGACAGGGCCGGGCTGCCATCAGACAAGAGGGTGGCCCTCGGGTGCTCCTTCAGGGACGCTGCGACAGAGGCAAACACAGAATTGGTGCTGAGAAAGTGGGCAGGGTAGCGGAGGTGGCCGGTCCGAAAGCCCCGTTCCGACTGCGGCCGCAGCACGGACAAGATCTTGGAGGTCAGCAGCTCGTTATCTAGAAAGACATTCTCGCTCCATTTCCGAGGAAAAGAGCTGCAGAAAGACAGCTCAGGGTGGCCAGGGAGTGTGCCGTCTCTGTCATTGCTTTTGGAATGCGTGTTCCCCATGTTCACGATCGCAGCTCTGAGACCCAGCGCGGTGTGAGGCCGGGCTGTGCCGTTTTTATACCTCCATGTGATCCTTCTAGAAATGTAAAGCTGCGTCTTCTCCTACTGTATTGGCTGAGACAGTGGGTCTGGAGGGCAGGAAATTGGTCCCCACTGTGACCATTTAGTTGGAAATCGCACAGTATCTTCTTTGGTAAAATAACCACAGAAAAAATCCCGACACCCCGTCCATCTTGGCAGGGGGTAAGAAAGCAGAAGTTTAGATTCACTGTAAATAATCTAAGATCACTAAATAGGGAGCACTGCGCTTGGTGTGGCTCATGCCGACACCACACACACACACACACACACACACACACACACACACACACACACACACACACACACACACGACTGTAATTAACCTGAGATCAGATGTTAGGATGACTCTGAGACCCAGAGACCGCAGGGGCATGATGTACAGCCACACACGCCCCCGATCCTAAATACACTAATAGAATCTGAGCACCACAGTGGACGAGAGGGGCTGATCCTATTTTATACAAGGATTGTAAGCCAACCTAACACACATCGGGGGCTCCAAAGGGTTCTTCACACTCCTCCGCTCATTAAGGTAGGACCTGAGACAGTAGGACGTGTGTACGCTCTGATCACCTTCCCCTCTGATGGAAAGATGAAACTCAGAAAGCCCAACTGTCACCCTCTCTGATTTGACAAATTGAGTCTGGTTGGGACAGGCTGCTTGGCTCGCTCATTCTCAGGGTGAAAACCACACTCGAAAGCGCTCCTCCAGGCAACGATAACCAGCAGCGTTAGGATGAGATCTGTCCACTAGCCTTTCCGACCTGGCTCCTGGGTCCCCAGTGCACCCACTCGTGGGTTTCTGTCACACAGGTAAAGTAGCGGGGACTGTGGTTCTCAGCAGCATGCAGACCATCACCTTTGGAGGGGCGGTAAGGAACCAGCACTAGAGGAAAATGAATGTACTTCTCTCAAGAGCTTTTCTGGGGAGTGGGATTCAACATTCTGAGAGGTCGTTTTTTTTTTTTTGTTTTGTTTTTTAAGATCTTCTTTATTTATTTGAGAGAGAGAGAGAGCACAAGTGGGGGCGCAGCAGGCAGAGGGAGAGGGAGAAGCAGGCTCCCCCTCGGAGCAAGGAGCCTGATGCGGGGCTCGATCCCAGGACCCTGGATCATGACCTGAGCCAAAGGCAGACGCTTCACTGACTGAGCCACCCCCAGTCGGGGCCTCCCAACTTCTTGTGAATCTTAAACAATTTCAAAATGAAAAGCTGCAGCTGATTCTCAGTATTCACTGTCACGATGTTCTGTAAAGTTGCAGTGGATACTGAAATTAGCCAGTGCCGAATCACTGCTCCTAGTGGAGACCCAAAGCTGTGCTCCTGGGAGCTTCTGCCTACCCTTCCATCAACCCATCCGTACGTAACCTTGTTTTATGTGTGTTTCTCTTGAAAGACCCCTTATTTAATATATACTACTGATCTATTACCATTGAACTTACGGTCACTAGGACTACAACACAGGCCTGAATGGAGCACATCTAACACATGGATTTTCTCTGTCCGAGGCTTCACAGCCTTCTTGCACTTAGTAATGCCAGAGACGGCCCTTCAGCACAATGCTTGGGGGCCATTTCAAGCAGCCCAATCACCCACGGGGAGCACAAAAATGTGAAGAACATGGCATTAACCACACTGCAAACAGGACACTTGTCTACAGTACGAGCTGGAACAAGAAGGCAGGGTGTGACCTTGTCTGGCCTCAGTTGGCAACATGCATGTCGGGTGACTCATGTTTTTCACTGCACATGCCCGCACAGGACTGTGAAGGCCCCACAGATGTGGATTTGGGGTCACAGATAAAGTTTAGTGAGTAGGTACGCTTGCAAATACAGAATCCGCGAATAAAGGAGGACTCACTGTATACAAGAAAGGTGTCAAGTGAGAAATTATCATGATGTTTTAGAACGCCCTTGTTTGCTCAAATACATACGGTATTTCTTTAGAGCACTGATATTCTTTGTATTGCTTTATGACTTATTACACACATATGCCCCCAAAGGATCCGAGCTGGGGGGGGCTTCTTACAGGTAAACATAATGTCGTTCATTTGGCAGCCGTATGCTGGGAAAAATCGTTTTTTTTCCCCTGGAGGGTCTAGCCACCACTGCTCTTCTCAAACTACTTAAGACTTTTTAAATAAGGGGTGGACAACCACTAATCGAGTCTTTCTGTAACTTGTGCAGCCACGGAAGTAACTGGCTGATCAGGACACAAGTTGGTGGCTCTGGCACAGTCCAGCCGTTTCAACCATGTCTTTCTATTCTCTATTTTTGATGATCTGACATCTGGGCCCTTGCTGACCCAGGAAAGCCTGCCCCTCCCAGGGCTGGCGGGTTCCTAGAGCTCAGGAAGGATTCACTTGCAAGAGCGCCTTTCACATGCAAACCCACCAATCCAGAGCCCACACTCCGAACCCCTCCTCTGTGGGGCTCTCGCACTCAGGGCCACCGTCCCCTTGCCCTGATCACCCCCGGGGGCAGGTGTTGGGCAACTAGGGACAGCCCCTACGCCCCAGAGCCCACTGAGATTTTTCAAACTAGCCAGTCCTAAGCCTGTTTACTCTGCCCCACCCGTTCCTCGCCACAGAAACCACAGCAAAGGCTCTTGCCCACGTTTTCCCATCATGCCCTCTGGCTCCTGACTGACTGCAGGGCCTCCCCCTGTGGCCCTCCGTGGTGTGCCCTGCCTCCCCCTCCGAGGGGACTGTGAGTACAAACTTTTCCTCTCCTGGCAGTCATATGCATACCGGCACGTTTTACCATACCTGGCTAAAGCAAATCCTGGATACCCTCAAACACGAGGCACCCAGGGGTCTAGAGGTCTGCCTGCCAGGGCTGGGAGCCTTGAACATCCTCCGGGGGCAATTTTCCTACATCTAGACACAGGGAAATCGTGGGACGGCTGGTGGGAAGGCACAATGGCAATGGCATAGCACTCTGGAAAACTGGTGGTTCTTCAAACGGTTAAGCAGAGTCACCCTATGCTCCAGTGGTTCCACTCCTGGGTATATGCCCAAGAGAAGCGATAAGATATTGCCACACAAATACCTGGACATACATGGTCCCAGTAGCATAATTCACAACAGCCCAACATGGGAACGACCCCAGACGTCTGCCAACCGAAGGACAGAGAAACACAATGTGGTCTGTTCATACAACAGACTATTATTCGGCCATAAAAGGAAGGAAGCCCTGATTCAGGCTATCATGTGGACGAACCTAGAAAATCTGCTGCGTGGCAGAGGGCTGACACAAAAGACCACAGATTGTAGGAGCCCGCCTCTAGGAAATGGGCACAACAGGCAAATCCAAGGAGACAGAAGGCAGTCGTGTAGGACTGGCGGGGGGAATGGGGGGTGATGGATAGTGGGTATAAGGTTTCTCTTGGGGTGCTACTGCCAATCATGGGGATTGTGGCTCTACGAAAAGCCACCGCATGGCACACTTAACTGGGGGAATCATACGGTATGTGAGTCCCAGCTCAGTGAAGTTATCAAACAAATGAATAAACCCCGCGAGGCAGAGCCATCTTTCTGCAGGAGCAGAACCCAGCGTGAGACAGTCGCTCTGCCCTTGGCTCTGAGAGCGACAGGAACATGTATTCATCCTGCTGTTGTGTTTTCTGAACGCCGGCAGCCATGGGATGGATGGGCAGTGGCGCGGTGCTGGGATCCGGGTCACGGCGCAGGGTTCGGCACGTGGCCGCCTAGCGCTGTCTGCACCCCCATGAAAAGTGGCTTCAGAGCCTAATTAGCACCGTCTGCCCACTGCTGAGAGGGGCCATCGATCGGCGCGCACCGGGCCCGCCGCAGAGACTATATGCCACAGAGCCATTTCTGCAAGGGGACCCAGGGAAGAGGCAGGGAGAAAAAATAAGCAGCAAGCAGAAAAAATGAAAAAAAGTTCTTTGCCCGAGGGGGGAAAAGACACACGCTGTTCTCAGCAACACAGACAGCCGCCTGTTCTCATGATGATTATTCTTTAAAGCCTATTTTGTCTTGGTGTCTTGAAGAGTGGTCTCTGTGAGCACTAAGGACGACTAAGCCTGAGTGACAGGTATCAGGATCCCATTTACGTATCCCGGAGATGTCTCGGCCTCGCAATAAAGCAGGTCATAGGAATTTTCTGGTTTCCCAGCGCCTGTAAAAGTTATGTTCACACTATGCTGTAGGCTATTAAGTGTGCAACAGCATTATGTCTAAAAAGACAGCATCTATCCCTTAATTAAAAAACACATTAGGGCGCCTGGGTGGCTCAGTTGGTTGAGCGACTGCCTTCGGCTCAGGTCATGATCCTGGAGTCCCGGGATCGAGTCCCACGCTGGGGTCCCTGCTCGGCAGGGAGTCTGCTTCTCCCTCTGACCTTCCCCCCTCTCATGTACTCTCTCTCTCTCAAACAAATAAATAAAATCTTAAAAAAAAAACCACATTAAAAAAAGATTTTTCTTTTTAAGTAATCTCCACACCCAACGTGGGGTTCAAACTCACAACTCCGAGATCAAGAGTCACGTGCTCCACTGACTGAGCCAGCCACGTGCCCCCCAAAACACTTTATTGTTAATATATATATATATTTAAATTTATGTATTTATTTGAGAGACAGAAAGACAGTACATGAGCGGGAGGGGCAGGGGAATGGGGAGAATCTGAAGGAGACTGTGCTAAGCACCAAGCCCAACATGGGGCTCAATCTCACGACCCTGAGATCACAACCTGAGCTGAAACTAGGAGTCGGCTGCCCAACTGACTGTGCTACCCAGGCGCCCCTTAAAGAAACACTTTATTGTTGGGGCGCCTGGGTGGCTCAGTTGGTTAAGCATCTGACTCTTGATTTTTGCCCAGGTCATGATTTTCAGTTGTGGGATTGAGCACTGCATTGGGCTTTGAGTTCAGCACAGAGTCTGGAGGGATTCTTTCTCTTCCTACTCCTCTGCCCCTCCCCCTGCTCATGCTCGTGTGCGCGCTCGCTCTCTCTCTCTCTCTCTCTCAAATAAATAAAATCTTTAAAAAAAAAAAAAGGCAACAAACCCACATACTTTATTGTTAAAAAGGGCTAACCATCCCCGGAGCTTTCAGAGTCATAATCACAGATCACAGATCACCATGACAGAGTAAAGAAAAAGTTTAAAATAGTGTGAGAATTACCAAAATGTGACAAAGACACAAAGTGAAGAAAAATGGCTTGGTCAGACTTGCTTGCTGATGCAGGCTTGCCACAAATCTTCAATGTGTAAAAAACACGTTATCTGCAAAGTGCAATAAAACGAGATATTCCCATACTTTACTCGAACATCAGACCCCACACTGCGAAGCTCAAGTTCAGAGGGGCTAATTTCCAGCATAGCTATACTCCTAGCATGACCCCGGTCTCTCATAGGTCCTTTAGGCTACAGACTTTTCCCTGATACACAAGCACAACCCACTAGCTCTGGTAGGAATCATAAGGGCTCACAAGGAAAATTCATTAATGAGACTTCATAGTTACAAGCCTGTTGAAAGTCCTTTTTTGAGGCACTGGATATAACATACCAGTGACCATCTTAATGGGCTTTAAACTGTCCTTTATAATCTAGAAGCACATTTGTTTCTTTTTCTTTTTTTTAAAGATTTTATTTATTTATTTATTTATTTGAGAGAGCGACAATGAGAGACGGAGAGAGAGCACATGAGAGGGGGGAGGGTCAGAGGGAGAAGCAGACTCCCTGCCGAGCAGGGAGCCCGATGTGGGACTCGATCCCGGGACTCCAGGATCATGACCTGAGCCGAAGGCAGTCGCTTAACCGACTGAGCCACCCAGGCGCCCAGCACATTTGTTTCTAAAAATATCGACTTTGCAGCAAGAATTTTATATTTTCAGTGGCAGATTCCTTCAGCTGCTCAATGGGAAAGCAACTGGAAACATCTTTTGATGGCAGCTGGGCCCTGGCACAGAAGTCCCCCCCCCCCCCCCGCCGCCAATTTTCTGCAAAAGACCACACAAAGGGACCAGCCAAGTGGCAGCTTTAGGCGGGAATGGCCTTCCCCAGCTGCACAACAGTTTTAAAATAACTGCTACTTTCTCATATTTACTGAGGTCCTGTGTCCCCATCCCTGCCCCCATTCTTTGTCTCAGTGAAGACTTTTCTTTCAGGCGGAGATTGCCGCCTGTCTCTGGAGAGTTCTAGCAAGCACGCGCTTCGGGCAAGTGTTTGAGAGACAATTAAGAGAATCTGAGACAAAATGAAGTTTTCAGTTCACAGTTCCTGGCTTTCCAGCCACCTGAGAATAGACTAAATCGATGTCAAGACGACTCATTGATTTCTCTGCCCTGCTTCATTTTGACGTTACACAAGCAAGATGGTATACAGATGAATAAAACTATAGAAGACAAAGAGATACAACACAACAAAAAACCTTAACCCCGTGCCTCAGGGGACAAAGGGGAAAAAAAAAGCATCTTGGGGCTTAGAAGGTATGTGTGAGCCAAAAAGAATACTCTTCCTAAACCTGATATTACCTAATAAAAATCATTCACGAGCCTTCTACTCCCAAATTATGTCAAACCCAGCAAACGCCATAAAAAAAAAAAGTGCTCATCTTCTTGACTATGTGTGCAAAAAACCTAAAAATCACAAAAAAGGCATAAAAGTAGAAAGAATCCATAATGCCGCCACCCACAGTTAATTGCCCCTGGTATAAATGGTTTTGTAAGTTGAGAAATAATGTTTAATAGTGAGTGATCTTAATAAGATCTGGGTTCAAAAAATCCCTTCCATACAGCAAAAGAATAATGTTAATAGCACATATGTATCTTTTGCATGCATACCATGCAGGAAACGTGGGTCATGCTGTGAGTAATATACTTGCGAATTACAATACTACAAAATATTCTGTATTACTATTCTGTGGATAATTTTGGAAGCTAAAAATAGAGAGGACAATAATGCCTATGTGCCTGGGGAATAAAAATGACCTGCAACCGGAACTTCATGCTTTTCACAAACAGAAACTCAAAGCGGACCAGACTGAAATGAAAAATGTAACACTATAAAATGTCTCACAGGAAACAAAGGATACAACCTTCAGTAACTAAGGCTTGGTTCATGAAGAGTTCTTTGGTAAGACACGGAAAGTCTGATCCACAAAACATAAAAACAACAACAACAACAACAACAACAAAAAACCTCTAAATTGACTTCACCATAATTGGAAACTTTTGCTCGTGAAAAGGATGGGGGCAGAGGGGGGCGGGGATATCTGCAAGCCGCCCATCTGACAAAGGATTAGCATGTAGAATATATACAAGCTCTCCAAACTCCACAGTAAAAACACAAACAACCCATTTTGAAAATCAGCCAAAGAGATGAAGACGCATTTCCCCAAAGGAAATACACAGATGGTAAAAAAGCGCAGGAGAAGGTGCTCCACTCATGAGCCACGAGAGAAATGCAAATAAAGCCACCACGAGACAGGACTACCAGCAGGGCTCAGATGAGAGAGACCGCTCCAAAGCTGGCGAGGGTGCAGGGAAGCAGGATCACTCACACATTTGCCGGCGGGGAGGGAAAACAGTGGGGCAGTTTGCAGAGAAAATGTGGAAACGGCACCCCTGGGTATTCATTTCAGAGGAACACAAAACATATGGCCAGACAGAAACCTGTACGTGACCGTCTGTGGCAGCTTTATTCAGGAATAGCCCCAAACTGGAAACCACCCAGATGTCCTGTGGGGCAAAGGGCCAAACTGTGGTCCATCTAGACCACGGAATCCTACCCTGCCACGAAAAAGAAATTTTTTTTTTGAAGATTTTATTTATGAGAGAGCGAGCAAGCAGGAGCAGGGGAAGGGGGAGGGGAAGAAGCAGACTCCCTGCTGAGCAGGGAGCCTGATGTGGGGCTCGATCCCAAGACCCCGGGATCATGACCTGAGCCGAAGGCAGATGCTTAACCGACTGAGCCACCCAGACGCTCCGGGAAAAGGAATTTTTGATAACATGCAACAACCCGGGTGGACCTCCTGGGCACCGGTCCTGAGAGAAAAAAGCCAATCTCAAAAGGACACTGGATGATTTCATTTATGTCACATCCTTGAAATGATGGAGTTCCAGAGTTGGAAAGGGATTAGTGGCTGCCGGGGCTGGCGATGGTGGAGCGGATGTGTGGGGGTTGATCTTCATGGTGGCGGAACAGCCCTGGACTCGGTAACAGAGGTGGTCATGAGAATCTTCATGCATGATCAAATGGCACAGAACTAGATGCACTCACTGTCCCGATGCAATTTTCTGTTTTGATATCCTATATAGTCACTCAGAAAGGAACCACTGGGGAAGCTGGGTGAAGGGTACATGTGACCTTTGCAATTTACTGTGAGTCCATAATGATTTCAAAATGAAAAGTCTGACATAAACAAAAGTACCACCACCATCAACAACAAAAAAACTAGTAAGAACACTCATGACCAAGGTCTTGGTCAGCATGGGCTGCCATAACAAAGTACCACAGACTGGTACTTTGAACAGCAGACATTAATTTCTCACAGTTCTGGAGGCTGGTGAGTCCAAGATCAAGGTGCAGGTAGCCTTGGTCCTGGGGGAAGGCCCTCTCTCTGGCTTGCAACCAGCCAGCCCAGGTCTCCCTGTGTGCTCAACAGGTGGAAAGAGAGCAAAGCGAGAGCAAGCTCTCTGGGGCTCCTCTTGTAAGGGCACTAACCTCATCATGGGTGCCCCACCCTCATGACCTCATCTAAACCTCATTACTTCCCAAAGGCTCTACCTCCAAATAATATCACACTAGGGGCTAGGGCTTCAACATGAGCATCTGGGGGGAACACAATTCAGCCCATAGCTCCCAACAATGAATAAAACCATGTTTCCTAACAACGTTTGTCCCTTCGAGGTACGTCACATCAGTGGAATCACACATTATGTGTCTTTCTGTGCCTGGCTTATTTCACTTAGCATGACGTTTTCAAGGTTCATCCATGTTATGGACTAAATGTTTGTATTTGTGTCTCCCCAAAACTTGCATGTTGGGGCCCTAATCCCCAGAGTGGCTGTCTTTGCAGATGGGGTCTCCAAGGAAGTCATGAAGTTAAATGAGAACATCAGGTGGGGCCCTGATCTGATAGGATCGGTGTCCTTATCTTAAAGGAGACACCAGAAGGACGCCTGGGTGGCTCAGTCGGTTAAGGACCTGCCTTCGGCTCAGGTCATGATCTCAGGGTCCTGGGATCGAGCCCCATTTCTGGCTCCCTGCTCAGCGGGGAGTCTGCTTCTCTCTCTCTCTCAAATAAATAAAATATAATCTTAAAAACAAAAAGACACCGGAGAGCCCAGATGCCTCCCTCCTCCCACCCTACCTTTCTGCATAAAGAGGGCTCTCACCAGAAACCAAATTTGCTGGCACCTTGAATTTGAACAGCCGGCCGCCAGAATTGTGAGAAAAAAATTTCTGTTCTTTATATACCCCCAGCACTTTCATGGGGAAGGGTCAGAGAAATGTGCTTAGAAGGGCAGGAAGGAAGGTAAAAGGAGAGAGGAACGCATAGCTAACCTTGGATTCTTAGTGCTTGGTACAGAGCAGCTGCTGAATGCAAAACTGCCCAAATTAAAGTCGCCAGATCAGAAGTTCACCTCAGCCAGGAGGACAGTTTGAGATGAGCCTGTCTGAGCCTCTATGTGGCAACTCTGGGGAGCCGGGGAGGGGACAGAAGTGACAGAAGGCAGCAGGAGGGCAAAGTGATTGTGGTTCGCAAAAGGAGAAAGCAAATTCATCTTAAAAACTCAGTGTTAGTCTGTGGCAAAAAAAAAAAAAAAAAAAAAAAAAAGGCTTATGAGCTGTGAACATGGGAAACAGGCCTTGAATTGGTTTCCCATTTCCTTGAACAAAGAGAGACTAAACTCTGAGCTTTGCGGCCCAAGTGTGGAGCAGACAGAGAGCCATTTAGAGCCATTATAGCGAATGGATGGCTTGTCCTGGGTGGCTCTGAGCCCAGTGGGGAGATGGAGCACATACCAGCCCCTGGGTATCGTCAATCCCATGTGGCATCCTGGTGAATTTGAGGGGGAAATAAGAACGGGAGGAGTACAGGTTGTGTGCCTTTAAAACGTACTGGCCATCCATACCCGAGCTTGGCCACGGACCTAGCTCAGGTAGAAGGAGGGATCTCCGGTGGGGTGCCAAAGGGCCGTCCTCAGTCTTGCCTGAGATGAGAACACAGACGGCTTGCTTACCAAATCCACATGGAATAGAGGGGCTCCTTCAAATCAGGTTTGGAAATAAAGACAGGGAGATGAGTTGACCCAACACTAACTTGACAGCCACTATGAAGGAACTTTCAAGAGACTCCACAAAGATGGGTGGGATTTGGGGGGCGTCCTCTAGGTGAGATCACCCAGGGGGTTGTTGGGTGCCCGCTGCAGGCTCAGTAAATCAGCAATGGGGTGCATGCAGAGCTGGGTCATCTTAGACCTCATCAGTATAGTGTGATGACAAGAGTCCAGAGGGCCAAGCTGCTTGTGGGGTTTATCTCAGGCTGAGGCCAAGTTCATTGAGTAGATGGTTCATTGTAACACCGGCCAGGATGGCACCCAGAAAGCTGTATTTTTTTTTTTTTGAAGATTTTTTTATTCATTTATTTGACACAGAGAGAGCAAGAGAGAGAGAGACAGAGAGCAAGCACAAGCAGGGGAAATGGCTGGCAGAGGGAGAAGCAGGCTCCCTGCTGAGCAAGGAGCCTGATGCGGGCCTCGATCCCAGGACCCTGGGATCATGACCCGAGCTGAAGGCAGACACTTAACGACTCAGCCACCCAGGCGCCCCCAGAAAGCTGTATTCTGACCAGTACCATGGAGGGTCAGATGCAGGTGGGCCGAGAAGCCCATGTGGGCCAAAGGCAGGCCAAGTGGAGCACGCCCGGAGGGTCGCTGGGACAACCGAGGGATCCCAGCCATGACGTGAGAGGAAAAGTGTCAGAATGGGCATGCTGGCCAGAGGAAAGGAGCCCAGGGATGGTCCTCTCGAAGGTGTGGCCTGCTGGCAGGCATGGAAAAGTCTCTCCTCCGAGGCTCACAGCACAAGTGGTGAGGTTAGTGCATGTGAGAAATTTCTAGTAAGAATAAAAGAGCAACCACCCAGTATTTCACAAACCACAAAGAACCACTACTCCTGTTTTAGCACATCCCATTCCATTCTTATTTCTATTAATTCCATTTATGCGGAACTGTTGCTAATAATCAACCACTTATAACCTACGAAAATTCACACGGTTCGACCTAATGCGTGGGTAAGCTCCCACTGAATATACAAATTTTGCATCTTGCCTTTCTGCTTAAGATTTTGTCATAAAGATTCTACCGCACTGCAAAATGTATTTCAGCAAACTTTTACACTTTCTTTCCGGCAGAAATCTTTTGCAATGGCTGTGAAACTGCTTATTAAACAGGAATATTCCTCCAACGGCATGTTCCTGGGATGCTTCCAATGGTTATAATAAAACCAATGGAACTACAGGGTATTATGCTAAGCAAAATAAGTCAGTCAGAGAAAGATACCAAATGATCTCACTCATATGTGGAATTGAAGAAACAAAAACAGATGAACACAGGGGAAGGGAAGGAAAAATAAAATAAGATAAAAACAGAGAGGCAAACTATGAGAGACTAACTCCAGGAAACACTGAGGGTTGCTGGAGGGGAGGGGGTGGGGGGATGGGGTTACTGGGTGATGGACATTAAGGAGGGCACCTGTTGTAATGAGCACTGGGTGTTATATGCAACTGGTGAATCACTTAATTCTACTCCCGAAACTAATACCACACTGTATGTCAACTAACCTGAATTTAAATAAAAAACGAAACAAAACAAAACAAAACCCCTCCAACAGACAGATGCATGAAACACCTCATCTGTGTTAGATACTTTCTTCGGATAAATCCGTATTAGTAGCTGGGTCCCCTGCCCTAAGTCTCCTCAGTCCAACTGCCCCCACCACAGTGCAGACTGTCAGTGTTCCCCTCCAGCTGCAAGCTTCCTGAGAGCAGGCCCTGTACCTCCAGCTTCCTGGAGAGCATGCTGCGTTGCACTCTGCAAGTGGGGTGGAGGGTGCAGATTCTCAGATCCTTCAGCATGCGCTGACAGATTTCTTCTGAGCGCTCCTCGTGCCTTAGGAACACAAGGCCCTCCCTACACCAGGGAACTAGGCTGGGAGGCTCACTTCCCAGTAGAGGTGCCCTCCCCTCTCTGTATAATTCTCTCCCTTCTCACTGAGGCCCCTCCACATGCTCTCCTGGAACCTCCTTCATCTTCAAAGGACCTTGCCTCCCTGCACCAGCTCCTGAGTGGGTGGTCCTCACAGTCCAGGCTTCTCCTGCACCCTCAGGGCCAATCGATCACTGGCCCTGTTTTTTGTCTACTTCATGGGGCATGGGGCCTGTTCCCTGATTAAGTTAGCCCAAGCTGCCATCTCCTTGGGGGGCCACCTGTCCCCTCCCCTCCCACCTGCCCTGCTGCCGGAGGGTCTCGCCACATACCCGGTTAGCATCCCCACAGCTTTGGCTCTGACTCCCTGGCCTGGTCGCGCACCATTTGCACTCTGCACCCCAACCATGCTGACGTGCAGCCCTGGGTACCTTGGCCCAGGCACCCCTTCGCCTGGCGAGCTTTGGGGCCTGGCCAGAGTCCCCCTGGGTTGCCCTCCCTCTTTCCCACCCCCACACCCTAGGCCTTTCTGTGCCCTTTATCTCTGTGCATACTACTGGTTATGGCATTCATCACACTGCCTCATGCCTCATCGAACCCTGACCTCTTGGAGGGCAAGGTTCAGGTGTCACTCATCTCTGGATGTCAACATTGCTTTGATCTATGTGCTGGGCCAGCCTGCTCCCAGCACGGGTCCACAGACCTTGTCTCCGCCAGGTGGGGAGGGCACTGGGTGGAGTGGGGAGAGGGGTGGGGAGGGCACCCAAAGGTGAGGCCTAGTTCACTTTAAAGGCAACCTGCTGGGGCGCCTGGGTGGCTCAGGTCATGATCCCGGGGTCCTGGGATCGAGCCCCGCATCAGGCTCCCTGCTCCGCGGGAGGCCTGCTTCTCCCTCCCCAACTCCCCCTGCTTGTGGTTCCCTCTCTCGCTGTGCCTCTGTCAAATAAATAAAAATCTTTATTAAAAAAAAAGTAAAGGCAACCTGCTGCCTTCAGGGCTATTATCTCTGGTGGGATTTTTTAAAAAGCTCCACCTAACAGGCTACGTGGCCCCTGGATTCTGCTGGAAGGTGTGGGAAGGACACGGTCAGGTCAGGAAGTGAGCGATCGTCAATCCCCGTGGCCTCACGAACTGCCCTGCCCCCGGAACTTCATGTTCTTCTTTCACCCTCAGATATGCCGGCTGCTGATCTAGCTCCTGCCCCAACGGCATTGGCCTCTGGCCTGCACCCTCTGCAGCCGACCCTTCTCCTTGAGTCTCCATGGGATTCTTGCTACCCTGGCCTATGTCACGAGGATGGCCCTCCTCCCGGCGCCCAGAGCACCTCCGTCCTTGGGAACTGCGCAGGCACGCCTGCCCCTGGCCCCAGCCTGTGGGCTTTCCTGACAGAACCACGTTATTTGTCTGGAGTCGGGGTTATAGGACTTGTGGCCTCCAGCTTGTCAAGGGAAACACGGGGGAGGGGCCGCTGGTGTTCTCATCTCTAACCCGCAAGAGCAAGACTGGAGCTCCCTCAGCCTCCTCCAGCCCCAGAATTCTCTGAGTTGCCTTTCTGTGAGGTGCAGAAGGCTCTTCAGACCCTTCTAACACTGCGAGGTGACCCACAACAAAAAAGCTGTGCCAGTACACTAAGGAGGACCGCGGGGTCTGTGGTGAGAAACCACGAGTCTCCACGAAAACCATTTGCAGCTGCTTTTCCTTCTGGAATGTCTAAGACTCAGGGGTGCTTTGTGGTACAACACATGCGTGTTGCTTCCCGGAAATACTGATGTAAGACCTTAGTCCTGGCCGAAGTGGTCCATGCTGTTCTAGTGCTCCCTCAAGCAGCCTCGCATCACTTCTGAGACAGGTGTAGAAAAACATCGCTCTGATTTTGCACAAGAGGGAAAATGAGGCTGAGATGGGACAGGCAGGCTACGTCTTAGTACCCAGACAACCAGATGTCCAGTAAGAACCTGCTATATTGCCTGGGGGTAAATCATTATCATTCTTAGTAAACCTGAACTTCAAAGGGCTTTTTTTTCTGGGGGTGGCCGGGGGGGGGAGGGGTGCTCCAGCTTATCTATTGATAAATAAGACATTTCTCCAAAGTCATCTCTAATACCAAGATGGCATTTCTCTAAGTTGTTCTGGTTAATAAAGATAAGAGCTAACGAAGGCAAATGGCTACAGTGAGTCATCTTAGGGGAGAAAAGAAAGGGAACAAAGGAGAACATTCTTGGGCGCAAATCCAGCCAGCTGCACGTTATAATCTGTAAGTACAGAATGTGGCACCAACTCTTCCCCTGCAGAGATTCGTCCTGGCTGATGAGAAGCAGTCCTCATCAAACACTGACAAAGGCACGTGAGAAAAGGTCGCCTATGTCACTGTTACCTGGTCGTGATCCCTCTTAATTAACAGAACAAGAGTGAACTTCAGTGTAAAAAAAAAAAAAAAAAGGAAAAATTAAAACCGAAACTAATCAATATTCTCTCTGTCATTCACAGGGGTCTCTCTCTGTTCCCCGATCTGTATCTGCATGGGTTCATTTTTCTGTTTAAAGGTTTTATTTATTTGAGAGAGTGCGCGATTTGCGAGCACACGAGCATGAATGGGGGGAGGGGCTGAGGGAGAGGGAGAAGCAGACTCCCCGCTGAGCAGGGAGCCTGACCTGGGGCTTGACCCCAGGACCCTGAGATCATGACCTGAACTGAAGGCAGACGCTTAACCTGAGTCACCTGGGCGCCCCGGGTGTTCACGTTCATTAATGACAGAGGACATATACATGTTTCCCGTTCTCGCATTGCTCTGTTTTTCTAAGTTCCACTTTAATTACTTCTCTGAATTACTTCTCTGTTGTTAGACATTCGACTCATTCCAATTTCAGACCCGAGTCTCAAGGAGACAGCGTTCCAGAGGCAAAGGTTAGATATGTTTTATGATGTTAGATTGGTTATCACCAAACTGCTTTTCCAAAGGACTGCACCACCCAGGACACCCGTGCAGGACAATATGGATAAAGACAGAAAATCCTGGAAGGCGACACGACAGAAGGAAGACTCACTGTAGCTGGGTGGGATCATGGCTGTTTCCCTTTGTTTCTCTAGTTTCCAAATTCTCTGTGATGCTGGTATGACTTTGATAATTAAAAACAAAAAGGTTAGCATGAGGAGGAAGCTGGGTGCAGGGCCTATTTGTAGGAACTCTCTGCACAATCTCTTTAGAACTCTTCCATAAATCTAAAATTATTTCAAAATACAAGTTTGAGAAAAAGCTCAAAGGAGATGGTGGCCATTTCTGATGCCACCCCAAATCAGCCTGTGCTGGGTTTTGCAGAACCCAACGTTTCTGGTAGGTTATAGAAGCTCCACGACTTCAGTCTCTTTCCCCAAGCATGGGGGTGCAGAATTAGGGACATTCTGGTACATGACTGTTCTCTTCTGATACGTAGGTTCAGGGGTCAGGAAGAGTGGGGGTCTGAACCTTGACTGTCACCTGCTGTTGCTACCACTGCGTTCTTGGCTGATTACTTAGTTACCCGAGACTGTTTTGTCATCTGTGCAGAACAGTACATGGTGCCTACCTCACAGGGCTCTGGGGAAGATTCGGTGAGGAAATAAATCTACACCCAGGTGTAGGAATAGGGCAAGGGGCCAACTGGTGGCTTCCTCATATCTGCCCCTAATATCCAAGCACCTCACTAAAGAAAGACTGGCAACTTTTTCCTGAACACAGACAAGACTGTGGGACGGGGCTCAATACCAGAATACATGAGACCTTAGAACACTGGGAAGTGGGGAAACTGGGGCTTAGCTCCTCCCGCGGAGCCCTGCACTGTCTAGGCAGTCACAGCTTCTAAAAGGGCTAGGTTTCCCCCAAAATAATACCGATAAAAAGTTTGCGGATTAGTTTAGAAAACATAAAATACCTCTTTCCATGGGACTAATGGTGTCTGAGTAAGGCAGATCCCCAGGCCTGAGGAACCCAGATGATCAAGAAGGTGACGCATCAGCAAATAATTATGGGATTTCTCGCACTGGGAGCTGGGAGTGTCCCAGGGAGGAAGATGAGTCATTCTTCCTGGTGGAGGGGAGGCGGAAGGTTATGGGGTCACCTGCACCGGGTCTTGGAGGATGAGCAGGAGGTGGTTAGGAGAAAAGGAGGAAGGGGAAAAGCTATTCCAGGGGAGGGTGGTGGGGGTCCACGTGCGGTGGGCAGGCAGGGGGCACGGGAGTCGGGGCGGGGGGGAGAGTGTGGCCAGAGATGAGGATCAAAAGGCAGGCTGGGCTGGGAATGTGTGGTGTTTCATGTGCCATTCTCGGGCACTTTGACTTCCTGATGGCGAGTCACGGGGATTTCAAGTGAAGGACATGCAGGATGAGACCCACGGTCCTAGAGAGAATGGTGATGGCAGGGGTGAGAAGTAAAGAAGGCAGAGGAATGATGGAGGGAGGGAACCAGTTCGGTGGTCTGCAGGGCAGTGACGATGTCCTTAATGCAGGCAGGGAGGGTAGGGTGGCTGCAGAAAACTGGGAAGACTGAGACATCTGGTTTGGGCCACTGGGTGGTACCCTCAGGGGGTGGGACCGGAAGAAGCGAGAGAGAGAGAGAGAGAGAGAGAGAGAGAGAGAGAGAGAGCGAGAGCGAGCGAGCAGGGGCAAGAGGAACGTGGGAGCTCTCGCTGTGGACACCGTCAGGCCAAAATGCCCCCAGGATGCTGGTACAGCTGAAAATACAAGATAACAGTGGAACCTGGGAATATCTATGTGGGGCCAATCCACGTGTAGAAATAGCCAGAACATTCAAGGGAAATAAGAGGAGAGTAGTTTAAGACAGTGATTCTGAAGAATGATATTTAGTAAAAACAGGGTTTTGCTATGAGCTGTCTGCCCTTCATCCTGGGTTAACAGATACAATCATTTTTAAAAAGATTTTACTTATTTATTTTAGAGATGGGGAGGGGCAGACAGAGAGGGAGGGAGAAAGAATCTTAAGCAGATTCCCCGCTGAGCACGGAGCCGGATGTGGGGCTTGTCCCATGACCCTGAGATCATGGCCTGAGCTGAAATCGAGAGTCAGACGCTTGGGGCGCCTGGGTGGCTCAGTCTGTTAAGCGCCTGCCTTTGGCTCAGGTCATGATCCCAGTGTCCCGGGATCGAGCCCTGAGTTGGGCTCCCTGTTCAACAGTCTGCTTCTCCCCGCCCCCCAACTCGTGCTCTTTCTTTCTCAAACACATAAAATCTTAAAAAAAAAAAAAAAAAAAGAGTCTGACGCTTAACTAACTGAGCTACCCAGGTGCCCCAAACAGGTACATTCTTAAGCAACCTGCATTTAACAGGTCCACACCGGTAACTGAAGCCTCTTCTCTATCAAGGTGCACAAATCAGGATGAGGCAAACGAGGCAGACAGGATGCTCTGAGGCCGTCTGCCTGCAAACGTTTGCTTAACTAGAGCCACTTCTAGTCGATTCCAGAGCTGTGTAGCCAGCAATACCCGGTGTTACAGATACATTCCTTTTTTTTTCTTTTTTTGATCTTAATAATACAGTATTTATTTGTCTTCCCTCTGTCAAACCCTGAGCCAACCACTTTCCCCAGGCTGCCTGGGGAGGTATAGGAAAAGGAACATACAGGGCAGACAAGACACGGGAGAAAGACCTATGGGAGGTGGAGACGGCTCCTTCACATGGCGAAGGGGATGAGAAAGGCCACCATCAGGCAAAAGAGCCCCATGGCCTCCAAGAGGGCAAAGCCCAAAATGGCGTAGGAGAAGAGCTGCTGCTTCAGAGAGGGAGTCCTGGCATAACCAGTGATGAGGCTCCCAAACACAGTCCCAATTCCAGCCCCAGAGCCAGCCACCCCTACCGTGGCAGCCCCAGCCCCAGTGAACTTGGCTGCTGTGTCGATGTCCCTTGAAATGGCGCTGGTTTGGAAGCTGCGGTTAGGAATACGTGCGGTCAGGGGACGTGGGGCTGCCAAGCTGCTGAGGCTCTTATAAGGTACCTCATCTGTCAGTGTCTCCGGTGGTTTTAGCACCACTGCAGACAGCGATTGGCTCAACAGCTGAGAGGTGCTCCTGACCAAGAAGGGGGTGGAGACGAACTTTGCACAGGCGTACATTTTCACGGGGTGAGGGGCTGTGGCTGGAGAGCTGAACTAGTTACTTGAGGGTCGTCGGGATGGTCGGGGACAAGGGAGGGCGTGAGGCTCAGGGTGGGAGCATGCAAGGTAAGGGCCTCAAAGGACTCGTGCGCATTGGGGGTGTTGCCCGCGCCTGCGCGGCGCATCGTGGGCGCGAGGGCCCAAGGCCTTACCTTACAGATACATTCCTTAACAACAAAATGCTACTTAAACTCTTGAACCACTAATGCGAAAGAGTTAGTGTTTCTAAAACTTACAAGCAAGTCACTTAAAAACAAGCAAACCAAAATACCAAAATACTTAGAAGAAGGTGATCTAACAACCCCCCACCACCCGCCCAAATTAGGGGAAACCCATCACAGAAATCTAGAAGTGTTCAGCATTCAGAAGGCTTCCGGTTTTCTTGAAATTCTCGTTAAATGGAAATTGCAGTGCAGAGTATACTACAGACCTGGCTTGTTTATTTTAAAAGGACTTTATTTTTAAGCAATCTCTACACCCAACATGAGGCCTGAACCTACAACCCTGAGATCAAGAGTCACATGCTCTATAAACTGAGCCAGCCAGGCGCCCCTCTCTAGGTCTGGTTTAAAGCAAGAAAGATGACAGGGATTTCCAATTTCAAAGGAAAAGCCATTGGATACCAAAAGATTGACAAATACAAGTACATTTATCTACTTCAAGTTAAACGAACTAGTTAAGGCTTATAACTTTAGTAAATAATTGCTGCTGGGGCGCCTGGGTGGCTCAGATGGTTAAGCGTCTGCCTTCGGCTCAGGTCATGATCCCAGGGTCCCGGTACTGAGCCCTGCTTCGGGCTCCCTGCTCAGCGGGAAGTCTGCTTCTCCCTCTCCTTCTACTGCTCCCCCTGCTTGTGCTCTCTCGCTCCATCAAATAAATAAAATCTTTCAAAAAATAAAAATAAAAATAAATAAAATGAAATAGAAAATAATTGCTGGCCTTTTTCTATCCGTTGATCACCTCTAAGCGCACACAGGCTGCAACTGGGGCCCGGGACTGGGCTCAGTCCTTCTGCAGATCACCCCCTGGGCAGGCTGGAGGCTGAAAAGCCTGTACCCAGATAAAAGGGCCCTGTTCAGACTTCCCGTGTGACTTGTTTGCACCCTACCTGAACCTATCCTCCAGCTGACTGGTCCAGAGCCTACGGACGAGCACTCCACGGAATGATGAGTCTAACGAAAAGAGCTTTGGAATATGGTGGATCAGAGAAGCCTGGGGGATGGCAGTCCGAGGCCAAAGGCACGCTCTGGTTAAGGGCAAGGGTGTGCTCCCAAGACAGGTTGGGGACGGGTCGTTTCCTTTACTGAGGATGGGGCTCCATGGGCTGTAGTGAAGTCGCATTGGTGGGGGGGGACGCAGACAGGGACAAATGTGGGCTGCAGAGAAGACACACCCTTAGCGCAGAAGTGAAGGGAAAGGTGCGCCAGGAAGCTCAATCTGGGAGGTCTCTCAATCACTAGAGCTGGGCAAGACCCCTCGGAAACAAGTTTTAGGGAAACGCAAAAGAACTATGAATCCCCTCCCCACACCCCACAGTCTCCACTTCCTCTCCATGCCTCTGGTCATCTCTCTCACTACAGATAGTGGGTGCTCAGGATTTGGGACAGTTAGGTCTAGAAAGGCTCTGTCAACACTGAATTAGTAAACGCCGAGCCCCTGCTTCTAGAGGATTCAGGTTCCACGAGACTCTGGTCATATTTCCGACGGCGCATCAATACCTAACCTTGTGTTCCCTGTGTTTTGGTTGGAAGAGACCTTATTTAATCTACATTGTTGCATCATAAACACGGAACACAGCCAACAGCTCTCTGACCGCCGCCCCCCCCATCTGAAAGAAGTTTGTCTCATACATGTATTTTCTCCGCAAGGCTCATCACAGCCTTCTTGGGCCTAGGGACACTAAACAGCACTTTGGCCCAGTGTTTGGGGGCCATTTTCAACAGCAAAATCGCCGGCAAAAAGCACAAGAATGTACAAAACGTGGCACTAAGTACGCCGTAGAAGGACACTTGTTTACCGAACGAGCTCAAGGGCAAACGAAGGTGAGGATAGGTGCTTGGGGCAACTCCAATGTTCTGCCACCCTGCGTGTTGTCAAATGACCAAGAAGGCACCGGGAGTATTGATTTGGGGGTAACAGATAAATTGTCGCCGGTGGGTGAATTCGTAAATATGGAATCCACAAATAAAGAGTAAACTCTATTTGTGTCCTTAGAGAGGGCACTCCACACGCGTGGGGATCTCTGTTTGTCATTCATTGTTGGCACAAGGCCTGGGGCCGAGTGGATGCTCCATAAATATTTGCTGAAGGACGGGGCAGAGGGAGACTGGGTCTGGGGTAGGTCACGGGAGAAATGAGGAGAAATGAAGGAGGCAGGACAGGGTGGAGGGAGCACCTTGTGTGTGAAGGTTCTGTTGCGGGCCTTTGGGATCCTTGGAGTTTCTACTTTATCCTTGAAACTGAAGCCATTGAGAAAGTTCATGCACGGGCTCTTTGATCACATTTGCCTCTGGAAGCAGAGGCTGTGGCGGGGTAGAACCTGCAGGGGGATGCAGGTGGACGCAGGTGGGCGGGCAAGGAGGGTGTCGGGAACCGGACACAGGAGACCTGGGAAAGGCAGAGCCAGGGGCTGGGTGCGGGGAGAGGTGGTGAGTTTGACTCCCGTGTGGAGTCACCCAAGCTGCCCCTGAGGACTCCAGGTGATGGCAGGTGGCAGCGGACGCTGGAATCTAGCACTCGGGAAGAGAGGTGTGAACAAGAGAGGGGAACCTGCATAAGACCAGAAGGCCAGGAGTGGGCGAGATTCCAGGGCTAGAGCTCCTGGGATTGAACCAGATGAGAGATGGAATTAACTATCCTTAGGGCCCTGGCTTTGTTGCAAGTTTGCTTGGTACCAGAACAACCTCATTTAGTTATGTTAGTTTCTTTGGGGGTGGGGGTGGGAAGAAGAGGTAGGACTGCTGTATCAGAAACACTGGCTCAAAGCAGTATTACTCTGAACTGGAATCTCTGAGCTGCTCCTCTAGGCCGTCACTCAGGCCTAATTCCCCAGCCTGTGTTTCCAGTCGCTTATTTAGATTGGTGGTCCTCAACTGGGCGGGGGGGGGGTGTGTGTGTCTGTGTCCTGGGGAATATTTGGTATTGTCTGGAAATATTTTGGACTGTAACGATGGTGGGGGTACTCCTGGCATGGAGTGGGTCACCACCAGGGATGCTGCTCAACATCCCATGAGCACAGGAGGGCCCCACCACAGAGAACTCCCTGGCCCCCAACGTCCACAGCACCAAGGCTGGGAAGCGATGACTTAGAGGCAGGCACGGAGACTGAAATACCCTTCACACTCATGGTATCTCGCTGGCTTCAGCCGGTTGTTTCAGTCGCTGAGACTTCTGGGCCCTGACTCCAGGACACTGGGATGAAGGCTGCCCCTCCAGCTATGATCCCCAGCTTTGATAATTAAACTTTCCACATCTTTTATCTTTCTAGATTACAGAGTGAACAGCCAGTCAGGACAGAGCAGAGGACGGAACCCAAGGGCGGTCTTCCCCTCAGGTGACCCTGGGACCCTAATTAACACCCTTTGGAAACTTCCAGCCAACTAGTTATGAGCCTGGCTAAAGGATGATTAGCTCAGAATTATCGTAACACCTCTGTGCACTTCTCATCCTGCCCCAAGAATGTCGTGGGGGACTCGATTAGATTCCTCCCACTTCCACACGTTCCACCTCATTTCCCTGGTCTACTGGGCTGGATCGTTGTCACTAGAAGAGGAAACGAGGTCGATGGGTCATGATTTCTTCCTAATGATTCACACTGCTCTTGGGCTCATGACTGTGGCCTCTTTAAACACCCACTCTTCAGTGGCAGGAGTCGGCTGGTCTGTGGTTGGGAGGCCACACCATGCCAATTCTGCTTCCTGCCCAGGCCTGGGACCACCACCACCACCACCTCTGTCAAAGGTTGTAGGTTTGCGATACTTGCTTTTCAGTTCTTGCGAGACCCTATGGTGTCAGATGCAACCAGTAGAGAGAACCCTTAAAGAAAACAAACAACCCAATGCAAAAGTGGACAAAGGACTGGAATAGACATTGCTCCAAAGAAGATACAGAGGCGGTCAATGGTCACAGGAGAAGATGCTCAGCAGCACTCATCAGGGAAATGCAACTGGGAACCACAATGAGAAGCCGCTTCACACCCACTGGGATGGTATCATTTTTAAAAATGGGAAATAACCAGTGTTGATGAGGATGCGGAGAAACTGGAACCCTTATGTATTGCTGGCAGGAAGGTAAAATGGTGTGGCTGCTGTGCACAGGTTTGGCAGTTCCTCAAAAAGTCGGACAGAATTATAAGTGTCAGCAACCCCACTTCTGGGTGTAGACTCGAAAGAATTAAAAGCAGAGACTCAGGGGCGCCTGGGTGGCTCAGTCGTTAAGCGTCTGCCTTCAGCTCAGGTCATGATCCCAGAGTCCTGGGATCGAATCCCACATCGGGCTCCCTGCTCCGCGGGAAGCCTGCTTCTCCCTCTCCCATTCTCCCTGCTTGTGTTCCCTCTCTGGCTGAGTCTCCCTGTCAAATAAGTAAATAAAATCTTTAAAAAATAAAATAAAATAAAAGCAGAGACTCAGATCCTTGTACACCCATGTTCACAGCATTATTATTCACGATGGCCACAGGGTGCAAACAACCCAAGTGTCCATCAACAGAGAAATGGATAAACACAATGTGGTCCACCCACACAATGGACTATTATTCAGCCTTAAAAAGGAAGGCCATTCTGACACCCGCTCCAACACAGATGAACCTTGAGGACACTGTGCTCAGTGAAAGAAGCCAGATGCAAAAGGACAAATACTGTCTGATTCTACTTCTGTGAGGTCCCTAGAGGAGTCCCATCCAGAGAGACAGGAAGTAGATGGCAGGTGCCAGGGGCTGGAGGAGGGGGAGGGGAGTCAGTGTTTCATGGGGACAGGGTCTCCGTTTGGGGAAGATGAACACATTCTGGAGACGGACGGTGGGGATGGTAACCACAACAATGTGAGTATATTTCTGCTGCTGAACTAGACACTGAAAAAATGGTTAACATGTTTTCAGTTTGTTTTTTAAAGGTACAAGTAGTGCTGCCGGGGACCTGAATGTCAGAGGGGCTGCCACTCAACCATCGTGGATTTAGATTTTCTCCTGGGAACCTGGCATTCCCCAAGACAAAAGATAAACACAAAGCACCACTTAACTTCTGTCTGCTTTCACTGCCGGCCCCTCTCAGCGTGACAGGATCTACTAGCCTCATCAAGAGACTGGCTCCAGTACCCTGGGAACACTGCAGGGCTCCCCAAATGGTCTGGAAGGGCCCTGCTGCTGCCTTTTAGTGCCCTTTCCTCAAAGCGCCCTTAGCAATTAATGAGGATGGTTAATGAAAATATGGGAACAAAAACCCGCTCCAGCGGGTGTGTTTCGACTCATTCTGATGAACAAGTTTAACCAGTTCACAGGGGCCAGCCAGGTGCAGGTGGCTCGGGAACATTTTACCAAGACAGAACTAGTAACTATCACTCCTAAAGGATGACATTGACACCAGTGGAAATGGCCTTTCAGTGTGGGGTTAATGAGGGGCGAACCTGGTCAGAGGGAGAGAGGTGTGACCTCAGGGCTGGGACTGCTAAAAAAGAGAAACTTGGGGTTCCACTTCATTATTTACAGATCCGAGAGAGCACGTGCAGAGCTAAGGATGGGGTGCGGGTGCCCTGCACTGCCCAGGCCTGTCCTGGCGATCACCCACTCCTCTTTGCTCAAGTTCACGTTATTTCTGGTGTCAGGAGGGAAGTGGCTTCGGCATCATGCATGGGCAGTTCAGACCTGAAAAGCATATGCCATGTGAATAAGTATTTCTTGTGACCTGGGTACGAGGCCAGATGCTGAACTGTAGGGTCCCCAGCAAAACAATGCCACCCACTCTCCGGGGCCTCGCCAGGAAGGGCAGCCCTGCTTTCCTCGTTGGTGTTTTAAAACAATTACATTAATTCAACAGAATGTACAGAAATCAAAATGACGTGGCTGAAAAACATTTTAAGGAAAACAAGTAATTTTGAAAAGATTAATTCAGGTGTTGCTACTACACATCTGAAATCCCCAGAAAACCCCAACTGGCTTTATTATTATTATCTATTTTTAAACTTTATTTATTTATTCCAGAGAGAGACACAGGGAGAGCACGTGAGCTGGGGGAAGGGGCAAAAGGAGAGGGAGAAGCAGACTTGCTGCTGAGCTGGGAGCCCCACTCCGGGCTCCGTCCCAGGACCCTGGGATCATGACGGGAGCTGAAACCAAGAGTTGGATGCTTAACCGGCTGAGCCACCCAGGCGCCCCTATATATATATTTAAAGATTTTATTTATTTATTTGACAGAGAGAGAGAGAAGGAGAGAGAGAGAGCACAAGTAGGCAGAGTGGTAGACAGAGGGAGAGGGAGAATCAGACTCCCTGCTGACCAGACAGCCCGATGCGGCACTGGATCCAGGACCCCGAGATCATGACCTGAGCCAAAGGCAGAGGCTTAACCGACTGAGCCACCCAGGTGGCCCTATTTTTTAAGATTTTATTTATTCATTTGAGACAGAGAGAGAGCGCGAGAGAGAGCGCGAGCGAGCATGGGAAGGAGGGGCAGAGGGAGAGGGAGAAGCAGACTCTCTACTGAGCAGGGAGTCTGACACAGGGAGCTCGATCTCAGGACCCAAAAATCATGGCCTGAGGCCAAGGGCAAATGTTAGCAGAGGCGGCTAAAGGAGGGCAGAGGAAATCGAACACTTGATGGCGTCCAGTGGGTTTCTCTTTCACCAGATAAAAAGCATTCTGTAAAGGTGCAAAGCAAGGAAGAAAAACACGCACATACAATGCCAGAAAAAACCTGTTTGCTTTCAGTGGCCTGGGGAATTATGCAAGGACACTGCATTTCTGTAAAAAAAGACAACTGGGACGGTGTCAGGGGTGCTGAGGCTCAGAAAGACCCTCCATAAGGAATTCCCAGGGCAAACGCACATCTGAGAGGATCCCCTGTCCCCTTCACCCGTGTCCCTCACCAAAATTATAAAATCGGAGTCACAGCCCTAGACGCAGAATGGTAAAAATCACGAGTCTTCTGCAGCAGTGGGTAAGCTCCAGCCTGAGGGCCAGCCACCTATTTTTGTAAATAAAGCTTTATTGGAACATAGCCATGCCCACTTGTTTCCCTGTTGTCTGGGGCTGCTTTGGGGAGTAGCTGCAGCAGAGGCTGTGTGGTCTGCAAAGTCTAAAATATTTACTATGGGGCTCTTTACAGAAAAAGTCTACCTTATCTACTCGGTTCGTTCCGGAAGGGAGGGCCCGTTTCCAAAAAACAAAATGCACCTAGGAGGGCTCATGTGGCACAAGAAGCTCCCATTTTTAATCCCTGGCACACGGAAGGGAATGGAATAAAGGAAGCAGTGAAGTGGATTAACTGTGTGAAGTCATTAGTGAATTCCAGAGCCGTGAAATCGTCTATGCTGGTAGCAAACAGGTACCAGGTTGCTTCCCGAGCATCTCAAGATCCCCACTCTACTAAGAACGCCAGCTTTAACTATTAATGTAAGTCGGCAACCGGCTCCTCTATTAGGAAAATTCCAAAACCTTGCAAAGACCTTCATTAGTATTCCTTTTAGTACTGCAAAGGTGTGAGCTTGAATATATTTTAATATATTTCACATCTCAAGGTCAGGAAGAAAGCAATTTCGTGTACTTATGTAAGCTAGGTGCAGGGCCAAGCAGATGGAACTGTTTTTTCCTCTCTAAATTGGTAAGACTTTCATATTTGATGAAGGTGGTCTTGAATGCACGGGGGGAAAGAATAGATTATATAGGGACAGGCAAACAAGCAAACATTCAACATATTGTAGTGTAAGGCACTTCTTTATACTGTATGGCAAATGATACAGAGGAATCCGATTTAGAGCTTTTCAAGCAAGAAACTAGTTCTCAAGATTTCCTCCGCTTTCCTCTCTTCACTTCCTGGGTTCCCAAGAGTGAGCTGAAGTCCAATGCTTAATTTCAATTTAGAATATTGTGAAAATTACTATGTGTTGTAAGGAATCTAAGAAATGAGTACTAATAGCTTGTCAACTTGTTCTCATTTATGAGTCATTAGAAAATAGAAGGCTCCTGTGGTTGGGTGAATACAGTCCCCTCAAAATTCATGTCCACGGAACACAGCCTCATTAGGAAAGAGGGTCTTTGCAGATATAATTAACTTAAGGATCTCAAGATGACATCATCCTGGATTAAGGGTGATCCAATGACTGGCATCTTTACAAGGCCAAGAGGGAGATTTGGACACAGAGAGATACAGAGGCAAACACCAAGAGGTGAAGGTCAAGTGAATACAGAGGCAGAGACTGGCGTAACACAGCCACAAGCCAAGGACCCACGGCCTAGGCCTAGGGCAGCCTTCCAGGATCCTTCCCTAGAGCCTTCGGAGGGAGTGCAGCCTTGCAGACACCTCAATTTCAGACTTTTAGCCTCCAGAATGGTGAGAGAATAAATTTCTGTTATTTTAAGAGACTCGAGTGGTAGCGATTTGTTACAGCAGTCCTAAGAAACAGTTCTCACAAGTCAAAGCTATTAACTGTACTGCCAAATGCTCCCTCCTTTGCTAAACTTTTTTCTTAAGGCATGGTGCACTGGGATCCCAGGGCAGTGTTCTGACATCGAGGACCATGACCCCTTTGTGAGTTGGGGAAAACAGCTTCCCACAAAGTAAAATAGAACAGAAAATGCCAGAGTCTATCATGAATAATAAAGAGTATTCTTATTTTTTGCTATAACTTTGGATTCCATCGTGTATGCGTGTATGTGCTTACAAGATCACGTTGTAAAATGTTGCTTTTCTTCGTGGTCATGGTCAAAACCAAACACACTGCAGAGTCCCAGAAGCCCCTATCTTTGGGCCCATCTACAAGGTGAACCTTCTGGACCAATTGAAAGCTGCCCCAGTTTGGAACATCTTTAGGGGTAAGCAGAATCGTGGTTGCTAGAGGCTTGGGAATGGGAAATGGGGAGTGGCTGCTCATGGCTACTTGGTTTCCTTCTGGGATGATGAGAATGTTTGGGGTGAGGAGTACATATAAATATATTAAAAACCATTGAACTGTACACTTTAAACGGGTGAATATTACGGTATGTGAATGATCCCCATTTTAAAAAGTAGCAGCAGGATGGCTGACTCTGTGTGTCCGACAGCAGGGAAACTGGAGGGCCTTCCCCTTTGATCGGGGCTTTTGGAACATTCTAGAAGAGGGAGAAAACACCAAAAGGAAGGTTTTAGCTTCCTGATAATAAGCCGGGTGGAGCTAATGACAAACTTAAAAGCACTAATTTACAAGATGTGACTTATAATTAATCCCCAGACTTCTGGAGCAACGCACAGCGGTGACACTTCCTTTTTAAACAATTTATTTTTATTGATTTGTACATATATTCTGCACTTTGTTAGTGAAGTTATATTTTTCAGATTAAAAAAAAAAATAGCTAAGTTGTGTTCACTGTGGCAACCCTGGTCCCTGGTCCCCGGCAGGAGCCTGGTGTTGAAGGAATGGATGGACACACGGACACACCCAGACACTGCCAAGCCCTTTACAAGCAATCACAACCCTATGAAATGAGGAATGCTATTAGACTTCTAATTTTAGAGCCAGGAAACGGAGGATCAGAGTCTTGAAGTAGCATGTCTAATACCACAGAAGCAGGCCTGAGCTCCCTGCTACCATCTTTCTGCTCACGGTGCTCACGTGTGTATGTGTGTCTAGAGAAGGGGCAACAGGAGTGGCCCGCCTGGAGGCACACAGAATCCTGAGTGAGGCCAGCCGGGA
Source organism: Zalophus californianus (assembly GCF_009762305.2). NCBI lineage: Eukaryota > Metazoa > Chordata > Mammalia > Carnivora > Otariidae > Zalophus > Zalophus californianus. The sequence goes on from NC_045595.1 coordinate 6,217,188, forward strand.
GTGCTAGAAATTTCCACAGGAGAAGGAAGTGCTGGAGATGGTGGGGGGCGGGGCGGGTCCCAAGTCAGATGAGAATTTGAGCTTTCAAGCACTGGAGATGGAAGGTGGGTGTGGGACTTCCCGAGTTCCCAACCGCTGCTGTCACAAGTTACCACAAGCTGACAACAACACCGTGGTCCTTCTCGGCTGGGGCTGGAGGGCAGAAGGCTGAGCGGGGTTGGGAGGGCTGCCACCTCCTGGAGGCTCTAGGGGAGAATATGTGTCCCCTCCATTTCCGGCCCCCCGCCCTCCATCTTCTAAGCCAGCAGCTGAGCACCTTCTAACCTCTGACCTCTGCTTCTACCATCACACCTCCTCCTCGGCCCCAGATCCTCCCTCCTCCCTCTCATAAGGACCCTTTGGATGACATTGGGCTCGCCTGGATAATCCAGGCTCCCCTGCCATCTCCGGATCCTGAATCACACCTGCCAAGTTCCTTTTGCCATCGAAGGTCATATGTTTGCAATTCTTGGGGGTTAGGATGCGAGCATCTCTGGGGGCTGTTGTCCTTCCCACCGCACCGGTTATGATATTTTCACAACATCAGTGTGGTGGGAGAGATGGTGGGCTATAAATCCCATCACAGAGGAGAGACCAGATGTCCCTCCAGGCTCCCAGGCCATGACTCTCCATGTGTCTCGTGCAGTGGGGAGGACAAGGGTGGCTGATTCCTGCTGTGAACGGACAGAAAAGCCCCAGAACTGCCAAGGGCTTACAGGAGTCAGACTCCCAAGGCTGCCGCCTCTGGTTACATAAGCACATTAACCAGATCAGGGCTCTACTGTCAGATTCACTTCGTTTTCACTTCTGATGGGTTCCGCATCACTTCAGCTGCCTGGTTCTGGCCTCTCTCCTTCCTACCTCCGGCCGCTAGCAGGCAATGACTGCTGTCCTGCCCCGCCCCCACTCCACCCCAGAGCACTCCAACCTCAGCGCCCCCCCACCCATGCTCTAGGAAGGGCTACTTTTACTGCTCTTAGACCCTGAAAGCCTTGGGATAGAGTGAATGTGCTTGGCGGAGAGGGGAAGAGACCCTGTTTCGAGGGCAGGGAACACAGGCTCCCCCTTTCCAGTGCAAGAGAAACTCGAGAGAGGTCCAAACCGGTCATACTGACAGTACCTACACAGCTCAGGGTGCCCCTGCTGCATAAGGGAGAGTCCTACTAGCGGATGACCTCGGGGACTGTCGCCTACCGGGTCAGACACCTCACTCTCTCCCACACCGCCATCGAAGCCCCGACACACCTCCCTTTGCACAGATGCAAGTCTGACCTCTTCCCACACTGTCCCTGTTTAGGCCCAGGTCATTTCTCAAAGAACTTCCCTGTCTCCAACCTCTGCCTTTTTCAAGCTAGCCTCCACCCACTGACGGCTGGGGCCATAAAGTCCTCGGCGGTAACATGCCAGCCTGTAAGCTGCCCGACCCAGTGCTCCCTGGCTACCTGATTAGCAACATGCGTTTCTTGACTCTTGACTTTCACACCCGTCAACAGCTGAGTCTTAGCCCTCAGGAGAAAGAGAGCTTTCCTGTCCCGGCCTGGGCTACATCCACGGGTAGATTCTGACCCCACATCTCTTCCTTGACCCTTGTCACAAGGGACGGCACACAGGACTTGGTGACCGTCTCCTACGTGGCAGGGACCTGTCTACAATCAGCTTTAGGAAAATAAGAATCTCTTAGTGCCCTGAATTTGACCCATTTATGCTGGAGAGGGGTTCCCTGTTTCTTCAAGTTTTTCTTATCGTTCCCCCTTGGATTTCTAGCTTACTAGTTTCAAACCACTTCTTGCAATTCTGTCCCATGCCCATAACCATTTCCACTTGTGCTTCTAGTTCTCATCCCGTGTCTCTGTCGGCCTCTCTCTCTTACTCAACAGCTTTATGGAGATGGAATTCACACACTGTACAACTCACCCTTTTATGGCGTATGATTCGATGGCTTTTAGTGTATTCAAGGTTGTGCATCTACCACCACAGTTTCAGAACATTTTCATCACCCCTGAAAGCAACCTTGCACCCCTTGGCTGTCACTCCCCGTTCCTCTCTTTCCAGCCCCAAGCAAGCACTAATCTATTTTTTGTATCTATGGACTTGCCTGTTCTGGATATTTCACATAAATGGAATCAGAAGATGCATATGGGATTGGCTTCTTTCACTTAGCACGACGTTTTCAAGGCTCATCTATGTTGTAACATCTAGTAGAATGCCATGCCTTTCATTGTTGAATGCTATTGTATGGATGGATCACATTTTATTTTTCCATTCATTTGAATGGGACATTTGGGTTGTTTTCACTTTTTGGATACTGTGAACAACACTCCTGTGAACCAGTTTCTGCGCAGACCTATATTCATCCCTCTCAGGCGTATACCTGGGGTGGGATTGCTAGAGCATATGGTAACTCTGTGTTTAACTTCTCGAGGAATTGCCAGACTGTTTTTCCACAGTGGCTGCCCCATCCTACAGTCCCACCAGCAGTATATAGGAGGGTCTCAGTTTTTCCATCTTCCCATTTCTCTTTAAATTCTTTGATTAGGAGCCTCTAAGCGGACAAGGCAAAAGATCACAAGGGCCATCGATCACCACATCCTGGTATTATGAGCACCACAGAGCTGCCTCCCTTCCTGCTTCCTATGCCCACAGATGCTGGTTTCTACTCTACATTAGGTCTGGTCAGCCACTATCCATTTCAGTCTTGTGAGGGGACTGGTGAGCACATTCACCGCACTACTGTGGATGGCTTCCTGACTTATTATTCTTTCTCAAGTCAATTTCGCTCTGCAAAGTAATCTCAGCAAATCAGAGGGATCCATAAGCAGTACATAAATGTCCTTGTGCACAGGAACACGAGGAATTCCAGCCATGTACTTATTGTGGTCCCTTCCTCCCTCTGTCCCATGCTGCAATGGAGCCACGGGGCACCTGCTTAGGCCACCTCTTTCTTTTGCTTTTCTCACCTCCTGAAACTCACCCACAACAATAACCAGATGATAAAATGTTCTGAATTAGATAGTGTGACAGTTGCATAACTCTGTGAAAAATCCACTGAATGGCATGCTTTAAACGGGTGAATTTTATGATACATGAATTATAGCTCAATAGAGCTATATATTAAGGGAAAAAGAGGAGTGGCCTGAGTTTAAAATGTAACCACCCACGATGTGTTAAATGTATACTTAGTTAAATCTTTACATTTTTTTCAAGATATGATATGATGTAAATCACCTTGTGTATTTGCTACTTTGAACACAACCAGATGCAACTTTATACTCAGTAGAAAACTATCTCAGAACAAAAGGGGAGAAGGAAGCAAATTGAATTTTACACTCAAGGGCAATTTTAACAACAAAAATTAAGCACCGCAGCAGGGGCCCTTTCACCGAGGACAGTGTTTTCATCAGTTCGCCCCTCCCCCACCATCACATTCCTCCTCCAGAAAATTCCTACAGGCAGCTCTGGAGCTGCACCTGGAGAAAGGGTTTTCAAAACATAGCAGCTCTCCACCACTTTGGGGGGGGGGGAGTAGAACTCAACTAATAAATAACAAAGAAACAAATTGTTTCGACTCCGGTAGAGTTTTAAATTACTTAAGAGGGCAGAGATGAAAAGGTTCTCCAGGTCTTAGAGGGAATTTGAAGAAATGGAAAGAGGACCCAGGGTGAATGAGGAAGAACGAAGGAGACCTTGACACAAGGATCAGAAATATGCTAAACATGTGGTAGGTAAACACCCAGGGAGGCACAGCTGGTGACCACAGCCCTAGTCCCAGGGGCTGGTGACAAGGGTAATGGCCCTGCAGCCGGTGGTAATTGCTACTGTGTGACAAGAATGAAAATTATAACACAGCTTATGCCAGAAACAATGTACATGTCACTTCAGCTTTCAAAGTGGGGGCATTCTCACGTCAATTTAGGAAAAAAAGAGAGAGAAAGAAAAGAATCAAAGAATCGCTTTTTCCATTTCTCTACGCATGCCATTTAAAAATAAAATAAGCTGTATAAACCCAAAACAAATTATGTTTACAATAACTGCATTTATTATGCTTTCTGGCATTACGCTCTTACTCGCTTTGGAACAACCTTTTTCTCAAAAGGGTTGACCCACAGGATAGCAAACTACTGATAAAGTGGACACCCTGACCCAGTCCAAACAACAACCGAGATGCTCAAGTTTTCCAGACTCTTTATTATTTGCAACGTCAGCCTAAAAATACAGGTCTGGGGGCATGCGCATACACACAGAACAAATAACATTTATTGAGCATTCACTATATGCCAGGCACTCTGCTATGCACTTTAGACATATTACCTCATGGAATCTCTCTAATCAAGCCTTATACCCATTTTAAAGATGGGGGGGGAACTGAGGCTTAGCAAGGTTACATGGCTAATATGTGGTGGAATGGGGACCAGAACCCAGATCTGATGTGACACTGAAGCCTGCGCTCTTGACACTTAGTCACACAGCTTTAGGATTAATCATTCACCCAGATACCTGCAAAATCATCCCCAAATCGCCCTTGGCCACGGGGCTGTTCATGCTGTCCTGAACTCTCTCTACCCAACAAGAAGAAAAAAGGCCCTTTAAGGCTTTTGGATGGAGTTCCATTCTCCCCAAATGAGGCGAAGGGGCAGGAGTTGTGTTCTTCACTCCCACCGTAAAACTTAAAGAAAACTTTTTTTTCCCCTCCCAAGAAAACTTTTTTACACTCTGTGCCAGCCATCTCTTCTAAGGCTTCCATGTCAACACAGCAACAGGTAAAAGAGACAGGGGGAAATAAACTACCACAAACCATGCAAGGATCAAGGGCCTCTGATTTCTCCCTGCAGCGAAGGCTGCCCCGCACCATCTAAATTCTTCCACGAGGACCCGGAGTAAGGAAGCTCCAAAGCACACACACTTCGTATAGTTTTGTTACCCCAAAGCTCCCTAGCCCGGAGGCGTCCACTCCAGGACGTGAGTTCTCCCAGAGGCCCGAAGCACCACGGCGCTGGTTACTGTTTATGGTTATCACTACATCCCCGGTCCTGCCCCGGGCGCTCCCGAACCTCGAGCCCGGTGACCTCCCTCTCCGGAGCGGGGGGAGGCTGCACCGCCCAAGGGCTGGAGCTCGGACGGGGCCAGCGGGCATCGTCTGCACCCCTGCAGTCGCCAGGCAGAGCCCAAACGCACTGAAGGGGCTGCCTGAACTGCAGGACCCGCCCGCCGGCTCGGAGGGGTCCACGGGGGCCCGGCCCGAGGCTGAGGCAGCCCCGGGGGTCCCGCGCCAGGGGCCGCCCCCGGGGCCCGACGGCGCCTTCCCGGGGCCCGAGGCCTCCCTCCCGAGCTCCGTTCTCCTCGGGCCCGCCCCACTGCCCTCACCTCGGCCCGGTCCCCCGCAGCCCGCTCGCCGCCGCCACCACCGCTGCCGCCCGGCCTCGCCGGATCCACAGCGACCCGCAGCCCCGGGCCGGAAGCGGGAAGCCGTACGGGCGAGCTGCGCACGCGTGTCCCCGCCCCGAGGGCGGGTCAGAGGGCGTGGGCCTGGAACGGGGCGGGGGTCGCGAGTCCGGGAGTCCCCGGAACTGCAGACTTTGTTTCTGGCTGAACCTGGAGCGGGGTTGGAGGGACCTTCGCCTGGCCTTGTGGGGGACCCCAGGACCGAACCGGGAGGGTCTCTGCGAAGGGGGTGAGGACGATCCCTGGGGGCGGGTCAGCGGGGGTGGGGGGCGTCTTGAGGGAGGCGCCTGGGCATGGCTAAGGGGATCGAGCCTGGGGCGAAAAGTCTGAGGGTAGGGTGCGAGCAATGGAGAGAACAGGTCCGTCACCTGAGAAGACAGGGGCAGCGTAGATTACAGGAAGCTTGACAGATCTGGGGAAAATGAGCCATAATGCCTCTCAGGTGGCCCCAGACACCCCAGCATGGGTACGACCAGATACCCCTAACGCATACTAGGCACCCAGGCGGGTGCCATCAGAAACCCAGAGCATGCTTTCGGGTATCCCCGAATAGGTCAGACACCCCACCTCGATCTGTCAGTTACCCCAAAGTATTCAGAATCTGAAAAACATGCCAGAATACCCGAAAGTACCAGATACCTTCATCCAGGAGCCATCAGATACCCTCAAATAGAAACATCTCAGAGACCCTACTCAGAAACCTTTAGATACTCCCCCAAAACACGTACTAGATACCCCCAATACAGATAATGTCAGATACCCCCAGACAGGTATTCAGAGTCTAAAATACATGCCAGACCACCCCCCACACAGGTGTTCTCAGACACTGGAAGACATGCCAGATGCCTCCCCCAGCGCAGCCACCCCCTCAGGTGCCATCAGACTTCGCAGCTCTAAGGCTGCTTGTTCCAATCCAGGTGAGACAGTTGGGCAGTACTCAGGAGAGGAACCAAGCCCCTCTCTCACCGGGTTCAAGCTGGCCAGCCAGGCCGAGATCTTAACAAGCCAGACTCACTTCAAAACTCCCACAATCTGTGGCCGAGAGCCCTCAGTTCAGAAACGGAGTGGGAGTCCCCAAGTGACCTGCCTTCAGTTTAAGTCCATTTTGTCATGGTCAAGAGAGGGATCACGTCCAGGAAATTGGAGGTTCCAGAAGTGCAAGGACATGCTTCTGAAGTCAGAAACCTGACACAGTTACTTTTGAGGTCTCAATGGATGTGTAAATGTTCACTCTCTGAGTTCCTATGACTTTTGGACTTCATTCCAAAGGCAGTGGGGAACCATTGAAGATTTTAAGCAGGAAAAGTGGCATGATCCTTATGGTTATAGCTACCTTGGTTATAGAAACCTTCAGGTTGGCACAGTTCTCCCCTAAATGTAAAAACCAACTTTCTCAAGGAGCCTGGCAACAAGGAGAGGTATCTCTCGTCTTTCTTTTATCTTTCCATTGTGCATTTATTATGTCCTTCTCATAGGCCAGGGACTCTGCTAAGAGCTAAGGAGACACAGGGAATGTAAGCCTATGGCAGTGTTTCTCAGTCTTGGCCCTATTGTCAATTGGGGCTGGGTAGTTGCCTGTTGTTGGGGGCTGTTCTGTGTATTGGAGGATGTTGAACGGCACCCCTGGCCTCTGTCCACTTAGGTGCAAGCAGCACCCCAGTCCTGACAACAAAAAATGCAAGATGTTGCCAGCGTCCTCTGGCTGACAGCAACTGGCCTCAGAGACAGTCAGACGCTGATACAGTTGCCCAATCCACAATCCAGGCTTCCTGGGGGAGGTGGCCCTGGCTTTGTTCTAAAGGGTGAGTAAGAGTTAGGTGGCCAAAGGAGTTCCAGGAACAGCACTGAATGAGCAAGGCGCCAGGTGTGTGTGGGCAGGCACGAGACTTCATGGTGGCTGAGTAGTGGAAGGCAAAAGTGGACAGGTAGGCGGGGTCAGACCGCGAAGAACCTCAGAGGTCAAGGCCAGTAATAGGACTGTCCGGAGGGGTGCGTGGGTGGCTCAGTTGGTCAAACGTCCGCCTTTGGCTCAGGTCGTGATCCCATCGTCCTGGCTCATCGTCTGCTTCTCCCTCTCCCTCTGCAGCTCCCCCTGCTTGAGCGCTCTCTCTATCACTCAAATAAATAAAATCTTTTTTTTTTTAAGATTTTATTTGTTTATTTGACAGAGAGAGAGAGCAAGAGCAGGAACACAAGCAGGGGGAGTGGGAGAGGGGGAGGCGGGCCTCCCGCCGAGCAGGGAGCCCTACGCGGGGCTCGATCCCAGGACCCCGGGATCATGACCCGAGCCGAAGGCAGACGCTTAACGACTGAGCCACCCAGGCGCCCCTCAAATAAATAAAATCTTAAAAAACAAAACAAAACAAAAACTATCTGGAATGATGTTCTGTCAGTGGAGCTGGTCTCTGGGAAAGCATCTCAGCTTTACCCTGGAGACCCACCTTCTGTAATTACCTGGAGTGTGACTCATTCATTCCCTGTTCTGTTTAACTTACTACGGGGCTGTTTCCTCTAAGGGACAGATAGTAACATCTGGCTTCGAATACCTCCAGTGATGATAGGCTTGTGGCTAGTTATACCTGGGAGGTGCCTGCTCTCAGCCTGTAGGGAGTGAGCCACAGCTGATCTGGCCCCACGGGCCTCCTACACAATTGTGGGAGCTGTGGTCCAAGCCCACGGTTGTGGGTCTGTGATTTAGCTGCTAGCTTTAACTCAACAACACATGGGTATGATGATGATGATGATGATGGATGCTAACATTGCCCACATGTGCCAGGCACCATGCTAAGGACAACCCACATATTTTCTTTCACACCAGCTCAAATCTGTGATCGCAAATGGCTGTCCTGAAAATCAAATGTTGTCTCCAGGAGGTGGAGCTTGATTCCCACCATCCTGAGAGTAGGCTGGATTGAGTTACTTGCTTCCAAAGACTAGAGTAGGGAGATGGAAAGGATAGTAACCTGGCAGAGGTTGCCTTAACCAGGGGATGAAGGTTAACATCCTCAGGGATATGAGATCGACAGCACTTACCCCCTGATCTGATGAGGCAAGAAGTTTCCCAAACCCATAACCCTGTCTAATTATGAGAAAACATCAGGCAAACCCCGATGGGGCTTGTCCTAGACACCTGGCTAATACCTCTCAAGACTGTCAAGGTCATGAACAATAAGGAAAGACTGAGAAAACTTCACGGACCAGGGAGACGAAGGAGACAGGATGATGAAAGAGAACACGTTATTCTGAATTGCGTCTGGAAACAGAGAGAACCCGAACGGAAGAAGAAACCTTGGCGACATCTGAGGAAAAGCTGCAGTTTGATTAATAATATGGCACCAATGTGGATTCCTGAGTTGTGACCAATGTACGGTGGTCACAGAAGATTCTACTGTGACGGGAACCCAGGTGAGGTTAGAAGGAGACCCTTTCTACTCTCTCCACTTTTCTGTGATTCTTAAATTAAAAGCTGAGGGGAGAAAAGGGGCTACCTACCCCCTCTGGGGGAGGGGTGGGAGGCGTTAGTCTGTTGCGCCAAGATAGTGCTAAGCATTATATGTGGATTGTCGACTGTGTGTGTATGGAGGGCAGGGCATCAGCGTCCCGAACCCCCTGCACTGTTCAAGGGGGAACTGTACAATTCTGTTCTTCGAACGACCCAGATTGTGGTATTTTGTGAGGCAGCCCTAAATGAGGGTTTTTGCAGTGACAAAAGCTGAGACAGGTAACCACATGGGTCCTGCCCTTAAGGGACCTGGTGAGGTCAGCCTCCACTTGGCAAGGGTGAATGAGATGAGGATGCAACAGGCAAAGGAAGCCACAAGAGAGAATGAGAGGCAATAAAGCAGAGAAAGTGGCTGCCATCCAGAGGGCTGGGCCGGGCCACGGGACTTACCAGAGCTCAGAAAGGGTTTGCCACACAGGGGGCAGCTGGAGTGGCCAAGGAAGGTTCCTTGCGCCAGCTGGTGCCCGTTGACACATTCCTTTCTCTCTCTAGCATCCTGAGCCTTGTCCTTTAGAAGCACTGGGCTCTTCCCCTGTGGAGGACAGAAGTGAACCTTAGAATGCCTTGTGCATTCAGACCTACCTCGAATCACGGGGCTCCAGGGCCGGGGGCATACTGAGGAGCTAGAGAAGGTAGAGGGAGGTACCCGCTGGCCCGGCCCCCTGACCTTCTCCTTCTGCCTGGTGACCCGACAACGTAGGGAGCTCAGTCTGCGCTTCACCCTGGTGCTCCTGTTACTCCGCTCAATCTTGCTGGCGCCATCCTCGCTCCTAAGGGATGGAAAGATGAACGAGGTGGGGCAGCAGGGCCAGAGGGCCATTTTCAGCCTGTCCTGCAAGTTGCTCCTGGACCCCACCTGGAATTTGTCTCCTCCTCATGGCCCCCTAGTCCTGTTTCACTTCTTCTGTGGTCCCTGAACTCGCTCCTTCTGCCTCTCACTTATTCACTCAACAAACATTTACAGATGTTTGCAAAGTTCCGGGAACTGTGGGGCTGGGTTTACTGAGGGGACTGTGACGTGGTCTCAGGCTTGGGGTCCCTCAGTGGGCGAGGCTGGAAATCCTGGCTCTGTCCATTTCTGTCTCCTCTCTCTGATTCACCCCTGACCCCAATATCTAATCAGCTTACAAATCCTGCCCATTCGTCCTTTGGGATATCTCTCAAATCCCGCTCTCCTCTTCCCCCTAACACTCCAGCCCCAGATTACTGGATTACTGGTACCACCTCATGTAATAAATACAGTTGACCCTTGAGTAGCTTAGGGGTTAGGGTCGCCAACCCCCCGCACAGTCAAAACTCCATGTATAACTTGCGACTCCCCCACAAAGTAACTACTGATAGTCTACTTTTGATCAGAAGCCTTACTGGTAAAGTCAACAGTCAACGAACACATATTCTATGTGTTATAGGTATTAGGTACTGGGTTTTAACGACAAAGTAAGCCAGAGAAAAGAAAATGTCATTAAGAAAATCATTAGGGAGAGAAAATACATTTACAGTCGTATACTCTATTTATTGAAAAAAAATCCATGTATCAGCGCACACGTGTAGTTCAAACCCGCCTTGTTCCAGGATCAGCTGTATTTATTAAGTCAGCGGCAAACAAACCCAGCCCTCGTAGAATCGATTCACTGGAGGGAGATCCCACAACTCCAGGCTGCAGCCCCTGCCTGCCCCCCAGCCCTGTCTGTGCTCACCATTATCAGTCCCCAAAGAGCTGTGCTCCTTAGTGTCGCCGAGGTGATCTGCTGACTTCCCTCCCCTTCGCTCTTCCCAGCCCCACCTGACTCCATTCCTCAGGCCTTGCCCTTTCTTCAGGAAGGCGCCTCTTTATTTCCCCAATCCTCTCCATGTGTTGGTGAACTCCTACTCTTCCACTGGAGACCAGCTCAAGCTGTCACCTCCTCCAGAAAGTCTTCCTCTGCCCTCCCAGGGTATATGAGGAGCCTCCCCAGGCCCCCCCACCACCGTTGCCCTGGCAGTTCCAGGGAGAGTATGGGGACTCCACCTCCTGCCCCCAGCCTAGGGTCCTGCACAGAGGGCTCCTGGAAGGCGTGTACAGATCCAGTGCAGGCCCCAGCCCAAAGCTCCCCCCTGCAGTAGCTCTGCAGACTTACTCAGACAGGAACTCAAACCAGGTGAGGTTTGAGTGGGCTCCTCCGGGGCTGGTTGACAAGCAAGACCTCTGCCGGGCCCTGCAGGATCAGAGGGGACAGACCCCTGGGTCAGCGGCCCCTCCTTCCCCAGCTGCCCCATCTCCCGCCGCCTCCCCCCCCCAGGGCTTCCGTGCGCCCTGGAGCCACATCCGAGACGCCACCATCCCTCCCACTGCGTGCTCTATCCATGATCACTGTGACTGGTTTTCCAGCAGAGCGTGGTAACACATCTTGGTCAGACAAAACCAGCACGTCAGGAAGATTTTCTAGCAAATGGCGGTGTCTTGGGAAAGAGGCGCCGTTTCTCATTTGAGCTGAGTTACCTCGGGCTCCCTCCTCCGCAGCTCGTGTCTCCTGCCCTTTCCCACATTAGTTTCTCCCCCACCTCTCCTGTCCATGTTTCTCTCCCCTATCTCCCTGTCTTCCCACCCCGTCCCCTCACGCCTGTCCCCTTTCTCACTTACCCATGGTACTGCCGAAGTTCTTGAAGCACCTGCTGGACAATCAGCCTAGGGCAGGAGGCAGGGGGAGTGTGGATAAAAACAGCTCACAGTTGCCCCAGGTCCTAGACGTGCTCCCCCAGCCAGCTGCGATTGCCCAACCAGGCCCCCCGGGGCCTGAGGTAGACCCTGACCCGGAGACCCGCCCCCCCTTCCCTGATGCTATACTGAGAACCCTTCGGAGAGGCCTGGGTCTCCTCTGGGAGAAGGATGTTGTGGGAGAGAAGCCCGAGGTTATGGGGGGGTTGGGGAGGGACCCCAGCCTTGCCCCGTGGCTGTCCCCTGGGGACCCCTCCCCACCACTGGGCAGGTACTCACACGTGGTCTGGCTCCACGTGGTCCTTTCCCATGCACTCCAGCACTGGGGGCTCCATGCCTGGAAGCAGCCCCCACCCCGGGAGGTACAGGCGTGAGGAGGCTCTGGGGCAGACCAGCCCCACCTGGGCCCCCTGTGACCCATCCCTGCACAACTGGAGACCTTCCAGATGGGGCTTGCCCTTCGGGGAGGAGAGGCACCAAGAGGGCAGAGAGCCAGCGTTGGGGGTGCACCCCTGGGTCTCAAGACTGCGGACAATGTGCCAAGTGCTTTGCGCATGTGCACTCAGTGGACCCTCCAAGTAGCCCTAAGGAGATACACTTATTGTTCCATATTTTTTCTTTATTCTTTATTTATTTTAGAGAGAGAGAGTGGGGGGGGGAGGGACAGAAGGAGAGAGAGAGAGAAAATCTCAAGCAGACTCCCAGCTGAGCGCGGAGCCAACATGGGGCTCCATCTCACGACCCTGAGATCAGGACCTGAGTGGAAATCAAGAGTCGGAGGCTTAACCGACTGAGCCACCCAGGCGCCGCTGATTCTTATAAAGCCGCAAGGCTCAGAGACTTACTAGAAAGTGGTAGATCTGGGTTTAGACTTCAGGTCCCTCTGACAGCAGGGAGACACAAGCTCTTAGGACGGAGATTCAGAGATAACGAGGGAGCTAAAGTAGGGGACAGAGGTAGAGACAGAAGAAGAGCCCCAGGGGAGCAAGGGGACTGCAGTCCACCGTGACTGGAGGCCCGGGGGGGGGGGGGGGGAGGGGAGGGGAGGGGAGGGGCAGGTGCTGGATGCCTCTCCCCTTCCACCTGCCCCCCCCCACCCCAGGAATTCTGCTCAGTTCCTGCCCATGGGGCCCGAAGCCTCCCTCCCACCCATCAGTAGTCCTTTCCTCTCTCAGGCTTGTCTGGGGCTCCATCCAGGGAACCCTCCAGCAGAAACCCCCTACCCTTCTTGGTTTAAATGAGGGAAACCCTCAGGCTGGGCTACCTTGAACAGCTGGAGTGGGCACCTCCAAAGCGGGAGAGATTTCCAGGGAGCTGATCTCATTGAAGGACACGGGAACAGACCGTGACCTTACTCTTTTCTCAGGGCTGTCACATTCCTGCGGGGAATAAGCATCTCACTAAGCCAGAGAGGCAGCTCGGGGTGCAGGCAAGCTCCCCAGATGGAGGGTCCACAGCCTCCAGCCTCCAGCCGCAGGTAGGGGCACCCCTCAGCCACAGGGCACGGGGATGGATCTCCATAGCGGTAGCTGTGGGCTGGAGCCTCAAAACTCTGAGCTCCAGATTCCAGCCCATCAGGGGTTTCTCCCCAGGTCATGGTCCAGGGCAAAGATGCCCCAGCCACAGGCTACAGCCCTGAGGCTGGAATCCCAGACCTGAGACAAGATCTACCAGTCACAGGCGGGGCTTCCTTCTAGCTGCAAAGATGCAGAGACCATCTCCTCTGCCTCCCAGATCATGGGTTGCACTTGTAAACGAGGGTCCCTACTGTGGACCCCACTCCAATGAAGAACCCTCAGGCTTGGGCTGCAGTCTCAGGACTTGGTGACTCCCCAGTCTTGGGCTACCCAAGGACAGCCCCGCTGTGACAGGTAAGTCCTACCAGCTACAGGTAAGGAGCTCCTTCCCAGCTGCCATGCTGGCCCCTGGGCCCAGAGTTGTACCACTGTCAGGGGTGGCTGGAGGTTGCACCCACCTTGCCTGGGTGCTCTGCTGGGGTCCCACCCCCAGACAGACACTCTTGGGTCCAGGCCTGCAGATCCTCTCCGGGTAGGTTCAGAGTAAGGCTGGCCAGTGTCCGAGGGAGACAGGGCCCCTCCTTCACAGCCGAGGCCTCAAGGCTGAGCCTGGTGGAAGAAATGAGGAAGGCAGGTCTTTGGTGCGTCTCTTCCACCTGGCGGTGGCCCCGGCCCCAGCATCCAGGGGCCTGGGGGGACCTGCGGGGCCATCCTTCTGGGGCGGGGAGGAGTGGTCAGAATCTGGAGGGGTGTTCGCTCTCCCTCCATCAGAGGGGTCGTCAGGGGAGCCTTGCCGGCGAATTTGCAGGTAGGTGCATGTCTTTGCATGGCAGATTGGATTTCTACTTGCGGTGACTTGGGGCGGGGGTGTTGAGGGAGGCAGGTAGGGAAGGCACCGCTTGGTGGCACGGGCTGACCTCTGCCAGCTCCCGGAGCAGCTCCGCGACCTCTCCCAGCTGCGTCTCCGAGGCAGGCCCTGGGTCTCTGCTGAGCTGCAGAAGGTCGATGCTCCTCCGACCTCTTCGCTGGGGTGGCCACTGTCCCCGGCCCCCCCAGGCTGGCTGTGGGAAAAGGCCCCAAGGCCCAGGTCCTGGAGATACTCGCTGCCCTGCAGAGCCCCCAAGTCCAGGCTGAGGTCCTCCGTGCTGTCGCTGAGCTGCCCTGGAATACCATCCTCCTGTAGGCCGGTGTGGGGGGAGAAGGCATTGACCGAGGGCAGCAGAGCAGAGGTCCCGGCACCGAGTCCCTGCCCATCCCCCTCCGGTCCAACCTGGGCTCAGCGCCATTCTCGTGGCAGGTGGGATGAATGGGGGTAGTCCCCCCAGCACTCTGTCGAACCTGGGCCTTCAAGACCTCATTCCCAAAAAAGGGGCCGGACGTCTGGGCTTCTAGCCCCGATGCCACCTCACTCGCTGACGTTCCCTCTGATGGGCTTAGGAAAGCGGCGTAATGACCTTGGCCCTAGCCCCTCACCCGGCTTGTTCAAGGTCTTCGAATGCAGCTTGCATGGACCTAAGTTATCCTGGACGCTAATGCAGAATTTCACGTGGTGTCGGGGCTCCCAGCGCAGTTACGTTAGCTCAGCATTTCTTTTTTCAAGTCGAGTAATGCAAGGAGATCCGTGATGAATGAGTTACCAAAATGTTAAAAAAGGACAGTATCGGACCCTGCGCTGTACCACTCACTCGGCTCCCGTCCCCTATTCCTGGCCCTGCTCTCTCTTACCGGAGTCTGGAACACCAGCGCTTAAGCCAATACCTTCCCCTCCTGGACGGGTAGAAGCCCAGGGGGCACATTACAAAAGGCTACGGGGTCTGCCGCCTCCGCTTCTGGCCCCTCCGTAGCCTCAAGCCGCTAACAGGCCTTATCCCTAGTACCACAGTAGCTCCACCACGAGGGGGCACTGTTATTACACTCTCCAGATGAGAGGAAGACTCTCCCTGGATCAGGGCCAACCAATGGCAGAGCCGGACTCAAACTCGGGTCTGTCTGGACGCAAGCCCTATGCTCTTTCTCACCCAACTCTCTCCTTCTATTCCTTTTCTCTTCTCTCTCTCCCTCCAAATCATTCTATTTGCCTCCCCCCCCGCCCCCAGCCAGGGAACTTGCCTTTTCTTCTCCTTGGAAAACCTCTTCTCCCAGCCCACCTACAGTTTGGCCTGGAGAACTCCTATTCATCCTTCAAAAGCCAGCTTGGGCATGCCCTCCAGGCTGCTTTCCTGACTCCTCAAGGGTAGGTAAGATGTCCCTCCTCTGGGCTGTCACGATCTGCAGCCCAGGGACTTTCCTTGTCCAGGACCTTGTTAGGACTGACCTCAGACAGGGTTTGGTGGGTAGGAGGGTGGGTGGGCCTCTCCCATTGCTCCCTGCAAAGCCAGTACTGAGACATAGCCCCAGGCATCTCTGTGGTCTCAGGCAGCCCTCAATGGACTGTCCCAGTTGGTGGCCTGAAGGGGCCACTGAGGGGACATGGCCCCCGTCATGGACTTTACAGAAGTCCCCCAGGAGGGGTGCCTGGCTGGCTCAGTTGGTAGAGCAGGCGACTTTTTTTTTTTAAGGTTTATTTATTTATTTTAGAAAGAGAGAGAGAGAGAGAGAGAAAGCACGTGAGTGCAGGGGAAGGGGCAGAGGGAGAGAGAGAGAGAGAGAGAGAGAATCTTAAACAGACTCCCTGCTGAGCATGGAGCCAAAAAGCGGGGCTCAATCCCAGGACCCTGAGATCATGAACTGAGCTGAAACCAAGAGTTGGATGCTTAACCGACTGAGCCACCCAGGGGCCCTGAGCATGCGACTCTTGATCTTGGGATAGTGAGTTCAAGCCCCATGTTGGATGTAAAGATTACTTTAAAATAAATAAATAAGTAAATAAATAAAAAGATTGGTAGTGATGTTAATAAATGAGATTTTTTAAAAAGTCCTCCAGGGGCACCTCTCCCTCTGTTCCTCCCCCTACTGGTGCTCTCTCTCTTCTTTCCTTTCTTTTTTTTTTTTTAAATGATTTTATTCATTTATTTGACAGAGAGACAGCGAGAGCAGGAACACAAGCAGGGGGAGTGGGAGAGGGAGAAGCGGGCTTCCCGCGGTGCAGGGAGCCCGATGAGGGGCTCGATCCCAGGACCCCGGGATCAGGACCTGAGCTGAAGGCAGATGCTTAACGACTGAGCCACCCAGGCGCCCCCCCCCTCCTTCAAATAAATAAATAAAATCTTTGGAGGGGGCACCTGGGTGGCTCAGTCAGTTAAACGTCTGCCTTCGGCTCAGGTCCTGATCCCAGGGTCCTGGGATTGAGCCCCGCATCGGGCTCCCTGCTCAGCGGGGAGCCTGTTTCTCTTTCCGCCTGCCACTTTCCCTGCTTGTGCTCTCTCTCTCTCTCTCTGTCAAATAAATAAATAAAATCTTAAAAAAAAAATACCCCAGGATAGGATTGCCAGATAAAATACAGGACACCCAGTTAAATTTGAATTTCAGATAAACAAGTATTTTTTTTAGTATAAATATATCCCGACACATTGCACTATTTGACATTCAAATCTAACTGGGTGTCCCGTAGTTTTGTTTGCTCAGTCTTGCAACCCTACCCCTGGACCATTTGGCCAGGCAGGGCCAGTCCTTAGCAGGTGAGGGAGAACAGGGAGACCCCCTACTAATGCTTGGCATGGGGGTTTTGCGGAAAAGCTTCCAATTCAAAGTCGAAAGTACCCGGAAAGAGGAACTATGCAGGATCTGGCTTTTCCCTCCGGTCTTACCCGCTGGGAGCTCTCCACAGGTTTACCCCTTCTTTGTACCCACCCATTCATCCCGTGATGGACACGGGTTGCTTCCATGTTTGGCTATTGTGAAGCGTGCGGTGAACGTGGGTGTACAGAGAACTGCGCAAGTCCCTGCTTTCAATTTTTGTGCGTAGCTGTCCAGAAGGGGGATTGCTGGAGCGGGAGGTGATTCTGGGCTTGACTTCTGGAACATGCTCCATGCTGTTCGCACAGCCTCCCTTTCTCTAGAATCTCTCCTTTGCCCCCATTGATCTTTGTCCCTCCCACCTTCCCCAGGTGCCCCTTCTCTGGCTCCGTGTCCTCCCTCTGTCCTTTATATACCAGGGTCCCGCTTCTCCGGTCTCTGTGGGCATACCCACGTCTCTGGTCGTGGCTGGCTCAGACTCGCCTGCCCGTCCTGTGACCTGGGCAGCAGCGTCCTGGTGGGTCTCCCCTTTCCCCCAAGTCACTCCAGTCCCATCCCTGGTGCCTGGACAACCTCCCTCTATTGACCCACTGCCCGAAAGATTTCCTTGTGTCTCTGGTTTTTATCCTTCTGTAAATATAAACACGTCAGGACAGCCTCTTGGCCTGGGCTGGGCCCCCTCTCCCTCTCCTGCATCTGGCCTCCCTCACCAGAGGCAGCAGTGGGCACTTGGCCAGGGCTGGGGGTGGCAGGGGTGGTGGGCAGCTGTGGGCACAGGCCGTCCTAGCTCCCGGCAGCAGGTACACTGAGGGACGCAGGGGGAGGGGAGCCTCATCCGTGGCTTGGGAACCCCAATCTTTCCTCCAACATTGCCTGGGTGAGAAAAGGCAGGAGCCGGCCCAATGGGGGCCTTTCCAGGCATCTGACTAAACAGTGTATACTGGTCCTGACACCCCAGAGAGGATGCAATAAATCCAGGCTCTCACTGCATGGACCCTGGGGAGCCTTGGGGGTGGGCGTCTTCCCAGTCAGACTCAGAGGTGAGATGTCCCAGGAATGCTCTCTGCAGAAGGGCTTACTGGGTGCAGATTTGGACAGTACGTGGATAAACTGGTTTTTAAAAACGTGAGTAGTTATTTATTTCATCGTATATTAGCAAACCATGGCACGCCAAAGCAGCTTCGAGCATATTGTTTCTCTGGTTCCATTTCATCAGGTAAGAAAGGAGGTTGGTATCGAACAAAATAGCAAATAAATGACAGGGCAGCTGATTCTTGAGCAGCTCAAATGGTAGGGAAACCTCAGTCAGGGTTTGCATCCCTGGTATGACTTTTATTAGCTCGGCGGGACCTCAGGCAAGTCCCAAACCCTCTCTGGGTCTGTTTTCTCCTCTGAAAAATGGGTGCAAAGCTGCCTTCTTGTAGGATTCCTTGCTGTGTGAGTACAACGAGATGATGTGTGCGCTTTGCAAGCCCTTGGTCAGTAGAAGCAGGTCTGATGGCGCTTGCTGTTTTTCTGGTTCAAGGGTCAGGGCTTTCCCTCTGAGGAAGCTGAGGGCTGTGTCACACAGTCCGTCCCCTGCCCTCCCGGAGCTAGGTGCAGGAAGAGTGATGGTTTAATCCAGCCATCATAATCAAGTATGATAGAATGTTTCAGGAAGCAGGCTAAAGAAAAGAACTGAGGGGGGCCAGCAGGCCCTGTCTGGAGGGACGGGAATTCTGGATTGGAATTTTACTTAGAAAATCCCTTCTATTTTGAAGCACTACACCCAGGGTAATCATTGGGGTAAAAAACCTATTAAGTACAACTCAATTAGGAAAAGTTAGGCAAACTTTAGACAGCTTCCAGAGCCACAACAAAACCCCCAAAAAACCTATTTCCGACCACATAAAGTAGCGTCCGCATGACACATGAAAGATCCCTTGAACCGGCCAAGTTTCACGCATTGGTCACGTTTCATATACTTAAAAAAAAAGATCTACCTCTTGGGGTGCCTGGCTGGCTCAGTCAGTAGAGCATGGGACTCTTAATCTCAGGGTCATGAGTTCAAACACCACATTGGGCGTGGAGTCTACTTAAAAAATAAAAAGAAAGAAAAGAAGAGATCTACGTCTTACCAGTTAGGAGACAGTAGACTTTCAAGAAGAAGTCCTACTAAATGTAAGAAAGAAAGAAAGAAGAAGAAGGAAGAAAGAAAGAAAAAGCAAGCAAGCAAGCAAGCAAGCAAGCCAACCAGGGGGTCTTCCTGGAGGAGGTGACAGCCAACGAAGCCTCGAGGAACAAATAGGAGTTGTGGAGGGCTTCACTGGGTGGAGGCGGGGGATAGAGTCTGGCCGCATCCTCCCAGGGCGCCCTGCCTCCCCCGGGGCACCGTTCCCGCATCACCACCTCATCTGCCCACGGCCTGCAGCCTTCGGTTTTCTCTGAAAGGCCCAGAGCCCAGAACTAAACCTGAGTCCTGGTCTTACCCTCGTGCACCCCGGATCCTCACTGACACTTGGGGCCAGGTCCTGCCTGCTGGGCCCTAGGATCCTCTTCTACAACATGACGGGGTGGGTCCACAGGATGCCCTACAGGCTTTAACTGTCACAGGCCCTCCTTCCTTAGTGTGGGGGGCGGTGCAAAACGCCACCCAGAACCCCCTCCCGTGAAGACATGCTGCCCCAGATGCGGGGAGGGGGGCTGTCTGCAGATGGCTGTCCGCTGTCAGACCCCTTCCAGGAAGGCATGCCCCTTCCTGGGCAGCCCACGCGCCACCGCTGATCGATGTGGGGACCTAATGGTTCGCCCCTCTTAGCCTGACTTGAGACCACTCTGCAGGGCTGCCCTAGCTGGGAGCTCCCGTGGAAGCTGCTTCGTGTTTCCTCCGTCCACGCACCCGTCTAAGCTTCTTTCCTTCCTCCCATCCGTCCATCCATCCATCCATCCATCCATCCATCCAGCGGCCTTCTACTTACTACTCCCTCCTCCCCTCCCACCCTCCCTCCCTCCCCTTGTTCCAGGAAGGATTCCAGTCTCCTCATCTATAAAATGGAATCATAACTACTCGGCCAAGTTTTAACGGGTGTTCTCTGAACTAACGTGCACAAATGTGCCTGGTAAAGTGCACGTGTTTTACAAAGTGTACTTGCTGCCACTGGTGTCATCAGCTCTGGCCTGTCTCAGCCATCAGACACCTGCCTGCTCATCCTCCATGGTGGGGAAGTCTGGGTGCTCGGACCTCCAGGCTCCGTCGCTGCTCTCAGTGCCTGAAGCTGCAGCTCCAGAGTCAAAGGGCTGGACGCATGGCTTGGGCTCAGAACCTGTGCAGAAAGGAGAGACCAGGCATCAGGGCCAAGGCGGAAGGGCTAAGGAGCGGGAGTCTGAGTTCTGCATCTGCTGCTGCTCTGCTGGAGCTCAGTCTTCTCATCTGTAAGGTGGGGTGGTGGAGGAAGATGGTCTCCATGACTTTTAAGCCCGCCTACATGCTGTCACCTCCCCATCCTGTGCCTCTGGTGGACATATGTATTCAATCATGAGGTTCTTTTCCTGCTGATCATTTATTCCTTTAGGATCCCCCCCACCCCGCACTGCCCCAGGGCACCATTTCCAGCAGCTATCTTGAGTTAATCAGAGTGGGCTCCTAAGATGAAGTTAATCAGAGTGGGCTCCTAAGATGATGCCGGTTTGTCATGCTTGCTCTGGCAAAAAAAGCCCTCATTCAATAGAATGGGTCCTTAAGATCAAATGCAAGTGCCCAGTGCCCACATTTGTAGGGTCTCTAATGGTGGGACTTCAGGCACCTCTGCCCCAATGTTGTATTTGGAGTTTAGGGACCTCTGGGTGCCACGGGATAGAGGAGAAAACCGGGGCTTTAGGGTCAAGCAGATTGTGTCCTTGCCCGGACCTGTCGTTAACGGTTGCCCCCCCTTTGGGGAAGACACCTTGAAGGTCAGTTTCCTCACCTGGAAGGTGGGTGTGACGATGCCTTTTAGAGCTTTGGGGAAGGTGAAGGGGCCCAGCATGTGTGGTCCTTGGCCGGTCTTGGCCACCTTGCTTGCTCTCTAGGTCAGGAGGGTGCCCTGGCTTGATATCTGGTGTTGGACTGAGCCGCCTGCTGTGGGAGGAGTGGGTGCCCCCTTTTCTCTCTTCCTGCCCCTTACACTGCAGCAGGAGAGGTCCCCCTTGCCTATTCAAATCCCTGCGGAGGCTCCTCATTGCCTGCAGGAAGGATATGGAGACTCTTGGCCTGGCCCCCGATACCCACCAGGATATTCCTTCTGTGTCTTGTCTCTGCTCCCGCAGGGCCTGCTGCATGAGACCCTCCCCCTCCATTCCTGCTCTGAGGCTGCCTGCCTGCAGGCCTCACCGTATTCCTTCCAGAAATCTCTGCCCGCCCCCCACTTATATGGTGCCTCTTTAATGTACGTTTCATTTCATTGCATTGCCTTGTTGTTTGGACTTCGCTCCTCCATCCCCCCTCAACCCAGGCTCTGCTGAAACCGGGGAGGCGACAGGAGAGTGCCTGGAGGAGAAGAGAACGGTGGAGGGGGCATGCATGGAAGGACTGACCAGACCGGCGCGTTCTAAATAAGAGCAATGGTGGCCTCAGGTGGGGCTGAGTTGGGGTGGGAGAGTGGGGTGTCGGATACTTTGGGAAAGTGCTGAGTTAGGTAGGTAGATTGGGTCCCCTATGGCTGGGTGACCCCATATCCTGGTTTGCTGGGGACAGTCCTACTTAATGCTGAGCCAGGGTGATTATGAGCAACACCCCCCATTCATTCTTCAAAGGGTCTAGCAGAGGGGAAGGCCGATGATGTCCCTCTATTCCAACGGGGCTGTCTACTCACACCCCCCTCTTTTCCTGGCTGCAGACCTGCAAACACTGCTCCAAGTTTTGGGACCCTGAAACATACACAGTTGGAGGAGCCTTCTTTTAGGAAAGAAGATGAAATTATGAATACAAAATTGCGAGGGCTTCTGAACCAGGACAGCAGGAAACGGCCGAGGCAGAAATAAACACGTTTCATGAATAAATGAGTGCAAAGGGGTTAGGTGGGCACATGCACGTGTGCAAAAATACCAGGACACCGGAAAACTGTGTGGCAGCCCCTTAAAAAAGAAAATCATAGAGCTATCTAGTGACCCCGCCATCCCATGCCCAGGTATATCCCCGCGGGAAATAAAAACGTACGTCCACCCAAAACCCTATACGTGACTGCTTATGAGCAGCATTATTTATAATAGTCAGAAGGTGGAAACAACCTAGATATCCACCAACGGATGAATAGACACACAAGGTGTGGTGTAGGCGTACAGTGGAATAGTATTCAGCCACTGAAAAGGAATAAAGTTCTGACACCTGCTATACGGTGGGGGAATCGACCTTGAAGACATTATAAGCAGCCAGTGACAAAGACCACATGCTATGCGAGTCCATTTATAGAAAATGTCTGAAATAGGTGAATCTATAGATACAGAAAGCAAAGTCGTGGTTGCCTAAGGCTGTTGGGGGGGATGGGGGGTTGTGGAGTGACAGGTAGAAGATACGAATTTCTACTGGGGTGATGAAAATATTCTAAAATGGATTGTGGTGATGGTTGCATAACCTTGCAAATGTACTAGAAGTCATTGAATTGTACCCATTAAACAGGTGAATTGTAGGGTGTGTGAATTGTATCTCAATGAAATTGTTGCCAAAAAAATCGCTGGGGCCCCTTGCAGAATTTTGGTTGTGTGGGTGCTTATGAGCTGCAGCTCCATTTCCTTCGAGGTAGATGAGCCTTTGATGTCTGGGCCGGCCACAGTGTGTGAGAACGTCATTGTTTCCACCATCCCTGCTCTCCCAGCTCCCCTCTCAGGCCGACTGAGGGGCTCTGCTCTGCTGTACCTCATTTAAGCCTTGTATCTCCCGTCTTCCCCACCCTGAAGCCAAGGCGGCAGCTATGACTCAGAGAAATGTCTGAACAAAACAAGCAGGCTGTGAAGGAGAAAAACCAGATGTGGGGGTGGGTCTGGGAGGCTGATGCGAGCCGGGGAGGAAGAGGAGCTGGTCCCAGGGTCAGTCCCATCCCTTGGCCAAGCACCCCGGGGGCCTCAGGAAAGACTGAAGGGTCTGCCTGCTTCACTGGGCAGGGACCTCACGGAGGCCTGAGGCCGCAAGAGCCTGTAGAGGCCAAAGGCAGAACCTCAGACCTTGCATCTGCAGACCCTGTGGGTCTGGGATCGCAGGCTGAACGTGAAAGGCCAGGGATGAGTTTAATCTTTCTATGGAAGCTTCTGACCCAAGAACTGGCTGGGCTTGACTTTGATGACAGTCTCAACTCTCATCCTGGTATCCCATGCTGAACCCCAATCTTTGTATCACCAACTATAAACCCTGATGGCCAGGGTCATAGATTGAACTTTGATCCAGGTGTCATAGACTGAGCCCCATCCTGGGGTCATGGACTGAGCTCCAATCCCAATGTCATAGACTGAGCCCCGTCCTGGTGTCATGGACTGAGCTCCAATCCCAATGTCATAGACTGAGCCCCGTCCTGGTGTCATGGACTGAGCTCCAATCCCAATGTCATAGACTGAGCCCCGTCCTGGTGTCATGGACTGAGCTCCAATCCCAATGTCATAGACTGAGCCCTGTCTTGGTGTCATAGACTGAGCTCCAATTCCAATATCATAGACTGAGCCCCATCCTGGTGTCATGGACTGAGCCCCAATCCTAATATCATAGACTGAGTCCTGATCCTGGTATCATAGACTGAGTTCCCATCCTAGTGCCACAAGCTGAACCCTGACGCTGCTCTCAGAGTGACCTCTGACTCTGATGTTGCACAATGAACTCTGGTTTTGGTGGAAGATTCTCTCCCCCCAGGCTCCAGGCATTGTCTCCAGTGGCCTCTGGTCACTGCTGCCTAGTATTCCCACCCATACCCCAACCTCAAGCTGTCAGGACCAAACTCATTGTTTTCTCTCCTCATCTTACGTCCCTACAGCAGTGTGAATGCACTATCTTCCCAGTGACCTGGCCAGAAACCTGGAGACCAGTCTTACCTCCTCACTACCCCTCAGGACACCAAGCCCTGTCAATGTGACCTCCCAGACATTTTTCCACTCCATCCTCTCTTCTTCTTTCCTCTGCCACTGTCTGAATTTCAGCCCCCACTGTTTCTCTCCCTACGCAACCACAATTCTCGTTGGGGTTTTCCCCCCACAAACAATCGTCAACCACAATTTCAACCCCCTTGTTGCAGTGTGATTGGTTTACTCGTTCCCTTCTAGACCAGGGGTCCCATGGGCCAAATCTGGCTCAACATCTGATTTTATAAATAAAGTTTTATTAGCACAAGTCATTCCCATTTGTGTACATATTATCTATGACAGCTTTCATTCGATAACAGCAGAGTTTAGTAATTGCTTCAGGGATATGTGACCCAAAAAGCTGAAAATATTTACTCTCTGGCCCTTTACAGAAAAGCTTGTTGACCCCTGCTCCAGACCACGAGGTCCATGAGGGCAGATACTATGTCTGTGCCACTTTTACATCCCCAAGCCCCAAGTAGTAAAATCTTATGTATATTGATCTGTTCCTATATGCTTTGCCTAGTGTTAAGTCTGTCATGTACTTTGCATTCTTCTACCCTTAAAACAACCCCCAAGTCCCCACTGTTTACAAAAGAAGAAACTGAGGCTTAGAGACTTGCCCAAGGTCATACCATACTGTTAAGAGGAAGACTTGGGTTGTGAACCCAGGTGTTTCCAACTCCAAAGCAGGGGTTTATAACCACCAGGCTATCCTGTGGTAAGCTGATGAATGGGTGGGTGGGTGAATAAATGATTGGATGGATGGATGAGTGGATGGTTGGATGAATGAGTGAATATATTGTTGGATAGATGGATAGATGGATGGGTGGTTAGATAGTTGGCTAATTGGCTGGCTGGCTGGATGAATGGATAGTTGTCTGGCTGGATGGTTGGATGAATGAATGGGTGGATGGTTGGATGAATGAATGGGTGGATGGTTGGATGGATGGTTAGATGGGTAGATGCTTATATAAATGGATGGATGGATGGATGCTTGGGATGGATGAATGAATGGATACTTGGCTGGCTGGCTATTTGGATGGATGGATGCACAGATGGTTAGATGGGTGGATGGTTGGAAGGATAGATGATTAGATGGATGAATGGTGGATGGATGAATGGATGGAAGGATGAATGCATGCATGCATTGATGGATGGATAGATAGTTGGGATAGGTGGTGTGGCAGTGTTTAGAGGCAGTGAGGCATTAAATTCAGGAGAATGCACTCTGAGGGGATGAGGGAGAAGACATGTAGATGGAAGGAGGGGCAGAACAGAGTCAGAGAACGCAGGCAAGAAGGAAACCAAGTTAAGACAGAATGCCCTCCTTATGCATTCAGTGAGGGAACCTCACTGCAGGTCCCAACCACCCACTCCTTAGCCTTGTTTGCTTCCCCAGATCCAACCCCATCATTTTCCCAGGAAGTCCCGTTAGGTGCCCAGATGGCCAGTTACAGAGCTTAAGAGGGGCACAAAACGCCCTCTTCCTATGTGTCTCCCCACCCCCCAGGGCTAAAGACTGGAAGGACGTTATTAGGAAAGACTTTGCTCCCCAACACCATGCTTCACTCTAAGGAGCCCGGATTTAGGTCCCAGGCAGCCTCTTCCACCATCAGCCCCTGCAGCACCAGCCACAAAAGGGTGTAAGAGTCACTGCTGGTTCCTTCAGCTCACTCCCCGACTTGCCAGCCTGTGAATCAGTCTCAGTCGGTCTGGGCCGGAAGATGGGGTGGGCAGGGAGGCCAGGAGTGGGCGGAACTTTGTAAGGATCTGGGTCGGAGACAGGCACTTTGGTGGTCCTTGGCTGGTGCACTAGTTCTCTGGTATTGCCATCCACTGGTGGATTTAAAAGCCCTCCCCAGGCCCTCCAGCCGCCCACACCAGCAGCTCTGTTTACCGGCCAGAACACACCACAAAGGTAGCCTTGGAACAGAACTGTTTTCAAATCCTGGTTCCTCCAGCATGTGCTTGCTGTCACTCAACCTCTCTCGACATCACGAAGGTTCAACCCCTGGCAGCAGGCCACCCTTTTTCTCCCCAACCCCTGCCTCCGGGTCCTCTGATACTCCCATCTCCTTCCTGACCCAAGCAGGGTGCCTGGTTACACATTCGGCCCGCAGAGTCCGTGGCGAGCATGAGCTAAGGAATGTTTTCACTGGCCTCCCCTTTTCACGAACACTCACTGCCACCCTGAACCAGTACTTGACTCATGCAGGTGGCAGTGGCTAGGACTCTTTGAGGCTGAACATGGGCTGGCCTGATGGGGTGGGGGAGGGTTGTGCAAAGGTGGGAGGCACAGAGGGGCAAGGACGTCCAGGAGGCTCCTTGTCCCGTGGCCCCGGACACTGTCTGGTTATCTTCCCGGGTAAACTCACCTCGAGATTTAAGGAGAAGCGTCTTTTTGCCAAAGCAATTCACCCACACCTTGGGGGGTGTACTACAAGGGCCTCTCCAGCCCCCATAGAGGTAAACTGAGACCCCAGGACCTGGGAGGGGGTTGCCACCAGACAATGTGTGTGTGTTTGAGGGAGGCATCTACCAGAACCCCTGGGAGTCTCCAACCTCCTCCTTTTTGTTGCTTCCCTAAGCCTCTGTGCTGCAGCTATCCAGGAGCAAACAGCCATCAAAAACCCCCAGGAAGTCATCAGGCTGCCCGGAGGGATTTCTCTTTCCGAAAATTTATCTCCTGAGACAAGATCCTGGCTGAGCCTGGGGAGATGGGACCCCAGAAGTCTGTGATGTTCTGTGGGGGCTGGGGGAGCTGGGGATCGTGGAATTCGGGGCTGGATCAGGCAGAGTCTGTGCCCCAGGCCAAGAAAAGGCTCCAGGCTGCCAAGGGAGCCCTGCCTGCTGGTCACGGCCCGCCCCCTTACCTCTCTTGAAGGCCCACTGCTTCAGCCACAGCTTGGAGAGGGCTGGCCAGGAGTGGTGGAGTGCCGAGTTAGCCATGGGGTCCCACGCGTGCGAGAATGTGGGTGAACAGCAGGGGTTGAAGCAGGAGTTTGGCTGGGAATCCCTGCCAAGATGGGGCTGCCAGCAAGAGGGGCGGAGACAGCCACCAGGGGCTGCCAGATGCATCAGCTGATGGGAGCCTCGGGCTAGGGCAGGGGGGCTGGGGTTTCTGGCTGGGGGGCCCAGGGACTCCAGGCTGGGGGGAAGTCAAGCCCTTAGTACAACCCACGCCCTTCCCCTTCCCCTGACCCGTGAGCTTCTCACCCTGGCCAGATAAGACATTCCCAGGAAGAGCTGAAGATGGCAGTGTGAGTGGTGGTGACACTGGGGTCCTCAGGAAGCAAGTCTAGACCGGGTCCTAAGGTGAGCCTGCATGTGCCTGAATGTCCGAGTGTGTGTGTGTGTGTGTGTGTGTGTGTGTGTGTGTGTGTGTGTGCCATTGTTTGTGATTTTTTGGGTTTGTGAGTTTGCACGTAGAGTGTGTATTTTCATGTCTGTGAGTGTGTGTTTGAGTGCAAATCTTGAGTGTCACCTTGTCTATGTGGGGGTGAATATGAACATCTAGGTGGTCCCCCCCGTTTTATTGAGGTAGAATGAACACACAGCACTATATAAATTTAAGGCATACAACACGACCTGACTAACCTATACTGCGAAATGATTGGCACAACAAGCTTACTTAACACCCACCACCTCTTATAGACACGGAAAAAAAAGATTTATCCAGAAAAAAAAGAAAAAAAGTCTTTTTCCTTGTGATGAGAACTCTTAGGATCTACTCTCTTAGCAACTTTTCCCATATACCACACCGCGGAGTTAACACTAGCCACCATGCTGTGTGTCACATCCCCAGGGCTTATTTATCTTGTAACTGGAAGTTTGTCCCTTTTGGTCCCCTTCCTCCCGTTCTCCTTCCTCCCCGACCCCCTGCTTCTGGAAACCACAAATCCGATCTCTTTATCCACGAGTTTGGTTGCTGTTTTTAGATTCCACATTTTTAAATTAACATATAATGTATTATTTGTTTCAGGGGTGCAGGTCTGTGATTCATGAGTCTTACACAATTCACAGCGCTCACCATAGCGCATACCCTCCCCAATGTCCATCACCCAGCCACCCCATCCCTCCCACCCTAGATTCCACATTTAAGTGAGATCACACAGTATTTGTCTCTCTCTGTCTGACTTATTTCACGTAGCTGAATGCCCTCAAAGTCCATCTATGTTGTCACAAATGGCAGGATTTCCTTCCTCTTTATAGCTGAATATTGTTATCTGGGCGTTTTAAAAAAATATCTGCCATCCTATGTGTGTCTGAATGCCCGTTGGTATCGTGGGGTTGGGTCTACACGGCTCACCCGGGACGTGGGGAGATCTGTGTCTGATATCTGTGAGGGGTTTGGGCGCCTGCCCGGGTTTCTGCACGTCCGCACGGTTGTGTGCGTGTGAGTCGGGCGCATGGGGTGGGTGGGCGGGCGCCGGTCAGCGCGTGGCCATGCCAGGGCTGCCCCCTGGTGGCCGAGCCTCCCGACTGCATCCTCACTCCCTGTGCTGAGAAATGGCTTTGTTCTCTGCTGACCGCCTCCTCTGCTCCCCAAATCCTTTGACCTCCCAGCCCCAAACCGCTGTCACTGGTGAGAGGGTCAAGGGCTTCTTCTTCCTTGCGTCCTGGCCCACCGTCGCCGCCTCGGAGGAGCGGGCTGTCACTCTTCGGCCTTCAGCGACCCTTCCAGAAGGGTTATCTGCTGGCCCACCTTTGCCTACTCACCCAATGGATCCCACAGCCCCTGTAATCTTATTTCAATCCCCTCCAGCCTTCTTGCTCTCTCTAGGGCCTAAATCCAATGGACATTTTCTGCCTCACCTTTGCTGGACGCCTCTGACCCCTTTATTTCTTGCACCCCCGCCCCCCCATGATGCCACAGACTTTCCTTCCTGCACCGTCCTCGGTCTCCCTTCCTGCCTTGCTTGGCCCTTCTTTCTTTCTCTGTCTGACCTTTGAACTCCGTCCTTGGCCATTTCATGCCCCCCTTCCCGGCCCTGACGGCCCCATCTGCACCTCCCCAGTAGGTGACCCCCAATCTGTCACTAACAGAAAGACATAAAAACACCCACGCTGTAGGGGGATGGAGCAAGATGGCGGAGGAGTAGGAGACAGATTTCGTCTGGTCTCAGGAATTCAGCTGAATAGGGATCAAACCATTCTGAACACCTACGAACTCAACAGGAGATCGAACAGGAGAGTAGCAACAACTCTCTGAACAGAGAAGCGACCACTTAATGGAAGGTAGGACGTGCGGAGAAGTGAATCCGAGGCGATATTCGGGAGGATAGACGGCGGGGGAGGGGCCTCCGCCGGCCGCTTCTGGCAAGTGCTAGAGCCGCGGAGCACAAAATCGGACCTTTTAAAAGTTGGCTCGGCGGAGGGACGTCGCTGCAGTGGCTAAGCGGGGGGTGGAATCCTCCCGGGACAGTGTGGTCTCAGGACCCTTGGGGTCACAGAGAGACCGGGGGTGCCTGAGTGCGGCAGAGCTCCCAGGTGTCGGGGCGGGGAAGCCGGCTGCAGATACGGAGCAGAGTCGCGGGCTCTCAGCTCGGGGTTGCCATAAACTGTGATCTGCGGCCCAGTCGGGGCACGGCTCCCCCAGCAAGGACCCAACAAGCAGCAGATCTGGGGAGACTCCCCTTCCTTCCCGGGGAGGAGCGGTGCGGGAACGCACTGCAGGGATCTGCTGGATTTGGAGACTCCGAGCGGGGTCGGGTGCCAGAGATAGCAACGCTCGATCACAGGCCGGGTGAGCATGGAGAGCGGCCGGAGACCGGGGACACGGGAGTGACTGCTTTTCTCTGGGGGCGCACTGAGGAGTGGGGCCCTGGGTTCTCGGCTCCTCCGGGCGGAGACTGGGAGGCCGCCATTTTCGCCCTGGTCCTCCAAAGCTGTGCCGAGAGCTTGCAGGGAACAAAAGCTCCTGAGAGCAAACTGGAGCAGCTTCCTTAGCCCGGACCGACAAGGGCGGGGCAATTCCGCCTCCGGCAAAGACATTTGGAAACCACAGCAACAGGCCCCTCCCCCAGAAGATCAACACAAACAGCCAGCAAGCCAAGACCAAGTTGATCGATCAAGGAGAATAGGAGAACTCCAGCGCTAGGGGAATACTGCACATAGATTCATGGCTTCTTTTTTTTTTTTTTTTTTTTTTTTACCATGATTCATTATTTCATCAAAGTTAATTTTTGTTGACTTTTTTTTATTTTTCTTTTTCCCTTTTTCAACCAACATCTTATAAATCCCTTTTTTTTAAAAAAAAAAAATTTTTTTTTTTCATTTTTAGAGTCATATTTTATCCCTTCATAGTAGTTATCCTTGTTTTTGGCATATATATATAAGTTGTTCTCTCTTTAAAATTTTGAGGTACAGTTTCTTCTAACAGATCAAAATATACCCTAAATCACTAGTGTATGGCTTTGTTCTAGTCTCCTGCCTGATCACATTCTCTCCCTTTTTCCTTTTTTTTTTTTTTCCTTAAATCTTCTTTCTTTTTTCAAACAACTTATCTTACCAAGTCCTTTTATAAAATCTTTTATAATTTTCATCTTTACAGTCATCTTCCATCCCTTCATTGTATCAACCCTTATTTTGTACATATATGTCTTTCTTCCTTTAAAATTTTAGGAGGCACTTTTTTCTAACAGACCAAAATACACCCAAAATCTAGTGTGTGGCACTGATCTATGCACTAGCCTGATCATATTTGATCATATTCTGCCTTTTTTGAATTGTTTTGTTTTTGTTTTTATCTTTTTTTTCTTTTTTTTTTCTTTTTCTCTTTCTTTTTTCTTTCTTTCCCTTTCTTTTCCCCTGGTTTCAGGTCTTTTCTGATTTGTATACAGTATATTTGCTGGGGACGTAGTAAACCTGTTAGCCTTTTGTTCTCTCATTCATCTATTCTCCTCTGGATAAAATGACAAGACGAAAGAAATCACCTCAGCAAAAAGAACAAGAGGTAGTACCGTCAGCCAGGGACCTACTCAATACGGACATTAGTACGATGTCGGACCTAGAGTTCAGAATCATGACTTTAAAGATACTAGCTGGGCTTGAAAAAAGCGTGGAAGTTATTAGAGAAACCCTTTCTGGAGAAATAAAAGAACTAAAATCTAACCAAATCGAAATCAAAAAGGCTATTGATGAGGTGCAATCAAAAATGGGGGCACTAAATGCTAGGATAAATGAGGCAGAAGAGAGAATCAGCGATATAGAAGACCAAATGATAGAAAATAAAGAGGCTGAGAAAAAGAGAGAGAAACAACTACAGGATCACGAGGGCAGAATTCGAGAGATAAGTGATGCGATAAGACGAAACAACATTAGAATAATTGGGATCCCAGAAGAAGAAGAGAGAGAGAGGGGCAGAAGGTATATTGGAGCAAATTATAGCAGAGAACTTCCCTAATGTGAGGAAGGAAACAGGCATTAAAATCCAGGAGGTACAGAGAACCCCTCTCAAAATCAATAAAAATAGGTCAACACCCCGACATCTAATAGTAAAACTTACGAGTCTCAGAGACAAAGAGAAAATCCTGAAAGCAGCTCGGGAGAAGAGATATGTAACCTACAATGGTAGAAACATTAGATTGGCAACAGACCTATCCACAGAGACCTGGCAGGCCAGAAAGGACTGGCAAGATATCTTCAGAGCACTAAACGAGAAAAATATGCAGCCAAGAATACTATATCCAGCTAGGCTATCATTGAAAATAGAAGGAGAGATCAAAAGCTTCCAGAACAAACAAAAACTAAAAGAATTTGCAAACACGAAACCAGCCCTCCAAGAAATATTGAGAGGGGTCCTCTAAGCAAAGAGAGAACCTAAAAGCAGCAAAGAGCAGAAACGAACACAGACAACAGACAGTTAACAGTCACCTTACAGGTAATACAATGGCAGTAAATTCATACCTTTCAATAGTTACCCTGAATGTAAATGGGCTAAATGCCCCAATCAAAAGACACAGGCTATCAGATTGGATTAAAAAACAAGACCCATCAATATGCTGTCTGCAAGAGACTCATTTTACACCCAAAGACACCCCCAGATTGAAAGTGAGGGGGTGGAAAACCATTTACCATGCTAATGGACACCAAAAGAAAGCTGGGGTGGCAATCCTTATATCAGACAAACTAGATTTTAAAACAAAGACTGTAATAAGAGATGAGGAAGGACACTATATCCTACTTAAAGGGTCTATCCAACAAGAAGATCTAACAATTGTAAATATCTATGCCCCGAACATGGGAGCGGCCAATTATATAAGCCAATTAATAACAAAAGCAAAGAAACACATTGACAACAATACAATAATAGTGGGGGATTTTAACACCCCCCTGACTGAAATGGACAGATCATCTAAGCAAAAGATCAACAAGGAAATAAAGATGTTAAATGACACACTGGACCAAATGGACTTCACAGACATATTCAGAACATTCCATCCCAAAGCAACGGAATACACATTCTTCTCTAGTGCCCATGGAACATTCTCCAGAATTGATCACATCCTAGGTCACAAATCAGGTCTCAATCGGTACCAAAAGATTGGGATCATTCCCTGCATATTTTCAGACCACAATGCTTTGAAACTAGAACTCAACCACAAGAGGAAAGTCGGAAAGAACTCAAATACATGGAGGCTAAAGAGCATCCTACTAAAGAATGAATGGGTCAACCAAGAAATTAAAGAAGAATTAAAAAAATTCATGGAAACCAATGAAAATGAAAACACAACTGTTCAAAATCTTTGGGATACAGCAAAGGCAGTCCTGAGAGGAAAGTATATAGCAATACAAGCCTTTCTCAAGAAACAAGAAAGGTCTCAAATACACAACCTAACCCTACATCTAAAGGAGCTGGAGAAAGAACAGCAAAGAAAGCCTAAACCCAGCAGGAGAAGAGAAATCATAAAGATCAGAGCAGAAATCAATGAACTAGAAACCAAAAGAACAGTAGAACAGATCAACGAAACTAGGAGCTGGTTCTTTGAAAGAATTAACAAGATTGATAAACCCCTGGCCAGACTGATCAAAAAGAAAAGAGAAATGACCCAAATCAACAAAATCATGAATGAAAGAGGAGAGATCACAAGCAACACCAAAGAAATACAAACAATTATAAGAACATATTATGAGCAACTCTATGCCAGCAAATTAGATAACCTGGAAGAAATGGGTGCATTCCTAGAGATGTATCAACTACCAAAATTGAACCAGGAAGAAATAGAAAACCTGAACAGACCTATAACCACTACGGAAATTGAAACAGTCATCAAAAATCTCCCAAGAAACAAAAGCCCAGGGCCAGATGGCTTCCCAGGGGAATTCTATCAGACATTTCAAGAAGAATTAATACCTATTCTCCTGAAACTGTTCCAAAAAATAGAAATGGAAGGGAAACTTCCAAACTCATTTTATGAGGCCAGCATTACCTTGATCCCAAAACCAGACAAAGACCCCATCAAAAAAGAGAATTACAGACCAATATCCTTGATGAACATGGATGCAAAAATTCTCACCAAAATACTAGCCAATAGGATCCAACAGTACATTAAAAGGATTATTCACCACGACCAAGTGGGATTTATTCCTGGGCTGCAAGGCTGGTTCAACATCCGCAAATCAATCAACGTGATACAATACATTAACAAAAGAAAGAACAAGAATCATATGATCCTCTCAATAGATGCAGAAAAAGCATTTGACAAAGTACAACATCCTTTCTTGATCAAAACTCTTCAGAGTATAGGGATAGAGGGTACATACCTCAATATCATAAAAGCCATCTACGAAAAACCTACAGCGAATATCATTCTCAATGGGGAAAGGCTGAGAGCTTTTCCCCTAAGGTCAGGAACGCGGCAGGGATGTCCACTCTCACCACTGCTATTCAACATAGTATTAGAAGTCCTAGCCACAGCAATCAGACAACAAAAAGAAATCAAAGGCATCCAAATCGGCAAAGAGGAAGTCAAACTCTCACTCTTTGCAGATGATATGATACTGTATGTGGAAAACCCAAAAGACTCCACCCCAAAACTGCTAGAACTCATACAGGAATTCAGTAAAGTAGCAGGATATAAAATCAATGCACAGAAATCAGTGGCATTCCTATACACCAACAACAAGACAGAAGAGAGACAAATCAAGGAGTCTATCCCATTTACAATTGCACCCAAAACCATTAGATACCTAGGAATAAATCTAACCAAAGAGGCAAAGGATCTGTACTCAGAAAACTATAAAATACTCAGGAAAGAAATTGAAGAAGACACAAAGAAATGGAAAAACGTTCCATGCTCATGGATTGGGAGAATCAACATTGTGAAGATGTCAATGCTACCTAGAGCAATCTACACATTCAATGCAATCCCCATCAAAATACCATCCACTTTTTTCAAAGAAATGGAACAAATAATCCTAAAATTTGTATGGAACCAGAAGAGACCCAGAATAGCCAGAGGAGTACTGAAAAAGAAAAGCAAAGCTGGTGGCATCACAATTCCGGACTTCCAGCTCTATTACAAAGCTGTCATCATCAAGACAGTATGGTACTGGCACAAAAACAGACACATAGATCAATGGAACAGAATCGAGAGCCCAGAAATGGACCCTCAACTCTATGGTCAACTTATTTTTGACAAAGCAGGAAAGAATGTCCAATGGCAAAAAGACAGTCTCTTCAACAAATGGTGTTGGGAAAATTGGACAGCCACATGCAGAAGAATGAAACTGGACCATTTCCTTACACCACACACAAAAATAGACTCCAAATGGTTGAAAGACTTAAACGTGAGACAGGAGTCCATCCAAATCCTAAAGGAGAACACAGGTAGCAACCTTTTCGACCTTAGCCGCAGCAACTTCTTCCTAGAAACATCGCCAAAGGCACGGGAAGCCAGGGCAAAAATGAACTATTGGGATTTCATCAAGATAAAAAGCTTCTGCACAGCAAAAGAAACAGTCCACAAAACCAAAAGACAACCGACAGAATGGGAGAAAATATTTGCAAATGACGTATCAGATAAAGGGCTAGTATCCAAAATCTATAAAGAACTTATCAAACTCAACACTCAAAGAACAAATAATCCAATCAAGAAATGGGCAGAAGACATGAACAGACATTTCTCCAAAGAAGACATCCAAATGGCCAACAGGCACATGAAAAAGTGCTCAACATCGCTTGGCATCAGGGAAATCCAAATCAAAACCTCAATGAGATACCACCTCACACCCGTCAGAATGGCTAAAATTAACAAGTCAGGGAACGACAGATGTTGGCGGGGATGTGGAGAAAGGGGAACCCTCCTACACTGTTGGTGGGAATGCAAGCTGGTGCAACCACTCTGGAAAACAGTATGGAGGTTCCTCAAACAGTTGAAATTAGAGCTACCGTTCGATCCAGCAATTGCACTACTGGGTATTTACCACAAAGATACAAATGTAGGGACCCGAAGGGGTACATGTACCCCAATGTTTATAGCAGCAATGTCCACCATAGCCAAACTGTGGAAAGAGCCAAGATGCCCATCGACAGATGAATGGATAAAGAAGATGTGGTATATATACACAATGGAATATTATGCAGCCATCAAAAGGAATGAGATCTTGCCATTTGCAACGACGTGGATGGAACTGGAGGGTGTTATGCTGAGTGAAATAAGTCAATCAGAGAAAGACATGTATCACATGACCTCACTGATATGAGGAATTCTTAATCTCAGGAAAGAAACTGAGTGTTACTGGAGTGGTTGGGGGGTGGGAGGGATGGGGTGGCTGGGTGATGGACATTGGGGAGGGTATGTGCTACGGTGAGCGCTGTGAATTGTGCAAGACTGTTGAATCACAGATCTGTACTTCTGAAACAAATAATGCAAGATATGTTAGGAAAAAAGAAAAAGAAGAAGATAGCAGGAGGGGAAGAAAAGGGGAGTATGTCAGAGGGGGAGACGAACCATGAGAGATGATGGACTCTGAAAAACAAACTGAGGGTTCTAGAGGGGAGGGGGGTAGGGGGATGGGTTAGCCTGGTGATGGGTATTGAGGAGGGCACGTTCTGCATGGAGCACTGGGTGTTATGAACAAACAATGAATCATGGAGCACTGCACCAAAAACTAATGATGTAATATATGGTGATTAACATAACAATAAAAAATTAAAATGGAAAAAAAAAAAAAAAAAAAAAAACACCCACGCTGTAAACAGCAGCACCCAACACAATCCAGCACACAAAGGCAGCCGCAGACGTGCACACACTAGTCAGATGCACGTTCACACCTGGAAGCGTGCATGCGCAAGCGCGCGCGCACACGGACACACGCGCACGCTCGGACACGCGCACGCGCACACACAATCATACACAAACGGCCAGACTCCTACATAGAAGCGCCCGTGGAGATTTAACAGCACCGGCCCTCTGCTGCGCTCCAGGCTTTAATTCCTCACCTCCCGCCACACGCCTGTCCCTGGGTGGGCCAGGACGGCTCTTGGAGGTCCCGGACCTCTGCGTGGAGGGCAGCTGTGAGAGCTTCTGTGGCTGCTGAAGCAAGGCTTTGGGACGGGGATGGTCTATGGGGTCGGGCAGGCTGACTGTGTTTTCCGAGCTCCTGGGGTGGGCCAGGCACCGTGTTAAGATGTCACCTGCAAGGCCCGGGACAGCCCTTTCACAGAGGAGCAAACAGGGCCAGAGTAGTGAAGTGCCTTGCCCGTGGCCACACGGAGGCAGGGGAACCAGGATCTGAACCCGCACCTGGCCGACACAACCCTGCCGTCATCTGCAGCAAAAGTAACGAGCACCGGCCCATGTCCAGCCCTGCGCCAGGCGCTGGGGGCCTGAGGGGACATGGGGAGAACAGCCCAGAACAGACACACTGATGTTTGTGTGCAGCTGACATTCCCGTGAAAAGCTTGCTTCTGCCAGGAAGCCCTCCCAGAGGGGCTCGTAGCGGAGGCTAGAAAACTCACAGGGGGCCGAGAGTGGGTCAGCCCTCCCTGGGCCCTCCCCGCAGGTGACTGGGCCAGAGGAACACTGGAGAATCAGCCCCCTGAGTGTGGCATTCGAGGCTTTCCCCACATGCTCCATGCTCACCAGCTCCGCTCTCCCTGGCCCCAGCTCTTCCCTCCCAGTTGCCCCCCCTCTCGGCTGCTCCCAGCCTGCCAGACCCTCCGGGACATGAAGCCACCTACAAGCTGTGTGGCCCTGGGGCTGGGAGGAAGCAGGCCTGGGTGTGCCCTGCACAAACCACAGCCTTCCGCCCCCTTCGCCCCACCCCAGGCAGGCGGGTGTGAGGCTCCCCAAGGTGGGCCTTGGTGGGAGCCAGGGGGCGCCTCCCTAGTGGCCAGAACTCGACCTGGAGGGCGGCCCAGGAGGAGGGTCCTCCTCTTCCTCAGCTGACCTCGGAAGATTCGGGCGCACCCTCCTCGGGACTGGCTCAGACATCAACCTTAGGAAGCAGTGTTTGTTTTGAAAGTCAGACACCTGAGCCCCAATCTTCAGATTCTGCTTCAGGAAGGCCCGGGGCGGGGGCGGGCTCCGGGGTCCAGTTTACAAAGCCTGCCTGGTGACTCTGCACAGGGAGCACTCCATTCACCCCCTAGCTGGGTCCCCTATGCAGGCTTTGGCTACAAGGGACCCCATCTTCCTGTCTTATGGGCTGCACGTGTCACAGACCCCAGCCCCCTGGGGTGACCTCTGGGGCCTGCAGACCTCTGCAGAGCAAACCCGGGGTCAAAGAGCCTTCCCCGCCCCCTCAGGAAGCAGGCTGGCCGCCAGGTGGAGAGAAACTGTGGGTGGTCTATCTGCTGCCCTCTGGACTCCCTCACCCCCCCGCCCCATTGCCACTCTGTCTCTGTTGGTCCCTCTGTCCCCCACGCCCCCGTGATGGTCACTCACCAGAGGGAGGCTTGTCCTCGCTGCTGTGGGTACCCGGCCCGGCCACCAGCTCCTACGGTCCCCAAGACCCACAGCTTCCAGGAGGCCCGGGGGGAGCACCAGCGGGTCGGGGCCCCCGGGGAACCGCAGGGTGACCCAACTCTGCCCCAGCTTCCTCTTCCTCAACTGCCTGCCCACCTGCTTGGTGCCTCTGTCAACCCCAGCTGTGGGCCCAGGCAGGGGCCTGAGGACACAGCCCAGGTCGGGTTCCAGAAGCCGGGAACCTCACCCACTGCTCAGACCTGTGCGCGCGGGTGTCCTGAGAGGTGGGGTGGGGAATGGGGCGGGGAGCCTCAGCACCCTTGCCCCCACCCCAGCGGCTTCCTGTGGAACCGACTGCTGAAGAGGAACGGGGTGCCAGGGCCTCACCCATGTACACGGGTGCACAGAGATGCACGAGACACAAGCCGTGTGTATCGGCAGAAGCGCAGGCACTCAGACCCCCAGGAACCCGCACCAGCGTGTGTGAGGGTACACACATGGGTCCCCACGGTGTTGCCGTCAATGTTCCACAACCACCTCTCTGACAAAAAAAAAAAAAAAAAAAAAAATCCCTGATATGTAACATTTGCTGACTCCCGTGGTGTAAACAGTCCCACATAGCTGATTGCAAAGCCAATCCGATGCCCTTGAGCATGGAGTTAGGAGGAAACACTCAGACATGGCTCCAGCACGTCAATGGAGTGGGTACTCAGGCACGTGGTTCCTGCACAGAGGCACGGGTCCCCTGCCATACGGGTACGTGGATACCTGTGGGTCCAGGTAGGTGTGGGGGTGCGCAGAGTGGTGCACCCGCAGAGACCCTCGGGTGCACGCGGGGCCCACCCAGGCTCCTTTATGCTCAGAGACAGGCGGATACACACGCACAGGGGTGTGCCTGCGACATTACGAATGGGGACACGTGGAACCACACGGGCACTTGGGAGCACACACCAGGAGGCCAGCTCGTCCCGGCTCACGGCGCCCATTGTAATAGGATCAGGAGTTTTGCAGGCTGGGTGTTAAATGCTGCCATCATAAAACAATTATATAAACTTACACTTAAATAAATCATGTCAAGAACGAAAGTAATAGCCCCTTAAATCCAACACCACGTACTTAATGCCACTGAACTATATGCTTAGAAATGGTTGAAGTGGGGGGCGCCTGGGTGGCTCAGTAGTTAAGCATCTGCCTTCAGCTCAGGTCATGATCCCAGGGTCCTGGGATCAAGCCCCGTATCGGGCTCCCTGCTTGGTGGGAAGCCTGCTTCTCCCTCTCCCGCTCCCCCTGCTTGTGTTCCCCCTTGTTGTGTCTCTCACTGTCAAATAAATAAATAAAATCTTAAAAAAAAAGAAATGGTTAAAGTGGTAAATTTTATGTCACGTATGTTTTACTGTAATAAAATTAAATTCAACCCTCCCAATGATTTTGCTTCATTTTTCTCTTATCTGTGCTCTCAAGGTTATTTACGACTACTGAATCCATTTGGGGGCAATACTGGACAGTGGGGTGCTCCTGTGCATCTCTTCCCAGCCCCGAGGTCGGTGACATCATGCTGGTACCTGGAAATGGGCCACAGTGAGAGACACTGACACCGTGGGAACCGGCAAACACCACAGATCAGTGCCCGCGGAAACATACAGACACAAGACACACGTAGGACACAAGGAGACAGGGAAGCACAGAGATTCACATGGACAACCCATTCTGTGACCTTTACTGAATGCAACACACATTTATCGAGCGCCTACTGTATGCTGGGTCTTTTTGTGGGCAGGGGATTATGGTGAACATAACCGCCTGCTCTGGAGAGGGGGAGGCAAGCTGTGAGGCAGGAAACAGACCCACCCTGTAATTAATTGCCGTGAAAGGAAGCAACCCTTGTGATGTGACAGAAAGCGTGTCAGGGTGGAGGCTGCATTCGCGGGGCGGCGGGGTGGGGGGTGGTGCCAGGGAAGGCCCAGAAAGAGCCAGGTGTGTAAATGAAGATCTGGGACATTCGGTGCGGCAGGAACTGCAGGGGCAAAGGCTAGGGGGCAGGACTGAGCTTGGTGTGTTTGGGGAACGCCAGCGTGGCGGGAGTGAGGCTTGGAGGGGGACAGTCCTAGAAAGTGAGGCTGGCGGTGCTCGGACCTGCAGGCCCTTGGGGCCCAGACTGGAAGCATGATCGAAGGGCGTCATCGGGGTGAGGGGGGGTTAAGATGGGAATGAAGGGGCAGAGGTGGAAACAGGGTGGCTCAGAGGGTGCCAAGCCCCAGAGACCCACCCGGATGCCATCACTGGCTGGTGCTGGGACGGAGAGTGAGTTTAGAGTCCTTGACCGGGCAGGAGAGGCTCTCTCTGTCCCTGTCTCTCCCCACCTCCCTTTCTCTCTGCCTCTTCTTCTGGGCTCCCCTGCTGGAATTTAAATTCTCTCAGGCCTCTCCCCATCCCTGGCTCCCTATCCTGCTCTCTCTCATGGTCTGATCTCGAGAATCCTCTCCCCGCTCTCAGTACGGGCTTCCCTGGCCCTCTGCGCTGGACTCCATGCTCACTGCCCTCCTCCCACCGCTGAGGCCCCCAGTGGCCTCCTGGACACTGACCGCGCAGCTGTGTACCCCTGTCTCACCTCCAGGGAGATCCCCTCTGCCCGAACTACCCTTTTCTGCTGTCCTTGGTGGTAAAATGTACATAACGTAACATTTGCTCTTCTAACCGTTTCTCAGCGCACAGCTCAGCGTCATTAAGCACATTCACACTGTTGTGCAATCATCCACACCATCCAAATTCTCCAGAACTTTGTCATCTCCCTGCAAGTGAGACTCTGTCTCCATGAAACACTGACTCCCCACCCGCATCCCTGGTGTCTCCTATTGGACTTCCTGTGCCCCTGAATTTGCCGTCTGGGTACCTCCTCTGAGTGGAGTCAATTTCTGTCCTTTTGTGTCTGGCTTATTTCACTGAGCGTAATGCCCTCAAGGTTCATCCGTGATGTAGCAGGTGTCAGAATGCCCTTCCTTTTTAAGGCTGAGTTATATTGCATTGTGTGGATGGACGCATTTTGTTTATCCATTCATCTGTCAATGGACATTTAGGTTGTTTTCCACCTTTGGCCATCGTGAATAATGATGCTATGAACATGCGTGTGCAAACGTCTGTTGGACTACCTCATTTGAACCCCTTTGGGTATATACTGCTGGAGAGTTCTAACTCCAGAGGAAATGGACCCATCCTGCTTTTAGCTTTAGGAGATGGCTTTCTTCAGACGGTAGCCGCTAACACTGAAGTGGCCACTAGAGGACAGTGCTTCACCAGGGTTTCTCCTCTGGCCAACCCAAGACCGCGGTGAGACCAAAAAAAACCCCAAACCAGGCAGGGAATGCAACGCGGACCGCCCAAGGGCGGGGCCATGATTTAGTTAGCGATGGACACCTGTGTCCGTTAGGTCTACCTTTCCTTTTCTCACTTTTGATAGAGATGTGGTTGAGTGAAATATTTTCTGTGCTGCAGGAAAAAAATTTCCAGATGCGTTAAAGGGCAAATGTAAAAAACACCCCAAAGTAATACAAATTGTAGAAGGAATTCACACAGCAATTTTTACACTTTGGTTTGAAAAGCTTTTTTCTTTTCTTTTTTGTTTCCTTTTTTTTTTTAAACTGAGAGGAAACTCAGAAGGCATGAATGACAAGACAGAAATATCTGAATATATATAAACTAACACAAATGTAGGAGGGAGGTGTTATAAACAAAACCAATAAGTAAAGCTCAATTAGTTGTCTGTGAAGCGTTAGTACCTTCATATAGAAAGGATTTCTATACATTGATAAGAAAAAGACTAACAACATAAATAGAAAACTGAGAAATCACATGAAGGGGTATTTCTGGAAACCAAGAGCCAAAGAACATATGAAAATATGGTCCTCAGGAGCCCAGAGAGTGTGAATTTCGGTAACAATGGCTGTCACTTCACACCCAAGAGAGTGTCATCAACAAGAGAAAAGAGTGAGACTGTATATCTGATTACCATCTCATTGTAGATGAAATTATAGGGGACATCAGAAAATTTGTGAAATTCTATATATTTAATTTATCTATGATTTCCAATATTTTCTAAGATTGAACTAAAATCTCCATCATAAAACACGTAAAAATGTGATAAAAAAACATTAAAAAGTGATAACACTTATTGCCAGCAGAGATGCAGAGAAAAGAGCAGTGACACTTATTGTCATACACAGATATTCCTTGACTTGCAACAGGGTAATATCCAGATAAACCCATCATAAGTTGAAAATATCAGAAGTGAAGATGTATTTAATATACCTAACCTATCAAATAGCATAGCTTGGCTTAGCCTCCTGGAGACATACGCAGAACACTTTTATTAGCCTACACTGGGCAAAACCATCAAACACAAACCTCTTTTATAATAAGATGTTGAATATCTCATGTAATTTATTGAATACTGTACTGAACCTGAAAACCGGAATGGTTGTCAGTGTATACATTTACAGTGTTGTGCAATAGTTGGTGTATCGATGGTTTAAATTTCTGATCTTATGGGAGCCGCAACTCACGGCCAGTGCCCAACATCATGACAGGATCATACCACATATGGCCAGCCTGGGAAAAGATCAAATTTCAAAATTCGAAGTACAGTCTCTACTGAATGCATATTGCTTTCACACCATGGCAAAGTTGAAAATTTGTAAGTTGAACCACGCAAGTCAGGGACTGTCTGTATTTAGAAACTCTTCCTCTAATGTGAACAACCATAAAGGGTCACAGCCTTAGCAGCCCCCACTCTCTGGTCTCTTGTTTCCCGAAGTAGACCTTACACTCTAGGATGTGCTTACCATTTCTCATCACATTTCATGAAAGACACAAGGAGGAAAAATATCCAGTAGGGTCTCATTTTCTGAGTACGGGCCTCCCTCTTCTTTCAGTGTTTAAAAAGTGAGGTAGGATTAACATAGAGTGAAATTCAATCCCTGGAGAGTACAGTTCTGTGAGTTTTGGCTAATCCTTACTCTCATGCACCCAACACCATGATCAAGATATAGAACAATTCCATCGCCTCCCCAAATTTCCTCCTGCCTTTTTGTAGGCATTCTCTTTCTTTCCCTCTGGAAATCACTGAATTCTTCTCTCTCCCTGGAGTTTTGT
Source organism: Zalophus californianus (assembly GCF_009762305.2). Classification (NCBI taxonomy): domain Eukaryota; kingdom Metazoa; phylum Chordata; class Mammalia; order Carnivora; family Otariidae; genus Zalophus; species Zalophus californianus. The sequence goes on from NC_045595.1 coordinate 6,260,172, forward strand.
CTTTTCCAGAATGTCATATTGATGGAATCATACAGATGTTTAGCCTTTGAATCTGATGTTGTCCACCCAGCATAATGCATTTTAGATTCACCCATGTTGCTATGTCTTCCTTCCTTCCTTCCTCTTTCTTTCTTTCTTTCTTTCTTTCTTTCTTTCTTTCTTTCTTTCTTTCTTTCTTTCTTTCTTTCTTTCTTTCTTTCTTTCTTTCTTTCTTTCTTTCTTTTCTTTCTTTCTCTCTTTCTTTCGATTTTATTTATTTACTTGGCAGAGAGAGAGACAGCAAGAGAGGGAACACAAGCAGGGGGAGTGGGAGAGGGAGAAGCAGACTCCCTGCTGAGCAAGGAGCCCGATGCGGGGCTCGATCCCAGGACCCTGGGACAATGACCTGAGCTGAAGGCAGACACTTAACCGACTGAGCCACCCAGGCGCCCCTGTGTGTTTCTTTTTATCACTGTTATAAGGTATACCACTGTGGCGATTATGAATAACACCACTATAAACATTCGTACTGAGGTTTCTGTGTGAACACGAGTTTTTATTTCTCTTGGGAAAATATCTAGGAGTGGCATTGTTGGGTCCTCTGGGGAATGTACGTTCGACTTTACAAGAATCATTTCAACTGTCTTCCAAAATGCTGTTAAAAATGCACCGTTTTGTGAAAGAGAAGAAAGATGAGGCAGAGGTCCCAGTGAACCGCTAGCTTGTGCACCTTCGGAGGCTAGAGGAGCAGAAATATGGAGAGCCGGAGGCTGGGGACGCGGGGCCAAATTGTTGGACGGCGCGCCTACTTTCTAGACTGTGACTCAAAGGACCCAGATCATCCATTGCCATGTGATCACCACGACCACCCTTTGAGAGACCCACCTTGCTCACACCAAAACAGTCCCTTTTGGTCCTTTGTCCTGGACCTGTGACTTTCAGGACGAATTCTATTTTCACTTGTGGCTGAAGGTAACATGCGGACCATAAATCATCTCTTCCGCTGTCTTAGTGGACGAAAAAGCAACGCATTCCCACCAGCAACAATTGAGAGCCCTCCGGGGGGCCCTTTACTCATGTTAGCCATTCTAGTTGGCGAATGGTGGCATCTCATTGTGTGAGGGCCCCTTGATAACATCGGAAAACTGGGGTGGTTGCCACTGGGGCTCATAACATCCCTGCATGGAGAGTGGAGCAGTAGAGTTGGACAGGGCTAGGAGTGTGGGGTTCTGGGTCCAACTCCTGATTCTGCCCATCACTTGTGCATCCCGAGTGTGCAAGCTGTCTGCACTTGCAGCTCAGCACTCTGTAATGTGTCAGCGTTCCCACGATGGGGACTTTGATGAGACGATGCCGGTGACAGGCTTGGAACAGGGTCTGGCCCAGCGCACGTAGCAACCGGACCTTCCAAAGCTCCTTCCGTCACCCCCTTTCTGCCTCAGGCCTTTGCACCTGTAACGTGCTCTGCTGGTTTACTCTTCTGGTCCCCTTTCAGCTGCCGAACTCTGTGTGTGCATGTGCGTGAGCGTGTGTGTGTGTATAAGCAACAAGCTAAGGGGAGTTTATTAATGCCTTGAATCAGTTTTTATTTTTGAAGCCAAACAGCACCTACCCACGTTACCAAAATAGACCTACACACATGCAGGGATGGTATTTATTCTGTCCCTGGCATACCCGGAGAGTCAAGGTTGTTGCCAGATAAAATACAGGCAACTGGAGTTCTTATGTTGTTTGTTTTTGTCTTTTTGATTTAAAAAATTTTTTTAAATTATTATTTATTATTTTTAAATTTTACTTTATTTTTTAAAAAGATTTTTATTTATTTATTTGACAGAGAGACACAGCAAGAGAGGGAACACAAGCAGGGGGAGTGGGAGAGGGAGAAGCAGGCTTCCTGCTGAGCAGGGAGCCCGATGCGGGGCTCGATCCCAGGACCCTGGGATCACCACCTGAGCCAAAGGCAGATGCTTAACCAACTGAACCACCCAGGTGCCCCAATTTTTATTATTTTTTAAAAGATTTTATTTATTTGAGAGAGAGAGAGAGAGAGCACAAGCAGGGGTGCATGGAGAGAGAGAAGCAGGCTCCCCACTGAGCCCAGAGCCCAACTCGGGGCTCGATCCCAGGACCCTGGGATCACAACCTGAGCCAAAGATGCTTAACCAACTGAACCACCCAGGTGCCCCATGCTTTTTTTTTTTTTTTTAAGGTTTATTTACTTATTTGAGAGAGAGAGGGAGAGAGAGCATGAGGGCGTGGGCAGGGGGAGGGGCAGAGGGAGAGGGAGACAGACCATCCTCAAGCAGACCCCGTGCTGAGTGTGGAGCCCAACTCAGGGCTCAATCCCAGGACCCTGAGATCATGACCTGAGCCGAAATCACAAGGTGGATGCTCAACCGACTGAGCCAGCCAGGCACCCCTGGACCTCTTAAGCTTTTATTTGCTGATGGTGGTGACCCTGCTTAGTGACGACCCTTTGTGGTAGCCCCCAAGCCCCAAGTTCAGGCAGCAACACAAAGGGCAGGGAGGCTGGGCCTCCTTCTGCCCGCTCCTGGTTGAGAACCTACCTCTTCCCCTGCTGCTTAACCCCCAGAGAACCCACAAGGGATTTCAGAGGCTTGAACAGGAAAACCGCATCTTAATATAACCCAAGAAACCAACGTTCTCATAACGAGATGCCCGCAGAAGCGCAGCATTGTGTCCTTATGTACTTCCAGTTGTCAGATGCTTCCTGGAGTGGCTCCCAGGGCTGGTGATGAATCACAAAGGAGGGTCACCACCCTCTGAGAACTTTCTATATGGCTTATTTCCCTCATTTAATTGTCACGGCCATCCAGGGAAATGGGTTCCATTGGCCCCATTCTGCTGCTGAGGAAGCTGAACCTTGGTGAGGTGAGGCTCTGTGCCACACGGCCCCCCAGGGATTGCGGTGCGGAGAAACCTTTAGAACATCCGCCTGGTTAAGGACGTGTTGAGAGGGACGGCGTCTGGGCCGCTGTGTCAGCCACTGCAGCTGGGGGCCATCCATGCACCTGTACTGTTAGCCCTGCTTGTCTCTGCTAGTGACCCAGACTCGCATGGTTGGTGCCAGGGACAGCCTCTGACCACCACCACACCCACGGGAGACACCATTCCCCAGCGGTTCCCTTCCCACCACGGCATTCTTTTTTTTTTTAATTTCTTTATTTAAATTCAGTTTAGTTAACATATGCTGTATTACTAGTTACTGGGGTAGAATGTAGTGATTCATCAGTTGCATACGACACCCAGTGCTCATTACAACACATGCCCTCCTTGATGCCCGTTACCCAGTTGCCCCACCCCCCACCAACCTCCCCGCCAGCAGCCCTCAGTGTTTCCTGGAGTTCAGCATCTCTTATGGTTTGTCTCCTTCTCTATTTTCATCTTATCTTATTTTTCCTTCCCTTCCCCTATGTTCATCTGTTTTGTTTCTTAAATTCCACATATGAGTGAGATCATATGGTATCTGTCTTTCTCTGACTCACTTATTTTGCTTCACATAATGCCCTGTAGTCCCATCTAGGTCATTGCAAATGGCAAGATTTCATTCTTTTTGAGGACTGAGGGATAGTCCATTGTGTAAATATACCACCTCTCCTTTACCCATTCATCTGTCGATGGACATCTGGGCTCTCTCCATAGTTTGGCTATGGCCACCACTGCATTCATCGTGTGGCTCCTCCAGTTTAGGACTCCAGCCTTCCCGGAAAACACTGAGGCACTGTTGTCCTTCCCCAGTGCCTTACTACCCTCGACCCCCAGTCTGGTGGCTACTTCTTCCAGCCAAAGCTCCCTCTGGAGGCTTGTCTGGGGTGGGGCAGGGGTCATGTTCAGCTGCTGGGTGGGGCACACAGAGGCTGGAGAGAGATGGTGCCAAACGCTGCCTTCTAATGATCAGGGTCATCACCAGTGAGAGGGAGTGACCCAACACCATGGTCATCCAAGGCTCCTGCTAGGGAGACCCAGGCTTATAACTTTCATACTCTAATACTGCCCTGGGCGCCGCTGAGAAGGTTTCTTTTTTAGCCCACGAGTCTTGTCTTGGCTAAGAGAGCAGAAGAGGGGCTCACTTATGTCCACCCTCAGTGTGAGCCATGAAGGGCTTCTAGTAAGTGCCTGGCAATCGCCCAACCCCCTCAAACATGGAACAGGCTGGGAGAGCAGCAGGCTTGCACAAGACATCACATGCTTATCTGTTTGGGACCAGACACTGCGCCAGGTGTAGGAGGCCCTTGCAGAGCTCAGGTCCACTGGGAGACAGACAACCTGATGAGTAGAAAGCGATATGGCCTGTGCTCTAGGGGGAGCCCAGGTGAACTTGGATTTGGAGTCCAGGAAGGCTTTCAGGAAATGATGCTCAGCACACACCTGAAGGATGGGTGAGGCTGGGGGACCCTGTGACAAGCACAGGGCTCTCGTGGAGACCAAAAGTGATCCCACCTGCCTGCAGCAAGGAGAGACATGGGCAGGGTGGGGGCGGGTGGCCATAATGAGGAAGTTAGAGACGGAGGCCGGTGTGTGCTGGGTCCCAAGACATGGGTTTCGAAAGAGCTTTAGGCTTTGCTCCAAGGGCAATGAGGACCCATGAGAGGCGTATGCAGCCGGAGGTGGCAAGGGCTACGCTTTGTTTCAGGAAGATCCCTCTGCCTGGGCAGGGGTGGGGTGGGGGCGAGAATGGATACAGGGTGCACTCTGGGAGGCTGGAAGTCTGGTTAGGGGGCCGTGCTGTTATCTGGGGGAGAGGATGGTGGCTTAGCCCAGGCACGGGAGAGCAGTGGGTGGCTTTGAAGGGGATTCAGAATGCAGAATGAGCTTGACTTTGTGTAGACATGAGAGGTAGGGAGTGAGCACGCCTCCTGGCTCTCAGCCTGGTTCCCTAGATGGCAGGCCCTGGGGGAGGCTCCAGGGTTAGCCCTTGAGATGGAGGGCCTCCGTGTCTGCTAATCTATGGGTGTAACCTCCCTGCCTGCTTCCCGCCATTTGCCCAGTTTCATTTCCTGTGCCTGGGATTTTCCAGTAGCCCCTCTGGTCACCTGGAAGGAAGAAAGCTGGGAAGACGTTCCCCCACCCCAGCAGCTGGTCCACAAGACAGAGGCTGCCCCGGGCTGACGCTCTTCCTTTTCCTCCAGGGGAGCCTGTGTCAGGGCGGCTGGGAACCCTGCAGGAAGGGCAGGGTGTCTCAGCCATGGGGGCCTCTCTTCCCATGCCCTCATGGACTCAGGGGTCAAGGAATCCCAGGTCCAGGTGGGGGGCTGGGGCATGCATGTATGGGGCACCTGAACACGTGTGCATGTGCCCTGGGTGCATGTCTTGCCTGCTGGAGTCCGTGTGCCAGTGTCTGTGTGTGCCCATTACTGCTGGAACAGCCAAGACCGCATGAGCCGGACTTGAAGCCCCCCACCCCGCCCCCACCCCCCGGGCAGTTGGCCCCTTCTTAATGCAGCCGCTGAGCAAACAGCACTTGCCTGGGACTATCTGCCTCTTGTTTTATTTTCTCTGGTGTCTGTATTTCCTGGGTGTTCTCTGAAATTATTTCTTGGTTTACACACATCGATCTGCCTCCTCCATTCGAATGCCGATTTGGGGGGAAAGGGGATTTTAGTCTATTTCCTTTGCCACTAGGCACACAGTAGACGCTCAATAAACATCTGTTGAAAGAAGGAGAAAGCCCCTGCCCCCAGGGAGACGATGGGGGGTGAGAGACAAATAATAGGTGGACAATAGCAGCAATAATGTCTAACATTTACTCAACATTTAAGGAATATTTTCGGAACGCCTATTGTGGACCTGTGCCCTTTGGAACTGGGATTCCAGCAGAGAATGAAGCCTACAGACAACCCCGTTTGGGGCGGCCTTTTCCAGTGGCAGGGGACAGAAAATAAAAATAAAGACCTGAAGGTGGTAAGGGAGTGAGATGTGGGAATACCAGGGAGAAGAGCAGTTTGGACAAAGGGAACAGCCAGTGCAAAGGTCCTGAGGTAGTCCCTGGCCTAGTGTGATGGAGGAACAGAGGGGAGGCCCCTGTGACTGGAGCAGAGTGAGTGAAGGGGACAATGGGAGAAGATGAGGGCAGGGAAGGGACAGGAGCGGGTCCTGCAGGATCTTGTGTGCCTTGGGATGGCTTGGGCTTTTACCCTCAAGGAGGTGGGAGCCCCGGAGGGCTGTGGGCAGAGGAGGGGAGGACCTGACTCCCCTCTGGAGGTTGCTGTGGGGAGGACAGATGGTGGGGCTGAGGGTGGAGCAGGGGGACCAGGGGCAGGTCCTGGGTGAGGGGGGAGATGGGCGCTGACCAGGTGAGGCAGCGGGAGAAGGGACGGGGTAGAATCCCGGGTACGCTTTGCGGCCTGGGCACGCGGAGAGATTAGAGATCGGGCGCAGGAGAAGACCGGACAGACCATGTGGCACGAGAAAGCTTGGGGGTGAGGACGCTCCGAGGGTTTTGGCCTGAGCACCAGGGAGGGTCGGAGAAGGTGGAGGCCCAGAAGAGGAGCAGGGGCAGTGGGGGTGGGGGGGTGGGGGGGGAATGTCAGAAGCTAGAGTTCCAGGGAGGGGCCTGGAGGTGCTCCTGGGGAGGCATCAGCCCTCATGAGTGCTCCTGGCTTCTCATCACTTGGGGGGTAACTACCTTGTGGGGAAATGGGGGGAGAAAGGGGGAGGAGGGTGCACACAGAGACTCGAGCCTGTGTCTGTGGAAGGCTCACTCTGAGGCCACCTTGTCTGACTCCCTAGTGGAGTTTGAGTCCCCTTGCCCGCACCCCCCCCAAGTCCCCTGGAAATCTCTGAACCTGTGGTCCCCCTAGGCTCTTCTCCCCGCGTCAGGTCTGTGTCAGCGGGTGGCTGGGTTGGAGGTGTTGGGTCCCCTCTGGTCTGTGTGCTCCTGGGGGGCAAGATCGGGCTGGTTTTTATTAGCTGCCCCTGGATCCCCAGAGTCAAGCACAGAGCCCCACACAAATATGAGGTGCTCCATAGACATTTGTGGACACGAATCTAAGTGTGTACAGAGCTGGGAGCTGGGAATGGAGGTGAGAGCAAGAGAGGATGCCGGGGCCAGAAGGCATGTGGCCACTCTGTGTGTGTGTCTGAACACATCTCTGTGTGAGTCACATGTGTGCTTTCTTGTGCTGAGCACGCCTGTGTGTGTGCCCGCATGGGTGTGTCAGAGCGTATTTGTGAATGTGGGATCACACTGGTGTCCACGTGCACCCGAGCTTGTCCGTGCGTGTATTTGCATGAGTATAGCTGAATGTATTCTTGCCTGTGTGCCTATGAAGGTGCAAACGTGTGCTTAAGCGTGTCTGTGCATGTGCCCACCTGAATACGTGTGTATCCCCCACATGCCTGTGTATGTACCCACATAGGTGTGTCCGAGAGGGTCCATGCATGGTGCCCACAGGCCTTCAGACCCGGCCCCTGATCCCAGGGATTTCCTGACCCACCCCTTCCCCCTCCTCCCAGCACTGCTTTATTTCAAACCCAGAGAAGAGCTTGGCCCGCAGAGACTCCCTTTCTCCTCCTAGCCTTGACCCCAGCCCCTCTGGCCTCCCCCCAAGCCAAACGAGCCTTCAAAGAACCAGGATGAAGTGGAGGAAATTCCTCCTGGCAGCTTCCGGGCCTCTGGGCTGTTCCCAGGGAGGACTCCAGAGTCTTCTGGAGTGGGAACCGTTTTCTTGGAGGGGGCCCCTGGCTCCCAGGGACGGGAGGCGGGACCTCGCATGCTGGGACGTTTGGGGGCTGGTTCTGCCAGCTGGATCCAGCTCCGCGACTCCACTGCCAAATTCAGACACAGACCTGGATGATAAACGTGATCTATTGGACAGCTGGTGTGTATCGGGTGGTGCATCCGGAAGGTTATGGCACCAAATTCTCAGCACACTCTGAGGGGCAGAATCAATCTGTCCCCATTCCAGAGCTAGAGAGACCCAGAGGGGTGGGATGTAACCCAAGCCTGGGTGACTCTAAGCCTGTGGTTCTCAAATGAGGGGCAATTTCCCCCTCCAGGGGACATCTGTCAGTGTCTGAAGATATTTTTGGTTGATGCACCAGCCAGGGGGATGTGCTTCTGTATTCTAGTGGGTGGATGGAAGCCAGAGATGCTGCTAAACTTCCTACAAAACACAGGATGCCCCCTTCCCCACGGCAGAGAATGATACAGCCCCAAATGTCGGTAAGTGCCGAGGCTGAGAAACTCTTGTAAAGCATTTTGAGCATCATGGGAGGCAGACAGAATCCTGAAGCGTGAGCCGAGTTTAGAGACATAAAAGGTGTCTCAGGTGCAAAAACTTGACAGATGCTTCAGAACATAAGAACAAATGAATAGCCAGGAGTCCATGAAGAGATGCTCAGCGAGATACCACCACACACCCACCAGAGTGACCAACATGGGAAATTCCAACAACAGCAAATGGTAGCAAAATTATGGAGCCTTTGGAACTCCCCACTATTGCTAGTGAATGTTAGTTCACTAACATTCCATGTTCCCTCAGTCAAACCAAGGCAGAAAGTCACGTGGCCAGCCCGGATTCCAGGCCAGATCTGATCAAGCAGAGTATGGCTTTCCAGGCTCAAGACCAGGGGACGTGGGGCTCATGGGGCTTCCCACTGGAAGAGGGAGCCCAGTTCAAGTGCCATGATTCAGGATTTGCTGTCCTTGGTGGGCACCATCATCCATTACAAGGTCAATGGCTCTGGTTTCTTAAGAACTCTGCTTGGAGCATGGCTATTAAATAAAAAAGGAGTCACTGATGTCTGCCAGAAGTTTCTTGGGAGACTGGCAAGACGGTGCTGAATTTCCAGCCCTGTTCCCAGCAGGTGGGTGTGGGTGGTGGCAGGGCGGTGCCCGAGGACCTGAGGAAGACGACGGGTCAGGGCCTTCCTGAGCTACGCCCTGCAGAGGTTCCCACAGCCGGCACTTGTACTGGGGCCCCATCTGAAGGCCAGGGAACATCCCGAAGTTCAGCCTCTGGGGCAGCAAAGGTGGATCCTTTGTAACAACTGTTAACATTTATCGAGCCTCGGCTGTGTGCCGGGCCCAGGGCTGAGATGCTATCCATGCAACCCAACAAATTGGACCCCTCTCCCACTGCTCACCACCCTCCAGTCACACAGGCTGCCTTTCTGTTCTTCCAACAGATCTCCCCGACCTCAGGGTCTTTGCACTTGCATCTACTTCTGCCTGACGTTCTCTTTGCTCCCAGACCTTCACAGCTGGGCCCTTCTCATTCTCCAGGCCTTGGGTCAAATGTTATCTGCTCTCTTGAGTGGAAACCCCCCACCCATCGCTCACCATCTGATCACTGGGCACTAGTTTCTTTATTACATTCAGGATGCTCTTTGAGTTTATTCATTGTTTCTGCTTCCCCACATCCTCACCGGCACGGGATGTTATGTTTTACCAAGCCGATAAGCAAAGAACACAGCTCATTTTATTTTACAGACTTTGGTTTTTTTTTTTTTTAAGATTTTATTTATTTTATTTGAGAGAGAGAGAGAGAGAGAGAGAGCGGGTGAGCATGAGCAGGGGTGGGGCGGGGCAGAGAGAGAAGCAGACTCCCTGCTGAGCAGGGAGCCCGATATGGGACTCTATCCCAGGACCCTGGGAGAAGTCAGATGCCTAACCGACAGGGCCACCCAAGCATCCCGGCAAATACGTTTCAAACGTTCTTTTCTTTTTTAACTTAAAAAAACTTTTTTTTTTTAAAAAGCTTTATTTACTTAGGTCAGCTCTACGCCCAATGTGGGGCTTGAACTCATGACACCGAGATCAAGACCTGAGCTGAGATCAAGAGTTGGATGCTTAACTGACTGAGCCACTTGGGCACCCCTCTTTTAACTTCTTAAAAGTGGTTTTTAGCTCCTAGCAGTTTAAATTTTTTTATCTAGTCAAATATTTCAGTCTTTTCCGTTATTATTTATACCTTGGTAAATATCCATTTTGTATTTTCTTCTAGTGGCCGGTTACTGCAGTGTTTTTAGATTTCACATTTTTGTCCATCTGGAATTTATTTGGTTGTGAGGGTTGATGGGCAGGCATGTCAGACTTAATTTTGTTTTTTTCAAATGATGGCTGAGTTGTCCCAGGTCTGTTTATTGAATAAATAGCCGTTTGTATTCGGATTTGAAGTTCCTCATTTATAAATACCAAATAATTACCTGTATTTGGGTTTGTTTAAGGATTTTCTGTTCTTTTCTATAAATCTATTTTTTTTTTTTTTTTTTTGTTATCTGGCCCATAGTGACATCTTCATAATATTCTTCCCATCCAGGAATATTTTTTTGTTTAGCTTTTTTATATCCCTTAAATTTTAATGATTTTGTTCATGTGAACCCCTATACCATTGTTATGAGATATATTCATAGGTTGTATATATTTTGGGTGAATAATATAAAATGAGTCATTTCCCCATTATGTTTCCTGGTAATTACTGGTCTATTCATATTTATGTATTTATTTGGTATCCTGTTGCCTTCCTGAATTCTTATTAACTGTAATAGTTTTTTGGCTAGATTTTCTAGGGTAAATAGGGTTACTTCCTGTAGGGAAATATTATTTGATTTCCTTTTCTCTTACTGCTTTTTTTTGTCTTATTTTTTCTTCTTATACTGATGGTTAGGACATCCGAATACTAACTAACAATGACAACAGACATTCTAATAATGGCAACATATTCTTTTCCTTTAATTGTAACAAGAAAGTTCGCGTTTCCCTGTTAAATGTGGTGGAGTCATTGAGATAAAACAATTTCTCATTAGGAAGGTTTTTTTTTTTAATATTTGACAATGAATAGCAATCGTTACCATTTACTAGTTTCTTAATATTTGCCGGGTACTTTTCTAAGCATTTTACAGGGATTGTTTTGATCCCTCACAACCAAATATAAATATAATTCCTAAAAACAGGCCTCAGAGGTAAGGTGCTCTTGTTATTCTCAATTACATAGAAAGGAGCTTAGGGTCAGAGAATTCAAGGAAAATCAGTCAATGGAGGAATCGGGATTTGAACGCAGGTAATAGAACTTGTGAGCCTGTGTGTCTGTGTGCTATGCTCACCATAAAAACCTCCTTCCCTTTACTGACTTGCTACATTTTTACCATCAGGGCTGGATCAAGAGTTTATCAAAAATAACTTTCTGACTTCTTTGGAGATGAACATGCCTATGTTTTCTTTCACTGGCTGATAGTTCATTTCATTTATTTTTTTTTTAAGATTTTATTTATTTATTTGACAGAGAGAGACACAGTAAGAGAGGAAACACAAGCAGGGGGAGTGGGAGAGGGAGAAGCAGGCTTCCCGCTGAGCAGGGAGCCTGATGCAGGGCTCGATCCCAGGACCCTGGGATCATGACCTGAGCCGAAGACAGACGCTTAACGACTGAGCCACCCAGGCACCCCTAGTTCATTTCATTTAAAAGACTCCAGTGCTCCGTAGAGTGCTGGCAAATGGGGAAAAAGAAGCATTTGCCAGTTTCTGTGGTGTAAATACTCCTGCTGTGGATAATTTCAAGCGACCACTGCAATATTGCCGAGTGAGGAGTTAGGAGGAGATGCACTCTGTTCGGGCCAACATTGATGTGTACTTGCATTCCCGGGACTAACCTCTAAGGTCATGGCAAATTATTAATTTAACACACACGGACATATGATAGATGGCATATACTGTGTGGTCACTGAACACACCCTTGCCGGGGTGTGCAGGAGGACCTTGTAATCAAGCACATCAATATTTTAGCAGCAAAAATGCATCACACGTTCTGTGTCATAAATACTATCAAGAGGCTCCCGCCACTTTGGGTCAAGTTGGCTACCAACTTAGTTTTGGTGCCAAACTTATCCAAAAGGTCAGAGCTTTTTTGGTTTCAGAATTATGGATGAGTCTTTGAACTTGGGTTTTTACATAGTATTTTTGCTCTCTCTCTCTCTCTCTATATATATATATATATATATATGTATATATATTTGGTGAGCTTGGTCTTCAAATTTTTTTTTCTAGGTTGTCATATTTTGTATCAGGGTTGGGCTGTTTATAGAATGCCTAGGAAGTTTTCCATCTCTTTTGGAAATCTTTATCTATTTCTTGAACTTTTGAAGATGGAACAATGGCATAACTTTTTGGGATTGATCTTTTTGGAGACGTTATTTTTGATAATATCTTTAGTTTTTTCATCAGTATTTATTGATTCCTTCAGGTGTTCTACTTCTTTCTTTTTTTTAAGGTTTTATTTTTAAGTAAATCTTTTAAGTAATCTCTGCAGAGAAATATTATTTGATTTCCTTTTCTCTTAATGCTTTTTTTCCTTATTTTTTCTTCTCCCAAAGTGGGGCTCGAACTCACAACCCTGAGATCGAGATCTGCATGTGCTTCCCACTGAGCCAGCCAGGCGCCCCGGTGTTCTACTTCTTCTTGAGTTAATATTGGTAATGTATACATTTGTAGAAAGCTCAATTCCACTGAGATTTTCAAAATTTTCAGCATAGTGCTGTATGTCATATTCTTTTATTTAAAAAAAAAAGCCTCTGTTTATTTAGTTTTAGAGAATAGCATTTGTTTTCTTTCTGTTTCTTGGATAAACTGGCTGGAGGTGTGGCTATTCAGTTTCCAAATTCCTTTTGTGTGTTTGTGTGTGTGTGTTCTAATTGATGAAAGATCTTTGAAACTCATTACAAATTCCTTTCTTGACTTTTGTTACTCTCTTACTGACTTCTTGAGTTGAATGCTCCAGTTTATGTATTTCTATGGTAGCTCAGTAGAGAGAGGGGTTCCTTTTATGAAGTATAGGAGGGAGGAGAGTCAGGGGAAGTAAACTTGAAGCTGTGTTTTGACGGATGGATAGAAGTTTTCTAGATGGAGAAGTTCTTTCCAGTTGAGATGCCAGTCACAGAGGGATGAAAGACCCATTGCATGCTAGAGATGATTACTGGCAAGGTGCAGTTGAATGAGCAAATGAATGGCATTTGTAATAATATATTTATCTATTATATTTATAAACTATAATAATCTAATATATTTATAATATATTAATACATTTGTGGGATTATTTGATGCAACTGTAAGCTCCATGAGGGCTTACAGAGACCACTGTTTTCTAGTGTCAATTCCAGGACCCAGCCCAAAGAAGGTTATTGAGGAAAGGATTTCCCAGGATGCCTGCAACGTGCCAAGCCTTGTTCCAGGCACCGGGGGACACAGTAACGAACAGAGCCTTTCTGATGGGTGGTGCTGAAAGATTTCACTTGGCTGCAATATAGGGAGCCAGAGAGAGTGTAGTGGGAAGTCATGAGGGGCTTTGCCAGTCCGCTTGAGCCCTGGGCACCACGCGGACTACATTGTATCGAAGATAAAGAAAAGCCCCGGGGCTGCAGTGCTGCGAATGGACTCTAGGGGGCAGGAGTGGAAGCTGGGAGGTCGGGGAGGCGGTGCAGAGCAGGGCAGTACAAGTGTGGGGTGAAGGGTCTGCAGAGTCGGGAGCCTACCAGGCAGCTGCGTGTGCAGTAGGACTGCTTTGGACTAAAAGGGACCACATTGCTTTTCTTTTCAGTGGCTTTGTTGAGGCGTAAGGGAACAGGTCCGGTATTTTTGTTGTAAGCATCTTTGCTGCAAAGATTTTTGCCACTTACCTAATGGACCTTAAGGCAGTTTTGCTGTAAAAGTTAAAATCACAAAAAATAAAAGAGGGACATTTAAAAAGGACATAATGAAACATGAAAAATGAACAAAATTAAAAAGACTTTATTGCGAAATATGAAATATTTGAATACATTCCACATGTATAGTGTAGATTCATAGCAATGTTGTGCAAATAACTGATTTTTATTTTGTGGGTGGTACCTAAGGACTCGTCTTCGAAGTCTTCCGTTCACAGTATTGTACATGTATTTGTTTGTTGATTCTTCTCCTCATTTGGTAACCCACTTTCTCTTTTTTCACTAAAATTTCTTCCTTCATTAAGAAAGGTATCCGGGGGCACCTGGCTGGCTCTGGTGGTAGAGCATTTGACCCTTGATCTTGGGATCTGGAGTTCAAGCCCCACGTTGGGTGTAGAGATTATTGAAAAATAAAGAGGGGCCCCTGGATGGTTCAGTCTGTTAGGCATCCAATTCTTGATTTCAGCTCAGGTCGTGAGCTCAGGGTTGTGAGATCCAGCTGTGCATGGGGCAAGCTGCTAAAGATTCCCTCCCTCTTCTCCCCGCCCCCCCAAATGTATCTATTTCCAAATAGTAGGCTGCATATTTGTTTTTTTTTAAGATTTTATTTATTTATTTGACAGAGAGCAAGAGAGCGAGTGAGAGAGAGAGAGCACAAGCAGGGGGAGCAGGGAGAGAGGGAGAAGCAGACTCCCCCTGAGCAGGGAGCACCATGGGGGCTTGATTCCAGGACCCCGAGATCACTACCTGAGCTGAAGGCAGACGCTTAACCAACCGAGCCACCCAGGTGCCCCTAGGCTGCATATTTGTAACTCAGCTTTGTATTGCGTCGTGAGAGCCTTCTGCCCTGTTGTTTGTTTTTGACATATTGTCACACATCCATTGATAGATGTTCCAAAGTTCTATGGGACACATGGGCTCAAAATTCTGAGACACTGTATAGACCATTGTGAGGGCTAAGATTTATACAATATGAAAATGGGAGAAACCAAACTCTTAGCCATTTTGATGAAGCCAAACTGCCAAACCAAACTGTCAACCAGTTATTATTATTATTTTTAATCTTGTATGGTAAAATTGGCTTGTGGCCCGTGAGTTACATGGCCAAAGTGTTTGCAGTGAAACTGTCTACGGCAAAGATGTTTATGGCAAAAGTACCTAGAACCCAAACTGACACACGGTAAGTTGCACATATTTAAAGTAACAAATTGGATGAGTTCTGATCTATTTGTACACGTGTAAAACCATCATCACAATTAAGATCATGAATGTTTGGTCAACCCCCTACATTGCCTACTGTCTCTTCATCACCGTTCCATTCTGTCTCACCCCCACCCCCAAATCACCAATAAAAACCCTGATGTATTTTCTGCCACTGGAGACTAGTGTACATTTTCTAGTACTTCATGTAAATGGAAACAAACCGTATGTGTTTTTGTTTTTGTTTTGGTGTGAGCATGTGATCTCACTCGGCATAATGATTCCGAGATTTGTCCACATTGTTCTGCGTGTCCATAGTTTGATCTCTGTTTCATTCCTGAATCACATCCAGCAGACGGATACCATAATTTCGTTATTCACTCTCCCGAGAATGGACATTAGGTTTGCTTTGGCTTCCTGGCAATTACAGATAGAGCTATGATATTTCATGTACAAATCCGCATGTGGACATGTGTTTTCACCTCTTCTGGGTAAAGACTCAGGAGTGGAAGCCACCAAACTGGTCCAAAGCGTGTGTATCATTTTATACCCCCCTCATCAGCAGTGTATGGCATTCCAGTTCCTTCACCTCTTTGATAGCACTTGGTAATGCCCTTGCTTTTATTTATTTATTTTATTTTTGAAAAAGATTTTATTTATTTATTTGACAGAGGGAGAAACAGCGAGAGAGGGAACACAAGTAGGGGGAGCGGGAGAGGGAGAAGCAGACTCCCCGCTGAGCAGGGAGCTCGATATGGGGCTTGATCCCAGGACCCTGGGATCATGACCTGAACTGAAGGCAGGTGCTTAACCGACTGAGCCATCCAGGCGTCCCTGGGTTTCATTTTAAAAGCTGTGTATTGCTCATAGGAATGTCAAATACTGCAGACACTGTGGCAAACAGTATGGCTGTCCCTCAAAAAATTAAAAATAGAATGGCCAATGTGATCTAGCATTTCCACTTATGGGTACACACCCAAAGAAATTGAAGGCAGGGGCTTAAGAGATATTTGCACACCCATGTTCACAGCAGCATTATTCACAATAGCCGAAAGGTGGAAGCAACCCAAATGTGTATGGATGGACAAATGGATAAACCAAATGTGCTGTATCCGTACAACGGAATATTATCTAGCAAAAATGGAAGGATGTTCTGACACCTGCTACAACATGGATGAAACTTGAAGACCTTATTCCGGTGAAACAAGTCAGTCACTAAAGGACAGATACTCTAGGATTCCACTTATATGAGGTCCTGAGAGTCATCCAATTCATAGAGACAGGAAGTAGATGGTGGGAGTTGGGGGCTGGGGGAAGGGGATGGGGACTCAGTGTTTCGTGGGGACAGAGTTTCAGTTTTGCAAGATGAACAAGTTCTGGAGACGGAGGGTGGGGATGGTTGCACAATAATGTGAGTGTATGTCACGCCACTGAGCTGTACATTTAACCATGGTTAAAGTGGTCAATTTTGGGGGCGCCTGGGTGGCTCAGATGGTTAAGCGTCTGCCTTTGGCTCAGGTCATGATCCCGGGGTCCTGGGATCGAGCCCCACATCGGGTTCCTGGCTCAGAGGGGAGTCTTCTTCTCCCTCTCCCTCTGCCTCTCCCACTGCTCATGCTCTCTCTCTGTGTCTCAAATGAATAAATAAAATCTTTAAAAAAATAGGGGCGCCTGGGTGGCTCCGTCATTAAGCGTCTGCCTTCGGCTCGGGTCATGATCCTAGGGTCCTGGGATTGAGCCCCGCATCGGGCTCCCTGCTTAGTGTGAAGCCTGCTTCTCCCTCTCCCCCTCCCCCCTGCTTGTGTTCCCTCCCTCGCTGTGTCTCTCTCTGTCAAATAAGTAAATAAAATAAAAAATAAATAAGTAAATAAATAAATAAAACGGTCAATTTTTGTTACATGTATTTTGCCACAATTAAACTTTTTTTCACAATGAAACAGTTTTTAATTGCTTAATTGAAAAAAAAGGAGTACATATTGTAAAAAAAATAAACCAAACAAAAACCAACGACACCAAAATAGAGAATGTGGAAGTCCCTCGAGGTGATTCTAACTACAATAATTACCATTTGTATATCATCCCAGAAATGCTATAAACCCACATACACACCTGTATATGTGTTTTCTTATGTTCTCTGTCTATACTAAAATAAATAAATTATACCCATATATTTTGCCAACATGGAATTGTACTATGCATAATTTTCTGCACCTTTTTTTTTTCTGTAATCATAGATCACGTTCATCCTCCCATGTCATTATCTGGAAAAACAAGACTTGGCATGCTACTTTTAAGGGTGGTATAATATTCTGTAGCAGGACTTGGCAAACTTTCTTCAAGGGCCAGAGAGTAAATATTGAGGCTTCCTAGATCCAAACGGTCTCTGTGGCCATCACTCACCTCTGCTGTCATAGCGCAAAGGTAGTCACAGGCGATATAGAAACAAATGGGTGTGGCTTTGGGCCAATAAAACTTTATTTACAAAAACCAACCCTTGTTCTACAACATGAATTCTTTAGTATGTATTTACTTAGTCCCCTGCAGATGGATAGTTGGGTTATTTCCCTCTCCCTCTTCAAGGAATGCTGCAACAAACGTGTGCAGAGATCCCCGGGATGGCAGAGGCACAAGATGGAAGGGACTATCTCGGAATCATCATTCATCAACCCAGAGTGCCCATTTTACAGATGTGGAAACTGAGGTCAAGAAATAGCTACATAAGGGAGCAAGACAGGACTAAAACATTGGGGTTTATCATAACTGACTGTCCTAACTGGCTGAATTCCTCACTTGGAATCAATTTATTCCTTTTTTCTCCTGTGGTATTGAGCATCTTCACATTTCTCAGCCAAGGAGAGAGGAGTGTCTTTCCATTTAGGGCAGGGCAGGTGGGGTGTGGGAACCTACTCAGAATAGAGTCGGTTTATCAGCTACTGCTTGTTTTGGACGTGCCTGATGGTGGACAGCAGATGTGACTTCAAAACTGCCCTTTGGGTTCTCCTGGGCTGGGAACATGCACTGAGATCTCAGACAGACCCATTCCTTGGACCAGAGGTCAGGCCACACTGGAGAACCGTAAGGCTGGGGGCTGAGTCCTAGGGGTTTTGTGGCTGTCCATAGGCAGATGGTGATGATGGGAGATAATTATTTTATTACTAGGGCAGTTTATGATGTTCCCTTTTTTCAATGCGATTTACAGAAAGTTCCATACTCTTTTCTGTTGATGGTCTTGAGAAATAATCTTTGGCTGGTGTTTCCTGAACATTTGCTCTATGCCAGGCTCTGTATTAACTGCAGAGACTGCCTTATCTCATTTAATCCAAATTAAATAATCCACAGACCTAGGAGTCAGATCTGAAGTTCTTATGATGGGCTGAGACCCTGTGATGTGTGAGTATCACCTCTTACCCACCTGAACTTACCGCCTCTCACTCTGCTTCAGCTACACCAGCCTCCTGTGTTCCTCCAACAAGCCAGCACCGTCCTGCCTCAGGACCTTTGCACTGGCTGTTCCTTCTTCCTCAAATGCCCTTCTTCACTCCTTTCTGATCTCTGCTCAGATGTTGCCACATCAGAGAGGCCCTCTGGATCTCCCTATTTAAAGTTTCACTCTCTAAACCACTGGCTGGCAACTTTTATACCCCTGTTTTATTTTTCTCCATGGCGTACATCCCAGCCCGATGGACTTTTTATAGGTCAGTTACTCATTTTGTTTATTGTGTATTTCCTTCCCCTGATGCATGGGAAAAGGAAGTTTTAACTGCTCCGTTCACCTCTGGATCCCTAGTCTTGGCACAGGGTAGGCGCTCAATAATATTTGCAGAATGAATGTACAAGGTAGGTGCCATTTTAAAGATGAGGTTATTGCATCACGGGGTCCAGGGAAGTGAAGGGACTTGTCTGAGATCATACTGTGATAAGTGGCACAGTGGACTTGGACATGAACTTGCTGGTGCCCACCCAGGTCTCTCTCCCAGCTCTGTGGGCTCGTCCCCCCTTCATGCTTTTCTATTAAGAACTCACACCTGTGGCCTTCAGTGCTGTCCTCAGCTCTGGAGTGGCTCTCCCAGAGGTGACCCAGAAGTTCCTGGAAGCCTCCCTGTGTCCTTACCTTCTTGACTGACTGGTGCAGAAGTACAAAGCTCCCTCCCTCTTGTGGAAGCAGAACAGACTCTGACACGTAATTCACATGCCAGAGCTCCCCACAGGATGCCGGCTCCTCTTTAATAAATCCTTGCATCCAAATTCTTGGTTTAGGGTCTGCTTCTGAGAGAACCCACCCCACGAAATCCCTGAATCCCCAGAGCCCAGCTAGTGCTGGTATGCAGTAGGTGCTTCATAAATGCTGGGCAAAGCCAGTTTCTCACTCCACACACCCTCCCAGGGTCTGATCCTCTGTCTCCTGTCTCACACTGGGCACTGAAATCTAGCCGCCTCCTGGATGTTCCTCCTGGGTATTCCCCGCTAGCTCAGTGTATCTCCAAACTGAACTTAATATTTCCATTCACTCAACATGCTGCTGATGGATGGGCAGAAACATGGAAAGAATCTGACTTCTGACTCGGCTGAATTTAGGAGCCTGGGAGCCACCCAACATCAAAACTCTTCCTTCTAAGACATATGTCCCCTTAAGGTTTTTCTTTTTAATAAACTATAATTGTGTAAATTTAAGGTGTACAACATGGTGATTTGATACATTTATGTAATGCAGTATGATTACCACCGGTAGCGTCATGTTACACAACTATAATTTCTTTTTTGTGGTGAGAACAATTAAGATCTAATCTCTTAGCAGCCTTGAAGTTTGTAACACATATTGTTGACTATCATCACTATGTCTTGGATTAGATCTTCGGAACTTATTTATCTGCTAGTTGCAAGTTTGTACCCTGAAAACATCATCTCCCCAACTCCCCCGCCCAGCCCCTGGTAATCACCATTCTACTCTGTTTTTCTGATTTCAGCTTTTTTAGATTCCACATAACTGAGATCATAGAATACTTGTTTCTTAAGATTTAAGCCGCTTCTAGTTGGGGTTTCTAACACTTTTAGCTGATAGATTCAGAACTGCTACATGCCTCTGCTCTCAGCTTTCAAGGTCAGTGGATATGCAAATGAAGGAGCTGCGACAATGTTACTTGGGACCGAGGTGGGCACCAGGCATTGCAGGAATGGAGATACACAGCTCGCCTAACCCAGCTGTGAGTCGGGGCGGGGGAGGGGGGATCTCCTCAGAGGTTAGCATTAACAGGCAAAGAAGAGTTAGTTGGGCTGAAAGGGAGAACTTTGTAGGCAGGAGAAAGAGCACCTGCAAAGGCTCTGAGGCTGGAAAATGGTTTGTTCTGTTCACCTCTGCAGAGAGTCAAGATTGGCCAGAGCAAAGGAGGCGTTGCTGGGGGGAGAGGTGAAAATAAGATTCTGAGCTTGCTAGGAGCCTTGAAGGTCGTGCTAAGGTAATCTTAGATTTTTGCCTGAGAGGGGTGGAGAGCCACAGGAGGTTTCCAGCGGGGGAGTGATGAGGTCAGAGCCCCTGTGGAGGAGGGCATAACCTCGATTTACTCATCTGCAGGATGGGGATAATAATATTATCTGCCACATAGGAATATTGGCAGGATTATATATATTAATGCATGCAAGGGATTTGGCTCAATGCATGGCACGTAGAATGAGTGTACAGCATGAGAAGAGAATGGGAGGGAGGACCAGGGCATGTGGTTAAAGATGCTAGAATCTAGCCTTTGCACTTGCTCACTTGCCCCCGTGTGAACTTCACCACTGTGCCTCAGTTTTCCTGTCTGTAGGATAGGAACAACAGGATCATCACAGCATGCACTGTGAACAGCACCTCAGCATTATCAACTCTATGAGCGTGTTTGTTAGGGAGTCTCACCTCCTCGGCTGCCACCATACTCTTATTACTTGTACTTTTTTCTTCGCTTGAGTTACTTAAATTTATTTCTCTCTTCCTATTGTAGTAAAATATGCATAACATAACATTTACCATTTAAACCATTTTAGCTGTATAGTTCTGTGGTGTTAAGCTTGTTCACATGGTTGTGCAACCGTCCCCACCATCCATCTCCAGAACTTTCCATTTCCCCAAACTGAACCTCTGTGCCCATGAAACACGGACTCCCCTCCGCTCCCCCCCGCCGCCCTTCGCTCCTGCAGTCTACTCTCTGTCTCTGTGGACGGGACTCCTCTACAGTGTCTGTCCTTCTGTGTCTGGCTTGCTTCATGGAGCACAGTCGCCTGCAGGTTCACCCTATTGTAGCAGGTGTCAGAATGTCTTTCCTTTTTAGGGCTGATTAATATTCCGTTGTATGAATGAGCCACATTTGGTTTATCCGTTCATCTTTTGAAAGGCGTTTGATGCCCACATGAACGTGGTGGGTGTGCAGAGACCTCCTTGACGCCCTGGTTTCAATGCTTTTGAGTAGTTGCCCGGAAGAGGGATCGC
This sequence comes from Zalophus californianus, assembly GCF_009762305.2. Classification (NCBI taxonomy): domain Eukaryota; kingdom Metazoa; phylum Chordata; class Mammalia; order Carnivora; family Otariidae; genus Zalophus; species Zalophus californianus. The sequence continues at coordinate 6,281,470 of NC_045595.1, forward strand.
TGCATTATATGTTACAGCTTGGTTTCACTTTTTGAGGAGCCGCCAAACTGTTTTCCACAGTGGCTACACCATTCTACCCAAGATTCCACTCTTGCCCCATAGTGCATTCTCCACCCATAGCCCGTGTGAGCTCAGAACAGAAATCATCCATCCCCCCATCCACGAATACTTCTCACTCACCTACTACGCTCTGGGATTGCTGGTGCGCAGTACGGGGACACTGACCTTCCTGTAGCTTATGGTTGAGAGGAGGGAGCCAGGCAACAAATGATAAAAATACACACAACCGATAGCATACTCAGATGGCAATAACTACAAGAGACAGAGGTAGAGAGAGGGTGACAAAAATCACTGGGGGTGAGGGTATGATGCAGATTTTCAAATAGGGTGGTCAGAGAAGTCCTTGCTGAGATTAACATTAGGGCAGAGATCAGAATGAGGGAGGGAGCCATGTGGGTATCTGTGGGAAGAGTGTTCTAGGCAGAGGGCACAGCCCCGTGCAAAGGTCCTGGGGCAGCCCTGGGTCTGGTGTGTTCCAGGAACAGGGAGGAGGTGGTGTGGCTGGAGCAGAGTGAGCGAGGGAGGAGGGGAGGGCAGGCAGGGGACAAGGGCACGTCCTGCAGGGTCTTGTGGGCTGAGAGAGGACTCAGAACTCCTGCCCCCCAAGGTGGGAGCCCTGGAAGGCTGTGAGCAGAGAAGGGCGGGACCTGACTTGGGTGCTCACAGGCGCCCTCTGGTGGTTTCTCCAGGGAGGACAACCTGTGGGGTTCAAGAAGCGGGGGCTGGGTGAGCGGTGATGGAGTGAACTAGGTTGGGGACTGAGGAGTTGGTGAGAAGCGTTCGGTTTCTGGATGGATGTTGCCGGAAGAACCGACAGCATCTTCTGAAGGATTGCGGGAGTGACAAAGTGACTGTAATGGTTATTTCGGCCAGTGCAATGGGAAAGGAGGAGCCTCCCCTGGCCAAGATGGGAAAGAGGATGAGGGATCAGACTGAGTGTGGCAGAATCGCACTCCGTTCCTGTCTCAAGCGCTCCCCTGGCTGGCTTCCATTCACACTCAGGACTTGGTCCCATCCTCCCTCCCTGACTTAGCAGGCTGAGATCACTCCTCCATCCCCTCATCTATGTGGGGGTCCCCCTCCCTCCCTGCAGCCTCTTTTCCCAGTCTCCCCTTTGAGTCTGGCACCTAGAACCCATGCGTTTCCTCTCGACCTCCACCTTGGAGGCCTGTGGACCTGTTCCTTACTATTTACGCCCCCCTCTGCCTGGATCTGAGTGGCTTATTTCTTCAGGATCCTTCTTGACCTCCTTTGTAATTAGAGATGGTGGCAGAATTACTTTTATCAAAGATGATATGCTTTTAGGAGTGTTGATGTTTTTTTTCTCCAAACTAGTGGTGGTGGCATTCATGTAGAAGCAAGCAGCATCCAGGAGGACACCACATTTGACTTCTCAGTGCGTGGTCACACTGCAAGATGGTCTGGAGTGGTATGCCCAAGGGCTCTTCGTTGACCCTCCAGCGCATAGTGTTTTGATTCTTATCAGATTTTCTGCTGTTTTATTTTGTTCACAGCACTCCCTGCTATCTGCCATTATCTTTATTATTGCGCCCAGCCACCCCCCACCCCCAGCATGTTTATTGCTTGTTTTCTACCACTAGACTGTCACCTCTACAAACAAGGGCAGAGATCTTGTTTGTTTTACCTAAGGCCACAACCGCAGTGTGGTTAGCGGAATGATGGCACCTCCAAAAATGTTTACTTCCTAATCCCTAGAACCTAGGAATCTGTGAGGCTGCCTCGCAAGGGGCATCAAGGTTGTTAATCAGCTGACCCGGAGGTGGGGAGATGACCCTGGATTATCTGTGGGATCCCAGTGTTAATCACGAGCATCCTTAAATGTGAAGGAGGGGGGCAGCAGAGAGAAAACCAGAGACATAGCGGCATGAGAAGGACTTGGCCTGACATTGCCAGCTTTGAAGATGGACGAATGACCGATGAGCCAAGGCATGAAGGAGGCCTCTAGAGGCCGGGAAAGGCAAAGAAATGGATTTTCTTCTAGAACCTCCAGAAGGAAGAAGAACTTTCAGACACCTTGATTTTTGCTTTCGCCAGATGGTTTTGGATTTATGACCTCCAGAACTGTGAGATAATAAATGTGTTGTTTTAAGCTACCAAGGTTGTGGTAATTTGTTACAGTAGCAACAGGGGATGGATACACTTAGCTTGGCACCCAGTAATGCTCAATTAATTTTTTTTTTTTTTTAGAGAGAGAGAGCACGAGCAGGAGGGAGGGGCAGAGGGAGAGGGAGAAAGAGAATCTTAAGCCGGCTCCATGCCCAGCGCTAAGCCCAACATGGGGCTCCATCCCAGGACCTGAGCCGAAATTCAAGGGTCGGATGCTTAACCAACTGAGCCACCCAGGTGCCCCTCAATTAGCATTTGTTAAATGAATGATCAGGAGGTGACTTCAGGACCCAGAACTGCAGATGGTACATTAAACCTTAAGTTAAAGGGGCTGTTGTTGGGCAGCCAGGAGTGGGGTGGGGGTCCTGGAGTCAATGGGGTTCACCTCTGGGTCAGCCCTGGGCGGGAGGGGGTGTGGAGTTCAAGGTCAGAGCTGCCCTCCCTGGGAACAGTTCAGAAACAGAAAAGGCGTTTCTTGATAACCCCCACCCCCAAATTACTGTTTTCACTGCATCCCAGTGACGCTGGACGGCTGAGGTGTCCGAACCATGCTCTTCTATTTCCTTTTTTAAAAAATTACCTTAGGGGCGCCTGGGTGGCTCAGTCATTAAGCGTCTGCCTTTGGCTCAGGTCATGGTCCCAGGGTCCCGGGGTCGAGCCCCACTTCGGGCTCCCTGCTTCACAGGAAGCCTGCTTCTCCCTCTCCCACTCCCTTTGCTTGTGTTCCCTCTCTTGCTGTCAATAAATAAATAAATAAATAAATAAATAAATAAAGTGTCAAAGAAATAAAATCTCTGTCAAATAAATAAATAAATAAATAAATAAAATCTTAAAAAAATTACCTTAAAACTTAAAATAATTTTATTGTAAAAATTTTGAGTAGTTTGAGGTTTACAGAACAATTGAGCAGAAAATACAGAGAATTCCTGTACCTCTTTTTTCCCCCTCTCCCCTCAATTTCCCATATTATGAACATCTTGCTTTAGGGTGGTACCTTCGTCACAACGAATGAGCCAACACTGATGCATTATTATTTTAAAAAGTCCATAGTTTATGTTAGGTTCACTCTTGATGTTGTATCTTCTTTGTTTTTTTTTTTAAGATTTTATTTATTTATTTGAGAGAGAGCACACACACACACACACACACACACACACACACACACACGAGCGGGGGGGGGGGGGGGGGGGGAGGCGGGCAGAGGGAGAGGGAGAAGCAGCCTGCGGGGGGAGGGGCAGAGAGAGAAGCAGACTCCCCGCTGAGCAGGGAGCCCAATGCGGGGCTCAATCCCAGGACCTGAGCCAAAGGCAGAGGCTTAACCAACTGAGCCACCCAGGCACCCCTCTTCTTTGGGTTTTGACAACTGTGTAAAGACATGAATTTACCATTACAGTGTTATACAGACTAGTTTCACTGTCCCCCAAGCCCCTGTCCACCTGTTTATTCCATTCTCCCTTGCCCTGAGCCCTCCGCAACCACTGATCTTTTTACTCTCTCCGTAATTTCATTTTTTTTTCAGAATGTCATACAGTTGGGATTATACAGCATGTAGCTTTTGCAGAATGTTTTTTTTTTCACTTAGAAATATGCATTTAAGGTCCCTCCTTTTAGGGTTTTTGTTTGTTTTGTTTTTTGCTTTAAAAAATCATGGTAAAAAAATAAAAAATAAAAAATCATGGTAAAATATAAAACTTGTCATTTTAACCAATTTTAAACGTACAGTTCAATGGCACTAAATACATCACAATATTTGTGCAACCATCACCACCATCCATTTCCAGAACTTTTTCCCCCCAGCTTTACTGATGTATAACTGACAAGTAAAATTATATACATTTAAAGTATACAATGTGATGATTTGACATATGTATACTTTGTGAAATGATTGCCACAACCCGGTTAATTAACGCGGCCATCACCTCACATAGTTACATTTTTTTGTTTTGTTCTGTTTTTTGGTGGTGAGAAAGCTTCCATGTTACTCTTTTAGCAAAAGCCCAGAACTTTTTTTTTTTTTAATCATCCCAAACTGAAACTCTTTAACAACTACCCATTATCCCCCTTCTGCCTTCAGCCCCTGGTAACTTTTAATATACTTCCTGTCCGTTAATTTGACTACTGTAGATACTTTGTACAAGTGGAATCATACACTATTTGTCCTTTTGTGCCTGGCTTATTTCATTCGACATAATATATTCAAGGTTCATCCGGGTTGTAGCAGGTGCCAGAATGCCATTCCTTTTTTTTTTTTTAAGATTTTATTTATTTATTCATGAGAGACACAGAGAGAGAGAGAAAGAGAGAGAGAGGCAGCGGCAGAGGGAGAAGCAGGCTCCCTGCTCAGCAGGGAGCCTGACGCAGGGCTCGATCCCAGGAGCCCAGGACCATGACCTGAGCCGAAGGCAGACGCTTACCTGACTGAGCCACCCAGGCGCCCGCATTCCTTTCTAAGGCCGAATAATACTACACTTATGGATGGGCCACTGTGTCTTATCCATTCATCCATTAGTGGACACTGGGTTACTTCCACCTTTTGGCTACTGTGAATAATGCTGCTGTGAACATTGGTTAAAACCATCTGTTCGAGTTCTTGCTTTCAATTCTTTTTGGGTGGACATCTTAGAATGGGATTACTGAATCATACAGTAATCTTCATATCTTTTTGTATCCTATATTTAAACTGGTAAATTTACTAGGTGGACAATGGCAACGACCTGTTATTTTCACTCATGTTTCTTTGGTTCGAAGTAAAACTGAATATTTTTTTTTTATTATGTTCAATTAGCCAACATATAGTACAACATTTGGTTCCTTGGCAGTTTTGTTTTCTCTTGGAAACAGTCTCTTAATACCATTTGCTTTTTATCTGGAAGGTGGAACCCTTATCAACTTGAGAACACCCTTTATATGTATAGGGTCCATATATAGATATGGACCTCTTTTGTATCTTGCTTGTGGAATATATCTCCCCATTCTGTTGCTTATATTTTCATTACGGTCATTTCTTTTTGGATATGTAGACATTTTTATTTTCATGAAGTGAAATCTTGATGTTGTTATGTTTTTCGTGATATTATGCTTAACAAGTGCTTTCTCTTGGAAGACTGATACACACCCAATTCTACATTCATCTAGTTTGTTCTAAAGGATAGAACGATCTGAAGTTTAGCAAATTTTTAGGGTGGCACATTAGATTTAAACTCTTTTTTAGATCTAGCTTTTATTTATTATTTTTTAAAAAGATTTATTTATCTGAAAGAGAGTGCACACGAAAGAGGGGAGGGGCAGAAAGAGAGGGAGGGAGAGAATCCTCAAGCCCACTCACTGCTGAGCACAGAGCCCCATGACGGTCTTGATCCCAGGACCCTGAGCTCATGACCTAAGCCAAAAATCAAGAATTGGATACTCAACCGACTGAGCCACCCAGGTGCCCCTAGATCTAGCCTTTACACTCATTAAAGACTTTACATATAGATTTCAGGTGCCTGGGTGGCTCAGATGGTTAAGCGTCTGCCTTCGGCTCAGGTCATGATCCCAGAGTCCTGGGATCGAGTCCCGCATCGGGCTCCCTGCTCCTTGGGAGCCTGCTTCTCCCTCTGCCTCTCTCTCTCTCTCACGAATAAATAAATAAAATCTTTAAAAAAAAAGACTTTATAGATTTCTTTCTCAAATTACCAAACAATTATCTCAGCCCCATTTATTGAATGATGGTATTGGAGAAAATTTTTCTCTTTCCAACTCCAACTGCTTGGGAGGCACCTTTAAGATAAATTATTTAAAAATGGGGTGTATTTCCAGGTTAGTCCTTCTGATATATTGATTCAACTGCCTGCGTATACTTGTGCCCATTTGAATTTATTTCAGCTTTTTAATATTTTAATATCCAAAAGTGTTATTGCCATCCTGATTACCCTTCTTTTCCAGATCTTCTTCTCGGTGCTGAGTTAATTATTTTTTCAATCAGTGGTTCCCAGCCAGGAGTTTGTGGTCCAGGGCATACTTGGCAATGTCTGCAGGTAATTTTGGTTGTCATACCTGGGGCTGTCTGCTCTCATAGAGACCAGGGATGCCGCTAAACACCCTACAGTGTGTAGGACAGCCCCCACGACAAAGAATTATCTGGCTCTACATGTCCATCGTCCCAAGGTTGAGAAACCCTCCCCTAGATGAACTTCAGAATAATTTTCATATATTCTTTTAGATATAAATTTTTTTTAAAGATTTAATTTATTTATTTGACGGAGACACAGCGAGAGAGGGAACACAAGCAGGGGGAGTGGGGGAGGGAGAAGCAGGCTTCCCACTGAGCAGGGAGCCCGATGCGGGGCTCGATCCCAGGACCCTGGGATAATGACCTGAGCCAAAGGCAGATGCCCAACGATTAAGCCACCCAGGAGTCCCTCTTTTAGATATAAATTTTGATATTGAATTGGATTTATATATATTTTGGGGGACGGGGGAGTGCCCCTGTACATTTGTTTTTTAAGTTCTATTTTATGTCCCCCATAAAGTACTATAGTTTTCTTTCAATGGGTCAGAGACTGTTAAAATTTTTCCTCTGTATTTATTTTATTTCATGTGGTAGATATGGTGATGCTATTCTGAAAAAATGTCTCTGTCTTATGCTGATTTTTGAAAAGGGAATTAACATACACCGTTTAAACAATCCAAGCAGATAAAAAAGGTTAACCAGTTTCCTGTGTATTCTTTGAGAGAAATTTCATGCATCTAGAAATATCTGGGGGTAGGTATATGTTAACTCATGCTGCTGAAGCTCACGCTGTCTTTTAAAACACAAATGGTTGTATTTCTCTTACGTTATTCTTTTTTTAAAAATTTATTTATTTATTTATTTTTATTATTATGTTATGTTAATCACCATACATTACATCATTAGTTTTTGATGTAGTGTTCCATGATTCATTGTTTGCGTATAACACCCAGTGCTCCATGCAGAATGTGCCCTCTTTAATACCCATCACCAGGCTAACCCAATCACCCACCCTCCCTTACGTTATTCTTCATTTAACTTTTTGTATAAAAATAGTATATATCTTGCAGATTTCCTCATCTTAGTACATGTAGATTAACTCATCCTTTTGTTAAAAAGGTCCTGGTGTCCTGCTGGCTATTTTCCTGTTATTTGTTTAGGTTAGAAAGTTTTCTTTGAGGGGCGCCTGGGTGGCTCAGTCGTTAAGCATCTGCCTTAGGCTCAGCTCATGATCCCAGGATCCTGGGATCGAGCCCCCCCATTGGGCTCCCTGCTCCCCGGGAAGCCTGCTTCTCCCTCTCCCATTCCCCCTGCTCATGTTCCCTTTCTCTCTCTCTCTCTCTCTCTCTCTGTGTGTGTGTGTGTCAAATAAATAAAAATTAAAAAAAAAAAGAAAGTTTTCTTTGAATTATAATGTTTTATGTACCATGTTTCTACCCAGGGTCAGGTAACTCACTCTCAGCCAGTAGGAAACAGTCCTGTACATTGCAGCATGAAAAGAAATGCTTTTGAGAAATAGAAATATTCCATGTGCACTCCATCATGCCTTTTCTCTTTCTTGAAAACCGCACTGGAAAGAGGCAAGTAGGCAGGAGAAGCAAACACTTCTGTGCCCATACTTACAAATAAGTTGGCAGCGCTCCCTTAATATTTTTTTCTGGTCTTACTCAGATACAAATAGTTCCCCATAGAAGCTTTCCCATCTTCTAAGCATTTTATTTGTTCAGCCCAGTTGCTATCGAAATTCTCTGAAACGAAACGAAGCCAAAATCTTGACAACAGCTGTGCCGTCAGAAGCCTCAGAAGCCGGGAGGAGCCCTTTACTCAGAAATCCAACCGGGGGGCTGCAGACTTCAGAAAGTGTGGGTTCAAGGGTAGGTTCAAGATGGGAGCGTGGGGGTGGGTCTGACGATTCAAAATCCAATGGATGATGGAATATCATTCAGCCATAAAAAGGAATGAAGGGCTAATCCAGGCTACAATATGGATGCAACTTGAAAGCATTATCTAAGTAGTGAAAGTAGCCAGTCACAAAAGGTCATGTGTTACATGATCCCATTTATATGGAATGTCTAGAATAGGCAAATCCAAAGAGACAGAAAGTAGATTAGTGGTTGCCAGGGGCTGAGGGGAGGGGAAACGAGAAGTGGTTGCTTAATGGGTATGGGGTTTCCATTTGGGGCACTGAAAAAAAATTTGGAGCTAGTGTGATGGTTGCACAATATTATGAATCTACTAAATATTCCTGAATTATACATGTTAAAATGGTTAAAATGGTAAATTCTAAGTTATGTGCACTTTGCCACCATAAAAAGAAAAAAAAGTAACCAAAACAGGAACCGAGTGTATTTGAATGCGGGTCAGAAATGGAGGTAATAATCACAGAGCTCCATGCAAGTGGAGAACGTACCCCTGAGGGGAGCATGACTGACAGACATCAAGCTGCCTGAGCATGTCCGTTCTCTCTTTTTTTCCTTTTTAGATTTTTATTTTATTTATTTTAAAAGATTTTATTTATTTGACAGAGAGAGGTACAACGAGAGAGGGAACACAAGCAGGAGGAGTGGGAGAGGGAGAGGCAGGCTTCCCGCGGAGCAGGGAGCCCGATGCGGGGCTCGATCCCAGGACCCTGGGAGCATGACCTGAGCCAAAGGCAGACGCTTAATGACTGTGCTACCCAGGTGCCCCCAAGATGATTGTTTTCTTCTACCAATGTCACATCCTGCCTTTATAACCTCAAAACTAAAAAAAAAAAAGAAAGAAAAATGAAAACCCATGAGAAGATTGGAAATTACCATAACTTGTTGATGCAAACCCTATGTGAATGGTTTAAGAGATGAAAAAGAAAGAGAACAAGAAAAATTTTAAATATTTGAATTGATTAGTATTTTGAGGAGAATGTATAGGTCTCTCTGTTTCTTGGGGGAAAGAGTTATTTAAGTTGATTCTAGGTTTTGTTACAGTGAATATCCTTGTGAATATATATATATATATATATCCTTGTGAGTATATATATATATATATTACACTATATATATATATATATATATATATATATATACTACACTCACAGGAGTATACCTGTGCAGCATATAAATTCCTGGAAATGAGATGAGAGGTAGAAAGGGGCAGTGCAATTTACTTGTTGAAAGTCATTGCCAAATCACCTCCCATTGATTGACCTGATTTATACCAGTGATTACGAGAGTGTCTGCTTTCTCACAGATGTTCATATTGTGTTGCCCGTTTTTCTGGTTGTTGGCAAATTCAGTGAAAATGATGTGGGCATATCTCTAACTATGAAGAAAGCTGAACATCCTCTTATATGTAGAAATCCCTTTTGTATTTTTCTTTTTTTCTTTTTAGCAGTCTGTTTCTGTGAGCTGCCTATTCATGTCCTTTGCCATTTAAATTTTGGCAAACAAGAGTTTGGGGTTTTATCTCACTGAAAAAAAAGTACTATGTTTTGTATATTTTATAATATAGTAGAATGCATGACCTTTATCTGTCATTTAATCTTTTCTCACTTAAAATTTTTTCTCACTTTTAAAAATCTGATTTTTGACTTTATGTATGAATTTTTTTTTTGCAATTCATATAATCTGTTTTTACGTTGCCAAATTTGTTATTTTTGGATTTTGGATTTGGGACTTGTGCCTTGCTTAACGAAATATTCCCTACTTTGAAATTATGAAACAATATTTCCACACTGTAGCATCTTACGGTTTCATTTTTGAATGGCTGCGGATTTCATCAAATACATTTGTAGTTTCATGATAGGGGCTCATGAGCCTTCCCTCCTTGGATCTATTAAAACAATGATCTTGATGGCTAGACTTCCTAGCATTGAACCATCCTTGCCCTCCTGGTTCTAGTTATTCTGCTATTGGTGTTGGTGCTGTGTGTGTGTTTAATTTGCCTGATTCTTTTAGTAAATTCTCCATGTGGGGTTTTTGCACTGTTATTCACAAGTGAACTCAGTCTCTACTTTTTTTTTTTGCCTCCTGACTCCTAAGTGTAATGTATTAAAGCAGGTTTCCATGACAGCGTGGGAGTCTGGATTTACATTTGGTTTCCTGCTTCAGTGAAATGGAAAACAGCTAGATTGAGGATGATTGCACTGGAGGGACCTGCTAAGAGAAGGCCCCCAGCAGGTTGATGGTGAGGGTCTCCCCAAGCCCTCTGTGATGGGCAACAAAAGTGTTTATTGCCTATATTCATGAACTATGAACCAAGCTTGCTTTCTCTTTAGATCATGCGTTCCGAGTACAATGTGTTTAAATGTCAAACCAAAGCCAGTCTAACAAAAACAAAGTGAAATAAAAAGCCCCAAATAGGGCGCCTGGGTGGCTCAGTTGGTTAAGCGACTGCCTTCGGCTCAGGTCATGGTCCTGGAGTCCCTGGATCGAGTCCCGCATCGGGCTCCCCGCTCAGCGGGGAGTCTGCTTCTCCCTCTGACCCTCCCCCCTCTCATGTGCTCTCTCTCTCTCATTCTCTCTGTCTCAAATAAATAAATAAAATCTTTAAAAAAAAAAAAAAAAGCCCCAAATAGTTTTCTTTTTTTTAAAAGTAGGTTCCAGACCCAATGTGGGGCTTGAATTCTCAACCCTGAGATCAAGAGTCACAGGCTCTACCAACTAAACCAGCCAGGCGTCCCACCCCAAATAGTTTTTCAAAATTTAAAACTTTTGATTTTGATATGACGCTAGACTCCATGCAAAGCTGTTTGAATAGTACAGCAAATCTCTATGTCCACCCTCTTCACCAGATTTACAAATTTTGTCACACTTTATCACTTCTGCTTTGTTCTCTCTTTTCTGTTTTTTTTTTGAAATGATTTGAAAGTTGGTTGCAGACAGTCTGCCCTTTTATCCCTACATACTTCATTCAGTATGTATTTCCTTTTTTTTTAAAGATTTTTAATTTATTTATTAGAGAGAAAGAGAGAGCTCGAGCACAAGAAGGGGGAGCAGGGGAGGGAGAAGCAGGCTCCCCGCTGAGCAGGAAGCCCAATATGGGGCTTGATCCCAGGACCCTGGGATCATGAGACAAATGAAGGCAGACACTTAACTGACTGAGCCACCCAGGTACCCCTCAGTATGTATTTCCTAAAACCAAAGACATTCTCTCACATCGCCTCCATACAACGATCAAATTAATATTGATTCAATACTATTATATAATTGATGGACCTTTTTTAGTCTTCCCCAATTGTCCTGGTAATGTCTCAAATGACAACAGAAAATCCAGAAGCAATTTTGATCACTTAATTAAGGTGATTAAGTCTGCCAGCTTTCTCCTCTATGAAGTTACTGTTTTTCCTTTCCTTTATCATTGACAAGTATCTTGCAGAGAGATACTTGGAGACCATGGAAATACTCCTTTACTTCTCAAAACTCCAACCATTAGTTTTGGCATTCCCAGATGGTTATTGCCCTAATCAATTATTTGGAGATTGCCAAAGGGTGGTTTTTCTGCTTCTGTCCCAATGATTTTTAAAAGGCAGAGGTTGACTTTCAATTTTTAGAAGCTTGTTTTTTTGGGGGGGGTGGTGCTGGGGGTTTTTTATGAAAGAAACAGTGAGCAGTTTCAGGAAGTGGTGGGTCTTCATTTCCAAGTCAAAACTGAAATGATTCTTTCGACTTATATCCAACACACAAGTCCTGTGTCCTGAAGGATTTCCAGAGGACAGCGTGTTTCCTTCCACGTGTATTTCAGCACATACTTCCTACTTGGAACTGTGGTGGCTTTTGGGGCTCCCGTGGATCCGAGGGAAGCCCACAGCTCTGGACAGGTTTGCACAAGGAAGAAGGGGGACATTTATCGAACCTACAATTCTTGATATCCTGGGACTGCAGCTACCTTCTCTTTGTTCTCCCTGGGTCCATGCTTGCCCCATGGCACATGGTGAGAGATTATTGGAAAGAAAATCAGATTATGTCAGCCCTTTTGTGTAAACCCTCTAGTGGCTCCCCATTGCTTTTAGGATAAAGATGGTTTGGGAGGGGACTTAACGTGGTATATCCAAGGCTCTTCCCCTTCTAGCCCTGACTTTGAGTCCACCTTCCCTTCTCCTCTCTCTGTGCCTAGGTCCGTTGGGAGAACACCTGCCTGACTTCCTCTGGGCCCCTGCTCATGCTGGTCTCCCCACCTAGAACACTTCCATGCTTTCCTTTGCTGACTCCTCCTCACCTTCAGATTTCAGCCCAAAAGGTCTTCCTTTCCTATTCCCCCTACCCCCACCCCACTTTATGCCCCCAGGATTATTTAATTAATGGCCTTCTGCCCCGCCAGACTGCGAGGTCTACAAGGAAATGGAGTGTGTTTATTTTGCTCATTGTAAATCCTCATTACTTATTGCATATTGATTCTTCCGTTCAACAAATATTTGTTAAGCAACGGATAGATCAGGCACCGGGTGTAAAATAGTGAAGAAGATTGACACACTTTCTGCTTCCCGGAGAAGGGAGAAGACACACAGGAAACCCAAAGAATTTCAGGAGGTACTGGAATGATGTAAATAACAGGTAAGGGAACAAAGGGATTGGGGGTGTGGATTTGCAAAATGTGGTCGGGGAAGGCTCACTGGAGCACTCAGGTGGAGCCAGCCACTGGACGGACAGGCCCAGGGAACAGCCAGAGGCCGGAGTAGGTCTGGTGGGTTAGAGAAACCGTGGGCTCAGCTCCTGGCAAACTAATATTTGTTTAATAGACCAGAGGAAGAATGAGCGCCCTCGGCCTAGAATTGTGCTAGGTGCTTTCTCATGCTTTATTGCTCTTGCACCTCCTCAGATCTGACCTGCTGGTATTGTTACATCCATTACAGAGCTGAGGCCAACCCAGAGACACACACAGAGAGAGAGAAAGTCCCACGTCCAAGGCCACACAGGAAGTGAGGGGAGGGGAAGCCAGATTCCACTCGGTCGTGGCTTTCTAGACTTAAAAGGCTCCTTCCCCCCCCCCACCCCCAACCACCGCCCAAGGTGGGTTGGCCGCTATCGTGCCCTATTCGTGAATGCCATTTGCTAGACACTCAGACACACACGGACTCTGGGTCTGTGTATTGGAAATCGGGTGTGTCTACCTGTGCGGTAACCGGGCTCTCTGGGGCCTGGTTTGCTCTTCTGCGAGGTTCTGCACATTCTCCCAGGTGTCTTTTCTCCAACTTGAACCACAGGCCGCGCCTAAGGCACCCTCCCTCCGGTAGCCCTGCCACGGAGCACACTGAGCGCACTGGGCGCGCGTGCACGTGGCTGTCCCCGGGGCCCTGGCGCTGGGCGGGGGCGCCCGCGCGTCTACTACGAGACGCGCTGGCAGTACTGGGACGAGGGTGACGCGAGCGCAACATTTAAGGGAGTACCAAAAAACCCAGTGACCAAGAGAAATAGTATTTTAATGAAATATTTTTAAGAAAATCAAAATGAGCCTGCCAGAGTCCAAGGGAACGAAATAGCAAAAACGTTAAGGAAGGGATCCGTCTCGATAGGTCGGGCATCTGGGGCGCCCCCAAACTCTGAGACGCGAGTCGCGGGGTGTCGGGGGCGCCCCCTCGGCCAGGGCGCGCCGGGGGCCTCCAGCACCGGGCCCAGGGTAGGGAGGCTGGCGGGCGGGGCGGGGCGGCGCCTCCCTCTCGCGGTCCTCCCTCCACCCCTCCCGGGGCCTCTCCTGGGCGCCGAGTCCCTTCCGAGTCTCGATCCGCGCCGCCTTTTCCCGCGACCCGCACGGGGCCCAGCTGACGGGCCGCGTTGTTTACGGGCCGAGCAGCCCTCGCTCCCGCCGCCCGCCCGCCCGCCCGCCCGCCACTCGCCTGCCCAGGTGCCCGCCCGGCCGTCCGCGCGTCTGTCTGTCCGCGCGTCCGTCTATCTCAGCGTTCGCAGATCGTGGCCCAGAGCGCTCCGGGCCGAGAGCCGGGCGGCCGGGGCTCAGCGAGGGGCTCCGGGCCGGAAGATCGCGGGACGGGGCCCGGGCCGCAGTGGTCCGGGGTCGGGGCCGCCTCCGCCGCCGGGCCGCGGGATTTGTAGCGGCCGAGGCCCCGCGCCCCTTCCTGGGGCTGTCTCAAGGGCCCTCCCGGGCGGGGGCTGCGGCCCGCGGGCCGCCGGCGTGGAAGAGAAGGACGCGCGTCCCCCAGCGCCGCTCGGGCGGCCGCCTCAGAGCATGACCCCCGCGGGCCGGCGCCGCGCGCTCTGATCCGCCGGGACCCCGCGCTCCAGCAGCCATGGGCGCCGGGGCTGGGCGGGGGGCGGCGTCCGCGCCGCTGCTGCTGGCGGTGGCCGCGCTGCTGCTGGGTGCCACGGGCCACCTGTACCCCGGAGAAGGTGAGTCTGGGGGTCCGGGAGTGGGCGGGGAGCAGCGCGGTGGCGGGGGGGGAGGACTCCTTGCCAAGATGGAGCCCACCGCCGTGGACCCAGAGCCCTCATCGGTGCGTGTGGGGATGCGGGTGGCCGGGACGGTAGCCTCGGCCCCGCGCGGGGCGGGAAGCCGCTGACCTTGGCCTTTGCCCGCCTGGGCTCGCGGTTCCGCGCCCCGTGTGCGGGCCCCGGGCCGGAGGAACCTTGCCCCAGTGCCCGCCCCGCCGCGGGTGCGTCTCCCAAGCGCGCCTCGGACCCGTGCCTAGCCCTCTCCGAGCCCAGCTCGCTCCGGGGACGCGACACGCGTCCTCTCCAGATCCCCTGTGAAGTGGGGTCCCTGGGTCCAGGCGGCCTTGGACAGTTAAATGCCGGGGGCGCACGGGTTTTGGAGCGAGAGTCGAGGGTGACTGGACTGAGGGTCCCTTGGGGTCCCTGCTGATAGGTGCTCCAGGGGGAGAATGGTAGAATCCTGCCCCCCTCCCTGAATCTAGGCCCGTGGCTACGCGGACTTCATAACCATGTTTACACTTTTGGGTTCTGTTTCCAGATGTCCGGAGGCAAACTCTAGCGCCTTGGCAACAGGGCTTTTGTTGTAGCAGAAGCAGTGGTGTCTTTATCATGATTATTATAGTGTCACCAAATGCCACGGGCTTATCTCTTTGCACCTTCACCGTGGCGCCCCCCCCCCCCCCCCCCGTTGATACTGTTTGCCCATTTCATAGAGGAGTAAACTGAGGCTCTGGTAGGAGACAATTCGACTTGCTCTAAAGTCAGTGCCAGAGGGAGTAAGAACTTGAACCTTTCTGTGTGGTGCCCTTGGGGGGCTCTGGACTGTTGCTGCTGGATGTCCCATGTCCCCCCATAACCCCCACAGCCCCTCTCCAGCTCTGCCCTTCATGAAGGGCTCTTTACCTGTCAGCTCAGGGAGGTCTCCAACCTCAGGTGAGCCTCTCATACCCCCTAACCCCACGGACTTCCCTCCTGGGCCTCCCTGTGCTGGCAGCAGATGGAGGCAAACTGCAACTCCAGCATCCTCCTTGGGCTTGGTAGCAGGCCTTTCTGGTTGTGGGGCAAGAAATGAAGAACCCGTTACGAGAACATGGCTGGAGTTTCCCACTGGTGTCTGAGGCCCTGCTTTTAAAAATATCCGTTGGGTTACTTTTTCAGAATTCTCCATAAAAGGAAATCAGTCATGGTGAGGAAGGGGTCGGGGAGGGAAGGAGCTGCAGCTCCTGAGCTCCCTGATGGTGAATAAGGTCCATGAGAAAGCCCACACGGGCTCTAAAGTTGACACCCCACTTTTGCTGAGCTCCTCTGTGTTACACAGTGGGTCCAAGGCCCGAGTGCTCGGTGTACAGTGGGCACAATAAAGGTGGCAGTTGGCTTGGGTTCTCATTAGGAGTGTATGTATGTACGTGTGCGTGTGCGTGTGCGTGTGTGTGTGTGTGTGTGTGTGTGGTTCCCTGCTCTTCTGTTCCTTGTAGCTTTGGTAATTAATTGTGGATTTGTGCCTGGGCTTCCAGGGGCCAGTAGATGGGTTTACCACTTCTTTACATATTTACAGTTCCCACAAGAGCAGAGGCTTATGCTTCTTTAGTTCACAGCTACGTTTCCAGAGCCTAGAACAGTGCCTGGCGCATAGAAGGTGTTTGGTTAAGATATTTGTTCTTGAGTCAGTTCATATTCTTCGGGTTCTCACCAGTACTCCAAGCCGTGACTCTTTTATTCTTCAGATAATGCCTAACTAACACGTACTAATAAGAGCAAACTCTTGGCGGGTGCTGCTCCATATGCTTTGAATATATAATTCTCAGTTAATCCTCACTACGGCCCTATGACGTAGGGTTTATTTTCCCTTTTCGCAGGTGAGGCGATTTGACTAAGCTGCAGAGCCCTGGTTTCTTAATAGAAGGTTGCTCTCTTGGGCTTGAGCTTCCCTACCCCTGGCCCGTGGTAATGGTTAACAAAATCCTATCAACTAAATGAGATGTGATGCCCCTCGGAGGTTTGGAAACTTCGAGAAACTTTACAGATCATTAATCTCTAATGTCAACCGGTAGGGCATTTTGGCTGGGGGTTGGGAGGGGGTGGTGGTGTGATTTTTTTTCCGAAATGCAGGACTTCCTTGGAGATGCTCACTCTCCCGTGGAGTCCCTGCTGCTCCGCTCAACTGGGCAGTGGCTCTCCCCCTCCATTTCTCCTCCGACTGGCTGGCTGGGGCCTGAGATTACTCGGGGGCATTGCAAAGTCAAAGAATGAAGGCAATGTGGGATTAATTAAAATAAAAACCCACAGGGCTTTGGGGGAGTCCAGCAGTCGGCCAATTGAGGCGTGAGAGGCTTGCTTCCAGAGCCCCCTTGTTTCTCAGGTGCCCCTCATTTCTCAAGGGCGGCCCCAGATATTTCTCTTGTGGGTTATCTTGTGTGCTTTGGGGCCCCCAGAGCAGGACTTCTGCCTGCTCTGTAACCTCCCTGAGGTTATTCTTAACCTTTGCTTCTCTCCTTGAGCCCTGCCTGTCATCCCTGCCCCACTCACTCATAGAGGTCATGGGGGTGAGCTCCTGGGGGTCCCCACTGCACCCCACTCCATCATTGACTTCCATTCTTAACCTCGTTAGAGTAGAACCTCTCAACTTCAGTGCTCTTAATATTTGGGGTTAGATAGGTCTTGGTTGGGGGGGGCTATCCTGTGTATTGTGAGAAGTTGAGCCGCATCCCCGGTCTCTCCCCCCAACAACGTGCTGTAGCACCGCCTCTCTCCAAGTCATGACAATCAAAATGTCTCTGGACATTGCTAGCTGTCCCTAGTTGAGAACAACTGCATTGAGGGAGAAAACCTTTCCCTCGTCTGGGGCACTTCCCCACCTGGGTCTTCCTGCTCTCTTCTCTGTACTCGGGTCTCCATCTGCCCCGGAGCCTTTCCCTTTCCAGCCTACAAACATTCAGTACTCCCTGAACCCCATTGCCCACCACCCATCTCCAGCCTTCCCCTGCCCAGCCTCCCCGGTGGACCCTAACCACCCTCCTTCTCCCCTCACACCCACTGCACTTCCCACAGCATCTGGCTCGTGTCTCCATTGCTTTGCTTTGCCGATGGCTCTTGTGAAGGTAATCCTTCACCTCCTGGGTGCGTCTCCTGTCCCCTCACCCTAGCTGACCTCTCTGGGTCTGCTACTGTCTTCCCCCCCGGCCCCCCGCTCCGGGGAAGCAGGAACGCACAGTCTCTTGCAGAGTTTTCACCTGCACCTTGTTCCCTCTCCACCTTCTCTGCTCCCTTCCTGGGCTCAGATGTTAGCTCTCTCTTCATCGAGGGCCAATCCCTACTGCCATCCACTCTCAGCCCAGTTTTGAATTTACATAGTCAAACTCCTTCATCTAGAAGAGGGGCCAGCAAACTATAGCCCATAGGCCGACTCCTGCCTGCCCGTGCAGGTTTTATAAATAAAGTTTTATTGGCCTCCTCTATGGTTGCTTTTGTGTCCTAAAGACAGAGTTGAATAGTTGGAATTGCATGGCCCACAAAAATATTTATACTTTGGCCCTTCACAGAGAGAGTTTGCGGACTCCTAATTTACAACAGAGCCCTTGAGGATCATGATGACCTGTCTGATTGCTTGTGTGGTCCCCGGTACAACACGAAGGCATCACGAATGTTCCGGGATGCTGCATTTTCCCCTTTACAGAGAAAGCTGTATTAAAGAAATTTATGCCCCCTGAATATATGGGTTCCAATGGTAGAAAAATACCATGATGTCCCCTCAGTAGCTGTGTGCATGGTCGCAAGATTTATTTATTTGAACAGTCATCGTGGTGTTGAATGAGGATTCCTCGCTGTCGGCTTTGTGTCTGGAACTCGAAAGTGGTGTCTGCTACGAGATTTTCTTTCAAGATCCCTTGTGTTAATTTTTATTTTTTTAAAGATTTTATTTATTTATTTGACAGAGACAGCGAGAGAGAGAACACAAGCAGGGGGAGTGGGAGAGGGAGAAGCAGGCTTTCCGCCCAGCAGGGAGCCCGATGTGGGGCTTGATCCCAGGACCCTGGGATCATGACCTGAGCTAGAGGCAGATGCTTAACGACTGAGCCACCCAGGTGCCCCCCCTTGTGTTAATTTTTATTAAGAATACACACATTAGGGCGCCTGGGTGGCTCAGTTGGTTAAGTGACTGCCTTCGGCTCAGGTCATGATCCTGGAGTCCCGGGATCAAGTCCCACGTCGGGCTTCCTGCTCAGCAGGGAGTCTGCTTCTCCCTCTGACCCTCTTCCCTCTTGTGCTTTCTATCTCTCATTCTCGCTCTCTCTCAAATAAATAAATAAAATCTTTTAAAAAAGATCTTTAAAAGAATATACACATTAGGGGCGCCTGGGTGGCTCAGTCAGTTGAGCGGCAGACTCTTGATTTGGGCTCAGGTCATGATCTCAGGGTCGTGAGATCGAGCCCTGGTTGGGGCTCCCCGCTCAGCCTGGAGTCTTCTTGAGAGCCTTTCCTTCTCCTTCAGCCCCTTCCCCGCCACATGTGCGCACCTGCTTTCTGTCTCTAAAATAAATAAATCTTCTAAAAAAAAAGAATACATACATTGGCTTATGTTTTACAACAGGACCCTATTTATGTTTTTTTAATTGAAATAACAAGTAATGCACGCTCATTGCAAAAAATTTGCAAAACCCTGGAGAGGAAAAACAGAAGTCCCCTTGCTACACTCTATCCCTAAAATCATCCCATTTCTATCCTGGGAGGTGACTGTGCTATCAGTTTGCATCTTAATTGTATGTGGGTGCGTGCGCAGTTATATGAATTTTAACCCATGCATAGAGTTGTGTGACTGTCCCCATAACTGGGATGCGGAACAGTGCCATCACCCCAGTTCCCTCCAGGCATCCCTTTATGGTTATGCTCTCTCCATCCCCAACCCTAGCAACACTGATCTATTCTTCATTGTTTTCTCTGTAGACTTTAAAACTTATCTTATAATTGAATTAATATTCTTTTTTAAAAAGATTTTATTTATTTGAGGGAGAGAGAGAGAAAGCGTGAGTGGGGGGAAGGGCAGAGGGAGAGGGAGAAGCAGGTTCCCCACTGAGCATAGAGCCCAAGGCGGGGCTGAGATCATGACCTGAGCTGAAGTCAATCGCTTAACTGACTGAGCCACCCAGGTGTCCCAATTGAATTAATATTCTTAACATTTGACATTTTAAATTTAAGCCCTCATAAGATTTGCTCAGGGATTTCCTATTTGTGAATTTGCCTCGTGGCTAAAATTAATTTGTACTTCTAAAACCAGTATTCAGTGCACTTTGGTGGTTCTTCCGGACCTGCTTAGAGCATCAGACCATCTGGGTCGCCGAATCGGCCCGTTCCCAGCTGAGGTCAGGCGTGGCGGAGTTCTGTGTTTTATCTCTGGGACGGTGGATTCACGCAAGCCCCAAAGATGAAAACAAGTGTCTCCTTCGATGATGTACGTAGTGCTGCGTTTCCCACATTTTCGTGCTTTTCGCTGGTGATTTTGCTGCTTGAAAAGGCCTCGCCCATCGTGTTGATGGGCTGTTCGTGTAAGTGGAAAGAATAAATGCAGGAGAGTTGTGATGTGCCTCACAGAATACGTGGGGGGATAAGCTTTGCTCAGGCCCGAGCTCTAGTGTCTGGTGCTGTTGGCTGTGATTCAAAGTTAATGAATCAACACTGTCTATTAAATAAGGTGTATTTAAACAGAAATGCACATAAAACAAGGTTATGGATTAATCAGTTGACAAAAACATTGTGGCCAGAGGCTTGCAGGAACCTAACCTTGTATTTCCCTAGGGACAACGGCGCAGTGTTTGCTAACCCTGCGTTCCAAGGGGAGTCCACAGACGGTCAAACTAATGAGAATGGGCTGGACGTGGTGTCCTGTCACTGTGCTTTATAGTTTGTGCATTTGGGGTTACCAGGGCCTGTGTTGAATCTTGTGGAACACATCTGCCCCTCTGGTCCTGTTTTTATCTGTGCAGGAAGCCTTGGTTACGTCTTGGAAAGTTCATGAGATGGCACGAGGCCGCTGGCCCTTGTTTCAAGGAGGGGTCTCCTGTGTTCTGTTGATCCTGGTGTAGGGGGGTGCTCCAGTGGCCTTGGGGGTTTTAGAAAGAGACTGTGTTTCCAGCACAGCAAGATTTGCTGTGCCGTGTTGCCAAATGCAGACTGGATATGCCTTCCAGTTGGAGTTCAAGGCAGACTCATGAGGATTAAAATTTGAGTTCCCATCTGGGTTTTTCTTCCAATTCCAGAAGGGTATGGTGTCACTTCGGGTCTGTATGGTAGCTTCTGTTGTGTGTTCAGGAACAGCGGCCCGTTAGTGGGAGATTCTCGCTTCTCTCCTGTGCCTTTGTGGGAATGTGGAAAACATAGGTACTTTCCAAAAACTGTGTTTGCTAACCATGCGCAAAAAGGCAGTGCTTGGACACAGAGGGATAGAGAGAGTAGAGCTACCCCTGTTTTCCTGCAGCCCTTCTATGATTTCTTGTTGCCAATCTGTTTCCAAAGATGTATCCTGTTTCCTTGCAGAAGATCAGAAAGGGGAGGAGTTCTGAGATGTTCCTTTCTAATTACATGTGGTTGCATTGTATCAAAGCCACCTGCTACTTTATTATTATTATTATTATTTTTTAAACAAAGTGCCTTTGGTTTTGTAAGACTTCTTTTGGTTTTCTTTCCTGTGTCTTCTGTGGCACTATCCGTCCGCATCTAGAAAAGTGAGGAGGTAGAATCCCCAAGGGGCATGAAAGCTTCTTATGATCCTGTGGTTTGATGTATGATGCCCATAGGATTGCACAGCTATGAGTGGAGGAATTAGCCTAGATGCTCTGGAGCCTTCAGGCTTGTAGAAGGTGGTAATCAGGATGGGCATGGACCTTTGGTCCTCTCCATGTTCATTAGTGACTGCCCCTCACTTCTCCCTCCCCTTCTCCACCTCCCTGGGTCCCACGTCCCATTGATGGTAATTCCCTAGTGTCTCTGTGGCCTCACCTCTCTCCTTGTCCCCGCTCCCACAATAGGCCCCCTTTCTTCTTAGCCAGTGTGTGCCCTGTTCAGTACTTTCTCTCCTCTGCTGCCATAGGGATTTTTCTACTTCCTACTTGGGTCCTTCCACAGCTGCCAGCCAGACCCCTTCCCCTGGCACATGAGATCATGCTCTCAGTGTAGGCTGGAGAAGGGCTTGATACGTGTTTGTCCAAAGCAAGAAGCAACGTCCCGTAGCCCCCACCCCTGCCAGTTCATACGTGGGAGCCACGTGGGAGATAGAGCTTTTGGGGGAGGTCATTAAGGTTAAATGAGGTCAGAAGAGTAGAGCCCTAATTTGATAGGGTTGGTGGCCTTCTCAGGACAGGAGGAGAGAGGTCCCTTTCTTCCTGCTTGGGCGCCCCAAGGAAAGACCACGTGCGGACAGGGAGAAGGCAGAGTGTGCAGGCTAGGAAGAGAGCCCTCCCCACCAAGGGACCGAGCTGGCTACCTTGATCTCAGACTCCCAGCCTCCAGAACTGTGAGAAATAAGTTTCTGTGGCTTACGTTGCCCAAAATACGGTGGTATTTTCTTAGGGCAGCCCTAGCTGACTAAGGTGAGAACCGGGATCAGAATCGGCTCTGAAACCTAGCCGAGAGGGACACTGGCAGATAAAATGGGTGTGGATCCAGCTTTCTTTGAAATTGCTGGCGGGGAGGGGCGGCCCACCATGTTTACGGGGTTCTCTCTAGCAACAATCAACAGTCTCCAGAGAACACGTCTGATGGTATTGATCCTGGGGCGAAGTGCTCAGTGGAGCAGGTGGGACAGCAGAAAGGAGACAGACAGGTGGGGGGTCCCCGGCTGGAGAGGTGGGGGCCAGGGTGGGTAGATGGTATGTCTGTCCGACTTGAGTCCCCACCACATCCCTTGGGGAACCTTGTGTAAAATGCAGATTCTTGGGTCTGGCTCCTGGACATATTGATTTATTTGGTCTAGAGCCGGGCCTGGGAATCTGCCTTCTCCCCGTCCGTGATTCCAGTGCTGGCCTTGCACAGAGCACGCTGTGGGGAACCCTCTGTGATGGGTAAGGGCACAGGTACTGGTACTGGTGTCCTAGGCACCTGTGCACGATGGGCTGGATTATGTCCCTCTCCCCCAAATTCATGGGTTGAGGCCCTACCCCCGCAGCTCCGCAGAGTGTGACTGTATTTGGAGATCGGGTCTTGAAAGAGGTGATCAAGGTTTAGGATGAGGGCCTCACAGTGGGTGCTAATCCAGTATGCCTGGTGTCCTCATGAGAAGAGGAGGTCAGGACACAGACCTGTGCGCGAACAGAGGGTCTACCTTGTGAAGACATAGGGAGAAGCTGGTTGTTTATAAGACGAAGAGAGGCCTCAGAAGAAACCAGCCCTGCTGACACCTTGCGCTTGGACTCCTGGATGCCAGGACCGTGAGAAATTAATGTGTGGTGGGTAAGCCTCCTGGCCGGCGGGTCTGCGTTATGGCAGCCCGAGCAAACTAGTATACGGGGCTCAGGTCCTGGCTCTCTCATCTTTGCTGTGTGGCCTTGAGGAGGATACAGTCCTCTCTGAGCTTCCGTCACATTCCTTTTCTAGAAAATCTGTCTGGGCAGCACGTGCGCAGTGTTTTGTCTGTGTCCCAGCCTTGCGCACACCCACCCCTCAGGGCGTTTGCCACCCCTCTGTGTCCAGCAATTTCCGGTGGAGCCCGACTCACGTGCTCATGGCTGATGTGGCTTTCTGTAGTCACCCTCGGAAAGCCTGTTTTTGAGAGCTTATCTTCCCCGGTCTGAGGAATTCACAGGTCTCTCCCCGGCCTTTTGATGTCCCTGCCTTGTGGACATCACAGGTCAGGCATCTGCCTTCTCCCGGGGAGGGAGAACCTGTAGGGATTTCAGTTCTATCTTTCCTGGGGCTTTCTTCGACTTCCACATCTCCCACAGCCCCTCACTGGCTCTTGGCTTGTTCAGGAGATCTCCTTGGTGAATCCTCCAAGACTGTGAGAAGTTTCTAGAAGGATGGTGGTCTGGATGGCAAATGTCCCATCAGGGCCCCGTTTCCCCTCTGGTCCTCTGCTTACACAATGTTCTTCTCTATCCTGCATGTTTGATGATGGGCCACTGTTGTTACCTGCATCTTCTGTTCCCGAGTATCCGAGCCCCCAAGCACCCACCTCGGGGCCCCTGACCCCTGTGGCTGGCCACTGTGGAGGCAGAGGGGCCCTCCCGTCTACTCCTCCTTCTAGCTGCGCTCAAGAACCACCTTCCTGGGGCGCCTGGGTGGCTCAGTCAGTTAAGTGTCTGCCTTTGGCTCAGGTCATGATCTCAGGGTCCTGGGATCGAGCCCCATGTTGGGCTCCCTGTTCCACGAGGAGCCTGCTTCTTCCTCTCCCTCTGCCTGCCGCTCCCGCTGCTTGTGCACGCTCTCTCTCCCTCCAGCCACCCCCGTCTCTGTCAAATAAATAAATAAAATCTTAAAAAAAAAAAAACCCAAAACTGCCTTCCTCAGGTCTCCTCTCTGGGCTGCTGCTTCTCTCACTGGGATTTTCACCAGGAATTTGCAGGAAAATACTACAATGCCTTAGTCCCCCCCACCTCTGGTCCACCCATAAACCTCCCTGAGTTGCACGTATGAACCTATCTGCAGCAGACTTCCAGAACAAGAATCTCTGGGTCCAGAGGCATCTGTGTTTATAAAATTGCCCCTGAGCCGTGGTGGTTTCATCACTACCCCTTCAAGCCCACGTGGTCAGGATAGGTCCCCCAGGCCTCTTGAGGTCCCTTAGATCTTGTCTGAGCTGGCTTCTCTGGGATATTTATTTGGTTCCCTGTTAACTCCAGCCTCCTCTGCCTCTCTGCCTCTGTGCACCTGCTCCCACCCCACTCCCCGTGGGGCCAGGAAAATGGAAGCCTAGAGAGGTTAAATTACTCACCTGAGGTCACACAGCTGCTGGTCGGCAAAGCTGAGATTCGCACCTGGGGCCATCAGGCCTCTGGTCTGTTGGACGCGTTGCTTTAGCGCATTCTGACGGCAGCTTATTGCAGTTAGTTTGGTGTCTACGAGCTGGAAGCCTTCCACCTTACCCATCTTGATAGTCCCTGTGCCCGGCATGATGCCCGGCTCACCGGGATGCTCAGCAGACGTTGGATGAATGAATAAAGGAGTGATTCCCATGTGGCTGACTTGCTGGTCCTGGAACCCACATTAGAATCCTGGGGTCTTGATTCTCCCTGCCACGTGCCCCAGCTCCCCCATTTCTCCTTCTTGGAGGAAGCCAGTTTTAAGAGCTAGTTTTTCGGGCAGGCGGAGAATCTTCAGGATGTCTGATACCGCAGTGTGCCCCCAGTTCTCCTTTCCGAATGTGATAATACATCTAGGAATTGGTTCCGTGAGCTCAGCGCAGGGCACTGACATGGGTGCATGGCCACATTCCAGTTCTCATCGGTTCTTCATAGCTTCTTTATCACGCTGCTGCCATTGTTCACAGCGAGGAAACGGAGGCAGAGATGGAGGAGGTGGCTCAGGATGACCATAACTGGCAGGTGCTGCGGTAGGAAGCCAGATCTGCTGGGTTTCTAGTGTGGCCCGGAACTGGCATGGGTGGTGGCCGGACACCTAAACCCAAGGCTCGTTGGCACAGGACTCCTGAATTTCGGGGTGTTAAGACTGGTAGGAATGCAGAGAACACGTGGCCCCAGACTAGGTCACCAGGGAGCATTTGAAGAATGTGGAGTACATTCATGATCGAACGCAGAATGTCTGAAACTCTCAGCATTGGAAAGCACTCTCAGAACCTTCTAGATACCCCCTTCCCGGCCCCTGCACACCTCTTGCCTGCTTTCATGGTGGAGAGACAATCAGGGAGAAGGGACACTTTCCAAGATGGCTCTCGTGTTAAGTCTTCTTGCTTGGAAAATCCTCAGATCCCTCCGGCTGGGCAGGAAGTTCTAGACCAGGGCCGTCCAAAAGAACGTGTTGCTCTGAGGGAGATGTTCCGTGTGTGGGCTGTTCAATATGGTGGCCATTGTCCACATGGGGCTCTCGAAGCTGTGGCCAGGCTGACCGAATCTTTACTTTTATTTTACTTTAGTTCATTTAAATATTAAAAAAGTCAATGTTGGATTCTGTTGCTGGAAAACCCTCTGGGACGTTTGGGACAAGCTGGGGAAATGCGCCTATATTTTCAATGCTACGTTGTATGAAATCTACATATACAGATCTAGTATTTCTGCTGCAGAGTTAGCATCTGAATTGAGACCTGCTGTATGGCATTTTGAAGGCTTACTGTGAAAAAAAAATCCTGTGGAGTATCTCATTAATAATTTTTTAAGTATAGCTTACATGTTGAAGTGAAATTTTTGAATACATTGCATTAATTAAAATGTATTTAATTTCATCTGTTTTTTTTTTTTAAAGATTTTATTTATTTATTTGACAGAGAGAGACAAAGCAAGAGAGGGAACACAAGCAGGGGGAGTGGGAGAGGGAAAAGCAGGCTTCCCGCCGAGCAGGGAGCCCGATGCGGGGCTCGATCCCAAGACCCTGAGATCATGACCTGAGCTGAAGGCAGAACCTTAACCGACTGAGCTACCCAGGTGACCCTCATTTCATCTGTTTCTTTTTACCTTTTTAGAGAAAATTTAAAATGCCATATGTGGCTCATATCATATTTCTGTTGGATGGTAGTGCTCTAGATGCTATACAGCCTGGCCACCCATGGCAATGAGCTGTAGCTTGCCATTGCCCTTGACCTTCCAGTGAAGTAGGCAGAACTAAATAATTCTTAATGCACCATTTGTGTAGGTGTTGGTCCTAGGGCCACCTCCTTCAGGAAGCCTTCCTTCATTGTCCCAGACCAAGTCAAATAGCTCGTTTCTGTGATCTCTTCTGGCCCCTGAAGCTCTCCTTGAAGGCATCCTCTTGGTTATATTTTAAGTTGACTTAGGTAGTTGATAGCGACTAACTAGTCTGAGAGATCCAGATCAGGTCCTAATCCCTGTGGCACTTCCATCCTTGGAACAATGTTGGGCATGGAGCAGGTCCTCCTCAAATATTTGCTGAAGGAGTGAACAAAGGAAATGATCTTTAACAAGATTTCCCTGGGTTGTCACAGCAGCAAAACTGTTTCACTGTTTCCTGATATTTGTCACATCTAGCCGCTTCTTCATTAGGCATGTTTTTGAAGGAACAAAGTTGGTAAAACTGTAACAGAGTTACAGCATAGACTTTGCATGTAATTGCAAGGTTGCAAACTTTGTGCCACCACTTAAAACTCAAGCCTGGGTGAGTCTCGATTTGCTTGTCACACAAATGGGCGTGAAAATGCACCTCCTCTGGGGATTATTTTTAGAATTCAGTGAGCCAGAGAGTGGCCCAGGTACTTTATATAGTAAGTGCTCAGAAAACACAGTAGCCCCCCCCTTATCTGCCGGGGATGTGTTCCAAGACCCTCAGTGGATGCGTGAAACCATGATAGTCCCGAGCCCCACAGATGCTATGTTTATTTTCTATACCCACATACCTATGTTAGGTGACTAACGGGTGTGTAGCGCACGCAGCTTGGATGGGCTGGACAAAGGGATGATTCACATACGGGGCGAAACAGGATGGCGTGAGATTTCATCATGCTCCTCAGAATCGTCCGCAATTCGAAACTTACGAATTGTTTATTTCAGGAATTTTCCATTTAATGTTTTCTGACTGCAGTTGACCATGGGTAACCGAACCTACGGATAACAGGGGGCTACTATATTAGCAGTCGCTGGATCCCCCAATGCCCCTGCTCCTCATTGCTCTTCTCTCCCAGCTCTCCCCGTGTGTAGAGGGCTGGCTAGCCACGTACCACTTATTAAGAACCTGAAGCGTTCTTCGGTACCCACCCAGAGGTATTAAAAGCCAGCAGAAGGCCCTACATTTATTTCTGGCACCATTTCGAACATCCTCGGGATATTTTCTGTCCCAACAGTAAATTGCTCTATTGTTTGGACTAATAGGTACACACACAGCTTTAATGAGTTGAGTGAGATTCGTTGGAGACTTTAAAAAAGCAGTTCTTTATTGTTCCCTACTATTATAGTTATTTAATTTTTTATAACAACTTTATTGAGCTATGATTCAATACCGTGCAATTCACCTATTTAAAGTTTACAATTCAGTGGCTCTTACTTCATTCACCGAGTTGTGCAACCATCACTACAGTCCATTTTAGAACATTTTTGGTGCTCCAAAGAGAAACCCCATCCTCGTTAGCTGTCCCTCCTCATTCCTTCCTCCCCAGCCCCTGGGAACCACTAATCTACTTTCTGTCTCTATAGGTTGGCCTCTTCTGGACATTCCGTGCAAATGGAATCATAGCACATGTGGTCTTTTGTGACTGGCTTCTTTCACTGAGCATCAGGTTTTCAGGCTACATCCGTGTTGTTGCTCATATCAGGGCTTCATCCCTTCTTATGGCTGAATCGTATTTCATTGTATGGATATGCCACATCTTGTTTATCCATTCATTGGCTGTTGGACATTGGGCTGTCTCCACTTCTTGGCTATTATGAATAGTGCTCCCGGGGACATTTGTATACACGCATATGTTGTTTTATTGCACTCCACTTGATCGTGCTTTGCAGGTACTGCGCTTTTTACAAGTTGAAGGTTTGTGGCAAGCCTGCATCGAGCAAGTCTATCTGCCCCATTTTTCCAAAGCATTTGCTCACTTCGTGTGTCCGTGTCATTTTTGGTAATTCTCACAATATTTCAGCCTTTTTCATTATATTGGTTTGGTGATCGGTGATCGGTGATTATGACTCACCAAAAGCTCAGATGATCATTAGCATTTTTTAGCAGTGAATTATTTTTTAATTAAGGGGCATACTTTTTTTTAGTCATAATGCTATTGCACACTTTGTAGACTATAGTGTAATGGGTATATAACTTTTTTTTTTTTTTAGAGGGGGAGGGAGGGGCAGAGGGAGAGTGAGAGAGAATCTTTTTTTTTGGTCAAGTTCCAAAATCAGATGAGTTTATTTTATTTTTTAAAGGTTTTATTTATTTGAGAGAGCGAGCGAGCAAGCGAGCACACACAAGCAGGGGGAGCACCAGGCAGAGGGAGAGGGAGAAGCAGGCTCCCCAACGAGGAGGGTGCCTGACGTGGGACTCAGTCCCAGCATCCTGGGATCATGACTTGAGCTGAAGGCAGACGCTCAACTAACTGAACCACCCAGGCGCCCCACGGGAGAAAGAGAATCTTAAGCAGCCTCCATGCCCAGCATGAGCCTGACATGGGACTCGATCTTATGAGCCTGAGTCATGACCCCAGCCGAAATCAAGAGTTGGATGCTTAACCGACCGAGTCACCCAGCTTCCCCAAATATAACTTTTTTTTTAAAGATTTTATTTATTTATTTGACAGCAAGACAGCGAGAGAGGGAACACAAACAGGGGGAGCGGGGAGAGGGAGAAGCAGGCTCTGCACTGAGCAGGGAGCCCGACGAGGGGCTCGATCCCAGGACCCTGGGATCATGACCTGAGCCAAAGGCAGAGGCTTGACGACTGAGCCACCCAGGCGCCCCCAAATATAACTTTTTTATGCACTGGGGAAACCAAGAAATTCATTTGATGCATTTTTTTGAGATATTTGCTTTATTGCGGTGGTCTGGAACCGAACCCGCAGCATCTCCCAGGTGTGCCTGTACAAGTTTCTCTGTGGTTGTGTTTTCATTTCTCTTGGGTATCTACCTAGGAGTGGAATTGCTGGGTCACGTGGTAACTCTTTGCTTAATGGTTTGAAGAATCGCCAGACTTTTCCACAGCAGCTGCATCATTTTATGTTCCTACCGGTGAAGTACGAGGGTTCCAATTGCTCTGCATCCTTGACAACACTTGTTATTGTCCATTTCTGATTTTAGCCATCCTCGTGGGAGTGAAGTGGTGTCTCATTGTGGCTTGGATTTGCATTTCCCTGGTGTTCAACAGTTGAATGAACGTTCATCCCTGGTTTTGGTCCTGCCACAGCCTGGGGAGGATGGCGGGCAGGTGTTTTTTGCTCCTGCACCGTAAAATTTTAGGGCGTGCATGTAAAACACCGGATGAGGTTCAGGTTTGAGGAGCCCAGAACTGTGGCCAAACCTACACCATAAGTTGCCAGAGAAAAGGCAGAACACCCGGCTAAATTTGAATTTCCTATAAACAACAGTTTTTAAGGATAAGTATGCTCCAAACATTGCAGGGGATGTAGTTATCCTAAGGAAATACTTGTTGCTTATCTGAAATTGAAATTAAACTGGGCATCCTGCATTTTTATTCATCAGATCTGGCACTCTTGCCTGCTGCTGGTCGGGGGGGGGGGGGACAGGGCTTGTGGGAGACGTCAGTGGCGCCGTACCTGGGGCGACCTCTGTATGTGGATGTTTGGATGTGACTGCAGCTGGGGGCTGTGTGTGGAGCTCGAACAGGTGTCTTCGTCCCAACTTCCTAGTGAGTAGATGAATGTGTGCGTGTATTTTCCCTTGATTTAGCCTAATCTGCACAGAACTTGACTAAGGAACATTGCAACTTTACTCCCCCAATTGTTTGCTTTGCTTTGGGGTGTGTATGTGTGTGTGTGTGTGTGTGTGTGTGTGTGTGTGTGTGTGTGTTTCTTTCTTCCTGATTTGTGCTGCTTTTGCGAGTTGTTCTCCGGGTAGATTTTTAAGAGGATTTTCTACTATTCTTTAGGATAATCTGTTTGCCTCAAAGATACTGGGGGACGGGTTAGTGTCTTAGAATATAGTAAGTAGAGATTGTATACCGAGCCTTATATTCCAGGTGTTGAGGTGTGTGTGTGTGTGTGTGTGTGTGTGTGTGTGTGTGTGTGTGTGTGTGTGTTGGCAAGGAGAAGCTGTCTCAAGAGTTTGATTCTGGTGAATGTTAACTCGAGTTTAAGGGGCACAAGGAGAAGGAAAAGCTTCTAATAGATATATGGGAGAAAGGAAATCAGAGAAGGCTGCCTGGAAGAGGTGATGTTTGAGCTGGATCTTGAAGGGTGATGGGCTGGATTTAGAAACAGGGAGCTAAGGCATAAAGGGGCTTTGAGAGCCAACAGAGCTAGGGCTGCCCGTCCAGTACAGTAGCACCTGGCTGCACGTGTCCATTTTCACTTAAATTAACTAAAGTAAAATTAAAAATTCAGTTCCTCAGTCTTTTTTTTTTTTTAAGATTTTATTTATTTATTTGACAGAGAGAGACACAGCGAGAGAGGGAACACAAGCAGGGGGAGCGGGAGAGGGAGAAGCAGGGAGCCCGATGCGGGGCTCGATCCCAGGACCCCGGGATCATGACCTGAGCTGAAAGCAGACGCTTAACCAACTGAGCCACCCAGGCGCCCACTCTGTGTTCAGTTTAAATGACCCGTTTTTGCTTTTATTGAAACTCAGAGCAGATATAGAACATTGGTATCAGTGCTGAAAGTTCTGTTGGACAGCATTGGACGAAGACAAGGGTTACCACACCGCAGCCCCAGGAATGAAACTCCAGGCCACCACCAGTTTTTGTAAATAAAGTTTTATTGGAACACAGCCACATCCACTCATTCACATACTGTCTCCGCCTGCTTTGGAGCCACGATGGCAGAGTGGAGTAGTTTCTACCCAGACCGTCTGACCACGAAGCCGAACATATTTACTGTCTGAGCTAGGGAAGTGAAGGCACAGAGCCCCGGGATGATTGTGATATGTTCAGGAGAAATAAACCACAGCAAGATAGCTGGCGTTAATTGAGCACCTACTGTGTGCTGGGCACTGCTTGCATGCCTGTTAGCCCACTCACTGCTTCCCATAGGTCATGTTACAAGGGGAGGACACCGAGCCTTGGAGGTGTGTGAGTGGTGGGCAGCCTCTTCAGCATGGTGCAGGGGAGTGAGCGAGGGGGGAGCCCTGAGGGCTGGGAGGGAGAAGTGCAGGGTCATGGGGAGCCAGGGAGGGTGCTGGAGCCCGGGAAGGACCACCTTTGGGAGATGGGCATGCAGACTGTTTGTGCGGGGGAGATCAGGTAACAGGGAACAAGGAAGGCAGGTTGGGAAGGAGAGACCTCGAGGTAGGAGAATCGACAAAACAAATTCAGCTCTCCCTGCCCCATTTTGATGCGGGCACCTTTATCCTCCTAAAGCCAAGTCTCCAGTGTTGACTCACCAGGCACAGCTCCCCTTTCCCTTCTGCACCTGCCGCCTTACTCAATCCCGTGTAGTCCCGAGGTCTCCACTGCATGATAATCGATGCGATGGTTCTCAGGCTGCTCACAGGTCCCACCAAAGGAGTTATGTTCTTTGCCTTCTGGAAGTGATGACTTAGGCACAGACACTGTAGAGAACACCACTCATCATCAGGGCTCGCTAATTTGCAGGGACCCAGGCAGAGTGAAAACGTGGGGCCCCTTGCTCAAAAATGATTAAGGATTTCAAGATGGATGGAAGAGCATTGAGCCAAGGGTTGGGCCCTCCTGAATGAGTCCCACGACTCGGGTTGCACACCTGCGAAGCTGGGCCTGCCACTAATTCTTACAACCCATCCATGGCATGTTTGCTCACCTGTCTTGCTTTCTGCTTGTTTTCACTTCTAGTGTGCCCTGGCATGGATATCCGGAACAACCTCACGAGGTTGCATGAGCTGGCCAACTGCTCGGTCATTGAAGGACATTTGCAAATACTGTTGATGTTCAAAACGAGGCCCGAGGATTTCCGGGACCTCAGTTTCCCCAAACTCATCAT
The DNA here is from genome assembly GCF_009762305.2 of Zalophus californianus. Taxonomy (NCBI): domain Eukaryota; kingdom Metazoa; phylum Chordata; class Mammalia; order Carnivora; family Otariidae; genus Zalophus; species Zalophus californianus. The sequence goes on from NC_045595.1 coordinate 6,313,724, forward strand.
GATCACTGATTACTTGCTGCTCTTCCGGGTCTATGGGCTGGAGAGCCTGAAGGACCTGTTCCCCAACCTCACGGTCATCCGGGGCTCGCGTCTGTTCTTCAACTATGCGCTGGTCATCTTCGAGATGGTTCACCTGAAGGAGCTTGGCCTCTACAGCTTGATGAACATTACCCGGGGCTCCGTCCGCATTGAGAAGAACAATGAGCTCTGCTACCTGGCCACCATTGACTGGTCGCGCATCCTGGATTCTGTGGAGGATAATTACATTGTGCTGAACAAAGACGACAACGAGGAGTGTGGGGACATTTGTCCAGGCACTGCAAAGGGCAAGACCAGCTGCCCCGCCACTGTCATCAACGGGCAGTTTGTCGAGCGGTGTTGGACACACAGCCACTGCCAGAAAGGTATGCTGGGGTACGCAGGGCTTTCGGCTGCTTCTCACGCCTCGTTCGTTGGTGAGAAGCTGGAGGCCTTCCCTAGACCAGGGGGTGGCACATTTTTTCTGCAGAGGCTCTGGTAGTAAATACTTTCAACTTTGCAGTTTGTGTGGTCTCCTGTTACAGCCCTGCAGCGTGGCCATGGCAACACATCCAACACATGGGCATGGCTGTGTTTCAATAAAACTTTATTGACAAGACAAGTTGTGGGCCGGGTTTTGCCAACTCCTGTGCTATACAGTTGAATGTTCCTCTTGCTTGGGACGGGGTAGAGGCGGATGAGTGTGGACTTCATTGTGGGGGAAAAAAAAAGTTTATCTCGTCTGATTATAGAAGTAAGATTGCTCAGGGTAGACGTTTGGGGGAAAGAAATGGATGAAGGAAACACAACAGCAGCCCTTATCCCACAGTTAGTGGGAGTACTTCCTAATCATGGTTCTGTTGTATCTTTATTTACTTACCTTTCCCTGTCTTTGAGCACTTAGGTGATTTCCAGTTATTCTAAAGAGAAGGATGAACATTTTGGGGTCAGAGCTTTATCAAGCATCTGTTTCTTTGGGCCTTGCTTTTCCAGAAGTGAAATTTCTGGGCCAAAGGCTCTTGATACCGGTTGCCAGATGACTTTCTGGAAATGTTGTACTGATGGGCACTCCTCCTAGCACTGGCTGAGAGGGAACACCTTGGCCAGCTTTGAGTGTTGCTCGAAACATTGTTCATAATTTACTGCAGGGAGGAGCCGAGGTGTTGTAACTGTATTTGCATTTCTTTGATTGCTATGGGGGTTGAGCCTTTTAGAACATGTTTATTTATCATTTGGGTTTTCTCTTCCTGTTCATATCCTCTGTCCATTTATCTTTTAGTACTTTAGTGGTTTTCGAAATACTAGTCTACGTGAGGTTTTCATAGATGAAGGCTATTGACCCTTTGGCCAAATGTTTTTGTTTTCGTTTTTTTTAAAGATTTTATTTATTTATTCGACAGAGAGAGAGACAGCGAGAGAGGGAACACAAGCAGGGGGAGTGGGAGAGGGAGAAGCAGGCTTCCGGCTGAGCAGGGAGCCCGATGCGGGGCTCATCCCAGGGCCCTGAGATCATGACCTGAGCCGAAGGCAGACGCTTAACGACTGAGCCACCCAGGCATCCCTGCCAAATGGGTTTTCAGACCTTTTTGTTCAGTGGTGAAAATGCTCTGGATCGCCGGCTGTTGCCAGAGAAGCTTCAGATGTTTATGGAGTCCAGAGTGGGATCTTTGCATGCCTCTCATGTTGTTACTTTATGTTTAGAAAGTCCTTTTCCATCCATAAAATGATTTTTTCCCCAAATTCCCTATTTTAATTATCATTAAAAAAGATTCATCCGGGACATTTGGGATCTATCGGTGTGCGTGATTCAAAGGGGTGTCCCTCCCCCGCCCCCTAGTAACTCGCTGGGGTCTCACTGCTGTTTATTGCAGAAATTTCCTCCTTTGGCTTTGATTTGGGGTCTGTTTCTGAATAGCCATCAATATGTTCTTGTACCAGGCCTGCTACTGTTCTAATCACTATAGTTTTATAATGTTTTCGTAACCAGGAAGGCATGTTCCAAACGCACATCCATTACTTTATTGTTTCGACTCTTTCATACACCGTGAAATTCCCTGGGAGAAGTTAGTGAGCATGAGATCGAGGTGGGAGAAAGTGAGTGGAGGTGGGGGCGGGTTGCTTAATGGTTGTATCACAAAAGATACAAGGGAAGGGAGAAAGGAGGGTCTTCTCGCCTGAGCCCAAAGCTGTCGGGAAGCCACACAAGGTGAGTCCTGAGTAGAATCCATGGAATTGTCCTAGAGAAGCCATCGGAGCCCTGGGGAGGGGCCCTTCCGAGGCACAGGTGTCGGGTTGTAGCATAGCAGAAGGTGAGAGTGGAGGCCACACGTCTTCTGAGAGGTTGGGCAGTGAAGGGGGGAAAGAGCCTCGTTGTTTGAGAATGGGGGAGGGTATGATGATTATTATATTGTGGAGCAATCTTGGGGATGTCGGCAGGTCAGGGACAGAGAGAGAAGCTAAATCACAAAGTTGGGCAAAGTCTCAGCAGAAGTAGAACGACTGCCTGTGGTTTTGGAATTTTGGAGAACAGGGAAGTTTCTGAGGTGGGGGTGGGCAGCAAGTAAGGGTGAATAAGCTGGGAGCAGTGACTTTGAGGGGAGGTTGGCATCCACGGTGGCGAGGCCAGAAGAGGATGTCTAGGATCGATGTTAGAGGCCACACGGCTACAGAGGGAGCACTGTCATTCTCATGTTGGGGACCAGAGAAGTTACTTAACTTACCTAAGGCCACACAGCTAATGAAAGACAGCTGGGGTTCGTGCCAAGTCTGAGACACACAAAAGGCATATTTTTTTTGGGGGGGTTGTCCCCTCTGTTTAGGAACGGTTAAGCCACTTGTAGTTGGGGCACCAGGGAAACAGGGAACATGCTTTTATTATTCCTGTGCCGAGGTCTCCAAATTTAGGTGCTTGTTGGAAATGCTCCGGGCTCTTGTGTCTTGTGATATAATTTAAGACATTCCTCTGTGGATTTATTTCTGTACACATTTTAGTCAAAATATCCAGAACGGTATTATCTGCAGGAATGTCCCTGGTGTGAGCAGTTTTTTGTGTTTTGTTTGTTTGTTTGTTTTTTGTTTTTTTTCCCTAATCTTTTGCTTTTGAGAACAGACTTGTTTTTTCAGCGCTGGGGGGTTTTGTCAGAGGGGAAGGTGTGCCTCTGTACATATTGCTGTGACCGACACCTGCTGAGGTACCTGATTCCTGGCATCTGGCTTGGACGTCACCTGCTCCTGGTGTGTGATCAGTGCCGAGGTCCCCTAGGAGAAGCATTGCCCTGTCCTAGGAGTAGCTGGTGAAGTGATTGTTCTTTGAAGCAGCGCCCCTGTCTGCTGAGTACCCCTCTGCTCTGGCCTTTTCTTTTCCCCTCAGTTTCTTTTATTGTGGGAAAATACACATAATATAAAACTTACCATCGTAAGTTTTTTTTTTTTTTTAAAGATTTGATATTTTTACTTATTATTATTTTTAAAAGTAAGTTTGATGCCCAGCACGGGGCTCCAGCTCACGACCCCGAGATCAAGAGTCACATGCATGCTCTACCATGTCAGCCAGCCAGGTGCCCCGCCATCTTAGATATATTTAAGTACACAGCTCAGCGGCATGAAGCACACTCACTGTCCTGCAGCCACCCCCATCCTCCGTCTCCAGAACTTTCCATCTCCCCAAACTGAGACTCTGTCCCCATGAAGCACGGACTCCCTGCCCCCTGCCTCCCACCATCTACCTCCTGTCTGTGGATGGGACTCTCCTCGTAGAAGTAGAATCCTACAGTATTTGGACTTCTGTCACTGGCTTATTTCGCTGAGTCTGATGTCTTCAAGGTTCATCTGTGTTGTGTGTGTTAGAACTCTCCCTTCTTCAGGCTGACTGGTATTCCATTGTGTGGACGGACCACATATATTTATCATCATCCATGGATGAGCATGTGGGTTCCTACCACACTTTAGCTACTGTGAATAAAGCTGCTGTGGACGTGGCTTTTTAAATGCTTATGTTACCTTGTTACCCTGGCTTTTGAAGGCTTATTTAATGTGCTGTGAGACTCGAACACAAAAACAGACACAAATGAACCTTTATAGGGGATGCTCCCCTGTTTTAGGTGACGGACACTGGCCTGTGAAAAACTGTCTGTCAACTCGTTTAGTTCTCTAGAATCTTCCCAAACACTTCCTGGAGGGGCCAGAGCCATTGTCTTTTTCTTGCATGATTGTCAGGCTCTGGAAGCTTTTGGGGTCTGGCCAGCGTTTGGGATGAAAGTGTTGGATTGTTCCCTGGACCCAGTTTATGCATTCTCTACAGTGTGCCCTCTTCTGCCTGTTCTCAAAACAATGATGTTTTAAGCAGAGAAAGCAAAGGAAGGTTAAAGGAAGGTCAAGGTAATTAAAAGGAAAAAAAAATCACTGTGGTGTGTGGCTGGAGGTGATTCCTCTGTCAGCCTGCCCATGGATTTGGGGTGCAAATACCAGGAGAGGCCAAATGCGAGGGGGCCTTGGATGGGCAGAGTGGAGTTGGAGTCTATGCAAGCTGGGTCACGAATCACCTTTATTGAGAGCCTAGTATGTGCCAGGCATTGGGGTCCTTGGGGCCGCAGGGTGGGGACCAGCCCCGGCCTCCTCGGAGAGGAGAGGACCTTCTGGTGGCAAATACTGACCTTGAATATGTGAAGACACACTCCTGCTGGGAGAGTTACAGGAGAGGGCTCTGTGGGTGGGAGCACGGGTCGAAGCCCCAAACTTGCCTTCAGGGTCCGAGGATATCTCCCCTCCCCCAAACCGGTGTGTCACTAAGACCCCGAAGGTCAGCCTCACTGACCCTTTCCCAGGTGGTTACAAGAACTGCTTGGAGTCCTGTTTTGCTCTGCACTGGTCATGAGCTGGATCAAGCCTCTGTCTCCTGATCCAAAAGATGGGGACAATGATGGGACCTGCTTGTCAGAGTTGCAGGTTGGGAGGAGGTGAGGTGGTGTAGGGGGTGCATTTAGCGCTGTGCCTGGCACTCCGTGAGTGTTCTGGAAGCTTCCTGGGAGCACCATGGCTGCACTCTGCTTCTGAGCAGACCCGCTGCTAGGTGAATGCCTGCCAGGGTTTGGCTCTGGCTCTGATTTTGGGCTTGGGGCAGGCAGAGGAGAGCCCACTGCCCGACCCGCTGATGAGGGGGGCAGGGTGTCGGACCCACAGCACCGGAGGGAAGACCATTCTGCTCACCTGGGGCCTTGAGATGCTCTGGAGACCCCCAGCTCTGGGCTTTTTGGGGGCATTGGAAACCACGGAGCTTGCTTGACCAGCTGCTCTAGCCAAACCCACTGGCATTTTTTTTTTCTGGGCGGCCACCCCAGCTGCTTGCTGCCAGTCAGAGGGGTGGGTGAGGCCGGGGCACACAGGGTGCCAGGAAACTGACTGCAACGCCACATAGGACATCGGCGAGAAAGTAGGTGCAGGAGGCCGAGGGAGGCCGGTCTCTCCTCCCCGGGTTTGGACTTCCTTCCATCTTTGTTTCAGGTCCTTTCAACGTTGGGGTGCTCTCTGTAGATTAAATATTAACTATTTAATTCTGCCTTTGGCATTTTAATGATCAGAACCTTCTTGGTAGCCCGTGCACTGTTCTAAGCGCTTGGCTGATGATGCTGCGTTGAGCCCCTCCGCAATTCCTTCTCACGGACGAGGCCACGGAGGCCCACCCAGAGAGTAAGCCACTTGCCCCGGATCACACGGCTAGAGCGAACATTGGAGATGAGATTCCAGCTGCGGACCCAGGTGTCGGAGCCCAGAATTTGAGCTATTAAGCATTGTGCTCTCCTGCACTCCAGGTGGAGAGCTGGGGAAGTACGGAAGACAAAAAAAATGGAGGGGAGGGGGAAATCCCTGGAATTCTAGCCTTGCCAACATTCTGGCTGCCTTTTCTTAAGGCTCTTTTCGTTCCCTCTTACAGTAGCTGCCTCCTCCATCAGGCTGGGATTTCTTGAAGACAGGGACTGTGGTATTTATTGCTGTGGCGCCCGTACCTGTCACGTAGAAAAGCAATGGCGTCTTTGACCACTCAGGCCTAGCCAGTGTTTATTGATCACCTACTAAGTGTTAAGCATTTGACAGTGACAGCCCAGGGAAGGATACAATTCCCATTTTACAGAAGGGGAAACGCTGAGGCCAGAGGAGTAATTCAGAAACTTACTCTTGGAGACCTTGCTGGGAAATGGCTTGACCTCAGGCTTGTTTCGTGCCCTTGACCAGAGGTCAGCAAACTGACCCGTGGGGCAAATCCGACCCATCAGGTCATTTTTGTGTGGCCCAAGAGCTGAGAATGCATTTTATATTTTAAAAAAGTTGGGTGTGTGTGTGTGTGTAAATCTAAAGGATAATATTTTATGAGAGGTGAAAATGCTATGAAATTAACATTTCAGTGTCCCAAAATAAAGTTTCCTTGGAACACAGCCAAGCGCGCTCATATGTGCATTTCCATAACGCCCGTGGCTGTCGTTGGTGCCGTGAATAGTTGCAACAGAGACTGTATGGCTCTTCGCAGAAAAAACTGTGCCGAACTTTGGTCTTGGCTATGCACCTTATAAAGATGAGGGGGCGTGTTGGGGGGTGAAGGCTGGTTTCGTTGGAAACCGGGAGCATCCTAGCATCCGGCCAATGTGGTCACCTTGCCCCTTGCTGGCACCGAGGGGCACTGCAAGATATGTCGTGCCATCCTTACCTTACCTTACATCAGGAGCTCTTGTTTGGTTGGGGAGTCAAAAGGCAGGAGTGAATTAACCATTCAGGGCAGCCCAGCTGGCAGGAGATGTCACAAGGCAGGTAGGCGCCCCCCCTTTCCTGTTCCCCTCCAAGTGAGTCATCAGATTGGTGGTTCTAGACATGTCTGTGAGCCAGAGCACCTGGAAATCATGATGTTCTCTAGATAATATCGCTGCAGAATATTGATAAATTAAATTCCTTTGTGGCTGGGTCACTATGGTCCCTGCAGAAAGCAGGGAAGTCTAACACATGCACACGGGTATTGAATAATAATAATAAAAGATGGTGGATCATGTAGCACGATGGGCCATTTGATTTTGTCACCCATATTCCTTTTTGTTTTTGCCAACGATCTTTTTTTTTTTTTAAAGATTTTATTTATTTATTTGACAGCGAGAGAGACAGCGAGAGAGGGAACACAAGCAGGGGGAGTGGGAAAGGGAGAAGCAGGCTTCCCGCCGAGCAGGGAGCCCGATGTGGGGCTCGATCCCAGAACCCTGAGATCATGACCTGAGCCGAAGGCAGTCGCCCAACCAACGGAGCCACCCAGGCGCCCCTTTGCCAACAATCTTTTAAAAAAAATCAAGGAGAGGACTAAAAGCACCAAACTGGAGGGGAGGGGGAAGCAACAGTCCAGGGTCATGGTAATTTCCTTATCATGGAGATGATTGGAGTTTTTTAAAAGGAACCTCTGGTGTTGGAGATGACTGGATGTTGTGTAGCAGGAAAGAGCAGGTGCTCCCGGTCCTCCCCAGGCTTGATGGATGACAAGTTGCCATTGGCATTTGTGGAAGGAGAGTGGTGGTTCCAGACTGGAGTGGTTTGGTTCGGCTGGCCAATGACGCTTAGAAAGAGGGGAAGAAGGAAGGGTGTTCCAGATGGGTGGGATGGCAATGATGAAAAACATAGATGCCTTTTGTGGGCAAGAGTAAGGAGGGCTGCCTCATGCTGTGCAGAGCCTCAGATCATCATGTGCTTTGGCTGCCAGATGTTTTCCTGTGGCCCAAGGGAGAGGTCATAAAGGTTACTTTGGGGCTGTATTCCGGGTGGCCCGTTGCACTGATAATGAGTGAACAGCTGTGCCGAGCTAGGCATGTGGCTGGGACCCCAAAGTCCTTGCTGAGTTGGAGAAAAAGTGAAAGACATTCACTCCAGGGTTATAAACTAGGTAGGCAGAAAGTGTTGGGGTAGGCTCCAGGATGCTGAGGGAAGAAGGTAGACCAGTTGACCGCATGGTTCCCTGGCATCTTGGGGACGGTACTGTTCAAATCTTCAGTAGTGAAGATTCAGACTTAAGTTTGGACAAGTGCCCGGCTTCCTGGAGAGGGCTTAAGGGATTCCAATTAACTATTTTTTCGCCTAGAGAAGTAAATTGGCCCAATTCTTTGGAAGAAGGTGGTGTAGAGTTAAATACTTAATTATGGAGAGGTGGCTGTCTGGTAACTTGGTAACTGGTCTGACAAGTTTTTCTTTTATTCCCTCCTCCTTGACGAAGTTCATTGACCAGTTATTTCCCACCGTGTCACCAGACCTTTTGTCAGAATTAAAATCTGTTCTTTGTGACTGAACACCTGAAATGCCCCGGGGAGGTCCCAGGGACCTCAGGTCCTTTTGGGCTTGGAAGCCGGCACCGTGTGGTTGTCCTCCTCTCTACACACACCTGTGCCCGATAGAATGTTCCCTTTCCCAGCGAAGAGTTTCAAAATTGTATCTTCTCTCTTCTCCTGCTCCCTGTTCTTCCCGTCTGTCTGTCTCTCAGGCTTGGAGGGCGTCTGTGCTAGCTCAGGCTTAGAGATAAATAATGTTAAATAGGATACAAAAAAAAGAAAAACCCATTGCTTTCCTCTGGGGCCCCATTGTCTGTCATGGGTGGGGCCATATGGGTAGCAGCAATTGGGCTAATTTCCTCCAATTCTAGGTTTGGGAAGTGACCCAAGATCTCCCAACCCAGCCTCAAGCCACGGGACACAGAGGCACGGGATGGAGCATGGATCAGTCGGTGCTGGGGGGCATCTGGTAGATAAAAGCCCACAATCGTCTAGTGCCTGGAGGGTTTTGGGTAGAGGGTCCTTTGACCTTTTCATTATAGAAGTTTCTTTGCTTTTTTTGTTTCATCAAGGAGGGTCTTGGGTCTTTAATGACCCCAGGCTTGCTGGCTGCTGTCTAGAGAGGGAGGTTCCTTGATGGGCTTTTTCTAGAGTGTTTCCAAGTGCTTTGCCTAGGAGAAGCTGTTCTCTTTGGAAGATCTGATAAGGACAGGGTTTCAAGTGCCGACATCTAGTCACACGGGCATGAGTGTGCATGGCACCAGTGTTGCTGATCGACCACCTGCAGCCGTGATCCATGGGCAGATGGGATTCCTGTCACAGGCTATCTTTTTAAAAAAAATTTTTTTAGTGTTATGTTAATCACCATATATTACATCATTAGTTTTTGATGTAGTGTTCCATGATTCATTGTTTGTGCATAACACCCAGTGCTCCACGCAGAATGTGCCCTCTTTAATACCCATCACCAGGCTAACCCATCCCCCCACCCTCCTCCCCTCTAGAACCTTCAGTTTGTTTTTCAGAGTCCATCATCTCTCATGGTTCGTCTCCCCCTCCGACTTACTCCCCTTCATTCTTCCCCTCCTGCTATCTTCTTCTTTTTTTTTTTTCTTAACATATATTGCATTATTTGTTTCAGAGGTACAGATCTGTGATTCAACAGTCTTGCACAATTCACAGCGCTCACCATAGCACATACCCTCCCCAATGTCTGTCACCCAGCCACCCCATCCCTCCCACCCCCCACCACTCCAGCAACCCTCAGTTTGTTTCCTGAGATTAAGAATTCCTCATATCAGTGAGGTCATATGATACATGTCTTTCTCTGATTGACTTATTTCACTCAGCATAACACCCTCCAGTTCCATCCACGTCGTTGCAAATGGCAAGATCTCATTCCTTTTGATGGCTGCATAATGTTCCATTGTGTATATATACCACTTCTTCTTTATCCATTCATCTGTCGATGGACATCTTGGCTCTTTCCACAGTTTGGCTATTGCTGCCATAGGCTATCTTCTTAGTGGTGTGGGAGCTAAAGGTTTTCACCTTTGCAAAGAAACTGCGGGCTATCACAGCAGGAGGTATGCAAAAGCAAGACAGGCTTCATCGGAAGCATTCGAGATTTCTCTTCTTTAAAACTGGGAATGAGGGGCGCCTGGGTGGCTCAGTCGTTGGCTCAGGTCATGATCCCAGGGTCCTGGGATCGAGCCCCGCATTGGGCTCCCCACTCCGTGGGAAGCCTGCTTCTCCCTCTCCCACTCTCCGTGCTTGTGTTCCCTCTCTCGCTGTCTCTCTCTGTCAAATAAATAAATAAAATCTTAAAAAAAAAACAAACTGGGAATGAATCATTGAACACTACATCAAAAACTAATGATGTACTATACAGTGGCTAACTGAGCATAATAAAAAAAAAAAGCTAAAAAAATAAATAAACAAAATAAAGCAAAAAACACCAAAAAACCCCAGTGTTTTTTATTGTGGTAAGATGCACGTAAGATTTACTCTTAGTGACATTAGGTACATTCACAGTGCTGTGTGACCATCACCACTATATACTTTTCATCATTGCACGAAGGAGCCGTGCCCATTGGCATTCACTCCCCGTCCCCCGCCCTTCCTCCCCGCAACACCCGCCCCCCCGCCCTGGCCCCCACTCGTCTGCTTTCTGCTCTGTTGGTTTACCTATTCTGGATGTTTCAGTATAAATGGAATCATGTGATATGTGGCTTTTTATGTCTTACTTCTTTCCCCAGACATGGTTTCATGGTTCACCCATGTTGTAGCATATATCAGGACCCTATTCCTCTCTCTTGCTGAATAATATTCCATCGTATGGATATATCAGTCTTGTGGATCCATTTCCCAGTAGATGAACATTTGAGTTGTTTCCACCTGTTGGCTCTTGTGAGTGATGCTGCTAAAACATTCCTGTACAAGCTTTTGTTTGAATACTTAGTTTCCATTATCTCAGGGGATACATCTGGGAGTGGGATTGCTGGATCATTTAGTAATTCTGTTTAATAAATTGAGTCGAGATTTCCTCCTATCTTGTTCTTTTCTTCTTCTTCTTCTTCTTTGTTTTTTGCCTTTGGTCTTATTTTTTAAAAAAATTATTGTATTTTCAAAGAAGATACAGATTCGGAAAACCACACAAAATGAATGTGTAGCCCAATGGCTGCTCCTTCCATACGGGCAAGGCTGTGGCTCTTTGATTATTATTTCTTTTTTAAAATTTGAAAATTCTGTCATGTAGTATAATGGTACTCATTGGTCTCCCTGTTTTTAGTGTATAATAAACAAGGCACAGACTGAACTTCGTAACGAAACTTTGTGTTCTTTATGAAGGCAACTTTTGCTAAGAAAATTATTTTTATAAGTCAGCGAGGTATGAGGGTTATTTAAAGGACTTTTACAAGGGCAAGGAAAAAAAAAAAACAACAACCACCCAAGAAGTTGATCTTAGGGCTTGCGGTTCTGCAGAAGACAGAGTGGACAAGACCTTGAGACACGTTCCAGAGGGAAAACAACAGATGAATCCAAGAAAGGAGAGATGTTCCAAATGTGGATGAATTTGAAGAAAAAAAGTTGGAGAGTTGTCTTAAAGATGCCCGCATGGGTGCACCTGGGTGGCTCAGTTAAGCGTTTGACTCTTGATTTTGGCATAGGTCATGATCTCAGGGTAGTGGGATCGAGCCTCCTCAAGATTCTCTCTCTCCCGGGGCGCCTGGGAGGCTTGGTCAGTTGAGCATCTGCCTTTGGCTCGGGTTATGATCCCAGGGTTCTGGGATTGATCACTGCGTTGGACTCCCTGCTCATTAGGGACCCTGCTCCTCCCTCTGTCCTCCCCCGCCCCCCCCGCCCCCGGCTTGTGCGTGTTCTCTCTCTCAAATGAACAAATGAATCTTAAAAAAAAAATTCTCAGGGCGCCTGGGTTGTTCAGTCGGTTAAGCGTCTGCCTTCAGCTCAGGTCATGATCCCGGGGTCCTGGGATCGAGCCCCGCATCAGGCGCCCTGCTCAGTGGGGAGCCGGCTTCTCCTTCCCTCTGCCTATCTCTCCCCCTGCTTGTGCTCTCTCTCTCTCAAGTAAATAAATAAATAAAATCTTTAAAAAAATTCTTTCTCCCTCTGTCCCTCCCCTCCCCACATTCCTGCATGCTTTCTCTCTCTCCCTCTCTCTCTCTCTCTAAAAAAGAAAAAAGATGCCCATGTGGTTCAGAGGAGGGCATAATTCTTCAGAGACTTTTTCACAGTTTTGAAAGGATGCCTTTGAAAGACAGCCACAAGCCTGGTGCACTGCTTGACTTGATTTTGGGACTTCTGGCCATTGGGAGTTTACAAATGTCTCGTGTTGGGGATGGCAGATAACAGCAGTGGGCATCTGTAGGATGAAAAACAGGAGTTGGGGACGCGAGAGAGTGAAGGACACAGTGGCACATTGGCCTTGAGGTCTTGGGAGGAGGGATGAAGGAAGCTAAGGTGGACCCAGGTTATAAAAGTTACAAATTCTGAATCAAAGAAGTCAGAGAATGACATTGATTCCCCCTTGACCCACAGTGCGAATATTGCCTACACAGAGGCAAACACGTTTCTGTTTTTCCCCAACTTGGTGAAGGAGGTCTTGAAAAGGTTCTAGCCAGCCAGGAATGGTCAGTGGGAATCCGTTCTTCAGGGTCTGTTCTTGCTCAGTGAGTATAAAGTGGCACGGGCTGTCTGTTTTATTTTAGAGGACATTAGAGTATTCTAGAAGGCTAGGTTAGTTAGGTGGTAACCCCGTTTCGCTCACACTGTTCTCCCCTGAATGGCTTACGTTGTTCAGTTGCCGCTCCTCCTGGATGGGTGGGTGGGCTTCAGCGAGGGTAAGGATGTTGAGGATCCCACCTTTGAAGGCAGTGGAGAACCAACATGGCAAACTCCAGAGCTGGGCTCTCCCTAAGGTACCCCTACTGGTCACAGGTGGCAAAGTTTAAGTGGATTAAAAGTAAACGGAATGAAACACTTGTTCCTCAGTTACACTCACCACATTCAGACCATGCAGATGTAGAGCATTTTCATCATTCCGGAAAGTTCTGTCAGGCAGCGTTGCTCTAGAGCATCTTCATCATTCTGGAGCATTTCATTCCATGGTTAAAGATAGCTCTAGGGTCAGACAGACCTGGATTTGAGACCTGTGTCTGTCATGTGACCTTAGACAAGTTGTCTGGCTCTTCTGAGCCTCAGTTTCTTCATCTGAAATGAGAAAATGGTAAATGACCCCATCTCATCATTTTTCCCCAAGTTTTACCTGATATTCCCCTCTTTTGATAAAAATAAAAATCTCATTCCTCTGCTCTTTTTTGATCTTGATTTTTCCCCCTCTTAACTCTGAAATAAAACATTGAATTGTTTTTCAACCTTTGTACCTCCTTGAGAATCCGTAGAATAGAGGAAGGAGAGACCGTGGGAAAGTTGCACACACACACAACAAAGAGGCTATTCTAGGTACATGTGAGCGAGAAGAGGAACAAGGAAGGGGTAGGTGTGTTGAGTGGGGCATGAGAGTGTCATCAAGAATGAGGAATATGTCAACTCCTTCCCGGCTTCTCTTCTCTCTCGGGGGAAGAGGGAACAGACTCCTTTTCAGTGTAAGCCGAATAGAAGGGGGTAGCAGAGAGGAAGTAGCCTCCAGATGGGGAAGGGACTGAGGGAGGGAACCCCAGTCTGATTTTGTCTTCCTGAGGCAGCATTGAGCGTCTCAGTCAACTCGTGATTGTTAGTGATGGGAATCGACTCAGACCAACCTAAACTGCATTGGGGTTGTGGTTTTTTGGGAGGACGTAAGGCCTTCTCTTGGAACTTACATCAGCTAGCTTTCACTGTGTAACAGACCGCCCTGAAACAAAATGGCTTTACACGGCTGTCATTTATTTTGCTCACGATTCTGTGGGTTAGCAGGGGGTCGGGTTTTCTGGGCTGGATCCATCAGCTGACCACAGACACAGTCTTGGCTCTCTCCTGAGTCCGGGATCAGCTGGTGGGATGGCTGGTGGCTGGGTGATCCGGCATGGCCTCAGTCACATGGCTGGCAGTGGGTACTGGGCTATCAACTGGGATGCTCTGGTTTTCCGCCCTGTGGCTGCTCATCCCGCAGTAGGCTAGCTTATACTTGGATCACAAGATGGTCTGGAGGTTCCAAAAGTAGCAAGAGATTAATCCCTAGAGCCACAACTGTTTTCCAAGTCTCTCTTTGCTTCATGTGTGCTGATTTCCTATTGGTCAAAGCAAGTCACATGGCTAAGGGATGCGGGAAGCTGGAGGGAAGATAGACTCCACCTCTTGATCGGAGGGGAGGAATTTGTGGTGGTTTTTGCCATCTACCACAGAACCCCAGGGCGGGAAATGCTGGGGCACTCTTGAGACATTTTAGCCGGGACTTAGAGCTTGATCAAACACCCAAGACTGTGTGTGGTGTAACTGAGAACTTAAAATGATTTTCCTGAGCAGTTATTTAATTTCCTGAATTCCAATGATTGAATAATAAGTTCCTTTCCCAAAAGGACTCTTGATGTTTTCTTTATCATTTATTAAATTCAACCAAACACCATGGCCGGCTTCTGGGATGCCAGGTCTGTCTCATTCATTTGTGTCTATTCTTACGGACACAGTACCATACTGATTTAATTTCCATAGATTTCGAACATGTTTTATTAATGGCAAATCTAGCATTTCCTTTTGCACTTTTTCAAAGTGTTTATTTTTTCTGGTTGAACCTAAGAATCTCAAAATCTACCTCCTCCAGCACACATAAAACCCATTGAAATTTTGATTAAAAAATTGTATTAAATCTGTAAATTAATTTGAGAAGATACACCTTAATATTTTAGTAAGTTTCCTTCCCATGCAGGTATGTAATCAGTTGCTCCATTTGTTCAAATCTTTTTATGTTGTTCTCTTAAAAATACTTATTCTGTATATTTCTTGCTATGATGATTCCTGTGACATAGAGTTATTTATTTATTTATTTATTTATTTATTTATTTATTTATTTAGCAGAAAGAGAGAGAGAGAGCACAAGCAGGGGGAGCGGGAGGCAGAGGGAGAAGCAGGCTTCCTGCTGAGCAGGGAGCCTTATGCGGGACTCGATCCCAGCACCCTGGGATCATGACCCGAGCTGAAGGCAGACGCCTAACTGAGCCACCCAGGTGCCCTGAGTTGTTTTTTTTTTTTTAAAGATTCATTTATTTATTCGAGAAAGAGAGTGCAAGCTGGGGGGAGGGGAAGGGGGAGAAGGAGAGAATCTCTGTAGATTCGTTGCTAAGCAGGAAACCCACGTGGGGCTTGATCTCAAAACAGTGAGATCACGACCTGAACCAAAATCAAGACTCGGATGCTTAACCAACTGCATGATCCAGGCACCCCTGTGTGTAGAGTTTTTGTTGTTCATTGTTGCTACTGTGAATGGGCATATTTATCCCGAATCCAGATCCTTTAGTGGCATTGATGAGTCAGTTGTAAATTTTTTTGTTCATTGTGTGCAGTTTTATCCTCTACAAATTTTGGTCATTTTTTTTGTTTTAAAGATTTTATTCATTTGACAGAGAGCGACACAGCGAGAGAGGGAACACAAGCAGGGGGAGTGGGAGAGGGAGAAGCAGGCTTCCCGCTGAGCAGGGAGCCCGATGCGGGGCTCAATCCCAGGACCCTGGCATCATGACCTGAGCCGAAGGCAGACGCTTAACGACTGAGCCACCGAGGCGCCCCTTGGTCATTTTTTTTTAATCTTGTCTTAAATTTTGTACCTCTCACTTCAGTTTTAAATCTTCTTCTATTGACTTGGGCTTCACGACTAATATTAAATATTTAACAGTGGTTTTACCTGACATACATGATTAACAGATATCCTCAGATAAAATCATCTTTGCTTTCCTGTGGTAAACCTTACTTGGTTGTGATGAATTATTCTCTTAGCATAGTGTTGAATTTGATTTGCTAGGTTTGCTTTGTTCTGGTTGGTTTTTATTATTTTGGGGGGATTTTTGCCATCTGTGTTCATGAGTGAAATTGTGCTATGTTTTTGGTCTGTTTGATTTTGTAATCTCTTCATTAGGTTTTATTATCTGATATTCTAGCCACATAATATGAACTAGGCAAGTTTCCATTTTAAATATCTTGGAATTATGGCATCAGGACTAACACTTACTTGAAGAACCAATTATTTGTTGGAAAAATCATATGGTGGTATATAACCTTCTGGGGAAGTAATTCTTCGATAACCTTTGAAAAATTTCATACTAGGTTGTTAGAGAATTCAGCTTAAATTTTTTTTTTAACCTCTGGTAAGATCTTTTTGAGTCAGCTTTTGTGATCTGTATTTTCTTAGTTATCATTTTATTGAGATTTTTGGATTTAATAGCATGCTGTTATGCTTGCTATAATCTTGTTTGTATATTCTCCTTATATCCATTTGGATTTGCCAGTTTTTTTTCCCCCCAGGAAAGCTGTTGTTGGATTTATTTATCAATTCTTTCTCTGCAATTTATTACTTAGAGGAATCTTAATTTTTTTCATTTTTAGATTATTCTGAGCCATGCCTTTGCCTTCGTCCCTCCCCCGCTGGTGTTCAATGTTTGGATGACTCACCAGACACTGAAATCCTTTTTGGAATAAACTGGGGAATGAATGAAGGAATGAAGGAATGAATGAATGAATGAAGAATTTGATAATGTCATCTGAATACAATTAAAGCTTTTAAGGCCATGAATTCAGCCCCTAAATTTGGCTTTGGCTGCCCTCCAAAGTTTTGGCTATCTAGCATTCTTGTTTTCGAAAGAGTTTGTGAATATAATTTTGATTTGTTATTTTTGATAATCAGTGTCGGGAAAGCTGCTCCTGAGGGCTGACTCGCTTTCAGTAGTCACTTTATATGAATGCTCTGACTTAATCTTCATAGGCACCCTAGGAATTATCCTTGCTTTACAGCCTAGTTTAACAGCCCATGAAACTGAGCGCCACGGGAGGGAAAGTGACTTGCCCAAGGTCGCACGGGTGATGGGATGGGGGCGGGGCCAGGACTGGCATCTAGCCCACGGTCTGTTTTGATTCTAAACCACGCGCCTTTGTGACTCTGCTACCGGGCTTCTCCAGTTGAGTGAGTTTTAACCGCTGGTTGCTAGGGATTAAAAAAAAAATTAACCGTTCACTTTAATGGGTTGTCTCAATCTCCAGTTGACGGGATTAAAAATTTAACTTGTCATGACCCGTCGAGTTTCTGCATTTTTATAACTGCGTGCGGTCTCTTGGTAGCCAAGTGACTGTTCGATGGGCTTCTACAAAGGCTGCTTGGAAGCTGCCGGAGTAGGCAAATTTAGAGTCAGAGCTCACCATCTGCTGTTCCACCAGAAAAACGTACCCCCCTGGGACAGACGTGCACGTGGGGGTGTGGAAATAAAGGCTTCACCTCGATGGCAAAATATCTCTGCCCTACCAGAGCTGGGAAGCCTTCTTCTTCCTTGCTCGCTCTTGTTATTCCAGCCTCCTGAGACAGCTGGAACTAGTTTTTGCAAAGGCACTTTCTCCTTCCCTCATCATGTGCTTATGGTTTTGTGATGCTGGCCTGGAGGAGCGCGGGCTGGGCCAGCGCTGAACTTGACCTGTGGGCTGCCCTGCTGTTTGGCCCTGGTTCCTATTTCTGGGTCTTGCTCTCAGCGTGAGGATGCTACCAATCAGTGTGACTTGTTGTGACGTCACGTGGTCAAACCTTTCCTTTAAAAACGGTCTGTGATTCATCTTTATTTTTACGGGGCTGTATCATGTTAGAAGTATTACAGTAGGAGTTTTCGTTTGAAATCTAATAAAGGTTTTAATCGGCCATCTGGAGTCTGTGTTCCTTACACTTTTTTTTATGGTTCATGACTAAGAGTGGTGTTGGGGTTGGTGGTGGTGGTGGCGGGGGGGGGGCGCTGGCGATGGTGGCTCACATCCCATGGGAGGATCGGGTCCATCATCCAAAACCTCATTTTCTCTGTCTTGGTTGCAGGCGGAGGCTGAGAGCCAAGTGCTGACCCTAAAGAGTCCTTCTTTGGAGGAGTTCTTTTCTTTTCTTTTTTTTCTTTTTTGACCGAAACCTTTTATTTTTAATAGCTTGTTAGATACGTAACATGAAAATACTTTTAGTGTCACAATTTTACATCATCAATTTTATTTAACATAGCATCATCAACAGGTTTAAAAAAATTTTTAAATTACTTATTGAACACAAAGGATAAGGGCTATTTGTTTTCTAAAGCAATTAACAATGAAAACATTAAATTTTTTTTTTTTTTTTTTTTTTTAAGTAGGCTCCATGCCCAGCACGGAGCCCAACCTCAGGTTTGGGCTCACAACCCTGAGATTGAGATCTGAGCTGAGATCAAGAGTCAGACACTTGGGGCGCCTGGGTGGCTCAGTCTCTTAAGCGTTGGACCCTTGATTTCGGCTCAGGTCATGATCTCGGTCCTAAGATCGAGTCCTGCATCTGGCTCCCAGCTGGGCAGGGAGTCTGTTGGAGATTCTCCCTCTCCCTCTGCCCCTCCCCCCCAATAAATAAATAAATCTTAAAAAAAAAAGTTGGGTGCTTAATCGACTGAGCCACACAGGTGCCCCGAAAACATTTTAAATTTTTACTCACATTGATAGGGAATAAAAATCACTGTTTTTTCCCCCACATCTTTTCCCCAAATTAATAATGTCAGCCTTTTTCGTTTGGGGTCAGGTGGAGGGCGTGGGAGGGTATATCACTGGGGTCTTAACATGCATTTTTCTGGATCACTTATAAAGTTGGTCCTCTCTTAATATGTCTCTTGATCACGAATGCTTGTCTCTTCTATTTTTTCTCTTTTAAACGCTAGGGGTTTAGGCGGGCGTTTCTCAGTCTGAACCCTGCTGACATTTTGCACCGAATAATTTTGTGTTGTGGGGGTCATCCTGTGCGTGGTGGGGTGCCAGCAGCATTGTCCTGGGTCGTGACAACCAGAATCGTCTGCAGACATTGCTGTCCCATGCTCCCCGGCCGAGAACTAGCGCTCTGGTATGAGTACGCTCGTTACCTTCGTTCAGCTCAAGAAACAGCACCTTGCCGGTTCCTACTTAAGCCCCTTGATGGGCCGAGGGACCCAGTCTCTTTCATACCCGGCCCCCACCCTCCTGATCTGGATTAATCACTCCCTTGTGTTGCTGTATACAGTAGTCCCCCCCCTTATCTACGGTTTCGCTTCCTGTGGTTTTAGTTACCTGTGGTTAGCTGTTGGCAGCAAGCAGATGATCCTCCTGGTGAATGTCAGAGGGTCACGAGTCGCCTGCGTCCTATCACGTAGGCATTTTATCATCTCATCCCATCACAGGAACGAGAAGGATGAAGACGGCACAGTTAGATATTTTGAAAGAGCGAGGGGGCACATTCATGTGACTTTTATTACGGTCTGCTATTGTAATGTTCTACTTCATTATTGGCTGTTATTCATCTCTTGCTGTGCCCGATTTAATACGTGCATATAGGAGAAACATAAAATATGTCGGGTTTGGTACAATCCGTGCCTTCATCCTGCGGGGATCTCGGAATGTATCCCCCATGGGTAAGAGGGGGGGCCGCTGTCAATTGCATTGCAAATCCCTGGATTCTGCGGTTTAATCTTGCCCATGTTAAAAAAAAAAAAGCATTTAGTAGGTCTTTTCAAGAAATGTATATTTTTTATTTCTTAAGTTATCCGTGCTTATTTTTGAGAAATATAGGTAAAAGGAGAAGTATCATGTCACTCTGAAATCCGCCCCTACCCCCAAGCGTGGCTTCTTAATTTTGATGAGAAATCTTTCATAATTGCCTCTGCAAGCATATGTGTGTCGATTGAAATCCTATTAGTGTGTTCGAGAAAATGAGGTTATATGATGCCATCCGATGCCTTTGTTGCGATCTGCTTTTTTTCCCCTCTTGGATCTATTAATACTCTCTGTGTAAATATGAATCTGTATCATACTTTTAATTCTTTGTAAATATGAATCTATATCAGACTTTTAATTCCTGTATTGGTGGACGTTTTAAGGTTGTTTTCAATTTAGCATTTTACAGAAGGGGAAACTGAGGCATCAGAGGGTGGCCTGACCAACGTGGCAGCTTCTGGACCCACTCTGCGCAGTGCGGTGTGGAGCGATCACGAGCCGTGCCTGGTGGCAGCCTTGGCCCACCTTGAGTTCCAGTGAGCCCTTCCCCTGGTGTTCCCACGTGGATGGCCCCCCACTGCCGGCTGAGTCCCTGCCCGACTTAACAGCGCCGACACTGGAATCGGTCGGGATGTGGAGCACGGAGCTGGTTTGTCAGCTCGATGCCATCCTGTACAAAAGCGAGCTGAAACCCAGCAGGCTCTTGTCCCCTCACTTTATATTGTTTTTCTTTTTAATAGAACAAAGTACGGTTTGCGTAACTCCTCTCTGAGGCAGAGGTGATAGGATCTGAGAGTGGGTCTCAAGGCCTCTGGATCTCTGCGGGAGACCAAGCGTGCCCTGTGGCATGTTAGGTGTGTGTGCGCTGCAAAGGGGTGGACCGGGCAGGTCTCTGATCCGCAGGTGCCTTCGTCACTCCGGTTTGGGATGTCGCAGGAAGGCGTGGACCTCTTACTCTAGTTACCGACTCCTGGGGCTCTCTCAGATGGATTCTTCTGAGTTCTCAGCTGGGCACGGTGAGCCAGCACGTGCCTGCCTTGCTCTCCCCATGCCCTGGGGTCCCTGTTGAGAAAATTCAAGGCGGACAGAGCCAGGAGGGGGGCAGCAGCACTGCCCTTGGGTGGGCGGCTGGAATTGTGGCATTCCCTGGCATTTGACCCTGGCATTTTGGGTAAGGCAAGTCAGGATTGCCCACGTGGACAGAACAAATACTGCCTTGGGTAGGTGTCTCCATCAGCTCGGGCTGCTATAACAAAACACCATAGGTTGGGTGGCTTAAACAGTAAACATTTATTTCTTCCAGCTCTGGAGGCTGGTAAGTTCCAGATCAAGGCACCAGTGGATTCTGTTTGTGGCGAGAGCCTGCCTGCTTCGTGGCTTGTACATGGGCTGCCTTCTCACTATGTCTTGCCTGGCCTTTCCTTGGGGTGTGCTCTGGACAGAGAGCCCGTGTTTTGACATTCCCGCATGTTCTTGCATTTATCAACAGCGTATCCCTTTTTAAGATCGTGGAGGAGTATTCCATTGTTTGGGACATCCACCTGTTCAAGAACATTTGGGTTGTTTTCCATTTTTGGCTATTATGCGTAAGCCTGCCGCAAACATTTGTGCATGAGCCTTTGTGTGAATATATGCTTTCCTTTCTCCTGGATTCATACCTGGGAGTGGCAGGCATGCATTGATCTGGGTAACTTTGAGAAACTGCCAGACTGTTTTCCTAACTGCTTGTGCCACATTATGATTCCATCAGAGATGCAAGAGAGAGTTTCCAGTGGCTCTTGTGTCCTCACCAGAACTGGGTACTGTCAGTCTCTTTAATATTAGTGCATGTGCACTGACATCTCATTGCGTTTGTCTGATGACCGATGGTGTTGCACATCTTTTCACAGACCTATTGGGCATCTGTATATGCTTTGTGGAATGATTGTTAAAATCCTTTGCCCCCCCCTTTCTTTCCCTTGGGGGGGTGGTTTGTTTCATTATTTATACAGTTTGCAATCAAGAATGATGTCAGAGAGAGGTGTTGTGAATATTTTCTCCCATTTACTGCCTTAACCCTTTCATTTTTTTTTTAAACAGTGTCTTTTGAAGAGCAGCCAGTTTTTAACAGGGTGATGTTATTAATTTAATTAGCTCCAGGTTGTGGCTTTGAGAATGTTCCTGAAACTCTAGCCCCAGATATAGGACATTAGCAGAATTTTTTTTAAAGATTTTATTTATTTATTTGATAGAGAGAGACACAGCGAGAGAGGGAACACAAGCAGAGGGAGTGGGAGAGGGAGAAGCAAGCTTCCTGCAGAGCAGGGAGCCCGATGCGGGGCTTGATCCCAGGACGTTGGGATCATGACCTGAGCAGAAAGCAGATGCTTAATGACTGAGCCACCCAGGCGCCCCCCCACAGGTAGATTTTTTTTGGTGATGGCTTAGGTCCTGGGAGTGGACACCTGGGTCACCTGATGGCGGGTGTGGGGGTTGGGCTGAGCCGCGCAGTAGCGACAGGTCCAATGGTATGGTCTAATCCACACCTGAGAAACACGTGCCTTGGTCCTAAACTTCCAGTCAACTGCTGGCTACCCCCTGCACGCCGCCCCTCCCCAGGTAAGGCCTCTTGGGGCAAATTTCCCCCCTCCCACAATGCAGTGGGTGCCCCCTGGTCAAGGCCTCGTGCCTGCCCTCCTGGGGTCTTTCTGGGTCCAGGTGGGCCCAAGGTGGAGTGGGGCGTGGGAAGCTCCGATTTAGGTGCCCGAGCACAGGCGGAGAGCCCCCAGAGCCCTGGCCTCCAGCGACACCCCAGAGCCCTTCAGGCTTCCTGACCTTGGACTCTAGAGCCCTGGCCTCCAGCGACACCCCAGAGCCCTTCAGGGTTCCTGACCTTGGACTCTCTCTGTCCTGTCCTTTGGGAAGGAGTTCTGTCTCCCCCTGCAGTTACCCCTCACCCTTTTACTCTGGGATTTTGTGTTTGGTTTTGGTTTCGTTTTTTTTCCTTCTTTCTTTCTTTCTTTTTTAAGATTTTACTTATTTACTTGCGAGAGAGAGAGAGAGAAAGGGAGAGAGCATGAGTGGGGTGGGGGAGGGAGAGGGAGAGCAGCCCCCCCCCCCCCCCGAGCGGGACCTTGAGATCATGACCTGAGCCCAAGGCACATGCTTGACCCACTGAGCCACCCAGGCGCCCCAGTGTCTTTCTTTTGTTTTATGGTGGTTTTTTCCCCCCTGATCTTTGCAGCATTCCAGCACAGTGGCGTTTTTCATTCTGTTTCTAGGGAAAAAAATATCTTGGGTTCAACATGGGTGGGATCCGCCATCCCCCTAAATCTGTGCTCTTCAAGGTCACTGCCAAGGACCTCCTGGCTCCTAGGAGGGGCTGCCATAAACCCAGGGCCTGTACTGAAAAGCATAGACTATATTCATTTTAATTACATTTCTAAGTATTAACCTTTTGTGTGTGGCCACCAAGCCCTGAGACAAAAGTAGCAAATGGTCAAGTTTCAGCCCCCTTCCCACTCCTGCCTCGGGCTATCTCCAGGAGGGTCTATCTGTTGGTTCTCCTTCCAGAAGTTTTGGCGCCAACACGTAATTCTGCACTCCACTCCTCGCGATCATTCAAGGCCAGCCTCCAGTAGCCGCACCCCGCTCTGGCAGCTTTACCCAGCTCTGCCCAGTAGCACAAGCTGTCAGTCACTGATGACATCTCCCAGAACAGCTTCGTTGAGATATAATTTGCAACCCATAACATTCACCCATCTGTACAATTCAATGGTTACATTATTTTTATTTTTTTTTAAAGATTTTATTTATTTATTTGACAGAGAGAGACACAGCGAGAGAGGGAACACAGCAGGGGGAGTGGGAGAGGGAGAAGCAAGCTTCCTGCAGAGGAGGGACCCCAATACGGGGCTCGATCCCAGGATCCCAGGATCATGACCTGAGCCGAAGGCAGACGCTTAACGACTGAGCCACCCAGGTGCCCCTGCAGAATTTTATTCTTTTGTTTGTTTGTTTGTTTATGAATAGCATTTATTTTTAAGGCCAGTTTGAGGCTTGCAGAAAAATTGAGCAGAAAGTAAAAAATAAAAAATTCTCATGGAGTCCCTCACCCTCCCCAACACAGCTTTCCCTATTATTCACATCTTGCATTAAGGTGGTAGAGCAGTACCCCCTCTTTATCCACGGGGGATTTGTTCCAAGACCCCAGCAGCTGCCTGAAACTGCGCGTAGTACCGAACCCCGGCTCTACTATGGTTTTTCCCGTACACACATACCTTTGGGAAAGTGTAATCTATAAATCAAGCACCGTAGGAGATTAACAACAAAATAGAACAATTATAACAATATAACGTAATAAAAGTTATGTGGTTGACCATGTGGTTGACCGTGGGTAACTGAAACCGTGGTTAGCTGTGTGTGTGTGGGGGGGACTACTGTACATTTGTTGTAATTGATGAGCCAATATTGATACAGAATTATTAACCAAAGTCCCCGGTTTACGTTCAAGTTCACATGTTGTGTGACATCCTCTGGGTTGTGACATAATGTATAATGGCATGTGTCTGCCATTACAATGTCAAACACAGTGGTTTCATTCCCTGTATGTTCCCCGTGCCCCATGTTCATCCCTCCCTCCCTCCTTCCCGGAACATTATTCTAGAGGCTACGAGAACTTCTGTTTCATGTGAGTTTGGAGCAAAGATGTTAGGATGGTTTTCCATCTGTAAGTACAAGGAGTCAGAATTTAAGAAGTTAAAGACTCTCTTCGGAGAAGGGGAAGCATAATCGTGGTCTAATGACCTTCTCAGGATCTTCCAAGGGGAGAAAAGCTGGAGGTTGAACCTTGCCTTGTTTTTAGACTGTGGACCAGGTTTAAAGTTCGGCAACGGAGGGCTGCAGCCCAAGTTAGGGCTGACTGGTCAGGAGTGATGATCTGATTCTGGCATTTGCTCTCAGGACCATTTGTGAAAAATCTTATTTCCAGAAATATTTTAAAGAGGGGAGGAGAACCCTCCTTCCTCTCCCACCCCCAACAAACCCTCATTTCCATGATTTGAACATATGAAAACATATTTTGAAATCTTTTTTTTTTAATATTTTGTTTATTTATTTGACAGAGACATAATGAGAGAGGGAACACAAGCAGGGGGAGTGGGAGAGGGAGAAGCAGGCTTCCCGCGGGGCAGGGAGCCCGATGCGGGGCTCGATCCCAGGACCCTGGGACCAGGACCTGAGCCGAAGGCAGACGTTCAACGACTGAGCCACCCAGGCACCACCCATATTTTGAAATCTTATCCTTAGGTCCTGATACTCTGAATTGTCAATTTTCTCAGTATCTTTTCCTCCTGACTATATTGTACCACGGACCCTGCCCCGGGAAAATAGAATCTGCACAGTTTAGCAAGTCATTATAAAGGGAGTCGGACTGAGGTCGAGTAGCGGAACAGCCCAGGCTCCCTGCATGTTCCCCATGTCCTTTTCCAATCATAACTGCCTTCCTCATTCCAGAGGTAACTTTTCTTTTTTAATGACTGCCAAGACTGTATTTTTAACTAAATGTTGAGCCAACACAGCGCTGCATACATTTAAATGGATCAACAGCATTTTACTCCCTATACAAAAGTTTGCAGGTGGATTTTCCTGTTTGTTCTTTTTGTATACCAGGTCCTGGATCTCTACGAGGGTCCCACATTAACAGTGACGTCAGTCACA
Source organism: Zalophus californianus (assembly GCF_009762305.2). Lineage (NCBI taxonomy): Eukaryota > Metazoa > Chordata > Mammalia > Carnivora > Otariidae > Zalophus > Zalophus californianus. The sequence goes on from NC_045595.1 coordinate 6,338,896, forward strand.
TTTCAAACACAGAACGTGTGTATGTATCAGAAAGGTACACTGTTCTGGGGCCCAGGGACATGCTGAGCAAAGGTGTAAAGTAGGAATCCCTGATAGGAGCTGGTGAGAATACAAGGCTCTATTTTGTAAAGGTTGTTCAGGAGTTTCCATCAACAGGGTTGTGTCCACAGATACCAAATTATCAAAATAAAAGATTCAAAGCCAAACAGCTTGGAAGTCATGTTTGAGGAAACACTTTGTCACTGTGATTAAGGGCTCAGACGAGTTGAAATCTAAACCCGCGGTTAACTGACAACAGCTCTGGACAGGTGGTTTATTCTTTTGGGATTAAACAAAAAAAAAGCCTCACCTGTAAAAGGTAAAATACAGTCTGAGCTTCTTCATGGAGTCCTCGAGAGATAATGCACCTAAAACATCGAGCACGGAGTAGGAAGTCATTTAGAGCTAGGACATCACAGTTTGGACTGAGGGGGAGGCAGTCGAACGTCAAGCATGTGGAAAAAAAAAACCCCAGTTGTCTATATTTGTTTGGTTAAGAATAAAAAATCACACACACATACGTATACTCTCTAGCTTTGGGTTACTAAAGAACTTTGTTAAGAGCCAGAATAAATAGATCTTTCAGTAGTTAGGAGAAGAGAAAAAAAAAGATGTTTCACTTTCCCGAGCTGTTCAAAGTTGCAGGGACTTGCTATCGTTGGTTTGAAAGTGTTGGAGGTCCAGGTGGCAGGTTGGTTCAGTGGACAGCCTGAGTGTATGGAAGTTTGTTGAAAAGCTGTGATCAAGTAAAACACATCCCTGGGGCACACAGGGAGCTCCTGGGATCTGTAACCTGGCCCTGCCGCTTCCTACTTATGGGAGGCCGGGCAAGTTACTGGAATTCTCCAGACTCCCTCAGTTTCCTCATCTGTAAAATGGGAATAGAAACATACCATAAAGTTGTAAAGCTGAAATAAGGTTAAGGCAGGAATGGTAGACACTATAATCAGTCACACTGCTGCTGTTTTTGGTGCTATATCATAGTTACGAATGTGTTCACACTGACCGTGCTGCCACATGCACAGAGCTTAAGTGGTCGGTCCAGTGGATCTCGAAAAATGTGCAGCTTGTGCGACTGCCGCCAAAACCAAGGTGGAGCCCACCTCCATCACCCCCAGAAGTCCTCTGTGCCCCTTCCCGATGAGTTCCTCCCGTCTCTGGGTGTTGCTGTTTTATTACGACCATCACCAGCATCACTGATTGCTGTCGTTCGTTTTTTTCTTTGGAGGAGAGAGAGGAGAGTGGAGAAAGAAATTCGAGAACGGTGGGGAGGGGGCGCTGGGAGAAGGGTGGGGGCGGCCCAGCGAGAACTTGTCACTCTGGGCTTGTCAGGCCTTTCATGCAGAAGTGCAAGACCGAGCCCCAGACGAGGCCTAAGAAAAGTTTGGAGAAGTTTAAGAGGTGTAGGCAGGTTGTGGTAGGTGAGATCCACTGCCATGAGCTGTTAGGATTCAACGACCAAGAACTGGGTGGAGGCAGGAGAGGGATGTGTGGTCGATCGCGCGCGGTGGCAGAAATACACCCCAGACACCCGCTGACTTGGAACTTTATCAAGACAGCGTGGAGCCTTTTAACCAAAACAGCATTCGCAGAAGCAAGTTTCAGGATCAGGAACTTTCCCCCCATTCTTCCCTTGCTTTCCAGGCTGCGCAGATTCTGTGAACAATTCCGAGTGTCTGGGATTCAGCAGGCCGGTGCGGCTCTCGGCTCCTGGCTCTCGCTGCAGAGGCCGCCCAAGGTCTCGGGCCAGCCAAGGCAGTGAGCTTCCCGCGTCCCGAGCCAGGCGGGGAAGCTGGAGGCTTTTAAAGGCCATAGCTCCGGCTGTAGACACGTGTTCCTTTGGCTTTCACTTTGTTGAAAACACATTCCCTAGATAGTTTCTCTTCTGCACAGACCTCTGGGGCTCTTGGGCATGCTGGAGGGCCTTGCTGGGTGAAGAGCAACCTGATTGAGTCTCTCCTCGGGGAGGCCGTAAGCTGACATTTGTGGGACCTGGCGTGCCTTGTGAATTCTCTTCCCGATGCCTCGGTGACTTCAGGAGGTGGACACCATTATCACTTCCATCTCACGGAGGAAGAAATTGAGGCTTGGACAGAAATTGGTACCACACCCAAGGGGACCCAGCTCCTGCCAAGTTGGCTTGCAGCTTTACCCCTGCTCACAGCCTGACGGGGCCTGGAGCGGGGCCCTTTCTCCCCTCATCTCTCCACGCAGTTTTGAGGGCTGTCGCTCGAACCCCTTAAATGGCCTCAAGTCCCTCTTCCCTGTCCAAGCTGCTCATCAGTTGGCTTTTGCTTCCCAGTCCCCCTGCTAAGTGCCGTGTACTGTTCTAGACTCTGAGGACGTGGCCCAGGACAGTAGAGATGAGTTCCTGACCTTGGGAGGCTGACATTCCTTCAGGGAAAGGACAGATCCCAGTAATAAGTTGGAGGCCGCTGGGATACCACCTCCCATCCACCAGGACGACTACTATCAAAAAAGTACTACCGGAAAAAAAAAAAAAAAAACAAAAAAAACCAAACCCCAGTGCTGGTGAGGATGTGGGGAGATCAGAACCCTTGGGCGCTGTTGGTGGGAACGTAAAATGGCGCGGCCGCTGTGGAAAACAGTATGGCGGTTCCTCAAAAGACGAAACAAAGAAACACCGCTTCTGAGTACATACTCCAAAGAATTGAAAGCAGAGGCTCGGAGAGATGTTTACATAGCCACGTGCACAGCAGCATTATCCACAGTGGCCGAAAGATGGAAGCCACCTAAATGTCCGTCAACAGCTGAATGGGTAAACAAGATGTGGAATATATCCCTACAATGGACTGTGATTCAGCCTTGAAAAGGAAGGACATACTGACACCTGCTCCAACATGGATGACCCTTGAGGACACTGTGCTCAGTGAAAGAAGCCAGACACAAAAGGACAAACACTGTATTATCTCACTCCCAGGAAGTCCCCAGAGGAGTTCCGTCCACAGAGACAGAGAGGAGACGGCGGGAGCCCAGGGGCTGGGGACAGGGGGTGGGGGTGGGGGTCAGTGCTTCTTGGGGACAGAGGTTCATTTTGGGAAGATGAGAAAGTTCTGGAGACGGATGGTAGGGGTGGTTGCACCGCAGTGAATGTGCTTAATGTCCCTGACCTGTCCTTAAAAATGACTAAAATGGTAAATGTTATATATATTTTATCACAATTTAAAAAAGAAAAAGAGAAGACAAGAAGATGAGTTGTGGTTCGACATAGGGGTTTCATTCCAGTGTGTTGTAAAGTCCTTGGCAGGCTGGGAAGTGTCTTTTTTTTTTTTTTTTTTCAGGCTGGGAAGTGTCTTGTCCCACTTGGAGAGCTATGTGGCTTTTTCATCTTTTGTGTCTTCAGTAGCTGCTTGGTGGCTGCAACGTGGCAGGCCGCAGTGACATTCAGTGCATGAAAGAGTGAGAAGTTTGGGTCTGTTGGGGGAAAGAGGTGGGTGCTGGTGAGCGTACTCAGGGCAAGGGAGCCCGCTGTCAGGGAAGTGGAGAAGGGAGGTGGGTTCTTGTGTCCCAGCACCCGTGGGCTTGCTGTGGCCCAGAGGTGGCGTCTGCCACATTCTGGGACCCTACCTGCCACTGTGGCCCCAGTGGGCTCTGTTCTGGGTTAGATTCTGTGTCCCCCCCGCCCCCAAAAAAAGGGATGCTGGAGTCATAACCCCCAGGACCTCAGAGTGTGACCTTATTTGGAAATGGATTGTTTAGGGAGGTCATCAAGTCAAAATGAGGTCATTAGGGTGGGCCCTAATTTGAATGAGTGGTGTCCTTAAAAGAAGAGGAAAGTCGGACACAGAGACAAGTACCTACGGGAGGGAAGATGATCAGCCATCAGCGAAGGGGACATGCCTGGAACAGACCCTTCCCTCCAGCCCACAGGAGCCGGCTCTGCGGATACCTTGATTTTGGACTTCCGGCTTCCAGAACCGGGAGACATTTCTGATGTCGTCGCCAGGTGGTGTGTGGTCCTTTGTTACAGCAGCCCCAGGACCCCGGTACGAGGCCCATCTCTGGACAGAAGCGGATGGAAAGCCTCAGAAAGGTTGACGTGAGGGGGGTTTGGGGTTTATACTCAGAGCCCTTCAGGCTTTTAAATTTGGATTTGTGCTCCCACCCACCCTCCAATTTGTGATTCCCTTATTGCCTTATTCTGGAAAGTTTTTCTCCTCCCATATGTGGGAAACAGCTATCCATATGGTAGTTGTTGTGTGTTTTTGTGTTTTTTTAAATAGTTCTATGCTTTTCACATACATCTGGGGTTTACCTTTGCTGAGAGGTGAGATTATGACAAGTAATCAAATTTGTCAGCGCATCGGGTGTTGAATGGTCCATGTCATGGACGGGAGGTCGTATGTATTTCCTCGGTCTCCAGGGGGTCTGATGTTAGAACCCCTTATTCTAAACCATCAATCTTTGCATTTCTTCTTGCCTTCATGTCCCAACTAAAATGATTGTAAAATGGTCATAAAGTATCTTCCACGTAATTCTTCCTTCCTAGCTTTTGAAAGCACCCCAGCTTTGTTTGTTCTTCTTATAATGTAGACAATGTAACAAAGTTTCAGGAAAGAAAAAGGAGGGGAAGAGAAAGAAAAAAAAAAAAAGACTTGGAAGCTCTGTGTGGGTTTTATTGTGGGATGATGAGTCTATAAACTGCTTTGGAGAAAAGTGGAATCTTGATAATATTTCCTTGAACCCTTCTACTTTTCCAAGGGTTCCTTTGTATTCTTAGACGTGTCTTAACGATTTTTCTTCAGACAGCATGAGTCTTGTGAGCACTGTTCTTAGGTTGACTGGCTTTCTGTCTGTCCCTCCATCTCTCCATTAATCATCCATCTAACTGTCCATCTGTCCCTCCATCTACCTATTTATCTGTCCATCCATTCACGCATCCATCTATCTGCCTGTCTCATCTACCCATCCATCTACATACCTTTTCATCCACCTATTTATCTATGAACCTTCTGTCTAATGTGGGAGAGATTTCTGGAAAGCATGAAATGAGGTAATTTTCCAGAATACAGGACAGGGATTGTGTTTTCTTTGTTCTCTGCTCCTTCACTAAATGTCACTAAATGTATACTAATTCTAAAAGCCATGGAGTTGACTTCCTTCAATTTTCCAACTCTATAATCATAGCACCTGCAGATAATGATGATTTGCTGCCCTTTACCAACAATTATGCCAGTTATTGCTGTTAACCTTGTTACGGCAGGAACTTTCAGAATAGCGTTAAATGACAGAGTTGAACGTGGTGAGCCGGGCTCACTCCTCATTGGACTGGAATGCTTCAATTGTTTTACTGCAGAGAATAATTATATAATTGTTAAGACTCTTGACCTTCCTGTTTTTAGCCTCCTTTAGTAAATGGGGTGTGATCATGAACTCTTGACTGTCTCATATATCCAAGAGATACAGCTGGCATTTTGTCTGTTCATAAGGACGGCAGATTCAGTGTGTTAAGCCGTTAAGCTATTAAAATCGTCCTGAAGCCCCCGACCCAGTTTTCAAGTAGGGTGGAGTGTCGGTTTGTCACCTCCTGCCAGATGGCCACCTTCATTCTGGAGCAGCTTTTCCCTGGAGGGTCTTCGTGCCCACAGTGGGCTTCAGACCTGAGAACTCTTGGGTCCCTTGTGCCTTCACTGGGGTTAGGGTAGGTCTCAGAACTGCCGCATATCATGGTAACCAGAGAGAGGCTGACTTTATGAGCAGGACCCACTGGGGAACCCACAAGAGAGGCTCCAGGTTTGGGACAGTCTGGTCCAGGTTTGCCAGAGTTTTTTTTCCAGGTGATGCCACCCACATTCCTGTGGGTGAGTGAAGGTGTGGGTCTCAGACTACCTTGTTCCAGGTACGATAAGAAACAGATAAAAACATATTCCAGAACACAGTGTTAACACTTGGCGGCACATGTCGGTTTTCAGGAAGAAAACTCAAAACCCCAACTGAAATGATTGAATGGCTGCTGGGGTCTTCGTGGAGGTGGGCTACCCTTCCAGTCCGCGACCATGTGGGGCTCAGTGCAGACACTGTTGTGTAACTGGCCAGAGCATGTGCGGTAACTGAGGGTCCTCTTGGTGCACGGGGAGCTCGACATCCCGAATTAGGTTCTGAGCCAGCTAGAATCGATACAGAACTCTAACATACTTTGGAGAAACGCACGTCAGCTTTAGGCAAACACGCAAGTGCTCGCCCGATGACAACTCAGCCCCTTCACAGCGCCGCTCCCTTGGTCCCAGACGGGCTGTGCGTTCTTTGATTTTCCGATCTTCTCTGTTGCTTCTTGTTCCCTGGCCATCTGATCTTTCACCCCAAGCCTGCTGAACATAAATGGGAAACGTATACGCTGGAAAACCCAAGCCATTCTCATGGCACGCATGTTAACCCCTTCAAGTGTCAAGGTCACAGAACGCCTGATGGCTGGTGTTGAGAGGAAAGGATTCATGGGGCCGTGTGGATAGCTCTCCTTGTTTCATTGGCTTCCAAGGTAAGACTTGAACTGTTTACTGAAGGAAATTAGTGAAATAAGTCTCCTCTGGCATATATTTCCAGTGTCCAAGTGGAGCTGCTGAGATGTTGCTCAAGAGTAGCAGAAGGGGGGGGGGGGGACATGCGTCACACCAGCCTGAGGGGTTTTTATCCACGTTTTTGCAATATGGAAACCTGTTTGGAATGTGGGTGTATGGGGGTGGGGAACTGGGCTGGTTTCTAAGATTTATCTCTTCTTTGGGCATTTAAAATTATTTTTTTTTTCTTTTTAAGTTTTAAAGATTTTATTTATTTATTTGACACAGAGAGAGAGACAGCTAGGGAAGGAACATAAGCAGGGGGAGTGGGAGAGGGAGAAGCAGACTCCCCGCCGAGCAAAGAGCCCGATGCCGGGCTTGATTCCAGGACCCCGGGATCATGACCCGAGCCGAAGGCAGCCGCTTAACCGACTGAGCCACCCAGGTGCCCCAAAATTGTTTTGTTTTGTTTTTTAAAAATTGTATTTATTTATTTATTTTTTTAAATGTCATTGCCCGGCAAGACTTTCCCCCTGACTTTGTGTTAAAGTTAGAGACGTTTTGATCTTGGCTTTGATGCAGTTGAGAGGGGGATCTTCTCACGCTGGGACAGAGTTTCTCTGTCCCGGCACTTCGGGCATTCAAGGCCTGCCCATGCTCTGTGTGGTGGCGGCCTGTACCGCACCCTGTGGGGTGCTGAGCTGCATCCCTGGCCTCCACTGTCCCTCCCCAGAGTTGTGACAACCACAGATGTCTCCAGACACGGCCAGTGTCCCCCCGGGGGACGGAAGCGGGGGGACGGGCAGAACCATCCCCTGTTTGAGAACCACTGGACCGGGACCGTGGAATCCAGCGGAAGAAGGGCACTCCAGAGTTTTCTCCTTTTCATGGCAAAATGGAAACTGGGAGCCAGCAGCTGTCAGCCACGTGTGTGTAGAATCAGTGGTTTGGCATCGCAGAGCTGCCTGCTGACAAAAACCACATCTCCACCCCAGGGGGACCAAAGAATCCGAGGAAGTGTGATTACAGTCCACGGCGGGTGGGTTTATGGATTTCCCAGGTGCCGTGCTTAGGAGGAGAGGACCAGGCAATAGGGAGCAACACAGACAGGTGACCACCCTCTTGGATGCCATCTGTTAAACGCCTGATTAGTGACATCGTAGACTAGAAAAGCACAGGGTGCAATGCAAGTTTGTTTGGTTTGGGGTGGGGTCCAGCAGTGACTCGGGTAGCCCCAAACTAATCTGGAAGAAGAGCCAGGGAAAGGGATGTTCAGCGTCTACCCCCCGGATGCTTCGTCACACACAGTGGGGCAGAATAGAAAGGAATCATCTTATGCCTATGATGGCGACTGGCCCACAGCAACATTGTCTCGCTGTGGCTTGGCCACTCGCTCGCTGTGTTACCATAGGCAGGTTGCTTGACCTCTCTGTGCCTTGGTTTTCTCATCTGTGAAATAGGGATAACAGTACTGCCTAAGGTTGTTGGGAGGAGTAGCTGATTGATCGATGGAAAGGTGCTTGGCGTGCAAGAAAGCCCCGTCTAGGCGTTAGGCAGCATGTGGGGACAGATTCTCCTTTCCCCTGCTACGTTGGTGGGGCACTCGCCTCTCCCCACGTCAGCTGTGACCTCCCCACACCACCCCCGACCCCTGCGGCTTCGCCTTCTCTTTGTCAGCCGGCCATCTTAGAGACAAGGGCAACCTGGCTATTTAACGGAGTCTGGAGTCTTCTTTCTGTGTAGCCCCTGTGCATCTGTGTGCCCTGGATGTATTTGTGCAAAAGCCCACCTGCGGCTGGTTAACCAGGACCATTGCCACTTTCAGACATGAGCCTCATCCAGACACCCTCCGCTATATTTAACCATGGTGTGCTTCCCTCTTTCGGCTTCCTTGCCCCTTGCAGGCTACTGGCTGAGACCTTGGTCCTCCGGTGGCCACAGGGTCTTTCTTTGTGCATTCTTGCTCCTCTGGTCGAGATGTGGCTTGATCGCCTGGAGTGGGGCCGTCGGCAAGTCTCCTCGGCTTCACGGAGGCTCCTTGTCCCCACGGCAGAAGACTTGGCTGCACACCCTGGCTGCCCGGCACCTTTGAGCTGCCCATGAATGGGTTTTAGAGCTTCTCTTGTTTACTTCACTGCACGCCTCTCTGTGGGCTCTTGTGAAATCATCGGGAGAGGAAAAGCCAAGTGGAAAACAGCCCTGCTTGGTGTCAGGGCTTGAGCGTGATGGAGAGAGACCGAAATGGAGATTTGCATGAACTGGTTTGCACATGTTTCAAGATTTTATCTTTTTTTTTTTTTTTTTTAATTGTGTGTCAGTCTGTTCTGGTGGTTTAGAGAAGGGAAATAGGGAACTCTGGGTCTAAGGAGGGACAAGGACAGATAACAGAGCAGATTAAGGGCTCTGGAGCACTTGGGAACACCCACAAGCCATTATTTATTAGGCACCATCCACTGACTACATGATCATTCTAACCGTCAAAAGAGGCAGGATTTGAGCCTAAAAGTCTGGCTCCAGAAACCCAGCCTTTGTTGCCCTACTCTGCCTTACAGAGGAAGGGACCTTTTGTACTGGGCTTTGAAGGTTGAATAGGAGTTCAATGAAGAAGAAACATTCTGTACTGACTTTGGCCTCCTGTTCCTCCTAGAATTGGCCAGAGGCGAGTACCTTGGAGGCCATAATTAGGTGACTAGGGTGACCAACTTGCCCTGACTTTCCCAGGACTTTCTTAGCTTTAGGAAGCCCTGCTTCCTGGGAAACCCACCAGTCCCAGGCAAACCAGAACTGTTGGTCTCCCTAGGTTTCACCCAGCAGCAGAATTTTACACCAGAGCCTGGAGACCCACTGAATTCCCTTTGACACATCCCCAACAATGCTCATCTCTCAGAATGCTCCCTTATTTCTTCCTGCTGAGGTTCTTTCCCTCGACCCTTCCATTTCTTAGTTTGGGTGAGAATGAAATGAGGTTATTAATGCTTGCGATGCGCTAAGCAAAGTCCCGGGCACACGGGAGCCCCTTTGGTTTGAACTGTTGCAGTGTTAGTTCTCTTTGCTCTCTTTGTCTGCATTGGAGTGGGCACTCCTGTCCCTGAAGCCAGCGGGCTTCCTTGTACCCTCTTCTGAGGGAACATGATCACTCCAGCCTCCCCCCCGCCCCAAGGACATGGCTGTTTTCCCCCAAGAGCCAGGGGTGGGCATAGTGCCCATCAGTTAGGGGAGCCACATGCGTGCCGAGGTCTGGGGCAGCGTGGAAGTGTCGAGTATCAGGTCTTAGCGGAGTAAGTAGGAAACAGGTTCAGGGTTAGGATTCAGGGCCAAGGCAACTGAAGGTCATCAGAGGCCAGGCTGGGCCAGATGTTAGTCGAGCCCCTTCTCCTTCCAACGGCTGCTACCATCTTTCTGTTATCCTGCTGCTGTCCGCTGAGCTCCGGTCACCCCTGCTCGTTTATTTTTATTTACTTATTTTTAAAGATTTTATTTATTTATTTTAGAGGGAGAGTGGGAGCGGGGGGAGGGGCAGCAGGAGAGAGCGAATCTCAAGCAGACTCCCCACTGAGCGCGGAACCTGACGCGGGGCCCCGATCTCACGACCCTGAGATCACGACCTGAACCGAAATCAAGAGTCAGACTCTCAGTCGACTGAGCCACCCAGACGCCCCACCCCTGCTCATCTGTTGAGGACACCGGCCCAGACACCAGCCCACCCTGGACTCTGATGCGGCCTTTCCGACCAGGCCTTCTGCAGAAAAATGATAGCCATGAATATTCATGGGGCGCTGAGGATGTGCCAGTCCAGGGCTAAGCATCCTCCGCCACTTTCCCTTAAAACGCGGCCATGGGCTGCAGGAACCTGTACCTGTTTTCGTCCAAATTCCCAACCAGGCTGGGCCTTGTGGTCTGAACACGTCCTAGAAGGAAGACAGGGAAGCAGAAATGGGGAACGTTGTCGGGAAAGGAGGCTCGGTATTTTCTGGGACTCACCAAGGCTGTGAGTCTTTGGAGTCCTGACGAAGTGGAATGGAGAAAGGGGGATTGTGCGAGCAGATGTGGGTGGTGGTGACAGCTGTCTGCTCTGCCTGGATCGAGAATCTGGGAGATTATTGTGGTGTTTCGGTTGTGATTCTTTCCCCCAGATTTAGACAGTGACACAGAGGACAAATACGAGGAGCCATGACCTTCCCCGTGTCCTCGTTGGAAGCATCTGACACTGCCTGAGAGGCCTGGGCATGCCTGAGCTCCCTGGTGTTCACATTAACATGCATGGCCTGGAGCCCGTAGTCGTGGGTTCGAATTCTGGTTCTCTTACTTCCTTGCTGTGTGACCTTGGGATTTACTTAACATCTCTGTTTTGTCTTCTATAAAATTGGGGGAAATGATCGGTTGTTGAGTGGATTACACAGGACAGTGTCCACAGATCCCCTAACACAAGGGCCTGACATGGAGCTGACCTCTGTTATTTCAACTTGGGCTCTAGTAGTGGTGGGTTGAAAACCCCCAAACTTTGGCCCATCTGTAGAGAAGGTCATTTTTTTTTTTTTTTTATCGTGGGTAGGCTCGGTAGCGAGGAACGAAGACCTCTAGCCAGGTTAGAGACACCTGGTTCCGTGACCTTGGGGAGGCTTTTAACTTTTTTAACTTGAGTGCTGAAGACTAGTTCCCTCCGGTCGGGCAGCTGGTGGCCCAGGCATCTTGAGGTTTCCATTGCCTCCAACCCATTGGTTCATTTGTTCGCTGAACGTTCATGGAGGGCGGGCACAGGCGAAACATGACCCAGACCCTGTTGTCTCAGGTGCTGCAGTGGACTTAAATGAAAGGTCGTTGGAAGAAAGGGGTTCAGGGCCAGCAGAGGGAAGGAGGTCACTGCCTGCCTCCCTTCTCAGGGGTGGGGGAGTGTTTCCTCTCCTACCTGGTTTGCTTCTTACACTGAATTTCCCCCCTTTGGATGCATACTTAGTTTGATTGCAAAGAGAAAACACCTTCATCGTGTTGATATCCTTGAAAGAGCTGATTTATATAATGTTTGGCCAGGCTGTTACTAGCTGACCAGCCTGGGTTCTAGAAAGTTCAAGAGCCTACGTCCTATGTATCAGCCATTGTTCCTTAAAAAACCCACATTCACAGGCTCCTCTCCGAGAATGACTTCACAGGCTTACAGAATTCTGTCTCTGTTTTGGTCCCATTTTAGCTCATAGGTTTCTCCTGTAACTAAGACTGTTGGAGACTTTAACTTTTGTAATAGGATACATGACAGTAGCATCTTCTGTTTTTCGAGGGCTTCTGATTTTCTAGGACCAGTGTTAGTCACTTTGTGTGCGTCAGCATGTTTAATTTTCTAACCAGCTGTTATGTAGGGATTGTTACTCATTAACCCCTGTTTACAGATGGGGAAACTGAGGCCCAAGGATGTTGGCTCACTTGCCTGATTTTACATAAGGGCAGAGTTGGTCATTGACCTTGGGTCTGTCCGACCTCACAGTCTGAGCTCTGAGCTCTAGTTGATATCCGTTCTGTCCTGCTCCCCATGGGTTGGGAGATGCGTGAGCTCCCTTGTGTCCCCAGGGTTCAGCCCAAGGCCAACCAGAGTGTGTGTGGCTTGGCTGGGGGTCTTGTGATCATCACAGTTCCCACCTGTCGTCTTGGTGATCATGAGCAGAAAGGCAGCATTTGCAGATTCACTCAGGGAAGTAGAAGGAATTTACTGGAAGGCAGGGGGTATTGGCAGAAAGTCAGAATTAGGAATCCTGAATTTGAAGACTCTACAACGCGAGCATTAAAAGGTCCGACTCTGGAGCCAGACTGCCTGGGTTCAAATCCAGGCTCCATCCACCATGCCCTGAGCAAATTACTGAAACTTCTGTTTTCCTTCTTTACAAAATAAGGATAGTTTTGGACCTGATGTGGTTGGCCAGAGGATGCAGCAGGGTCCTGCAATCACCCCCACCATCCGTTTCCAGAACTTTCCATCTCCCCAAACTGAGACTCTGTCGCCTTGTGAAGCATGGACTCCCCAGCCCCTGCCCCAGCCCCGGCTCCCACCCTCTCCTCTCTGTGACTGTGGACGGGACTCCTCTGGGGACCTCCTGGGAATGGGGTCCTGCGGGATGTGTCCTTCTGGGTCCAGCTCCTTTGAGCAGTGTCCTCAGGGTCCCTCCACGTTGTAGTAGGTGTCAGATTGCCTTCCTTTTTAAGGCTGAATAATATTCCAGTGTGTGGATGGACGGCATTCTGTTTATCCATTCATCCATCAATGGTGAGTCTTGGGTTTTTTTTCTTTCTTTCCTTTTTTTTTTTTTAAGATTTATTTATTTATTAAAATAGAGAGAGCACAAGTGGGAGGGGCAGAGAGGGGGAGAGAATCTCAAGCAGACCCCTCGAGGAGTGTGGAGTCGGACAGAGGGCTCCATCCCCTGACCCTGAGGTCACGACCTGAGCTGTAACCAAGAGTCGGATGCTCAACTGAGAGCCCCCCAGGCGCCCCAGATCCTGGGTCTTAAAAGCCACCCTCACACTGACATCTTGCACATGTGTGCCCAGGTCATGGACAGTGAATAGTTTCCCATCACACGCATGTACCGTAGAAAGCCTGGTTTTCCATCTCCGGGCTGTGCGTGTCTTCAGTCAAGTGTGTCTATGAGAAATGAGAAAATCCATTTTCTCTTGTCTTGATTGATACATTAAGACCCCATAAAGGAGGACTGACCCTGAGCATTCCCTGGTGAGAGAAGCAAAAAGGCAAACGGACGTTTAATACTACCTTTTTGCACGATTCACGGAGGGTGGGTTCTTGCAGTGCCCTGTAGTGGTTTAAGGAATCCTCAGCGTCATTCCAAACTTCACATTTTAAATGGAGCTGGGAAAGGAGCCGCACTGCTGGCCTGGGGCGCCCCTGTGCTTCAGGAATTCTTGGAGGGACCAGGGCTGGTGGGGGCTGGCAGAGAGGGGCATGAAGCAAATGGAAGCTTCTCTCTGGCTCTGCCTGCCCACAGGCTGGTAGGGTGGTGAGGGCAGTGGCAACAGGACATGGCCTCATGGCAGATCCTCGGCAAAACTCGTACGGGAGGGTGCTACAGTGGATGGCGTGTGCGGCTTGAGAGCTGAGCTGGAGATACGAGCCGTGGGTTGTGGGGACTCTGGAAACTGAGGTGTGATGGGGGTAGCGTGGGGGGCTGGAGCCTCTGCAGCTGTACCTCAGGGCTGGACGGACAGACAGACAATCTTCACGATCTCAGCCCCATTCACTTTTGTGATTTCCTTCTGTCTTTGCCACGGGTCACGCTCTAAGGCAGTGGTTCGCACTGGAGGGCGACTCTAGCGATATCTGGGGACATTTGTGGTTGTCATGATTGGAGGAGGGCGGGTGCTACTGGCATCTAGAGGGTGGAGGCCAGGGGTGTGGCTCAACATCCTCCCTCGCACGGGACACCCCCCCCCCCCCCCCCCCGGCCCACGACAGAGAATGATCCGGCTCCCGATGTCCACTGTGCTGAGGTCGAGAAACCCTGGTCCAAGACAACAGTGATGGTGGAATTCTCAGTCCCAGATTGGTCCCAGAGCTCCCAGATCTGTGACTTGGGAAAGCGCCCCAGAGTTCCCAGGTGTGCATTTGGCAAGGAAGGTGAAGCTGGCAGGTGGTTCTGTCCTGCCTCAGACAAACCAGTGCTCCCTGCAAAGCTCTGTTTGGCAGAAGATGTGTTTGTTGCCCCTTGCCCATGGTGTCTCTCTTGATAAGCTTTGTGGATTGTTCTGGATTGCGCGGATGGGGGGGCAGCTTCCTCCTCTCTGGCTACTGACTGGCCCCGTAGCACTCTGTCGGTGGGAGAGGAGGTAGCTGCCCAGCTCAGGTCTCGGCTCGTAATGTGCTTGTGTATGCTTTGGCTCAGAGGGTCACTGGATTGTGTGCTTTCCTTTTGTTGTTAGTCAATTTAATTTGTTACTAATAATAAAATCCGGAACTTACCTGGCCCTGAAGCCCTGGGTCATTGAGAAAGCTTGGTGGCATGCACGTCCTTTTCAAAGGCTGGCTTCGGAAAAAGCAGAGGGTGGAGTAAAATTGTCCCCTGGAACATTTCCTGAGAACTGAATTTACCTTCTTGCTGACTAACCAACCACTGGATCCCAGGGGGTCAGTTTTTCTAGAATTACCTGGTTGTATCAAGGACAGACTGAGGTTTCTGGATGAGGGCACAAAATTTAAGGTGGCACCAAAAATATTCAGTACTTTAATGCTGTATTTAAAAAATATCAAATTTAAGGACAATATATTTACGATGAATAAAATTTCAAAATTTAAATTTTTTTTTTTTTTTTAGGGAGTGTGTGCACACATGTGCATGAGCTGGGGGGGGAGGGGCAGAGGGAGAGGGAGAGAGAGAGAGAGAGAATCCGAAGCAGGCTCGATGTGGGGCTTGATCTCATGACCCTGAGATCACAACCTGAGCCGACATCAAGAGTCCAATGCTTAACTGACTGAGCCACCCAGGTGCCCCCAAATTTCAAAATTTTAAATAAAAATGGGATCTGACCCTACTTACCTTACCCTAGTCTTGGTCCTGTTGAATCCTGGTTTTAATGAAAATTTTGATTTTGGGTGCACCATGGAGTTTTTGGCCTTAAGTTTGATTCTTAAAAATATTGTTTGTCCTGATGACTGTGTGCTTTGGCACCCCCTTCCATTTGTGCCTGAGGTGAGTGCCTCATTCGCCCTGCCCCAGTCCCAGCCCTGGGAGTCTGGGTCGTTTTCTCAGATCATTCTACAGATGGGGAAACTGAGGCCCACGGAGGCTGGGTTTCTGTCCTGGGGTCACGGCCAGCAACATGGGGCAGGGACTTGAGCCTGAGCAGTCGGACTCCAGAATCCAAACTTCTCTGGCTTTTACCTTCTTGTTGACTTCTTAACTTTGTGTGTTTCGGGAGGCCAGAGTTTCTCTTTGCTTGTTTACAGGGAGGAGACACCCGTTTCTTTTTGGCTTTTACCTTGAATTAAATCATGGCAACATGGATTATGCAGAACCTTGTCACTTATGTGCTCAAACCATCAGATTTCTACCTGTGTCTTTTTTTTTTTTTTTACTTAAAAATTTTTTATCATGGTGAAATGTATATAACCTAAATTTTCCATCTTAACCATTGTTAAGTGCACAGCTCAGTGGCGTGAAGCACACTCGCATTGTCCTGCAGCCACCCCCACCCTCTGTCTCCAGAACTTTCCATCTCCCCAAACTGAGATGCTGACCCCATGAAGCACTGACTCCCCACCCCCTCGCCCACCCCTGGCTCCTACCACCTACCTTCTGCCTCTGTGGATGGGACTCCCCTGGGGACCTCCTGGGAGTGGGTTCATGTGGGATGTGTCCTTCTGGGTCTGGCTTCTGTCACTAAGCATAATGTCCCTAAGATTCGTCCAGGTGTCAGAATGTCCTTCCTTTTTAAGGTTGAATGATGTTCCAGTGTGTGTATGTTTTGTGTGTGTCTACCTATTCATTTATATTTATATCTGTCTAGTCACATTTTGTTTATCTATTCAACGAATTTTTTAAAAAAGAGTATTATACATGCAATGGTCAACCACCTTAAAGAGGCGTACCGGGAAAAGTAAGGTCCTTCCGCGTCTGCCCTCTCCCCAGAAGCAATCACTCCTCTGAGTTTCTTATTCACCCCAAAGAGGAATTGTATGCACACATGTGTGTGGATGCCACTCACATCTGCCTGCCCCCGTTTTTGCACAAATACACTCTCCTCACTGCTCTGTGCCTTGGCTTTCTCCCTTAACAACATTTCTTGGAAGTCATCTGCATCTTTTTCTTTTGTGGCCTCGTCATTTGTAATGGACTTGTCCAGTCGGCAATCAATGGACGTTTCCAGCCCTTTGTTATTATAAACAGTGAAGCTGTTTATGGTTGGCTGTCCTTGTACTTGAAATGCACAGAATTTTTCTTTTTTTTTTTTTAAAGATTTTATTTATTTATTCATGAGAGGCAGAGGGAGAAGCAGGCTCCCAGGGAGCAGGGAGCCCAATGCGGGACTCGATCCCAGGACCCTGGGATCATGACCTGAGCCGAAGGCAGACGCTTAACCATCTGAGCCACCCAGGCGCCCAGCACAGAATTTGTCTTGAGGAGGTGCCGTCCTGAGTGCCTAGAGCATCCTAGCCCTTGCTCTTGAATTGGAGTAGGGTGGGTGAAGTGGTATTCAAAGATGGGGCGATGCAGAACATTCTGTATTTCAGCTTGTTCACACGTTATTTTTATCCTCAAACCCACATGGATCTTTTATGGGGTAAAATACACAACTTTTACAGAGTTGATCTTGACATTTGCATACATTGAAGAGCAGAAGCTAGAGGTTTCAAATAAATGTCTGGTTTATTCAGGCTGTTGGGGGTGAGATGTGAGTTATATATTCATTGTTCCCTGCCCAGTGTACTTGGGAGAACTAAGTCTTAATTATTAAGGTGACGTCCAGGCTCGGGTGGATATGCGGGCCATTACCCGCAGCGCTCCGCCTGGTCTCACCTGTCCCTGAGGTTGTACTCTCAGCCTTGCTCTCATGCTCTATGGCAGATTCCAACAAAGATGTGGTGGCGAACAGTAGAACCATGTGAGCTGGATGCACGTGTTATGTTTGCTTCGGCGCAGTCCTGTTTCTGCCCAGCCAGTCACCTGCGAGGTCTCAGTCTTGTCACCACCAGGCTTAGGGCCGGCCCCAAACTCACTATGGCTGGGCAGACATGAGGATGTTCTTAAAAGCAGGAGTCACTGTTTTATAGCTCTTACTCTTTGCTGGGTGCTGATGTGGGAAGTGGGTAAAAAACACAGGGCCCTGCTCTCATGCAGCCCATACTCAGTGGGCCTGATGTTCAGGAAACACGTCCACAAACAGGTGGACAAGCTAATTTCAGGTTGCTGATAAGTCCTAGGAAAGAATGATGTCGGGGACTAGAGAGGCCAGGGTGAGTGGGGGCTCCATGAGGTAGAGAGGTCATGAGGGGAAGCTGCTATGGGAGGCACTGGGGAGCAGAGTGGCCTCTAGGGGGATGGAACTTGCATGTGCAAAGGCCCTGGGGTGGCCTGTTTTTGTTTTGTTTTTGTTTTTTTTTTTTTAGGAATCGATTTTTATTGCCTGGTCCTTCAGTGCCACAACCGGGGCACAGAATGAACCT
The DNA here is from genome assembly GCF_009762305.2 of Zalophus californianus. Taxonomy (NCBI): domain Eukaryota; kingdom Metazoa; phylum Chordata; class Mammalia; order Carnivora; family Otariidae; genus Zalophus; species Zalophus californianus. Next base: position 6,356,608 of record NC_045595.1, read on the forward strand.
CAGAGCAACTCTGCAAAGCAGGTGGTCAGATGATCTTACATTTTACAAAAGGGGAAATGGGCTCAGAGAGGCCAAGACCCTTGCCTGGGAGCCCAGAATCAGGCAGTGGCAGATTCCACCTTGGACCCAGTTCTCTGCCCTGAGCTTCTAGCCACTGGCAGGCCTACCCTGAATCGATTACCCTGTGGGGTGTAAGGACAGCCCCGCCTCCCATCCCTCCATGAGACCACCTCCGCCAGCTCAGTAGCTGCCTCTCCCAAGTCTCCCAGGAGGGGTCTGCTGGTGCTTATCTTGGCCACTTCCAACCCTGTTTCCCAGGAGCTCTGGCTGTTGGTTTCTCACACATGTGACGATTGTTCTATGAAGCTACTCAAGGTTATGGTGTGTGTGTGTGTGTGTGTGTGTGTGTGTGTGAGACCCCGTTTTTCTAATGCAAAGTTTCTATTTGGGTACCTGCTGTTTAATTTTCCAAGGTGGGTTTTTTTTTTCGGTTGCTAAGGAAAAGTGCATTAATTTTTATCTTTGCATCCTGTGGAATTTTTTGTGAATAATGGGCAGCCGGGGGTGAGGGCTGCCAAGGAACAGATTAGGAAGGAAATTCGGCGGGTGGTGGGGGGGATGTCTGTTTGCAAACCAAGGTGCACCTTTGATCTTCAGATGCCACGGAGGGAAACTCCAGGTGAGCTGGGAGTGAGGGCGAGGGGCGTGCCCAGGAAGGCCAAGCCCGCACGCAGGTCTGGCTGGTGGCTGCACGGGGGGTTCAGTGACATCTCAGAGGGGTGACTCTCATTGCCTGAGAGCAGTTCCAAGAAGTGGAGGTCTGTGAGCCAAATATGAGGTGTTTTCCTGGGGGTGCGAAGGGCAGGTCTTCACCATAAATCCCCTTGCAAGTCATCCTTTCTGTGCACCTCCCCCCCCGCCCCATCTCAGCCAGGCCAGGGAGACCTAACGAAGTGGAGCTCTGTCTCCATTGAGACTGCAGGTTTGTTTCTCTGCAGGATTTCCTTCTTCCCAACCTTTCTTTCAGTCTCTGTGTGTGTGTGAAGGGACACAGTTGTACCTCTTGCTTTGGGTCTTACTCATTTCAAGTTCGAGCCCAAAGTCACTCAAGGCCCAAATTCCCAACCTTTCCCAGAATTCCATAATCACAGGGCTCGGGGTGGAATGTGTCCCAAAGCCCTCCAATTATGGTTTCCTTAGGAGGCTATTAAATCTTGATTTCTGAGAGGAAAATTGGGCATTCTGTGTTTTCCCTTTCAGTCTCCAGTGTTCTGCTACTGTGGGTGAGCTCTTCTAGAAACTTCCAAGTGGTTTCAAAGGCCGTTTAGGTACCATCGGGAGGTGTGGTTATTTTACGACGTTGTTGGGCTATAGAAAGAGCATGCCGTGTGTTTTATTGAGATCCCTGGACAATAATGTTGGCTGTTTCCTTGGGGGGAAGAGGTGAGTGTGGGGTTCACGGGAACGTGGGGAGACTGGATTTGGATCCGAATGGACACGTAGAAGTGTCTGGCAGGAACCTGCTGGACAGTGGGGTTCCTGGGGAGCATGGATAGCCCCAGTGCTTTCTGCCTCAGGTGGCTGCCTGGCCTCGGGCTGCCTAGCACAGACCACGGAAATATTTGTGTTTAGGGAACCGAATGGAGTGCAGTGACAGGCTGGGTTTCCAGGGTCAGCCATCAGTCCAGGGTCAGTCTGCCTCCCCTCACCCCCCCCCCCCCCCCCCCCCCCCGCCGCATACTTAGCAGATTGAGAACTAACATACAAAAGTGCGGATGAACACACTTTCTCCAAGAATACGTTGGGGGAGGGAAATGAATGTTTCTTGGGGGCATATTTTAGATTTGGTCATTTAATCCATCCAGTGCCTCCCTGCCAGTGGGTTGTAGGAGGTCCACTATTTTGTGGAGGAATCAAGGCTGACAGATGAGATGCCTGACACTGTTGCTGGTGCTGCTAAGGACGCCCCTGAAACCCCTTTCTTGGGCTCTGCAAGGGGCGGATGCTGTGCAGAGCACGTTTCATGCATCATCCCATCTGATCCTCAAGCTAGCCCAAGCTGTTGTTACTATCCCCGTGTATACGCACGGGGAAACTGAGGCACGGAAAGCTGAGTCACGTGACCAGGAAGTAGCACGCATCCACTCAAAAACCCAGGTCTGCCTGAAGTCATAATTCTTCGTGTTGCACGCTGGGGTGCTTTGAAGCTGTGGATCCCAGGTCTGACGAGGAAGCCTCCAGAGAGCAGATTTGGACAACGCAGAATTTCCCCCAGCCCGTTCATTATACGGCCCCCATTCCAGTCCTGGCGGCCGAGGGACTGGGATGCGTGGGTGACTCTGTACAGCAGCTTGACTGCATGGTGAAGACAGGGAAGCTGTGGGGACTAAGGCAAGGCAGAGGGTTCAGCCAGAAGATGGCATTTAGCTCTCTGGCTGTTGCATGCAAGAAGGAAACACTTGAGCTTTCACAGAATAACCATCTGAGGAAATTAACAGGCCCCTGTGAACTGCCTGGAGTATCAGCACCATGGGTAACTAAATGTTCTCGATATGTAACTAAATGTTCCCTTGCTCCTGAGCCATTCTGTCTGTCTCCCCGAGAGATGTGTGGAACTGTGTCTGTTCACCAGCTTGCGTCCAGAGCCTCGGATGGTGCCTGTGGCTCAGTAGGAGCTCAGATCTGTGGACGAAGGGGACCGAAAGGAAGATGGTGGGGGGTACGGGCAGTGGGATGTGTTTTGCTACTTAGGGAACTTTTTAATTAAGAAACTAAGAGTTCAGTCAGGCAGCCCATCTGTAAAGGTCGAAGGGGTTTCCAGGGCATCTCCATGGTGCAGAAAACAATCCACCCGTGAATAAATACGGGCCGTAGAGCGAGGGCATGGACGTTGTTGAGGGGGAGGGAAGCGCAATTCCTCCGTGGTCATAGCGTGCGGGTAAAGGAGCCCCGATAAGCTTTCTCTCCATCGAGAGAAGGTGACTTCGTTTGGGTGTTGATAAATTACTCATCTTTTTTAGATGATCCCTGGCGTCCAGACCTGATGGGAAAGCATTTCTAGAGCCCTGTTTTCCTTCATGCACTTTCCCTAAGTGTGTGCCCGGACTTGGCAGCGTAAACAGAGGTGGAGCCGGGAAGTGGCAGGTGCATGAGCTGTTTGCTCAGGTAGACGGAGGGTTACAAGGTGGATCTGAAGAGTTAGTGAGGTCTGAGGATCCAGTGGCAAAGGGGCAAACTTGTTCTTTTCTCTGGCTGAAATAAACATGGAGAGGAAATGGGTTTTCCCCCAAATCAGAGAACTCCATTTTTTAAAATAATAGAATAGCAGGGTCTGAGGTATACACGCTTTAGTATCCCAAGAACAGCCATGGGGCTCTCGGCATGTAGATGACAGACAGAGCTTCTGGTCTTTTCTAGACAGAAATTAAAGCAGCCAAGACTGGCTTTAGGAACCAACTCAATAAGGAAATAAGCCAAAAGTTTTCTCCCTTTGGTCACAATGGAATTTGAAATAGGTGTCTTTTCTTTTTTTAAAGTAAACTCGATCCTACTTCATGGTGTGTCTGTGCACAAATGCAGTACATTCTGCTGTTTACTTTTGTCCTTGAGAAGTTGAGGAGATTTTCTCCATTCTGTGTCACTGTGTCTAAACCCTGCTAGCTCATGTGTGTAGCAGCTCCCAGGAGACTGGCTTCTGTTGACCTGTGTACTTTTAAGACCACCGTGTACTTTGTTATTGAAAAGCCATCAGTCATGTGAGCGAGCAGACCTTTTTATGGTTGAGATTGTCCCCAGGGAAACCCTCCTTGCAATTCAGACCTTCCAGTGACAGATTTCAAACTCTGACATTCCCCATTTCTACTTCCTTGTTCCCATGGAGGCTGCAGTTCTGTCTCCCCAGCCCCACCACTAGAAAATGGTTATACCTAATTCCCAAAATGATACAGAACACTTGACCATGTGTGTAAATAGCAACAGAGAAAAATATGCAAAGAACTCGAGGCAAAAGGCATTTTTAGGGAGTAAAGGAGAGGTTTTGCATTGTGTGAAGGGAAAATCCTTAATGAGGGTCCACTAGCACAGTATCAAACTTCAGAGAGGAAATTGAAGGAAGTACAAGAAGAATTGAGAAACCTTTGGGGATCCTCAAACACAGTCTTGATCATGTAGATAAACCTCAATTAGGTTTTCTGCCCATGGACGCCGCAGAGTAAGCATCGTTAAAGTCTCCCCTCCCACCAACGTCATGTCTAAGTCAGAGTCTCCCAAAGAGCCTGAACAGCTGCGGAAGCTCTTCATCGGAGGTTTGAGCTTTGAAACAACCGATGAGAGTCTGAGGAGCCATTCTGAGCAATGGGGAACGCTTACGGACTGTGTGGTAATGAGAGATCCAAACACCAAGCGCTCCAGAGGCTTTGGGTTTGTCACGTATGCCACTGTGGAGGAGGTGGATGCAGCCATGAACGCAAGGCCACACAAGGTGGATGGAAGAGCTGTGGAACCAAAGAGGGCTGTCTCAAGAGAAGATTCTCAAAGACCTGGTGCCCACTTGACTGTGAAAAAGATTTTTGTTGGTGGCATTAAGGAAGACACTGAAGAACATCACCTAAGAGATTATTTTGAACAGTATGGGAAAATTGAAGTGATCGAGATCATGACTGACCGAGGCAGTGGCAAAAAGAGAGGTTTTGCTTTTGTAACATTTGATGACCATGACTCTGTAGACAAGATTGTCATTCAAAAATACCATACTGTGAATGGCCACAACTGTGAAGTAAGGGAAGCCCTATCTAAGCAAGAGATGGCTAGTGCTTCATCCAGCCAAAGAGGTCGAAGTGGTTCTGGAAACTTTGGGGGTGGTCGTGGAGGTGGTTTTGGTGGGAATGACAACTCTGGTCGTGGAGGGAACTTCCGTGGTCGAGGTGGCTTTGGTGGCGGTTGAGGTGGTGGTGGATTTGGTGCCAGTGGGGATGGCCATAACGGATTTGGTAATGATGGTGGTTATGGAGGAGGCGGCGCTGGTTACTCTGGAGGAAGCAGAGGCTACGGAAGTGGTGGACAGGGTTATGGAAACCAGGGCAGTGGCTGCGGCGGGAGTGGCAGCTGTGACAGCTATAACAACGGAGGAGGCGGAGGCGGCTGTGGCGGTGGTAGTGGAAGCAACTTTGGAGGTGGCGGAAGCTCTAATGATTTTGGCAGTTACAACAATCAACCCTCAAATTCTGGACCCATGGAAGGAGGAAATTTTGGAGGCAGAAGCTCTGGCCCCTAGGGTGGTGGAGGCCAATACTTTGCCAAACCACGAAACCAAGGTGGCTGTGGTGGTTCCAGCAGCAGCAGTAGCTACGGCAGTGGCAGAAGGTTTTAATTACGGCCAGGAAACAAAGCTAAGCAGGAGAGGAGAGCCAGAGAAGGGACAGGGAAGCTACAGGTTACAACAGATTTGTGAACTCGGCCAAGCACAGGGGTGGCAGGGCCTAGCTGCTACAAAGAAGACATGTTTTAGACAACACTCATGTGTATGGGCAAAAAACTCGAGGACTGTATTTGTGACTAATTGTATAACAGGTTATTTTAGTTTCTGTTCTGTGGAAAGTGTAAAGCATTCCAACAAAGGGTTTTAACGTAGATTTTTTTTTTTGCACCCATGCTGTTGATTGCTAAATGTAATAGTCTGATCATGACGCTGAATAAATGTGTCTTTTTTAAAACGTGCTGTGTAAAGTTAGTCTACTCTGAAGCCATCTTGGTATACTACCCCAACTGTGTGAAGTTAGAATTCCTTCAGGGTGATGCCAGGTTCCATTCGAAATTGATTTGCAACCTGCTTGGGCACAGAAGCCATTGTCTCCACAAACCTTGCTGTAGTTGAACTGACAGTTAATGTGTTGTGACCTGGAGCTCACCATTAAAAGGGTCACCCAAGCAAAGTCCTGGAGTTTATTTGGTTATTAATATGATTGTTGGCACATCCTATGCAATATATCTAAATTGAATTATGGTATCAGATAAAATTATAGATGGGATTAAAGCTTGTGTATCATCCATTATCATGTGTAATCAATAAACGATTTAATATTCTCTTGGAAAAAAAAAACCTCAATGAGGCAACAAGGAGTTTGGGTAATACGGTTAATAAGATCGTGGTAACAGATATAGACTGAACTTCATACTCTACAAATGATAAACATCTTAAAGTGCTCTTGGAATATTTAGAAAAATTAATCATCCGTTAAATCTCAAAAAAAAAAAAAAAGGAGCCCCAGCAGAGTCCAAAAAACAGACATTGCACTGGCCCTAATCTCTTGCTGCAAGTAAACGTTAAGTGGAAATTAATTTTTAAGAACTTAACTGAACAAGCATGCAAGACAAACTCCTACCATGTGATAATGAAAAACAAAACACAACTCTTAACTTTGGTTAGGGAGGAGCTCAATACTGTAAGGATAGACTCTTTAGAAAGCAGTGGAGTGGATGCAGAGACAAATGCAGGGCCGTAAGCGATCACCTTAGAACAAATCTTCCCAGGAAGAAGGAAATAATAAATTCACAGGGACTAACTGATTTAGAAAACAAATAGAACTGACAAATTCAAGAGCTGGGTCTTTCAGAGCTGCAGTGCCTAATAAGGTAGCCACTGGCCATATGAAAATTAATTGTTTTGCCGGCACATTAGCCAGATTTTCAGCTCTCAGTGGCTACAGGTGGCTAGTGAATTTGGACAGCACAGATACAGAACTTTTCTATCAATGCAGAAAGTTTATAGGGCAGTGCTGTTTTCCAAAGAATTTATGAAGTAATGTGACTAAGGAAAAAAAAAAGAGGGGGGAAGGACAAATACCATAAAATTAAGAGTGAAAAGAGAAATGTAATTTAAAACCCAGTAAAAAATTTTAGACAGCTCTGGTAATACTTTTGGGAGTATTATTATTATTGTTATTTTTTTAAAGATTTTATTTATTTATTTGAGAGAGAGAGAATGAGAGATAGAGAGCACGAGAGGGAAGAGGGTCAGAGGGAGAAGCAGACTCCCTGCTGAGCAGGGAGCCCGATGCGGGACTCGATCCCGGGACTCCAGGATCATGACCTCAGCTGAAGGCAGTCGCTTAACCAACTGAGCCACCCAGGCGCCCTATTATGTTATTTTTTTTAAAGATTTTATTTATTTGACAGAGAGAGAGAGAGAGAGAGAGAGAGAGACAGCGAGAGCAGGAGCACAAGCAGGGGGAGTGGGAGAGGGAGAAGCAGGCTTCCCGATGTAGGGCTCGATCGCAGGACCCTGAGATCATGACCTGAGCCGAAGGCAGACAAGTAATGACTTTTGGGCCCCACTTTTGGGAGTATTATTGAAATAACTTCACTTAGTGTTTTAAGTGCTTATTTTATTAGATTGATCAGTACCTTACAGAAGAAATTTAGGCTGTGATTTTGCCCCCAAGAGCGGCTATGCCTGAATCTCATAAGCTGTGTCATTGTTAAATTCCAAATAGCCTTTAAAGTTTACCTTGGCTCAAGAAGCCAAAAACCTGAGTAGGTGGAAGCAGCTTTTAAAAAGCGACTCTTAGGGTCACTGTCAAACACGTGTACGTATTACATACAAAATTGAAGAAAACTTTTAAAATGTCCACAACAAACGGGGGTCCTTGCACCTTGCAAGAGTGGTTTTTAGGATCAGGCTGGGGTGGGATTGAGGAGTGACTTAGCGGATGTTCCGGACTCCACACGGTAAACCCAGGTCAGGGAAGTCTGAGCACCCTGCTTCCTTGTCTGTCATTTGTCTTATGAATCGTGTCCAGCCATCCAAGGTGGAAACTTGGGAGCCATGTGGGAGATAAGTCCTGAAGGCTCCACCTCCCCGGTGGTTTCAGAAGCCAGCTTCTTCTTTCCTGTCCCTTCTGCCCTTGCCTTCCTCAGCCGTCCACCAGAGAGCTAGAAAATTGCCCCACACGTGGATCTGATGGTGTCTTTTCTGGTTGAAGCCCTTCTTTGGTTCCTCCGGAGGTGCAAAGTCCAAGCCCCTCGGCTCCCTGACTTCCCTGTGTGCCCTGTTGTCCCATGCCTCTACCCCTGTACTTTGCCCTTCACCAACTCTGAACTGTTTATAGTTGCCTAAAGGCAGCCCTGATGATTCATGCATTTGCACGCACTGTCCCTCCCGCATGGGATAAAGCCAGTCACCTGATCCCCCACCTTTTTCTTTTTTTTCCTATGAGCTTTATTGTGTACCTACTGTGTGCATTGCTCTGGGACCCAGTATGACAGGCGAGGTCCTCCCTTTCACAGGGCTTATTGGGAGAGAAAGGACAGTGTCTCCATTCATTTCTGCCTATCAGTGCCTGGAAGGGGCCAGATGCCGGTGGGCCAGGGTGGGGAACAGGTGAATAAAACCCACAGAACTCCATGATACCACACCCAGCCCCGTTCTCCTTGGGGGACGTGGGTTCGAGTTTTAGCCCTGCTGCTTGCTAGCTGAGTTGGCATCAGCAAAGCAGCCCTTCTGTGCCTCAGAAGGAAATGGTTGTTTGAGTAATAGGATTAGTACGTTACTAACCGATGTGGGTTGAACGTTGTATTCTGCAAACAGAATACACATTTTAAACTGTATTCTTGGTGGGAGCTGGTTAGAGATAATGCCCATTGGCTGCCTCAGTTTACTGGAATTGCAAATACACACGGAGCACACAGGTTTGACGTCTTCAAATCTGCAGGGAACATTGGCTGGAGGGCACCCCAAAAATAGCCTGTAGATTTTCTTAAAAGTGTAATTTATGAGTATGGTCCTTGGTTTTCTGGGTGAGTGATGGGTGGAAATACTGGGGGTAGGGTCCGAGAGAGCGCTGTCCCCGTTGTGCGGATTCTTCCCTTGCCACTCCCCCCTGGCCTCCAATTTGGGGGATTTTGCTGTGTGACCCTGGAGAGCCGCTGCCCCTCTCTGGGCCTCTAGCGAGTGAGGCCTGGGGCCGGGGCGCCCCTCGGCCATCCCAGGCGCTGCCACGCGGTGACCCGATCTCCTCCCGGGCACACGCCCAGCTCGCGAGCGGCCCAAGTCGCGCGGTGGCTGCTTGGGGTGGCCTGCACACTCGGTTTCATCTTTTAACTTTTCCCAAAGTTCCATTCTTTGCAGGCCCGTCCTGCAGGGTCTGCATCCTCAGGAGGCCCTCCCGGGGCGCCCCCCCACCCCTCCTCCAGCGCGGACCGCCTGGCGGTGGTCACCGCCCGAACACCAGTCGGGCCGACCGAGCCCCGCGCGCCTGGGGGCGGGGCCAGAGCTCCGGCAACACGCCTGTCTATTGGCTGAGCGCGAGGGCGGCGCTGCGGCCACCGCCACTGCCCGGCCCGGATTCCACGGAGCGGACCGCGCCTCGGGCTTTGTGCGGCGCGCGGACGCTGCTGGCTCGAGGGGGCGGGGCCTCGCCCGCCCTCGGCCCGCCCGTTAGGAACTATACACACGCAGATGTCTACCACCGACCAATCCTGAGGCTGCTTTAACGGGGAGCGCCCTCTCCCCCGGACCCGCCCCCTTCCTGGCCTGCGCGCGCCGTATGTCTCCTAAGAGCTACGCAACTCGATCGGTTTGCGCGCGTGGGGGCGGCATTGTGAGGGAAGCAAAGGGGGAGCTTCCCTGTTTCAAGGACACGCGTCCTTGCGGTCGTCGCTTCTCGTGGATCGCAGACTGGAAAGGGCGTCTGTTGACCACCCAGCTGTCAGAAGTTCGCCCCTGGCCCCCACCCCACCGTTAAATCACCAAGGGGAGGAATTTCCCCGAGGCTGTGCTGCCCGCGGTCCGGGCTCGGGGGCTCGAACCTCCGCCGCCCGTTATCGGGCGGGTGTGGGGAAGAGGGTCTGTGAATGGAAACCGAGTAAATGACTCTACAGAGTTTATAAAATTCACACTTTCGGGGAGAGCCACGGGGCCCTGCGGGGAATGTGTCTGCAGGCCCATGACGCAACTGTTCCGTTTGGAAATTTCTGGAAAGCAGTAATTTTGAGAATAATAAATCTTGAGTTTTTTTGTTTTGTTTTGTTTTGTTTTTCCCGAACTACAGGCTTTGGAAAGAAATGTAACAAAATGTTATTAACATATGTCGTGCTATGGAAACATAGTGGCTTTTTTCCTTTGGCTTTGTTTTGCTTTTTAACCATACAGCTTAAGGAACACTAAACCGATTTGAACTTAAAAAAAAAGGCAAAGAGAAAAAAAGGTGGCTTTTTCTAAGCATGTCGTTTACAGCGCGGCGCTGTGCTAGTCTTTCCCACTCTTGCAGCCTTTAAACCTTCCTTTGGATTTATTTTAACCTTTTTATTTTGATGTAGTTTTCAGGTTTACAGAAGAGTTGCAAGAATTGTATCCAGATTCAGTGTTGTTTACATCTTACTCTATTTGTTTTATCTCTAAAGCATTTATGTACATGTGTTATATACATATATTTGGTTTTTTTTTCCTGAGCCTTTTGAGAGTCAGTTGCAGGCGTACTGGGCCCTTTACTCGTAATTCTTAATGGTTTTCTAAGGACAAGAAAATTATCTTGCACAGCTGCAGTGCAATGAGCAGAATCAGAAAGTTAACACTGATGCAGTATTTTAATCCACAAGCTCGTGTATAAATCTCATCCCTCCTGCCAGTGTTGTCCTCATCAATACTATTTTTTCCTGGCCCTCTTTTGGATCTAAGACCACACTTCTTATTTAGCTACTTTGACTGTTGGTTTTGTAATAAGGCAAAAATGGTCTTAAGAGAACCTTTGTATAAGCTCCCAGTGATGCCAGGCAGCTATTCTCACATAGTTGTACTGGGGTATTTGGGGGGGTAGAATTGTATGGTTGATCAATAGTATTTATTAATTGTCTACCAGAGGCTTTTAAAAAATGTATTTTCAAATAGATGTCAGTTTTAAAAGGGTAGTACACATACAGAGCAAAAAAACCCCACCGAATTTGCTGATATGTAAGGATGTCCTACCTCCTGCCAACTCCAAGCTCATTCCCCACCCCACGGTTTTGGGGCACATTGCTTGTGTCCCTTGCATAGGGACGTACGTCTCATTTGTCCTCTTCTCTCCCCCTACCCCCGTTCCCACTTAAAGATATAATTTATATACAGCAGAATCCGCCCTCTTTTGGTGTAAAGTCCTGTGAGTTTTGACTGATAACATACATTCACATAACCACCACCTCAGTCAAGATATGGAATGGTTCCATCACCCCCACACCAGATTCCCCTGGACCCTTTTTCAGCTCCTCTTCAGTTCCAGTCCACTGATGTGACCACTGTCCCCTACTGTGGCTTTTCCAGGATATGTAAATGGAATCATATAGCATATAGCGTTAAGACTGGCTGGCTTCTTGCACTCGATAAAATGTGTTTGAAATTCATCCACATTGTTGTGGGTGTTAGCACATCATTCTTAGTAGATTGCTCAGTAGTGTTCGTTGTATGGAGGTATAATACTTAACTGTTCCCCAGTCCAGGGACATTTGGGTTGTTTCCGGTTTGGGGTGATGACGAATGTAGCCACTATAAACATTTGAATACAGGTCTTTGTGTGAACATGGGCCATTTGTTTGTTTTCCATTTCACCTGAGTAAACCCCTAGGTTGTGTGGTAAGGATAAGAAGAGTACGTTTAACTTTGTAAGAAACTACCGAACTGTTTTCTAAACTAGCTGTCCTGTTTTGTATTCCTGCTATGTTTGTTTCTTTCCTTTCTCTACAAAGGAGCTATGTTCTTTAGACACTGCTCTGCATCTTGCTTGTTTCACTTATTGCTACCTTGGAAGTGACTCCAACATCAGGATTCATAGAGCTGCCTTCTTTTTTACAGCTGCATACTATTCCACGCCTTGATCCACAGTAACTTATTCACGTGGTCTCCTGCTATGGACCTTTAGGTTGTTTCCAGTCTTTTGCTGTTATAAACCCAACTGGTAATGTCCTCTAGGGTGAAGACGACCCTTGTCCAAATGTCTGTGTACACAGATTCTCTCTCCTCTGCAGGATAATTCCTAGCAGGAGAAATATCGGGTCAAACTGCACTTGCCTCCTTTGCTTTGAATCACTTCTTCTTAAATAAGTTGAATTTTCTGCAGATCTCCTTCTAGGGTAGGCATCATTTGGTGGGGAGCATTGCACATACTTCAGAGGGTCCAACCAGAGGATTGGCACAGCTACCTCCTCACTCCATGGATTTATTTAGAGTTCAGTTATCAATCTTCTCAACAGGGCATCATGGAAGAGCCACTTGAGGTCAAGTTTTGAAGGCTTCAGCTAGTGTAACTGGAGGCCAGGGGCATGGGGAACCTTTAGGGAGGAGTGGGAGGGCAGCTTATGTGGGAGAGGGAGATGGATGGACAGGGGACTTGTGTGTTTGGAGGAGGGAGGACTGGTGCTTGCTGTCCCTGGAAGGTCTGGGTGGATGTTTCCTACACACATAGCGTGCACCTGTCCTGGGAAAGTGGGCAGCCCCTGGACTGCTTGGCATTTTGTCAAAGAGGCCGCCATTGTTTTTGGCAGAAACAGCCTGGGCGGTGGCCCTCTGAGCCTGAGCTGCTGGGACTGCGGCTGGGGCTGGGGCTTTGTCGGTGTCTATGTGAGGGGGCCGGTGGAGGAGCACGGGGAGAAGAAAGTCCTCCATCTGGTTGTTTTTCATCTTGCACAACCTGTGGTTTTCATAATTCCGCCTGGGGTGGGGGCAGCAGCTGGCCCAGTGGCATTTCTATTAAATAAGATCAAGTACTTGGAAACAGAATGGGAGACACCCGGAGGTGGCTTATCATCATCGAAGCATAGTGTTCAAAAGTTAAAAACACAACTTTTATGTAAAAAGAAAAAAAAAAAGCAAAAGAACACCCATCAACACATTTCTTTTAACTCTTTGGTGAGGGGACCCGCAGGATGGCAAAGCCAAAGGGTTTGTCGTCACTGAAATAGGATTGCGAAGTTAGATACAGGGCTGTTTAATGTCTCCGCGGCCACAAGGCTCTCATCTCTGGGAGGTTGTGTCTTCTGGTGGATAAAAATCATTTGCAGAATATCCATCTGTGAGATGACATCTGACTCCCTGGAGTCCAGACCCTGGTAGGAATAGTAGCTCAATCCCAGGTATATTTCCCCGAGCGGGGGCTGGCCAACCATCCAGCCCCTTGCCTGCTTCTGTTAAAGTTTTATTGGGCACAAGCATGCCCGTGTGTGCGCGTGCACGCGCGCGCCTTCCCTACGGGTGCTTTGTGGCCCTTTGCAGAAAAAGCTCGGCAGCTGCTGTGCTGGGGAATGAGATAGATGATTCTCAGGTGGGCTCCAGCATAAAATTGGAAACTCCTGCTGTCAGCTTCCGGCCTTGTGTGCAAGTGTTGAGTATTTTTTCTTGGCATTGTCTAGGCCGGAAGGCTTATGTGTTTGGGAAGTTTTTGTTGGGTCTTTGCTAATGCTGCATTTGAACTCAAGGGCTGACCCTCAGACACAGCTCCAGCCCAGGAAATAGAGCCCTTCCTGTTCTCACATGTGCCTTCCCAGAGGGTGGGGTCTTTGTGGGTCTGCCTTAAATATTGCTTCCTGCCATTGGGCCTCCAGCCCTTGGGTCCCTGCAGACAGATCATTAATAATGATGATGGTCATAATAATAGGACCCGTGGTAGCTAACTTGTATCAAACCTACATGTTGATCAAAGAATCCAGCGCTGGGGCGCCTGGGTGGCTCGGTCCGTTAAGCATCTGACTCTTGATCTCAGCTCAGGTCTTGATCTCAGGGTCGTGAGTTCGAGCCCCACGTTGGGCTCCATGCTGGCCGTGGAGGCTGCTTAATAAAAAAGCAGAACAAACAAAACCCCCGCCAAAGAATCCAGTGTTTTATCCACATCATCTTGTCTAGTTGTGAGAAGTTAAGGGACTGTTTTCCCCATTTTACAGACAAGAAAACCGAGGCTGTTGCTTCTTTAAGGAAATCTTTATGGTGTGCTTGTGGGGTGGTGGGCGCCCTGTTGCCAAAGCTGAATGCAGGTCACTTTTTCCTTGACTGGGTGGACCCTTTCTTTAGACCCAGGAATATCAGATTCAGAGCCAAAAGATCAAGAGCTTAGCTTTGGCCTTGCTGCTTCTCAGAAGGGCCTGTGGTCTTGCTTCTGTGAAATGGAGATGCGTACTTACCCCTCTCCCTCTGGAGTCTTTGTTAGAATTAAGTGAGAAGCAAATGGGCGAATGGGTGGTATGTAATCCCTAAAAAACCTACATGGACCTTCTCCCATCACCCACCTTGCTCCTATTACAGCTTCTTCCTTCTTTCTGGGCCCATGGCGTAAAAAGTCAGAATATGCACCATGCGTAGATGCTCCACATCTTGCATTTGCCTGTAGATTTTCATGGTATTTGTGGAGCACCTGCAACTGGGGGGTGGATCATGGATGCATTCTTGAGCCAGTGGCTAAAAATTGGGTACTTGGAACTGCTCCAAAGTCATTCCTTTTGCCTCTCTGTCTGATTGGAGCTGTGCCTACTAAAGGCCTGTTGGTGCAAGCCCCGTCTTAGGAGTGTGTATCCTAGGAGCTGGTGCTGTGAACGCAGCAGACACAGCTTGTCCTCCAGCCTTCCCTCTAGACAGACGGTCAACAAACACCTAGTGTAGTTTTTGAGAGCGATAAATACTAGAAGAAAAATGTAATCAGATCGTGTGTTAGGACATGGTTGAGAAGCGGGGGCGGGGGGGGTGGTGGAGGGGAGTGACTTCCAGTGGGGAGGTCAGGGAAGGTCTTCCTGAAGTGCTGGGACCTGAAGAACAAGAATGAGCCAGTCGTGGGGTCGTGGGAGGATAATGGGGGAGGGTGCTTCAGCTAGCTGGAACAGCAGATGTAAAGGTCCTTAGGTAGGAGTGTGTGTTGGGGGGGGCAGGCGGGGGCGGGGGAAGCAGAAAGGAGACCCACATGGCTGCCATCTGGGGCCGGGAGAAGGACTCCAAGAGGCCAGCAGGCTAGACCACAAGAGACTTGTAGGCCTTAGCAAGGAATTTATTTTCATTCTCAAGGCCTCTGCTGTCCAGTGCAAGAGCCAATAGCTGCCTGTGGCTGGTAAAATTAAAACTGAAATACAATGAAATACAATGAAAAGTTTACTTCCTCAGGAGAAATCGGAACCCTTGTGTACTCTTGGCGAGAATGCAAAATGGCGCAGCCGCTGTGGAAAACAGTATGGTGGTTCCTCAAAAAATTAAAAATAGAATTACCATATGATTCAACAATTCTGCTTCTGGGTGTATACGCAGAAGAATTGAAAGCTGAGTCTTGAAGAGATACTTGTGTATCCATGATCTTAACAGCATTATTCACAGTGGAAACAACCCAAATGCCAATTGATGGATGAATGAATAAATAAAACAGGGTGTATGTACACACAGTGGAATGCTATTCAGGCTTGAAAAGGAAAGAAATTCTGACACCTGCTACAACATGGATGAATCTTGAAGACTTTATGCTCCGTGAAACAAGCCAGTCACAAAAAGACAAGTAGTATATGATTCTCCTCCCTGGAGGTCCCTAGAGGAGTCCCATCCACAGAGACAGAGAGTAGATGGTAGGAGCCAGGGGATGGGCAGGGGCACGGGGAGTTGGTGTTTTAAGAGAGACAGAGTTTCAGTCTGGGAAGATGAGAAAGTTCTGGAGATGGATGGTGGGAATGGTTAATGACAGTGTGAGTATACTTTGTGCCACTGCGCTGTGCCCTTAAAAATGGTTAAGATGGTCAATTTTATGCTATGTGTATTTTGCCGCGATAAAAAAAAAAAAATTGCACTAACCACACACAAGAGCCACAGGGGAGGAGCGGCTACCGTGTTCGACAGTGCAGCTCGAGAACATTCCTGTCCTCGCAGAAAGTTACATCAGACAGTGCTGCTCCTATGTGAATGTGGCTTCAGGGACCCCTTCTGTTTCCTGGGGCTGGTTTTGGGGTCCACTGGGGCCTTAAAGTGGCTGCAACAAAGAGCCTGAGGGCTTGGGGTCAGGAACACTCCCCAGCCTCCAGACTGTGTTTCAAGCCATGCAGAGTGACTGAGTGAAGAAAGCGACTCCAAGAACAGGCCAGGCCACAGTCGAGGTCTGTCCAGCCTCAGGGAAGCCATATGTCCACGGATAGATATGCCAACAGCCTGGGCAGGGAGGTCTGGTCATTAAGGACCAGGCCAGATGCCGAGGCACTGAAATCAAGGGGGTAATTAGGAAGTGATGAGTAGTGAGACCTGGGGAGAGAGGGGGTGGGTGACAAGCTGCTGCAGGAACCCGGCGCAGAGTCCAGCCTTTGGTGGACAAGTTCCGTTACAGGGGACCAGAAACTCCCCCGGCCATGAAATCAGAGGCAAGCCTCTGGCCTCCCCATCGGCAGGGCCTTCTTTTTTTCTTCCTGTTCATTATCTCCTTCAGGTTGCAACAGACGTGTCCCCTTCCCCTTCCCTCCAGCCCCATGCTTCTGGCTTATGCGATTGCGCATCCTAAGCCTGGAGTTTAAGTAAGCACCTGCCTCCTCCGTCGGACCCCGTGCTCCGGAAGGAGGGGCTGTGGCCGCCTTGTTGTTCCTGCACCTTGTTCCTTGTTCCTTGGTTGCAACATCTAGATCAGGGCAATCAGATGTCGGTTGAAGTGATAAATGACCTTTGGGTAACTTGCTTCACCTTCTTGTACCTTGGTTTCCCCATTTGTAACACGGAGGAAACGGCCCTATAGTAATGTATCTGTTTATACCAATATTGCAGAAGCGTGCTAGAGGCAGCTTGCTAGAACCGACGGTCAGGGTTTCAGGAAATTTGTGAACTAGCTAATTAAAGAAGCTGTTATGAAAAGGTACATGAGACAGACTTACAATTAACAAATCACGTTAGGGCGCCTGGGGGGCTCAGTTGGTTAAGCGACTGCCTTCGGCTCAGGTCATGATCCTGGAGTCCCTGGATCCAGTCCCGCATCGGGCTCCCTGCTCGGCGGGGAGTCTGCTTCTCCCTCTGACCCTCCCCCCTCTCATATGCTTTCTCTCTCTCTCTCAAATAAATAAATAAAATCTTTAAAAAAAACACAAATCATGTTAAAAACAAAGGTAATAAATACTCAGAGCTCCCCACTTCCTATTATCTCACTACATTTTTCAATTGCTTACGCTTTTGAGGTTATTCGCTACTATTATAGCTATATAGTGAGATGCTGTTATAAGGCTGGGCTACTGTGTGTCTCTCTCATCTGCTCCATGTTCAGCAGCATTTTGTTGGTAGCTTCAGATGGACCGAGGTAGGGGTATTTACACTGGGGCGATTTGCAAATGCTGCAAGTCAGAGCCTCTCTGCTGATATGAATTAATAGTCAAGAAGGGAGACCGTTACTGTTATGATTTTGTGTGGCTTTTGCCCTCCCTCATCCAGGCTTGCAGTCTGTGCAGACAGCAAAGCTGCTGACCGGCTGTTTTCTCTCTCTCCCCAGTTTGTCCCACCATCTGCAAGTCACACGGCTGTACCGCCGAGGGTCTCTGCTGCCACAGCCAGTGTTTAGGCAATTGCTCCGAGCCCGACGACCCCACCAAGTGCGTGGCCTGTCGCAACTTCTACCTGGATGGCAGGTGCGTGGAGACCTGCCCGCCCCCGTACTACCACTTCCAAGACTGGCGCTGCGTGAACTTCAGCTTCTGCCAGGACCTGCACAACAGATGCAAGAACTCCCGGAGACAGGGCTGCCACCAGTATGCCATTCACAATAGCAAGTGTATCCCTGAGTGCCCCTCTGGCTACACGATGAATTCCAGCAAGTGAGTCCAGGGTGTGGCTTCTGGGGGTGGGGAGGTGGTGGTGCAGCAAAGACGGGAAGCAATGCAGGGCTGATGGTGGTGGTGGTGGTGGTGGGGGGTGGCATCTGCTAAAACTGTGTGAAAAACTAGAGTTAACTGGCAACGAGTGAGGGGGTGCTGCCGCGTGGTGATATTCCTCGGTCTCTCGGATGCCGTTGTTGCCTCCTGTTTTGGTCCTGGCCTTTGGAGCTGGACTCGACAAACTTTCCATAAAGGACGAGAGAGTAAATATTTTCCCGTTGTATGCACCGTTTTTTAGTTTTTCTGTGCTTAGCTTGGTGAACAGAAGGCAGAAAGACAGGAGTCCTTGGTTTCCACTAGCATCCTTCTCAGGGACGGGACTGTCCCCAGGGATGCGGCTGCCCAAATGTTACAGCCCAGAGCAGAGCTGAGGTTTTTATGTTTTCTCCCTGCTGGAGCCAGACAGCGTGCTGAGATTAGCCAGGAGCACAAGGAGGAAGAGAATCCATTCTAGACTATTCTCAGGACTTTGCTGCATTTTGAAGGACAGGGCCATCAAACCTAATGTTCCCTAATGTTCGGGTGAGGAATACGGTTTTCTCTCTTTGGTGGTGAGTCAGATTTCCTACGCACATCGCAGACTTTTTGTTCATGTTGTTAGCTTCTTAGATGAGCTATTTCGGTGTCTCAGGGCTGTAACCAAGTTTAAAAAATCTGTTTCCTGGTTTTTGTGTTGAGGGTTTGAAAAAAAAAAAACCCCCACAAAACAACAAAAAACAAATCAGAAACAGACGCACGTCAAGGGGCCTTGAGCTGATCTGCTTACGTAAAAAATCTTCCTCTTCAGACTTGAGAATTAGCCAAGCGAGCGTGTTCTGGTGGGAAATTTTATTTCCCCGGGTGGAGTGGGTGGGAAGGAAAACAATCTTTATTTCAGGTCTTATGAGCCTCTCTTTGAGTGTTTGTGAAACCTGCAAGTACAACATGTTTTGTTTTACTTGTTTTTGATAAAACCTATCAAGTGGCTTTGTTGACCAAAAATAGGCTTCTATAAATCACCTTTGCATGCCAGACAGAGCTTTTTTTTTTTCTTTTTTTTTTTCCTGGCCAGTTTATCACTCAGGTTGGGAAAATGACCATATTCCTTTTGATTCATTTCTGTTTTTTGTTTTTTTTTCCACATTTGAAATAAAGCATGGATATTAACGTCTTCTGGCGAAATGTTTATTTAAAAGACACTGGCTTTAAATAAAAGGTATTTTTTTTTTCCTGACTGTAACTGAGACCTGAGATGGAGAGATTTCTTTGATGTGCTTGCTGATGGTGCAACAGCCCCTAGGACCCAAACCCTGGGAAATTGGCAGCATGTTCTGTGAAGTCTGGGACCTTTACTGAGGGAAGAAAGGCAAAGTGAGGGATGCCAATTATAACTTGTCAGAGCAATATTTTACTTTGTTGGTTTAAAAAAAATACTAGCTTTCCTTCTGAAGCTTTTATTTGATGAAAGACTATAGTGCTGCCATTTTCTAATGTGGTTTAATATCAAATGGGACCAGATAGGTTTTCTTCCATTCTGGTGGTTTATATGGGAATGGTTTCTGATAGTTTCAGAACAGAGGTCTGGGAACCCACATGATTCATTAAAAAGCCTCACTATCTTTGGTCACTTTGAGGTTCCTGGTGGGAGTCCTGGGGTGCTCTTTCCTGGGACGAGGAGGGCTTGATATTTGGGGTGAATGTCAAGAGTGTCGTGGGCATGGGGCATCCCTGTCCTTCGCTCTAGAATGATCTTTGCCTGGCTGGCTTCTTGTCAGCCAGCTCCCAGCTGAAAAGTCACTTCCTCTGAGAACCCTTCCCTATTGGACCGCCCTGGCTGAATTAGCATCCAGCCACTCCTTGGCACATAGCACAGTTTTCATTTTTTATTTTTTAAGATTTTATTTATTTATTTGACAGAGAGATAGAGAGCACAAGTAGGCAGAGAGGCAGGCAGAGGGAAGGAGAAGCAGGCTCCCTGCTGAGCAGGGAGCCCGACGCAGGGCTGGATCCCAGGACCCTGGGATCATGACCTGAGCTCAAGGCAGCCGCTTAACCAAGTGAGCCACCCAGGCGCCCCCAGTTTTCACTTTTTTCATGGCATTTACCTCCAGTTGATATTTTAATTGTCAGTTTGTTAATTTTGCCCAACCTGACCATATGTTTCACAAGTGTATTGGTGAGCTCTTTCTGGGTAACAAACCAGCCAACACTTAGTGACTTGGAACAACACTCATTTATGATTTATAATGATTTCATGGGTTGACGGGTGGTTTGTCCAGCCTGGGCTGAGCCAGCCACGACTGCATACTATAGGGTAGCCTCTCATGTCTTGGACGGGCAGCCGAGGCCTCTCTCCATGTGGTTACTTAGCCCCGTAGCCAGGAAGCACCTGCTCCCATGTGCAAGTACTTCTCAAGCCTGTGTTTGCATTACATCTGTTACCGTCCCATTGGCCAAAGCAAGTCACGTGGCCAAGCCCAGATTCTCTGAATGGGGACCTACAGGGCACTTCTTGGTGGGATGGGCGGCAAACAACTTGGGGCCTTTGTAATCTCCCACGGGGAAAGTAGATTGCCTCTTTCGTTCACTCATGTGTGCCTGCAGCTTAGAACGGGCGATGGCAAAGGGCCAGATTGTAAATATTTTCAGCTCTGCGGGCCATATGGCCTCTGTTGGCAGCTACGCAACTCAGCCCCTATAGCACAAGAACAGCACCATAGATGATACGTGAACCAGCGGGTGCGGCCGCGCTGCAGCCTAATGTTATTTACAGAGACAGGTGGTCAGCTGGATCTGGCCCGCGGGCCGTCGTTGGCTGGCCCCTGGCTTAGAGTATCACCTGTCACATAATAGGTGCTCTGGGAGTATTTGCAGAATCAACAAAAGAACCCAAACATTTGGTCCCTATTCCATTTCCACCCCAGCTGTTCTGATACCAACCCGTGTCCGTGGGGCAGTTCTGACCCTAGCCACCTGGAGTGAGCATCGGACTCTGTCCTCCACCACGCTGCCCTCACTCCAGGTGCCAGCCACGCTTTGGGGTACCCAGGCCACCCATACTTCTCATCGGTTGGATATGCATGTAGGGGTTCTCACGTATCCATTTTAGGTTCAATAATTTGCTAGAACAGGTCACAGTACTAAAAAAAAAAAAGCCATACTGTTCCATTAGTCCCGAGCCTGTTAATGGTAGCGCCCTTGGTTAGGGACTCCGGCAGGGCTCACCCGAGAGGCACATGTCAGCTGTGGCCAGTCCAGACGTTTCCCCGTCAGGGCCCCTATTTATGGCTGGGCCGGCCCTTGTGGTTCTTAGGATCGCTGGACGCACTTCAGCAAAGACTATTTGGGAACTTTGAGGAATGAGGGTGATGACTCACAAGTCCTCACAAGAGGGCACACGGCACCCTCGCGGGCCACACAGCGAGATCACTGGCAAAGAGAGAGAGAGAGAGACAGTGTGGACCTGGGGCTCTGCCTTCGTTAGGGTCCGATGGTGGGGTGTCCAGGGTTTCGTGGGTTCACTCTTTACTGGTGAATTTATTTTTTTAAAGATTTTATTTATTTATTTGAGAGAGAGCAGGAGCGGGGTGGGGGAGAGGCAGAGGCAGAGGCAGAAGCAGACTCCCCCCCTCTGAGCAGGGAGCCCGATGTGGGGCTCGATCCCAGGACCCTGGGACCACGACCTGAGCCGAAGGGAGATGCTTCACCGACTGAGCCCCCCAGGTGCCCCTTCACTGGTGAATTTAAAGCATAAGAAGAGGAATTGGGGTGGGGAGGGAGAAGTGGGGTCACTCGGACAGTCAACTATCTAGGCCACCTAGGGCTTTCGGAAGGAGGGAGCTTTAGGGGCGGGGCAGCCGAATTCCTTATCTCTCAGAGCTGGGTCATACAGTTGGCCATACGTTCACTGGAGGGATGTCTTTTGAAATGGATGCCTTGGCAATCAGAGCTCACCGTCAGGCACTTACACTGCCCGTACTTACAGCTACAGCTTTATTATTAAGGACGTGTATGTTATCACGGGGTGTCCCAGCTCTGTCCCGTGGAATCAGGGACGTGGCCCTCCCAGCAGATGTTTGCATTCACTGTCCAGGAAACTTCACTGAGCTGGTGTCCAGAATTTTCCCTGGGCTCTCGTTACATAGCTGTGATCAATTGACTCCTTGACCATGTGCTTGAACTCCATCTTCAGTGGACCCACAAATCTAATCCCATCTTTGGTCCTCTTGGGGACCAGCCCCCATCCCGAAGCTACATAGGGACCACCACACTGTCTCCTCACTAGCATAGCAAAGATGCTCCTACCTCTCGGGGAATTCCAAAGGCCTTTGAAGCTCTGTGCCAGGACCTGGGACTGCCATCACCGAGGTCATTCTGAAGAATTGGATATGCCAGGGGTGTGTAACCAGCCACAGTAGCAACAATGATACCACTAATAAAAAGTGGTCATCAGAGCAAGGACTAACGGTTCTTGTTTTCTACATGCCAAGGACTTTAGATAGTTTCTCCCTCTGGGAAATTCTGGTAAAACCCTCACTGGACTGACTTGGGTGTGTGCCCACCTCTGAACCCCTGGGGGGATGGGTGATGGTGCCCAGCCTGGCCTGGATCATGTGTCTTGCCTGGACCTAGGAGTGCTGTGCTAGCCAAGAACCCATCTCAGACCCTGTGTGGGGGAGGGATGGTTCCCAAAGGACTCCTGGAGGCTGTGTATTCGAGTACCATAGGCTATAGTCAGCAAAGCCAAAGGCTGCCGCCGTCACACACTGTCCCGTGCGAGGTTGTGTTATAGGTGTAGGCACGTCAGACCCTACGCAACAGCAAGCATCGGGTCTCCTCGGGGTGGCAGCCCAAGTTCTGGCCTGTGGGGGTGGTAGCACTGTGGTATGGGGCAGCAGAAATCCTCCGAAAGGCCCACCAGCTCGGAAAAATTCCCATCACCGTGGTAACGCCCGAGTCCCATCCCTTCATTATGATGGCGTGAGTCCTGCTTCTTCGGGGTAGGATGGGATCCTCCTTGGGGTGCAGTGTAAATACCATTACTCTGGGAAATGGCTGGAGCCTTGTCGTTTTAGGGGAAAAGCGTGAGTCCCCTGCCTTTAGGGTAAAGCCATAGGACGTACTACCATGGAGGATGGCATGCACCTGCCCCTTACACGGTGGTTCTTACTGGGGGTGATTTGCCCCCTGTCCCCGCAGGGGACAATGTTTGGAGACATGTTTGGCTGTCATGCTGAGGGACAGGTGTTACTGGCATTGAGTGAGTGAGGGCTGGGGAGGCTGCTCAGCACCTTCCAGGCACAAGACACGCTCACAACAGAGAATTCTCCGGCCCCAAATGTCAGCAATGCTGTGGTGGAAATGCCCAGCCTTAGGGTAGCAGCGTAAGTCCCGTCCTTGGGACCCTGAGCAGTCCTGGTGCGTGGGGTCCTGGGTGCCCTGACCCCCTCTCTCCACTCTTTCTTCAGCCTGATGTGCACTCCATGCCTGGGCCCCTGTCCCAAGGTCTGCCACATCCTGGAGGGCGAGAAAACCATTGACTCGGTGACGTCTGCCCAGGAGCTTCGAGGCTGCACTGTTGTCAACGGAAGCCTCATCATCAACATCCGAGGGGGCAGTGAGTACTTTGGGGGTGGGGGCTGCCCCCAGCTGGGACCCACCTTCCCGGCTACACACCACCGGAGGAGTCACTTGACCTAAAATTCACAGCTCAGTCCTGGCCCTGCCCACCCGGAGATGCTAATTTTCCAAGTTGGAAATTGGTGTTCTTATGCGGGAATTTGCATTTTTAACAAGTAGGCCACGTGCCCTGTGGCAGGTCTGCGGGCCGTGTTTCCAGAAATACCATCGCAGGCAAAAAGGCATCCCTTTATTTATTCAGCAAACATTTATCGAATACTCACAGTGAACAAAGCAAAGCCCACGCATGATGGATCTTAGAAATAAACGCATCAATGTATAACGTAAACTTGGGGTGGACCCCACTATGAAGGGAAGTAAAGCAGGGAAACGGGTTGGGGGGGGGGAGCAGAGATCGGTGACTTCTTCTTATAAAGGGCCACAGAGTAAATATATTCAGCTTTGCAGGCCAGACGATCTCTGCCATAACTAGTCAACTCTGCTGCTGTAAAAACAGCCATAGAGAACCTGTAAACAAATGGGTGTGGCTCTTTTCCAATTAAACGTTATTTACGAAACAGACTGGATTTGGCCACGGGGCCGTCTGTCATTTGCCAGCCTCCGAAATAGAGAATAAAGGGGTCTGCTATTTTTATTTATTTATTTATTTGAGAGAGAGAATGAGAGATAGCACGAGAGGGAAGAGGGTCAGAGGGAGAAGCAGACTCCCTGCTGAGCAGGGAGCCCGATGTGGGACTCGATCCCGGGACTCCAGGATCATGACCTGAGCCGAAGGCAGTCGCTTAACCAACTGAGCCACCTAGGCACCCTGGTCTGCTATTTTTGAAGGGGTTTCTGCTCTGAGGAAGGATGCTTTGAGCTGGAGATGAAGCAAACCAAGCAGATCTATGAGAGAAAAATATTCTGGGCAAAGGAGGAAGCCAGTGCAAAGGTCCTGAGGCAGAAGGATGCCTGGCTTATTTAAGGGATGGTGGGGAGGCCCATGTGTCTGGAGGAGGGCAAACAAGCTAAAGGATGAGGAAAAAAGCATGCTGGTCACTTATATGGGGACTTGCAGCCTCTAGGTTGACTCCTCACTATGAGAGATGATGGGAAGATTAAAATATTTCTGTAGAAGCTCACTGGATAGTCTCTCCTTTCCTTAGACAACCTGGCAGCTGAGCTGGAGGCCAACCTAGGACTCATTGAAGAAATTTCTGGGTATCTGAAAATCCGGAGATCCTACGCTCTTGTGTCACTTTCTTTTTTCCGGAAGTTACGGCTGATTCGAGGAGAGACCTTGGAAATCGGGTACGTGGCCCGGTTCTGGGTGTGGCCCGAAGGCTTACTAGGAGGAGGTTCGTGAGTTGAAACAACTCACGGGTTTTTGCCAAGACACGGAAACACCTGTGTCCATGGATGGGCGAAGGGATAGAGATGTGGCTCATACATGCAATGGAATATCACTCGGCCATAAATAGAAAGGAAATCCTACCATTTGCAACAACACATATCGACCTGAGGGTGTTATGCTGAGTGAAATAGGTCAGAGAAACACAAATGCTGTAGGATCTCACTTATATGAGGAATTTAAAAACAAAACAACAAAAACACGCTTTGAGATACAGAGAATAATAGATTGGTGGTTGCCAGAGGTGGGAGAAACAAGTGCAGGAGGTCAAAAGGTATGGACTTCCAGTCATAAAATAAGTAAGTCCTGGAGATGTGATGTATCCATGGTGACCGTAGTTAACAATACTGAATTACACATATGAAATTTGCTAAGAGCGTGAATCTTATTTTTTTTAAAGATTTTATTTATTCTTGGTGCCCCAAGAGCATAAATCTTAAAAGGTCTTGTCACAAGAAACAATTTTTTTTTTTAAGATTTTTTTATTTATTTGACAGAGAGAGACATAGCGAGAGAGGGAACACAAGCAGGGGGAGTGGGAGAGGGAGAAGCAGGTTTCCCGCGGAGCAGGGAGCCCGGTGCGGGGCTCGATCCCAGGACCCTGGGATCATGACCTGAGCCGAAGGCAGATGCTTAACGACTGAGCCACCCAGGCGCCCCGAAACAATTTTTTTTTTTTTTAAATCATGTGAGGTGATGGAAGTGAACTGAACTTATGGTGGTGATCATTTCATGATATCTACAAATAGCAAATCATAATGTTGGAAGCCTGAAACGAATACTGTTATAAATCAGTTATATCTCAGTAAAACTGGAGGCGGCGGTGGGGGCGTAGGGGGGGAGAAAAACTTAGATTTTTTTTTATTGAGGTGCAGTTGACATGTAGTATTATATTAGTTTCAGGTGTACGACATAATGATTCTATATTTGTGTATATGCGAAGTGATCACCACGGTAAATCTAGTTAACAACCGTTGCCACGTACAGTTACAAAATTTTTTTCTTGTGTTGAGAACTTTCTTTTTTAAGATTGTATTTATTTATTTGAGAAAGAGATAACGAGAGAGCATGAGTGGGGTGGGGAGAGGGAGAAGCAGAGTCCCCGCTGAGCAGGGAGCCCAAAGCGGGGCTCGATCAGAGGACCCTGAGATCATGACCTGAGCTGAAGGCAGACGCTCAACCGACTGAGCCACCCAGGCGCCCAGAACTTAGGGGTTTTTAAAGCCCCCCAAAGAATCTGTTAGGGGACAGTGCCTGGAGAGAAAGGAATGTGCTGGGACGTGTCGAGAGACCTAGCCGAGGAAATTGATACAGTCACTCTTGGGAAATCGCAAGGGGTACAGCCCAAACTTTGTGCCCTCCAAGTGTGCTTTGGGCTTTGTTATGAGCTGGAGTGCTGCCTTGACCGGGACCCTGGGAGTGCTGTGCCCTGCACCTTCTCAGCTCTTGGTCCCCTTTGACAGTGACTGCACCTACTCCTTGCTGAAATTCTCATCTCTGGCCCACAGGATTCTAATTCTTGGGCATACTCTCCCTGCCTCATCTCGCTCCCAGGTCCCTTTACTCCACCTGCTTTGAGAGTTGGTGTGCTGGGCTCCCAGCCTTGGCTGTCTCTCTGACGAGCTACGTGTGCTTAGAGCTCCAGCCCTGGCTTACCCTCAAGCCCGTCTCTAGCGGGGTGACCCCCAGAAGCCTCATATGCCACATGTACAAAATGGAACGCCTTTCCTTGCCCCCGCTGTCCATCCTCATTTCTCAGATCCCCTCCCCTCGAGGTCTGCTGACTCTGGGTCAGTAAAACAACAGAGAGCCAGACTATCTGTGTTTCCTGTAGTTGGAGATGGACTCACGAGCGACAAGTCTGAGGAGGGCTGTCCAACAATGCTGTCAAGGACCCAGATTCTGTCCATTTTTGTGCTCCTCAGGGTCACAGCTCCAGCCATGGCCCCGCCATCTTGGCGTTGGAGGTGACAAGCCAGCGAATGACTAGGTTTGTGTATGTTTCCATAGGAACTACTCTTTCTACGCCTTGGACAACCAGAACCTAAGGCAGCTCTGGGACTGGAGCAAACACAACCTCACCATCACTCAGGGGAAACTCTTCTTCCACTACAATCCCAAACTCTGCTTGTCAGAAATTCACAAGATGGAGGAAGTTTCAGGAACCAAGGGGCGCCAGGAGAGGAACGACATTGCCCTGAAGACCAATGGGGACCAGGCGTCTTGTAAGTGGGGATGCCCTGGTCCTTCCAACCCGTGGATCAGATAAGGTGGCCGCCCTCCTCCTTGAGAACTGCACTGGCCCTTGGGGGTGGGGTGGAGGTGTCATTGCCCCCCCCAATGAGCTAAAACAGCTCTATGTCTCATGGAGTTCTATTTCTGAAATATCGAGGACAGGTGTATCTTACCTTTGTGATTACAGAGATACAGTGCCTGATACTGGAAGACGCCACATCCACATTGAATGAATGAATGAATGATTCGATTCCTCCTTATAGATAGTCTTGGCTCCAATGCTCTAGCAGGTCCTGGAGCTGCTGTAGAGCTGGAGACTGCTAGCTGACTACACTCCTCTGACAGGTTCTCTCCTGAAGGGGCATCTGAGCCTTGAGGTGCCAAGGCGTCCATGATAGCCTCACAGGGAGTTGGGTCCTTGCGGCCAAGTGTGGGAATTCAGGGGAGGGAGAGAGCAAGGTTGGGGTGGAGCTTAAGGGAGGGCTTGCGGTCCACTCTTTCTAAGGCATTGTCTCTCCACCACCCGCATGCTCTCTATGCTCTCTAAACTCCCTCTGCATGTGTTCAGTTAGAACTGGAGTTATCTTGCGACACGTAAGGCTCGAAAGCCCACATGTATGACAACATTGTGCCAGGACAAGGTGTTACTCTTGAAAAATCACTTTTCCTAATAATTATTGGCCCGGTGTCCTTCTTGGTTTGGTGCTACTTACTGTTGAGCCTCTGGCCAAGTCACTGGCTGATGGAAGGGGCCAACTTGCATGACCAGCTTTTGCCCCTGAACCCGGGGAGAAGGCGTGTGGGAATGAGACCCATCCAGGGAATAGCAGATTGACATCTCCCTTCTCACTGGTGCTCTTGGGGATGTAGGATCACCTGTTTCGGGCTGCGCTGGAGCAAGGTTTTAATACTGATACTGTTTTGAAACTTTCCTTAGGTGAAAATGAACTCCTTAAATTTTCTTACATTCGGACATCGTATGACAAGATCTTGCTGAAATGGGAGCCGTACTGGCCCCCTGACTTCCGAGACCTCCTGGGGTTCATGCTTTTCTACAAAGAGGCGTAAGTAGAAGAAAAAGAGGTATGCGGGTTGGGCGTGTTCAGAGGTTCCCCTCTGAGACTCCTCTGTCTCTCTCTTCCTTGGGAATAGCTACCATAAGTCCTTTTTTACCGTCTCACAAGCTGATGGCATGTGAGGTTAGTAACACCCCTGTGTGTCAAAACCAGAAATGGAAACAGACAGGTTTCTTTTGGCGAGTTTCCTACAGCAATATTCCATTTTGCCTTATGTCCATATATCTCAGCAAGATATCCTTAACAAAATCTGCTCGGTCCGCTTAGTGGGTTTTTAAAGATTGATTTTTGTATTGATTTTGTGTTTTCTCCAACATTTAAAGAATTGTGGCAAAACATACACAACATAAAATTGGCCACTTGAACTGTGTTTCTGCACACAGCTCAGTGGCATTAAGCGCATTCACAGTGTTGTGCAACTATCACCAGCGTCCATCTCTAGAACTTTCTCATCTTCCCAAACTAAAACTGTCCCCATTAAACAACACCTGGTCGTTTTGAGTACAGTTGACCCTGGAACAATGCCAAAGTTAGGGGCGCTGACCATCCCGCCCTGGTCAAAAATCCACATATAATTTTTGACTCCCCGAAAACTTAGCTACTAATAGCCTGCTATTGACTGGAAGCCTTACAGATAACATAAGCTGTGGATTAACATGGATTTTGTATGTTATATGTATTATAGACTGTATTCTTACAACAAAGTCAGCTAGAAAAAAGAAAATGTTATTAAGAAAGTCATGGGGGGGCATCTGGGTGGCTCAGTCAGATAAGCGTCTGCCTTCAGCTCAGGTCATGATCTCAGGGTCCTGGGATCGAGTCCCACTCTGGGCTCCCTGCTCTGCGGGGAGTCTGATTCTCCCTCTCCCTCTGCCCCTCCCCTGCTCATGCTCTCTCTCGCGCTCTCTCTCTCTTTCTCAAATAAATAAGTAAAATCTTAAAAAAATATATTAAAGAAAAGAGTCATAAGGGAGGGAAAATGCATTTACAGTCCTGTACTGTAAAAAATCCACACGTGAGTGGATCCACGCAGTTGGGGCCATGTTGTTCAAGAGTCTATACGACTGTGCTGAAAAAAAGTTTTTTAAAGATTTTATTTTTAAGTAATCTCTATACCCAATGTGGGGCTTGAACTTACAACCCTGAGATCAGGAGTTTTAAAGGGAGATGATGGAAGTTGTGATAGTATTCATATTAATAATTGCTCCATCTTTGAAGATTTATTATGCTCCAGCTGTGTGCCGAGAAGTAGCACATAATCTCTCATGCAGTCTTTTTTTTTTTAAGATTTTATTTATTTATTTTAGAGAGAGTAGGCCCGTGCACAGGGAGTGGGGGGAGGGGCAGAGGGAGAGGGAGAGAGAATCTTAAGCAGACTCCATGCTGAGTGTAGAGCCTGATGCGAGGCTCCATCTCACAACCCTGAGATCATGACCTGAGCTGAAATCAAGAGTCAGTCGGATGCTTAAAGGACTGAGCCACCTGGACGCCCCTCTCCTGTAGTCTTACCAATAAGTAGTGAGGTAGTTGGTAACATTGTCGTCACTATTGATATAGTTGGAAAATTGAGCTATAAGGGAAGGGGTCCCTTCTCTTTGGGATCTGTGTCATTTTTCCTTGTGGCATAAGATTGTTGGTAAACAGGAGGCAACCCCGTAGGATGTCACCTTCCCTGCTGCAACTCTCCGTCCTCAGAGCGAGAGTCATGGAATGATAACCACCGTCTGCTTTGTCTTGAAAGCCCTTACCAGAATGTGACCGAGTTCGACGGGCAGGATGCGTGTGGTTCCAACAGCTGGACGGTGGTGGACATCGACCCACCTCTGCGGTCCAACGACCCCAAGTCGCAGAACCACCCAGGGTGGCTGATGCGGGGTCTCAAGCCCTGGACCCAGTATGCCATCTTTGTCAAGACCTTGGTCACCTTTTCTGATGAACGCCGCACGTATGGGGCCAAGAGTGATATCATCTATGTACAGACGGATGCCACTAGTAAGTGTTTCTTACGGGAAATGGACATCTTGACTTGAACAGTTGACACGGTGATGTTGTAGGAAGTGCTCTTTGATGTAGTTATTGGCTTCTAAAAGAGCCGGGTGCCCAAGTTTATAATTTCAAAAGACAAGGTAGTAGCAACAAGCTACTCTGTTCCCTCCCATTCTGGAAAATGTTCAGATATTCACAAAAGTAGAAAAATGAGCCCCATGGACCATCTCCCAGCTTCATCAATAATGTTTTGCTATTTTTATTTCGTCTTTGTGCCCCCTTCCCCCTTCATTTTTTTTTTTTTTTTTAGTTGGTGGCAGGGTGGGGGGGGGCGCTGGTCTATTTCCTAGCAATTTAGTGGTATTTGTATTTTCATAAAGCCTAAGTCCTCCTATTGTGGAGGTTCTCAACACTGGGGTGATCCTGCCCCCTTGCGGACCTTTGGTGATGCCTGGAGACCGTTTTGGTTGTCGTGACAGTGGACGTGGGGCTTATGGGCATTATACACTGCTCAGCATCTGCACAGGGCAGACCCCCCACGACAAAGAATTATCTGGCCCCAAATGTCCGTAGTACCTGAGGGTGAGAAACCCTGTCCCATGGGATACAGTCCAGACATTATGAGCCAGCCCCAGCTTTTTTGGCTGGTGCCCCCCTCTTCTTGTATCCTCCAGCAGTACCAGAGGACTCCACAGTTTCTGGAAGCTTCTAGCTTCTCGATCTTTGTACCCTCGATGCCCTCTGCCTTGAGAGCCTCAACGCCCCCCTCCCCCCCGACGCCCATTGACTCCCTCAGCCACCTGCATTCTTGAGGGGCAGGTTTTGTGGAGCCCAAAGGTGGTGTGCGTTTTGGGGGGTGTTAGATGAGGTGCCGTTTCAGTGATACGGATGACTGGCATCCCAGTGCTGAAAGTTACCCCGTGATTGGGTTCGATTTGGGGCAAATGTTACCTGGAAAATGTGAGTTTATTTATCTCTTCCCCCTACCCTCCCTTGCCTCAGCGTCTTTCCAATGCCTGGAACCGAGACAGCTTGGCACACAGTTGGAGCCTTCTATGCATAAATGCGTGTTGCATAAATGAGTGAACGAGTGGCTATGTAATCTGTGGTATGAATGGACTGTAATTTGGTACCCCGTGCGCTTGCCCGGTGAGCTTTCCACGTGTCTCCAGTTTTCTCTGCTGTTAAGTAACACTGCAGTGAACATCCCCATGATTTCTCTGACTGGTGTGTTCCTTCCTATGCCCGCCCGACAGCCAGTCCCCGCCCCCTGCTCACGATGCACTTGTTTTCCCTTTCTCCTTTGCAGACCCTTCCGTCCCCCTGGATCCAATCTCCGTTTCTAACTCCTCGTCCCAGATTATTCTGAAGTGGAAGCCTCCCTCTGATCCCAATGGCAACATCACGCACTACCTGGTTTTCTGGGAGAGGCAGGTGGAAGACAGTGAGCTGTATGAGCTGGATTACTGCCTCAAAGGTGAGTGCAGGTGGGTTTGTGGGAGCAGATGATCCGCTTTGTCCTGCTTCCAGGCAAGCATCTCTCCCCCGTGCTGGCTTCCCAGTGTAAGTGTGGGGGCATGTGCCCACACACGCCATCACCTCTTGTACCAAACCATGCAGACCCATTTCTAAACATCACCGCCTCATGACACTCCGAAGACTCGCATCAAAACCAGATAGTTCCATGTCTTGGCACCATTTCCATCTGAAATTTTCTCCCCCTCCCCCTTCCCCGCTATGGGGATGCAGCTCTGTTAACCCCCTGAATCTGGGGGCTAAGCTAGGAGTCGAGAGGTTAATAACAAAGTCAGGGAAGAGTTTTAGCCCCTACGTTTAGACCCTTAACGTTTTAAGGATTGAGGTAGCCAGGAGCGGTAATGCGTTCCCTTCTGTGCTTTCCATGAGAAATTTATACTAGAGATGATTCTCCCCCCCCTTTCTTTAATCTTGTTTACTTAACAGGCTTCATCCATTTGCAGGAAAACAGAAAAGTCTCTGAGCCTCAAAGTAGTTTATATAAATTAGTTTAAAATTTTAAAGCTGGATTTTAAATAAACCCCATCAAACCGGAGAAACAGATGTCATTTTTTTTCCTTTAGTTTTTTGTTGTTGTTGTTGTTCACTTGTGCTTTTTGTTTGTCCGTATTTATTTTTCTTTAGATTGTTTTGAGTTAGCGATTTCCTCAGCCCTTGACCTTGGAGGCGAAGGCTCAGGGACTGCTGGTGAGGCATGGCGGAGGCCTTGAGCCTGCGGGCGACTCTTGGCTGAGTGTCTGACCTGCTGTAGGGCTTTGGGCAAGTCACCGAGCTTGTCACCGGCCGCCTCCTTTTCGGGAGAAGGGGCAGGAGGCCAGATGATCTCTGGGAGCTGTCCCAGCTCTAAGATCATGTGCTATATGTATGCCTGTGACCTCATTCCCCGCCTGAGCTGAGGCTTGCAAACGTGATTTATCTCCCCAGATGCTTTATATAACTCAAGAGCAAGCACAGGCCTCAGCTTAGCTGTGAGCTGTTGGCCCTGCATTCAAGTAACCGAAACCACCAGCTTGAACCACCACCAGCAACAGCCCTTGGTGCTTCCCTTTTTTTTTTTTTTTTTTTTAAAGAGTAACAACTTCAGTTCTGAAAGTCTAAATCTATCATTACAATGTGGCTGTTTACACATGGCTTACTTTGTAATGATCACAAAGTTTATGGAATTGGTAAATAAACTTACTAAGGACAGATATGGTATGAATCCACCCATAGGAAGTCCCCAGAGGAGTCCCGTCCACAGAAGCGGAAGGTAGATGGTGGGAGCCAGGGGTTGGGGAGGGAGGGGGGAGTCAGTGTTTCATGGGGACAGAGTCAGGGTTTGGAAAGATGAGAAAGTTCTGGAGATGGATGGTGGGGATGGTGCACAAGAGTGTGAATGTACCTAATGCCACTGAGCTGTGCACTTAGAAATGATTAAGATGACAAATTTTATGTTACGTGTATTTTACCACAGTTTGAAAAACATACATAAAATAAATAAGCTTACTCACTATGACTGGTAGTGGTTTCCCATTAGTATCACCGGTATGGCTTTTCCCCCCCAAGCTTTATTGAGATATGGTTGAATTATAAGGTATTGAAAGGTAAAACTGTAAGATATTGAAAGTGCCCATCGGGATGATTTTGATATACCTATGTGCCGTAAAGGATTTCTCCTAGGTAGTGAGTGAGTTCGTACATCCATCGCTTGTATTGTGTGTGGGGGAACATTTAAGTTCGACTCCCTTAGCATGTTTCAGTTCTAGAATATGGCGTTATCAACTGCATTTTTAAAAATTGTGGTGGAATA
The DNA here is from genome assembly GCF_009762305.2 of Zalophus californianus. Lineage (NCBI taxonomy): Eukaryota > Metazoa > Chordata > Mammalia > Carnivora > Otariidae > Zalophus > Zalophus californianus. The sequence goes on from NC_045595.1 coordinate 6,390,062, forward strand.
TATATAACATAAAATTGACGATCTTAACCATTTTTAAGCACACAGCTCAGCGGCACGAAGCGCGCTCACACTGTCGTGCAGCCGTCCCCGCCCTCCGTCTCCAGAACTTGCCATCTCCTCAAACTGAGACTCTGTCCCCATGAAGATGGGCTCCCCACCCCCCACCCCACCCCCGGCTCCCACCGTCTCCTCTCTGTCTCTGTGGATGGGACTGTCCTAGGTGCCACATTACCGGTCCTTCCACTGTGTAGTCACAGAAAAACCGTGAGACACTACGTGCCCTGCGGTGGGGGCCAGAGAAGGTAACGGGAGTGAGGAACTGTGTGTGGCCTGATCAAAAGGTCCTTTCCTCTCCAGAAATTTCTTAGGATCCTCTCACACGAAGGAAACCCGACCTTTTTCCTCCATCCGTTATGCCATGACCAGTCCCTGTAATGGTTAACCCAGCCAGGTTAGTCTGTGTCTATTAATAAATGTTAGAAGCGTTCTTAAGAGTCCCTTGTAGCATTCTCAGCTGGATAAATACTTAGGCTTCTGAGTGGATACTCACCATTCACGGGACGGTACTTAGAGCCCATTGTCTCCAGGACCCATTCAAGGGGAGAGGAAAAAAAAATGCCCAGTAGCCCCCGGGAGGCTCCAGGCGCAAGGGCTGGTGGCGGGAAAGGTGAATCCCAGGGCCCTTCGTGGATTTTGCCTGATGAGAGCAGCATTCATCCTCACAGTCGCACCCGAAGCATGTCCGTGGCCCGCACGATGGATGGCCGGTGTCCCTGGGATTGGACTCGGGGGTCGCGACACGGCCAGCTTCGGCACTTAAAAAACAACTTCGTGTTTTTGAAAAATGTCTTCCCCCATCTTGCCTCGCGTCGTTAGTCCAGAGTGTCTCCACCTCAGCACTGTTGACCTTTGGGGCTGGATCATTCTCTGGGGCCGGGGCTGTCCTGTGCCTTGTCGGACAGTGAGCAGCACCCCCGGCCTCATCCCGCAGGTGCCAGAATCTCCTCCATCCCGCAGGATTCCTCACAGCCAGAATATCTCCAGACCTTGCCCAGTGTCCGGGGGTGGGGTGGGGTGGGGTGTGGGTGGGGGATGGTGCCGAATCACCCCTCCCCCGCCCCAACCCCGGGGAAGAACCACTGCTCTACTGATTTCTGGATTCCTGAGTGAACTGTAGATTCTTTCATTTGTAACCATTGGGTCTGTAGGTCAGACCCTTTATGTGGCCTCCCGTTACTTTATATGGTTGGCTGGCTGATTGATTGATTCATGGCACTGTCACCTGCCCCCTCAGCCTTTCTCCAACCCCACCTCCCACCTCCTGTCCCTCGTTCTGTCCTGCTCATTACTTTGGGTTCTTGGTGTCTTTCGGCATGCCAGGGAAATTCCTACCTCAGGGACTTTGCACTTGCTTTTTGCTCCGTCTGAACTGCTTTACACCAAGACGTGTGCGTAGCTCATTCCTTTCCTTCATTTGGGACTGCTCGGCAGTCACTTCCTCTGAGACCACCTCGTGAAAAGCATCAGCTTGAGACATTCTCTGTACGTTCACCCTGCGAGCTGACCCATGGTATATGTGTTTATGTTTCTTACGTAGCGCCCCCCAATTCCCAGCCACTAGACTGTAGGTTCCATGGGGCCAAGACATACTTGGTTACCTTAGTCTCCAGTCCGATGGGGTTATGGTGTCTTCTAGTTTCTGGAACACTCTGACATGCACAGGTGTCCCCAGCCCCTCCGAGAAGACCCCCTTGGCGGTGTGCATGTTGCGGGCTCAGGGGGAGGATCCGAGGCCACCTGCTCTGCCTGTCTCTAGGGTTGAAACTGCCGTCCCGGACCTGGTCTCCGCCGTTCGAGGCCGAGGGCTCCCAGAAGCACAACCAGAGTGAATACGAGGAGTCTGCCGGCGAATGTTGCTCCTGCCCCAAGACGGACTCTCAGATCCTCAAGGAGCTGGAGGAGTCCTCTTTTAGGAAGACCTTTGAGGATTACCTGCACAATGTGGTGTTCGTCCCCAGGTCAGGACTGTTCATTGGCTCTGTGTGGAGGGGGGGTCGTTACAGGAACAAGATGAAGCGGGGACCCAGGGGGTGGGTGGGTAAAGGAGGAGATTCAATAGGAACCTTACCAGGAAGAGCAAATAAGCACTCCAAACAGGGACAAGTTAAAAAAAAAAATAACAAAACCAAAAAAAAACCCACAAACCCTCAACATTTGCTTTCCCACGTGGCCCAAACTCTTTGTCCCAGCCTGGGGTCTCCGCCTGCGTTCTTAAACGAGCTCCATTAGGTTTTGCGGCACACCCTGAGGAATGCCTCCTGGGCCCCATGTTTGATTTATCTTGAAGTCTCAAGCTCAGAGCATTCTCTTGTGTTCATCTCGCCAACCTTCTTGTCCTTCTGGAAATTTCTATGGCATCTTCAAAACCCGGAGGCTTCTCCTGTTTAAATCTGTTGAGTTTCCTTGAGGGAGGGAAGGGATGTGCTGATGTACATCGGCTCTGAGAGGGTTTGCAGTGAAGACGACCCCAGGCCCCTCCTCTGTCATTGCCTCTCCCAGAGGCAGAGACGCTCAGGTAAACGGCAGGTGTCTCTCGATGCCTCAGTTTACTTATCTGCCACGTGCAGATAATAATAGTTCTTGTTTCTTAGGACTGTGAGAGCACGTGAGTCACCCAGGCTTCATAGCCTTGACCCTGTGGACGTTTGGAGCCAGCTCGTCCTCTGCTGTGGGGCTGTCCTGTGTAGGATGATGAGCCGCATCCCTGCCTCCACCCACCCGACACCAGCAGTGCTGTCTGCATCATATTAGTTCATGAGTCTTTAGAGTGGCCCACTGACGTAGCTGTCACCTCCCTTTCATGGGTCCAGAGCCGGTGTTTCTGAGCTGGCGAGGGATCCGACCCCGGATCTGGCTGCTGGTGAGGGGTGTGGGCTGTGAGACGCCTCTTATCCCGCCCCCTTACCGCCCTCAGCAGATGGGCCCCCCAGCAATGTCTGATGCAATGCGCTGTCTCCAGAGTGGATCGAAACCCCAAAAGGGTGACATTGGGATAAAATAAGATTTTAAAATGGGTCCCTTCAAATGCCAGTCATCACTTCTCAGAAGAATAGACGTTTTCCCAGAACCATCGATGTGTGACATTTAAAAAAATTTTTTTTCTTTCTTGCTTCCCTCCCCCCAACCCGACCCTGAGTCCAAAAGAGCGCTAAATGTCAGAGCCCAGGCATGGAGGGTGGGGGCAGTTACTGTTTTACCAGTTAAAAACAAAATGCTGCTGGACTTAAGGAAACGGCTGAGTCAGTTGTGATGTTTAAATGTAGTCAAGTTTGGCATCTGAGGGGGTACCCCAGCTGGCCAGGTCTCGGGGGAGGGGAGGGTATTTTCTCTGATTCTCCCCCGCCCGCCCTCCCCCCATGCTGTGTTCTCTGCATCTGATGGAGATGATGTGATTTGGGGGGTGGGAGATGTGGTCCACAGTCAAGGGCAGGGCACCCTTGGGCTGCTCGGAGGGAATGTGGCTTCCAGGGTGTCAGAAGCCAGAGGTCTGTCTGAATGAGTTCTGTCTGTCCTCAGAGTGGTTGGTTTTGTTTTCACAGAAAATCCTCTTCAAGCCCTGGTGCTGAGAACACTAGGTACGGCTCACCTGCAGGAGGTCTGCGTGACCACTGGGGGCTGCTCAGCGCAGGGCCGGCGGGCCAGGCAGGGCAGGAAGCATGCTGTGTGCCTTTGAGACTCCAGAGGCTTCCGTGGCCTTAATGCATGTGATGGGCTGCTCTGCAGATATCGGAGGCTTCACGAATTCATACGGGAACTGCCTTCACCCTCAAATGGGATCTGGGCACAAATCTGCACTAACACACTCTTACTAAAATGTAGAATCAGGGGCGCCTGGCTGGCTCAGTCGGTGGAGCATGTGACTCTTGATCTCTGGGTCAGGAGTTCGAGCCCCACATTGGGGGCAGAGTTACTTAAGAAAAAAAATAAAACAGAATAGAAGGGGGTACTTTCTGGGCACCTCGTAGATGCCACACATTTCCCCCCATGTGTTCACTCGCTGAACATTTATTTAAACATTTGTTTATTGGCACCTACGGTGTGGGTCAGACTACGCCCGGACCCCAGAATCTGAGGCATGTGCAGCAGGTCGTGGGGGGGAGCCTGATCTGCGAACAGAATGTTTTTATTTGGGGTGGCAAGTGTGGGGCTGCAGGCATGTGAGCAAAGGCGTGCCGTGTCGCTGAACTCCACTGAGGACAGGTGGGCTTTCCTTTGATTTGTGTCTGGAAGCTCCAAGGGGGCTTGTCCTGAAGGAGGGGACAGGCCGAGAGAGGCTGGGGAAAGGAAGGCCTTGGGATGAATCGGGGCCCCTGGGAGGAGCCAGAGGGGAGACTGGAAAGGCAGGTCAGGGCCACGTGGAGGGATGCTACTCAGAGGATTTGCTTCTTGATTTTTTCAGGCCTATTTGTGTGGCCCTGATCTGACCTCTAGTGGCCATTTGGAATACAACCTGCAGAAAAGAAAGGCCTAGACGTTTGAGGCTTGGGTCCATCCACATCGGGGTTTCTCAAATCCCAGACGTTTGACATTTAGGGCCAGATCATTCTCAGTTGTGGGGCCCGCCCTGTGCATGGTAGGATGTTGAGTGGCATCTCTGGTCTCTGGTCTCACAATGCCAGTAGCTTACGTGTTCCCCCAAGTAGAGACAACCAAAAATGTCCCCAGACACGTCAGATGTTCCCCCATGGTGGGGGGAGGGGCAGACTCGCCCCTGGTTGAGGACCACTGGTTTGGTATGAGATTGTGGGGTGTGTAGGCAGGGGAGAATGTGGGAACCCCAAACGACAGATAGCGGGGGAGGGGGGCGACCGCATATACATTTGGCTTGTTTGATGAGACCTTTTCATGTTTGGACACCCATTTCTCAGTAGATTTTCCTCAGGGACCAGTGTTGTGGTCATTTGGGAAAAGGCCCATTTATGCCTGGATGGAAATGTTCTGAATCTTGCTAACATGGGTCTGTCTTTGGTTTCCGTCCAAGAACGTCACTGGTATTGCAGATGAAAAGACCAGACAAAAAATCTTAATGCATGTCCCCCGCCCATGTAAGGTTTTTGTTCTGACTACAGTGCAGTAGAAACTAAAAATTGACTTCAAACATTTGAACAGAAAAGTGCTCCCTGGTGATTTAAAGTTGATTGCTTTGATACCTTTTGGGAGAAGCAGACTTTCATTAAAGTCCATTTGGAAAATAGTGGGAATGAGAATATCATGTACCTTAAATGTGTAGAATATCGCCAAAGCTGGGCTTTGATGCAAATTAGTAGCCTTACATGATTTTGCAAGTTAAGAAAGCAACCTAAAAAGGTAAAAATAGAAATGTATTGTGAGGGAGGGGAAATCGTTGAACTTGCAAATATAAGGATGAAAACCACAAATAACTAGAAGTAAAGCAGGTGATCTGAAACTAGGGTCGAAGGAAGATTTTAATGTTGCATTCGCTGGACAGTCTTGTGTTAATTCACTTTGAAGCTTTCAGTGAGGAGGAAGGTTTTAATTTGATCTGATTCAAGATGAAGCAGAGAAAATTAAATATTCTAATAACTTTGGTAAATGAGTAAAAGTTACGTCCCCAAAAGGCCCTGGGCCCAGAGAATTTTATAGATGAGTTATTTCAAACTCTGTGATATAGAAACTTTTCTGAGCATAGAAATCTATGGAAATCTTTCCAGGTCATTTTATGAAACTAACATAACGCCCCTTAGCAGAACGTGATGTAGATGCTATGTTGACAGAAACCCCAAGACCAGCTAAAGTGAGACTTTAGATCCGAACGTCCTAAGTGAAACAGTGTGCTGGCAATATTGTTTCACGCAGAAGTACAAGGATGGTTTACGATCAGGAGATGACGATAATGCATCAGGGGCCCAGTAAGGAAAATCATATGATAATCTCATGAGACAGTATTAATTAAAATTCCTAATTTAGGGAAATGAGCCAAAAAGAGGCCTTTTAGAAAAGCGGGAGCAGACTACTTCTGCTACAAGGTAAATAAATATTACCTCCATGAAACCAACAGCCAAGCTAACATTGTATTTAAACTGTCCCTGTTACATTGAGAAGGAAGCCCAGTGTCGTCGTTACTAAGTAACATTTTCCTGGGTATCTAGCCAATGCAATAAGACACAAAACAGAAATTAGGATAGCAAAGAATGGATTGTGGGAAATAATGTCATTGATATTCGCAGATAGCCCAGTGCAAGGGTAGACGTGCTGGGGTATTAACAGGCTGGACAGCCTGGCTGCCCATTTTTTTTTTTTTTTGTCAGTGAAGTTTTATCAGAATGCAACCACTCCCATTTGTTTATATTTTGTGAACCCCCGCTCTCAAGCTACAATAGTCGTAAAGCCATTGAAAGTTGAGTAGAGATAGAAAGTAGTTGGTGACACAGGCCCCACAAAATCCAAAATATTTACTTCCTACCATCGACAGGAAAAGTGTGCTGACTCTTTTTCTAGTGTGTTCCTTGGAAACCCAAGGATATCAACTATGAAGCTCTTAGAAGAGAGTTTGGGAAAGAAGGTACAATACAAATAAACAAAAAGCCCAGTGATATACTAGCAATAGCAATAGTTAGAATAGAAAACAGAGGAGACGATCCCTTTCATAATTGCCATACCACCTTGGTAACCCCATGGAGAATTAACTGTACAGGAAAAAATACAAACATCTGCTGAGCTCCAAGATTGTCCAGATACATGTGAAAGACTGTTTTGAATCATTTATAGAAAACTCACTGACGGTAGTGTTGATAACAGTGTTAATATCCTTAGTGAATAAACAGGGCAGCAGTAGGAACAGTGGGGAAAGCGCTAGAACATCATAAAAACAGAGGAGAAAGATGGACACTTCCCTAGAGAAACACAACGGACCAAGGAAGGAAAGACAAGCCCACACGGAATGGTATTAAGAGATGCAAACAAAGCAACAATGCCTTGTTTTTCAGTTAATCTTTTGGGTTGAAAATCTGCAAACAAACAAACAAAACCCAAAGAACCCTTTAACCCTGAGTACTGATGAGGTTATCCTGAGGTGCAGTTTCAGGGGCTCCTGGTGAGAGCCCCCGGTCAGTAGAAAGTTCCCGCAGAGCAATTTCGCTGTACGGATGAACAGGCGCAGCCTAGCACCTTCCCTTCTAAGAGTCTAGTTTTAGGATCTAATAAGACAATACGACAATGATCAAAGCAATATTTATAAGAGCAAAAATCCCTGCGGATACTCTTATGCAGACATCCTCAGAGGGCCTGTGGGCTCCGTTCCAGACCCACTGTTGTAAGACAAATATCGCAATAAAGCAGGTCGCCTGAAGTTTTTGGTTTCCCAGTGTGTATGAATGTTCTACTGGAACCAGACTGTAGTCTACTAGGTGTGCCATAGCGTTACGTCGAACAAACCAGTATACACACCTTAATTAAAAAATATTGCTACAAAATGCAGACCATCATCGGGGCTTTCAGTGAGTCATACTCACCGATCACAGATCGCTGTAACAAATATGATAATAATAAGAAAGTTTGAAATAGTGTGAGAATCCCCAAAAAGGTGACCCAGAGACACACAGTGAGGAAATGCTGCTGGAAAATGGTGCTGGTAGATTTGGCTGATGTGGGGCGGCCACAAACCTTCAGTTTGTAAAAATGCAGGATCCGCAAAGCACAATAGAGCCAAGTGCAATAAAATGAGGTATGTCTGTATTAAATAAAATAAGAGTTTGGTTAGTAATTTATGGCTCATGCATTAAAATGAATATTTTCCAGTTTTCCAAGTTTTCTGCAGTGAGCATGTTTCCTTTTGTAACAGGGAGGGAAAACCTTCACATTGAAAAAGACAAAACATAAAATCTGTGCTAAGTACTTAAGGCATTACGTTTTAAGGAAGCTCTTTGATGAATATTTCCAACAGAACAAGCGAACAAAGGATTACAAAGCTAGCTTGGTCCTCCTACCTACACATAATATTTCTAGGGAAAAAAATTGCCTCCAGGAAACAGAAGGCAGTGGAATGATGAGTCAATTAAATTTTCTCTCTGCTTTTTGTGTTTGCGTGTTTTTAAGTTTTTAGGCTATTGCATTTATTTCTTAATTTCTTCTTAATTGGGGGGAAATGTGTGTCGACTGCATTTTTTTTTTTTTTTTGGAGTTACCTTTACCAACCTGAGTGGTAAGATTCTTTTTTTTTTAACCCAAGAACTGAAATTTAGTCACTACTATGATGCAGATGCCCTATATGGTCATAAGAATTAGAAGATGCATTTTACCTGTTTAGACAGATGATGCTGGCCAGTAGTTCGGGAGGCTGGGCTACTGAAAAGCTAGACTCTGACATGCTTTAGGAATTTTGTCTTTAACACTGACCCGGGGTGGCCGATTAATCTGCAACATGACAACCTGAAATCAAGCACGTTGAGGGGAATATCGGTGTGTGTCCCCTGCCCATGGTCCTGGAGCCCCCTCCCCTCGAGGGCGTCCTGGGAGCTGCTCTGGGTCGTAATTCTGGGCAACCTGCATTTAATCTGTGTGCCTCCTTGCATCCCCACCGCACCAGTCTTTGATTCTGAGCCTTTCAATCTTCAGCATCGTTTTTGTCTTAAAGACGGCAACCGCATGACCGTGTGTGTCCTGCTGTCGTGACAGGCCATCGCGGAAACGCCGGGCCCTCGGGGACGTTGCCAATGTGACGGCAGCCGCGCCCACGGTTCCAGGTTTCCCCAACACCTCGACCAGCGCGCCCACGAGCCCGGAGGAGCACAAGCCCTTCGAGAAAGTGGTGAACAAAGAATCCCTGGTCATCTCTGGGCTGCGCCACTTCACTGGCTACCGCATCGAGCTGCAGGCTTGCAACCAAGACTCCCCCGAGGAGAGGTGCAGCGTGGCCGCCTACGTCAGCGCCAGGACCATGCCCGAAGGTGGGTGGTCCCGTCCCGGCGCCAGGAGACCCGGGGCTGACCAAGGGCCCACCCTCCGCCCATTAGGCAGCGTAGATGTGTACTTGAACTTATCTGCCTTTGTCATTTCTTATTTTTATTTGCGGCTGGCTTCACTGAGATCCCAGCTGACATAACATTGTGTACGTGTAAGGTGTACGGTGTGTCAATTTGATACGCGTACGTATTGCAATATGATTACCACCGTGGCATTAGCTGCCACCTCCGTCACAATACGTGGTTACCACTTGTTTTTCTGTAGCGAGAATGCTTAAGATCCACTCTCTGCGTTCCCCCTTTTTAGATTCCACATATAAGTGAGATCATACACTATTTGTCTTTCTCTGTCTGACTGATTTCACTGAGCAGAATGCCCTTAGGGACCATCCATATATGCCAATATTATTGTTTGATTACGCGAGTCATACATAGCCAATATATGAACTTTAGCAAAGACACATAAGCCATGAGAAATATAAAGTAAAATTAAGAAGTATGTATATGTATGGTATTAATCAGGGTTCTCCAGAGAAACAGAACCAATGGGATATGAGATAAATGGACAGATGGATAGATAGTTATGTAGACAGTCCTATGAAGAAGTGACTTTTACGTGTCCATTTTCCTTGTGGGAAAGTTACTCAAGCAGCTTGAGGTTGGTTGCTCAGCTGGTAGGTGGTGGAGGTGGTATTTGATCCAGGGGTCAGGTCCCGGCCTCTAAGCACTGCTCCTTACAGCCAAGGCAGATGACATTGTTGGCCCCGTGACCCACGAAATCTTCGAGAACAATGTCGTTCACTTGATGTGGCAGGAGCCAAAGGAACCCAACGGTCTGATCGTGCTGTATGAAGTGAGTTACCGACGCTATGGTGATGAGGTAAGACCCCCTGATGCCTGGGCACGTACCTCAGAGCTGTTGCTGGTACCCCCTTCCTCTTCTTAAATTCTGGCCCAAATACTTCTCCTATTAGATACGTTGTCATTAGGACTCCACGCCTTGATTTATAACTTTCCAGGGAGATGGGTGAGAAATGCCAGTCTGCACACTTACTTATTTCCTCAGTTTCTCCCATTGCTTCTCACATTTCAGCTCCGTCCGACAAGATGAATGATGGCTGCCTGCATTTGTGTCCCTCCTGACATGACAGGAGACCCATTTCACTTTAGACAGAGTTCTCTGAGTCTGGGGAGAAATCACTTAAGATCTTAATAAGGAACTTTTCATTTACTACCAGACACCGTGTGGGGTGGTGGGTGAACACAGAGATGCCCAAGATATAGCATCTAAGAAGAACAAAAAAGGAGCCAAGCTGTCCTGAGGGGTCACTGTGTCTCGCACATATGAAGCACTGTGCACACACGGTCATATCTCATTTATTGTATTTTACCACGTCTTAGGCATGATAAGCGACCCCATGATTTTTATGGACTGCTAAAAAAAAAAAAAAAAAGATGCTGCCAATTCTGAGTTGGTGTTGCTTCTAAGCTCCCTTGCAATTTCAGAAATGCCAAAATGTGAAAATAATGTGCTCTCAGGACCGATGAAATGCAATAAATCCTCAGAATAACCCAGTGAGCTTGGTCCGGAGGCAGCCAGAATTTTTTTGTCCAGGATCCATAAGAATAAAGTCAGGATTCAAACCCAAGACTATCTGATGTTCTGATCAGAGGGTTGGCAGCTGTTTTTTTCTGTCAAGGGCCAGATACTGAACATATTTGACTTCCCAGCTGGATGGCCTCTGTTGCAAATACTTAACTCTGCTGTTGTAGCTCGAAACCACCCTGTATAATGGGTATGGTTGTGTGCCAATGAAACTTTTTTTTTTTTTTACAAAAACAGGCAGCAGGCTGGCGTTGGCCAGCCCCCGCTCTAAGCCACGCCCGTAACTTCCCTGGGGTGGATCTCCATCCCCAGAAGGGCTGGGTTCTGCTCCTGCCAGGAGAGGCGCTGGCCGGGGCTTGAATCCGCCTGCGCACAATTCTCCCCTTGACTGTGGGACTTCAAGCAGATGAGTCGCATCACCTCTTTGGGTTTGACTGAGCCCTTTCCCTGTCCCAGACACAACCCTGAGTCCTTTGCAACCATCCGTTTGAACCTCGCAGTGACCCGACAAGGTGGGATCTGTTAGTGTCTCCTTTTTTGGCCAGGAGTATGGAGGAGCTGAGTGGACTTGCTCAGGGTCACACACCCAGCATCTTAAATCCAGACCTTTGTGCTCCCGAATCTACCATCTGCAGTTGAGGGCGGCCACTTAAGTCAGAGGTTGTTTTCTGTAAATGGCCAGAGAGTTTAAGTTTTTAGTTTTGGGAGCCGTAACGTCAGGCTTGGGCACGAGGGCTTTTGTTTGTTTGTTTGTTTTATAGTAACAGCTTTACTGTGACACATTCACATACCATAAAATACACCCATTTCAAATATACAGTTCGGGTGCCTGGCTGGCTCATTCGGTGGAGCGTGCGACTCTTGGTCTCAGGGTTGTGAGTTCGAGCCCCACGTTGCATGTAGAGATTACTTAAAAATAAAATCTTTACAATACAATACAATAAAATATACAATTCAATGGTGGTTTTTAAAAAAATTTTTTTTACAATTTTTAAGTATTCTCTACACCCAACGTGGGGCTCGAACTCACAACCCTGAGACCAAGAGTCGCACGCTCCACCGACTGAGCCAGCCAGGCGCCCCTATAATTCATTGTTTTTTTTAGTAATTCACAGAGTTGTGTGACCATCACCACATCAATTTCAGAGTATTTTCATCACCCTAAAAAGTCCCCCCGTCCCCCAATCTCCCCTGCCTCATCTCCCTCCAGCCTCTGTCAACCACTAACCTACTTTCTGTCTCTATGAATTTGCCTGTTCTTGACACTACCTATGAATGAATCGTACAGTACATGGCCCTTCTGTTGCTGGCTTCTGTCATTATCATAATGTCTCCAAGGTCCATCCACGTGGCGGCGCATGTCCAAGCTTCCTTCCTTTTCATGGCTGAGAAATACTCCAGCATGTGGATGGATCACATTTTGTTACCACTCACCCGTAGATGGACATTTGGGTCATTTTCACCTTCTGGCCATTGTGAGCAATGCTGCTTAGAGCATTTGTGTGCAAGTGTTTGTGTGGACGCATGGTTTCAGTTCTCCTGGGTGCATATCAAGGGATGGAGCTCCTGGGTCCTGTGCCAACTCTTTTAAGGAAATGCCCACTCTTTCCCCAAGGGGCTGCACCATTTTATATCCCCCCGGGTAGCATCTGAGGGTTCCAGTTTCTCCACATGGTTGCCGATACGTGCTCTAGGCTGTCTCTCTGATTAGAACCATACTGGTGGGTGTGAGTGGTATCACACTGTGGTCTGGATGTGCATTTTCCTGATGGCTCATTTGGGCTCGAGTTTTGTGCCTTTCCCTGAACCCATGGGACTCTTCAGCTTCAGGCAGCTTCCGGCAATTTAGCATCAGCCCTGGAACCGGGGTGGGGTTGAGGATGGGAGGCAAGGAGGAGGGGCAGCTTCCAAAGGAAGTTTGGGATGTTATGGGCAGCAAGGAAGAGAATATGGATTCTGGGCAGTGAGCATCACGTTTCCGCTACAGACCCTCCTTGGTTTTATTCCTGCTGCTGTGACCAACTCTTTCCCATTTGCCTGGAATTTGCCCGTGTTGAGCATTGCAGTCCTACATCCTAGGAATCCCTTGGTTCTGGGTAAACTGGGACAGTTGGTTACCCTATTGGCCTTGGACCTAACCCTAAATTCTCCCAGCTGTCTTTGGCTGGACTGTCTCCCCCATTCCTGGAGCCCAAGGGTCACCAGTAGGAATCCCTACTAGAGCCTCTGCCCCACATGGCCCAGCCCCAATCCCAGATAGACTGGCCCTATTTGCCCTTTAGGGGAACAGAGATTTAGGGGGGGAGGGAATGGGAGAGAGTGAGAGATTATAATCACCTTTTAAAAAAACCTTTTCATAGACAAGATGGCGGATCATCTCCATTTTCCTTTATTGCCTAGCATTGCTTTGATAAAGTAAGAAAATAATGTTAACAAAATTTTTTTTATACACCATTAGTACTGTTGGGGTATGATTTTGCCAGTTCTACAAAATTCTCTCCAGCATTTGGTGGGAGGTCTTCTTCTCTTTCTTCTTCTTCTTCTTCTTCTTTTTTTTTTTTTTTTGGTATTTGCTAGACTGATAGCAGAAATCACCTCTAGCTGCATCACTTTCGAATCTCTCTCTCCTTGAACCTCGCATTCAAGTCATTTGCCCTCCTACTTCGTCCCCTCTCTGCCCAGGAGACCCTGGCCCCAGGGACCGCCCCCCTCCCTGAAAGGAATATCGCTTTTTAATTTTGGTGCTCTCCTATCCTTTGCTTCAGTGTCTTTCATGGTTTTGAACTTCTCTCTTGTTGGCACAAACTTTCATATAATTGGCTTCTTTACTCTTAGTCAGGTTTCGCTTCTCGTTTCGCTTTTTGTTTTTGATTCTCGGTGTCTGTGGAGACAGCTGCCTCAGGGTCTAGTTCCTTCTGTTCATGCTCCCTTCCCTCTCCTTTGCCTCTTGAGGTGTGTGGGGTCCATGGCTGGCCTTGGAGGGTACACTTCCCCTTTGTCCCCGATAGCAACTACCTTCGGTTTCTATATTTGCTTATTTGTCCCTTTCTACTTGGTGACTCATCCGACTTGGACGAACCTTTGGACCAGAGCCCCCACCCCCTGCCACCAGCCTGATCCAGCCCGATCTGTTTTCTTGCTGTTATTGTCACATGATGAGCACGGGAGTTTTTACGTTTCTTTCTCTGCCCACTAAAATTTTCCAGTCCAGCCCTCTGCATGCACTATTAACTTGGAGCTGTTTTGGAAAGTTTTTTAAAATTTGGCCCGACGCGTGCAGGGTTCATGGTCCCACTTCGCAGTGAGTCTCTCGCCTCTCCTACTAAGCTCTGGGTTGATCTCTGTTTACACGGTGATCACTGGGGTGTGTGTGCTTTACTTATCTCCTCTCTGTTTTCAGAGATTGAAGTAGGTCCCAGCTCTTTCTCAGAATGGTCAAGTAAATCGAATCAAAGCAAAAGGCTGCACCAGGGGAAGGAAGGAGCTTTAAAATTTGTCCTTAAGACATTAAGTCCATGCATATGTAAGCCCATGTATGTGTTTGGTTCTGGGGCCAGGAGGTGTGTGTGGGGGCAAAGTCTGAAATTTGATTTAGGTCATGTGGGTCTCTTCTTTCCCGTCCTTCTGGGACTTTCTAGAGGCCTGGTGACAAGGCCTCACGGTGGTTCCAAAAAGGTTGGGAGCCAGATGGTTCTGGATTCAAGGGTGGTTGGCCCAGCCACTTACCAGCTAGGAGCCCTCCGACCAACCATCTCGTCTGTTCAACCAGGGGTCGGCAAACTATTTTTGTACACCTGTTCTTGTACAGCTTGAGCTCTAAGGATCGCTTTCATATCTTAAAATGGCTGGAGAAAAGAAATTCAAAACGTCGAGAGAACAGTGTCACGACACGTGTCAGCTTAACGTGAAGTTCAGCGTTTAGTGTCCATGACGTTCCGTGGGCACACGGCCATGTCCGTTTGTGGACGGATGTTACGGATTTGGGCTTGGTCCCCGGCTGCTTTCATGCTGCCACAGCAGAGCTGAGTGGGTCACAGTGACCGTCCAGCCCCCTTGACAGCCAAGGTTCACGGACCTTCCCCCCGGGCCCGCAGCATGAGGCCGAGCCCCAATGGGGTCGTCATAGGAAGGAAATGAGCCGATCCAGGGCGAATCCTTGGCTTGCAGTTTAGGAAGGGTTGGCTGTTATCAGTGATGACAGCCTCCACATCCCCATCCTTCCCTGGAGAGCGAGCGTGCGGAAATTCTGATGGTCCTGATGCGGCTCAAGTGCGCAGTGCCCTGATCGAACCTTCCTTCCAAGGGTGGACGCTCCCGAGTGGCGAAGAAGGACCCCCCACACCCGCCCCCTCTCCTCCCCTTGTCTTCCAGGAGCTGCACCTCTGTGTCTCCCGCAGACATTTTGCTCTGGAGCGGGGCTGCAGGCTGCGCGGGCTGCCGCCAGGGAATTACAGTGTGCGAGTCCGGGCCACCTCCCTGGCAGGCAACGGCTCATGGACAGAAGCTACCTATTTCTACGTGACAGACTATTGTAAGTCTGCGCTTGGGGCTGGGCGTGGCAGGGCATTGCAGAGGATGGCCGGGGAAGCTCGGAGGCTGCGCCCGCGGGCCCTGGACTTGACCTCTGAGTCTGCTGGCTGCTGCTGTGTGACCTGGGCAGTGTGCTTGCCCTCTCTGAGCCTGTACATTCTCATCTGACCATGGGGATAATAATAGGAATCCCGCCCCCCCCCAGCCTTGGAGGTGAAAGGAGGTTTTAGTGACATTATGAAGGTCAAGTGGCTGGCCCAGGGCACGTCTGATGAACACATTAGCTCCTGTTACTCGTGTCCTGATACTTGACTTTTGATGGGTTGTGCCCTCCAAGGGAGGACACGGGAGCTTGCCTGCTGAGTCTCAGATGTGCTCTTGATACGCAGGCAGTGAATGCTGCCGTTGGGTGAGCAAGACACGCTGTGGACAGTAGGGTGGGCGGCTGGGGAAGGCTGAACTGGTCAGGGAAAGCTTCCTGGAGGAGGTGCATCTTGACTGAGACCCAGAAGAATATACAAGTGGGGACAAAAGAAGACGGTCATCCTGGCATGTGTCAGGAGCCTAGACACTTGAATGAATGAACAAATGACTTGGAAGGAGGGGAAATTCTAGACCAGAAAGAGTGGGAGCTTGGGTGGGAGGGGGTGAGACAGGGCTCCTCCTTGGCCGACTGGATTTTCACATACCAGGCCTGGTGGGACTTCGGAAAGTGGGAGGTGATTCTTGCTGGGAAGGCTCTGGCCAGTGTCAGGGCTGGGACGAGCATCTGGACACCAGCTGGGTGTGCGACACCTCGATTCTGATTCTGCCTAGTGGAGGGAGCACAGACCCTGCCAGGTTAGGAGCACAGTTCCCAGCAAGACGGCCCTCACTTCAGATGCCAGATGCAAGTTGGGGGTTCTCCAAGCCCCCCACACTTCTGACCAACTGGCAACAAACTCAGGGGTTCCCACGACCCCCTTCACATTCAGTCATTTGCTCGATCAGCTCATAGAGCTCAGGAAAATGCTATATTACAATGACGGTATTATTATAAAGGCTATCAGTAGGGACCACCCAAGTGAAGAGACACCCAGGGGAGGGTCGGGAGGGTCCAGGACACTGAGCTCCTGTGTCTTCTCCATGTGGAATCAGGATGTGTGGTGCCGCCCTCCCCGCATGCCCATGTGTTCACTAGCCAGCAAGCTCCTCCTGAGCTTTGGTGTCCAGGGTGTCACTCGCTAGGCATTGCTGATCGCATCGTTGGCTGTGTGATGGAACTCCATCTGCAGCCCCTCTGCTCTCTGGAGGTCAGGCCGGCGCAGGCCCCAACCTTCCAATCACGTGCGCGGTCTGCTGGTGACCAGCCCCCATCCTGGGTCATCTCATCCCAAAGCATAAGCTCAGGTTGTGTTCCAAGGGGGATGTCAATAACAAAGACACTCTTAGTACCCAGCATATTTCAAGGATTTGGAATCTCTCTCTCAAAAACCAGGGATGCCGTGAATTTAATTCCAAGGAAAAATATCAAAGTGGGAAAAACATCGGTGATATCATTAACAAAGAGTTAATATCCTTGATATGAAATGAAGATATATGTGTAGGACATGAGTAGAAAATATATATAAATCCTAACACAAGAATAGGTAAAGAACATAAATAACCAATTTAAAATGAAATATAAAGATAAAAAACATAAGAAAAAAAGTCCAACCTCAAAGCCACATCAAAAAAAAAAAAAGCAAATTAAAATGAGATGTGATTTTTAACATTGAATTGGCAAGGCTTTTGTTTCTGTTTAATTATAGTACTTAGTGTTGTTCAAATTATAGACACATGAACTTTTTTTTCATGATTGGTGAGTGCTAAAATATAGTACTTTATTTTTGAAAAGATTTTTTTTTTTTATTTGAGAGAGCAAGCAAGAGAGAGAGCATGAGCTTGAGGGGAGGGGCGGAGGGAGAGGGAGAAGCAGACTCCCTGCTGAGCAGGGAGACCGGTGCTGGGCTCCATCCCAGGACCCTGAGATCATGACCCAAGCCAAAGGCAGATGCTTGACCTGAGATCATGACCTAAGCCAAAGGCAGATGCTTGACCGACTGAGCCACCTAGGTGCCCCTGAAATATACTACTTTTATAATATGTCTCAAACATCTTATAAAGGATCTTACTATGTGAACCGACAGTTCTGGTTCTAGAAATTTATCCTGAGGAAATGATCAGAGATGTCCAAAAAAGATACATGTTCAAGGAAATGCAGCCCAGCATTATCAAAGATAGCAAAAAGTCTGGAGAATTAAAACAATTCTTTATTTTATAGTGGGGAGGCAGGCAGGGCACCCAAGGTGCAAATTTTAAGGAGGCACTCACTCCCAGGGGCTGACCCTGCATCTCCATGACTCAGAGCAAGAGTCCTCGAATTTTGCACCCTGGTGCTTCCCTTTCTTCACCCTGGTTCCATGGCCCCGGAATCGGAGGCGTGAGCAGTACTGTGGGGTCTGGGAAGCCGAGACGGGGTGTGGGGGGTGCAGCCTGGCTCTCAGATTGTGTCCCCAGACCCACTAAGTCCCGGCAACTTGGTGACCTCCAGCTTCCCTGCTCCTGAGGAAGAAGGGACAAGGGGGAGAGACATGCAGACAACCCCATGTGGCCATAGGTTCCCTTTTCTCATGTCCCATTCAATCACCAAATACTTACAGAGTCTTTCTGTGGCCAGGAGCTGCCGGGGAGGGGAAGGAGGCAGTTTCTTGTCATTCAGGGAGGTTCAGGAGGGTGTCTCAGGGTCTTGCTGACCATGGAGGGCAGCGTGGGGCCGTGGCTAAGCACTTCTTCAGATGGCCCGGCTTGAAATCCCTGTTCCACCGGGGGTCACTTGTGGGATTTGGGGCAAGACCCCTCCAGTCTCTGAGCCTCTTTTCCCAATCTGTTAACTGGTCTTAGTCACGGTCCCTTCCACCTTGGCTTATGTGACGATTAAGTAAAACCAACCAGCACAGAGCACTTCAAATAGCCTTTGGTGTTTTCCTAAGTGTTTGGTAAACCACTGTTGATAGGAAAGACCTTGGGGACCAGGGAGCAGGTTCCCTCTGGGATTCCATAGAACCCATTTTCCTCCCTGGCTTCAGAGAGCCTGAATACACGGGCATGTTTATAAATGCAGACAACTTGGCCTTACATGCAAATTTTTAAAAAATGACGGCTCCATAGCATTTCTTCGGTGAATTTAAAAGGATTCTTTTGAGGGGAGGACCGCCTAGCACACAGGGCCCTTCCTAGTGAGTTTTTCATCTGTGAGAGGTGCTGTTGGGATTAAAATTAATTTGCAGGGCCCCCTGCAAAATGAAAATGCAGGTCCCCTTGTTTAAAAATTATTAAGACTCTTTTTTAAGATTTTATTTATTTGAAAGAGCAAGAGAGCACGAGTGGAGGGGGAGGGACGGAGGGGGAGGGAGAAGCAGGCTTCCTGCTGAGCAGGGAGCCCGATGTGGGGCTCGATCCCAGGACCCAGGGATCGTGACCTGAGCCGAAGGCAGACGTTTAGCCGACTGAGCCACACAGGCGCCCCTAAAAATTATTAAGACTTTCAAGATGGTGACAGTGGAGTGTTAGGGATCAGGGCCCTTCCAAGTGTGGGGACTTGGGCAACGGCCTGGTTGCGTGCCTGTGAGGCTGGCCCCGGGGGGGCAGGTGGGAGGAGGCTGACGGTAGGCAGTGGTCTGGGGGTCAGGGCCTCTGAGCCTGGCGCCCAGCCCCGTGGAGCAAGCTAGTGTTTTGGGACTGCTGGAAGAGAGGGGCGGGGGAGACCAGGGGAGAGGCTCGGGAACAAGAGAAGGGGCAGGTGCATGTACCCCACCATTACAGGCATAGGTGTGATTTGTGATATGAACACATTTTGATGTGAACCATTTATTTTCTTATTCTATTTCAGTAGATGTCCCGTCGAATATTGCAAAAATCATCATCGGCCCCCTCATCTTTGTCTTTCTCTTCAGTGTTGTGATTGGAAGTATTTACCTGTTCCTGAGAAAGAGGTGGGTATGGTGGTGTGCTGGTAGATGGTTAAAGACTGGCTCTCCAGGAAAGAAAGTATGCCTAGATCTAGCGAGAGCTATGGCTAAGTTTATTATAAATTTGACTGACATAAGGAATGGGAATAGCACGCAGCTAACAGGTAATGATCATGATACCATTTGTAACACTCTCTCCTAAATTCCCCCTAGCTGGTTGATTCTCACCAAATGTTTTGGTTGATTTTTCTTTTCCCCCCTGAACCTTTGTATCTACAGCCAACCTGGGGTGGCAAGTGATGAATGAGCATGGCTCGACCTGAGTGTTGATTGATACTTTGTTTTCATTAAAGAGCAAGGTAAAAATGAACTAAGACGTGTAGGTTCATCAACGAAGAAGTGACTTCGCTCAGTCATGTAGTAACTCTTAGATGCTGCAGGAACATTTTGTCAAAAAAAATTTTTTTTTGCCATTTGCAAATCATGGCCACAGAGATGACATCCTTTTTTGTTTGTTTGTTTAAGATTGATTTATTTTAGAGAGAGAGAGAGAGAGAGAGCGAGAGCACAGGGGGTGGGGCAGAGGAAGAGAGAATCCCAAGCCGACTCCATGCTGAGCACAGAGCCCGATGTGGGGCTTGATCCCAGGACCCTGAGATCATGACCTGAGCCGAAATCAAGAGTTGGCCGCTTCACTGACTGAGCCCCCTAGGCGCCCCGAAATGACACACTTTTAAGCTTATTCTGCATTGTTAACATTTTTTGCCATCACTTTCTCAAGCCTGGACAGAAAACAGAACAATAGATCAAGTCGTGGTTTGTACCGTTCCTGTTTCTTTCTATGATGTAAATATTCCTACCGTGGCCAATTTCTAGCTACAGACATACCACTGATGATAGTAAGAAGCAATATGATAATTAGGAAGTGGTGAGTTTTGCTTTCAATGTCATTTTATTTAATTGTAAGCCTATGTCATTTAATTTTGGACGATGGCTGTATTAATAACCTGCTCTCAGATTTCCTGAAAACTTAGCAGTTGTCTCTCATGAGCTGGGATGAGAACAGCAAAGGGCGAGTGGCTTGTAGGTGTTACACGGACAGCCACAAATTACAGTGTATGGTCCCATGTTGATGTGCGTAAGTAGCTGTCTGATGGGCTTCTACTTCTAACACCCCAGACTATCCAGGATCATGTGGATGCTGCTGCTAAGGGTTGTCATTGGCACTGGGGAGCTTGTAACCCCCCGTGTGAGTGACCCAGAGCCCCGTGAGAATATCAAGCTGGAATGTCTGCCTTTTTCTCTTCTAGGCAGCCGGATGGGCCACTGGGACCGCTGTATGCGTCTTCAAACCCTGAGTACCTCAGTGCCAGTGATGGTGAGTACCATCCCTGTACCCTGGGGTGGCCAGAATCCTGCCTTTTGGGGTCCCTGGCTGTCACTGTCAAGTGCAAGTCAGGGGTTGGCACCTGGGGAGGCTGAGATGAGCCCTCTGGTTCACGTGAGCTCGCAGACCTGCCCCTTGCTGCAGAGACCGAATTACTAAGAGCAGCCAGACACCCGCCGTCTGGCGCCTGTTTGGATGGGCTGATCTAGCTGGTCTGGGACCCGTGGGCTGGGCTGGGAGGCTGGCAGAGAATCTGGTGTCCCAGCTGTTGGGGGCTGGTGGTGGAACCTGGGACCTGTGCCAGAGACTGCACCGAGGGTCAGAGCCAGAGGGCCGTGTACGGACTTGCCATCCAGGTTGGGGGTCAGGAGCCAAAATGAGACACTGGGGATAAGGGGCGGGGAAGACAAGAGTGAAGGGTAAGGTGGGGTGCGCAGGAGGCTGTGTGGACTGACGCCTGTATTTCCCTTGATTGTACATGGAGCAGCCCCTACAGATGAGGTTCTCCTTCCGAGGAGAAAGCGTCTGCCACGTTACAAGTTTCCAAAGCCCTTCACGCAGCAGAAACCAAAAAGTGACTTTCAAGGCGTGAACGCTGTTGCCTGGCAGGATGCTGCCATGGGATATGGGGGTGGTGTTTTCAGGGACACCCAGGATTTGTTTTGATCGGGTCCGATAGGGGAGTGTGGGAGACAGTGGACGAGAACCTTTATTGTGGTGTCTTTGGGAAGGCACGGCACAGCGGGATAAGACCAAGGACTCGCTATTTTGAATGATTTCACTGGGTTCTGGGGTGTAGGGGCTGGCTCTGGGGTGATCGGGCCCCCTGGGCAGGGGTTAAGGCTCGGGCTCTGGATCGGTGGTTTTGCAGATAGAAGGTGCTCTCACAGGCAAGTCATTTACTGTCTCTAGGGATTGGCTGCCCCTGGGAGGAGCCGTCCCTCCAAGGTCATTGAGGCCCCAGATGCTAAAGCATCAGAATAGGGAAACTAGGAGAGGTGGGCATTCCAGGTGGGAATGTGTGCAGGGAACAGGAGCAGGAGGGAGTGAACATGGATGGGGGTGCCTCCTCCCCCAGCTTGGGGATGGCATTGTTAGCCCACTTCGGAGGTGGGGAAGCTGAACCTCAGGGCTGCCACTGGACCCCACGGTAAGGGGTGAGGCCAGGATGGCTGTGCAGGGCTGCCTCTGCACCCTACCGCCCTGCTTCCTTCTGGGAATGCAGGAACGGCCGAGGGCACAGGGGTGCCCGGTGAAAGCTGGAAATTGGACCTCAAGGGTCTCTAAGGCTGGGAGGGCCTGGGCCAAGGGGAACGCACAGGGAAAGATCCAGGCTTGGAGCCCCGGGGGATAGGGTACCCCCATTGAGCATCTGTGTGTGCTCATTTGCCTGAGGCCCTAGTGACCGAATCGGTTTGCTGGGGCTCCTGTAACAAACACTATGAACCAGATGGCTTAGGAAACCGAATTTTATTTCCTCACGGTTCTGGAAGCTGGGAGTCTGAGATCAAGGTGTCAGCAGGGTTGGTTTCTCCTGAGGCCTCCCTCTTTGGGCTGTGTCCGACTGTGTTCTCCCAGGTCCTCACATGGTCGGCTTGTGTGCGTGTCTGTGTCTGAATGTCCTCTTCTTAGAAGGACACCAGTCATATGGGATTAGAGCCCCCCCACTGACTTCATTTGAACTTGATTGCCTCTGGAATGGTCCTGTCTTTAAATACAAGTTACATTCTGAGGTACCAGGATTAAGACTTCAACATAAATTCTGGGGGGAGGGGCACAATTGAGCCCCCCTTCGGAGAAAAGCAGGAACCATTTTGGCTTTTCTTATGAGGCCTTTGTGCATTCGTCTGCAAATTTGTTTGCTGTGTAACAAACCTCCCCAAAGTTAGTGGCTTGAAACAACCAGCATTTCAATTCGGTGGGTCCGCCACCTGGGATCTGCTCAGCCAGGCAGATCTTTTAATCTCGCCGGGGCTCATTCACATGGCTACAGGCTGCCTGCCGATCAACTGGTGCTGGGTGGTCTCGGATGGGCTCACTGGTACGGCCAGCAGTTGGCAGGCTGGCTGGTCTCCCATCCCCTTGGCACTTCGCAGAAACAACAGCCTCAGATGGGAAGTAGCGTTGTGGGGTGGCGGGGCTCTGAAATCAGACCGAAAGGACAAGGAGGCAGGCTCAGCTCGGCACGTACCGGCCAGAACCCTGGACTGGTGGTGGCTCCTTCCCAAGCCTCTGCTCTCCCCTCCATGAAGGACAGGGACCCACACCTGTCCTGTTCTTGGCTCTGTGCCCGGTGCCTGGCACAAGTCCTGGACCACAGAAGTCCCTTAATGAACATTCGCCAGTGGGGGGGCCCCGGTGGGAGGTGGCTGGGGGTCCCCCCCGGGGGTCCACCAAGGACGCTGTGTAGATAAATGAGGAGTAGTCTTTCCATGTTCTGTGTATGTGCCGGATGAGTGGGAGGTGCCTCGGGAGAAGATCACGCTCCTGCGTGAGCTGGGGCAGGGCTCCTTCGGCATGGTGTACGAAGGCAACGCCAGGGACATCGTCAAGGGCGAGGCGGAGACCCGCGTGGCGGTGAAGACAGTCAACGAGTCGGCCAGTCTGCGGGAGAGGATCGAGTTTCTCAACGAGGCCTCAGTCATGAAGGGCTTCACCTGTCATCATGTGGTGAGTCCTGCATTTGCCCCGAAGCGGACAGAGGTGTCCTTTCGTGCCTGCTCCCCTGTTCCTCCCTCCTCTGTCCTTCCTCCTCCTCCCGCACGAAGCAGGAGGACTCTAGGTGTGGACCCCCGGTCTGTCCCCCGCTCTGCTAAGCACCCTAAAGGTGTGGGGGAGGCTCCATCCCTTCTCCCTTCTCGAATCCTGTCCTCCCCCCGCCTTGCACGGAGCCGGACTCTTTCCCTTGCTTTCCAGAATCTTTTGTCTCTTCCCTCTTCCTGGCCCCTTTGTAACCCTGAAACACGTGATGGTTGGTTCGCCCCATCCCTGCCCCCGCCCTGAGTCAGCCCAGACTCTTCCCAGGCTGCTGCTTCCATGTGGCCCCACAGCTTCTCCTTGAGCCTTGTGTCGTTTCTTCCCTGCCATGCGTGGCTGAGGGGATCTGCTCTGTGCTGAGCCCCAGTCTCATCTCTTCGATGCAGCAGATTCCTGCCCTCTTACGGAGCTTCCAGGACAGCCGTGAGACAGACCCTAAACCCAATAAGTTCCTCATGGAGGATGTTAGGAGCCGATGCTGTGGCAGGATGGAACAAGAGAGCAGAGTCAGGGGGCTGGGCATTTGGGAGTGGGGAAGGTGTCGTAAGGATGGAGGGACTGAGCTTTGTGGACGTGGCAGGGAACAGAGGGTCTGGCAGAGGGAACAGCAAGTGCAAAGCCCTGGAGGTGGGAATGTGCCTTATGTGCTCAGGGCCCCCGAGGAGATCTCCCAAGTGTCTGCCTTGGAGTGTTGCTGTGTGGGGGCATGAAACTCGGCTCCCCCACCCCACCAGACTGTGACTCCTGAATTCTCCTTCCCTCCCCCGATCCCCCTGTCCCCCCAAGGCATTGACCCTGGCATTTGAGATAGACAGACCAGGGCTCCCCATACAGGGTGCTGTGTGTGACGCAGACATCAGACGGGGAGACCTTGGTGATGGAAACCCTCTCCCCGACCCTCACCCAAGATCGCTCCGTGCTTGCTCTGCAGGTCCGCCTCCTGGGGGTGGTGTCCAAAGGCCAGCCAACGCTGGTGGTGATGGAGCTGATGGCTCACGGTGACCTGAAGAGCTACCTCCGCTCCCTGCGGCCGGAGGCTGAGGTGAGCTGGCTCTGGGGACCTGGCGGGCACCCGCTCCCAGCTGGGGGCACCCGGGTCCCTCAACGCAACCCCGTTTCGACTTTAGAATAACCCCGGCCGCCCTCCCCCTACCCTGCAAGAGATGATTCAGATGGCGGCAGAGATCGCCGATGGGATGGCCTACCTGAATGCCAAGAAGTTTGTGCACCGGGATCTCGCAGCCCGAAACTGCATGGTCGCCCACGATTTCACTGTCAAAATTGGAGGTGCGTCTGGCCTTCTGCTTGGAAATGTGTGGCCTGGCCCAGTTTGATTGCAGAAGGAGTTGTCTGCCCTGAGTGGTTGAGTCTTTGCCAATAGTGCGAAGAGGGCCCAGTCCTCAGACTGTAATTTAATTGCATTTGCTCGTGAGCTTGCTTATTTCCTGCTCTGGATGACAGCGGTGTTCCCTGTTGGCAGAAGCCATCGCACGAGGAGCTGATAGATGTGACTGATGATGGATAAGTCACCATGATTTTCCTGCCCTCATGCAGCATGCGGTCTTCATCTGCATCACCCACCGTAGTAGCGGCCATTTACATTCAAGTTAACTTAAATTAACGAGAATTAAAAATGTATTCCCTTGGCTGCACTGGCCACATTGCAAGTGAGCAGTTGCCCCCTTGAGCCTGGTGGCTGCCATATTGGGTAGTGTGGCGTAGACTGTGTTCATGATCACGGCAAGTTCTACTGGCCAGGGCTATTGAAAGGCGGACAGTAAAATAGTGCTTGTATGAACAAGAGAAGGAAGACTGGGGAAAGAGCCCTGAAGGAAAGAGTTCCATGGTAGAGAGGAGAGAGGCCTTTCTCTACAGGGAGGCAGGCTTTTGGCCAAAATTTGCAGGATGAGTTGACCTGAATGAATGACAGCATCCCAGGGGGCGTTCCAGCATATGCAAAGGCCTGAGGCTGGAAGCATGGCTGATGTGGGGTGAATAGAAGGAACAGGGAGGGGAGCAGAGCAGCATGAGATGTGAGGTTAGAGAGAGAGAGGCGGAAGCCAGACCTGGAAGGATCTTACTAGTCAATACGTCATCTAGCTGTTATCCTAAGGAGCCAGCGCGAAGCTAGAAGTAACGTGATTCTATTTATGATCCCAAATGACATTATCAGCAAGGGAAGCCAGAAGTGATGTCATCCCATTATTAATCCAACAAAGACCCTATCCTCCATTAGCCATGGGAAGCAAGATATAATGTAATCCTATTTATATAGCTTCTCTTGGGCAATGGGCTGTCAGAGTCAGGATGGAGGGAAGGTTCTGCAGGTGAGAGATGGCGGTGGGGCTGGAGTGAAGGAGAGGAAGAGTTGGGTTAGAGCAGGATGTGGAAAGAGAGCGGGCAGGATTCGCCGCTGTCTTAGATTTGGGTATGAGGAAAGGGGTGTGGTCAAAAGGGGACCCGCCCCTGGGTTTTGAGCTGGACATCTGGGTAGCGGTGAGGCCATACCTACTGGAGAAGAGTAGGTTGGCTGCAAAGACTCAACTCTTTGGTTGGGGACACCTGCAAGGTCATGGGTGGGAAGGAAGTGTTGCTGAGAATGGGATTCCCAGGTTGTGGGCTGGCACGTCACTTCTTTGCCACTTGGTGCTGCCTTTTTCTTCCGTTTACATGGTAGCCCATCCTTTCCCTCCACATCCCTGTGAGTACCCTCAGAATCCATCCTCATGGGATTTGGCCACCACCAAGGTGAGCACACACCTGGGGCAGTTGAGGCCATCTGAGGGCTCTACAAGGCAAGGTGGGGCAAGATGGAGACAGCTGGACTGTAGGCTGAAGGTTAAGACCATGTGAACCCTTTGTTGTCAGACTTTGGGATGACCAGAGACATCTATGAAACGGATTACTACCGGAAAGGAGGCAAGGGTCTGCTCCCCGTGCGGTGGATGGCACCGGAATCCCTGAAGGACGGGGTCTTTACCACTTCTTCTGACATGTGGTGAGTGGTGCGTGGATTGGTGGACAGAGTGCTGGGCTCGAATCCCAGGGCGTTCCATTAGTGTGACCAGCAAGAGGGGGCCAGTTAAAACCTGCCATCCTCACAGCCCCTTGATCAAGAAAGTGAAGGGGAGGACCCTTGCATGGCTACTTACATTCCGATTGAGACTCATCTAGGCATTTCTGAACGCAGCATGAATTGTTTAATGAACTGGCCAACCACGTTCTAGTAAACCAAGGAGGGGTGCGTGTATGTGCGCATGTGTGTATTTTTATGGCTTCTTTGTTACTACTTTCAACTGTCATTGGCAGGTCCTTCGGCGTGGTCCTTTGGGAAATCACCAGCTTGGCAGAACAGCCTTACCAAGGTCTGTCTAATGAACAGGTGTTGAAATTTGTCATGGATGGAGGGTATCTGGATCAACCCGACAATTGTCCAGAGAGAGTGTAAGTGTAGAAAGCCCAGGTGGTGTGTGGGCTCTTCATCAAAAAGGCACTGCCCTTTGGTTTGCGTGTCGTATGTCTACATATGTGTGCTTGTGTTTGCATGTTGTGTCTTCGCATGGACACTTTTTTTGCACACCATATCTACGTATATGCTTGTGTTTGCACGCCGGGTCTTTACACATATGCTTTCTTGCGTATCATGTCTGTGGAAGGTTGTAGAAAAACCCTACAGCAGTGCTCACCACGGGAGAAGGAAACTGGGTAGCTGGGGTGGGATATGTGTGTTTAACTGTCGGTTCTTTATATACTTAACATTTTGTCAGGGAATGAATACAATCTGACATGTCCGTTATATCTCAACAGAATTGGGAAAAAAAGAAATCAGAAGCAGAAACATTAAAATTACTTTTTGGTCAGGGATATGTGTTACCTATCTCCCCGCTCCCCCAATTTTTGTTGTAAATTTTGGTCATAGAAAAAAAATAGGGGCGCGCCTGGGTGGCTCAGTCAGTTAAGCGTCTGCCTTCGACTCAGATCGTGATCCTGGGGTCCTGGGATCGAGTGCCGCCATTGGGCTCCCTGCTCAGCACGGAACCTGCCTCTCTCCCCCATGCCCCTCCCCCAGCTCATGCTCTCTCTCTTGTTTGCTCGTGCTCTCTCTCTCAAATTAATAAATAAAATCTTTAAAAAAAACTATTAAAAAATAAAAAATAAAATGACATAGCAATTGAAATTTTAAATGATGCTTATAAAATATTTTATAACTTGGTGGATAAACCTATGTTAAAATATTAAATATAAAAAGTGTGTATATATTACATTACCAAATATCTTTAGATAGAAAAATAAGAGGTTGGATCTGAAGGAGAGTTGTGTGCGAACTGCATTTTCTCTGTGTTCTGGGGTGTTTCCTTTCTGCCATGAGATTGTTTACATATAAAGTCCTTTATTAGTGTTTCTTAAGAAAAAAGTTTGCCCTCCTGAAAAATCCAGGGGGAAAGGCCAATTTGAGGCTTCATCCCCCAAAGAATAAGACTGTTTGTTTAGAAAACCCAATTGGAAGGGACCGCATATGAAAAAGAGTATGAAGCAGAGTTACTTAAAAACTCTGAGCAAAGTATTTCTGAATGTTGCTTCATGAGAGCCCTTTCCTGGCCATTAGCCGCTTGCTGTACAGTTCCAGGACCAGGGAAATTAGGTAGGCCCTAGGGCAGAGGGCCACACACTTTCTATAAAGGGCTGTATTATAAATATTTTGAGCTTTGTGGGCCCTCTGGCTCTCTGTTGCGGCTACTCAACTTTGTTGCGTAGACTGAAGGCAGCCATGAACAGTGCATAAGTGAAGGGGTGTGGTTGTATGCCCATAAGACTTTATTTACAAAGACACTTCAGGGGGCTACAGCGGGGAGAGGAAGAAGTAAAATAGAAACCCCAAGCCCTCAGCATCTGTACCGTGTGCTCTTGGCTGAGTCGGGTTGTAACCCCCTGCTACCACCTTGGAGAGCGTGAGCGCTAGGCCTGCAGGATGTCTGCTCAGAGCTGGCCCTCTAGGTTCAGTCCACTCAGCTGCCCCATCAGGCCTCAAGCATCTCAACCCTGAAGGATCTTTGACCCTAGAAAGATTGCTCCTTGGCACAGGGAAGCCTTTCAGGCAGCCCCAGTAGGAATTAAACTTTATGAAATGCACCAAATGGGAGGAAAAAAAAATCAGGAATGTATAAAATGATCAACCTTGTCCAGCATGTAGGTGCATCAAGAGGGGCCCTTCTTGATCTGGGCTGGGAATGAGGCAGCCCCTTTGGCTCTCTTTCCAAAACCATTTTTTTTTTTTTAAGCACCGGTAGAAATCCCATTTCTGTCTTGACCGTTGCCCATGCTGGTGGCCGCTGTCTGAAATTGGCACTTGTCATCGTGGGTGTGGGCCGCAGGGGAGGGGGCTGGTTGGGAACTGCTCGGCTGGTTGCCCCCGGACCCATTCCTGACGTGTCCCTCTGTCCTGCAGCACCGACCTGATGCGTATGTGCTGGCAGTTCAATCCCAAGATGCGGCCCACCTTCCTAGAGATCGTCGAACTGCTCAAGGACGACCTGCACCCCAGCTTTCCAGAAGTTTCCTTCTTCCACAGCGAGGAGAACAAGGCGCCTGAGAGCGAGGAGCTGGAGATGGAGTTCGAGGACATGGAGAGTGTCCCCCTGGATCGGGCCTCACACTCTCAGAGGGAGGAGGCCGGGGGCCGGGATGGAGGGTCCTCGCTGGGCCTAAAACGGAACTACGAGGAGCACATCCCCTACACCCACATGAACGGGGGCAAGAAAAACGGACGGATTCTGACTCTGCCGAGGTCAAATCCTTCCTAACAGCGCCTGTTTTGGGGAGGGGTTCCCATCTTCACTTTCCTCTGGTTTGAAGGCCTCCAGAAAACTCAGGATTCTGCTATGAATCTGCCACAGTGTCAAACGGAGCTCAGAGATCATTACTATCCATTGATGTTCATCTATGACTTAAAAACACGTGTATCTGATTGCCAATTTGACGAGCTGTCAGAGAATTGAACTGTGACCCTAGAGGAGAAGGGGTTTCCTCAGCTGCTGTCCTTGTAGGCAACTGCGGTTTTAAGCCAGGATGTTACTGTTTTGTTTTTTTTTTTTTCCAGTAGATTGAGAGCAAGCACCTGTTTTTACAGATCTTCTTTTTTTTCCTTCCTGGTGTCTGAGCTACAGTATAAAGCATAAAACTTGTTTGTGGAACAAAAGTTTGAAAGAAAGAAAAAAACAAAACGAAAACAAAAACACAACCCTGTTCCAGTAGAATTTCAGGCTTTCCGGAGTGGGCTTCAGGAAGGTTTTTTTTCTCATCCAGGCTGAAGGATTTTTTTTTCTTCACAAAATCAGTTCCTCAAATTGACCAATAGCTGCTGCTTTTATACTTTTGATAAGGATCTGCAGTCTCAGCGTGTGGCTCACGTGTGTCCGCGTGTGTGTGTGTGTGTGTGTGTGTGTGTGTGTGTGTGTGTATGTCCAGGGTAGACAGGGCTGGTCAGTTTGTGTGTGTGCGTGCGCGCGCAAAGCGTTCGTGCCGAGTTGACGCTTTGGGGGTCGGCTCATGAAGGTTCTGCTCTTCCTGAGCTCCTGATCCTTCCATCTCCTTCCTTCTTATTTACTGGGAGACTGTGCCCTCCACGGATTCTTCTGCCCCAAGCCTAGTCTCAGGAGTCTTTTCTCCCTTAACTTTGGTGAAAAATGTTTTCCAGGAGCCAAGGGAGTAGTTTGGAGTGATAGTGGATCTTTTCAAGACCAAACAAAGCTAGGACAGAAAAAAGATAAAAAGAAGAAGAAGAAAAAAAAAAAAGAACTGAGATGATTAAGAGTTTTGAGAATATATTTGTGACATATTTAATTTTTTTAAAACTCTCCAACGTCAGCCTCATAAGTTATTAATTGTTTCCCGGGGTTGGGGGAGGGCTTGTGGGTTGGTCTGCCTGTGTGCAGAGGGGGAGTGAGGCACCAGTCGCTGATTTGTTTGGTCTTAAAGGCATCCACTTTTCTGGGAATAAAGCCACATTAGCTGCTGACCCTTTTGGACATGATGAGGCCACGCTGAGGGTGTGGGCAATTGGGTTTGGTGGATGGTTTGGTTTCTGCTTGGGGAAGCTGATAGCCACCTGGAGCTGAGTCCCACCTTCAGACACACTTGTGGCTCTTGGATCTGTTGGTTACTTGTGTGTACCTCGCACGCTTCCTCAATTGGGTGTGCACATACCACAACAGAATCAGACCCCAAAGGGCGACAGCCCAGATGGACTTTGAGAACACTAAGCAATATGAAGCGAGATGCACCTGTCGGTCCCTTCCACCCTCAGGGCATCCAACTGTCCTCAGAGTTGACCTCCCAGAAGCTGCTCTGTGCCCAGTGACCTCAGCTGGGCCAGGTGTGGGGCCTGAGCAGAACTCTCAGGTGCTTATGATGTTGCAGTCCCCAAGAAAGTAAGAGTCTGGAGGAGAAACCGCTAAGGACCTTCACGCCACCAAGAACTTCTGAATGGGCGTGAATCCAGTTTCTTCCCTTTGGGGAAAAAAATCACAGCTGCTCAAATAAAGAACATGGTGAACTCATTACTTCAGTTCATCAAAATCATCACCCACGGGTTATCCCTGAGAGCATTTTCTCATGAGTTTTTGATTGCTTCCTTCTCCTCTTAAAAGTTGTGGGCTTAAGAACAGGATAGAGATAATGGCGACCTCTGAACCTTCTCAATTCTTGGTTAAGAACACAGGTAGACACAAATCCCAATTGCCTATTACTATCTTATTTATATGATTTGAGAAATTACAGCACATGAAATATTTCTGGGGAGCCTCAATGATTGGGTACAAGGAACAAGCGTACAGAAATTATTTTCACCAAATTTATTTTGTACATATAAGAGGGTCTGTACGTAAATTAAGAACACATAGATCTAGGTATTTTGTTCTTTTCATAGTAAATTTGTAGTGGCCATATACGACACTAGCAACAATTTTCACATTTTTCTAATTCAGAAAGGTTTTCTTATATTAGGGGAAAATTATTTATTTTAATATATAAAAATCACTGTAAAAATCACTTTCGTAAAAAATGGAGTGCATGTAAATTTTTATCAAAGAAAAATAAACAGGTGAATGTGGGGTAATGATTTTTTTTTTTTTCCAGCACAGTCTACCTCAGTGTATCATTAGGATGTGGTTCAATAATGGACATCTTTGAGACTTCAGAATTCTGCCTGGATCCAATCTGAATCAGGGAAAATCTGTATCAGCTGATTCCAAATGCCAGGGACCAGTAAGAATTTTGAGGGAGGGAGTTGGGATAAAGTGTGGCTTTCGTGTGAGCATGGATCCTTTTTCTGGCTGATAATCTTCTCTGAATTCAATCCCCCTCCACTTTGTTTTGATCCTCCATCCATTGCCACCATGCTCCCAGACATGAACTAAATTTCAGGCCGTCGTGATGTATCTGATGTGTGGAGTGCCCAGGCCTGAGCTACCTTCTTTTGGTGGGGAGAGGCTACTCCCTCTCCTGCTGGGGGCAAAGCCAGCATCCCCGCTGTCCCACTGCAGCCCCCTGAAGTGAGCATCGAGGTGCCTTGGCTCTCCATGGCCTGTTCCCTACTCCTTTTAAGCCCAGATGGTTTTTGGGAGTGAAACGAATTGCACTTGTGGGCACCTCACATGCAAACACCCGATGTAGCATTTCTATTCTCCAAGTGGAAAGGGGGACTGTTGAAAAATTCCAATCCAAAACACACCAGCATGCTGAGTGTATTTTTTAGCAACAAAACCTTGGACCCCTTTGTCTGGTTGACCTCAGACTGATAACTGTTTGAACTTGTGGGGCTTTGAGAACCCATTTGTAAGTCTGGGAAGGGCCAGCAGGGCTGTTGTCATACTCACCAAACCTCACTGCCCTTATACTTTTAGACACTGCCCCTGCGGGCTCATCTTTCTGTGCTTACCCTGGAGAGGTACAGTGGAGTGCTGGGCCCACCTGCACAAATGGGATTTCACCTATTGACTTCAGTTGTCTCTGCTACTGTGGTAAGAAGAGCAAGCAGCTGTTGGGTCACAAGCCTTTTTCATCACATAAAGTTGACTATAGCAACTTTGGTCCTAGAAAGTCATGGTTGCCCTGGGGAGGGGGTTTATAGTGATGGGCTATACTGGGGGGCTTGTAGTGATGGGCTATAAAAAAAGCAACAAAGCCAGCTTAGGTTGACACTTTTAGTTGTTTGCTTTTAA
Organism: Zalophus californianus; assembly: GCF_009762305.2. Taxonomy (NCBI): domain Eukaryota; kingdom Metazoa; phylum Chordata; class Mammalia; order Carnivora; family Otariidae; genus Zalophus; species Zalophus californianus. The sequence goes on from NC_045595.1 coordinate 6,422,530, forward strand.
AGATGTCTCATTATTATTAAAACCCTTTTTATTAATGTGGCCTAATCCACATAGTAGTTTCTTCTTCCGGGAGGGGAATAGCGAGCACATTACTTTCTCCCAGGACCAGTGATGTCAAACACACTTCTGGAAATGTCTGTATTCTGGGAGCTATCCTTGGTGCTTTCCTGTTATTTCAAGCTAGTAGGGAGAGATGCTGCTGGTTCTCTTGGAGAGATGTTGAGCACAACAGAGAAAGTGTGGGAAACGATGCAAGTGTCTGCACATACAATCCTGTGACTGTTGGAGACTGCTGCCAATTGATGGACAAATCTTCCAAAATCTCCCACAGAGCAGACAATCTGCCATAAAATGTGCTTGTTGGGTTGGGAGGTGTTCATTTGTAGCTGTCAAAACAGTGGGCAGTGAGCAGCATTGCCATCAGAGCATGGCCCATGCTAGTCATCTGGGTAGGTGATGGATGTGTTGTAGTCCCAGGGACAGTCATTTTTCTACTTCATGGTGACTGGAAGTTTGGTGTTCAATGTCTTCTGGATACCACTTGGCGAGTCCTTGACACCTCAGGCTCTTCAGAAATTATGGTTTTGTTGGGGGTAGGGAACAGGGAAATGCTGATTGTATATAAATGGTGCACATAGAATGGTGTCCCTTCAGAAAGCCTTCCAGAATGTTCTTTAGAATATTGATTTCGATGGAAAGAACAAATGCTGATTTGTTCATGTGTTTGAAAGAATGTGATGGACTTTCAGGGGCTACAACTGAAGGTGAATGTTTCCTTGGGGGGTCCCCCAGAAGCAGAGGGAAACATTGACTTTTTGAGCTCATGGTCGCCTATACCAGTCAGGGCCAGAACCAACCTCCAGCTAAATTCTTATTTGGATATGGGCCCTAAAAGTCCTTGTTAAAAACCAGATCACGAATCTGAGGCTCTTGGTCCCCTTGGGAAGGAAGGAACAACTTCCAAGATGAGTGTGTGTCTATGCACACATTCAGGAATGACTTGTTTAGTCTTTCTACTTTGTGTGCCTGGGGGCGGTCTCGGCCCTGCCTGTCAGCAGCAGAAACTTCCCATCTGCTTTCAGCAGGCACAGGATCAAATGGGCCTCGGCTTATGTAGAAAACAACTCAGAAACACAAAACCCACCAAAAGCTCAATTATTTTTTCAATGTTTTCCTACAAGAGCCAAGTAGTGCCATGTACAGAATATGCCTTTTTTTTTTTGAATATTGAAATTGCTCTGCATGTAAAATATGGGATAATTACCTGTTTATATGAAAATTCTGAATAAATTATCTGAGAATAGTCTTGTTTTTGTGTGGTGTTTGAGTAAGGACCTGTGACCTGTGGGGGATTGTGGCTATGGGGTGGGCTGTGTTAAGGGAAATCTGGAAGTTGTGAGGATCTGTTTTAAGAAGGAACAAACCTATGGGTTCTTCAGAAAAACGAAGCAGGAGATTAAATATTGTTTAAATCAGGGCTGATGATCTGCTGGTACATACCTGTACAGTTTAACTGGTGGTTTAAATATTGAACTATTTCCATACCAGTTGGTAAGTAACTGCTACCCCAAAGACCCCAGACCCTCCCATGATGCAAGCACTGAGAGGTTCACTCCAGGAATATGGGGGAATCTCCAGGATCTTACTCCATTCCACCATGCTGAAGACTTACATATTGAATACTTTTAATGTTATCCTGGCAGCATGGACCTGACCCCAAGGTGGGTGGTCAGTGGGGGACTACAGATTGGAAGAGGATTTTGAACAGCCTTGCATGAGCTATACACAGAATGTAGTGGGTAAGGAGTTAGACTTCCTGCCTTCAGCTCCCTGTGTGACTTTGAATGAGTCACATAACTTCATATGTTAGTTGTTGCTGTGTAGCAAACATCCTCAAGACTTTGTGGCTTAAAACAGCAAGAATTTATTTCTCACAGTTCTGTGTGTTGGCTGGGTGGGTCTTCTGGTCACAGTCTCATCTATCCATCCATCTATCCATCTATCCACTCATCCACCCATTTACCCATCCATTCACCCATTCATCTGTCCATTTTTCTGTCCATTGGTCTGCCCATGTTTGCCGAACCATCCATCTGTCAAGCCATCCTTCTGCCTCTCCTTCCTCCCATCCCTCCTTTCCTCCCTCCCTCCCTCCCTCCCTCCCTCCCTCCCTCCCTCCCTCCCTCCCTTCCTTCCTTCCTTCCTTCCTTCCTTCCTTCCTTCCTTCCTTCCTTCCTTCCTTCCTTCCTTCTTTCTTCCTTCCCTCTCTCCATCCATCCATTCATTCAACCATCCATCTGTTTGTATACCCATCTGCCTATCCATCCGTTTATTCACCCACCTGTTCATCCATTCGGCCACTTACCTGTCTGTTCACCCATCTGTCCATCCATCCAAGACTCCTGGCCTTTGGTGAGAACCTGGGAAGGCTGAGGAAGCATGGTCTTTGGCTGGGCTTTATAGGCCACAGTTTTGCAACCAGAGGAGGAGCTCTGGCTGGGCTCTGGGTTGAAGTGGGGATGTGGGTGGTTGAAGTGCTCAGGGTTAGGAGCCACAAGTACAAGCTCTGGCCCTGACTCTGCATGACCATAGATGAGACAGTTGTCACCAGCACAGTGCACAAGTGGGAGGAAGCACATGAAAGCTTTGGTATCTCCCAAGTACTCCACAGAAGAGGGATGTGATACTCTTAACAGGGCTGACATGGTTAGCGGGTGGTCGAGACTATGTGTGATGAGGTTCATGTTTTCCGGCTCTTGGTCTCTAACCTTCTTGGATGCTGCTGACCCACCTCTTGGGGCATGGTTTCAACCCCATAAGGCTGACTGTGCTGCCTGAGTTTGTGCCCTCAAGGTGACTCACCCAGAGTCTCACACCTCAAGCACCTCTAGGAGCCCTTGTTGTAATCAGAACCACAGGTTGCCACTGCAGTAGATGCTGTGGTAGATCTAGTGGGTAGATCTATCACTGTGGTAGGTGTAGTGGGTGCTGTGGCAAGTACACCACTGTGGTTGCTGTGGTGGATTCACTGTAGTTGACACTGTAGTACACCATTTGGAACACCTCTTCAGAACCCAGATGCTCACTCTTCCAGCTGTCAGGGGCTGTTGTCTGCTGGGGGCTCACAGTGGAGTCCCTCTGCCAGCACTCTCCTAGGTTTAAGGGAGCTACTTTGTCCACAGTTATGCTCCCTTCCTTAGGGCAGCCACATCTGATGACTGGTTTGTGTGGGGTACGAAGCTCTGGCCCCTGTGCCTGTTAAGGGTTTGTGTCTCCCCCCAACCCTCTAAAAAAAGATACTGTTCAAATCCTAACCTCCAGTATCTCAGAATGCGACTTTCCTTGGAAATAAGGTCACTGTAGATGGAATTAGTTAGGGTGAAGTCATGCTGGAGTAGGATGGGCCCCTGATCTGATATGACCGGTGTCCTTATAAAAGGGGAAAGTTGGACACAGGCACACAGGGAGAATGCCATGTGAAGACAAAGGCAGAAACTGGGACAACACACCTACAAGCTAAGGTGTGGACAAGGAGCCGAAGATTTCCAGGGAACCACCAGGACCTTGAAGAGAAGCAAGGGACAGATTCTCCCTCACAACCTCAGAAGGAACCAACCCTGCTGACACCTTGATCTTGGACTTCCAGCCCCAGAACTGTGGGAGAATACATTTCTGTTGTTTAAGGCCCCCAGTCCGTTGTCCTTCAGTACAGCAGCCCTACTAAGCCACTGCAATGTGGGACAACTCTGAAGAACCACCACAGTTAGAGTGCTCCCTGTGGGATCAGGGAAGGTTTTGGTTGCAGATGCACTGCAGTGTGATTTTCCCCTCTGCTCAGACCCACTTCCCTCCCTTATGGATGCTGATCCCCAGTTACCCCTGATAAAACTCCCCCATGTAAATAAACTAAACCCTTATCTCTATTTGTTGCTGTTAACAAACACTCCAGTGCTTAGTGGCTTAAAACAACAAACAGCTGTTACTTCTCACCATTCCATAAGCCAGGCCAGCACTTACTTAAATCCAGGCTTCTGTGTCTAACCTCTTGGGTCAGCCAATGGCTTGGCTGGACTGGATGATTCAGGATGGTTTCACTCATCTGTCTGATGATGGCAGGCTAACAGATCTCAGAGTTTTTCCCTTAGGGAACCCAATCTACCACACCACAGTTGTTAGGACCTTAGGGAGGCTCTCATTGACAGCGTTAGAAAATGAATCAGAGAGGACAGTGAACTCTCAAAGGTCACACAGCAAGTTGCTTTGTTTCACTGTGCTCTGGTTGATGGACCTACAGGTACATTTGGCATTCCAGCATTAAGGAGAAACAAGGAGCTGAGGTTTCTTTTCTTTTTTAAAGATTTTATTTATTTATTTGAGAGAGAGAGAGGAAAAGAGAAAGAGAGGGTGAGTGGGAGGGAGAGAGAATCTGAAGCAGACTCCATGCTGAGTGCACAGCTGGATGTGGGGCTTGATCTCAAGATCATGAGACCATGACCTGAGCTGAAACCAAGAGTCAGATGCCCCCCCTTGTGAGGTTTCTTTTTTTTTATTTTTTTATTGTTATGTTAATCACCATATATTACATCATTTGTTTTTGACGTAGTGTTCCATGATTCATTATTTGTTCATAACACCCAGTGCTCCATGCAGAATGTGCCCTCTTTAATACCCATCACCAGGCTAACCCATCCCCCTACTCTCCTACCCTCTAGAACCCTCAGTTTGTTTTCAGAGTCCATCATCTCTCATCGTTCGTCTCCCCCTCTGACTTATTCCCCTTCATTCTTCTTCTCCTGCTATCTTCTTCTTTTTCTTTTTTCTTAAAATATGTTGCATTATTTGTTTCAGAAGTACAGATCTGTGATTCAACAGTCTTGCACAATTCACAGCGCTCACCGTAGCACATACCCTCCCCAATATATATCACCCAGCCACCCCATCCGTCCCACCCCCGACCACTCCAGTAACACTCAGTTTGTTCCTGAGATTAAGAATTCCTCATATCAGTGAGGTCATATGATACATGTCTTTCTCTGATTGACTTATTTCACTAAGCATAACACCCTCCAGTTCCATCCACGTCGTTGCAAATGGCAAGATCTCATTCCTTTAGATGGCTGCATAATATTCCATTGTGTATATATACCACCTCTTCTTTATCCATTCATCTGTCGATGGACATCGTGGCTCTTTCCACAGTTTGGTTATTGTGGACATTGCTGCTATAAACATTGGGGTGCACGTACCCCTTCGGGTCCCTACATTTGTATCTTTGGGGTAAATACCCAGAAGTGCAATTGCTGGATCGAATGGTAGCTCTAATTTCAACTGTTTGCGGAACCTCCATACTGTTTTCCAGGGGGGTTGCACCAGCTTGCATTCCCACCAACAGTGTAGGAGGGTTCCCCTTTCTCCACATCCCCGCCAACATCTGTCGTTCCCTGACTTGTTAATTTTAGCCATTCTGACGGGTGTGAGGTGGTATCTCATGGAGGTTTTGATTTGGATTTCCCTGATGCCGAGCGATGTTGAGCACTTTTTCATGTGCCTCTTGGCCATTTGGATGTCTTCTTTGGAAAAATGTCTGTTCATGTCTTCTGCCCATTTCTTGATTGGATTATTTGTTCTTTGGGTGTTGAGTTTGATAAGTTCTTTATAGGTTTTGGATACTAGCCCTTTATCTGATATGTCATTTGCAAATATTTTCTCCCATTTTGTCGGTTGTCTTTTGGTTTTGTGGACTGTTCCTTTTGCTGTGCAAAAGCTTTTTATCTTGATGAAATCCCAATAGTTCATTTTTGCCCTGGCTTCCCGTGCCTTTGGCGATGTTTCTAGGAAGAAGTTGCTGCGGCTGAGGTCGAAGAGGTTGCTACCTGTGTTCTCCTTTAGGATTTTGAGGGACTCCTGTCTCACGTTTAGGTCTTTCAACCATTTGGAGTCTATTTTTGTGTGTGGTGTAAGGAAATGGTCCAGTTTCATTCTTCTGCATGTGGCTGTCCAATTTTCCCAACACCATTTGTTGAAGAGTCTGTCTTTTTGCCATTGGACATTCTTTCCTGCTTTGTCAAAGATAAGTTGACCATAGAGTTGAGGGTCCATTTCTGGGCTCTCGATTCTGTTCCATTGATCGATGTGTCTGTTTTTGTGCCAGTACCATACTGTCTTGATGATGACAGCTTTGTAATAGAGCTGGAAGTCCGGAATTGTGATGCCGCCAGCTTTGTTTTTCTTTTTCAATATTCCTCTGGCTATTCGGGGTCTCTTCTGGTTCCATATAAATTTTAGGATTCTTTGTTCCATTTCTTTGAAAAAAGTGGATGGCATTTTGATGGGGATTGCATTGAATGTGTAGATTGCTCTAGGTAGCATTGACATCTTCACAATGTTGGTTCTCCCAATCCATGAGCATGGAACGTTTTTCCATTTCTTTGTGTCTTCTTCAATTTCTTTCATGAGTATTTTATAGTTTTCCGAGTACAGATCCTTTGCCTCTTTGGTTAAATTCATTCCTAGGTATCTTATGGTTTTTGGTGCAATTGAGAATGGGATTGACTCCTTGATTTGTCTCTCTTCTGTCTTGTTGTTGGTGTATAGGAATGCCACTGATTTCTGTGCATTGATTTTATAGCCTGCTACTTGACAGAATTCCTGTATGAGTTCTAGCAGTTTTGAGGTGGAATCTTTTGGGTTTTCCACATACAGTATCATATCATCTGCAAAGAGTGAGAGTTTGACTTCCTCTTTGCCGATTTGGATGCCTTTGATTTCTTTTTGTTGTCTGATTGCTGTGGCTAGGACTTCTAATACTATGTTGAATAGCAGTGGTGAGAGTGGACATCCCTGCCGCCTTCCTGACCTTAGGGGAAAAGCTCTCAGCCTTTCCCCATTGAGAATGATATTCGCTGTAGGTTTTTCGTAGATGGCTTTTATGATATTGAGGTATGTACCCTCTATCCCTATACTCTGAAGAGTTTTGATCAAGAAAGAATGCTGTACTTTGTCAAATGCTTTGAGAGGATCATATGATTCTTGTTCTTTCTTTTGTTAATGTATTGTATCACGTTGATTGATTTACGGATGTTGAACCAGCCTTGCAGCCCAGGGATAAATCCCACTTGGTCAAGGTGAATAATCCTCTTAATGTACTGTTGGATCCTATTGGCTAGTATTTTGGTGAGAATTTTTGCATCCATGTTCATCAAGGATATTGGTCTGTAATTCTCCTTTTTGATGGGATCTTTGTCTGGTTTTGGGATCAAGGTAATGGTGCCCTCATAAAATGAATTTGGAAGTTTTCCTTCCATTTCTATTTTTTGAACAGTTTCAGGAGAATAGGTATTAATTCTTCTTTAAATGTCTGATAGAATTCCCCTGGGAAGCCATCTGGCCCTGGGCTTTTGTTTCTTGGGAGATTTTTGATGACTGCTTCAATTTCCTTAGTGGTTATAGGTCTGTTCAGGTTTTCTATTTCTTCCTGGTTCAATTTTGGTAGTTGCTACATCTCTAGGAATGCACCCATTTCTTCCAGGTTATCTAATTTGCTGGCATAGAGTTGCTCATAATATGTTCTTAGAATTGTTTGTATTTCTTTGGTGTTGGTTGTGATCTCTCCTCTTTCATTCATGATTTTGTTGATTTGGGTCATTTCTCCCTTGTGAGGTTTCTGAGCACAGTCCCTGCAGGGCTGCTCTGAGAAATACAGAATGCTGAACAGTAACCCATAGGGGAAGGAGAAGGCAAAGCTCCCATGGTTAAGGTTATTTCTCTGGAATGGTTCACAAAAAGACTTCAAAGTTAGAAATTTGTCAATTGGCTGGTTGTTCACCAGGCAGTTTGAGACAACTCATTAAACTTCCCTAAGCCTCAGTTTCCTCAACTTTAGAAAAAGATAATTACAGAACTTCTACTGCAGGGTCATTCTGAGATTAAATTGGATAGGACTGGAAAAGCATTAAGCACTGAGCCTGGTAAATGGTATAAGCTCAATACAGGTAAGTAGCTTTATTAGTATTTTTATTATTATAAATATGCATTTTCAAGCCTCAGGGAATGAGTTCCATGGTGTATGGGGTCATTTCACGAACCTCACATGGTGGAATGCTCAGGATGACCGTGTGTTTCACAGATGTGACACCTGGGCTTCAGGGAGTTAAAGGAACATCACTGATCTTCCTTCCTGCCCTGTCATGTTGGGGAAAACAGCTGTGGTGGATGCACTTTAGGGTGACCCCCCCTCAATAATTCCCACTTCCTGGTGTCCACCACTTTATATAATCCCCTCTCCCTGAGTAGGGGCAGGGTATATGACTTCTTTTTCTCTATTTTTTAAAGGTTTTATTTATTTATTTGTCAGAGAGAGAGAGAGCAAGCAAGCACAAGCAGGGGGAGCGGCAGGTAGAAGGAGAAGCAGACTTCCCGCTGAGCAGGGAGCCTGATGTGGGACTTGATCCCAGGACGCTGGGATCATGACCTGAGCTGAAGGCAGATGCTTCACCAACTGAGCCACCCAGGCATCCCTGTGACTTGTTTCTAACTCATAGAACATGAAGAAGATGATGGAACGTCACTCCCATGATTATGGAATCCTATATGAGTTCCTGTTAGCAGGTGGGAGAGAGATTTTACTAGTGGTGTTGAAAAGCAGACAGTCCTATTGTGAACTACCTATGAAAGGGGCCACATGAAGGGAACTGTGGCTGTTCCTAGGATCTGAAGGTGGCCTCCAGCCAACAGCCAGTATAAAACTGGTGTCACAAGTCTTACAACCACAAGGAAATTAACTTTGTCAATAACATGAATGAGCGTGGAAGCATATTCTTCTCCAGTCGAGCCTCCACATGAGAATGTGGCCAGCAGACACCTTGAATGCAGTCTTGAGAGCCCTCAAGACCTATCTAAATGATGTGCAGACTCCTGGCCCACAGAAATTGTGAGATAATAAATGAATGTGTGGTTTTAAGTTGTTAAATTTGTTACACAGCAAAAGAAAACCATTAAAATAACATAGTGACCCGATTTATAGTATTGTGCAGATGAAGCGTCATTTCATGTGTGGCACATAGACTGTCTTTGCTAAGTATTAGATAATATGAATCACTGGCATCGACATCATCATGATTCTCCTGGTAGGCATCCTCCTGTGTCAGTCTTTTTTTTTTAAATATAGATCCTAGTTTTTCTTTTCTTTTCTTTTTAAAACTGAGATATTATTGACATGTAACATTATATTAGTTTCAGGTGTACAATATAATGATTTGATATTTGTATATATTGCACAATTATCACAAGAAGTGTAGTTAACATCCATCACTATATATACTTACTTTTTTTGCCATGAGAATTTTAAAAATTTACTTTCTTAGCAACTTTCAAATACACAACACAGTATTATTAACTACAGTCACCATGTTGTACATGACATCCTCATGACATATATTTTATAATTGGAAGTTTGTACCTTTTGACCCCCTTCACCTCCTGCCTCTGACAACCATCAGTTTGTTCTCTGTATCTATGAACCGAGTTTTGTTTTTGTTTTTAGATTCCACATATAAGTGAAATCATATGGTATTTGTCTTTTTCTCTTACTTCACTTAGCATAATGCCTTCAAGGCCCATCTATATTGTTGTGAATGGAAAGATTTCACTCTTTTTTATGGCTGAATAATACTCTTTTTATATCTATACCACTTTTTGTTATTCATTCACCCATCAATGGACACGGGTTGTTTCGATATCTTGGCTATTGTGAATAATGTTGCAATGAACACAGGGGTGCATGTGCCAGCCTTGTTTCTTCTACTGTCCCCTGCCCCCCAGAGAGTGACCCACAGGTGCAGGATGCCACATGCACAACCCCCTTGCCTTGGGCTGTCCCAGCATGTATCCTTTAAAGATTCAGAAATAAAGCCCTGGATAAACTTGGAAGACTCCAACACCAACGTTCCAGTGCCACCCTGTGAATCTAGTCACATTTGGCAAGTTATATTTTTCTAAGAATTTGTCCTAGAGGTCATTTGCTGAAGCTTCCCTGGTCTCTGATATTGGGGTAACGGGGGTCAGAGGCTGAGTTTCCTCTTGTTTCTGGTCTGGAGATCTGCAGGAGGGGTCACCAGATGGAGATCCTATTTTCTCTAGTTTGGGGTGAGTTTTGAGGAGAGGATAAGGCTCTACTTAACCCTAGTAACTTTCTGGGACTCTCTTTGTCTGTCTTGTTGCTATAGACTGGGTGGGTCACTGGGATTGGGCTCCCCGTTCTTTACTGTTGCAGGGAAGCTGAAGGAGTCCCTTCTGGGCCTGCTGTCTTTTCTAGAATTGGAAGTGACTGGGGTGCTTGTTAGAATTTCCAACATCACTAGTTTGGGAGGTTGGAGGTGTTGCTTGTTTGGACTCCATCTTTTGTGCTTGGAGGTGAGTGGGGGATTACTATTTGAGATTCTGTTGCCTCTAGTGTTGGAGGAGGCTGATAGTCTCTTGCTAGGGTTTCTGTCAGCTTGACTATTGGATGTAGATTGTGAGCATCACTTGCTGGGGATTCCGTAAGTTTTAATCTTGGTGGACAGACTGGGGGGTCACTTGCTGTGCCTTCCATCATCTCTATGGGGGGAATCAGTTCAGCAACTTCTTTTTTTTAAAAATTTTTTATTGTTATGTTAATCACCATATATTACATCATTTGTTTTGGTGTAGTGTTCCGTGATTCATTGTTTGTTCATAACACCCAGTGCTCCATGCAGAATGTGCCCTCTTTAATACCCATCACCAGGCTAACCCATCCCCCTACCCTCCTACCCTCTAGAAACCTCAGTTTGTTTTTCAGAGTCCATCATCTCTCCTGGTTCGTCTCCCCCTCTGACTTATTCCCCTTCATTCTTCCTCTCCTGCTATCTTCTTCTTTTTCTTTTTTCTTAAAATATGTTGCGTTATTTGTTTCAGAAGTACAGATCTGTGATTCAACAGTCTTGCACAATTCACAGCGCTCACCGTAGCACATACCCTCCCCAATGTCTATCACCCAGCCACCCCATCCCTCCCACCCCCCACCACTCCAGCAACCCTCAGTTTGTTCCTGAGATTAAGAATTCCTCATATCAGTGAGGTCATATGATACATGTCTTTCTCTGATTGACTTATTTCACTAAGCATAACACCCTCCAGTTCCATCCACGTCGTTGCAAATGGCAAGATCTCATTCCTTTTGATGGCTGCATAATATTCCATTGTGTATATATACCACTTCTTCTTTATCCATTCATCTGTCGATGGACATCGTGGCTCTTTCCACAGTTTGGCTATGTGGACATTGCTGCTATAACCATTGGGGTGCACGTACCCCTTCGGGTCCCTACATTTGTATCTTTGGGGTAAATACCCAGTAGTGCAATTGCTGGATCGAATGGTAGCTCTAATTTCAACTGTTTGAGGAACCTCCTTACTGTTTTCCAGAGGGGTTGCACCAGCTTGCATTCCCACCAACAGTGTAGGAGGGTTCCCCTTTCTCCACATCCCCGCCAACATCTGTCGTTCCCTGACTTGTTAATTTTAGCCATTCTGACGGGTGTGAGGTGGTATCTCATGGAGGTTTTGATTTGGATTTCCCTGATGCCGAGCGATGTTGAGCACTTTTTCATGTGCCTCTTGGCCATTTGGATGTCTTCTTTGGAAAAATGTCTGTTCATGTCTTCTGCCCATTTCTTGATTGGATTATTTGTTCTTTGGGTGTTGAGTTTGATAAGTTCTTTATAGGTTTTGGATACTAGCCCTTTATCTGATATGTCATTTGCAAATATTTTCTCCCATTTTGTCGGTTGTCTTTTGGTTTTGTGGACTGTTCCTTTTGCTGTGCAAAAGCTTTTTATCTTGATGAAATCCCAATAGTTCATTTTTGCCCTGGCTTCCCGTGCCTTTGGCGATGTTTCTAGGAAGAAGTTGCTGCGGCTGAGGTCGAAGAGGTTGCTACCTGTGTTCTCCTTTAGGATTTTGAGGGACTCCTGTCTCACGTTTAGGTCTTTCAACCATTTGGAGTCTATTTTTGTGTGTGGTGTAAGGAAATGGTCCAGTTTCATTCTTCTGCATGTGGCTGTCCAATTTTCCCAACACCATTTGTTGAAGAGTCTGTCTTTTTGCCATTGGACATTCTTTCCTGCTTTGTCAAAGATAAGTTGACCATAGAGTTGAGGGTCCATTTCTGGGCTCTCGATTCTGTTCCATTGATCGATGTGTCTGTTTTTGTGCCAGTACCATGCTGTCTTGATGATGACAGCTTTGTAATAGAGCTGGAAGTCCGGAATTGTGATGCCGCCAGCTTTGCTTTTCTTTTTCAGTATTCCTCTGGCTATTCGGGGTCTCTTCTGGTTCCATACAAATTTTAGGATTCTTTGTTCCATTTCTTTGAAAAAAGTAGATGGTATTTTGATGGGGATTGCATTGAATGTGTAGATTGCTCTAGGTAGCATTGACCTCTTCACAATGTTGGTTCTCCCAATCCATGAGCATGGAACGTTTTTCCGTTTCTTTGTGTCTTCTTCAATTTCTTTCCTGAGTATTTTGTAGTTTCTGAGTACAGATCCTTTGCCTCTTGGGTTCCATTTATTCCTAGGTATCTTATGGTTTTGGGTGCAATTGTGAATGGGATAGACTCCTTGATTTGTCTCTCTTCTGTCTTATTGTTGGTGTATAGGAATGCCACTGATTTCTGTGCATTGATTTTATAGCCTGCTACTTGACTGAATTCCTGTATGAGTTCTAGCAGTTTTGGGGTGGAGTCTTTTGGGTTTTCCACATAAAGTATCATATCATCTGCAAAGAGTGAGAGTTTGACTTCCTCTTTGCCGATTTGGATGCCTTTGATTTCTTTTTGTTGTCTGATTGCTGTGGCTAGGACTTCTGATACTATGTTGAATAGCAGTGGTGAGAGTGGACATCCCTGCCGCGTTCCTGACCTTAGGGGAAAAACTCTCAGCCTTTCCCCATTGAGAATGATATTCGCTGTAGGTTTTTCATAGATGGCTTTTATGATATTGAGGTATGTACCCTCTATCCCTATACTCTGAAGAGTTTTGATCAAGAAAGGATGCTGTACTTCGTCAAATGCTTTTTCTGCATCTATTGAGAGGATCATATGATTCTTGTTCTTTCTTTTGTTAATGTATTGTATCACGTTGATTGATTTGCGGATGTTGAACCAGCCTTGCAGCCCAGGGATAAATCCCACTTGGTCGTGGTGAATAATCCTTTTAATGTACTGTTGGATCCTATTGGCTAGTATTTTGGTGAGAATTTTTGCATCCATGTTCATCAAGGATATTGGTCTGTAATTCTCCTTTTTGATGGGATCTTTGGTTTTGGGATCAAGGTAATGGTGCCCTCATAAAATGAAATTGGAAGTTTTCCTTCCATTTCTATTTTTTGGAACAGTTTCAGGAGAATAGGTATTAATTCTTCTTTAAAGGTCTGATAGAATTCCCCTGGGAAGCCATCTGGCCCTGGGCTTTTGTTTCTTGGGAGATTTTTGATGACTGCTTCAATTTCCTTAGTGGTTATAGGTCTGTTCAGGTTTTCTATTTCTTCCTGGTTCAGTTTTGGTAGTTGATACATCTCTAGGAATGCACCCATTTCTTCCAGATTATCTAATTTGCTGGCATAGAGTTGCTCATAATATGTTCTTAGAATTGTTTGTATTTCTTTGGTGTTGGTTGTGATCTCTCCTCTTTCATTCATGATTTTGTGGATTTGGGTCATTTCTCTTTTCTTTTTGATCAGTCTGGCCAGGGGTTTATCAATCTTGTTAATTCTTTCAAAGAACCAGCTCCTAGTTTCGTTGATCTGTTCTACTGTTCTTTTGGTTTCTAATTCATTGATTTCTGCTCTGATCTTTATGATTTCTCTTCTCCTGCTGGGTTTAGGCTTTCTTTGCTGTTCTTTCTCCAGCTCCTTTAGGTGTAGGGTTAGGTTGTGTATTTGAGACCTTTCTTGTTTCTTGAGAAAGGCTTGTATTGCTATATACTTTCCTCTCAGGACTGCCTTTGCTGTATCCCAAAGATTTTGGACAGTTGTGTTTTCATTTTCATTGGTTTCCATGAATTTTTTTAATTCTTCTTTAATTTCCTGGTTGACCCATTCATTCTTTAGTAGGATGCTCTTTAGCCTCCATGTATTTGAGTTCTTTCCGACTTTCCTCTTGTGTTTGAGTTCTAGTTTCAAAGCATTGTGGTCTGAAAATATGCAGGGAATGATCCCAATCTTTTGGTACCGGTTGAGACCTGATTTGTGACCTAGGATGTGATCAATTCTGGAGAATGTTCCATGGGCACTAGAGAAGAATGTGTATTCCGTTGCTTTGGGATGGAACGTTCTGAATATGCCTGTGAAGTCCATTTGGTCCAGTGTGTCATTTAAAGTCTTTATTTCCTTGTTGATCTTTTGCTGAGATGATCTGTCCATTTCAGTCAGGGGGGTGTTAAAGTCCCCCACTATTATTGTATTGTTGTCAATGTGTTTCTTTGCTTTTGTTATTAATTGCCTTATATAATTGGCTGCTCCCATGTTCGGGGCATAGATATTTACAATTGTTAGATCTTCTTGTTGGATAGACCCTTTAAGTAGGATATAGTGTCCTTCCTCATCTCTTATTACAGTCTTTGTTTTAAAATCTAGTTCATCTGATAGAAGGATTGCCACCCCAGCTTTCTTTTGGTGTCCATTAGCATGGTAAATGGTTTTCCACCCCCTCACTTTCAATCTGGGGGTGCCTTTGGGTCTAAAATGAGTCTCTTGCAGACAGCATATGGATGGGTCTTGTTTTTTAATCCAATCTGATAGCCTGTGTCTTTTGATTGGGGCATTTAGCCCATTTACATTCAGGGTAACTATTGAAAGGTATGAATTGAGTGCCATTGTATTGCCTGTAAGGTGACTGTTACTGTGTATTGTCTGTGTTCCTTTCTGATCTATGCTGCTTTTAGGCTCTCTCTTTGCTTAGAGGACCCCTTTCAATATTTCTTGGAGGGCTGGTTTCGTGTTTGCAAATTCCTTTTGTTTTTGTTGGTCCTGGAAGCTTTTTATCTCTCCTTCTATTTTCAATGTTAGCCTAGCTGGATATAGTATTCTTGGCTGCATATTTTTTTCGTTTAGTGCTTGAAAATATCTTGCCAGTCCTTTCTGGCCTGCCAGGTCTCTGTGGATAGGTCTGTTGCCAATTTAATGTTTCTACCATTGTAGGTTACATATCTCTTCTCCCGAGCTGCTTTCAGGATTTTCTCTTTGTCTCTGAGACTCGTAAGTTTTACTATTAGATGTCGGGGTGTTGACCTATTATTATTGATTTTGAGAGGGGTTCTCTGTGCCTCCTGGATTTTGATGCCTGTTTCCTTCCTCACATTAGGGAAGTTCTCTGCTATTATTTGCTCCAATATACCTTCTGCCCCTCTCTCTCTTTCTTCTTCTTCTGGGATCCCAATTATTCTAATGTTTCGTCTTATCGTATCACTTATCTCTCGAATTCTGCCCTCGTGATCCTGTAGTGGTTTCTCCCTCTTTTTCTCAGCCTCTTTATTTTCCATCATTTGGTCTTCTATATCACTGATTCTCTCTTCTGCCTCATTTATCCTAGCAGTTAGTGCCCCCATTTTTGATTGCACCTCATCAATAGCCTTTTTGATTTCGACTTGGTTAGATTTTAGTTCTTTTATTTCTCCAGAAAGGGTTTCTCTAATAACTTCCACGCTTTTTTCAAGCCCAGCTAGTATCTTTAAAGTCATGATTCTGAACTCTAGGTCCGACATCGTACTAATGTCTGTATTGAGTAGGTCCCTGGCTGACGGTACTACCTCTTGTTCTTTTTGCTGAGGTGATTTTTTTCGTCTTGTCATTTTGTCCAGAGGAGAATAGATGAATGAGAGAACAAAATGCTAACAGGTTTACAACGTCCCCAGCAAATATACTGTATACAAATCAGAAAAGACCTGAAACCAGGGGAAAAGAAAGGGAAAGAAAGAAAAAAGAAAGAGAAAAAAAAAGAAAAAAAAGATAAAAACAAAACCAGAACAATACAAAAAAAGCAGAATGTGATCAAATATGATCAGGCTAGTGCATAGATCAGTGCCACACACTAGATTTTGGGCGTATTTTGGTCTGTTAGAAAAAAGTGCCTCCTAAAATTTTACAGGAAGAAAGACATATATGTACAAAATAAGGGTTGATACAATGAAGGGATAGAAGATGAGTGTAAAGATGAAAAGTATAAAAGATTTTATAAAAGGACTTGATAAGAAGTTGTTTGAAAAAAGAAAGAAGATTAAAAAAAAAAAGATAAAAGGGAGAGAATGTGATCAGGCAGGAGACTAGAACAGAGCCATACACTAGTGATTTAGGGTATATTTTTATCTGTTAGAAGAAACTGTATCTCAAAATTTTAAAGAGAGAACAACTTATATACATATGCCAAAAATAAGGGTAACTACTATGAAGGGATAAAATATGACTCTAAAAATGAAAAATAAAAAATGTTTTTTTTTTAAAGAGATTGATAAGATGTTGGTTGAAAAAGGGAAAAAGAAAAAAAAACAGTTAACAAAAATTAACTTTGATGAACTAATGAATCATGGTAAAAAAGAGCCATGAATTCTATGTGCAGTATTCCCCTAGCGCTGGAGTTCTCCCGTTCTCCTTGATCGGTAAACTTGGTCTTGGCTTGCTGGCTGTTCGTGCTGATCTTCTGGGGGAGGGGCCTGTTGCTGTGGTTTCCAAATGTCTTTGCCGGAGGCTGAATTGCCCCGCCCTTGTTGGTCCGGGCTAAGCAAGCTGCTCGGGTTTGATCTCAGGAGCTTTTGTTCCCTGCAAGCTCTCCGTACAGCCTTGGAGGACCAGGGCAAAAATGGTGGCCTCCCAATCTCCACCCGGAGGAGCTGAGAACTCGGGGCCCTGCTCCTCAGTGCGCCCCCAGAGAAAAGCAGTCACTCCCTTGTCCCCGGTCTCTGGCCGCACTCCGTGCTCACCCGGCCTGTGACCGAGCATTGCTATCTCTGGCACCCGACCCCGTGTGGAGTCTCCAAACCCAGCAGATCCCTGCGGTGCACTCCCGCGCCGCTCCTCCCCGGGAAGGAAGGGGAGTCTCCCCGGATCTGCCGCTTGTTGGGTCCCTGCTGCAGGAGCAGTGGCCCGACTGGGCCGCGGATCACAGTTTATGGCCACCCCGAGCTGAGAGCCCGCGCCTCGGCTCCGTCTCTGCAGCCAGCTTCCCCGCTCCGATACCTGGGAGCTCTGGCGCACTCAGGCTCCCCCGGTCTTTCTGTGACCCCAAGGGTCCTGAGACCCCACTGTCCCGCGAGGGTTCCACCCCTGCTTAGCCACTGCAGCGACGCCCCTCAGCGGAGCCGACTTCTAAAAGGTCCGATTTTGTGCTCCGCGGCTCTAGCACTTGCCAGAAGCGGCCGACGGAGGCCCCCTCCCCCGCCGTCTATCCTCCCGAATATCGCCTCGGATTCACTTCTCCGCACGTCCTACCTTCCAGTAAGTGGTCGCTTCTCTGTTCAGAGAGTTGTTGCTACTCTCCTGTTCGATCTCCTGTTGAGTTCGTAGGTGTTCAGAATGGTTTGATCCCTATTCAGCTGAATTCCTGAGACCAGACGAAATCTAGGTCTCCTACTCCTCCGCCATCTTGCTCCGCCCCCTCATTTGTGTGTCTTGAAGTGCAGTTCTGTTGATTAGTTCTTTCAGCTCTTAAAAAAATCCACTGGTAAACATTTTCATTTCATCCTCACTTTTGAAGAACATTTTGTCAAGTTATACAATTTTAGACTGAGAAGCTTTTTTTTTTCTTTTTCAATCTAATCCTTTAGATGTCATTTATTGTCTTTCTGTTTCTATGGTTTCTTTTAAAAAGTCATCATTAGTCTTATTATTCTAGAGTATTATTATTATTCATATTATTCTAAAGTAATGTGTTCCTTTGGTTGCTTTGAAGCTTTGCAGTTTGGTTTCAGTTTTCCACAATTTGTCAATGTTCCCTTCATTTTTATTGTTTATTTATTTTAAAAGATTTTATTTATTTATTTGAGAGATTGAATGGTAGGGAAGGGGAGGGAGAATCTGAAGCAGACTCCATGCGGAGCACAGTGGCTGATGTGGGGCTCAATCCCACAACCCCAAGATCATTACTTGAACTGAAACCAAGAGTTGGACGTTCAACTGACTGAGCCACAGAGGTGCCCATTTCCTTCATTTTAAAAAAACATATTTTTCATAATTATTTTGAAGTCCTTGTCTGCTGACTCCAATACCTTGATTGTTTCTGGGTCAGCCTCTATTGACTTACACATTCATAATTGGTACATTCTCCTGTTTCTTTGCATGTCTAGTAATTTTTTATTGTGTGCTGGATATTGTTAATGATACGTTGTAGAGGCTCTTGATTATTCTTCTAATGATTAAGTTTTGTAATGGCAGGCAGTTATAGGACTAATGGATCACCTCGAATTTTTAAATTTTGTAAGGGCAGGTTTATTTCAATTTTGCATTTACTCCTAAGGTGTATCTCTTCCTCAGTGCATGATACATATCATGGTGTGGCATTTCTAGGGTATTGGTTGAAATGGATTTTCCCCAAGGTCACTCCACTGTGGATGAGTCCAAAAACCAACCTCCAATTCCTAGAATGTGTGTATTCTGAAATTTCTGTGCCACTCTTCACCTTTCAGTAGCTATTCTTGGCTAAGCCTCCTAGTGACTTTTCCTGTGTAGTTACAGGTTAAGTGTTTTTCAAAGACCTGAAGGAAATTTTTAGGCAGATTTTTTGGACTTCCCTGGGGCTCTTCCTTCTTTATTAAAAGAGCATTTAGGTTGGCACCCGTGTTCTTTCAACAAGCGCCCAGCACCTTTTGAGCATTTCTTTACTTTATCACAAGATATTCCAGGATCATTTTATATTTTCTCTGCCATAGCCCTGGAATTAACCACTTCTCCAAGGAGCCCTGGTTACCATCCCCCCTTTTTTTGAGAATGGCATTTACAAACCTACATCTAGGTGCCAGGTATACTCACTGCTACTGAAGTGCCACTACTTCTAGGTCTTCTTCTCTGCAGACAGAGGTTGAAAATACATGTATGTACTCCACTTCAGGCATACGCATACCACTGTGCTTATCTAGTTATGTATCTATCATCATCTTTCAAAAAACCCCAAGTTCTTACTTCTATCTCCAATTCCAATCCAACACCACAGGGTCCACTCTACCCTTTCTCTTTCCTTTTTTGTAATGTCTCTGAGAGCAAGAAACTGGCTTTAATGATCTACAACATATATACTTAGTTGTCCAACCCTAGTATATACATAAAGTGGTTTCAGAATTGCCAACCCGTACCCTTGAGAGAAACAAATTTATTAACTCTAGTACAGGATTTCTGTACAGTTCTTTTTGCTTTTAGCCTTATCGTCTCTGGTCAAAATACAGTTTTCCTAAGTAAGTTAGGTTTCTTCTCCATCCTCTTCAGTGTGGTTATGATACTCATTTGTAATACAGTTAGGTTCATTTGTTATAGTCTGTATTCCATTTTGTGTTACCTCTGCTACCTGGTGATTGTTTTTTGTTTTAACCTGTAATAGTATTCACTCTTTGTGGTTTAATGTTCTGTAAGTTTTGAAAAAATACAGAGAGATTTGTCCTGCTACAGGACAGTACCAAAACTCCTGAATTCCCTTGTGCTATGCCTTTGTTGTTATCCTATCTTCTACCTCTTATCACTAGCAACTACTGATTTGTCCTTCCCCACAGTCTTGTCTTTTCCAGAATGTCATACAATGGAATCATACAACATGTGGCTTTTTGTCTCTTTCACTTAGCGAATTGAGTTTTAAATTGAGGCATAACTTACATGCAGTGCAATGTACAGATCTTAAGTGTACAGTTTGATGCATTCTGCCAAATGCATATATCTGTGTAACTTACACTCCTATCAAGACATAAAACATTTTCTCACCCTGTGAAGTTCCTTCTTGTCCTTTCCCAGTCAATCCCAGCTACTGCCTCACATCCCTTGCCTCACACTTAGTTGCAACCCCTGTTCTCCACCCCCCTCCAGATTATTTTCTGCCTGTTCTAGAAATCTATGTAAATAGAATCATATGGTATTTACTTTTTTGTGTCTGGCTTGTTTGGCTTGGTATAATCCTACAATTAATTTTAATTAATTCACAATAAAAAATGAAATATATAGATAGGGTTTCCTATATACGAGGTAGTCTCCCAAGTGCTTTACATATATTAATTAATTGAACCTTCAATACAAGTTTACAAAGTAGGCACTCTCATTGTTAGCATTTTATAAGTGAAAAAACTGGCACAAAGTGCTTTTTACTTGCCTGAGGTAACCAGGTGATTAAGCAGTAGGGGCTGGACTTGAACTCAAATAGTTTCTCTCCAGAGTCCATACTCTTAATTGCTATGCAATAGAACACTGCCTCTGTACCAGGCGTGGCTATGGCACAGGATCTACACTGATAAATCAAACATACAGTCCTTGCTTTCATGGTGTTCACAACATAGTGGGGGTTGGGATGGGGAATAAATATTAGTCAAATAAAGAGGTATATATAGAGTCAGTCAGATGGCGGTAAGTGCTATTGATATGAATAACTCCCAGTAAAGATAATAAACGTGGGAACTGGAGACTTGCTCATATATTTGGAGTGGGAATGAAAGCCTTTCAATTCAAGCGACATTTTGGCAGAAACTGAAGTAAACTGAGCGAGTGAGCTCTGTAGCTATGTTGGGAATATCAGTCTAGGCATTACAGAGACCCTGATATTGAACTGTGCTGGGATGATGGGGCTACAGCAAGACCAGGCAACTATAGTGTAGGAAGTAAACAGGAGTGGTGGAAGGTGAGGTCGGCTCTGCAGTGGATCTGAATTGTTCGGGGCCTTGTAGAAAATGGTAAAGACCTTTCATTATATTCTCAGTACATTGGTGTATCACTATACCAGAACAATTGCAGGCAGGGTGTAAGGAAACAAAAAAGGGATAGTGCATATTCAATGACTGGAAGAAGAACAAGGAAGGACAGAGGAGGGAGTGATTATTGAAAATTTGGGGCATGGTAGGAAGAGGGGAGAGGGCTGCAATACAGGGACTGAAAAGTGGCCAAGTGTAGCATCCAGAACCCAATTCTCCTGCAGGGATATGCTGTGGGGTGGACTCACTCTCCTCTAGCCCTCTGATCTCCTACCTGGGCTCCCCACTGACCAACCCAAACAGAAGCCTGAGGTATATGAGCCCACTGATATAGTCCATTAACCTCTCAAGGCACAGAGCAGGGGAGAGTAAGGTAGAGTCGAGAGTGCCAATTGTCTCCTTCCATATTCCTTATATACAGTGTTCCTGTACAGTGTGATTTCTTATGTATGTCTTAAAGGATGAGTGTCTTCTGAAGAGTTTTCCATTTTGATGATCTTCATAGGGTTTTCCCTTCGTGTGAATTTCATGTGATTCACGAGATACCACGAAAGGCTTTCCTTTAGCCAATGCATGCCTCCTGTTTCTCCCCAGTTGGTAATTTTTTTCTTCTGTGAGAGTATGAGGTAAAAGTTTTACCACAAAGTCGGCACTTATAGGGTTTCTGTCCACAGTGAGTTAACACTTGGGCTATGGAATGCTATTCCATATTGACTGGATTGGAAGGAGGATCTGCTGATAGCTTTTCTTCACTGAGTCATGATTGATCTCCAAGATGGTTCCCAGCGTTTTCTGTCTCCTTGTATCCATATCTTGTGTAGTTCCCTCCCACACTGAGTCAGAACCAGTGTGGGTGACCAACACAATACAGATGAAGAGAATATATCCTTCTGTGGCTAGGTCATAAAAGACATTATGGCTTCTGCATTGGCTCTTTTGGATCACATTATTTGGGGAGAACTTGCTGCCATATTATAAAGACACTCATCACTGCAGAGAGGCCTACATGGCAAGGAACCACAGGTCCCATGCCAACAACTGGCACTTGTTTGTCAGGCATGTGAATAATCAATCTTCAAAGTGACCCCTTCAGTCCTAAAGACTTCAGTTCTGTCGACATATTGGTTGCAACCTCGTGAGGGAACTAGAACCAGAATTACATAGCTAATCCATTTCTGAACCCCTGACCTACATAAATTGTGAGATAATAAATGTTTGTTGCTTTAAAGCACTAAGTTTTGGGGCTAATTTGTTATGCAAAGATAATTTCTACATCCAGCATGAGTTCCCAAGATGTTGGAGGGATGAGAAACCAATGAATGCTTTCCCATAGTCGCTGCGTTCCTATCTACCTATTACGAATTCTCTTGTGCACAGAAAGGTAAGAGTTACTGCTGAAAGATTTCCCACAATGATTACATTCATAGGGTTTTCTCCAGTGTGAGTTCTCACGTGTTTCTTAACAGATGAGAGATTATTAGATGCTTTCCCACAGTCACTACATTCATAGGGTTTCTCTCCATTATGTATTCTCTTGTGCACAGTGAGAAAAACTACTGCTGAAGGATTTTCCGCACTGATCACACTCATAGGGTTTTTCCCCAGTATGAGTTCTCGCGTGCTGGGTCAGATGGGAGCTCTTCCTAAAGGCTTTCCCACAATCGTGGCACTCATAAGGTTTCTCCCCTGTATGAATTCTGTTGTGCACAGTAAGGGAAGACCTCGTGCTGAAGGCCTTGCCACACTGATTACATTCATAATGATTCTCCCCAGTATGAACTCTCTTGCGCCTTTTAAGGATACATCTAGTACGGAAGACATGAAGACACTGATTACATTTGTAAGGTTTTTCTCCAGTGTGAATTCTCACATGCAGCCTAAGGAAAGAGGGATTACTGAAGGCTTTCCCACAGTCAGTGCATTCATAGGGTTTCTCCCCATTATGTATTCTCTTATGAACAGTCAAGTAAGAACTACTGCTAAAGGATTTGCCACACTGATTATAGTCACAGGGTTTTTCTCCAGTATGAATTCTCTTGTGCTGAGTGAGGTTAGATTTTGTGCTGAAGATTTTAAAGCACTGATTACATTCATTGAGTTTCACTCCAAGATGATTTCTTTCCTGTTGATTAAGAGACGAATGATAACTATAATTTATAGTATTTTTAATATTCAATGCTATCGTAGGAATTCTCTCTCCCAGGAATTCTGTTATGTATAACATTATAATTTGGCATTTTTGCTACTTTATGCTAGTTTGAGTGATCAAACTAGAAAAGATGGTTGTGGTGCCACAAGTCTTTATCATATACAGAGAACAGTTTTCTGATAGGCTTAACACGTTTATGTTTGAAATCTTTAATATCTGAGTCACATTTATGGAAACAATTATGGAGATGTTCAGGGAAGAAATAACTGAAATCATTTTTCTCAAAATTCACAATAGTTTCATGGTATCTCTTCAGAGGCCACTTTCTCTTGGGAGAATGACTCTCTTGGTAACTTTGTAGTTTTTCTAATTTATGGCATATTCCTACTGTGGAAAATTAGAAATCTTACCATTTTTACACCTTCATATTGTTCTTTTCTAAAAACATGCTGCTTAGAAGTTAACCCTTTGGCTTTAAGTAGAGTCTCCAAATCTGAAACAAACTGAAAAGAAGTTTAAGTTTGTGGAGAAAATAAAAAATAAAATGCACATATTAGTGAAGGCAGACCTTAAAGGATTAGCGTTTTTCAGGAGGTTTGCCATGAAAGGGACACAGGTATGACACTTTTAGGTATTTTTAAAAGATTGTATTTATTTCAGAGAGAGAGAGAGATAGCAACAGAGATAGCGAGAAAGAATATGAAGCCGGAACTGAAGGCAGACGCTTAGCCGACTGAGCCACCCAGGTGCCCCAATTTTAGGTATTTTTAGAAAAAGACCCTAGGAAGATTGAGATGGAGGCTGACAGAAGAAGGAATTGTCAGGAATGTAAAGTGGGATGGAGCTCACATGAAACTTACATTTAAAAAGGAAAATAGACATGTCTTTTTTCTTCTTCTAAGGCTGAAGTAAAGTGTGAAGTGATGAACAGAGAATTTAAGAGGAAGCAACGAAGGTACACAAGGAGGCGTATCCTAAAAGCTTTTGATCTTGTCAGGGAAAAAAAGGGCATTTTACAAAATTCCCTGAGTGACATTTCCTAATGTAATACTCCAAACTCCCAAGCCACAGGCCAGACATATTCCTCACAAGTACTCACAATCTACCTGGTGCTCACCTGGACAGTTGCCTGGGAGAATTCTGATTTCCTCTGTAATCACTTTATCTTCTTGTTCCAATTCAGACACCAGACCAGGTTTATCAACTTGATTTCCTATACATAAAGAAAAGACATAGTATGTAGGGGAACTCTACAGGGGAAAATGAGCCCCACCATGAAACTGAAGCCCCTACTTCTGAAGATAAGCAGGTGTGGCTTTAGGAACAATGGGCTAATTATCCCTAAATTCTAATAAATATAGTAGCTCTCTTTCATAGTGAAAAAAAAAAAATGAAAGTCTCCTCAGTCGATACCCAGGGTGCCTGGGGGAATAACTAGTACCAGAAGCTAATACCCAAGCTCAAATACATATTTAAAAGTTCCAAAACTTTTATGCACAGAGAATATAAAGTCAGGGCCAGGACTAGATCTTTGGTGCCTAGGGCAGGCATTAGAGTATAAGCTCCATGATGGTAGGGACCACATCTGTCTTGTTCACCACTGTATTCCCAATTCCTAGCACAGGCCTAGGAATATAAAGGTGCTCAAGAAAGACTTCTGAGAAGTGATGTCAGCAAAAATGGTGGAGTAGGGAACTCTAAAAGTCTAACCTCCACAAAAAAAAAAAAAAGCAAATTAACAGGTAAAAACTGTTCAAATTACTAAAACTCTGGGAAGTGATCAAGAGCTTACAGCAACAAGGAAAATGCTTAATCAAGACAAACAGCTGAATCTGTAAGAAAGCTTTGTGACATTTTAGCTGATCCTCACCCTATCCTCTGTCCCACCCCAGCAAGCGTTTTGAAGACAACAATCTGTGTTCTTAGTACTGGTAGAAGTAGGACAAATCTTATTTTCAAAGAAGTGTGATTGTCTGTTTTGACCTTCCTGGTGGCTCCCAGAAGGACTGGCTCAAAGGGCTTGCCTTTATTTCGTTTAACTCCAAACTCTCCCAGAATTGAAGTGGCTATCGGGGTGGAGGGCTGGGGCATGTACTGACTACATTTAAATGTAGCTACTGCTGCTTGGGGCAAGGGAAGATCACTAAAGCACACATAAGACTAGCCAAAAAGTCTCAGAGGAAAAGCAGGGAACAAGATGCTTTGGGGGAAAGGGGCTTTGAAAAGCTCCCACAGTCCTAGGAATATAGAACATGTACATACCCAGGGTTGGGTGTACGCCCAGAAAGTATCTGAAAAGGCACTAAGCCTTCACCTTTGACTGACCTTCAGGCTCTACACAAGCAGGAAGTGAAGGCTAAGGCACAGTTGTAAACTGAGTTTTGAAGGCATGCTCCTATATACACAGAGACCATCTGCAAAGACTGGGAGTTTTGGAGTTCCAGGCATTTAAGGAAACCTCTGATAAATCACTAGCTGACCGTTAACTTAACAAAATAGAGGTTGCAGTGGCCACACATGACAAATACAGACATTACAAAATTAGTTCAGAAAATGTCACCAAACAATACTAACTAGAACAAGCAACAACAATAAACCTTGGGGATAGGGGAATCTCTGACTTACAGAACTATCCTAACATTCCAAACGTTTTGGAGTTTTCAACAAATTATGAGGCATGCAAAGAAACAAAAAAGCATGGCCATTACAGAAAAAGGAAATTAAGAGACACTGTCCCTGAGGAAGAGACTTACTAGACCAAGATTTCTTTTTTTTTTAAAGATTTTATTTATTTGACAGAGGGAGACACATCGAGAAAAGGAACACAAGCAGGGGGAGTGGGAGAGGGAGAAGCAGGCTTCCCGGTGAGCAGGGAGCCCGATGTGGGGCCCGATCCCAGGACCCTGGGATCATGACCTGAGCCGAAGGCAGATGCTTAACGACTGAGCCACCCAGGCACCCCTAGACCAAGATTTCAACTATTTTAAGCACATGCAAAGAGCTAAAGGAAACCATGAAAATGGATTCTCAACAAATAGTGAAAGAAATTATAAAACACAACCAAACAAATTTTGGAGTGGGAAGTACAATAAATTAAAATGAAACATTGACTAGAAAAGTTTATCAGCAAACTTGATCTGGTGGAAGAAAGAATCAGTGAACTTGAAGATGGGTCAATTGAGATTGCCCAATTTGAAGAGCATAGAGAAAAAAAAAAGAACAGAGCATAAGAAACCTGTGGGACACCATCAAACAACCAACATGTGCATAATGGAGTTCTTGAAGGAGAGGAGACGGAGAAAGGGGCAGAAACAATATTTTAAAAAGATAAATGGCCAAAAAATTCCCCAAACTGAAGAAAGCCATGAATCTACATATCCAAGAAACTTAATGAACACCGAAGAGGATAAACTCAAGGAGACAAAATTGAGACACATTATAATCAAACTGCTGAAAGCTAAAAACTAAGAGAGTATCCTGAAAGCAACAAGAGAATTTTTAGTTCATCACATATATGGGATCACCATCAATCAGATTAACAGCTGATTTTACATCAGAAATTGCAGAGGCCATAAAGCAGTGGGATGACATATTCAGAGTGCTGAAAGGAAAAAAACCCTGTCATCCATTAATTCCATATGCAGCAAAACTATCCTTCAAGAAAGTGAGAAAACAATCCATAGAATGGGAGAAAATATTTGCAAATCATCTATTTGATAAGGGTCCAGCATCCTGAATATATAAAGAATTCTTACAACTCAACAATAAAAAGGCAAACAACCCCAGCCCTCTCAAAGTGGGCAAAGGACTCAAATACACATTTTCTGAAAGAAGATATACAAATGGCTAACAAGTACATGGAAAAAGGACCCATCTTATTATTCTTTAGGGTAATGCAAATAACCAAGTGTTCCCACACTGTTGGTGGGAATGTAAATGGTGCACAGGTACCATGGAGAAAAGTTTGGAGGTTCCCCAAAAAGTTAAACATTGAAAGACCATATGACCCAGGAATCCCACTTCTAGGCAAACGTACAAGAGAATTGAAAACAAATGTTCAGGCAAAAACATACATGAATGTTCATAGCAGAGCACAGCACTCTTCACAGTAGCCAAAAGGTGGAAACAACTCAAATGTTCATCGACTGAGGAGTGGGCACAGAGAAAGCGGTATATATACACCATGGAATAACGTTCAGCCAGAAAAGGGAATAAAGTTCGACACATGCTACAGCATGGCTGAACCTTGAGAACTTTATTCTAAGCAAAAGAAGTCAGATACAAAAGGCTACATATTGTATGATTCCATTTATATGCAATGTCCAGAACAGGTAAAAACCATAGAGACAGAGTAGATCCATGGTAGCCAGTGGCTGGAGTAGGTGGGAAAGGGAGTGGCTACTTAATGATTATAGGGTTTATTTTTGGTGCAATAAATGCTCTGGAATTAGAGATGGTTGCACAACACTGTGGCATGACTAAAAATCACTGAATTATACATTAAAGATGTTTTCTGTTCTGTGAATGTTACATGAATTAAAAAAAGAAAAGACTTATTACCTGAGTCATTAAATAAATGCAGGGCTGAGGTCAAGCTTACCCAGCGATGCCAGGTTCCTGCAGTTCTCCCGCATCATGTCTCTGTACAGTGTTCTTTGAGAAGGGTCCAGCAGTGCCCACTCCTCCCGTGTGAACTCCACAGCCACATCCTCGAAGGTCACCAAGTCCTGAGCCGTCACAAG
This sequence comes from Zalophus californianus, assembly GCF_009762305.2. NCBI lineage: Eukaryota > Metazoa > Chordata > Mammalia > Carnivora > Otariidae > Zalophus > Zalophus californianus. Next base: position 6,450,369 of record NC_045595.1, read on the forward strand.
CATCATGGCTTAGCCAAGGACCACCCCAACCAAGTTGATAGGAGGACAGGAGTAGAAATAGGTTGGAACCCCAAGCACAAGATGTATGGGCAGGGTTCTGAGCTCTGTTCTCCACTGCTCCTGGGCTCAGCCTGCAGGGCTCCTCTCCTGCCTACTGACACCCACTCCCAAGGTGAAATGTACCTCTAACACGTAGGTGAGTCCCTTACTCCAGTGAGACCGTGGAATCCTGCAGTCTTATTTCCCTCGATCTCAAGCTGAGCATGGGCCGGGGACATGGCAGATGTCAGAGATACTCCCCAGTGGCCATCACCAATTGCTTGAATATAGGACACTGTCATGTCTTTCCTTTAAAACTGATAATAATGTAATGTATAAAGTGACTCTGGAGGAAGTTAGGAAAATATAGAAAATGTTGATAAACACCGACAACCCTTTATCCACCGCCAGATGCCCAGAAATCCTGGAATGCCTGAGGACCTGGTTTGGCTGTGGGGCTCCAGGCCCTGAAAGGTAAGTCCAACTTTTGGTCAAAAGAATAATTATTTGGGAAAAAAATATGTGACTCACCAGTAACCAGCTTGTCAGGAAGCCATGAACCAACCCTTCCTCCTCTGTGCATCGTTTTTGAGGAGAGACTGAGTACAGGGAAGACTGAGCTGGAGAAGAAATGAGTCAGAAGAGTCCAGGATTGCTCTATATTCTAGCTCTCACCAGTTTGGAGGCTTCCTCACCTACCTGTAATTGACCATACCCCAACACACACACACACACACACACACGGCTTCCTCACTTACCTGTAATTGACCATACACACACACACACACACACACACACCCCTTTCACAGGATACCAGAGCAGAGCCCTGTCTCACCAGGGCTAGAAAACAGGGCCAAGACTCTTACTGCACCGGAAGAAAAGATGATAATTCCCATTTCACAGATGAGGAAATTGAAGTTCAAGGGACAGCACTGTCATTTTATCAAGTTTATGGAAAGAATTTGAGGTAAATTTAAAGGCTTTCCCATATTCAGGACACAGGTGAGACCTCCACAGACACTCAAACCACCAACACCCCAAATCCCAAGAACCACTTGGGGTCCCAGTGCCCCCGGGCATTCAGGCTCTACTCCTGCCTCACTGCTCAGCCCCTCCTTTCCTGCTCTGTGGTGCAGGGACCTTTAACGCTTGGATTTTGAGGGCCCCCCGACTTACCGCAAGTGGGGGACAGAACCATGGCTGCCATCCTGTGACTCAGACAGAGAACCCGGATGCTCCTCCCCTCGTCCCTACAGTGCACGCAGGCCAGGCTCTGGAAGAAATGGGAAAACAGGACGCTTTCACAGCCTTTCTCCCTCTCCAGGCTACTGAGGATGAACAGGGCTCAGCCTGCCCACCATGTCCTCCTTTAAATGCAAGTGGGGTCTCCAATTCTGGGTCTTTACTTTGCTTATTAGCATGTGAAGAGTCCTAAATGGTACAACCAGCACATGCCTGTGTCACCCCCATTTAAATCCTCAGCTTCACCGAGTCTCAGGGCACATTCTTCCCGTCCAAGTGGTTGTCACAAACACATTCCCAGCTACGACCCCTTTGCCAAATAGAGACACTGGCACCTGCCTCCCATTAGTCTTTGGATCTCCAGTCCCACTGCCCTCGGACAACATCAGAGGGCGTGAGGATGACCCTCACTGTGTTACGAGTTGGTCCCCAACCACGTTGGCCGCACCTTCCATCGGCACCACCCTAGACTCTGTCATCACCTGACCCTGTTCTACCATCTAGAGAAACAGCTCAGAAATGTCTCTCTGAACCCAGCCTCCCAAACCTCGCCTTTGTCCGTCAGTTGTTCTCAACCACACAAAGGACTCAGTCCAGCCGCTCTCCTGCCTCCTCAGGCACTGCCTGTTTGATGTTCACAACCTCTAGCCATTTCCTAAATTTATTACTAATGAGAGTTTTTCAGAAGCTGATATATTTCTAAATTTAAGCTAAGTTTATTTAAATTAGGGTGTTCTATTAACCATTTTTCCTGCTGCTTAGAAAAGTAACCCTCACAGAAAGATTACTTTCATATTATGGTGACATCTATGTGTTACAGTGACATTTCAGTAGAATGCCCAAACTTCTTTAATTTAATTCCTACAAGAGGGGGGAATATTACTGGCTTTTCAATATTTCTACCTTAAGTGGGTTTTGCCATGATAAAAAAATAATAATTGTTGGACTGCTATTCAACTACTCAGTATTAGGTTTCTGTCGTTGCTGTCTTTATTATAAATCCATATTCCTGATATTGAGCCATTTTTACTAATATGTTGGCTTAACAGTAAATATACATATGGGGGAATGTTTTTAGTAGTGAAATAAATCTATCATAAGGGCAGGTTTCCTTCTGTTTCCACCTAGTCTCTCCCTGATCACAGGCAAAGTGTTTTTACCCCTTGACTCATTTCCTCGTATCCGACTCCTCAACTTGGGACACTCTGGTTTCAACCATTTCAAGGACACCGCCCTTGGTAGAATCACTGGTGATCTTATGCATAATAACAGAGAGGCAGATTGCAACTACACTGATACTATTTCTTATCTGTCAGATCAAGAAAGACCCTTTATTGGAAAGTCTGTCCGCAAAGGCACTCTCATACACTGCTGGGGTGTAATCCTACAGAAGGAAATTTGTCACCATTATGCAAAACTGTGAAGACGTTTACTTCTTCTCTGTCAATTCCACTTGTAGAAATCTTTCTCAAAGATACAGAAATACTAAAACCGATGTCTAAGACTATTTACTGTGACAATATATATAACAGCGAAGGACTAAAAGCAACACAAATGACCATCTATAGGGAACTGGTTGAATAAACTAGGGGATATCCATACAGTGAAGAATCATGCAGCCATTACAGAATGAGATGATCTCTAGGTATTCATAGAAATTATTATCCCCAATAAATATAAGGAGAGAAAAAAAATCAAGGTACAAAACAGGATACGGAATGTTCCTTTTTGTAAGAAGGGAAAGGCCAGGAGAGACACATATATACGTATGTATATATGCACCCATATATTTTGCATATATACATTTATAGATGCATATAGAGAGACACATACACAGATACACATACCCATTTACTTCTAAATGCAAAAGAAATACGGCGAGAATAAAACAAATGAATATAAATGGTGACCAATAAGGGCAGGAGAATAATTGAGAAGAAGAGACAGGAATTATAGTTAGAATTCCCTGAACATGTCTTATTAGAGAATTTTGGCTTTGGAATCATATTTAAAAAAAAATACAACTGCAATCCTCAAAACTGAAAACAAACAACAAGAGAAACCTAATTGCTCATCAATTTGGAAACACTACCACAACAGTCTGAAAAAACAATACCTTCCTATGACTTTATAAAACAAAGTATATTGCTAATTCTGCCAGTTTCCTACTGATGGACATTTCAGTTGCTTCTCATCTTTTGCTGCTGGAAATAATGCTCCCGTGAATAATCTCATATTGTTTTGTATTTTGGGAGGTTGACACTCAGAATATATTTCCAGAAGTGGGGTTGCTAGATATGGGCAGCAATGTTTCTGAGTGTCATTTTTTATATACAGGGAAGGAGAGTACCATTAAGTCAATAAATCAATGTTGTTAGGAGCCAATATTTTTAGTATAACATATAAAAATTAACATAAAATCCAAAAAGTTAAGGGAAAAAAACACTGCAAAGTTAAAACTGAATTAGAAATACCATGTTAAACTCATGATTTAAAAAACATATATTTCCCGGGCACCTGGCTGTCTCAGTAGGTGGAGTGTGTGACTCTTGATCTCGGGGTTGTAAGTTTGAGCCCCACCTTGGGTGTAGAGATTACTTAAAAATAAAATTTTAGGGGCACCTGGGTGGCTCAGGTGGTTAAGCATCTGCCTTAGGCTCAGGTCATGATCCCAGGGTCCTGGGATGGAGCCCCAGGTGGGCTGGCTCCCTGCTCAGTGGGGAGTCTACTTCTCCCTTTCTGTCTGCCCCTTCCCCTGCTCATGGTCTCTCTCTCTCAAATAAATAAATTTTAAAAAATCTTTAAAAAATAAAAATAAAACCTTAAACAATAAGAACAACCTCTCCCCTGCCCGGCCAAAAACACACATATATTTCCCTAGCTAAATCCAGGGAAAGGTCCTAGAAGGAATGCTACTCAAGGGGCACTTACTTAGCACACCCAGTGTCTAGATCTTGGTTTTTAATACTATTCGTCATTACAAGGAGCAAAGTATGAACTAATAACGGAAAAATCTCCAGTATATGTTAAGGGACAAAACGCAAGACAAAGAAAAACGCATACAGTACTACAATGTTTTGGGTAAGTAAAGTGGAAACAAGAATACATTTGCTTGTATTCACTTGAAAACCCAGAAGGATAAGAATGCACGATAAATCACTAAAAGCAATTACCTATATAGATTGCTAAGGGAAGAACCGGATGGAAGAACAGGGGAGGGCAAGATTTTCTAACATAGACCTTTTCATATCATCTTAGTTTTGAACCACATGCAAAGAAAAACTTTAACCAGAATTTTCGACAAGTGAGTATTTTCTAAGAAAACTGAGTAATTTAATTTTTAACCCTCACTCTTAGTGACTCCTTGTGTCACTTGCCCACAGGAAGGGCCCATTGGCAGTTCTGCGCAGTGGAGGCTGCTGGAACCTGTTGCTACAATTTCCACGGGGAACTCACCTGGTCACACGGAAATCCACGGATCCCTGAGAACAGGTGGAGCCTGAGGCTGGTTTCCACGCAAACTCGGAACTAGAGAGATGCTCTTCTTGCCTGGGTGGCGCGGGGGGGGGGGGAGGGCACAAAGATTGCTTTTGGGAGGCCTTTATAGGAAGTAATAGTTGTTGGACAGAAAGACCGCCCATTCACCATTTTTAAAATTTACTGATTTAAGGTGTAGTGAGAGCCGAAGTTGCCTGGTTCCCACCCAGCCGTCTGCTCCCAAGTGGGAGAACGCGGCGTCAGGCTGTGTGCATTCGCCTTGCTCACTCATTTCGCGGGACAAAGCTTCTACGGCTGGTCGCTTAGGGGGTCCATCGGCTAAGTGACTCAGCTGACTTTGAACCGAGTTCCACAGCTCGTTTAAGACTCTCAGAGACGGAAGGCCCTGTAGAGAGCAGGGCTTCCCAAGCTTGGCACTGCGGCCACTAGGGCCGGATGACTTTTTGTCGTGGGGGCGGTCCCGTGCATCATCGGGGGATGTTGAGCAGCATCTCCGGCCACTACCCTCTAGCGGCCGGTGTGTGACAACCCCACTGTCCCCAGACAGGGCGGGAAGTCCGGGGGTGGGGGGAGAGGGAGGCAGAGTGGCCCCCAGGTGAGGGGACTGGGACCGTGCATTCTGAGGGGGACGGCGCGTCCGGACCTAGAGGCTGACCTCAGGAACAGCCTGAGGCCCCCGGGGAGGGACGGAGGGATGCCGGCGTGACCGCGGACTGCCCGAGGCCCAGCGCCTCCTGGGTGGGACCCGAGATCCCGGGCTCTCGGTTCCCCCGCTGCGGCTCGGACCTGCCCGGCCGACCCTGGCTCCTCCTCGGCCGCGCCCCCGCCGCACTTCCGCTTCCGGCCTCGGCCTCCAGGCGGCAGAGAGGGGCGCTCGGCGATTCCGGGCTGGGGCGGGGCGGGGCGGGGCGGGGCGGGGCGGGGCGGAGGGAAGGGGGAGGGAAGGGGCCGGGCTTCAGGCCCCGGTGCTTTAGTTTGCTTAGTTGACAAATAAAAACCCGTGAGGGGAGGGCGCCAGGGTGGCTCAGTCGTTAAGCGTCTGCCCTCAGATCATGATCCCAGGGTCCTGCGATCGAGTCCCGCATCGGGCTCCCCGCCCCCGCCCCCGCATCGCGCTCCGCGGGAAGCCTGCTTCTCCCTCTCCCACTCTCCTTGCTTGCGTTCCTTCTCTCGCTGTCTCTGTCTCTGTCAAATAAATAAGTAAAATCTTTAAAAAAGAAACCTATGAGGGGAATATGGAAAAGAGATACACCGAAGCAATCTCTAACTTTAGTTATTGGAGAAAAAAAATCAACAAAAGTAACCGATGGAGGGAGGAATGCAGTGGGTGCAGAGACAGTCCTTGAATAAATGGAAGCTTAGTATGTGATCAAGTTAGCATTTCAAATGAGTTGGGAAATGAGGATTTAATAATGGTTTGAGGAGAATATAGGACACATTTAAAAAATTAAGTATTCCAAATATATTTGAAAGGTAAAATTAAAACCTCTAAAGGAGTCAGAAGAAAACATGAAAGGACAGATGTATACCCGAGGTAATTTTACCCAAATGGGAATCTTTATAGTAACTGTCACTTGATAAAAGAAAACAGAAGGTGCAATGGAGGATGGCCTGAATACCTAATATCTAACTTACGAAATGAGTTTTTCAGGCTAGAGAGGTGGCAGGAGAAAGAATGTGCTTACTGAATATGTAATAGTGGAAGAAATAGCTCGATTAAACAGGAAAAACTTTGAGGATAGCCATTAATCCAAAGTAGAACTGTTGTGAGCCTTGATGGCTAAGGGAGGTGGACATAGGGACTCTTAAATTAAAATAGAGCAGAGAAGTTGGTAAACAGATAGAGATAAAAGATAATAGTTTTGTAATATCCTGAGTGAAAAACCAGAGTGATGTTTATTGTTTAAAGACCTAAAAATGTGATCGAGACTTCTGAGATAAAACCTAAGAATGCCTGTTTCTCCTGGAACCTATTTTATTCCTTAAATCTTTTGAAGAGTGCTTGATGGGTCTTATCAGAATGATCAGCACTTTGGGGCAGAGATGCTGCCTAGTAATCTAGCACTTGCAGCCAAGATGGAGATCTCCACCCGCACCATGAACTTGCCCTTGGTGCTGTGGTGGATGGGGAGGAAGGTGACTCAGACACTGCAGAACACTTTTCTCTCTTCTAGCTCTTCACCACCCTCAACCCCAACACACACACACACACACACACACACACACACACACACACACACCACCAACAGCAATAGGATCACCAATACCAACACCAACAATGGGTACATAGATTACACAGAGGGGCAAAAGATGTGCTGCAAATTAATAGAATGAAAGATGAAGACGGGCCTCCTAACAACTGTCTTTTAGGCTCAGTATTTTACCCATAGGCTTGAACTACCTATTAGACTTTTTTTCTGTTTGGGGAGACAATAAGCTATTTAAACCCTTACTCCAGAAAGGCAAGACTCCACTTGCAGCCATAGTTTTGGAGCTGTTGTTTGACAAGTTTGGGACACACGTGGTCCTATATTTCTCCCTCATGTTTTATCAGAAATGTCAGGGTTTATGATCTAGTTATATAAAGCAATATACAATTTTCCTTATGAGAGAAGTTATGTGATCATTTTACTAGAAAAGCAGGTAAACATGGAAAGAAGGGGCACCTGGGTGGCTCAGTTAAGTGTCTGCCTTCGGCTCAGGTCATGATCTCAGGATCCTGGGATCAAGTCCCGCATTGGGCTCTTTGCTCAGTGGGGAGCCTGCTTCTCCCTCTCCCTCTGCCTCCACTCCCCCTGCATGTTCTCTCTCTCTCTGTCAAATAACTAAATAAAATCTTAAAAAGAAAAAAAAAACATGGAAAGAAAAAAAATGAAAACTAAGTCAACTGTAAGTTCATCTTTAAAAGATATTCACTCTTGACATTTTGGTGCATCCTCTTCTAGACGATTTTCCTGCTATATTTATAAACAAACTAATTCACAGCACTGATATTGCATAATAACTAAACTTAGTTTTGGCTCAAAAATAGACTCTGAACTTTTCTCCATATTCATAAATAAGTGATTTTTAATGTCTGGAGTCCTTTGAGTATATCACAGTTACTTTAACCAGCATCCTCTCAATACTTGGGATTTTGGAAAGTTTTAAGTGTTATACATAAGGTTGTAATGAACTTCAGGGTGCTTCCATTTCTGCACATTTTTTGGATTATTTTCTTTGGAGAAGCCCCAAGAAAAGGAATTTCTAGACAGAGGGTATGCTTAGTTTAAGATTTCTGATAAATAGAGTTCTAAATCGCTGTTTTATTTTATATTCTCATCAGGAATGAAAACTAGTGTGACTGTGTTCCCATACTTTCTTCACAAAAGGGTATTATCACTATTTTTAATATTTGCAAATGGTTAAAGGCATTTCTTTGAGGGTAAATGTACTTTAATGTATTCACAGGTGAGTTGTATTTCCTCTTTGTCCACTTTTTTTTATTCTTTAACTCATCCTTATTGATTTGTAAGAGTTCAAAACACATCATTGCTATTAATCTTTGCCTTCCATGTTTACCAGATTTCTTTTAGCCAAAGCGTCATTTGCTTATTAATTTTATCATGGGATTTTCTGACAAAGGAAGTCTTTAGATCTTATGGAATCAAATTTTGCCCATATTTGCCTCGATGGCTTATGTATTTCATGTCAAACTTAGATCTTACAAAACCCATGACTATAAAAAAGAGTCACTTTTTTCTTCTAGAAATTTGTGGATCCATTTCTTAGATTTGAGTTTTTAATTTATCTGGAATAGAGGCATAATTTCAACAATTTAGTATTCTATGGCAGGAAAGTGCCATTATAGAAATTATTCTAGGGAGAGATCTACACAAAAGAAGATGAGCAAAGAGGGTAATTGGAATAAAAAACAAATATCACAAAATATGTGTCAGGTTACAGGTAACTTGTGACCTGAATTAAATGAGAAACAAAGAGGCTCAGTGACAACAAAACAGCAAAGAAATAAAAAATACTCAAGAAAATATGAAGAAATTGAGAAAAACCCATGATAATCCAACCTTTCAAAGTTAAGTGGTTTGAGACCATTTTGCAGTGTGCATTTATTATCTTTCTAAATGCACAGATATTTTCAAGTCAGTGTATTTTGGAGTGGATAGCCACAATAGCAGGATTTAAGTTAGAAATTTAGGGAAGCACTAATAGGATCACAAAACTCCAGACCTGGAGGGTAACTTAGGGGTCATCTGGGGTTATTACTCATCAGGAGATGAAGAAATGAGCCTTCAGAGATGAACAGTTTTAATTAATTGAAGTTCTTTTTTTCTTATGTAGAATTTGTGTATTGCTTCATATTTTTGCAAAACTCATACAAATCTGTACTATTATTTGTTTATTTATTTATTTTTAAAGATGATTTATTTGAGAGAGCGAGAATGAGAGAGAGAGTACATGAGAGGGGGGAAGGTCAGAGGGAGAAGCAGACTCCCCACTGAGCAGGGAGCCCGATGCAGGACTCGATCCCAGGACTCCAGGATCATGACCTGAGCTGAAGGCAGTCGCTTAACCAACTGAGCCACCCAGGTGCCCCTATTATTTGTTTATAATAGTAACCTTTCTAGATAAGCAAGATAAGTGGTCAAGTACTAGCTTCCTTATTTTATAAATGACTAAGCCTAAATATAAAACCTAAATATTAATTCAGTTTAGAAGTTTGAGAAGATCTACTTCTGCAAGACCTTTTGGTAAATTCTCCTGAAGAGAAATGAAACAGTGTGTTCTCCAGAAGGGCAGCGTTTACATGAGAACAATTTGCTGGCACAATTATAGTGCAAGAGGAGACAGCCCATGACTACTATGGGCAAAGTGCAGTGCTCTTGGCATTCCAAGAAGGGAGAGGTTAAATTTCACTGGGGACAGACTGGGACACACTTCTGAAAGAGGTATTACAATGTGGTTTTATCACTTCATGCAAATATTATGATATAACAAATTATTTGATATAAAAAGGAACAGTGAAGACACAAATCTGAAATAGCTCATCATCGTGCTCATATGGTCGAATGTTTTGTAAAATTTACAGAAGTTAAATGTTATATTCTTTTTCTTTTTTTCCAGCTTTGTTACGGTATAATTGACAATTAAAAATTGTATATATTTAACTTGACTTGATATACAGATGCATTGTGATTAATTACCACAGTCAAGCTAATTTACATATCCATCACCTTACCTGCCTACCATCTTCTTTTGTGTGTGTATGTGTATGTTAAGTACACTTAAGATCAGGGCGCCTGGGTGGCTCAGTCGTTAAGCGTCTGCCTTCGGCTTGGGTCATGATCCCAGGGTCCTGGGATCGAGCCCCACATCAGGCTCCTTGCTCGGCGGGAAGCCTGCTTTTCCCTCTCCCACTCCCCCTGCTTGTGTTCCTGCTCTGGTTATCTCTCTCTCAGTCAAATAAATAAATAAAATCTTAAAAAAAAAAAGAACACTTCAGATCTACCTTCTTAGCAAATTTCAATATGCAATTCAGTATTGTTAATTATAATCACAGTGCTGCACTTTAGGTCTCCAGCACTGTTCATCTTGCATAACTGAAACTTTGTACCCCTGGACCAACATCTTCCCATTTCCCCCTCCCCTCATCCCCTGGAAACCACTGTTATGCTCTGCTTCTGTGAGTTTGAATATTTCAGATTCCATGTATAAGTGAGATCATGCAGTATTTGTCTTTCGGCATCTGGTTAATTGCACTTAAATAATGTCCTTCAGGTTCATCTGAATTGTCTCAAATGGCAGGATTTCCTTTGTTTTTTTAAGGCTGAATAACACTCCATTTAAATAAATTGCATTTTCTTTATCCATTTGTCTATTAACAGACATTTTGGTTGTTTCCATGTCTTGGCTCTTGTAAATAATGCTAAAATGAACATGGGGTGCAGATATCTCTTAGAGATCCCGATTTTCTTTTCTTTGGACATGCACCTAGAAATGGGATTACTGGATCATATGGTGGTTCAATTTTTAATTTTTTCCCCTAAAGATTTCATTTATTTATTTGACAGACACACAGAGAGAGAGCACAAGCAAGGGGAGCAGCAGAGGGAGAGGGAGAAGCAGGCTCTTGGCTGAGCAGGGAGCCCGAAGCGGGGCTCGATCCCAGAACGCTGGGATCATGACTGGAGCCAAAGGCAGATGTTTAACCAACTGAGCCACCCAGGTGCCCCTCAATTTTTTTTTGAGGAACTTCCATACTGTTTTTCTTAGTGGCTACACCAATGGACATTCCCACCGACAGTACACAAGGGTTCACTTTTCTTTCTTTTTTTTTGTTTTTTTTTAATTTAATTTTATTATGTTATGTTAATCACCATACATTACATCATTAGTTTTTGATGTAGTGTTCCATGATTCATTGTTTGTGTATAACACCCAGTGCTCCACGCAGAACGTGCCCTCCTTGATACCCATCACCAGGCTAACCCATCCCCCCATCCCCCTCCCCTCTAGAACCCTCAGTTTGTTTCTCAGAATCCATAGTTTCTCATGGTTCGTCTTCCCCTCCGATTCCACCCCCTTCATTTTTCCCTTCCTGCTGTCTTCTTCTTTCTTTTTTTTTTTTTAACATATAATGTATTATTTGTTTCAGAGGTACAGGTCTGTGATTCAACAGTCTTACACAATTCACAGCGCTCACCATAGCACATACCCTCCCCATTGTCTATCACTCAGCCACCCCATCCCTCCCACACCCCCACCACTCCAGCAACCCTCAGTTTGTTTCCTGAGATTAAGAATTCCTCATATCAGTGAGGTCATGTGATACATGTCTTTCTCTGATTGACTGATTTCGCTCAGCGTAACACCCTCTAGTTCCACTTTTCTTCACCTCCTTGCCAACACTTGTCATCTCTTGTCTTTTTGATGATAGCTATTCTAACAGGTGTGGGTATCTCTCCCCTTGTAAAGTATTTCTTACAACCTTGAAAGGCACAAAAACAAGTACTGAAATAAAGTGAACCTAAAATCAGACCTATGGACCTCTGCATCATAATGTTAAAGCAAAATCTTTAAAATTAAACTTTCAAATTTTGAGAACTATAGATTCATGTGCAGTTGTAAGAAATAATACAGAGAGATCTTGCAGAACCTTTACCTGATTTCCCCAATGGCAACATCTTGCAAAACTGTAGTACACTACCACAACTGGAAAATTACCATTGATACTGTCAAGATACAGAAGAGTTTGATCACCCACAGAGACCCCTTCTTATTCCCTTTTAGAGACACAAACACACCCCTCTCTGGCCACTTCTATCCTTTACCCCTGGAAATCACTAACCTGCTCTCCATCTCCATAATTTTGTCATTTAAAGAATGTTATAGAGCCACACAATATGTAATCCTTTGGAGTTGGCTTTTTTTTTTTTTGCACTCAATATCCTGGAAATTCATCCAGGTCATTGCATGTATCAATAATTTGTTCCTTTTTTTTATGGTTGAGTAGTGTTCAATGGTATGGATATACCATATTACTCTGTTTAATCATTCACCCATTGAAGTATGTTGGAGTTGTTTTATTTTTTGGCTACCTAGAATAAAGGTTTTCAATAAACACTTGTGTACAAGTCTTTGTGTGGACATAAATTTTAGGTTCTTTGGGATAAATGTAGAAGATCTAAAATTTTTTTTTGATTTTGTGGGACGCCTCGGTGGCTCAGTTGGTTAAGCATCTGCCTCTGGTTCAGGTCATGATCCCCAGGTCCTGGGATCGAGTCCCACATCAGGCTCCTTGCTTAGTGGGGAGTCTGCTTCTCCTTCTGCCTGACTCTGTCTCTGACAAATAAATAAATAAAATCTTAAAATTTTTTTTTAAATTTTGAAATAATTATAGACTCAAGCAGTTAGAAAAGCAGTAGAGAGAGTCCCATGTACCCACTGCTCAGTAAGCCTCATTGGCCTTCCATTTCAGGTCAAGCAGAGGGGACAGAATGAGTGCCAGACAGATGTCAGGTCACCAACGGTGTAACTTCTGGCATTAAAGGCAGATGCGCCTGTCATCTTCTACTATTTTTAATATTTGCAAATAGTTGGAGAATACATTTACCCAAGACTAAATAAGGTAATCCAAGTGCTCCTGGCAATTTCCCAAAGCCTGAATTCAATGCCAACTTTTTCTTCTTTTTCACTTTCTTACTCTTTGACATTTTGTAGGTAATCTGTCTTACATCCGTGGTTGCTATGGAAAGAAACCACTTCATACCCTGCAAATTCACCACAATATACCTGTGGGTGGATTAATTTTCATTCTACTTAGCACTCCCTGGGCGTTTTAAAACTTAAACAAACAAATTTCCATTTTGGAGATGTCACTGCTGTGATTTCTTTGAATTTGGATATTCTCTCATGCACTCTCTTATTTCCTTCTGGAACTTCCTGCAGCAGCACCCGCTCAAGATAACCTCCATATCTTCTTTTCTTTTGTATTTTTCTTCTCTTTCTCACCGTTCTGTGTTCACGGCACACATCTCACTAGTTTCCAATTTGCCAATTCTCTAATGGCTGTTCACTTTGGGTCCTAGTATTTGTTCTGTGTATTTAATTTATATGATGTATTTCAGGTCATCTGTATTTTGTTTTCATATTTCTCCCATACAGTGGGAACAATGGGCCTAGCAAGGATGTCATGTTCCAGCAGTAAGTGACTTTCATTTATTTTCTGCTTGGCTTTTATGCTGGAGGGGGCCTCCATGTAGGATGGATGGACCAAGGCTCTCCACGTCACCTGTCCTGTCCTTTGCCCTGCACCCTCATGTCCCAGACTGTCCATAATTAATTTCTGCTCTTCCTGCTGACTTTGATGCTTCCTTCAAAGGAAGGAAGAGAGTTTTTATCAGGCAAACTATAGTTCTAAAAACAAATTTTAAAGGAACACATAGAAGAAGGAATGATGCCTCATGAAGAAGGAAAAAACATGCATTAGTACCTACAGGAGTGAGTAGGCAGGAAGAGTTTGAGAATTGCATGAAGATTTGAGAATCATAAAAATTAGATCAGAGGTAGTAGGGGTAGACAAGGCCAAGTTTATATAGCATCCTTTTGGTCTTTCTAAGAGTTTGTGGGATTTTTTAGTGTAGGATAAACATGAGCACATTTACATACAGAAATGTCACTGGTGATGCTGGACTGGGCAGGAAGCCAGAGTAGAGTTACTGTGATGACATAGGAGAGAAGCGACTAGAATCTTAACAGAAGTCGTGGGAGTGAAGTCAAGATGGAATGTATTGGAGGTCATTTTAGATGGCAGAGAGAGGGTCATTTTGAAGCTTCCTAGGAGTGAGGTCTCTGATTTGGTCAGCTCTGTTTCCCTGGAATATAGCAAATTATCTGGCTCATGGTGGTTTCCCAAAGAGTGTTTGCTCACTGAATGAATGACTTCAAGCCATAGTGGACAGAGATATAACAGTGAGACAGGAAGGGATTTCGGCTTTCTTGTGAGAGAAAAAAAATCCTCCTGTGAATATGCAAGATAGATACTGAGAAGAATAATAGTTTTGTTTATTTAACCCTAAAGATGTAGGCAGCATTGGCTGGGAATCATCCCCTGCAGAGCATTCTCTTATGTGGTATATAGAGCAACAAAGGAGGACGTTTGGCTAACCTTGTACAATGCACTTCTCTGGGGGCCCGTGAATAAGAGATGACTGAGCCTGGGCTGAAGATACTTTGCACTTCTTCCCAGATGTGGATCAGTGTGTAAGGCGTCCAGATCGTCAGTCCACCAACAGGGAGTGACATCACTGCCTCCAAAAAGCAGTGACATTTCTGGTCTAGAAGGACCCCTCAGGGATGGATCTGTGCTTCTCTGTCTTCATGGCTGTGGTCCTGGGGGTCTTTGTGAATCACTGAGGCATTCCCCTAGTCAAGGCCAATAACAGGGCTCTCAGCTATGGCCTGCTCCCTTCTCTCCTCCTGGGCTTCTTCTGCTCCTTACTCTTCATCGGCCGTCTCAACACAGCCACCTGCATCCTCCAACAAATCACATTTGGAGTTGTTTTTCCTGTTGCTGAAATGAATATGGGAGTGCAGATATCTCATCAAGCTCCTGTTTCATTTCCTTTGGATATATACCCAGAAGTAGGATTGCCAGATCATGTAGTAGTTCTATTTTTAATATTTTGAGGAACTTCCAAACAGATTTCTATAGTGACAGCACCAATTTACAATCCCACTAACAGCGCACAAGGGTTCTCTTTTCCCCACTTTCTTGCCAACACTTGTTACTTCTTGTCTTTTTGATGATAGCCACTCCAACAGGTGTGAGGTGATATGTGGTTTTGATTTGCATTTCCCTGATGATTGGTGATGTTGAGCATCTTTTCATGTACCTGTTGGCCATTTGTATTTCTTCTTTGGAAAAAAATCTATTCACTCCTCTATGGATGTTTAATTGGATTTTTGTGAGTTGTATGACTTTTTATGTATTTTGGATATTAACCCCTTATCAGATATATGATTTGAAATATGATTCTCCCTCAATCCATAGTCTTTTCATTTATTTGATTGTTTCTTTGGCTATGCAGAAGCTTTTTAGTTTGATGTAGTCCCACTTATTAATTTTGCTTTTGTTGCTTGTGCTTTTGGTGTCATATTCAAAAATTCATTGAAATGACCAATATCAATGAGTGTTTTCTTCTAGAAGTTTTACAGTTTTAGAGAAGTAACTAGAATCTTAACGCATCACTATATCACAGTATTAGAGTATTCTGAATTTCACTATATAGTTACCTTTATCAGGGTATTTTATGTTTTCATATTATGAATTAGCATTCTTTCATTTCATCTTGAAGAGTTCTTTCAGCAATTTTTTTTAAGGCAGGACTAGTGGCGATATATACTCTCAGCTTTTATTTGGCTAGTTAAGTCTTTCTTGCTCTTTCTTCCTGAAGAGTAACTTTGCTGGATGGAGTATACTTGGTTAGTGATTTTTTCTTTCAGTGATGTGACTATGACATCCCACTCTGCCCTGGCCCATAAGGTTTCTGCTGAGAAATCCACTGATAGCCTTATGGGGTTTCCTTTGTAACTTACAAGCTTCTTTTGCTGCTTTTAAGATTCTGTGTCTGCGATTTTTGACAGTTTTATTATAATGTGTCTTGGAGAGGATCTCTTTAGGTTGAATTTGCTTGATGACCTGTGAGCTTCATGGACTTGGATATCCCAATCTTTCCCTAGATTTGAGAAATTCTCAGCCATTATATCTTTAAATAAGATTTCAGCCCCTTCTGAAGATTTCTTTTCCTTCTGCAACTCCAATTCCAGATTCACAAATTGGTCATTTTGATGGTGTGCTATAGACCACATCATCTCTTTCCAGTCTTTTTTAATCCTTTTTCCTTTGTTCTCTTCTGACTGGGTAGTTTCAAAATTCCTGTTTTCTGCCTCACAGATTCTTTCTTCTGCTTGATCCATTCTGCTGTGATATTTTCTATTGCATTTTTAATTTCATTTACTGTATTCTTCAGTGCCGGAAGTTTTGTTTGGTTCTTTTTAATGAATTCTATCTTCTCGTTAAACTTCCCATTTCATTTTTATGCTGTTTTCCTGATTTCATCGATTGCTTTTCTGTGTTATCTTCTATCTCATTGAGTTTCTCTAAAACAGCTATTTCAAATTCTCTATCCGGTAAATCCCATATCTCCATGTATTTGGGATTAGTTACTAGAAGAGTATTGTAATCCTTCATTGGTGTCAAGTTTCCTTGGCTTTTCATGTTCCTTAAAGTTTTGCACTGCTGTCTTTGTACTGAAGTAACAGTAACTTCCTCCAGTCTTCACTAACTAATTTCAGGAGAGAAATACCTTCTGCAGCCCTGCTAGGAATTCTTGGGCCTGCTATGGATATACTTCGATGTTCATTGTTTTCTTTCATGGCAGAATTTTTCAGCTTGTATGTGTTCTCTTGGTCCAGCGATACATCAGACTAGGTGCTGACAGCCTCCCTTTTGTTTTTCCAAACGTGATGTTAAAGCTCAAGTTTGTGGTCTCTCCCTGGCCTGCAGATTTGGGCCAGCTTTCTGCACATGCTCACTAGCTGTCTGCCAAAGCTCACTTTTATCGCCACCTTTGGGATCACACAAAGAGAGCAAGTGGTTAGGGGTGGTATGTTTGGGTGAGGCACACAGAGCAGTTGGGGGTATCCCCAGGTGAGGCATTTTCAGCAATGCATGAGCAGGATTCTGGAGGGAGTCATCAATGCAGCTAGTAACACCTGCTAGTAGGAACTCTCTCTAAAGCCCTCCAGGAGTGCCAGTGCAGCTGCCAATGCTTCACATACAAACCATGCTTTGATGGTGTGCTGAAACTTCTCCTCTGGAAACCTGGACTTTAGCAGAGGGTCTCTTAACAATGTGTCATGGTCTAAGACAGTATTTTCCAGGGGCTCCTACACAGTGGCCAAGATGGGCTAGAGCCAGTTCATGGCCACTGCAGGGTCCACACCTGGGACCAAGTTCTGTCCATATGTTGTTGGATGCAGAGTAGGATAGACTCCTCCCAGCTCCCTTGGAATATAGTTCTGGATCCCACTGCTCCCATAAAGACACTTTTGTCTATGGATGGATGCCAAATTATTGTTGACAGGGAAGTAGAGGGAGAGAAATGAGGGGCCTCTTCTTCTATGATGCTGACATGTTTCTCCTTTGATTTACAGAGATTCAATTTTGACTCAACTTTTAGGAACATGCTGTTGCCTAAAAGGCTCTATGAACCCAGACCCTTCCCACTCCATGAGTTAAACAGAAAGAAGTTGCTCAGACCTACTTACAAGGTCCAGGCAGATGAAAGCCAAAGAGTGGTTGCAGTCATTCTACTGGGCCCACATCAGACACACATGACACTAGCCCACAGGAATTGTAGGTGTTATGTCACATACACCTGAAGATGTTGTGAGCAAGAAGTTTCTAGCAAGATCTCTCTTGCTAGGCCAAGAGGCTGAAGAGGCTTCCAGTGGCACAAAGGCTTTTCCAGGACAGAGAACTGACAGAGAAAAAAGAGGACTGAACTCAGTTCTGACCCCTCCAAGCTGGGACCCTGGTTACATTCCCAACGAGTGGTGGGGTGGGCTGTGGTGGATTTGTGTACAGTTATGGAGATGACATGGCCAAGGAGGGTGAGTAGTCAACAGTCTAGTGGGGGCTTTAGGTGGGTCTCAATGCAGAAGGGGCCCAGGGAATGGAACTTTGAAAAAGTGACCTCACTTCCTTGGTGACAGAACCAAACAGAATTCTGATCACCAGGCACCAACATTCTAGAGACCGCCCCTCATCCAACTCACTTGACCAGAGATGCTCAACAGAGCAACATGTGGTCCTGTCATTTCTCCACTTTCCAAGGCCCTGGCCTCAGGAGAGTCAAGAGTGAGAGCCTTATCAGTCGCTGTAGACATTGGCTCAGCCCTTATTTCTAACACCTCTGGCCATTTGGCACAGGGCACCCTAAGGTAACACAGGGCAGCCCAAGACAGGTCAGTCCAGGCCAGGCCACAGCTGTGATCCCACCAGGGCAGCCCCACATCCTTTACCCGTTCCTGTGTGTGTAGAGGGAAGGGGGGATAAGGCAGGAAATGAAGGGGGGTGCCTTCCTGGGCAGGAGCAGGTTGTTAGGTACAGGAAACCTGGCAATCTGTCATGTTCATACCCCAGCTCATGGCTGGCAAGATGGAAAGGTGAGTTCTGAGGACAAGCACCTCCACCCAGATGTTAATCCCAACTCTCAAGGTGTCATCTTGTTCCCTCCCTGGCTGGAGGTCTATGTAGACCTCTGTGCTGGATCTTGAAAGAATTTGTGGGGGGGTATTCCCCCTGTGGAGGTTTACACAGGCCCATAAAGCCTCCTCCCCGGCTATCAGACACTCTCTCAGCAGAGCTCCACCCACAGGAGATCATGAAGTTGCTGATGGTTGGGTTCAACTACTCCCTCTCCCAGGTCAAGGGGCAGGTGCATCAGGCCACCACCAACAGCCAGGATTGGTCTGAAGTGAGAGTGGGGGCAGGAGTCTCTATATCCAGGATGCTGTGATGAATGAGCAGGGCTCAGAACCCAAAATCTGGGGATTCTTCTGGCCTTCCTAGGGCTTCTGCAATAGTTTCATGGTCTCACTCCCAAAGGAGTCTGCACCTGCACTCCCCGCACCAGCTGGGTGGGAGGGTGGAAAGATACTTTTCACATATTCATATGAATATTAGAGAATAAAATTAATGTTGTTTTCACTTAAAAATAAACCACGAGTATCTTTGAATTTTGCCCTTTTTCTGATTCTGGGATCTCCATATTGAGGGTCTCAAAACTCCCTTTATTTTTTTTAAAGATTTTATTTATTTGAGAGAGGGAGACAGAGAGAGAGAGGGAGAGCACAAAAGGGGGGCAGGGGAAGGGCAGAGGGAGAAGCAGGATCTCTGCTGAGCAGGGAGCCCAACACGGGACTCGATCCCAGGACCCCAGGATCATGACCTGAGCCGAAGGCAGACATTTAATCAAATCGACTGAGCCACCCAGGTGCCCCTCAAAACCCTCTTTAATGTGAAAGAAAAATCAGTGGCTTCAAAGTCATCAGGAATCACATAGAATGTGTCTACCCTGTATGCTGTCTCCAAACTAAGAAGGACCTTTCCTTCCACGTCAGGGGCAGACCAACCCTCAGCTTAGAGGCAGTGTCATGCAGCCCTGGGGTGGGTGGTCTCGGTTCTGACCACAGGATTGCAAGTGGCCACTTGGCATCCTTAAGCCTCTGTGTTCTCATCTTTGTAACGGGGATGTTTGTTGAAGACTCATTTGGACAACGCTCTTAATATAGGCTAATACAGGGAGGTCTGTTGTTCCCCAGCTAACAAAATGCCTTGAAGGTACTAATTGTAAATTTAAATTGTACGTCCAAAGCCTAGAACCTTTATCATTGTGGGGACTACTGTCCTGCTTCCTGCTCATGTCACTGAGGGGCTGGGAGTTCCTGGGAAGACTCCAGACCACGAGCCTCCTGGTGGTTCACGGTGATGCTGCTATCATGTCCCTCCTTGTCCCATCCAGCGTGAAGATGGGTCCATCCTGAACACGGATGAGAGCTGTAGGATGTGGGCTCTCTAGGCGAGCATGATGGGGAAACTGGCAGAGCCCATGGTACTAGTCTTCCTGGGTAGAAACATCTTCCACATCACCATCTTCCTGTTCACATACCTAGCCTTCAACCCCACCCAACAGGTGCTGGACCAGCTATTCACCAGGTGAGCACCCACCCCTCCTCAACACAGTGCTGACTCTGCCCACCGCTTGCTGTGTGTCTCATGAATGTCACTGCATCTCTCTGAGCCTCAGTTTGTTCCTCTGGAAAGTGGGGTCACAGATGACCAACCACAAAGGGTTCTTGTAGGAACGAATGGGATAATCCTTGGCAGGTGCTTACCTAGTACCTGGCTCTGCAGAAAGGGCTACTGGACGTGCTGTGGCTATTCTTGGTCATTATTTCTCTCTCTCCCATGAAAAGCCACCTGTCTCACCCATCACTGGCCTGTGGCCTTTCTGAGTTTGGAAAAGCATATGGTAAGCAACTTTTTTTTTTTCCTTCCATGAGTAAAGGAGGTTTGAGATTTTATCTAGCTGGTGCTGGTCCTTGTCCTTGTGCGGCTAGATGAGGGATCTCTGGGGAGCAGCAGAGGAGCCCCTGGCCCGCTCAGATATCTGGGAAAGTTCCGGTTGGAGTTAATTCAGTCAACAATATATCTGAAGCCCCTACTCACGACATTCAGCCATTATTTTAGACACTTAGCGTAACTCAGTGAATGAAGCAGACACAATTCCTGGGCCCTAATTCTATTTGGACAGTCAGACATTCACACTAGACATCTCGCCTGTCTTGTCTGGATTGGCAGGAGAAGGGGTGTGTTTGGTCCTGGGCACAGGGGAGCGGTTTGAGAGCAGGAGGCCCTGCTGGTGGGATGTCGTGGTGTAGGCTGGAAGCTTCCAGGAGGGCGAGCAGTTGGCAGAATTAGCAGGTCTCTGGCTTCCATGCTGGTCCATCAGCTGGCCATCATCTTCCTCCTGGCTGCTGGGTGGACGGGATGGGTTTGATTTCCTTTCTTCCTCAACCAGCTCATTCTGTCCTCAGGAAGCCAGCCCCCCACTGCTCCCGTCCTCACCGAAACTCCACGGGAGGGCACACTGCCTACACCAGGGATGGGCACCGTGGGATCCCATGGGCCAGGGGGACACAGAGTCTGCCTAGCCTTGGGTCCGAGTCTCTGACACAGGACAGGTACGGTGCTTTCTGCAACTTCCCACTCTGCCCCTGTACCAGTCACCGCTAACCAATCCCGGCAGGAGTCTCAGCTGGTGGCTCACTGGCAATGACATGTCCCCCAAATGGGGCTGACAAGTATCCACGGAACAGATGGGTTTCTAATGGATCCTTCCTGATGGGAAGTCAGAACTTTCCATGTAAAAGAGGAAGTGAAGGGTTACCACCCAGTGCCCTGGACAGCCCCCCCCACTCAGTCAGTCTGTGATAACAGCTGAGGGGGTCCATTTCCTGAGCGGATGAAGGAAGGGTTCTGTGTAGGGAAAGCCCTGAGGGGTTCCTAGGGAGGTGAGGCCTTTGGTATGACCCTGGATTTTGGCTGGGATTAGAGACCCCTGGGGCGCTGGGGCAGGCAGGAGCCACTCAACCAGGCACCCCTTGATACCCTGTCCCTCTCCTTGGCTGGGGGCCTGGACACCCACCAAGAGCCCAGAGGATGGGCCCCTGGTCAGTGGTGGGGGTTGGGGGTGGGTGAAGGCAGGGGGGCAGGGGGACAGGGCCTGTAGCCTCTGGGGCCCCTCAGCACCTCATGAGCCGTCCTGGGAGCGGGGCCGTCGTGCCCATCTTAGGGAGAAGTGAGGGGAGGGTGCACATAAGCCGCTGTCCTGGTTCCCTGGGCAGAGGGAGCTCAGTGCTGCCTGACTGCAGAGCTGTAGGAGGCTCAGGGGAGTGAAACCAGGCCCCCCCACGTCAGGAGGCACACCAGTGGGCGAGCAATCCCTTCCTGCCCGAGGCCTCAGTCTCCCCATCTGTCATCAGAGAGGGTTGGGCTTCCAACCCTCTTCTCTGGAGCCCGAGCCCGGAGCCTGGCACCAGGTCAGTTCCTGTCTCTGCACGTGCCTGCCCCCTGGTGGGCCCTGGCGGTAGCGCAACAGGAGAAGCAGCCCGGAAGCCGCCTCGGGACTGTTTCTGATGGAATTTGCCTGCTGCTTTCCAGGGGAAATCGATCAACTTCCAGGAAAATGAATGAGGTCAGCAGCTGTGGCCTCACTGCAGGGACAGAGGGGCATGGAAATCAGAGACCCTCCTGGGACGGCTCCTCTCTGGCCCCCTTCCTTGGGTCTGCATCCTGTTCTCTGCCCCAGGAATAATTAGGGAGATCCCGCTGATCCAGGAGGCTGCAAATCATTACAACCTGGAGCCCGAGGAGCAATTGGGGGCGTGGCTTCAGGCCATGGAGCCCCTTAGGGAGGATGAGAGAGGAGGCCGGGCAGGAGCTGGGTGACGGCCAGCTCTAGAGAACCTGCGGCCGTGGCCCCGGGTCAGCCGAGACCTGGCTGCACGGCGACCCCTGGGGCATCAGGACTCCAGCGGCTGGCTCTCTCTGGGAGGGACACCTGAGGTGTGGCTCCTGGTAGCTCGCAGGTGCGCCCCACCCCCGTGCTATAGCTACAGCCCCTGCCGATGGGTCAGCAAGATACGATGGTCCTTCGAGACTGAGAAGAACTAGCCATCCACAAACCAAGGGCTGAGTGAACAGTGGCTGAATTCAGGCGCTCAGTAACACTTTGGGCTAAGGGTGGGTGTGGGGTTTCTGACAGCTGGCCCTGGGGACCCCAGCTCCTCTGTTCACCAGTCCCAGGATGGGGAATCCCCCTCACCTTCCTGAACACGGTTTCCTCCGTCATGAGCGTGGGGATGACCTTGCCCCCCGCTCCCTGACATCCCCACCTCAGTGCCTAGGTCCCTCTGGGGGAGGGGCAATATTTGTTGTAAGTGGTAAATATTAGAATCGTGTTTCTTTACAGCCTGGGAGTTGTGGTGTGGGTCTTTCACTTCCTGGGCTCATTTGTTAGGCGTACAGAATCTCACTTTTCTCCTTGAACTAAGAACTCTTCTGGGGCATCAGCTGATGGCCGCCTCCGAACACCCGGGATGTCGAGGTTGGAGGTGGTTCCACAGGCTGACCAGCGGCCACTGAAATGTGCGTGTCTTTTTTTTTAAATTTTTTAATTGTTATGTTAATCACCATATATTACATCATTAGTTTTTGATGTAGTGTTCCATGATTCATTGTTTGTGTATAACACCCAGTGCTCCACGCAGAATGTGCCCTCTTTAATACCCATCATCAAGCTAACCCATCCCCCTACCCTCCTACCCTCTAGAACCCTCAGTTTGTTTTTCAGAGTCCATCGTCTCTCATGGTTCTGCTCCCCCTCTGACTTACTTCCCTTCATTCTTCCCCTCCTGCTATCTTCTTCTTTTTCTTTTTTCCTAACATATCTTGCATTATTTGTTTCAGAAGTACAGATCTGTGATTCAACAGTCTTGCACAATTCACAGCGCTCACCGTAGCACATACCCTCCCCAATGTCTATCACCCAGCCACCCCAGCCCTCCCACCCCCAACCACTCCAGTAACACTCAGTTTGTTTCCTGAGATTAAGAATTCCTCATATCAGTGAGGTCATATGATACATGTCTTTCTCTGATTGACTTATTTCACTAAGCATAACACCCTCCAGTTCCATCCATGTCGTTGCAAATGGCAAGATCTCATTCCTTTTGATGGCTGCATAATATTCCATGGTGTATATATACCACCTCTTCTTTATCCATTCATCTGTCGATGGACATCTTGGCTCTTTCCACAGTTTGGCTATTGTGGACATTGCTGCTATAAACATTGGGGTGCACGTACCCCTTCGGATCCCTACATTTGTATCTTTGTGGTAAATACCCAGTAGTGCAATTGCTGGATCGTATGGTAGCTCTATTTTCAACTTTTTGAGGAACCTCCATACCGTTTTCCAGAGGGGTTGCACCGGCTTGCATTCCCACCAACAGTGTAGGAGGGTTCCCCTTTCTCCACATCCCTGCCAGCATCTGTCGTTCCCTGACTTGTTAATTTTAGCCATTCTGACGGGTGTGAGGTGGTATCTCATGGAGGTTTTGATTTGGATTTCCCTGATGCCGAGCGATGTTGAGCACTTTTTCATGTGCCTCTTGGCCATTTGGATGTCTTCTTTGGAAAAATGTCTGTTCGTGTCGTCTGCCCATTTCTTGACTGGATTATGTGTTCTTTGGATGTTGAGTTTGATAAGTTCTTTATAGGTTTTGGATACTAGCCCTTTATCTGATATGTCATTTGCAAATATTTTCTCCCATTCTGTCAGTTGTCTTTTGGTTTTGTGGACTGTTTCTTTTGCTGTGCAGAAGCTTTTTATCTTGATGGAATCTCAATAGTTCATTTTTGCCCTTGCTTCCCTTGCCTTTGGCGACGTTTCTAGGAAGAAGTTGCTGCGGCTGAGGTCGAAGAGGTTGCTACCTGTGTTCTCCTTTAGGATTTTGATGGACTCCTGTCTCACGTTTAGGTCTTTCAATCATTTGGAGTCTATTTTTGTGTGTGGTGTAAGGAAATGGTCCAGTTTCATTCTTCTGCATGTGGCTGTCCAATTTTCCCAACACCATTGGTTGAAGAGACTGTCTTTTTGCCATTGGACATTCTTTCCTGCTTTGTAAAATATAAGTTAACCATAGAGTTGAGGGTCCATTTCTGGGCTCTAGATTCTGTTCCATTGATCTATGTGTCTGTTTTTGTGCCAGTACCATGCTGTCTTGATGATGACAGCTTTGTAATAGAGCTGGAAGTCCGGAATTGTGATGCCGCCAGCTTTGCTTTTCTTTTTCAATATTCCTCTGGCTATTCGGGGTCTCTTCTGGTTCCATACAAATTTTAGGATTCTTTGTTCCATTTCTTTGAAAAAAGTGGATGGTATTTTGATGGGGATTGCATTGAATGTGTAAATTGCTCTAAGTAGCATTGACATCTTCACAACGTTTGTTCTCCCAATCCATGAGTATGGAACTGTTTTCCATTTCTTTGTGTCTTCCTCAATTTCTTTCATGAGTATTTATTAGTTTTCTGAGTACAGATCCTTTGCCTCTTTGGTTAAATTTATTCCCAGGTATCTTATGGTTTTGGGTGCAATTATAAATGGGATCGACTCCTTGATTTGTCTCTCTTCTGTCTTGTTGTTGGTGTATAGGAATGCCACTGATTTCTGTGCATTGATTTTATATCCTGCTACTTTACTGAGTTCCTGTATGAGTTCTAGCAGTTTTGGGGTGGAGTCTTTTGGGTTTTCCATATACAGTATCATATCATCTGCAAAGAGTGAGAGTTTGACTTCCTCTTTGCCGATTTGGATGCCTTTGATTTCTTTTTGTTGTCTGATTGCGGTGGCTAGGACTTCTAATACTATGTTGAATAGCAGTGGTGAGAGTGGACATCCCTGCCGCGTTCCTGACCTTAGGGGGAAAGCTCTCAGCCTTTCCCCATTGAGAATGATATTCGCTGTAGGTTTTTCGTAGATGGCTTTTATGATATTGAGGTATGTTCCCTCTATCCCTATACTCTGAAGAGTTTTGATCAAGAAAGGATGCTGTACTTTGTCAAATGCTTTTTCTGCATCTATTGAGAGGATCATATGATTCTTGTTCTTTCTTTTGTTAATGTATTGTATCACGTTGATTGATTTGCGGATGTTGAACCAACCTTGAAGCCCAGGGATAAATCCAACTTGGTCGTGGTGAATAATCCTTTTAATGTACTGTTGGATCCTATTGGCTAGTATTTTGGTGAGAATTTTTGCAACCATATTCATCAAGGATATTGGTCTGTAATTCTCCTTTTTGACGGGGTCCTTGTCTGGTTTTGGGATCAAGGTAATGCTGGCCTCATAAAATGAGTTTGGAAGTTTCCCTTCCATTTCTATTTTTTGGAACAGTTTCAGGAGAATAGGTATTAATTCTTCTTTAAATGTCTGATAGAATTCCCCTGGGAAGCCATCTGGCCCTGGGCTTTGTTTCTTGGGAGATTTTTGATGACTGCTTCAATTTCCTTAGTGGTTATAGGTCTGTTCAGGTTTTCTATTTCTTCCTGGTTCAATTTTGGTAGTTGCTACATCTCTAGGAATGCACCCATTTCTTCCAGGTTATCTAATTTGCTGGCATAGATTGCTCATAATATGTTCTTATAATTGTTTGTATTTCTTTGGTGTTGGTTGTGATCTCTCCTTTTTCATTCATGATTTTGTGGATTTGGGTCATTTCTCTTTTCTTTTTGATCAGTCTGGCCAGGGGTTTATCAATCTTGTTAATTCTTTCAAAGAACCAGCTCCTAGTTTTGTTGATCTGTTCTACTGTTCTTTTGGTTTCTATTTCATTGATTTCTGCTCTGATCTTTATTATTTCTCTTCTCCTGCTGGGTTTAGGCTCTTTGCTGTTCTTTCTCCAGCTCCTTTAGGTATAGGGTTAGGTTGTGTATTTGAGACCTTTCTTGTTTCTTGAGAAAGGCTTGTATTGCTATATACTTTCCTCTCAGGACTGCCTTTGCTGTATCCCAAAGATTTTGAACAGTTGTGTTTTCATTTTCATTGGTTTCCATGAATTTTTTTAAATTCTTTAATTTCCTGGTTGAGCCATTCATTCTTTAGTAGAATGCTCTTTAGCCTCCATGTATTTGAGTTCTTTCCGACTTTCCTCTTGTGGTTGAGTTCTAGTTTCAAAGCATTGTGGTCTGAAAATATGCAGGGAATAATCCCAATCTTTTGGTACCGGTTGAGACCTGATTTGTGACCTAGGATGTGATCAATTCTGGAGAATGTTCCATGGGCACTAGAGAAGAATGTGTATTCCATTGCTTTGGGATGGAACGTTCTGAATATGTCTGTGAAGTCCATTTGGTCCAGTGTGTCATTTAAAGTCTTTATTTCCTTGTTGATCTTTTGCTGAGATGATCTGTCCATTTCAGTCAGGGGGGTGTTAAAGTCCCCCACTATTATTGTATTGTTGTCAATGTGTTTCTTCGCTTTTGTTATTAATTGCCTTATATAATTGGCTGCTCCCATGTTTGGGGCATAGATATTTACAGTTGTTAGATCTTCTTGTTGGATAGACCCTTTAAGTAGGATATAGTGTCCTTCCTTATCTCTTATTACAGTCTTTGGTTTAAAATCTAATTTGTCTGATAGAAGGATTGCCACCCCAGCTTTCTTTTGGTGTCCATTAGCATGGTAAATGGTTTTCCACCCCCTCACTTTCAATCTGGGGGTGTCTTTGGGTCTAAAATGAGTCTCTTGCAGACAGCATATGGATGGGTCTTGTTTTTTAATCCAATCTGATAGCCTGTGTCTTTTGATTGGGGCATTTAGCCCATTTACATTTAGGGTAACTATTGAAAGGTATGAATTTAGTGCCATTGTATTGCCTGTAAGGTGACTGTTACTGTATATTGTCTGTGTTCCTTTCTGATCTATGCTGCTTTTAGGCTCTCTCTTTGCTTAGAGGACCCCTTTCAATATTTCCTGGAGGGCTGGTTTCGTGTTTGCAAATTCCTTTTGTTTTTGTTGGTCCTGGAAGCTTTTTATCTCTCCTTCTATTTTCAATGAGAGCCTAGCTGGATATAGTATTCTTGGCTACATATTTTTTTCATTTAGTGCTCTGAAAATATCTTGCCAGTCCTTTCTGGCCTGCCAGGTCTCTGTGGATAGGTCTGTTGCCAATCTAATGTTTCTACCATTGTAGGTTACATATCTCTTCTCCCGAGCTGCTTTCAGGATTTTCTCTTTGTCTCTGAGACTCGTAAGTTTTACTATTAGATGTCGGGGTGTTGACATATTATTATTGATTTTGAGAGGGGTTCTCTGTGCCTCCTGGATTTTGATGCCTGTTTCCTTCCTCACATTCGGGATGTTCTCTGCTATTATTTGCTCCAATATACCTTCTGCCCCTCTCTCTCTTTCTTCTTCTTCTGGGATCCCAATTATTCTAATGTTGTTTCATCTTATCTTATTGCTTATCTCTCGAATTCTGCCCTCGTGATCCTGTAGTTGTTTCTCTCTCTTTTTCTCAGCCTCTTTATTTTCCATCATTTGGTCTTCTATATCACTGATTCTCTCTTCCGCCTCATTTATCCTAACAGTTAGTGCCCCCATTTTTGATTGCACCTCATCAATAGCCTTTTTGATTTCGACTTGGTTAGATTTTAGTTCTTTTATTTCTCCAGAAAGGGTTTCTCTAATAACTTCCACACTTTTTTCAAGCCCAGCTAGTATCTTTAAAGTCATGATTCTGAACTCTACGTCCAACATCATACTAATGTCCGTATTGAGTAGGTCCCTGGCTGACGGTACTACCTCTTGTTCTTTTTGCTGAGGTGATTTTTTTCGTCTTGTCATTTTGTCTTCCAGTAAGTGGTCGCTTCTCTGTTCAGAGAGTTGTTGCTACTCTCCTCTTCGATCTCCTGTTGAGTTCGTAGGTGTTCAGAATGGTTTGATCCCTATTCAGCTGAATTCCTGAGACCAGACGAAATCTAGGTCTCCTACTCCTCCGCCATCTTGCTCCACCCCCTGAAATGTGCGTGTCTTTAAAAACAGCACTTGCCGGGGCCAGGTCCTGCTCCGGGTCAGTGACTGCCTTGCAACAGCTCTAGAAACAGAGGAACATTTTCTGCTTCTCTTGTTGAGGTTCCTTTTGACCAAATATTAGGAACTTGCAGTTTTCTCGTTCAGTCTCTGGAACGGTATCAGCCATAAGTGGGGAAAACCATATTGAAAGGTCAGAACGGGAGCGCCTGGGTGGCTCAGTCGGTTAAGCATCTGCCTTTGGCTCTGGTCATGATCCTGGGGTCCCAAGATGGAGCCCTGTATTGGGATCCCTGCTCAGCGGGAGGCCTGCTTCTCTGTCTGCCCCTCACCAATGGTGCTCTCTCTCTCACTAGCTCTTTCTCTCAAATAAGTAAAATATTTTTTTTTAAATTTTTTTATTGTTATGTTAATCACCATATATTACATAATTTGTTTTGGTGTACTGTTCCATGATTCATTGTTTGTTCATAACACCCAGTGCTCCATGCAGAATGTGCCCTCCTCAATACCCATCACCAGGCTAACCCATCCCCCCGCCCTCCTCCCCTCCAGAAACCTCAGTTTGTTTTTCAGAGTCCATCATCTCTCCTGGTTCGTCTCCCCCTCTGACTTACTCCCCTTCATTCTTCCTCTCCTGCTATCTTCTTCTTTTTCTTTTTTCTTAAAATATGTTGCATTATCAAATAAGTAAAATCTTAAAACAAAACAAAAAATGGTCAGAACATGCACGTGGAAGGGACAAGCCCAGGAGGGCGGGCAGGACTTTCCATCCTCAGGCTCCTCTTGGGGCTCCCTGATTGACCATTTATCTGGATGTGGGTCTCCTGGGAGCCTTGTCCACGACCTCTGAGTTTCTTTTCCTGTTTGTTTCCTATCAGAGGGAATGATTTGTAATGCCCTTTTTCAGGCTACAGCTGGGCCTCGGTCCATAAACATCATGGCTCCCTGTGAATTAGGGTTTCCAGCATCCCCACACTTTCTTATTCAATTCTTTTTAGGGCCAAAATTCCCTAGAGGACCCCAGCTTCTCCATCGGGTATGTCGTGGTCCCTCCTCTTTGTCTGGGGCCCGACAGATCATGGGTGAGCTCCAGTTTGCAAGGATAAGGGACTAGAATCCTTGTCAGTGAAAGAACCCACGTTCTCCCTTGCTGCGGAGGGTGGCTTCTGGGCCCCTGTGGTTCTGAGGTCCCTGGTCTCAACAATCACCAATTTCTACACTCAGTCGTGTTACTGATTTGTCCTAAAGACGGGCAACTGGACCGGAGCCTGTGTAGCTGTGTAGCCTTCCACGGGCTTGTGCTGTGGTTATGGCATGGGGGTGTGAATCTTTCCCATCTGGAGCTCTGAAAGTTGAGGCATGAGGGGGCAGGGGTAGGGGTTCCACAGGGGAATGCCCCCAAACTGATGATCCATGGACAAGCATGGACACACCCTTAGCAACTAAAATACTGAAATGCTTCCAATCTGGATTGTAAACTACACTGCTCTGAGCTCAGTCTGAGTACCCACCCCATGACCAGGCCCTAAAGGGTTACCACTTGGCAATTTAAGATCACCACCTGGAAACACCCCATGAGAACAAGGCCCTGTGAGGCTTCTGAGAGCAGACCCAGTGTGCAAGAATGTTCAAGTCTTATGACTATCATATGGCTGGGAGGGACAGTCTATTGCATCCTTGGGCATCCATTGGCTGATAGTGTACTGAGAGGCACCCAAAGGGGACCCATGGTTGCCGTGAGTGTCATATATGTGCAATATTTGTGTTTTATATTCACGTAAGTTAAATACACACATACACACTCAAACTTATTCATACCAGAATAAGGAAGAAGTAGAACAATCAAATGCACACTTTGCAACTGATTACTTTTTCATAGCTGGTATTGATAATTACCTTCTTTACCTATTTCATATTTGCTTTGGGCTGAGCAAGCGTCACAGCTGATCGTGGTTCTCTGCCTGATAAGGGAGCCCAGTCTTGGTTCCTGAAGGGCCTGGGCCATTAGTCCCACCTGGAATGATTTCTTCTAGCGTTTCAGTCACAGGGCACGGTGACACTGAGAAAGCCTTAAGGAATTTCCAGATTCCAGACCCAGGCTTCCTTATCTGCAGGGCAGAGCCGCAGACCCGTTTCCCTTTAGTAATCAGGATCCTTCACCTCAGCCAGTCCTGAAAAAAATGTTTCTTTGCCTGTAAATTCAGAGGCAGTCCTAACCTCTAGTTCAATGGAATCAATGTGTCTCCTTTTTTTTTTTAAGATTTTATCTATTTATTTGAGAGAGAGGGGAGAGAGAGAGAGAGCGTGTGCTTGCACTTGCCCACAGTGGGGGGAGGGCCAGAGGGACCCGAGCAAGGAGCACGATGTGGGACTTGATCCCAGGACCCTGAGATCATGACCTGAGCTGAAGGCAGACATTTAACTGAGCCACCCAGGCGTCTTATCAGTGTGTCTCCTGGTTGAAGTCTAACTCCCTTAGGAATTAAGCTTCTAGATCAGCAGAGCATAACGTCACAAGGATGTGCAGCAAAAATTCTGCTAGTGGATCCCCAGGGGTCATAGTGCTAACAGTGAGTGGGGCACTCCCATTTCCACCCGCAGTCACGGGACTCCTGCATCTGGGCTATGGGAAAATCAGTGCCATGTAATGGGATGCAGATTTAGAACATCTACAGCCTCCTGGAGAACACCACCCCAGCCCTGCAACGTGTTGCAATCTGGGGGACACTGTCACTCAGTCGTCAAAACCCCACGTTTCAATAACTGTAGCTTTGTAGTAAGTTTTGAGATTAGGAAATGTGATGCCTCCAATTTTGGTCTTTTTTCCCCAAGATTATTGTGATTATGCAGAATCCCTTGAGAGTCAATATGAATTTTAGAATGGATTTTTCTGTTTCTGTAAAAAACACCATTGGAATTTCGATAGGGATGGCATTGAATGTGAAGATCACTCTGGGTAGTATGGTCATTTTAACAATACAAAGTCTTCTGATCTATGACGTGGAATGTTTTCCCATTTATTTACATCTCCTTAATTTCTTTCAGCAATGTTTTATAGTTTTTGGTGTTCAAGTCTCTTGCCTCATTGGCCAAGTTTATTCCTAAGAAGTTCATTCTTTTTGATGCTACTGTAGATAGAATTTTTTTTAATTTCTTTTTTTGAATTTTTCATTGTGTACATAGAAACACAAATAATTGGGATGCCTGGGCAACTCAGTCAGTTAAGTGTCTGCCTTCGGCTCAGGTCATGATCCCAGGGTCCTGGGATTGAGTCCTGCATCAGGCTCCCTGCTCAGCGAGGAGTCTGCCTCTCCTTCTCCCTCTGCCTGCTGCTCCCCCCTGCTTGTGCTCTCTGTGACAAACACACACACACACACAAATGATTTTTGTGTTGACTTTGCGTCCTGCAACTTTGCTGAATTCATTTTCCAGTGCACATGTTGTGTGTGTGTGTGTGAGAGAGAGAGAGAGAGAGAAAGAAAGAGAGAGAGATATCTTCAGGGATTTCTACATGTGAGAGCATGTCATCTGTGAAGAGATAATTTTAGTTTTTCCTTTCCAGTTTGGATGCTTTTTTATTTCTCTTTCTTGCCAAATAATTGCTCTGGTTAGGACTTCCAATGTTATGCTAATTATAAGTGGCAAAAGAAGGTATCCTTGTCTTGTTCCTGATCTTAAGGAAAACACTTTCAGACTTTCACCACTGAGTATGATGATAGCCGTGGGTTTTTCATGTATGGCTTTTATTTCGAGGAAGTTTCCTTCAATTCCTACTTTTTGAGTGTTTTTTATCATGAAAGGGTGTTGAATTTTTTTCAAATGCTTTTTCTGCATCAGTTGAGATGATCATGTGGGTTTTTTTCTCCCATCATTTCACCAATGTGCTATATTACATTGATTGATTTTCATATGTTGGACCATGCTTAAATTCCAGCAATAAATCCCACTTTGTTGCGATGTATGATTCTTTTAATATACTGCTGAATTTGGTTTGTTAGCATTTTGTTGAGGATATTTCTATTAATATCCATGAGGGATATTAGTCTGTAGCTTTCTTTTCTTGTATTTTCTTTGTATTGTCTTGTATTGTCTGGGATCAGGGTAATATTGGCCTTTGAAGAATGAGTAACAAAGTGTTTCCTCTTCAATTTTTTTGGAAGCTTTTGAGAAGGATCGATACTAACTATTCTTTACATGTTTGGTAGAATTCAACAGTGAGGTCATGTGGTCCAGGGCTTTTCTTTGTTGAAAAGTTTTTGATTACTGATTCAATTCTCTTACTAGTTGTAGGTCTTTTCAGATTTTCTAATTCGTAATGATTCAGTGTTGGTAGGCTGTGTTTCTAGGAATTGGTCCATTTCATCTAGGTTGTCAAATCTGTTGGCATATAATATTGCTCATAGCACTCATAATTCTTTTTTACTTCTTAAAATCAATAGTAGCACCCCAACATTCATTTTTTATTTTAACAATTTGAGTCTTCTCTCCTTTTGTCTTATTCCATGTAACTAAAGTCTTGTCAATTTTGTTGATCTTTTCCAAGATTCAACTTCTGTTGATTTTTCTGTTTTGTTTTCTCTTGACTATTTTATTTATCTCCATTCTAATCTATATTATTTCCTTCAATTCTTTAAGATGTAAAGTCAGGTTGTTGATATGGGATAAATAAATTTGAGATAAATGAATTTATTTGAAATAACGTGCCCTCTGTGTGTTGCATAGGTCATTATCAATGACTGATGTTTACCCTTTATCTTCTTGCTGAGACATCAGAAGAAATTATGCTACAAGGTCCTTTGATGATTCAAACACCAGCTTGTTCTAACCCTGCCAAATCTTTCAGAGCAGTAGTCTGACAACCACCCCGAGCTCCTTGCAGACGTGGGAATCATGGGCACAGGATTATGGAGCTCTCTATCTCAAGATGAGCTTGTCTTCCACTGCCACCTTGGAAGGTATACTGGTCATGAGCCATAATTACATTATAGAGGTATGAGTAACAACATGTTTTTCCTAATTGTTTTTTCACCAGGATGGAAGGAAACAGGTGCACAGCCCCAGGATGGAAGTATCCCCAGAGCTTCTCAATGAGGTGCACACTTCACTCTTCTCGATGGGCTGCCTCTCTCCATAATAGTTTTTTGGGGGGATTACTTCACACTTGTCATTTCAGTAGGTGCCCTTGCACTGGAGGAAATTGATGGCCAGGTTACTGCTCTTTGGGGTTAGAATTTCAGTCTTGTTTTCTCTCATCCGTGCGAGGACCTCTTTGTTCCTTCTGGTTGTCTCATTTTATGTTTCCTTCTCTCTTGTTTATTTTTTCTCTGTCTTTAATCACAATATGAAATGGGGTATTTTATGCAAATTAGCTCATAAATAATGGTGGAATAATGATGGAGGCTACTGATTATTTTCACTGTACCAGAGTTAGGATGGCAGAAGGGTGCAGATCAGGGGATGAAGGATCCTCTGATCTCAGGCATTGTGTGGGGAAAGAGAGAACTTGTTTTGTCCATGAGGCCAGTGTGGGATGAGGTGTGAGAGTCTTTTGTAATGTCATACGAGGCTGGAGGCCAAACTTTGCACTCTGCCTTCTGTCCTCCAGCCAGAGAAGTTTCTGGCCATCTGTTCTAAAGAAAAGATTCATGGCAGCCATACTCTCGGTTGAAGGGGAAAAATACTTTATTGATATTATAAAAATCTAATAGAAACAGAAGAAAAGGGGAAATCTGCATATAGGTGAGGGCAACAGTAAGCAGTAAGGGAGAATAAGAAAGAGTTACATCAATTCGGGTACTTATAACATCCAACCTCATCAGCTGGGGAAGCCCCATGGAGACAGCAGACTGGAGTCCTAATTGAGAAGCTTGGGTGGAACATCCTTCTCTCAGGTGAGATTTCCAACTGACCATCCCCTAAGGGCCATATTTATAGGGCAGACAGTGGGGTCTAAACTAAAACATTTGTTTGCCTACTGGTAGTTTGGAGTGAGCTGCGTTTCTATGTTATCATGTCTTTACATCTTCAAGGAGCCTGGGCTAGGTGGGCTTGCCTCCCCTCCCAGATTCCATTCTGGGGGGTCAGCCCAGCCTGGAGCCAGAGGGGATATAAGGCAAGATTTACAGCTCTTGGCATCCAGACCAAAAGGGCCAATTCTTACCTGGAGGCCAGCTAATGTCAACTAATCAAGCTTCCAAGGTTATTTATGCAGCACAAGTCTCACAAATAACATTCTTTAGCCATCCACTTAGGATTGGGATGGGGTGGTCTCTTATGCAGGACATATCACAGAAACCTCCATCCATCCAATACACCATCTCCATTCTGGGCAGAAGCACCCCAGGCATCATGTGATTGTCAAGCTCTGGAATTTCCCTTTCATAAACTCTGTGGGTTACAATGCGGGTAAATATAGTCAACTTCATTGTACAAATAACTTCTCATACATAATAACACATCACGAACATAATTTAAGTAAATGTACATTTACATTATTATTTTAATACCTTCAAACGTCATTTCATATAGATATGTCAATACTTATTTAGCCATTGTTACTGATTTTATGTGACAGTAAATAAGTGATCAATTCTTTTTAACAAACTCTGAACATTTCTCAGATTTAGATATTCATAAAATTGTTGGATTAAAAGAAACATTTGTATAGCTTTGGTATATGTTGCCAAGTGCAGGCTGGGAAATCAGCAGTTTATAACGCCACGAGTAGAGAACAGGGTCATCCATTTCCTAAATTCTTGCCAAACTAAATATTCTACTTTTTGCATTACTTGAGAGACATTATTTTAATTTGTACCTCTTTGCTGATTAGAATCTTTTTTTGGGGGGGTAACCAAATTACTTTATTTGAAGAATGGTACAAATGAAAGAAGTTAAGTAGATGTTTTGGTACAACTTATAGAAAAGGTAAAGGTAACCCCAACATGCATGCACTGCCTTGGTGACCAGGGAAGTCACCCTTGTGGCTATGGGAAGACAGCCTAAGGCTTAGCTCTCACTATCACTGTTTCCCAAGGTGTGCTTGTCAAAGAGATACTCTGCCATGCCAGATTCGGGAGCCCCCATCTTGTGCAGGTTGGTTATGTGGTCACCCAATTCTTTGATGGATTTCACCTGCTCATTCAGGTAATGAGTCTCAATGAAGTCACACAAATGGGGGTCACTTTTATCACTGGCTAGTTTGTGCTGTTCCAGTAGTGACTGATTCATGCTCTTTTCCAAATGTAATGCACACTCCATTGCATTCAGCCCGTTCTCCCAATCATCATGGTCTGGTTTCTCGATATCCTGTAGGAAGATTCCGCTACCTCGTTGGTTCTGCAGCTTCATCAGTTTCTCAGCATGTTCCCTCTCCTCATGAGATTGCTGAAGAAAATATTTGGTGAAGTTCTTCAAAGCCACATCATCGCGGTCAAAGTAGTAAGACATGGACAGGTAGACGTAGAGCTCCAGGTTGATCTGGCGGTTGATGGCGGCCTCCGAGTCCTGGTGGTAGTTCTGGCGCACCTGCTAGGGGGACGCGGTCGTCATGGCGGCGGCTGAGAAAAGGAGGTGGCGAGCGGAGGCGGGGGCCTTGGAGAGGTCCGAGGGCGCGATGAAGAGATGGCGGAGGGCTGGCTCTGAACGGACGGCAGGGTGGGGGACGAGCGCCTGGTTCCGTCCAAGCGCTGTTGAAGCAGGAAACCGCAGCGACTCTCGGCGGAGACTGGTGATTAGAATCTTAATATTGTTGCCTACATTTATAGGTCATTGTACGTATTTGTGAATAAGTATTTATAGCCTTTATCTTTAATGATCTTTCTCCAGGGGTGTTGGTCTTCTGCTTATTTATCCGTAATACTCTTTATGTAATAATGATCTGAGCCTATTGTCATGGATTTAATTATTTATCCCCGGTTTCTGTTTTGCTACTTGATTGTGTGATGGTTGGAGAATTTAAAAAGTGCTCACATTTATACTTAAGTCTTTTATTTTTCCACTTCTGTTTTATTATTTCATATAACTCAAGAATTTATGTCTATATGCCTATATTGAGTTTTTAAAATGAGCTTTATTGAGATAGAAGTCACATAACATAAAATTCAGGCGCGTGCAGGGTACAATCAGTGGTTTTTGGTATATTCACAGAGTCGTATGACCATCACTACGATCTAACTGTGGCATAGTTTCATCACCCTGAAGTGAAATCCTATACCTGCTATAGGTTTCTTTCTGTTTCTTTTTCTTCCCAGCCACTAAACTATGGTTGCTATAGATTTCCCCATTTGGTACATCTCATATGAATGGAATTATGTCATATGCCGTCTTTTGTGAGTGGCTTCTTTCACTCAGTTTCCTTATTGGCTTCCTGTCTGGATGATCTATTCAATGTTGAAAGTGGGGTGTTGAAGCCCTCTATGATTACTGTATTGTTGTCTATCTCTCCCTTCTGATCTGTTAGTATTTGCTTAATATATTTAAGTGTTCCCATGAGGTAGGATCTAGGTAGTAAGTCTTTTGTAGATGTGTTTTTACCAAGTCAAGGAAATTCTCTCTGATGTAGTTTTGGAATGTAGGTGAGGTTGGTGAGGTGAGGTCTGGAGCCGACAATCAAAAAAGAATTTTTCTCCCATTCTGGAGGTTGTCATTTAGTTTTGTTGACTGTTTCCTTTGCTGTACAGAAGTTTTTTGTCTTGACAAGGTCCCAGTAGTTCATTTTTGCTTTGTTTCCCTTGCCTTAGATGTGTCTAGCAAGAAGTTGCTGCAGCCAAGGTCATATAGGTTGCTGCCTGTGTTCTCCTCTAGGATTTTGATGGATTCCTGTCTCATATTTAGGTCTTTCATCCATTTTGAGTTTATTTTTGTATATGGTGTAAGGAAATGGTCCAGTTTCATTATTCTGCAGT
The DNA here is from genome assembly GCF_009762305.2 of Zalophus californianus. Classification (NCBI taxonomy): domain Eukaryota; kingdom Metazoa; phylum Chordata; class Mammalia; order Carnivora; family Otariidae; genus Zalophus; species Zalophus californianus. The sequence goes on from NC_045595.1 coordinate 6,487,774, forward strand.
GGCTGTCCAATTTTCCCAACTTTTTTCCATTGGATATTCTTTCTTGCTTTGTCAAAGATTAGTTGACCATATTGTTGAGGGTCCCTTTCTGGGTTCACTATTCTGTTCCACTGATCCATTTTTATGCCAGTACCATACTGTCTTGATGATTACAGCTTTGTAATACAGCTTGAAGTCAGGCATTGTGATGCCACAAGTTTGGTTTTCTTTTCCAGTGTTCCTTTGGGCTATTTGGGGTCTTTTTTGGTTCCATATAAATTTTAGGATTATTTGTTCCAGCTCTGTGAATAAAGTTGATGGTATTTTGATAGGGATTGCATTGAGTGTATAGATTGCTCTAGGTAGAACAGACATTTTCACAATATTTTTCTTTCAATTCATGAGCATGGAACGTTTTTCCATTTCATGGTGTCTTCCTCAATTTCTTTCATGAGTATTCTATAGGTTTCTGAGTACAGATCCTTTGCCTCTTTGGTTAGATTTATTCCTAGGTATCTTATGGGTTTTGGTGCAATTGTAAATGGGATTGACTCCTTAATTTCTCTTTCTTCTGTCTCATCATTAGTGTATAGAAAAGCAACTGATTTCTGTGCATTGATTTTATATCCTGCCACTTTGCTGAATTCCTGTATGTGTTCTAGCAATTTTGGGGTGGAGTCTTTTGGGTTTTCCACATAGAGTATCATGTCATCTGCAACAAGTGAGAGTTTGACTTCTTCTTTGCCAATTTGGATGCCTTTTATTTCTTTTCTTTTCATTTTCTTTTTTGTCTGATTGCTGCGACTAGGACTTCTAGTACTATGTTGAACAACAGTGGTGAGAGTGGACATCCCTGCTGTGTTCCTGACCTTAGGGGAAAAGCTCTTGGTTTTTCCCCAGTGAGAATATTTGCTGTGGGTTTTTCATATATGGCTTTTATGATATTGAGGTATGTTCCCTCTATCCCTACACTGTGAAGAGTTTTGATCAAGAAAGGATGCTGTACTTTGTCAAATGCTTTTTCTGCATCTATTGAGAGGATCATATGGTTCTTGTCCTTACTTTTATTAATGTGGTATATCACGTTGATTGATTTTTGAGTGTTGAACCACCCTTGCAGTCCAGGAATAAATCCCACTTGGTCATGGTGAATGCTCCTTTTAATGTACCATTGGATCCTGTTAGCTAGTATCTTGGTGAGGATTTTTGTATCCATGTTCATCAGGGATATTGGTTTGTAATTCTTTTTGATGGGGTCTTTGTCTGGTTTTGGGATCAAGGTAATGCTGTCCCCATAGAAGGAGTTTGGAAGTTTTCCTTCCATTTCTATTTTTTTGAAACAGCTTCAGAAGAATAGGAATTAATTCTTTAAATGTTTGGTAGAATTCCCCTGGGAAGCCATCTGGCCATGGACTCTTGTTTATTGGGAGATTTTTGATTACTGCTTCAATTTCCTTGCTGGTTATGTGCATACTACACACTATGAGTACTCAAGGAAATATGGTGTCACCAAAAGAAAATGAGAAGGACTTCCAGGGAAGATGGGGGATTAGGAAGATCCTATGGTCACTTCATCCCACAGATACACATAGAAAACACCCACATCAGTATAAATAACCCAGAAAATGACCCAAAGACACAGAAAATACTCACCACAGCTAAATGTAGAGAAGAGGCCACAAAGAAGAGACACCGTGGGTGCAGAGAGAAGAGAGGAGCAGACCCCACCCCAGGCACCCCAAGCACAGGGGACCCACACTGCAAAGATGAATCCCCATAACATTTGGCTTTGAAAACCAGAGAAGCCTAACTTCTTGAGTTCTTACAATCAGTGGGCTTTATACCTGCAACTTTAAAAATCAGCAGGCTCTACTCTGGAAGAACTGGAGGAGGATAGGAAACTGAGTCCTTGCCCTTAAGGAGACAGCACAACAAACAGTCCTGCTGAGATACAGCATAGAAGCAGCCATTTGAAAAATGCCTGGTATAAATGGGAGGGAGATTTGTTTAATCTTAGAGGCTATGCTGGAGAGGCAAGAATCTTTGGGAGACTTCTCCAGGAATAAAAGAGCTGGTAAGCACCACTTCCCTTACCTGCCCCCAAATCTAGAAATACAGACACCTGTGGGACCAGCACAGCACAATCTCCCCTTAGCTTGCTGACAGCTCACCCCACCCCTGCATTCTCCTGTGGACCTGCCCCATCTAACATGCCCTTTGCAGGTGTCCATCCAAAGTGGTGCCACAAGCATGGCAGGGTGCAAGCAGCCCCAAAGGGGGCCAGCATCATTCCAAAGTGACTCCTTCCCTAGGGAGAAGGGAAGAACACCACACATACCCGTACAACTGTGGCCCAACAGTGGGCTGGGGGCAGACATCTGGGCTGACGGCAGGCTCCACCTACCAAAGAAAGCTTCTCAAGGGACAACACAGGGAGAGTACCCTGAAGTTCAGTGCTACTGTATCTCTGGAAAATGCCTGGTCTGACTCAACTCAAGCCCAAGGCAGCCCAAGACTGGCCCACTAACAACACAGGGACCAAGCCCTGGCTACAATAGTCAAAGAGAACCTCTGAAGACAGCTGGATTGAAGGAAAAAGAGACCAAGAATCCACAGCAGAATGTACACAACACACATAGGAGACACTCCCTGAAGTTCCAGGCCCTGCAGAACAGGAGACAATGCACTGCAGGACATCACAGGGCTTCTCCATAAGGCTATTATTGTTGAGAGCAAGAGAAGTAACTGACTTTCCTAACACACAAACAGATACAGGGAGACAAAATGAGGAGACAGAAATATGTCCTAACTGACAGAATAGGACAAAACCACAGCAAGAGACCTAAGCAAAACGGATATAAGTAATATGCCTGATAGACATTTTAAAGTAATGATCATTAAAAAAAAAAGAACCAATCAGAGATCAAGACACAATAAGTGAAATTAAAAATACACTTGATGGAATAAGTAACAGGCAAGATAAAACAGAGGAGCAAGTTAATAACCTGGAAGACAGAATAATGGAAAGTAACCAAGCTGAGCAAAGGAAAGGGAAGAAAATTATGCAAAATGAGAATAGATTTAGAAAGTTCAGTGACTACATCAGGTGTAACAATATTCACATTATAGGGATCTCAGAAGAGAGAAGGGAGCAGACAATTTATTTGAAGAAACAATAGCTGAAGAATTCCCTAATATGGGGAAAGAAATAGAAATCCAGATGCAGGAGGCACAGAGATCACCAAAGAAGTGTACATGATGACACATAGTAATTAAAATGGCAAAAAGTAGTGATAGAGAATTTTAAAAGCAACATGAGAAAAGGGAAGACAATTACATGCAAAGGAAACCCCATAAGGCTATCAGTGGATTTTTCAGCAAAAACTTTGCAGTCCAGAAGGGAGTGGCATGATATGTTCAGGGTGTTGGCAGGGAGAAAACTGCAGCCAAGAATACTCTACACAGGGGGGCTAGCATTAAAAATAGAAGGAGAGATAGAGTTTATCAGACAAAAGACTAAAGGAGTTTATGACCATTAAACCAGCCCTACAAGAAATATTAAAGGGGACTCTGAGTGGAAAGACTATATGTGAGTATGAAAAGTAAAACAACAAGAACAACAACAAAACCAGAAAAAAACACAAAAGCAGTAAAAAATAAGTATTTCTGTAAAAATCACTCAAGAGATTCATAAAATGAAAGGATGTAAAATATGACACCATTTACCTAAAATGTGTGTGTGTGGGTTGGGGGGGAGAGGACTAAAGAATGGGTTCAAACTTAAGTGACCATCAACTTAACATAGACTGCTAAAGCAGAAGATGTCATATACAAACCTAATGGTAACCACAAATCCAAGCCAGTAATAGATATGCAAAGAATAAAGAGAGAGGAATCCAAGTATATCACTAAAGAAAGCTAACAAACCATGAGAGCAAGAAAGGATCAGGAAAATCTATAGAAACAACAACAAAACAAGTAACAAAATGGCAACAAATACATATCTATTAATAATTACATTTTAAAAATATTTTATTTATTTATTTGACACAGAGAGAGCACAAGTAGACAGAATGACAGGCAGAGGGAGAGGGAGAACTAGCCTCCTTGCTGAGCAGAGAGCCTGATGTGGGGCTTAATCCCAGGACCCTGGGATCATGACCTGAGCCGAAGGCAGATGCTTAACCAACTGAGCCACCCAGGTACCCCTCAATAATTTGAATGTAAATGGACTAAACACTCCAGTTCAAAGTCATGGGGCGATAGAATGGATTAAAAAAACAAGACCCATCTACATGCTGCCTACAAGAGTCTCATTTCAGACCTAAAGACACCTGTAGATTGAGACTGAGGGGGTGGAGAGATATTTATCATGCAAATGAATGTCAAAAGAAAACCAGGGTAACAATCCTTCTATTAGACAAAATAGACTTTAAAACAAAGACTCTAACAAAAGACTAAAGAAAACACTATATAATAAGAAATGGTACAAGATATAAAAATTATAAATATTTATGCACCTAACATAGGAGCACCCAAATACATAAAACAGTTAATAACAAATATAAAGGATCTAATTGGTAATACAATAAGAGCAGGGGATTTTAACACCCCCACTTACATCAATGGACAGATTATCCAAACAGAAAGTAAAGAACAGTGGCTTTGAATGACACACTAGACCAGATGGATTTGACATATTCAGAACATTCCATCCTAAAAGAGCAGAATACACGTTCTGTTCAAGTGCACATGAAACATTCTCTGGAAGAGATCACATATTAAGCTATAAAACAAGTCTCAGCAAATTCAGAAAAGTTAAAGTCATATCATACATCTTTTCTGACAACTAAAAATCAGCCACAAGAAAAAAATCTGGAAAGAGCACAAATACATGAAGGTAAAATAACATGCTACTAAACAAGGAATGGGTTAACTAAGAAATCAAAGAGGAAATAAAAAATTACGTGGAGACAAATGAAAATGAAGACACAATGGTCCAAAATCTTTGGGATGCAGCAAAAATGGTTCTAAGGGGGAAGTTTATAGTAATACAGGCCTACTTCAAGAAGCGAGAAAATTCTCCAACAACCTAACCTTACACCTAAAGGAGCTAGAGAAAGAACAGACAAAACCCCAAACCAACAAAAGATAATAAAGATTAGAGCAGAAATAAGTGATATAGAAACTAAAAACAAAACAAAACAAAAAACAATAGAACAGATCCATGAAAGGTTTTCCCTTAGTAAAAATGGCCGCGGAGGCTCCCGGCCCCCTCGGAAGCGGAGTGCGCGTTTTCATAAGCATGGCCAGAGAAGACAGGAAAAAGCGTAGAGTTCGTGAGCATTGACTGGCTGAGGCAAGAAGCGTTCTGGACGCTGACTGGTTCCGCCGTTCGCGGGAAGGAGTTTGTGGCACCAGCGGGAAGTGGATTTAACACTGCGGCCGCAGCAGGGTTCTGAGGAGTTCGACGAACCCACCAGACAGGCGTCTTCTGGACTTCTTTCCTGAGGGAGTCGGGACCAAGATGTGGTTTAGTGGATCTGAGAGCTACAGCAGCTCCTCCTTTGGCGGAGCGGGCAGCTACACGCAGTCCCCTGGGGGCTTTGGATCGCCGACGCCTTCGCAGGTTGAAAAGAAATCAAGGGCCCGAGCCCAGCACATTGTACCCTGTACCATATCTCAGCTGCTTTCTGCCACTCTAGTTGATGAAATGTTCAAAATTGGGAATGTTGAGATTTCACAGGTCACTATTGTGGGTATAATCAGACATGCAGAAAAGGCCCCAACCAACATTGTGTACAAAATAGATGACATGACAGCTGCGCCCATGGATGTTCGCCAGTGGGTTGACACAGATGATGCCAGCAGTGAAAACACAGTGGTTCCTCCAGAGACATATGTGAAAGTAGCTGGCCATCTGAGATCTTTTCAGAACAAAAAAAGCCTTGTAGCCTTTAAGATCATGCCTCTGGAGGATATGAATGAGTTCACCACACATATTCTGGAAATTGTCAATGCACACATGATCCTGAGCAAATCTAACAGCCAGCCCCCAGCAGGGAGAGCATCTATCAGCAATCCAGGAATGGGTGAAACACGGAACTTTGGTGGGAATAGCTCCATGCCAGCAAATGGCCTCACTGTGGCCCAAAACCAGGTGCTGAATTTGATTAAGGCTTGTCCAAGACCTGAAGGATTAAACTTTCATGATCTCAAGAACCAGCTCCAACACATAACTGTAGCCTCAATAAAGCAAGCTGTGGATTTTCTTAGCAACGAGGGACACATTTATTCCACTGTGATGATGATCATTTTAAATCCACAGATGCAGACTAACTGGATCTAATTGAGTACCCAAGGCATTTTCCAGCTGGACCTGTTTTCCTAAACTGTTGTCTCCAACTATGCATCTGTTTGGCCAATGGATTTCTAGGGAGTAGGTTTCATCTAGAAAGGGTCTCATTTAACATCCTTTTGAAACTTATGGCTCTTCTGGCTTTTTGTTTGTTGTTTTTGTTTTCTGAAGCTCAATTTTGGGCACTTGACAAGAATGTAAACCTGGGTGGACTTTCTTAAGTTACAAATCGGGGCGCCTGGGTGGTTCAGTCAGTTAAGCGTCTGCCTTCAACTCAGGTCATGATCCCAGGGTCTTGGGATCGAGCCCCAAGTCAGGCTTCCTGCTCATCAGGGAGCCTGCTTCTCCCTCTGTCCCTCCCCCTGCTTGTGCTCTCGCTCGCTCTCTCTCCCCCCATCAGATAAATAGCTAAACTCTTAAAAAAAAAATTTACAAATCAGCTGTCTACAACGTTAGGACAGATGGAAGTGGGAGAACTCTGCTACTGATAGAGTTGAGTGGTTATTACTTAAAGAACAGTCAGGAGCTTCTGCTCCTGTCATATTCCCTGTGGAGAGAAGATGAGCAGGACTAGGGTCTTCAGCAGGGAGCTAGCCAAGAAACCCACTAACCTCTGCCTGGTTTTGTTCCCCCCTTTAGTTGGTTATATGGTGTTATCTTCAGAATTGCGCTTTCCTTCACCTTGTCATGACTGCTGCCGAACGTGTGTTTTTGTGAAGTTCTAGAGTGGTAGCCTCATGAGGGCAGAGGGGAGAAAGATGTTCTTTCAATTTCATACCAAAAAGTACATCCCTGTGTTTAATAAAAGCTCTATTGTAAAAAAAAAAAAAAAAAAAAAAAAAAAAAAAAAAAAAAAGAACAGATCCATGAAAGCAGGAGGGGATTCTTTGAAAAGATCAACAAAATTGATAAACCGCTAGCCAGACTCATAAAAAAAAAAAAAAAAGGAGAGGACCCAAAGAAACAAAATCAGAAATGAAGGAGGAGAAAGAACAATCAACACCACAGAAATACAAACACTAGTAACAATACTATGAAACCATATATGCCAACAAATAGGACAACTTAGAAGAAATGAATCAATTCCTGGAAATATATAACCTACCACAACTAATGCAGGAAGAAATAGAAAAGTTGAACAGACTGATCACTAGTGATGAAAATAAATCAGTAATAAAAAAAAACAAAAACAAAATAAAAGTCCAGGAGCAGACAGCTTCACAGGTGAATTTTACCAAATATTTAAAGAAGAATTAATACCTATTCTTCTCAAATTATTCCAAAAAATAGAAAAGGAAGGAAAACTTCCAAATTCATTCTGAGGCCAGTATCACCCTGATACCAAAACCAGATAAAGACACCACAAAAAAGAGAACTACAGACCAATAGCTTTTATGAATATAGATGCAAAAATCCTCAACAAAATAATAGCAAACCTTCCCCAGCCAACTCTTGCGCTGGAGGGCAGCCATGGTGAAATCCATCCCTCTTGGCCTTGAACAGAGGCTGTGCTCTGGCTGAGAAGTTAGTGCGAGGGGAAATCCCTAGTGCTACCATTGGGCTGCAGTGTCAGAAAACATCTTTCCAGGATGGTGCTGTTCTACTTGAAGGGTAGGCTCTGGGTACAGGAGTGTTGTTTCAGGTACATTGAGGCCCCAGCCCTTTCCAAACACTCTGCTGAAGAAAGATTGTTTCTGTAAAAAATATGTGCCTACCAACCAACTCCTTAACAAGTTGATAGAAGGTAGTCCTTTTGTAATTCAGGGTAGACCACCTCATACAATATTTTTAAATGGCTGTAGCAATACCAATTTGTAAAATAAGTTATGTGACCTACCTTTTGCCAAATTCACTGGTGGAAGCAAATAGTGCAGTGAACTCAAGAGACAATGAATTTGCAGAGCCTCAAAGCATCTCCCCCCAAATATATACTAGCAACCTTTCTCTTTGTTTCAAAGACCTAGGACTACTTAAAGCAAAAAACAAAACAAACAAACAAACAAAAAACCCCACTGTATTGTGGGGATTTTAACATGGGTAGATATAAAATCTATGACAACAGCACAAAGGATAAAAGGAGGTAAATGGAACTGTTCTGTGGCAAGTATTGTACAATTGGACATTTATTAAACTAGTACACTCTTAACTCTAAGTAGATTGTGATATGTTAAAGATGCATATTGTTGGGGTGCCTGGGTGGCTCAATCATTAAGCGTCTGCCTTTGGCTCAGGTCATGATCCCAGGGTCCTGGGATGAGCCCCGCATCGGGCTCCCCGCTCAGCGGGAAGCCTGCTTCTCCCTCTCTCACTCTCCCTGCTTGTGTTCCCTCTATCGCTGTCTCTCTGTCAAATAAATAAAAACCTTAAAAAAAAAAAGATGCATATTGTCATCCCCAGAGCAAACACACACACACACACACACACACACACACACACACACACACACAAATGCAGAGTATCACTTAAATGCTAGTAAAGGCATTAAAGAGAATACAAAGAAGTATTTGGACAAGAACATGTGGCCACATGCACCGACTGCACCAAGGGCCACTCCTGCCTGGACTTGCCTACCCAGCTGCAGCCTGAGCTGGTGGTGCTTCAGCACCCATGAACAAGGAGCAGGGCTTCCCATTGGAGATGGAAATGCAGGTCAGGAAGGCAACCTGATAAGACTTGGCCTGTTAAGTTTCCTACTAAGATTCCTCTGATTTTTTCATTTCATTGTTCTAAAACAAAAGAAGGTCTCCTGATTTACCACTTTACTGATTCAGATTTATTCAGGAATAATCATTGTACCTGGTGGTATAGATAACAGAGAGGTCTGGGGTTGGAAGCTATACACTTTATGGAATATCTTAATAGAATAAAAGAACTTTTATTCAACTATAAAAAATATTAGCAAACCAAACCAACAATACATTTAAAAAATCATATACCATGATCAAGTAGGATTTATTCCTGGGATGCAGGGTGGTTCAATATTTGCAACAATCAACATGATACCTCACATCAATAAGAGAAAGGATAAAAACCATATGATCATTTCAGTATATATAAAAAAAGCATTTGAGAAAGTAAAACATCCTTTCTTGATTAAAAAAAAAACAAACAAAAACAAAACCCCTCTGCCAAGTAGCTCTAGTGGGAACATACCTCAAGATAATAAAGGCCTTATATGAAGAACCTATAGCCAACATCATAGTCAATGGTGAAAAAGAGAGCTTTTCCCATAATGCCAGGAACAAGAAGGGATGTCCACTCTCACCATTTATTCAGCATGGTACTCAAACCTCTAGCCATAGCATTTAGACAACATAAAGAAATAAAAGGCATCCAAGTTGGTGAGGAAAAAGGAAAATTCTATTTGTAGATGAAGGATACTATACATAGAAAACCCTAAATACTTCACCAAAAAGCTATTAGAACTGATAAATGAATTCAGTAAAGTTGCAGGATACAAAAATCAATATATAGAAATCTGTTACATTCCTATACACTATTAATGAAGCAGCAGAAAGTGAAATTAAGAAAACAATCCTATTTACAATTGCACCAAACCAATAAAATATCTAGGAATAAACTTAAAGAGGTGAAAGACCTATCCTCTGAAAACTATGAAACAATGATGAAAGAAATTGAAGGTGATGCAAAGAAATAGAAAGACATTCTATAGTCATGGATTGGAAGAACCAATAGTGTTAAAATGTCTATACTACTCAAAGCAATTTATACATTTAGTGCAATCCCTATCAAAATACCAACATTTTTCACAGAACTATAACAAACAATCCTAAAATTGCACGGAACAACAAAAGACCTCAAATAGCCAAAGCAACCTTGAAAAAGAAAAACTGGAGGTATCACAATTCCAGATTTCAAATTCTATTACAAAGCAGTAGTAATCATCACAGTATGGTACTGGCATAAAAATAGATACATAGATCAATGGAATAGAAAACCCAGAAATAAATACACGATTATATGGTCAATTAATCTTTGACAAAGGGGAAATGAATATAAATGGGAAAGAGACAGTCGCTTCAACAAATGGTGTTGGGAAAACTGAATAGCTACATGCAAAAGAATGAAACTGAACATTTTCTTTCATCATACACAAAAATAAACTCAAAATGGATTAAAGATCTAAATGTGATACCCAAAACTATAAAATCCTTGAGGAGTGCACAGGTATGATTTCTTTGACACCAGCCATAGTGACATTTTTAAACTATGTCTCCTGAAGCAAGAGAAATAAAGGCAAAAATAAACTAACATGACTACATCAAAATAAAATGTTTTTGCACAGCAAAGGAAAGAATCAACAAAATTAAAAGGCAGCCTACTGAATGGGAGGAGATATTTGCAAATGACATATCTGATAAAGGGTTATTATCCAAAATATATTAAGAACTAATACAACTCAACACCCCCAAAACAAATAATTCTATTAAAAAATGGGTAGAAGACATCCAGATGGCCAATGGACACATAAAAAGATGCTCAACATCATTCATAAGAGAAATACAGATCAAAACCGCAATGAGATATCGCCTCACACCTGATAGAATGACTAAAATAAAACAACAAGCATTGGCGAGGATGTGGAGAAAAATGAACCTTGTGCACTGTTGATAGGAATGCAAACTGGTGTAGCCTCTGTGAAAAACAGTATCGAGATTCCTCAAATTAAAAATTAAGCTACCCTGTGATCCAATAATCACATTACTGGGTATTTACCCCAAAATACAAATATTTGTATTTACAATAGCCAAACCATGGGAGCAGCCCATGTGTCCATCGATAGATAACTGGATAAAGATGTGGTATATATTTACAATGGAATATTATCCCGTCATGAAAAAGAATGCAATATTTCCATTTGCAACAACATGGATAGAGCTAGAGAGTATAATGCTACGTGAAATAAGACAGAGAAAGACAAATACCATATGATCTCACTTATATGTGGAATTTAATGAAGCAAATGAGCAAAGGAAAAAAAAAGAAACAAACCAAGAAACAGACTTTTTAAAAAAAAATTTTATTGTTATGTTAATCACCATACATTACATCATTAGTTTTTGATGTAGTGTTCCATGATTCATTGTTTGTGCATGACACCCAGTTCTCCATGCAGAACGTGCCCTCTTTAATACCCATCACCAGGCTAACCCATCCCCCCACCCCTCCTCCCCTCTAGAACCTTCAGTTTGTTTTTCAGAGTCCGTCATCTCTCATGGTTTGTCTCCCCCTCCGATTTACCCCCCTGCATTCTTCCCCTCCAGCTATCTTCTTCTTTTTTTTTTCTTAACATATATTGCATTATTTGTTTCAGAGGTACAGATCTGTGATTCAACAGTCTTGCACAATTCACAGTGCTCACCATAGCACATACCCTCCCCAATGTCTATCACCCAGCCACCCCATCCCTCCCACCCCCCACCACTCCAGCAAACCTCAGCTTGTTTCCTGAGATTAAGAATTCCTCATATCAGTGAGGTCATATGATACATGTCTTTCTCTGATTGACTTATTTCACTCAGCATAACACCCTCCAGTTCCATCCACGTCGTTGCAAATGGCAAGATCTCATTCCTTTTGATGGCTGCATAATATTCCATTGTGTATATATACCACTTCTTCTTTATTCATTCATCTGTTGATGGACATCTTGGCTCTTTCCACAGTTTGGCTATTGTGGACATTGTTGCTATAAACATTGGGGTGCACATACCCCTTTGGATCCCTACATTTGTAAATTGCTGGATCGTATGGTAGCTCTATTTTCAACTTTTTGAGGAACCTCCATACTGTTTTCCAGAGTGGTTTCACCAGCTTGCATTCCCACCAACAGTGTAGGAGGGTTCCCCTTTCTCCGCATCCCCGCCAACATCTGTCATTTCCTGACTTCCAAGAAACAGACTCTTAACTATAGATAAACTGATGGTTACCAGAAAGGAGGGGGTGAGGGAGGAATGGAAGAAATAGGTGATGGGGGTTAAAGAGTACACTTATCATGATAAAAAATAAAAATAATTTAAAAAAGAATCCTGTATGATCTCAAATGTGGAATCTTCAACAACAACAACAATTCCTCCTCAGAGGAAAAGAAATCAGACATGTGGTTACCAGAGGTGGAGGGTGCAGGGAGGGGGAACTGGAGGAAGGGAGCCCAAAGTTACAAATTTCCAGTTGTAAGTCAGTACTAGAGGTATAAGGTATAACATAAGGGCTCTAGCTTACACTGCTATATTATATATAAGAAAGTTAAGAGTAAATCCAAAGAGTTCTAATCACAAAGAAATTTTTTCTTTTTTTTTTTAAAGATTTTATTCATTTATTTGACAGAGAGAGACACAGCGAGAGAGGGAACACAAGCAGGGGGAGCAGGAGAGGGAGAAGCAGGCTCCCTGCGGAGCAGGGAGCCTGAAGCGGGGCTTAATCCCAGGACCTTGGGATCATGACCTGAGCCGAAGGCAGACGCCTAACAACTGAGCCACCTAGGCACCCCAGGAAATTTTTTTCTTTTTTTTACTTTATCTATTTGATATGATGGATGTTAGCTGAACATAATATGATAATCATTTCACAGTATATGTAAAATCAAACCTTCATGCTGTATACCTTAAATTTATACAGTGATGTATATCAATCATTTCTCAATAAAGCTGGGGAAAAACCCACATTAAAAAAATAAACAAAAATATGGGGCACCTGGGTGGCTCAGTCGCTAAGCATCTGCCTTCGGCTCAGGTCACGATCCCAGGGTCCTGGGATCGAGCTCCTCATCGGGCTGCCTGTTCTGCGGGAAGCCTGCTTCTCCCTCTCCCACTCCCCCTGCTTGTGTTCCCTCTCTCACTGTGTCTCTCTCTGTCAAATAAATAAATAAAATCTTTTAAAAAATTTTAAAAAATAAACAAAAATAGAATTACTATATGATCCAGTAATTTCACTACTGGGTATTTACCCAAAGAATACAAAAACACTGATTTGAAGAGATATATGCACACTTGTGTTTACTGCAGCATTATTTACAATAGCCAAATTATGGAAGCAACCCAAGTGTTCATCAATAGATGAATGGATAAAGAAGATGTGGTATGTATATTACACACACACACACACACACACACACACACAATGGAATATGACTTAGTCATAAAAAAGAATGAGCCCAGAGCCCTGAAGTCCCAGCCGGTTCCTACCACAGTCCCATAGTTGCCCACCTCTTCTTTCCTTTCAACATGACAGATGCCACTGTGTCCTCTGCCGAGGACTTCCCGGTGGGTGGAGCGGCTGTGGCCATTTCCCAAGACTGAAGTAGTGCCTATTCAGTGGGTCAAGCTGCTGCTGCTGCAGGTGCAGCATGCCAGCAAGCAAATCCTCAGATAAGCAATACAAGGGCATTTTAGACTGCATGGTTCATATCTCCAAGGACCAGGGAGTCCTGTCCTTCTGGCATAATAACCTGCCCCATGTCATCAGATACTTCCCCACCCAGGCTCTTAACTTTGCCTTCAAAGATAAATACAAGCAGTTCTTCCTGGGTGGTGTGGACAAGAGAACTTAGTTTTGGTGCTACTTTGCAGGGAATCTGACATCAGGTGATGCCGCTGGGGCTACATTCTTGTTTTTTGTGTATCCTCTTGATTTTGCCCATACCCACCCATCCAGCAGCTGATGTGGGCATAGCTGGAACTGAAAGGGAATTCAGAGGCCTCAGTGACCACCTGGTTAAGATCTACAAATCTGATGAGATTAAGGACCCGTACCAAGGTTTTAATGAGTCTGTGCAGGGTATTATCATTTACCAAGCTGTCGACCTTAGTATCTATACACTTCAAAGGGAATGCTTCCAGATCCCAAGAAGATGCACATCTTTGTCATCTGAATGATTGCACAATTTGTCACAGCGGTTGCTGGATTGACTTCCTATCCATTTGACATTGTTTATCACTGTGTGGTGATGCAATCAGGATGTAAAGGAATTGACATCATGTACACAAACACACTTAACTGCTGGAGGAAGATTGCTTGCAAGGAAAGAGCCACAGCTTTTTTCAAGGGTGCATGGCCCAGTGTTCTCAGAGGCATGGGTGGTGCTTTTGTGCTTGTCTTATGTAAACTTCTTGATTTCATCATACAAGTTATTTCCTAGTTTTTTTTCCGCCCTGTGAAAATGCATGTTGTATTATATAACATATCTTGAGCATTCTTGACAGACTGTTGGCTGTCCGTTTCTTAATGGCAACAATTAACTGGCTGAAAATGGGATGCAATAATATTCATCTGACCAGTTTTCTCTTAAAGCCATTTCCATGATTTTGGGACTCAATTATATTTTTCATTTCAGTCACTCCTGATAAACTTGAAGACATAAAAAATATCTGAAATAAAAACAAAATGAAAAGAATGAAACCTTGCCATTTGCAACAACATGGATGGATCTAGACAAATAATGCTAAGTGAAGTTAGTCAGAAAAAGACAAGTTCTGGATGATTTCACTTATATGTGCAATTTAAGAAACAAAACAAATAAAGAAGAAAGAAATACCCAGACTCTTACAGAGAACAAAAGAACAAACTGATGGTTACCAGAGGGGAGGTAGGTAAGGGCATGGGGGAAATTGGTGAAGAGGATTAGGAGTACACTTATCATCATGAGCACTGAGTAATGCATAGAAGTGTTGAATCACTATATTGTACACCTGACACTAATATTGTATGTTAGTTATACTGGAATATTAAAAACACATTAAAAAAGAAAATGACAATTCTCCAGCAACCAAACACAAAGGCATGGAATATTGTGATAGAACTCATACAGAATTAAAATAGGTTGTTATAAAGAAATTGAACAAGCTACAGGAAATCTCAGAAAGACAATTCAGTGAATTCAGTAACAAAATTAATGAACAGAAGTTCTTTATCAAATAGATTGAAATTGTAAAAAAGAACCAAATAAATTCTGGACTGATTAAATCAGTGAATGAGATGAATAATGCAATAGAGAGCATTGGCAACAAGGCAGACCAGATGAAAGAAAGAATAAATGGCTTGAAGAATAAGAATAGAGGAATAATTTAGTTAGAGGAGAGAACTAAGATTTTTAAAAAGTGAAGTAACCTGAAAGCTATCAGATTTGATCAAAAGGCAAATATAATAATAATAATTGGGGATGTTGGGAAGATGGCAGAGTAAGAAGATCCTTAGCTCACTGCATCCCACAGATACACAGAGATATCAGCCACATCAGTGCAAATAACTCAGAAAATGACCCAAAAACTGACAGAGCAGACTCTCCATAGTTAGTAATAGAGAGGAGGACACATCAAAAATGGTAGGAAGGGCAGAGATGCAGTTGGGAACTAACCCCCCAGTGAGACTAATCGCAAACAGGAGGGACCCCACAAGCACAGAAGAGTGAGAAAAACAGATCCCACACCAGACACCCTGGACATGGGAAACCTCACTAGGAAGATGAATCCCCATGACATTTGGCTTTGAAAACCAGTGGGGCTTAACTCCCTGACTTTTTACAATCAGTAGAGCTTAATTCCAGAAACTTTTAAAATGAGCATGCTCAGCTCTGGGAAAACCAGAGGCAATAGAAAACTGCGTTCCCACCCTTAAAGATAGAGCATAACAACCCTGCTGAGCTAGAGCTAGAGCATAGATGCAGCAGTTTGAAAAGTACCTGGGGTGACATGAAGATTTATTTATCAATCTCAGAATGTGCCCTGGAGGGCCAGGGGTCTTTAGGAGACTTCGCCAATAATAATAATAATAATAATAATAATAATAATAATAATAATAATAAAAGCTAGTGGATACCATTTCTCTCCCTCCTCCTGCACAACAGCCACATCCTAGATAGAAGGAAACTTTCAGAAACCAGCAGGAACACTCTCTACCTACCTTGCTGGCATCACCTGTCCCATTCCTGAGTTCTCCTGAGGATCTACCCCCAACCAATCTGCTCCACTCAGCAGGAATCCTTCCAAAGCAGCTACTGCCCAACACACCCTCCAAGCAGCCCCAGCAGGGACCAGCACCACTGCAAAGTGACTACTGCTCTGGGGAGAGAAGATAACCCCACACACCAGTGTGCCTAAAGTCTCAGAAGCCAAACTTTATAGCTGGCAATATAGAGAGAGTGCACTGCCGATCAGTGTGACTATGGTCCTGGCAAATGGGCTGAGGGCAGCCATCTGGTCTGTTTGCTGATATCCCCCAACTACAAACCTGCCCCAGACCAGACTATCCTCTTAAGAGCACAGGGACCAAGCCCTGCCTGGGATGCTCCCAACATGCAAAGTGGACCATTGCAGCTGATTAGACTGAGAGCAAATGAGGCTCAGTCACAACTGTAGGGCACATTGGAACCACATAGAAGGCACCCCTGAATTACGTGGTCTGGTGACCATAGGATCTCTTCCTCAGAAAGGCACTGCTTTCCTAATCAGGAGACAGAGCTAACTTACTTACTACATAGAAACGAACACAGAGAGCTGGACAAAATAAGGAGACAGAGGAATATGTCCTGAATGAAAGAAAAGGACAAAAACCACAGAAAAAGAGCTAAATGAAACAGAGATAAGCAATATGCCTGATAAGAATTCAAGGTAATGGTCATAAAGATACTTACTGGGCTTGAGAAAAGAGTAGAGGATATCAGGTCTTCACAGAGAGATAAAAAATATGAAAAGGGACTAGTCAAAGATGAAAAATTCAATAACTAGAAGGAACCAACAGATTAGAAGAGGCAGAAAAAGGGATCAGTGACTTGGAAGACAGGGTAATATCAAGTAACCAAGCTGAACAGCAAAATTGAAAAGGAATAAAAAACGAGAATAGATGAAGAGAACTCAGCAACATCACCAAATGAAACAACACTCACATTATAGGATCCCAGAGGGAGAGGAGAGAGGGAAAAGGGACAGAAAATGTATTTGAAGTAGTAATAGCTAAAAACTTCCCTAATCTGGGGAAAGTAACAGAGATCCAGAGCCAGGAGGCACAGAGAGCACCCAACAAAGTCAACCCAAGGAGGTCCACACCAAGACAGTAATTAAAATGGCAAAAGGTAATGATAAAAAGAGAATTGTAAAGGCATCCAGAGAAAAGAAACAGTTACATACAAGGGAAAGCCCATAAGGCTATCAACTGATTTTTCAGCAGAAACTTTGCCTGCCAGAAGAGAGTGGCATGATATATTCAAAGTGCTGAAAGGAAAACACTCACAATCAAGAATACTCTACCCAGCAAGGTTTTCATTCAGAATAGGGCAGAGAAAGAGTTTCCTAGACAAACAAAAGATGAAAGAGTTCATCACCACTAAAGCAGCCTTACAAGAAATGTTAATGGGTATTCTTTGAGTGGAAAGACAGGCCACAATCAGAAGTAAGAAAATTAGGGAAAGGAAAAAAAATTCACTGGTAAATGCAAACATATAAAAAAAAGTAGATTAATCAATTATAAAACCAGTACAGAGGTTAAAGCACAAAAACAGTAAAGTCAATTATGTCTATAAAAAAAATCAAAGGATTCATAAAAGGATGCAAAATAAGACGTCATATACATAAAATGGGGGATGAGTAAAAACTAAGTGCTTTTAGAAAGGGTTCAAACTTCAGAGAGAGAGAGAGAGAGAATGCACAATAAGGGGGAGCAGCAGGCAGAGGGAGAAGCAGGTTCCCCCACTGAGCAAGGAGCCTGATACAGGACTCGATCCCAGGACTCTGGGATCATGATCTGAGCCAAAGGCAGATGCTTAACCGAATGAGCCACCCAGGATTCCAAAAAGGGTTCAGACTTAAGCAAAGCAACCATCAACTTAATAGAGACTGCTACATGCGTAAGATGTTGTATATGAAGGGTGAGGGTAACCACAAATCAAAACCTATAATAAATACACAAAAATAAAGAGAAAGTAATCCAAGCATAACACTAAAAAGGCCATCAAACCACAGGGAGGAGAGCAAGAGAAGAAAGGTATGGAGAAGAACTATAAAAACTCTAAAACAAGTAACAAAATGGCAATGAGTACATACCTATCAATAATTACTTTAAATGTAAATGGACTAAGTCCTCCAACCAAGACATAGGGTAACTCAACTAACAAAAAAAAAAAAGCAAGACCCATCTATATGCTACCTACAAGAGACCTACTTCATACCTAAAGATACATGCAAATTCAAAGTGAAGAGATGAAAAATTATACACCATACAAATGGGAGTGAAAAGAAAGCTGGAGTAGTAATACTCATATCAGACAAAATAGACTTTAAAAGAGAGACTGGAGCAAGAGAGGCACTACATAATGATAAAGGCAGTAATGTAACAAGAGGATATAACAATTGTAAATATTTGCACACCCAACATGGGAGTATCTAAAGACATTAAGCAACTATTAACAAACATTAAAAAAAGAAATTGATAGTAGCACAATAATAGTTGGGGACTTTAACACTCCAGTTAGATCAATGGATAGATCATCCAGACAGATAATCATCAAAGAAACAATGACTTTGAAATGGCACATTTAACCAGATGGACTTAATAGATATATTTAGAAAATTCCATCCAAAGATAGTGAAATACACATTCTTTTCAACTGCACATGGAACATTCTCAGTTTAGATAACATGTTAAGCCATAAAACAAATCTCAACAAATTCAAAAAGCTTGAATCCTATCATGCATCTTTTCCAACCACAACAGTCTGGAACTAGAACTCAATTACAAGAAAAAAATCTGAAAAGAACACAAACACATAGAGGATAAACAACATAGTACTAAACAATGAATGGATCAACCAAGAAATCAAAGAGGGAATCAAAAAGTACATGGAAACAAATGGAGATAAAAACACAGTAGTTTAAAATCTTTGGGATGAGGCAAAAATTGTTCTAAGAGGGAAGATTATAACAACACAGGCCTATGTCAAGAAACAGGAAAAATCTCAAATAAACAACCTAACCTTACACCTAAGGAAGATAGAAAAAGAAAAACAAAACTCAAGAGAGTAGAAGGAAGGAAATTGAGATTAGAGCAGAAATAAATAAAATAAATAAATAAAAACACAACAGAAAAGATTAATGAAACCAGGGGTTGGTTGTTTGAAAGATCAACAAAATTGATAAAATTTAGCTAGACCCACCCTGTACCAGAGAGGGAGAGAGAGAGAGAACGAACTTTACCTATTTATTTATGGAGAGTTGGGTTGCTTCCATATCATGGCTATTGTAAATAAGGCTGCAATAAACATAAGGATGCCTATATCTTTCTGAATCACAGTTTTCATTTTCTTTGGGTAAATATCCAGCCGTGGAATTACTGGTTTCATATGGAAATTCTATTTTTATTTTTTGACGAACCTTCATACTGTTTTCCACAGTGGTGTCACCCGTTTGCAATCCCGCCAACAGTGCATGAGGGTTCCTTCCCCCCTGCCCCCACATTCAGGCCAACACTTTTTATTTTTTATTTTTTAATTTTAATTCTGACAGGTGTAAGGTGGTATCTCATTGTGGTTTTGATTTGCCAAAGGGGAGATGAGTGGGAAGATGGGTAAAATAGGTGAAGGGGATTAAGAATACATTTATCATGGGGCACCTGGCTGGCTCAGTCAGTGGAGCATGTGACTCTTGGTCTTGGGGTTGTGAGTTCTAGCCCCATGTTGGGTGTAGAGATTACTTAAAAATAAAATCTTAAAAAACAATACACTTGCCATGATGAGCACTGAGTAACGTATACAATTGTTGATCATTTATTGAACATATGAAACTAATATAACAATGTTAATCATACTGGAAATTTTAAAAAAATTAATTTTTTAAAATGAGGAAACAGTCCCCCCCCCACAGAAAAGGGAGAAAACTCAAATAAAATCAGAAACAAAGGAGAAGAAATAACAACTGCCAATACAGAAATATAAAGGGTAAGAGAATATTATGAAAAATTATATGCTGACAAATTGGACAACGTAGAGGAAATAGATAAATTCCTAGAAACATATAACCTTCCAAAATTGAATCAGGAAGAAATAGAAAATTTGAATAGATTTACTACTAGTAACAAAATTGAATCAGTAATCAAAAAACTCCCAACTAACAAAAGTCTGGAACCAGGGCTTTAAGGGTGAATTATTTAAAGAAGAGTTAATACCTCTTCTCAAACTAGTCCAAAAAACAGGAGAGGAAGGGAAGCTTCCAAATTCATTATGAGGCCAACATTGCCCTGATACCAAAATTGGATAAAGACATGCCAAAAAAAGGGAAACTACAGACCAGTAGTTCTGATGAACATAGAAGCAAAAAATCCTTAACAAAATATTAGCAAACCAAATTCAACAATACATTAAAAAAATCATTCACTACAATCAAGTGGGATTTATTCCAGGGATGCAAATGTGGCTCAATATTCACAAATCAATGTGATACATCACATTAACAAGAAAGGGTAAAAACTATGTGATCTCAGTAGATGCAGAAAAGGCATCTGACAGAGTAAAACAGACTATACCTCAACACAATAAAGGCATATATGAAAAACACACATCATACTCAATGGTGGGAAACTGAGAGCTTTTGTACTAAGAACAGGAACAAGGCAAGAATGTCCAATCTTACCATTTTTATTCAACATAGTACTGGGAATCTTAGCCAAAGCAATCAGAAAGGAAGAATGAAAGAAAAGAAAGAGCATCCAAATTGACAAGGAAGAAGTAAAACTTTCACTATTTGCAGATGACAGGATACTATATATAGAAAACCCTAAATGCTCCAACCATTATACTACTAGAACTGATAAATGAATTCATTAAGATTGCAGGATACAAAAATCAATACACAGAAATCAGTGCCTTTCTATACACTAATAATAAAACAGCAGAAAGAGAAATTAAGAAAACAATCCCATTGACAAATGCACCAAAAACAATAAAATACCTAGGATAAACTTAACCAAGGAGGTGAATGTCTCCAAAAACTCTAAGACACTGATGAAAATAATTGAAGATGACACAAACAAATGGAAAGACATTTCATGCTCATGGATTGGGAGAATAAATACTGTTAAAATGTCCATACTACCCATGGAAATCTATAGATTTAATGCCATCCCTATCAAAAAACAATATTTTTCAAAGAGCTAGAACAAATACTAAAATTGTATAGAAACACACACACACACACACACACACACACACACACACACACACACACACACACACACACACACAAACCCAAATAGCCAAAGCAATCTTAAGAAAGAACAAGACTGGAGGTGTCACAATCACAGATTTCAAGATATACTACAAAGCTGTAGCAATCAAAACACTATGATACTGGCACAAAAACAGACACACAGATCAATGGAACACAATAGAGAATCTAGAAAAAACCCCACAACTGTATGGTCAGTTAATCTTCGACAAAGCAGGAAAGAAAGTCCAGTGGGAAAAGGACAGCCTCTTCAACAAACGGTGTTGGACAGCAATATGCAAAAGAAAGACTGGGTCACTTTCTTACACCATACACAAAAATAAATTCAAAATGGATGAAAGACCTAAATGTGAGACCTCAAACCATCAAAATCCTAGAAGAGAACACAGGCAGTAACCTCTCTGAAATCAGCGCAACTTTTTTCTCAGTATGTATCCTGAGGCAAGGGAAACAAAAGCAAAAATAAGCTATTAGAACTACATCAAAATAAAAACTTCTGCACAGCAAAGGAAACAATCAACGAAACTAAAAGGCAACCTATGAAATGGGAGAAATGTTTGCAAATGACATATCCAATTAAGGTTTAGTACCCAAAATATATAAAGAACTTATAAAACTCAACACCCCAAAAGCAAATAATCTACTTAAAACATGGGCAATGGATCACTACATCAAAAACTAATGATGTGGGGCGCCTGGGTGGCTCAGTTGGTTAAGCAACTGCCTTTGGCTCAGGTCATGATCCTGGAGTCCCGGGATTGAGTCCCTCATTGGGCTCCCTGCTCAGCAGGGAGTCTGCTTCTCCCTCTGACCCTCCCCCTCTCATGCTTTCTCTCATTCTCTCTCTGAAGTAAATAAATAAAAATCTTAAAAAAAAAACTAATGATGTAATGTATGGTGACTAACGTAACATAATAAAATAAAATTAATAAAAGAAAAAAAAACAGGCAGAACACATGAACAGATATTTCTCCAAGTAAGACATACAGATGGCCAACAGACACATGAAAAGATGTTCATCATCACTTATCATCAAGGAAATGTGAATCAAAATTACAATGAGATAGCACCTCACCTGTCAGAATGGCTAAAATCAACAACACGAGAAACAGCAAGTGTTGGTGAGGTTGTGGAGAAAAAGGAACCCTTGTGCACTATTGGTGGGAATACAAACTGGTGCAGCCATTGTGGAAAACAGTATGGAGGTTCCTCATAAAACTTAAAAAATAGAATTTCCATACGATCCAGTATTCTGCTACTGGGTATTTACCCAAAGAAAATGAAAATTCTAATTAAAAAGGATATTTGCCTATGTTTGTTTTAGCACTACTTACAAGTGCCAAGATATGAAAGCAAAGAGTTGAAAGACCTATATGATGAAAACTACGTGATGAAACTATTGGTGAAGGAAATAAGATGACACAAACAAATGGAAAGATAAATTATGCTCATGGATTTGAAGAATTAATATCATTAAAATGTCCATACTACCCAAAGCAATCTGTAGATCTAACACAATCCCTATCAAAATACCAATAGCACTTTTTATTGAACTAGAACAAACAGTCTTAAAATGCGTAGAAACACAAAAGCCATTGAATAGTCAAAGCAATCTTGAGAAAGAGGAACAAAACTGGAGGTATCTCAATCCCAGATTTCAAGATATACTACAATGCTGTAATAATCAAAACAGTATGGTACAAGTGCAAAAACAGACACAGAACTCAATGGAGCAGGAGAGAGACCAGAAACAAACCCACACTTATATGGTCAATTAATCTACTACAAAGGAGCAAGAATATACAATGGGAAAAAGTCTCTTCAATAAAAGGTGTTGGGAAAACTGGACAGCAATGTTCTAAAGAATGAAACTGGACCTCTTTTTTTTTTTTAAGATTTCATTTATTTGAGAGAGAGCGTGCACAAGCAGGGGAAGGGGCAGAAGGCGAGGAGGAGAGATAATCCTCAAGCAGACACCCCACTGAGTGTGGGGCCCGATGTGGGCTTGAACTCAGGACCCTGAGATCATGACCTGAGCCGAAATCAGGAGCCGGATGCTTAACTGACTGAGCCACCCAGGCGCCCCTGGACCTCTTTCTTATATCATACACAAAAAAAGAAACTCAAGATGGATTAAAAACAAAAGGAGTTTGGAAAGACCACACATACATGGATGTTAAAGAATATCCTACTAATGAATGAATGGGTTAACCAGGAAATTAAAGAAGAAATAAGAAAATACATGGAAACAAATGAAAATGAAAACATGACAGTCCAAAACGTTTGGGATGCAGAAGAAATGGTCATAAGAGGGAAATATATAGTGACATAAAGAACTTATAATTTATTTCTTGCTACCTTAAGAAGCAAGAAAAATCTCAAATACACAACTTTACACCTAAAGAAGCTAGAAAAAGAACAAATGAAGACTAAAACCAGCAAAAGGGAAATAATAAATACCAGAGCAGGAATAAATGATACAGAAACAAACAAAGATCAGTAGAACAGATCAATGAAACCAGGAGCTGGTTCTTTGAAGGAATTAATAAAATTGATAAACCCCTAACCAGACTTAGCAAAAAGAAAAGAGAAAGGACCCAAATAAATAAAATCATGAATGAGAGAGGAGAGATCATAACCAATACCACAGCAATACAAACAATTATAAGAGAGTATTATGAAAAATTATATGCCAACAAATTGGGCAATCTCAAAGAAGTAGGTAAACTACCAAACTGAAACAGGAAGAAATAGAAAACCTGAACCGACCCATAACTAGGAGAGAAATTGAATCAGTAATCAAAAATCTCCCAACAAACAAAAGTCCAGGGCCAGATGGCTTCCCAGGGGAATTCTACCAAACATTTAAAGAGTTACTACCTATTCTTCTCAACTGTTCCAAAAAGTACAAATGGAAGGAAAACTTCCAAACTCCTTCTATGAGGCTAGCATTACCTTGATTCCCAAACTAGACAAAGACCCCACCAAAAAGGAGAATTACAGACCAATATCCCTGATGACCATGGATGCAAAAATCCTCAACAAGATATTAGCAAATAGAATCCAAAAGTACATTAAAAGAATCATTCACATGATCAAGTTGGATTTATTCCAGGGTTGCACTGTGGCTCAATATTTGCAAATCAATCTGTGTGATACATAACATTAATAAAAGAAAGGAGAAGAACCATATGATCCTTTCGAGAGATGCAGAGAAAGCATTTGACAAAGTACAGCATCCATTCTTGATAAATACCCTCAACAAAGTAGGGATAGAGGGAACATACTTCAACATCATAAAGGGTGATGGGGATTAAGGTATACACTTGGGATGAGCACTGGGTGTTGTATGTAAGTGATGAACGTATGTATGTAAGTTATGAATCACTAAATTCTACACCTGTACAGCAGAGGGAACATAGAGGTATTGTTAACAACTCTGCATACTGACTGATGACAGCTAGAGCTATGGTGGTGATTATTTTGTAACGCATAAAAATATTGAATCACTATCTTGTACACCTGAAACTAATACTGTATGTCAATTCAATATAAAGGAATAAAACCAGTACACAATGATATAATCTTTTGACTTGTATTCTGCAAAAAATTATTAATTGCTAAGCTTTAAATCCAGGCTCCCTATTGTACAAGTATAAATTTCTTGTCACAATAATCTATTTAAAATGCAAACCTAACCAGCACACCTTTCTTTTCTTTTTTTTTTCAGGCAACAAATATTTATTGAGTTCCTACAATGTGCTGGCATGATGCTAATTCCCAAGGACACAGTGTTGGTGTAGATAAACACAGTCCCTGTCCTCACTGAGATTCCTGTGCCATTGGAGCGTATCAACATAGGGTATTGCATGATGAATGTATCAGGACTCTATGTGCAATGGTCCAAGGTTCTTATGATCACACAGTCAGCACACCTTTCTTTTAAAATCCTTCATTGCTACCTCAGCTGATGTTTCTAGAAAGGCAGACCATAATTCTCATTTCATTCCAGTTGTCCTGGCATAATTACTGATACAACCTACTTTAGTACCCAAGATGTTCTAGTTTGAAATGAAACAAAATTGATCTCCTTATTTATAGAGCACCTATTATGTGTCAAGCAGAGTACTAAAACCCAGAATCCAGAAACAAACTTATCAAGTCACTGCCCCTATTTATTTTAATCTTGGTGAATAGAAAGTGATCATAAACAGACTAATGAATTTCTACTATCAGGTAGATTTAAGCATTGTGATAAACAGTAATGCAGAGAGAGGAGATGGAAGGAGGGGGGGATAAATAAAGGTGAAAAGATTAGGGAAGGACTGACTGATGACATAATTTTTTTTAATTTTTTTATTGTTATGTTAATCACCATATATTACATCATTAGTTTTTGGTGCAGTGTTCCATGATTCATTGTTTGTTCATAACACCCAGTGCTCCATGCAGAACGTGCCCTCCTCAATACCCATCACCAGGCTAACCCATCCCCCTACCCCCCTCCCCTCTAGAACCCTCAGTTTGTTTTTCAGAGTCCATCATCTCTCATTGTTCGTCTCCCCCTCTGACATACTCCCCTTTTCTTCCTCTCCTGTTATCTTCTTCTTTTTCTTTTTTCTTAAAATATGCTGCGTTATTTGTTTCAGAAGTACAGATCTGTGATTCAACGGTCTTGCACAATTCACAGCGCTCACTGTGGCACATACCCTCCCCAATGTCTATCACCCAGCCACCCCATCCCTCCCACCCCCAACCACTCCAGTAACACTCAGTTTGTTTCCTGAGATTAAGAATTCCTCATATCAGTGAGGTCATGTGATACATGTCTTTCTCTGATTGACTTATTTCACTCAGCATAACACCCTCCAGTTCCATCCACGTCGTTGCAAATGGCAAGATCTCATTCCTTTTGATGGCTGCATAATATTCCATTGTGTATATATACCACTTCTTCTTTATCCATTCATCTGTCGATGGGCATCTTGGCTCTTTCCACAGTTTGGCTATGGTGGACATTGCTGCTATAAACATTGGGGTACACGTACCCCTTCGGGTCCCTACATTTGTATCTTTGTGGTAAATACCCAGTAGTGCAATTGCTGGATCGAACGGTAGCTCTAATTTCAACAGTTTGAGGAACCTCCATACTGTTTTCCAGAGTGGTTGCACCAGCTTGCATTCCCACCAACAGTGTAGGAGGGTTCCCCTTTCTCCACATCCCCGCCAACATCTGTCGTTCCCTGACTTGTTAATTTTAGCCATTCGGACGGGTGTGAAGTGGTATCTCATGGAGGTTTTGATTTGGATTTCCCTGATGCCGAGCGATGTTGAGCACTTTTTCATGTGCCTGTTGGCCATTTGGATGTCTTCTTTGGAGAAATGTCTGTTCATGTCTTCTGCCCATTTCTTCATTGGATTATTTGTTCTTTGGGTGTTGAGTTTGATAAGTTCTTTATAGATTTTGGATACTAGCCCTTTATCTGATATGTCATTTGCAAATATTTTCTCCCATTCTGTCGGTTGTCTTTTGGTTTTGTGGACTGTTTCTTTTGCTGTGCAAAAGCTTTTTATCTTGAGGAAATCCCAATAGTTCATTTTTGCCCTGGCTGCCCGTGCCTTTGGCGATGTTTCTAGGAAGAAGTTGCTGCGGCTAAGGTCGAAAAGGTTGCTACCTGTGTTCTCCTTTAGGATTTGGATGGACTCCTGTCTCACGTTTAGGTCTTTCAACCATTTGGAGTCTATTTTTGTGTGTGGTGTAAGGAAATGGTCCAGTTTCATTCTTCTGCATGTGGCTGTCCAATTTTCCCAACACCATTTGTTGAAGAGACTGTCTTTTTGCCATTGGACATTCTTTCCTGCTTTGTCAAAAATAAGTTGACCATAGAGTTGAGGGTCCATTTCTGGGCTCTCGATTCTGTTCCATTGATCGATGTGTCTGTTTTTGTGCCAGTACCATACTGTCTTGATGATGACAGCTTTGTAATAGAGCTGGAAGTCCGGAATTGTGATGCCGCCAGCTTTGCTTTTCTTTTTCAGTATTCCTCTGGCTATTCTGGGTCTCTTCTGGTTCCATACAAATTTTAGGATTATTTGTTCCATTTCTTTGAAAAAAGTGGATGGTATTTTGATGGGGATTGCATTGAATGTGTAGATTGCTCTAGGTAGCATTGACATCTTCACAATGTTTATTCTCCCAATCCATGAGCATGGAACGTTTTTCCATTTCTTTGTGTCTTCTTCAATTTCTTTCATGAGTATTTTATAGTTTTCTGAATACAGATCCTTTGCCTCTTTGGTTAGATTTATTCCTAGGTATCTAATGGTTTTGGGTGCAATTGTAAATGGGATAGATTCCTTGATTTGTCTCTCTTCTGTCTTATGGTTGGTGTATAGGAATGCCACTGATTTCTGTGCATTGATTTTATATCCTGCTACTTTACTGAATTCCTGTATGAGTTCTAGCAGTTTTGGGGTGGAGTCTTTTGGGTTTTCCACATACAGTATCATATCATCTGCAAAGAGTGAGAGTTTGACTTCCTCTTTGCCAATTTGGATGCCTTTGATTTCTTTTTGTTGTCTGATTGCTGTGGCTAGGACTTCTAATACTATGTTGAACAGCAGTGGTGACAGTGGACATCCCTGCCGCGTTCCTGACCTTAGGGGAAAAGCTCTCAGCCTTTCCCCATTGAGAATGATATTGGCTGTAGGTTTTTCATAGATGGCTTTTATGATATTGAGGTATGTACTCTCTATCCCTATACTCTGAAGAGTTTTGATCAAGAAAGGATGTTGTACTTTGTCAAATGCTTTTTCTGCATCTATTGAGAGGATCATATGATTCTTGTTCTTTCTTTTGTTAATGTATTGTATCACGTTGATTGATTTGCGGATGTTGAACCAGCCTTGCAGCCCAGGAATAAATCCCACTTGGTCATGGTGAATAATCCTTTTAATGTACTGTTGGATCCTATTGGCTAGTATTTTGGTGAGAATTTTTGCATCCATGTTCATCAAGGATATTGGTCTGTAATTCTCTTTTTTGTTGGGGTCTTTGTCTGGTTTTGGGATCTGATGACATAATATTTGAGCAGAGATGAAAAAAGAAGACAAGCACCTGCTGGATAAAGCATTTTCCAAAGAGGGAGACAATTTGAACAGTTCAGGAAAAACTATTATTTTCTCTTCCTAGTGATGGGGGTTAAGAAACAAAATTGGCCTATTATCCCAAGAAAGCTTCATACACAAAAGAACACAATATCTTGAATATCACTCAACAAATATTTACACTTCAGAGTTAACTTTCCATAGAGGCTTTACAGAAGGAAAAAATTTACAAAGGGACACTCTTCATCAATATGGACGCTGTGCTCATCAGAATAGGCTGGGTTGGCATCCAGGTCCGTGGAGGTGCCCCCACTCCTAAGATGCAAACAGCCTGTTTCTTGCTGGAAAATGCAGCAACCTCTGTTTCCCCTCTTATGGAGGAAATGGGTGGATAACCCAGAGCGGACAATCCAGAAGAGACATCTGTCTCACATCCATGGTATGTAAGGAATTCCTGAATCTTTATACAAAAACACAAAAATGTGGGGTTATCACGCTGTCGATACTGTTTGTAGAAGAAAAACCTGAACATATTCGTGTGTGAGGGGTGGGATCTGCAGTTTCTTTTTTTTTTTAATTTTTTATTTTTATGTTAATCACCATACATTACATCATTAGTTCTTTTTTTTTATTTTTTTATTGTTATGTTAATCACCATATATTACATCATTAGTTTTTGGTGCAGTGTTCCATGATTCATTGTTTGTTCATAACACCCAGTGCTCCATGCAGAATGTGCCCTCCTTAATACCCATCACCAGGCTAACCCATCCCCCCACCCTCCTCCCCTCTAGAACCCTCAGTTTGTTTTTCAGAGTCCATCGTCTCTCATGGTTCTGCTCCCCCTCTGACTTACTCCCCTTCATTCTTCCCCTCCTGCTATCTTCTTCTTTTTCTTTTTTCCTAACATATCTTGCATTATTTGTTTCAGAAGTACAGATCTGTGATTCAACAGTCTTGCACAATTCACAGCGCTCACCATAGCACATACCCTACCCAATGTCTATCACCCAGCCACCCCATCCCTCCCACCCCCCACCACTCAGCAACACTCAGTTTGTTTCCTGAGATTAAGAATTCCTCATATCAGTGAGGTCATATGATACATGTCTTTCTCTGATTGACTTATTTCACTCAGCATAACACCCTCCAGTTCCATCCACGTCGTTGCAAATGGCAAGATCTCATTCCTTTTGATGGCTGCATAATATTCCATAGTGTATATATACCACTTCTTCTTTATCCATTCATCTGTCGATGGACACCTTGGCTCTTTCCACAGTTTGGCTATTGTGGACATTGCTGCTATAAACATTGGGGTGCATGTACCCCTTCGGATCCCTACATTTGTATCTCTGTGGTAAAACCCAGTAGTGCAATTGCTGGATCGTATGGTAGCTCTATTTTCAACTTTTTGAGGAACCTCCATACCGTTTTCCAGAGTAGCTGCACCAGCTTGCATTCCCACCAACAGTGTAGGAGGGTTCCCCTTTCTCCACATCCCCGCCAGCATCTGTCGTTTCCTGACTTGTTAATTTTAGCCATTCTGACGGGTGTGAGGTGGTATCTCATGGAGGTTTTGATTTGGATTTCCCTGATGCCGAGTGATGTTGAGCACTTTTTCATGTGCCTGTTGGCCATTTGGATGTCTTCTTTGGAAAAATGTCTGTTCATGTCTTCTGCCCATTTCTTGATTGGATTATTTGTTCTTTGGGTATTGAGTTTGATAAGTTCTTTATAGATTTTGGATACTAGCCCTTTATCTGATATGTCATTTGCAAATATTTTCTCCCATTCTGTCGGTTTTCTTTTGGTTTTGTGGATTGTTTCTTTTGCTGTGCAGAAGCTTTTTATCTTGATGAAATCCCAATAGTTCATTTTTGCCCTTGCTTCCCTTGCCTTTGGCGATGTTTCTAGGAAGAAGTTGCTGCGGCTGAGGTCGAAGAGGTTCCTGCCTGTGTTTTCCTTTAGGATTTTGATGGACTCCTGTCTCACATTTAGGTCTTTCAACCATTTGGAGTCTATTTTTGTGTGTGGTGTAAGGAAATGGTTCAGTTTCATTCTTCTGCATGTGGCTGTCCAATTTTCCCAACACCATCTGTTGAAGAGACTGTCTTTTTTCCATTGGACATTCTTTCCTGCTTTGTCGAAGATAAGTTGACCATAGAGTTGAGGGTCCATTTCTGGGCTCTCGATTCTGTTCCATTGATCTATGTGTCTGTTTTTGTGCCAGTACCATGCTGTCATGATGATGACAGCTTTGTAATAGAGCTGGAAGTCTGGAATTGTGATGCCGCCAGCTTTGCTTTTCTTTTTCAATATTCCTCTGGCTATTCGGGGTCTCTTCTGGTTCCATACAAATTTTAGGATTATTTGTTCCATTTCTTTGAAAAAAGTGGATGGTATTTTGTTGGGGATTGCATTGAATGTGTAGATTGCTCTAGGTAGCATTGACACTTCACAACGTTTGTTCTTCCAATCCATGAGCATGGAACGTTTTTCCATTTCTTTGTGTCATCTTCAATTTATTTCATGAGTATTTTATAGTTTTCTGAGTACAGATCCTTTGCCTCTTTGGTTAAATTTATTCCTAGGTATCTTATGGTTTTGGGTGCAATTGTAAATGGGATCGACTCCTTGGTTTGTCTCTCTTCTGTCTTGTTGTTGGTGTATAGGAATGCCACTGATTTCTGTGCATTGATTTTATAGCCTGCTACTTGACTGAATTCCTGTATGAGTTCTAGCAGTTTTGGGGTGGAGTCTTTTGTGTTTTCCACATAAAGTATCATATCATCTGCAAAGAGTGAGAGTTTGACTTCCTCTTTGCCGATTTGGATGCCTTTGATTTCTTTTTGTTGTCTGATTGCTGTGGCTAGGGCTTCTAATATTATGTTGAATAGCAGTGGTGAGAGTGGACATCCCTGCCGCGTTCCTGACCTTAGGGGAAAAGCTCTCAGCCTTTCCCCATTGAGAATGATATTCGCTGTAGGTTTTTCATAGATGGCTTTTATGATGTTGAGGTATGTACCCTCTATCCCTATAGTCTGAAGAGTTTTGATCAAGAAAGGATGCTGTACTTTTTCAAATGCTTTTTCTGCATCTATTGAGAGGATCATATGATTCTTGTTCTTTCTTTTGTTAATGTATTGTATCACGTTGATTGATTTGCGGATGTCGAACCAACCTTGAAGCCCAGGGATAAATCCAACTTGGTCGTGGTGAATAATCCTTTTAATGTACTGTTGGATCCTATTGGCTAGTATTTTGGTGAGAATTTTTGCATCCATGTTCATCAAGGATATTGGTCTGTAATTCTCTTTTTTGATGGGGTCTTTGGTTTTGGGATCAAGGTAATGCTGGCCTCATAAAATGAGTTTGGAAGTTTCCCTTCCATTTCTATTTTTTGGAACAGTTTCAGGAGAATGGGTATTAATTCTTCTTTAAAGGTCTGATAGAATTCCCCTGGGAAGCCATCTGGCCCTGGGCTTTTGTTTCTTGGGAGATTTTTGATGACTGCTTCAATTTTATTAGTGGTTATAGGTCTGTTCAGGTTTTCTATTTCTTCCTGGTTCAATTTTGGTAGTTGCTACATCTCTAGGAATGCAACCATTTCTTCCAGGTTATCTAATTTGCTGGCATAGAGTTGCTCATAATATGTTCTTAGAATTGTTTGTATTTCTTTGGTGTTGGTTGTGATCTCTCCTCTTTCATTCATGATTTTGCTGATTTGGGTCCTTTCTCTTTTCTTTTTGATAAGTCTGGCCAGGGGTTTATCAATCCTGTTAATTCTTTCAAAGAACCAGCTCCTAGTTTCGTTGATCTGTTCTACTGTTCTTTTGGTTTCTATTTCATTGATTTCTGCTCTGATCTTTATTATTTCTCTTCTCCTTCTGGGTTTAGGCTTTCTTTGCTGTTCTTTCTCCAGCTCCTTTGGTGTAGGGTTAGGTTGTGTATTTGAGACCTTTCTTGTTTCTTGAGAAAGGCTTGTATTGCTGTATACTTTCCTCTCAGGACTGCCTTTGCTGTATCCCAAAGATTTTGAACAGTTGTGTTTTCATTTTCATTGGTTTCCATGAATTTTTTAAATTCTTCTTTAATTTCCTGGTTGAGCCATTCATTCCTTAGTAGGATGCTCTTTAGCCTCCATGTATTTGAGTTCTTTCCGACTTTCCTCTTGTGATTGAGTTGTAGTTTCAAAGCATTGTGGTCTGAAAATATGCAGGGAATGATCCCAATCTTTTGGTACCGGTTGAGACCTGATTTGTGACCTAGGATGTGATCAATTCTGGAGAATGTTCCATGGGCACTAGAGAAGAATGTGTATTCCATTGCTTTGGGATGGAATGTTCTGAATATGTCTGTGAAGTCCATTTCGTCCAGTGTGTCATTTAAAGTCTTTATTTCCTTGTTGATCTTTTGCTGAGATGATCTGTCCATTTCAGTCAGGGGGGTGTTAAAGTCCTCCACTATTATTGTATTGTTGTCAATGTGTTTCTTCGCTTTTGTTATTAATTGCCTTATATAATTGGCTGCTCCCATGTTCAGGGCATAGATATTTACAATTGTTAGATATTCTTGTTGGATAGACCCTTTAGGTAGGATATAGTGTCCTTCCTCATCTCTTATTACAGTTTTTGGTTTAAAATCTAATTTGTCTGATAGAAGGATTGCCACCCCAGCTTTCTTTTGGTGTCCATTAGCATGGTAAATGGTTTTCCACCCCCTCACTTTCAATCTGGGGGTGTCTTTGGGTCTAAAATGAGTCTCTTGCAGACAGCATATGGATGGGCCTTGTTTTTTAATCCAATCTGATAGCCTGTGTCTTTTGATTGGGGCATTTAGCCCATTTACATTCAGGGTAACTATTGAAAGGTATGAATTTAGTGCCATAGTCGCCTGTAAGGTGACTGTTACTGTGTATTGTCTCTGTTCCTTTCTGATCTATGCTGCTTTTAGGCTCTCTCTTTGCTTAGAGGACCCCTTTCAATATTTCTTGGAGGGCTGGTTTCATGTTTGCAAGTTCCTTTAGTTTTTGTTTGTCCTGGAAGCTTTTTATCTCTCCTTCTATTTTCAATGACAGCCTAGCTGGATATAGTATTCTTGGCTGCATATTTTTCTCGTTTAGTGCTATGAAAATATCATGCCAGTCCTTTCTTGGCCTGCCAGGTCTCTGTGGATAGGTCTGTTGCCAACCTAATGTTTCTACCATTGTAGGTTCCATATCTCTTCTCCCGAGCTGCTTTCAGGATTTTCTCTTTGTCTCTGAGACTCATAAGTTTTACTACTAGATGTCGGGGTGTTGACCTATTTTTATTGATTTTGAGAGGGGTTCTCTGTGCCTCCTGGATTTTGATGCCTGTTTCCTTCCTCACATTAGGGAAGTTCTCTGCTATTATTTGCTCCAATATACCTTCTGCCCCTCTCTCTCTTTCTTCTTCTTCTGGGATCCCAATTATTCTAATGTTGTTTCGTCTTACTGTATCGCTTATCTCTCGAATTCTGCCCTCGTGATCCTGTAGTTGTTTCTCTCTCTTTTTCTCAGCCTCTTTATTTTCCATCATTTGGTCTTCTGTATCGCTGATTCTCTCTTCTGCCTCATTTATCCTAGCAGTTAGTGCCCCCATTTTTGATTGCACCTCATCAATAGCCTTTTTGATTTCGACCTGGTTAGATTTTAGTTCTTTTATTTCTCCAGAAAGCGTTTCTCTAATAACTTCCACGCTTCTTTCAAGCCCAGCTAGTATCTTTAAAGTCATGATTCTGTACTCTACGTCCGACATCGTACTAAGGTCCGTATTGAGTAGGTCCCTGGCTGACGGTACTATCTCTTGTTTTTTTGCTGAGGTGATTTTTTTCGTCTTGTCATATTGTCCAGAGGAGAATAGATGAATGAGAGAACAGAATACTCACAGGTTAATAACATCCCCAGCAAATATACTCTATACAAATCAGAAAAGACCTTCTAGTAAGTGGTCGCTTCTCTGTTCAAAGAGTTGTTGCTACTCCCTTCTTTGGTCTCCTGTTGAGTTCTATAATCTCTTTAGATTCACAAATTTCTGTGAAGTTGCACCAATGATTGTGAATCCTTTACTTAATATAGCTTATTATTTTCATAACCTCCCCCTCAAGCTACAACATTAAAACACTTTTAATCCTGTTTTTACCTTTTTTGACTTTTATATTACTGTTGTCATGCATTTTTATCTTACATTATTTTAATCTTCATAAGACTTTTCTAGGGTACCTTTATAAAATAATATTCCATAATATTTGTCTATACATTATCCTTTCTGGTGCCCTCTTTCCTTCGTGCATTTCCAGTTTTCAATCTGGAATTATTTTCCTTTGGACTGAAGAACTCACTCTAGTGTTTTTTCTAATTCGAGGCTGCTAACATTGAAATGTTTCAGCTTACATATTTCTTCAGGCATTTTTATTTTGCCGTGTGTATGGAAATCTGCTTTGACAGGAGATTTAACACTTAAAAATTGCTCTCGTTAATGTCTTATTTTATTTATGTCGAGAGGTCAGCTGTCAACCTTTTTCTTATTTGGTCTTTGTAGTCTCTAAAATCTTTCTCATTTTCTTTGGTTTTCAGACAATGGTGTGTAGCTGTCTATGGTTTCCTGTGTGTTCACTTTGCTTAGGGGGTATTGGGCTAATTGAATCTGTGGGTTGATATCCTTCAGCAATTTAGAACATGCTTGTGTATCTTCACTTTTAATAGCATTTCCTCCACAAGTTCTCTCTGCTCTCGTTTTATTTATTATTTATTATTTATTTATTTTATTATGTTATGTTAATCTCCACACATTACATCATTAGTTTTTGATGTAGTGTTCCATGATTCATTGTTTGTGCATAACACCCAGTGCTCCATGCAGAACGTGCCCTCTTTAATACCCATCACCAGGCTAACCAATCTGCCCACCCCCCTCCCCTCTAACACCCTCAGTTTGTTTCTCAGAGTCCATAGTCTCTCATGGTTCATCTCTCCCTCCGATTTCTCCCCCTTCATTTTTCCCTTCCTACTTTTAATCATATCCCACCTGTCTTCTAATTCTGTCCTGATTTTTCCAATGCTGTTCACCCCATGCTTCTGTTGGGATGTCTGCTCTTGAACTGTATTCCAATTTAGTAACCCAGCCTTTTGCTCGGTTTAAACTTGTCTCCATTTATGCTTTAAATTTCAGATCTAAACATGGAACACAATAGCTTTCAGAAAATTATAGAAAAACAGCTTCACAATTGAGAAAAAAATTTCTTACAATACATAAGACACAAAATAGAGGGGAGAAAATTATAACTTAGCTCATATCAAGATATATTAGAAGCTACTTTTCATCAAAATTTACCAGGGAGAACGGTTGGAATACTAGTGCGGGAGAGGAGATTGGCATTACATATCTGGTAATGTACATTAAGCCAGAGTGTGTAAAGAGTTTTGTCAGATAAAGAAATATATTCTGAAAAACCATTAGAAAAATGGGTTAAAAAAAATCCCACACAAAACCTTGAATAGGCACTACATAAAAGAGGAGAAACAAATGGTCAAAAAGGGGAAAATGTTAACCTTGTCAGCTTCAGGGAAAAGCTAATAAAAACCATAGTGAGATACTGTTGGATATATATCACGTTAGCTAAAATTCCCCTTCCTTCCAAAAGCTGCCCCAAAGCCTGGATGTATGTCCTCTCACACTTAGGTAAAACAGAGGCTGTTGCTGTTGCAGACAAGTACCCCCCAGAGGAAGTGGAGGAATCCAGAGTTATCATCTGGCATCACCTGATTTGAATTGTGATTAACATCAGACGATCTATTTCAATCGCTCTCAGCTTGGATGTACATTGGAATCACCTGGACAATTTACAACCACTGATGGCTGTGTCCGGTCCTAGCCCTTCTCATCTGCTGATGTGGGATGCAGCCTGATCTACAGCAATTTTACAAATAAATCCCCAATGGTCTAAAGGACAGCCAAGGATGAGAAACTACTCTAGCTGTTTTAGGAGCTGTGGTCCTGGCCCTTGACTTGTGTGAAACACACCTGCAATGTTTTTTGTTTTTGTTTTTTTTGAGATCTTATTTATTTATTTGAGAGAGAGAGAGAGAGCATGAGTGGGGTGAGGGGCAGAGGGAGAAGCAGGCTCCCCACTGAGCAGGGAGCCTGGGATCATGACCTGAGCCAAAGGCAGATGCTTAACTGAGCCACCCAGGCGCCCATCACCTGCAGTGTTTTTAATGCTATGGGTGTCTGGACGTGTCCCAGAGCAAGTGTATCACATTGGAGGGGTCAGGACAGCAGAATGTATTTTGTAAGAACTCCAAGTTTTTTGACTGCAAGATGAAGGACCTTCTTCTCATTTCAGAGTTTCTCAGGCTTCTCAGCACATTAGAATTACCTGGTGAAATTGGAAAGGACTGGATCTCAGGCAGGATCAATTGTATCTGTAGGGGGTGGGGAAGGCAACAGTACTTTGTAACTTACCTAGGTGACTTAAACATGTAGCTAATTGTGCCAGCCACAGCACTAGGTCTGGAGAAAGGTGAATTCATGGCAATCAGCGAAGAAAGAAGCAATTAAATTACTCTCTGGATCACCTGGTATGAGTAGCTCCTTGAGATCAGTGACTTCAGGGATGGATGGCAAACTAGCGTTTAATGGCCCAGAGGGCATGAGGAATTCAAAGAATGTTAAATTAGAATATAAACTCTAGATTTTAGATAGTGGTTATCTCTACATGCTCAGAGGGACTCATATATATTTGTGATGTTTTAAATTTTTCTTAAGTATTTTGATGCAAACAGTGAACTGACTATACTATATTAAAATACTGTTCTGAAATTTTCATAAATTTGCAGAAGTAGAGATTATAGAAAACCTGACTCCCATGTATCCATCATGTTACCTCAAAAATTGTCAACTCATAAATGATTTGGATGCTATTCCCATGGATGAAAGTGCAGCAGATTCCTGAGAGTATATCATTTTATCTGTAAACATTTTAGTATCTCTTTAAGGACAGGGATCTTTAGAACAGGAACACCACACCATTATCACATACGAAAATTAAAATAAGTCCTGCCCATAATCAAATATCTTGTTTTCCAATTTCCCCAATTATCTTGTTTGTTCGTTCCCTGGTTTTACATTTCATTTGATTAAGGATCTTTGTAAAATCCACAGTTTGCAACTGGTTGATCTGTACGTGAAATCTCTTCAATCTCCACAGCCCGTCCATGTTGGGGTGGGGTGAAGGATGATGATGATGTGTGTGAATTATTTCTAGAAGGAATGGGGTTGTATGTCTTGCAGAGCTTAATTCAGTTTGGATTTGCTTATTGCAACCCCATGGTTACACTTAACATTTAAGTCTGGCACCTGTTGTTTCAGGGGAATAATAGTTGGAAATGAAGCCTTCATCGTGTTCATGTTCTGTTTTTTTAGAAAGATGAATTCTTAGATGGTTTTGTGACCATCCATCAGCAGGCAACGGATGTCTTGGAAGAATCTGATTTTGAAGTTAACAAAGACTCATAACTCTATGGATACAGTATGTCCTTTGTGGTTGCAAATGGCGATATATGCAAATTACCCTGTTTTCATTTATTACATAGAGCCCTTATACTATTCTTTATGCCTCCAATCTTCCATAGTAGAAACATAACTTTTAGTATAAATTTAAGTTAAAATTACAATTTTTTGAACATACTGAAAAAAAAATCAGGTAGAGGAGGTTGCCTAAAATTCCTAGCCCCAAGTTGGTAAATTAACTGGCATCTGAATGCAAACCAGGAGCACCTATAGAAGGAAAATATCATGAGAATTAATGAAAAAGACCAGAGAACCAGCTGCAGGGTCAGAGGCTACTGAGATTGTTTTTGTGAGGTGGGAATTTGCAGCAGCCTGCCCATGAACAGGTGCTGAACTCACTGCTGATGAAGTAGAAAGGAAGCTGTTAGGGACCTGCTCTCCCCCTAGTCGGCTGCGCTTTCCAAAGAAATTAAATTCTTGCCTCTCGCCTTGGACTTGGGAGGCTGTTGTGGAAAAGAGGAGGTGGATGAAAGTGTTCTCTGGGGTTGAACTTTGAAAAGAGGATAAGGCCTGGGCTTTCTACCTAAAGCGGGTGTCCCAGGGCAAAGCTGAGGTGTCCGATGCAGGTGCCCAAGTAGGGGCACCACTGGGCAAGATCCAGGAGCAAGACTGGTGCTAGAACTGAGAGATGGGTGCACGATGAAGAGTTGTTGTGACCCAAGATAGGGATTTAAAATGATTCTAAGCATAAAAATTCAGTATGTAGCCCAGAAAATAGCAACTCAAGGGCACTGGTGACATTTTACCCTAGTGGACATCTGTCAATGACTGAAGACATTTATCTTTGTCACAAGGTTGGGGGAAGAGGCTTGCTACTGGCACTAGCGGGTGGAGGCTAGGAGTACTCTCGATGTAAGAAAGAACGTTAGGGTTTGAAGTTGAAGGCTAAGAAAGAATTCTTGAGACGTCTTTGGTGCAAAAAGGTGGTTTTATTCAAGCCCGGGGACAGGACCCTTGGGCAGGAAAAGCAGCACTGGGGTCATGAGGAGTGGCCCATTATATACTTTCAAGTCGGGAGGGGGTTAGGGATAGCGTAAATCTCTAAGGAATTTGGAAGCAAGGTTTCTAGGATCTTGAGGGAGCTAGCCATTTTTGGGAAAAAGTCATTTATTAACTGTCTAATAAAACCTTAGTCACGAGACCCTTCAGATGTGTATTGGTGGGCCATATGCTTGGGGGGTGATTGCCAACATGTATCTTGGGGGGTTTAGAGCTAAAGGAAATTTCTAAAGAAATTTTTTTCCGAAGATTTTATTTATTTGAGAGCAAGAGAGAGAAAGAGAGAGAGCACAAGCAGGGTGAAGGACAGATGGAGAAGCAGACTCCCTGCTAAGCAGGGAGATGCGGGACTTGATCCCAGGACTCTGGGATCATGACCCGAGCCAAGTCAGATGCTTAACCAACTGAGCCATCCAGGCGCCCTAAAGAAATTTTTATATGTTAAAGTAGACTTACCCGATCCTGGGTGGTGTGTGCAGGGGTGGTCGGGCTAAGATTATCTTTTGCCCTAAGCAAAGTGTCAACATTGAGGCGGTTGAGTCCCTAGAGGAATGTCAACCCTGCCTGTTTCAAAGACTTGTCCGGGGCTGTAGGTAGTAAGGAAATTTAATAATTTTTCCTTTTTGTTTCCCACCTCACTCTCAAAGATCCTACAAAGCAGTTACCCAGTCCCAAATGTCAATAGTGCAGGGACTGGGAAAACCGACTCATGGCCAAGGAGTCAAAGCTGGCTCCTCGCAAGGCAAACACTAAGGAAGGGCCTTAAGAGGCAGGGGTTGGGACAGCTGGTGGTCCCCTCGCTGAAGACCGCGTTGGTGTTGGCACTGGACCGACGGTCAGGAGTGGGCGCACACTCTGCACTCCAACCCCTGTCTTGGATTCGGGGTCTCTTCCCAGACCCCCACGTGGGCTGGCGTGGGTCCAACTCACCCCTGCGGGATTTGGGTCGCGAGCGCAGCGCGGGTCAGACGCTGCAGCCCAGGGCCGTCAGTCCCCACTGGCGGGCATCGGCGCCAGCCTCCACGCAGCGATCGCGCCGGGAGCCATCGGGCGGGGGGGAGAACACGCCGCGGGGCCGGTGGGCAGCGGGGCAGGGCTGGAGGGGCAGGGAGACGGGCAGCGGGGCAGGGCTGGAGGGGCAGGGAGACGGGCAGCTGGAGGGCGGCGTCCACCACCCCTTCGCCGGCGGCGGGGGCGGCGCCAGGAAGGCTCCGGGATCGGCCTCCAGGGCTCCACCCGCACGGCACGGTGGCCCTGTTCTCCGCCACTCTCGCCTCCGCCTCGCGCTCCTGCCTGGCCAGCCTCTCCCCTTTCTGCCACCCAGGACCCCTCCATCCTTCCCAGCGAGGACTTGGCTCGGCTCTCTCTGCCCCTTCTCGCCTCTTTCTCGCTCGGCGGCGCCCACAACTCGTCCTTCGCCAGACCTCGGTTCCTTCCGCTCATCTTCGGCTCTTTCCGCCCAACTTCGGCTCTTTCCGTGCAGCGTCGCCTCCCTCCGCCTCTCCGCCTCTCCGCCTCTCCGCCTCTCCTCGGCTTTCTCGGATTTCGCTGCCCTAGTTCGGCTCTTTCCGCCGCACTGGGCTCTGGGGAGCTCACCCTGCCCGGTCAGGTGCTAGTGTCTGTGGGTAGAGGTCCAAATCCACGTCCAGCCATAGTAGTATGGGAATGCCACTTTCCCCACATTCCGGCTATCAACATAATACACTTAAAAAAGAATGTTCCCAATCTGATACATGAAAAAAGGAATCTCCGTATTTTACTTCGTATTTTTCTTTTGTTGGGTTGTTGGGAAGCATCTCTTCTGTTGAGACTATTCTGTATTTTCTGTGAGTTCTGTTCCAGCATTTACCTATTCTTCAATGGATTCTTGTTCTTTTTCTTTGGTTGGCAGGATTTCTCTAATAGCAATAAATTAACTTTTGTTGATGAGTTGCCAACATTTTCTTCTTAAAAAAAATTTTTTTTTGCCTCTAGTTGCCATGCAGATTTTTAAAAGTGAAATCAAACGTATTAATTTTTGTTTCTTCTTGTTTTATGTATAGTTTTAAAAGATCATCTCTCCTTTGAGATTAGATATAAAATATTTATGCCTTGGTTTCTTCTAGGACTTTCATAGCTTCAATTTTTACATTTGAATCAAATATGTGTATTGCACAGACCAACTCATGGTTCCATCATGATCCATTTTTCCTTTACTGACTTAGCACATCACTTGCACCCAGTTTATTATGAAAACTTTTCAAGTATGGAGATAAGTTGAAAGAATTTTACAGTGAACACTCGTGTTGTGGACCGAATTCTCTCCCCTCACGTTCATACGTTGAAGCCCAAATCCTTGGTACCTCATAATGATATGACTATATTCGGAGGTTGGGCCTTTCAAGAATTAAGATTAAATGAGGCCATAAGGGTGGACCCTGATTCAATCAGACTAGTGTCCTTAAAAGAGGGAGATTAAAACATACAGACCAAGAGACGACAGGAGCACACACACTCAGCGGGATGACCACGTAAAGGGGCTACAAGAGTGTGGTCATCTGCAGACCAAGGGGAGGAGCCTCAGGAGAAACCACCTCTGCTGGTACCTTGAGCTTGGACTTCCAGAATTGTGGGAAAATAAATTTCTGT
Organism: Zalophus californianus; assembly: GCF_009762305.2. Classification (NCBI taxonomy): domain Eukaryota; kingdom Metazoa; phylum Chordata; class Mammalia; order Carnivora; family Otariidae; genus Zalophus; species Zalophus californianus. The sequence goes on from NC_045595.1 coordinate 6,529,665, forward strand.
TGTTTAAGCCACTCAATCTGCGGTATTTTGTAATGGCGGTTCTAATGAACTAATATAATCTACCACTCAGATCCTGCCACATTTCACTACACTTGCTTTGCTGCATCCATCCCTCTACCATCCGTCGATCCACCTTAAAAAAAAAATTTTTTTTTTGAAGTAGGTTGCATACAGTAGGAGCCTTCCCCCCCCCCTAAACATTTTAGCACACATATTAATGAGAGTTCAAAAATTGGGGCTGGGTGATCTTTCAAGGCAGCTCATTGCATTCCTACTGCTTTGGTGCTGAGTTGGTTCCTCTTCATGTGGACATCTCCCTGGGGTTGAGTATCTCCCTGGAATGGTGGATGGCTTCCCCCGGAGACGAAGCAACTTAAGAGACTAAGGAGGAAGCTCCAATGTGTTTTATGACACGGCCTCAGATATGACATACTGTCATTTCTGCAGCATTGTGCTTATCACCTGGGTCATGTCTGATTCAATGTGGAAGGAGACTGCACAGGGCATGAATACCAGGTGGCGAGGACACTTGGTGGCCATCTTGGAGGCTAGCTGATGCACCCACCTCTTCTCTAGGCCACTTCACTTCATCAGCCCAGAATTCCTTTATTCTATTCGTTTTCTCCTGAAAGCCTGGTTTCAGTGTAGCTGTTTGGAGCCTCATGAATTTTCTCTGTGGGGGTGGAACACCTTGGAAGGTCTCCTTTCCCCCTTTACTTACTTTTATTCGTCTCCCCTCTCTGTCCCTCTCAGCCTTGACCCCAGCTCTAGCCTTTCTTGCCTACTAGTGCTCCTTCGAGTAGATGTTCTGAGGGCCAGCTGGGAATGCGGCAGATAAGAAGGGTCTGCTAGGGCGGGAAATGTTGGAGGAAGTTTTGCTTCCTGAGAGTTCCTGTCACCTGAATAATGGGAGCTTGGGCTATCTGCTGGCTTATCAGGACTACGATTGTTTTCCTTATTCTGAGGCAGGGGTCCTCAACATTCCCCAGGACACGGGACACTTGGTTTGATGGGGCTCTATATATCCACTATAATCTGGGGACAGAGATATCTGTATTGCAAAAGGGAGGCTGAAAATTGCCTGCTAGGGTTCAGATTGTTCCTTGTGTTTGGGATAGAGGAGGGGTCATCACAGGGGCAGTTATCTCATGTTGGGGAAAACTTGAGGGATTTGCACTGTGGGCTTCCCTCCTTATTTGCTTTCTTTCAACTTTTATTTTGTGATAATAGGAAGAGATGCAGTTTTCTGGGATTGCTTGACACCTATATTGTTGAACCTGAAGGGTCGTTTATTGAAACTGGTATTGCTTGCCTTTGGGGAGACAGGTTACTTTTTGCTAGAAGTACTCCTATATCTAGTCTGAGGGAATCAAGGGAAGCAAGCTGGGATTTGTGTTGAGAATGGTGTGACATTTGCTGGGGCTCCTTTCTCCTTTAGTGTGTAGGGGATTGTAAATTGTTTTTGGTGTTTCCATCATCTCTAATCTTGGAGGGATAAGGGAGATCACTTACTGAAGCTTCCACCATCAGATGGAACCCTCATGATGTTGGGGGTAACTGGGAAGTATGAGGCTGGGGCTCCTATTGTCTCTGATGCTGGGGATTGTAAGGTCACTGCCTATCTGGGGCTCCCAGTGTTGGTGTGACAGGGAGGCACCACTGGATGGAGATCCCATTGTCTCTAATTTGGGGAGAGAATCAGGGGGATAATTGCATGGGATCCCACTTATCTCTAGTGAGGGACTGGGGGAGTGTCTTTTTATATAGATCGTTTTATCTAGTGTAAGCAGAGGACAAGAATAATCACTTTCTGGATCTCCCCTTGTCAGTATTGTTGGTATAGACTGGGTGGGTCAGTGGACTGGGGCTCCTCACTGTTTAGTGTTGAGCAGCTGAAGGAGTCTCTGATGGGGCTGCTGTCACTTCTAGAATTGAAAGTGACTCGGTGGGGGTACTTGCTGGAGTTCCTATCATTTCTAGTTTTGGGGGATGGGAGGTCTTGCTTGCTCAGACCTCATTATTTGTGTTTAGGGGTGACAGTTGCTATCTGAGGTCCTGTTGTTAGTTTTGAATGGGACTGGTGGTCCTCTACTAAGGCTTCTATCCTATTATTGGATGCAGATTGTGAGTGAGCATCACTTGCTGGGGTTCCCATGATCTCTAGTTTTGGGGGGTGGACTGGGAGATCTCTTGCAGTGGCTTACATCATCTCCAGTTTTGAGGGATTGGTTCCATGTGTTTTTAAAAGCATTTTATTTTGAAACAGTCTAGGCTTACACAAAAATAAAACTATACAGGGTTGTTTTATACAGTAAATATTCATTTATATTTACTTTTATTTTGTTTCCTGCTGGTCTTGATTCTTGGTTGTGTGTTTTCACATGAAATGATTTTCCTTCAGCCTCAAAACTCTTTTTAAAAGGTTTGAGATAGAGAGACAGACAGATGTATGGGGCTCGACACGGGCCTCTATCTCATGACCCCGATATCATGACCTGAGCCGAAATCAAGTTGGACACTTAACCAACTGAGCCACCCAGGTGCCCCAGCCTAAAAACATTCTTTAGTTTTTCTTGAAGTGCAATTCTGTTGATTATTTCAGCTTTTGCTTTCTTAAAACCCCTGTTGCAACACACCTTCAATTTGTCTGCATTCTCAAAGAATATTTTTCTTAGGTCATTGAATTTTATCCTGGCAGTTGATATTTTATTTCCCCCCATTCAAACCTGGATGTCAGACATCATTGTTTTCTTGCTTCCATAGTTTCTTTTTGGAAAAATTTCAGTCTATTGCTCCTTTGAAAGCAACACGTCCTTTCTTTGGTTGGTTTGAAGATTTGCAGCTTGTCTTTCATTTTCTACAATTTTTCCACATCTTCTCCATTTTTCTTAACATATTATTCATAGTTATTCTGAAGTCCTTGTCTGCTAACTCCAGTATCTGGTTTCTGAGTCTGCTTCTATTGATTCATATATTCCTGAGAGAACATCTTCCTGCTGCTTTGCATGTCTAGGACTCTTGTTTGCTGAATCTTCAAATCTTGTGAACAGTATACTTGATAAAGGCTCTCAATTATTGTCCCTTCCTCTGAATATTAGATTTTGTTATGGCAGGAAGTTATAGTATTAATGGGTGACCTTGTGCCTATAAAGGCTGTTTTAGCCTCTGAAAGCATAGATCTATTTCAGTTTTGCACTGACTTCTAAGATGCAGTCCTTACTTGAAGTGCATGGTACTTAACCTCAGGGTGTGACATTTCTAGGGACATAATTGAAACCCACTGTATGTATGTATGTATGTATGTATGTATTTTACCAAGGTCATTCCATTCCAAATGAGTCCAAAAACCAACCTGCAACTCCTGGCATGTGTGATCTCTGAAATTTCTGTATAACTTTCAGCTTTCAATAGCTACTCTCTTCAAAGCCTCCTAGTCTTCCCCTGTACATGCACAGCTTAGGTATTATTTGAGGACCTGATGGAAATTTTCAGGCAGATTTTTGGGGCCTCTTCTTTGTCAATCTTTATTTTCCATTAGAAAAAACTCAAGATATTTCAGGATTGGGTTCTATATTCCCTATGACAGCCCCCATTTCTCCAAAGAGCCCTGGTTCTTCTTGTTCTTCCTCCTCTTCTTTTTCAAGAATAGTATTTTAGAAACCTAGATTGGGGTAGGCAATAAGTATTCTCATTCCTACTGGACTGTCATTGCTACTAGGCCTTCTGAGTGACTTACCTGACAGGCCTTGAATATATATGAATGTGTACTATCCTATGGACACGTGTATACACACACACACACACACACACACACACACACACAATCTCTATCCATCCATCAAAAATCATGAACTCATACTCCTACCTCCAATTCCAATCCAATCAAACACCACAGTGTTTATTCTAGTCTTCTCTCTTTCCTTGTTTGTAACATTTCTCTTGGACAGTCAGAAGCTGGCTTTCATGATCTACAACATGTTTACTTGTTCAACCCTAATATACACATAAAATAATTTCACAATCACTAATCCACAAAATTGTAAGGAACAAATTTTTGAACTAAAGTAGAGGACTTCTGGACAATTCTTTTTGTAGTCAGCCTTACATATCTGGTCAAAATACAGCTTTCCAAAGTAAATTTGGATTCCTTCCTTGTGATTATGTTATTCATTTATAATACAGTTAGGTTTGTTTTAGTTTATCCTATTTTACATTCCTTCTGCTACCTGGCATATTTTTGTTTTAACTTACAGTAATATTCACTCTTCACGGTGTATAGTTCTATAGGTTTTGGCAAGTGCATAGAGTTGTGTATCTATCAACACAGTCACAAGAGAACAATTCCATCACTCCCAAATTCCTTTGTGCTGCCCCTTTGCAGTCATTCCCTTCTCTTACTCTTTGCCCCTGAACATCATTCATTTGTTGTCCTTCCCTAGAGTTTTGTCTTTTCCCAAATGCCATACAATGGAGTCATACAATAAATGGTTTTTCATATCTGGCTGCTTTCACTTAGCAAAATAAATGAAACTGAGGTACAAGCTACATGCAATGCAATGTACATATCTTGGGTGTATAGTTTAATGCATCGTGACAAATGCATACACTTATGTCATCTATACTTCTATTGAGATACAGAACATTCTCTTCATCCCATAAAGTTCCCTCATGTCACATCTCAGTCAATCCCTGCTCCTTATCCCTTGCCCCCACAACCTGAGTTTAGATGCAACCACTATTCTGATTTTTTTCCTATCAGATTTTGTTTTGCTATTCTTAAAATTCATACAAATACATTCATATAGTATTTACTCTTTATGTGGCTTATCTTGCTCAGTATATTCCTACAATAAATTTTAATTAATTTATAATAAAAATAAAATGTTTCCTACATACCAGAAGTCTCATAAATGCTTTACATATGTTCCTCAGTCCTTAATACAAATCTACAAAGTAGGCCTTCCATTGTTTCTATTTTACAGATGAAGAAATAAAACTTTAGGACAAAAAGTTTGTCATTTGCTTGAGGTAACCATGTCTAAAGGAGAGAACCAAGATTGGGCAGAATAAGAGACTGAACACTGATAAGTTAAAAACAGAGGTAACAGTTAATCCCATGGGAGTTCTGGAGCTGGGGTGGCCCTTCAGGGGTGTCACAAATTGAGGCAAAGGAATTGGGCATTTGTACTCCTCATATGAACTAGTCAGTGGAATTGGGCTGCCCCTTGAAGGTGGACATTATCTTAGGTGTGGCACTTTCTTTGGCCCAAGAGAATTCCTGAGAGAATGGCAAGACGAGCCATTAGAACATTTCCAGCAGCTAGGGGAATGAGTGACTTAGTCCTGAAAGAAGAATCTGAGAAATATACCACTGTCTTCATTATGGCCCAACACTTATGCCACTTGGATGCACTTGCTTCTAAAAAGTAAATGCACACAAGATTCTGGTTAGTCATCTTGCTTGGAGAACCTTTCAAGAGGAAGATCGGTAGAACAAATTATAGACAGCTCTCAACAACAGGTTTTCACTGTGTTGCAACTGATACTTTGTTTTTAAAAAGATTTTATTTGACAGAGAGAGAAAGAGGGAGAGAGAGCAAGCACAAGTGGGGGGAGATGCAGTGGGGGAAGGAGAGAGACAAGCAGACTCCATGCTGAATGCAGAGCCCGATGTGGGGCTTGATCTCACAACCCTGAGATCATGACCTGAGCTGAAATCAAGAGTTGGGCAGGCACTCAACCGACTGAGCCACCCAGGCGCCCCACAACTGATACTTAATCATCTCACTTCTACTATCCCAGCCTAGTTTCCCTTCACCCTTGACTACAACCTCTGTTGGACTAGGTGGCTTACTTGGAGGGATGATCCAGATCCTCACCCCTGAGTCTGAACACCTGGTCAACATGCCCTTCTCAGGATACAGCTGCTACATTTATTTATCAACAAAATTGGGAAGACATCCCAAAGGACCTGAGTGCCAAATGTCTTCTCTGCCCTCATGGTACAACAGAAGCCCCACATCCTCTGGCACAGGATCACCTATGCCAGAAGCCAGGGTGACTTCTTTCCTCAGGTGCTGGTCTCATAGCAATCATAAAGGTCAATGGGACCCTTACTTTGCCAGCAAGTGTTCCCCCTCTGGAAACTAGAGGTTTTGGGTTATTTTGTGTGCTTTCCTCCCAAGAGCCCATGACCCATCTTATACGAACACTTATGAAGGCAACTGTTCTAGACTATAGATGGGAGCATCAGTGCTTTGACAATACCCAAGACAGTATAGTAACTGATAGAATTCAGAGTAGATTCTGAGAAGCAAAAGCAGTGAACGGTTCTGGATAGCTTCCATTTGCCCCAGTGGACCCACTTTCTCTACCTTGTTGAACCTAGTAACATTAACCAATATGAGCTACATCAATGGGCTTCCTTGCCTTATGGCCTCTGGTTGGGTTTGGTCAATGGGGAGCCTGGGCATGAAATCAGAAGGATGAAAGAAGATGAAGTCTAGCTCTGGCTATTTCTTGCAGAATGTGGGGCTGGATGCTACCCCTTACCTCCCAGCTCCTGGAATGCAGTTCTCTCCTGTCTCTGGATTTCAGTAATTGTTCCCTCCTCTTGCCCATTCAGGCTCAGGGATGTTAATAGAGCCCTGCCCTTACCAGCTACTAGGTACCAAACATTTCTTGTGGTTTCCCTCCATCCTGTCCACAATGCGGTGAGTAACCCCTTTATGAAAACTCTACTTGAATTGTCCTCGTGTCAGTTGTTTTCCGTTGGGACTCTGACTGATATGCCCACTCATTCCAAGTATAAGAAAAAGTCCTAATGTGACCCATAAAACCCAAGATCAGGATCCACCACGTCTCTGACCACATCATCTTCTACCACACCTTCACTATCCCCAACTTGTTCTACTCCAGTCTCATTGGCTTCTATGCTGTGGGACTTTGCATGCCAAGACTGCTCTTGCTACACAAATTCATGACTCACTGTCTCAACTCATTAAGGTCTCTGCTCCAAGTGTCCCTTAACTAAGAGGCTTTCCCTTCCTATTTCATATACAATGGCAAGATCCCAATCCCCCTCAGCTATTTTATAATGCTTTGCTTTTCTGCTCAACACTTATATTAGTGTGTTTTGATTCTTCTATAATCTGTCTTTCCCCTGTTAGAATGTAAGTGCTTCAATAGCAAAACTTGAGTTTCATTAATTGCTATAAACACCAGTGTCTTAAACAGTGCCTGGCATATAGATTATACTCAACAGATAGACTAGTGGTTAAGAGCATGGATTGTCTGGGTTCAAATCTGGGCTCTACCATTTACTAGCCAGGGAGCTCAGGCAAGTTACAGGTATACCATGTTAGTTTTCTCCACTGTAAAATGGGGATAATAATAGTACATACTTCCTTAAGCTTATATTGAGTACTCAATAATATCCATAAGGCATTCAGAAGAGGGCCTCATCTATAGGAGGGGCTATGTAAATGTTTGTCATTTATTAATGTATTGAAATAATCCACTATAAAAAAATGATCCCAACATAAAAAGGAAAAATTCACAAGAAAAAAAAACCTAATCCTGAATGTACTTATATATCAAAATATATAAAGAGAAAGATGACAGAAATGACAAAAAAAGTGTGAATCCATATCCAGAGCCATAGCAGAAGACTTTAATACATATCTACCACTAAATAAACTTGAGGACAAAAATCTCAATGTACATACTATATCTGAAAACACAATTAGCTTGAGTTAATGGGCATATACTCTACATCTAAGACTTAGAGAATATACATTATTTTCAAAGAAACATGAAACACTTATAAAATGTGACCAACAAATAGGTTTACTAGTTAGATATTGCATTCAGCTGGACATGAACAGAACGCCACCTCAAAAACAAACCAAAAAAAAAAAAAAATGACTTTGGCTTCAACCAGTTAGAGGTTACTTTTAATCATATAGGACAAGTCTGGGAACAAGCAGTCCAGAGCTGATTCCACCAATCAGAAGTTTTGGGGGAGCCCATATCATTGTGATATTTTGCTGCACTATGGTTTCTGTCATCATGATCAAAACAGAGTGCTTCCAACTCTTGGCTTTGAGTCCACTTTCAAGAGAAAGAATGGGTAAGACAAACAGGATACAGGTGAGGCAAACAAGCCAGATGCTGTTCTTCTCCCCGGGGACTTCTACCTACTTCTCGTGGTCAGCAGAGTAAGGCAACAGCCCTCTGAGCTTCAAAGAAGGCTTGCAGATTGAGTATTTTCAATTCTACTCACTGACAACTTGAACAACAACAAAAACATTTTAAAAAAGTATATAAGTAGGGGAGAATGGACATTGGGAAAGAAGCTGACAAAATGCCATACTAGGGTAGAAAGATAAAAAAGAATCAGCATCATAAACTCCACTTACCTGACAAAGATGCCATTAAACTAGAAAAAGTATATTGTAAGTAGAATCTAATTTCCACTACGATAAACAAATTCACTCAGGAGATATTCAGAAATGCCTTCCTGGATATGCTACGTACTGATATTTTAAAAGAGTAAATTATAGCAAACATATTACATACAAAACTATGGGCCATAACTTAAGGTTTATTTTTGGGTACGGTTATATAGATGTGTTTATACTAAAATAAAAAGACCGAAAACTAACGAACTAGTGGCCCAATCTTGGGATGAGACATTGATAAAGGTAATCCCACACTCACTATTTATTCTTTCGGTTTCTAGTTTATTTTGTGGCCACTCAGTAAAGAGCTGAGGCATCCTCATACTGATTACTTCTCTAGGGTCTGCCTCCAATGTAAGTTCTCACAAATCAACAAAGAATCACTGCAAGATTTTTCCAAATTAATACACTGACAAGTTTTGCATCCAGAGAAAACTTCGTATTTTTCCTAATGTATGAGGTATTATCCAAGGCATTCCCCTAGTCTTTATATTCACAAGTGTCTGCAGTGAATTCTCAGTTTCCTAAGGAATGTGGAAAAATGACTTTCCAGGACCGATGACATTCAACAGGACCTTCTCTCTGGGATAAATCCTCATGCTTCTTAGAGACTGAGAGACCATTCAAGGCTTTCCCACAGTAATTGTGTTGTTCAGAATATCTCCCCATCTTTTGCTCAGTAATGCGAACACTTGTGCTGAAGGATTTTCCACCTTCTTTCTATAAATATTCCTCTGTAGGGATTTCTTACGTGTGCTCTCAGGGATGGGTGTCCCTGAAGGCTTTTGCATTCTGATGATATTCATAAGGTTTTCTCCTTAGTGTGAACCGTCATGTGACTCCCTAGAAATATCACGAAGGCTTTCCTACAGCTACTGCAATCCTCAGGTTTCTCCCCGTAAGTAATCTTTTGTGCATGTTAGGGTGAGTCTGAATTGAAAGCTTACCACAAAGATTGCACGCTTGAGGTTTCTCTCCAGAGTGAATTAACATGAGTTAGTGAAGGCTACTTCATACAGAATCGATTGAAAGAATGAGAATGGCAAGCTTCTCAGATGGTTCCTTACGATCTGTCTCCTACTATACATACCCTGTGTAGTTTCTTTCCACATTGTGTGAGCAATACAGTCTGGAAGAAGTGATAATATATCCTTCTGAGGCTAGGTCGAAAAAGAAAATGTGGCTTGTGCGTTAGCTCTCCCACAGATCAAATGCTTTGGGAGGAACCTGCTGCTACATCATAAAGATACTTAGCCCTGTGGAGAGTGAGGTAACGAAGGTTCCCTGCCAACAACTGGCATTAACCTGCCAGACATGTGAGTGATCCATTTTGGAAGTAGATTCTTCAGCAGTAAAGACTCAGATGAGTGTTGCTCCAGCTGACATCTTGACCTCACTTCATGACAGATCCTGAGCCAGAACTACACAGCTAAGCCGTTTCCAAATTCCTGACCTACAGAAACTGTGAGATAATTAATGTATGTTGTCTGAAGCCACTACGGTTTGGAGGGAAATCTGTTATGGAGCAACAGATAACTCATACATCTAGTGAGTTACCATCAGTTGTCTGAGAATTAAGAAATCAATGACTGCTTTCCTAGTTATTGTATTCATATCCACCTATTATGTATTCTCTTGTGCACAGAAAGGTAAGAGTTAGTGGTGAAAGATTTTCCACAATGATTACATTCGTAGGGTTTTTCTCCAGTGTGAGTTCTCACGTGTTTCTTAACAGCTGAAAGATTATTAAATGCTTTCCCACAGTTACTGCATTCATAGGGTTTCTCTCCAGTATGAATTCTCTTGTGCACAGTAAGAGAAAAACTACTGCTGAAGGATTTTCCACACTGATTACACTCATACGGTTTTTCCCCAGTATGAGTTCTCATATGCTGTGTCAGGTATGAGCTCTTCCTAAAGGCTTTCCCACAATCGTGGCACTCATAAGGTTTCTCTCCTGTATGAATACTATTGTGCCCAGTAAGGGAGGACCTCGTGCTGAAGGCCTTGCCACACTGATTACATTCATGGTGATTCTCTCTCGTATGAATTCTCTTGTGGCTTTTGAGATTACAACTAGTGCGAAAAACATGAAAACACTGATTACATTCATAGGGTTTTTCTCCAGTGTGAATTCTCACGTGTAGTCTAAGGGATGAGGGATCATTGAAGGCTTTCCCACAGTCATTGCATTCATAGGGTTTCTCCCCATTATGTATTCTCTTATGAATAGTAAGGTAAGATCTACTGCTAAAGGATTTGCCACACTGATTACAGTCATAGGGTTTTTCTCCAGTATGAATTCTCTTGTGCTGAGTGAGGTTAGATTTTGTGCTGAAGACTTTAAAGCACTGATTACATTCGTTGAGTTTCACTCCAAGATGATTTCTTTCCTGTTAATTAAGAGATGAATGATAACTATAATTTATAGTATTTTTAATATTCAATTAATTTTATGCATAGGAACTCTTTCCCAGGAATTCTGTTACATTATTACAATTGATGTTTTGGCTATTTTCAGTGCTTGTATATGGCTTCTGCCCAGTCTGAGCTCTTAGAAGTTAAAAAAGATGGACGCTTTGCCACAAGTCCTTATCATATTCATTGAACATCTTCTGATAAACTCTGGTAAACCACTTTGTATTTCAACATTCAATATCTTAGTCACATTTAAGGAAATATTTACTTGTAGAAACTCCCAGTGAAGAAACGAGTTTGGGGCTAACTTACAGTTTTCTCCAAATTCACAACTTTTCACAGTATCTCTCCAGAGACACAATTTCGTATTGTGTAAATGACTTTCCTTTAATGACTCTGTTCACTTTGTGACTTTCCTAACTTATTCTCCTACTGTGAAAAACCAGAAATCAGCCATGTTAGTCTTACCGCTTTTATACCATTGGAATGTTCTTTTCTAAAATCATGCTTCTTAGGAGTTAACCATTTGGCTTTAAGTACAGTCTCCAAATCTGGGAAAAAAAAAAAAGAAATTTAAGTTGATGGAGAAAAGAAATAGTAAAGTGCACACATGAGTAAACACAGACTCTGAGGGATCAGCATTTTTGAGGAGGTTTGCCATGCAAGGAATAAGAGTACGAAAACTATAGATATTTAAAAAGTGGTTTTGAAGGATTAAGACTGACCAGAGATTTACAGAAGAAGGGATCATGAGGAATGCAAAGTAGGAAGGCACTGGACAAAATGTTCATATGAAATTTATTTAAAAAGGAAAAGGACCATTATAGCATTGCATGGTGACAGATGGTAGCTACACTTGTGGTAAGCAGAGTATAACTTATAAACTTGTCAAGTCACTACACTGTACACCTGAAACTAATGTAACGTATGTAACTACACTTCAATTAAAAAAAAGAAGGAAAAGAGGTATGTCTTTTTTTTTCCCCATCTGACTCCAAGGTAACGTATGAGATGTTGAACAGAAAGGTAAAAAGGAAAGAATGTACACAAGGAAGCTCATACCCAACGTTCTTGACCATCTTTGTCAGAGAAAAGTACATTGTACAAACTTCCCTGTTGGACATTTCCTAAATGTAATACTCCCATGCCCCAAATCACTGGCCAGAGCTATTCCTCATATTCACCTGTCCACCTGGTGCTCACCTGGACAGGTGCCTGGAAGAATTCCTCGCTCCTCTGTCGTCACCTTGTCTTCTTGCTCCAAATGGGAGATCAGACTGGATTTATCAATATGATACCCTATTCATGGAGAAAAGACACATGATATTGGGTGACTGTACAGGTGACAAGCAACCCCATGAAACTGGAGCCAACAATTCTGAAGATGATCAAGTATGACTTTTGCAGCAGTGGAATAACTACACATAAATTGTAATGAATATAGTTAACTCCCAAGAAACCAAAATTCAAGCACACTCAATATCCAGGTGACAGGACATAAACAGTCCCAAAGTCCATATCCAAGTTTACATACATACTTCAGAAGCTCTAAAGCTTTTAACCATGGAGAATATAAAGTAAGGGTAAGGAATAGCTATTCAGTTCATAGGGAAGGCATCAGACAGAAAGCTCCATGAGGGTGGGGACCACGTCTGTCTCATTCATCACTGTATGATGGATACACTGTATTCCTAAACCCAGCATAGACCCAGGGACTCAGAAGTGCTTCAGAAAGACTGGTGAGAAGTAACAACAGTGAAAACTGAGGGATACTGAACCAGAAGTCCATAACTCTACAAAAACAGTGAATAACATGGGGAAAACCATTCGAATCAACTTTATCAGAACTTTGGAAACTTATCAAAAGTTTACAGCAACTTGGAAAATGTTTAATCAAGAACAACCAGCTGACACTTTCACTAACCCTTGTCTCATCCTCTATTCCCTGCTTTGGCTGTGACCTTGAAGATCACAGCCCACATGCCTACTACCAGAGGGAGCAGGATGGACCTTATTCTCAAAGTTCTGTGGTTGTTTGTTTTGATCTTTCTGAAGGTTTGACTCAAAGGGCTTGCCTTTATTTATCTAATCTCAAACTCTCCGAGGGCTGTGCTGGGGACTCAGGGGGCATGTGCTGAATACATTTCAAGGCAAATATATTAGCCACCACTGCCTGAGGCCTATGAAATAGTACAGGAAAAGAAAAGACTAACCAAGAAGCTTGGGAGGAAAAGTGAGAAATAAAATATTTTGGGGAATTTTTAAAAGTTTCCCTCCCATTTCTTTGAATCTAAGAAGGCCAGGATTGGGCACATGCTCAGAAAAGAAAGTGATAATTATGGCAGAGTTGTAAACTGCCTGCTGATTTTGAAGGTATGTCCCTATACACACACACGGAACACAACTGCAGAGACCACAGGTTTTTCCTTTTTGTTTGAGGCCTTCAGGAAAATCTCTGACAAACTGCTAGCTAACCATGAGGTTAACATAAGTCTTCAGGGACCACACATGACAAATACAGACATTACAAAATTAGTTCAGGAATATCATTAAACATACATAGAACAAGCAACAACAAATTTTGGTGATGGGGAAAAATCCCATTCCAGAATTGCCATATAATAACTTTCCAAATGTCCATTTTTCAACAACAAAATTTTGAGGTAGGCGAAGAAATAAAAGTGTGGCCCATTACAGAAAAAAAAAATTCCTCCCTGAGGAAGCTCAACCATCAGACTTCTTGTCAAAGAATTTAAATCAACTATTTTAAAGAATATCAAAGACCAAAAGAAAACTGTATAAAGAATAAAGGAGGGGGGGGCGGAGCAAGATGGCGGAGGAGTAGGAGACCTAGATTTCGTCTGGTCTCAGGAATTCAGCTGAAAAGGGATCAAACCATTCTGAACACCTACGAACTCAACAGGAGATCAAAGATAAGACTAGTAACAACACTCTGAACAGAAAAGCGACCACTTTCTGGAAGGTAGGACGTGCGGAGAAGTGAATCCGAGGTGATATTCGGGAGGATAGATGGCGGGGGAGGGGGCCTCTGTCGGCCGCTTCTGGCAAATGATAGAGCCGCGGAGCACAAAATCGGAACTTTTAGAAGTCGGCTCCGCTGAGGGACGTCGCTCCAGTGGCTAAGCGGGGGGTGGAACCCTCGCGGGACAGTGTGGACTCAGGACCCTCGGGGTCACAGAAAGACCAGGGGTGCCTGACTGCGGCAGAGCTCCCAGGTATCGGAGCGGGGAAGCCGGCTGCAGAGACAGAGCCGAGGTGCAGGCTCTCAGCTCGGGGTTGCCATGCACTGTGATCCGCAGCCCAGTTGGGCCACTGCTCCTCCAGCAGGGACCCAACAAGTGGCAGATCCGGGGAGACTCCCCTTCCTCCCCTGGGAGGAGCGGCGCGGGAGCGCACCACAGGGATCTGCTGGGTTTGGAGACTCCACACGGGGTCGGGTGCCAGAGATAGAAATGCTCAGTCACAGGCCGGGTGAGCACGGAGTGCGGCTGGAGACCAGGGAGACGGGAGTGACTGCTTCTCTGAGGGTGCAGTGAGGAGCGGGGCCCCGAGTTCTCAGCTCCTCCGGGCAGAGATTGGGAGGCCACCATTTTCACCCTGGTCCTCCAAAGCTGTATCGCGAGCTTGCAGGGAACAAAAGCTCCTGAGAGCAAACCTGAGCAGCTTGCTTAGCCCGGACTCACAAGGATGGGGCAATTCCGCCTCCAGCAAAGACATTTAGGAACCACGGCAACAGGCCCCTCCCCCAGAAGATCAGCACGAACAGCCAGCAAGCCAAGACCAAGTTTACCGATCAATGAGAACGGGAGAACTCCAGCGCTAGGGGAATACTGCACATAGAATTCATGGTTTTACCATAATTCATTAGTTTTTCAAAGTTAATTTTTTTTACCTGTTTTTTTTTTGAATTTTTCTTTTTCCCTTTTTCAATCAACATCTTATCAATCCCTTTAAAAAAAAACACTTTTTATTTTTCATTTTTAGAGTCATATTTTTAATCCCTTCAGAGTAGTTACCCTTATTTTTGGCATATATATATATATAAGTTGTTCTCTCTTTAAAATTTTGAGATACACTTTCTTCTAACAGATCAAAATATACCCTAAATCACTAGTGTATGGCTTTGTTCTAGTCTCCTGCCTGATCACATTCTCTCCTTTTTACTTTTTTTTTTTAAATCTTCTTCTCTCTTTGTAAAAACAACTTATCAATTCCTTTTATAAAATCTTTTATAATTTTCATCTTTACAATCATCTTCCATCCCTTCATTGTATCAACCCTTATTTTGTACATATATAAGTCTTTCTTCCTTTCAAATTTTAGCAGGCACTTTCTTCTAACACACCAAAATACTCCCAAAATCTAGTATGTGGCACTGATCTATGCACTAGCGTGATCATATTTGATCATATTCTGGTTATTTTTTTGTTTTGTTCTGTTTTTATTTGTTTTTAAAACTCTTTTTCTTTTTCTTTTTTTTCTTCTTTCTTTCCCTTTCTTGTCCCCTGGTTTCAGGTCTTTTCTGATTTGAATAGAGTATATTTGCTGGAGACGTTGTTAACTTGTGAGCATTGTGTTCTCTCATTCATCTATTCTCCTCTGGACAAAATGACAAGACGAAAAAAATCACCTCAGCAAAAAGAACAAGAGGTAGTACCGTCAGCCAGGGACCTGCTCAATACGGACATTAGTACGATGTCGGACCTAGAGTTCAGAATCATGACTTTAAAGATACTAGCTGGGCTTGAAAAAAGCGTGGAAGTTATTAGAGAAACCCTTTCTGGAGAAATAAAAGAACTAAAATCTAACTAAGTCGAATTCAAAAAGGCCATTAATGAGGTGCAATCAAAAATGGGGGCACTAACTGCTAGGATAAATGAGGCAGAAGAGAGAATCAGCGACACAGAAGACCAAATGATGGAAAATAAAGAGGCTGAGAAAAAGGGAGAGAAACCACTACAGGATCACGAGGGCAGAATTCGAGAGATAAGCGATACGGTAAGACAAAACAACATTAGAATAATTGGGATCCCAGAAGAAGAAGAAAGAGAGAGAGGGGCAGAAGGTATATTGGAGCATATAATAGCAGAGAACTTCCCTAATGTGAGGAAGGAAACAGGCATCAAAATCCAGGAGGCACGGAGAACCCCTCTCAAAATCAATAAAAATAGGTCAACACCCCGACATCTAGTAGTAAAACTTATGAGTCTCAGAGACAAAGAGAAAATCCTGAAAGCAGCTCGGGAGAAGAGATATGGAACCTACAATGGTAGAAACATTAGATTGGCAACAGACCTATCCACAGAGACCTGGCAGGCCAGAAAGGAGTGGCAAGATATCTTCAGAGCACTAACCGAGAAAAATATGCAGCCAAGAAGACTATATCCAGCTAGGCTGTCATTGAAAATAGAAGGAGAGATAAAAAGCTTCCAGGACAAACAAAAACTAAAGGAATTTGCAAAATGAAACCAGCCCTCCAAGAAATATTGAAAGGGGTCCTCTAAGCAAAGAGAGAGCCTAAAAGCAGCATAGATCAGAAAGGAACAGAGACAATACACAGTAACAGTCACCTTACAGGCAATACAATGGCACTCAATTCATACCTTTCAATAGTTACCCTGAATGTAAATGGGCTAAATGACCCAATCAAAAGACAGAGGCTATCAGATTGGATACAAAAACCAGACCCATTGATATGCTGTCTGCAAGAGACTCATTTTAGACCCAAAGACACCCCCAGATTGAAAGTGAGGGGGTGGAAAACCATTTACCATGCTAATGGACACCAAAAGAAAGCTGGGGTGGCAATTCTTCTATCAGACAAACTGGATTTTAAAACAAAGACTGTTATAAGAGATGAGGAAGGACACTATATCCTACGAAAAGGGTCTATCCAACAAGAAGATTCAACAATTGTGAATATCTATTCCCCTAACATGGGAGCAGCATAGAAGGCAATTAATAACAATTAGTAACAAAAGCAAAGAAACACATTGAAAACAATACAATAATAGTGGGGGACTTTAACACCCCCCTGACTGAAATGGACAGATCATCTAAGCAAAAGATCAACAAAGAAATAAAGACTTTAAATGACACACTGGACCAAATGGACTTCACAAACATATTCAGAACATTCCATCCCAAAGCAACGGAATACACATTCTTCTCTAGTGCCCATGGAACATTCTCCAGAATTGATCACATCCTAGGTCACAAATCAGGTCTCAACCGGTACCAAAAGATTGGGATTATTCCCTGCATATTTTCAGACCACAATGCTTTGAAACTAGAAGTCAATCACAAGAGGAAAGTCGGAAGGAACTCAAATACATGGAGGCTAAAGAGCATCCTACTAAAGAATGAATGGCTCGACCAGGAAATTAAAGAAGAATTAAAAAAAATTCATGGAAACCAATGAAAATGAAAACACAACTGTCCAAAATCTTTGGGATACAGCAAAGGCAGTCCTGAGAGGAAAGTATATAGCAATACAAGCCTTTCTCAAGAAACAAGAAAGGTCTCAAATACACAACCTAACCCTACACCTAAAGCAGCTGGAGAAAGAACAGCAAAGGAAGCCTAAACCCAGCAGGAGAAGAGAAATAATAAAGATCAGAGCAGAAATCAATGAACTAGAAACCAAAAGAACAGTAGAACAGATCAACGAAACTAGGAGCTGGTTCTTTGAAAGAATTAACAAGATTGATAAACCCCTGGCCAGACTTATCCAAAAGAAAAGAGAAACGACCCAAATCCACAAAATCATGAATGAAAGAGGAGAGATCACAACCAGCACCAAAGAAATACAAACAATTCTAAGAACATATTATGAGCAACTCTATGCCAGCAAATTAGATAACCTGGAAGAAATGGGTGCATTCCTAGAGATGTATCAACTACCAAAACTGAACCAGGAAGAAATAGAAAACCTGAACAGACCTATAGCCACTAAGGAAATTGAAGCAGTCATCAAAAATCTCCCAAGAAACAAAAGCCCAGGGCCAGATGGCTTCCCAGGGGAATTCTATCAGACATTTAAAGAAGAATTAATACCCATTCTCCAAAAAATAGAAATGGAAGGAAAACTTCCAAACTCGTTTTATGAGGCCAGCATTACCTTGATCCCAAAACCAGACAAAGACCCCATCAAAAAGGAGAATTACAGACTAATAACCTTGATGAACATGGATGCAAAAATTCTCACCAAAATACTAGCCAATAGGATCCAAGAGTACATTAAGAGGTTTATTCACCTTGACCAAGTGGGATTTATCCCTGGGCTGCAAGGCTGGTTCAACATCCGCAAATCAATCAACGTGATACAATACATTAACAAAAGAAAGAACAAGAATCATATGATCCTCTCAATAGATGCAGAAAAAGCTTTTGACAAAGTACAGCACCCTTTCTTGATCAAAACTCTTCAGAGTATAGGATTAGAGGGTACATACCTCAACATCATAAAAGCCATCTATGAAAAACCTACAGCGAATATCATTCTCAATGGGGAAAGGCTGAGAGCTTTTCCCCTAAGGTCAGGAACGCAGCAGGGATGTCCACTCTCACCACTGCTGTTCAACATAGTATTAGAAGTCCTAGCCACAGCAATCAGACAACAAAAAGAAATGAAAGGCATCCAAATCGGCAAAGAGGAAGTCAAACTCTCACTCTTTGCAGATGATATGATACTGTATGTGGAAAACCCAAAAGACTCCTGCCCAAAACTGCTAAAACTCATACAGGAATTCAGTAAAGTAGCAGGATATAAAATCAATGCCCAGAAATCAGTGGCATTCCTATACACCAACAACAAGACAGAAGAGAGACAAATCAAGGAGTCGATCCCATTTACAACTGCACCCAAAACCATAAGATACCTAGGAATAAATTTAACCAAAGAGGCAAAGGATCTGTACTCAGAAAACTGTAAAATACTCATGAAAGAAATTGAAGAAGACACAAAGAAATGGAAAAACGTTCCATGCTCATGGATTGGAAGAACAAACGTTGTGAAGATGTCAATGCTACCTAGAGCAATCTACACATTCAACGCAATCCCCAACAAAATACCATCCACTTTTTTCAAAGAAATGGAATAAAGAATCCTAAAATTTGTATGGAACCAGAAGAGACCCCGAATAGCCAGAGGAATCTTGAAAAAGAAAAGCAAAGCTGGCGGCATCACAATTCCGGACTTCCAGCTCTATTACAAAGCTGTCATCATCAAGACAGCATGGTACTGGCACAGAAACAGACACATAGATCAATGGAACAGAATCGAGAGCCCAGAAATGGACCCTCAACTCTATGGTCAACTCATCTTCGACAAAGCAGGAAAGAATGTCCAATGGAAAAAAGACAGTCTCTTCAACCAATGGTGTTGGGAAAATTGGACAGCCACATGCAGAAGAATGAAACTGGACCATTTCCTTACACCACACACAAAAATAGACTCCAAATGGTTGAAAGACCTAAACGTGAGACAGGAGTCCATCAAAATCCTAAAGGAGAACACAGGCAGCAACCTCTTCGACCTTAGCCACAGCAACTTCTTCCTAGAAACATTGCCAAAAGCAAAGGAAGCAAGGGCAAAAATGAACTATTGGGATTTCATCAAGATAAAAAGCTTCTGCACAGCAAAAGAAACAGTCCACAAAACCAAAAGACAACCGACAGAATGGGAGAAAATATTTGCAAATGACATATCAGATAAAGGGCTAGTATCCAAAACCTATAAAGAACTTATCAAGCTCAACACCCAAAGAACAAATAATCCAATCAAGAAATGGGCAGAAGACATGAACAGACATTTTTCCAAAGAAGACATCCAAATGGCCAACAGACACATGAAAAAGTGCTCAACATCGCTCGGCATCATGGAAATCCAAATCAAAACCTCCATGAGATACCACCTCACACCAGTCAGAATGGCTAAAATTAAGTCAGGAAACGACAGATGCTGGCGGGGATGTGGAAAAAGGGGAACCCTCCTACACTGTTGGTGGGAATGCAAGCTGGTGCAACCACCCTGGAAAACAGTATGGAGGTTCCTCAAAAAGTTGAAAATAGAGTTACCATACGATCCAGCAATTGCACTACTGGGTATTTACCCCAAAGGTACAAATGTAGGGACCCGAAGGGGTACGTGCACCCCAATGGTTATAGCAGCAATGTCCACATAGCCAAACTGTGGAAAGAGCCACGATGTCCATCAACAGATGAATGGATAAAGAAGAAGTGGTATATATACACAATGGAATATTATGCAGCCATGAAAAGGAATGAGATCTTGCCATTTGCAATGACGTGGATGGAACTGGAGGGTGTTATGCTGAGTGAAATAAGTCAATCAGAGAAAGACATGTTTCATATGACCTCACTGATATGAGGAATTCTTAATCTCAGGAAACATACTGAGATTATGGGTTGCTGGAGTGGTGGGGGCTGGGAGGGATGGGGTGGCTGGGTGATAGACATTGGGGAGGGTATGTGCTATGGTGAGCGCTGTGAATTGTACAAGACTGATGAATCACAGATCTGTACTTCTGAAACACATAATGCAATATATGTTAAGGAAATAAAAAGAAGAAGATAGCAGGAGGGGAAGAATGAAGGAGAGTAAGTCGGAGGGGGAGACGAACCATTAGAGACGATGGACTCTGAAAAACAAACTGAGGGTTCTAGAGGGAAGGGGGGTAGGGGGATGGGTTAGCCTGGTGATGGGTATTAAAGAGGGCACATTCTGCATGGAGCACTGGGTGTTATGCACAAACAATGAATCATGGAACACTACATCAAAAACTAATGATGTAATGTGTGGTGATTAACATAACAATAAAAAATTATAAAAAAAAATAAAGGAAACCATAAGGATGAATTCTCATGAAACAGAACACATGCTAAAGAAATAGAAATTACAAAAGAAACTACATAGAAATTTTAGAGTTGAAAAGTACAAAAACGGGTATGAAAAAGAGAGAAGAGGTGTCCAACATCATGTGTGAGGAGGCAGAAGAAAGAATCAATAAGCATACGAAGACAGGACAATTCATAGTACACCTCACTGGAAGAACAGAAAGAACAAAAGAATGAAAAAAATATGAACAGAGCCCTAAAGACCTGTGGGATACCATCCAACATACCAACACACATATCATGGGAGTTTCTTAAGTGGAGAAGGGAATGAGGTAGAAAGAATAGTTGAAGAAATGATGGCCAAAACCTTCCAAAAAACTGACGAAAGACACAAATGTATACAACCAAGAAGCTTAAGAAACCTCGAGTAGGCTAAACTGAGAGACACAGAGATCAGCAGCACAGCTATCCTACAAGAAAAGCTAATGGGAGACTTTCAGACTGAAATGAAAGGATAATGGTTATTAACTCAAATCCACACAAAGAAATAAAGAAATTCTCCTCTCTTTCTTATATGACTTACAAGAGGAATGCCTAAACCAATAATTATGAATCTATGTTAATGGGCACACAAGGTATAAAGATGTAATTGATGACAAAGCAATATAAAGGGGTGTGTGTGTGTGCACCTATAGAAGAGCAAAAATTTTGTATGCTATTGAAACAAAATTGGTACTAAATCAAAATAGATTGCTATAAGTTAAAATGTTAATCGTAATCCCCAGGAGAATCATTAAAAAAAAAAACAAAAACAAAAAGAAATGAGAGGGAATTAAAATGGTCCCTTAGGAAACATCTAACACAAAAATAACAAAGAACTGAGGAACAAAAATGGTATAGGGCATGTAGAAAATAGTAACATGATCTATGTGGGTCTTTATCAGTAATTACCTTAAATGTAAATGGATTAATCTGTCCAATTATGAGGCAGATTTTGGCAGAATAGATAAGAAATATCCAATTATATGTTATCCGTAAGAGATTCAATTTACATTATTCAATTACATTACTCAATTTACATCTAAACACACTAAGAGGTTGAAAGTCAACAGACAGAAACATATATTCCATGCAAAGAGAAGCCAAAAGAGAATGTAGCTACGTTAACTTCAGGCAAAATAGACTTTAAGACAAAAACTGTTACGAGACACAAAGATATTATTTAATGATAAAAAGGTCAATTCATCCAGAAGATATAACAATTAAAGACCAATAACAACAGAATTCTACAATATTAAATTTCAAACTGACAGAATTGAAGGGAGAAAGAAATAGAGAGTTCTACAATGGTTGCAGACTTGAACACCCCACTTTGAACAATGGGTAGAACAACTAGTTAGAAGGTTAACAAGGAAAAAGAGTACTTAAACAATCCTACAAACTAACTAGACCTAACAGACATATAAAATACTCCACTTCACAACAGAATACACATTCATCTCAAGTGCATTAGGAACATTCTCCAGAACAGACAGATCATGTTAGGCCATAAAATGAGCCTGAATAAATTTAAAAACAGTGAAATCATACAAAGTATTTTCTCTGAATATAATAGAATCAGATAAAAAATTAGTAACAGAAAGATGTGTTTGGAAAACTTAATAATGTTAAGGTGACAGTATTAACCAAAGTGATCTACAGATTCAGTGCAATCATTACCAAACTCCAACAGCTTTTATTTGCAGAAACGGACACACAACGAGCCTCAAATTCATAGGGATTTGCAAAGGGTCCCAAATAGACAAGAGTCTTGAAAAAGAACAAAATAGGAACTCTCACACTTCCTGACATCAAAACTTATGTCAAAGCCAGAGCAACACATTGTGGTACTGGCACAAGGAGAGACACAGAGGTCAATGGAATAGGACTGAGTGAATTTAAACTCATACGTCTGAAGTCGATTTTTGACATGGGAGTAAAAACAGTTCAAGGGAAAGAACAGTCTCCTACAGAAATGCTGGGCAACTGGGTAAACACATGCAAAAGAATGAAACTGGTACTTTCTCCCAGACATACAGCAAATTAACTGAAAAAGGACCAAAGACTTAACTGAAGAGAAACTAGAAAAATTCCTGGAAGAAAACATAGGGGTAAATGTTCACAGCCTTGGTGGATCTGGCAATAATTTCTTAGATATGATAAAGCAAAAAAAGAAAAAACAAGGCAGCAACCTCTTCGACCTCAGCCGCAGCAACTTCTTCCTAGAAACATCGCCAAAGGCAAGGGAAGCAAGGGCAAAAATGAACTATTGGGATTTCCTCAAGATAAAAAGCTTTTGCACAGCAAAAGGAACAGTCCACAAAACCAAAAGACAACAGACAGAATGGGAGAAAATATTTGCAAATGACATATCAGATAAAGGGCTAGTATCCAAAATCTATAAAGAACTTATCAAACTCAACACCCAAAGAACAAATAATCCAATCAAGAAATGGGCAGAAGACATGAACAGACATTTTTCCAAAGAAGACATCCAAATGGCCAACAGACACATGAAAAAGTGCTCAACATCGCTTGGCATCAGGGAAATCCAAACCAAAACCTCAACGAGATACCACCTCACACCAGTCAGAATGGCTAAAATTAACAAGTCAGGAAACGACAGATGTTGGCGGGGATGTGGAGAAAGGGGAACCCTGCTACACTGTTGGTGGGAATGCAAGCTGGTGCAACCACTCTGGAAAACAGTATGGAGGTTCCTCAAAAAGTTAAAATAGAGCTACCATACGATCCAGCAATTGCACTACTGGGTATTTACCCCAAAGATACAAATGCAGGGATCCGAAGGGGTACGTGCACCCCAATGTTTATAGCAGCAATGTCCACAATAGCCAAACTGTGGAAAGAGACAAGATGTCCATCGACAGATGAATGGATAAAGAAGAGGTGGTATATATACACAATGGAATATTATGCAGCCATCAAAAGGAATGAGATCTTGCCATTTGCAACGACGTGGATGGAACTGGAGGGTGTTATGCTGAGTGAAATAAGTCAATCAGAGAAAGACATGTATCATATGACCTCACTGATATGAGGAATTCTTAATCTCAGGAAACATACTGAGCGTTGCTGGAGTGGTGGAGGGTGGCAGGGATGGGGTGGCTGGGTGATAGACATTGGGGAGGGTATGTGCTATGGTGAGCGCTGTG
Organism: Zalophus californianus; assembly: GCF_009762305.2. Lineage (NCBI taxonomy): Eukaryota > Metazoa > Chordata > Mammalia > Carnivora > Otariidae > Zalophus > Zalophus californianus. The sequence goes on from NC_045595.1 coordinate 6,553,636, forward strand.
AATTGTGCAAGACTGTTGAATCACAGATTTGTACCTCTGAAACAAATAATGCAATATATGTGAAGAAAAAAAAAAAGAAGATAGCTGGAGGGGAAGAATGAAGGGGAGTAAATCGGAGGGGGAGACGAACCACAGGAGACGATGGACTCTGAAAAACAATCTGAGGGTTCTAGAGGGGAGGAGGGCGGGGGGATGGGTTAGCCTGGTGATGGGTATTAAAGAGGGCACGTTCTGCGTGGAGCACTGGGTGTTATGCACAAACAATGAATCATGGAACACTACATCAAAAACTAATGATGTAATGTATGGTGATTAACATAACAATAAAAAATTTAAAGAGAAAAAAATAGATAGGACTTTATCAAAATTAAAACTTTCTCTGACGGACTTATTTGCTTGGCACAAAACTCTCTAGCTCCATCCACTCGTTGTAAATGGCGAGATTCATTCTCTTTTATGGCTGGGTAATATTCCATTGTATATGTATACCACATCTTTATCCATTCATCAGTTGATGGACATTTGGGTTCTTTCCATAATTTGGCTATTGTCGATAGTGCTGCCATAAACAGTGGGGTGCATGTGGCCCTTCGAATCAGTTTTTTGGTACCCTTTAGATACTTAGGAGTGCAATTGCTGAGTCATAGTTCTATTTTTAACTTTTGAGGAAACTCCATTCTGTTTTCCAGAGTGGCTGTACCAGTTTGCTATTCCCACCAACAGAGCAAGAGGGTTCCCCTTTCTCCGCATCCTCACCAACACCTGTTGTTTCTTGTGTTGTTGATTTTAGCCATTCTGACAGGTGTTAGGTGATATCTTATTGTAGTTTTGATTTGTATCTCCCTGATGATGAGTGATGGTGAGCATCTTTTCATGTGTCTGTTGGCCATCCAGATGTCTTCTTTGGAAAAATATGACTTCACTCATATGTGGAATTTAAGAAACAAAACAAACAAGCAAAGTGGGGGGGCGGTAGGAGACACACAAACCAAGAAACAGACTTTTAACTATGGAGAACAAACTGATGGTTAGCAGAGGGGTGGTGGGTGGGGAGTTGGGTTCAACAGGTGATGGGCTTAAAGAAGGGCACTTGGGAGGAGCACTGGGTGATGTAATGGAAGTGCTGAGTCACTGTATTGTACACCTGAAACCAACGTATCACTGTACGTTAGCTAACTGGAATTTAAATAAAAACTTAAAAAAAAATTAAACTCTTGTGTGTCAAAAGACACTATCAAGAAAATGAAAATATATCACCAAACGGGAGAAACTGTTTCCAAATCATATTTTGGATAAGGGACCAGTATCCAAAATACACAACCAATTTTTATAATCCAAGAACAAAAGATAAACCGACTTTCAAACTGGGCCAAGGACTTGAATAGACACTTCTCCACAGGAGATCTGCAAAACAAGCCAACTAGTACGTGAAAAAGTGCTCAAGGTCATTAGTCACGAGGGAAATGCAAATCAAAACGAAGATGAAATCCCACTTCGTAACCATGAGGATGGCTACCACCAGAAAAACAAATGTTGGAGAAGAGGTGGAGAAATTAGAACCCTCATACCCTGGAGCAGCTGAGTGGAAAATGGTTTGGCAGCTCCTCCAAAAGCTAAACATAGTAACATCTGACTCAGCATTCCTCTCCTAGACGCATACCCAACAAAAGGGGAAACGTGTCGGGACAAGAACCTGGACACAAATATTCACAGCAGCACCGCTTGTAAACAGCCAGTCAGTGTAAACCCCCCAAATGTTTATCAACCAATGAATGAATTTTAAAAATGTGGTATATCCATAAAGTGGCACGTTATTCGGTCACAATGAGGCATCATGAGCTGGTACAGGGCCACACCATAGCTGGGCCTTTAACCATTATGCTGCCCAAAAGAAGCCAGACCAAAGAGATCACATCTTTTAGAATTCCAATGATATGAAATGTTCTCAAGAAGCACAGCAAACAGAAGGCAAATTAGTGGTTGCCCGCAGGGGGCAGTGGGGGAGGTACCTGGGACTGAGCACTTCCAGGGGAGGGGCTGAGAGCTGATGACAATGTCCTCCATTTGGACGGTGTTATGGCCGCACGACAATGCCAATCTATCAAAAGCTGCTAAACTGTACACTTTAAAATAGTTACAGTGGTGAATTTTATGGTATGTGAATGTCACGTCAATTAAAAGCAAAAAAAGGACAAAAGGAAGTCTTGTCACCTGAGTCATTCAAGACATGCAGGGCTGAGGTGGGGCTTACCCAGCGATGCCAGGTTCCTGCAGTTCTCCCGCATCACGTCTCTGTACAGTGTTCTTTGAGAAGGGTCCAGCAGTGCCCACTCCTCCCGTGTGAACTCCACAGCCACATCCTCGAAGGTCACCAAGTCCTGAGCCGTCACAAGCATCATGGCTTAGCCAAGGACCACCCCACCAAGTTGATAGGAGGACAGGAGTAGAAATAGGTTGGAACCCCAAGCACAAGATGTATGGGCAGGGTTCTGAGCTCTGTTCTCCACTGCTCCTGGGCTCAGCCTGCAGGGCTCCTCTCCTGTCTACTGACGCCCACTCCCAAGGTGAAATGTACCTCTAACACGTAGGTGAGTCCCTACTCCAGTGAGACCGTGGAATCCTGCAGTCTTAGTTCCCTTGATCTCAGGGTTGAGCATAGGCCGGGGACATGGCAGATGTCAGAGAAATACTTGGTAAATGAATGAGTGACTGCCCCACAGGCATCATCAATTACTTGAGTCTAGGACACCTGAGTTACCTTCCCCTTAAAACTCTCAGTGGAACATGACGTAGCCAGTGACCCTGGAGGAAGCTCTGCCATGTAGAAAATGTTGACAAACACCGCCGCTGGCTGGGCAGCCCCTCACCCCCTACGAGATGCCCGGAGACCCTGCGCTGTCTGAGACCTGGTTTGACTGTGGGGCTCCAGGTCATTGAGAAATAGCAAATCCAACTGCTGATCAAAGGAATAATGATTTGGAAAGAGGAGTATCTGACTCACCGGTAACCAGCTTGTCAGGAAGCCATGAACCAACCCTTCCTCCTCTGCGCATCCTTTTTGAGGAGAGACTGAGTACAGGGAAGACTGAGCTGGAGAAGAAATGAGTCAGAAGAGTCGATTGCTCTATATTCTAGCACTCACCAGTTCGGAGGCTTTCTCACCTACCTGTAATTGACCATACCCCAACACACACACACACACACACACACACACACACACACACACCCCTTTCACAGGATACCAGAGCAGACGGACACACGGACACACACGGACACACACACACACACACACACACACACACACACCCCTTTCACAGGACGGACACACACGGACACGGACACACACACACACACACACACACACACACACACACACACACACCCCTTTCACAGGATACCAGAGCAGAGCCCTGTCTCACCAGGGCTAGAAAACAGGGCCAAGACTCTTACTGCACCGGAAGAAAAGATGATAATTCCCATTTCACAGATGAGGAAACTGAAGTTCAAGGGACAGCACTGTCATTTTATCAAGTTTATGGAAAGAATTTGAGGTAAATTTAAAGGCTTTCCCATATTCAGGACACAGGTGAGACCTCCACAGACACTCAAACCACCAACACCCCAAATCCCAAGAACCACTTGGGGTCTCAGTGGCCCCCGGGCATTCAGGCTCTACTCCTGCCTCACTGCTCAGCCCCTCCTTTCCTGCTCTGTGGTGCAGGGACCTTTAACGCTTGGATTTTGAGGGCCCCCCGACTTACCGCAAGTGGGGGACAGAACCATGGCTGCCATCCTGTGACTCAGACAGAGAACCCGGATGCTCCTCCCCTCGTGCCTACAGCGCACGCAGGCCAGGCTCTGGAAGAAATGGGAAACAGGACGCTTTCACAGCCTTTCTCCCTCTCCAGGCTACTGAGGATGAACAGGGCTCAGCCTGCCCACCATGTCCTCCTTTAAATGCAAGTGGGGTCTCCAATTCTGGGTCTTTACTTTGCTTATTAGCATGTGAAGAGTCCTAAATGGTACAACCAGCACATGCCTGTGTCACCCCCATTTAAATCCTCAGCTTCACCGAGTCTCAGGGCACATTCTTCCCGTCCAAGTGGTTGTCACAAACACATTCCCAGCTACGACCCCTTTGCCAAATAGAGACACTGGCACCTGCCTCCCATTAGTCTTTCGATCTCCAGTCCCACTGCCCTCGGACAACATCAGAGGGCGTGAGGATGACCCTCACTGTGTTACGAGTTGGTCCCCATCCACGTTGGCCGCACCTTCCATCGGCACCACCCTAGACTCTGTCATCACCTGACCCTGTTCTACCATCTAGAAAAACAGTTCAGAAATGTCTCTCTGAACCCAGCCTCCCAAACCTCACCCTTGTCCATCAGTTGTTCTCAACCACACAAAGGACTCAGTCCAGCCGCTCTCCTGCCTCCTCAGGCACTCCCTGTTCTCACTTTATGCTTCCCCAGCTTGGATTTCATGACCCCTCGCTGGCATGCTTCCTCATCTCTCAGCCCCACCTTCACGCCTGCCCAGTGGCAGCGCCGGGGTAGAGCTGTAATGTTGCCACCTCTAGGGAAACACGGTCACCAACATGCAGAGCCCTTGACCCTGCAGGCCATCCCGTAAGTCAGTGCGGCTCCCTACCCATCCACCTGCTCTCATCTCTTTACACCCACACGCCCTCCCCTTTTCCCTCCATGGTAACCCGCTTCCTAAATGGCCCTCGATGACTGAAGCCTCCTCGTGTCTGCATCTGGACATGTTCCATCTGCATCAGGCTGACCCACGTGACAAGAGTACCTCGGTGGTGACTTGGGAGAGGAACCGAGGCCTCCCTCCAACAGCAGCACCGGCGTGCCGGCCTGGGAGCCACCTGCCTTGGCAGTGAACCCTCAGCACCAGGAAGACTTCAGATCACTGTAGCCCCAGCTGATATCCCACTAGGAACTCATCAAAGTCCCTGAGCCAGAACCTTCTAGCTAAGCTGCCCTGAGTTCCTGAGCCACAAAAACTATGAGAGATGACACATGATTATTATTGTCTTCAGTCACCAAGGTTTAGGACAATCTGTTAGGGGGCAACAGATAATAAACACACCCTCGCTTTTGGCAGCTGGTCCTGCCTCCTACTTCTCAGAGCAGTCTTCATGAGAAGGAAGCTACCTGCCTGCGCTGCCCCCCAAGCGGCCACGCGCACCATGGTTCCCGCCCTCTTCCCTGTTCCAAACCCGGAGCTGCCTCCCCTTCTGTGTCAGGCCCAGCTCTGCAGCTCTGTTCTGTGCTCTGTCCCGCCTGCCCGTTCAGAAGCTGTGCACAATTGACTGTCTCGCCTGCCCCTCCCGTCCAGCTCGCCTGCTCTACTGGGCCCTTTCTTACACCATGGAAACCCGAGGCAGTGTTTTTCAGTAGTGAAATAAATCTTTTTTTTTTTTTTAAAGATTTTATTTATTTATTTGACAGAGAGAGAGGGAACACAAGCAGGGGGAGTGGGAGAGGGAGAAGAAGCCTACCTGCCGAGCAGGGAGCCCGATGTGGGGCTGGGTCCCAGGACCCTGGGATCATGACCTGAGCCGAAGGCAGATGCTCAATGACCAAGCCACCCAGGTGCCCCGTGAAATAAATCTATCTTAAGAGCAGTTTTCTCTCTGTTACTACCCAGCCCCTCTCTCTGACCACAGGCAAAGGGTCTCGCTCTCTGACTCATTTCCCCACATCCCAGCCCCTCCTCAGCCCAGGACACCCTGGTTTCCACCACCACCATTTCAAGGACACGGCCCTTGGTAGAACCACCAGTGATCTTATTCATAATAACAGAGACTCACACTGTAACTACACTGATAACATTTTTTTATCTGTCACATCAACAAGGGCCTGGTGGGCCACCTCTCCTCTTGGCAAGCCTGTCTGGAAGGGCATGGTCATACACTGCTGGGGCATAATTCCTATGGAAGGAAAGTTGCCAACTTCAAGCAAAACGCAGCAACATTTACGCCTTCCCTGCCAATCACACTTCTAGGAACCTATCTCGAGGATACACAAATACCCTGGCCTTATTTAGAATATCAAAGACCTGGAAACAATACTGCCCATCAACAGGGAATTAGCTCAATAAACTAGGGACTATCCACAGAATGAAGAAACTCGCAGCCAAAAAAGAAAGAGGTGATCTCTAGGTATTGACAGAGATTCTTGTCTCCAATAAATTTAAGTGAAAAAAAAATGAAGGTTCAAAGCGGTGTCTATAGAATGTTTCCTTTTTATAAAAAGGGAATGAATGGCCTCCTTTCCCTGGAGTTAGGGAATCAAATATAACTCCATAGAACCAGCTTCTTGAGGTCTCTACATGTGCCCTCCTGGCACCCAACAGATAAATGCAATAAAGGGTGTGAGTGTGAGCAGGGAGGGGAACGTGGGACACTAAGAGTTTGGGCTAGGTGGAGAGAATGAGCTCAGGGCATCTTTGCCTCCTGGGCCTGTGTGGAGACAGATTACTGCCTCTGCCCCAAAGGTGTCCAGATTCTACTCCTCCGAATCTGTGAATGTGTGAGCTTCCATACACAAGGGATTGATTGTGTAGCTGTGATTAAGGTAAGGTTCCTGAGATGGCGAGAGTATCCAGGATCATCTGGGTGAGCCCAAGGTCATCACAAGAGTCTTTACAAGAGGAGGCAAGAAGGTCAGGTCAGAAGAGCTGTGATGATGAAAGCAGGAGTCAGAGAGAGAGATTTGAAGATGCTACCCACCGGCTCTGAAGATGGAGGCAGAAGCCACAAGCCAAGGAAGGCAGGTGGCCTCTACGAGATGGAAAAGACACGGAAAAGGAGTTTCCCCTGGAGCCTCTGGAAGGAATGCAGCTCTGCCGACCGCTGAGGATTTCTATGTTCCAGAATGGCAGGAGAAGAAATCTGTGTTGCTTTAAGCCACAGAGTCTCTGGTAATTTGTTACAGCAGCGACAGGAAAGGAATACAGCCTCTTACATCCAACCTTCCCTGAGGCCTGGAGTTAGTCCAGCAGACCCAGATAACTGCTATGGAGCCTCCTTCCCTTCTGCAGGTGGAGGATGTCTCCTTTCTCCCCACCAGGGACCCAATTTGCAGTTAGGAAGAGCCCAGTCACTGAGCTGAGCAGTGAGAGGGCTGGGATCCAGCCACTCCCGGAACCCCCAGAGGAGAAGCAGGCTGAGAAGGTGCCTGGGGCACTTTCAGGCCCCAAGGTCCTCATCAAGGTCTTCTGGCAGGTGAAATCTCATAGGAGGGCAGAGGGGTCTGTGCTCAGTTTAGAGATTCAGTGACTCCTGCACCCGGATGTACGTCAGTGCTGGAAGGTCAGAGAGGACGGGCCACCCTATACCAGGGCTGCCCAGCAGAACTTTCAGGGATGACAGAGATGTCCTCTAACTGCTCTGTGCAACTGGCAGCCACAAGCCACATGTGGCTACTGAGCACTTGAAATGGGGCCAGGAGGACAGAAAGTAATGAAATTTTGATCGTATTTCTCATTGGTTTCATTGCAATAGCTACAGGTGCCTTGTGGCTCCCGCAGGAGACAGGGCAGCCGTGGACATACTCAGGCCCGACTTCTTCCAGGATGCAGAGGAGGGGGCCTGTGAGTGGCAAAGCAGGATGAAAGCATGGGCCTGGGCGAGGGGGAGGCCTGCAGGTTCGCATGGACAGGAGCTGGGGGCAGAGAAGGGCCCGGTATCATCTGGCAAATACAAGCACGAATGAAAGCATCGTTATATTTTCTCAGTTCTAAACTCCTGGGTCTCCTCTTCCCGCTTCTTTCCTATTCCACAACCACCATCCGGGCTTAGGGAACCATTATCTTATCCCTAAACTTCCTCCTACCACCTCCAGTCTTGCCTCTTAAATCTTCCTTCTGAATCCTGAGGTCCATTTTAACCCACGCACATAGACCAAATGTGAATCACATCGCTACCGTGTCTCTCCACCGATCCTAGAACAGAGTCCAACCTAAGACCTGACCTGGTCCAGCCTGCCCTGCTCTGCACTCCCCACTTTGCTGTCTCGGCTCAGCCATTCCTGTCTTCCCAGCTCATGGAGCACACAAGGCTCTCTCCTGCTTCAGGGCTTGTCTTCATGCAGCTCCCTTTGCCTGAAATGCTCTCTTGAAAATAATCGCACACCCTTGCTCCAGCAACTCTACAGCTAGCTAAATTTGACCCCAACCTCAGCTCTTAAGGTAAGTATCAGCCCTTCTCAAGAAGGCTTCCCTGTTCCCTCTATTGAGTTCTCTGTGCCAAGCTCCCACATCACTTCTGTCATTAGGTGTTTAAAATCACAATTCTTGGGCGCCTGGGTGGCTCAGTCAGTTAAGCATCTGTCTTCGGCTCAGGTCATGATCCTGGAGTCCTGGGATCGAGTCCCATACAGGGCTCCCTGCTCAGTGGGAAGTCTGCTTCTCCCTCTATCCCTCACCCTACTCGTGCTCTCTCTCTCTCAAATAAATAAAATCTTAAAAAAAATAAATAAAATCACAATTCCCTATTAGAATGTAAGTTCCATGGAGGCAGAACAAGGTCAGTTTGGCTCTCCCAGGTCTCTACCATCTGGCCCAGGGCCTGCCTCACGGAGATGATGAGCCATCCTGGTTTGTCTAGAACTGTCCTGGTTTGAACACTAAATGTCCTGTGTCCTGGTAAACCTCTCACTCTCAAATAAACAAGAAGGGTTGATCGCCATACACTGTGCACTCAAAGACTATCTACTGCATGACAAACATTCCCCTCCAAAACATTACAGAAACTCGAGAATGAAAATGGGACATACACACATACATGTAATTAGTAAAACCCAACAATTAAATAGAAGACTACTTAATAGGATCCTCTGTAATGTGAATCACCAGACCATTATTTCAGAAAAGTTTTAAGAAATAAAGTTAATTCCTGCCAGAAGACAAGGTAGAGAGGACAATCTTTGTGGAAACAAATGCCCTACCTTCAACACACAAGTTGTTGGATATTCCTCTATATAATTTTAAATCTCGTTAAGAAAAAAAAATCCACTTCTTCAACCACTGCATCTGGTTGCTGGTCAATTGAATTTTATATTTGTTACTAAAAGAAAGAAGTTCAAAGCATTTTTCCCCCCAGATGTCCCTTTATTGTGAATCTCTGAGGAGGATTTATAGGGCATTAGAAGTCAGATTGAATGCGCCTGAGGAATGCTGCTGAGGAGTCCTGCTAATCTTTACTGGGATGACTTGTAATACTACATATACATATAAAAACTTTATGTATTTATGCTTATATATAAAATCCTGAAATTTTTAGTATTATGGAATGCAAGAAAATCTATTTCTCTATTGTTACACACATTTAGTGATTTACGTATTTGCTTAATGTGTACTTATTTGCATATAACTGTACTTACTGCCTTATTTCCACACACATAACAACACTCACCTTAGTATCTTTCCTTTGAACATAATCCATCAAACATACAAATATTTTTTCTTAAGATACCCTCACTCTTAGCGGCTCTTTGTGTTTACAGCCTGAGCACAGGGAAACCCATTAACAGCTCCTCTGCACAGTGGAGGCTGCTGGAACCTGTTACAAGTTCCTCAGCGTCCTCACCTGGTCACAGAAATCCACGGATCAGTGAGGCTGGTGGACCCTGAAGCTGGTTTTAACACCAACTTGAGCTCAAGAGATGCTTTTCTTTTCTGGGGAAAAAAAAAAGGCACAAAGATTGTTAAGGCCTTTTTACAGCGAGTAATAGTTCTTGGATAAATAGACCACCCCATCCATCTTTTTTTTTTTTTTTCATTTGCTTAAAGTGTAAATGTTGGCAGTGACTGGATTTACCTGATTCCCACCCAACCATCTTCACCCCAAGTGGGAGGAAAGCAGTGTCATGCTGTGTGTGCATTCCACTTGCTCAACTCATCTGGCTGGATAAAGATTTTATGGTGACTACATATGCTTCATTTTTTTAAAATTTTTAAAAAAGATTTTATTTTAGAGAGAGTGCGGGGCGAGGGGGGAGAAGGAGCAGAAGAGGGGAGAGTGGGGGAAAGAATCTCAGGCAGACTCCATGCTGAACAAGGAGCCCGAAGGTGGCTGGATCCCAGGACCCTGAGATCATGACCTAAGCAGAAACCCAAGAGTCCGGGGCTTAACCAACTGAGCCACCCCAGGCACCCTCTGACTCCACTTCAAACATGGCTTGTCACTTAGGGGGCGGATAAGTGGCTCAGCTGACTCTGAAACAATTTCCAAGGTTGACTCAAGACTTCAGATATTTTGGGGCCCTACAGGAGGATTTCCCGACCCCGGCACTACTGATAATGCATCGTTGTGGGGCGCTGTTCCGTGCACCGTAAGATGCTGAGCAGCATCCCTGGCCTCCACCCGCTAGATGTTAGTTGCGCCTCCCCACACCCCCATTTGTACAACCAAAACAATGCCTCCAGACATTGCTCAAAGTCCCCGGGGAGGGGAGCAAAATCACCCCTCAGAGTAGGGGGAGCGGCGGCGTCCAGAGTTGGGAGGAACAGCAGCTTCGGACCGACCTGAGGAAACAGCCCAGGGGAGGAAACTGGGCTCCGGCTGGGGACGGAGGGACGCGGGGACGCCAGAGCCCGAAATCCGGAATGCCCGCGGCCCGTGCCCCTCCCTGGGCGCCTACCGGAAGCCCTGGACTGCCCGCAGCGCACCGAGTCCGGCCCCTCGCCCAGAGGCCAAACATACCACGTGAAGCCGGTCCCGCGCGGAGAAGACCGCGCACCCCACGCAGCTAGCCACCCGAGGCTCCTTCCACCGCACCGCCCCACGCTTCCGCTTCCGGTCTCGGGCTGGCCGCCTCGCGCCCCAGTTCCGGTTTCTGTCGAGCCGCCGCGGAGAGGGACGTTTAGGGGCTCTGGGTGGGGTCGGGCGAGGTCGACCGCCGCGTACCCCAGCCTCGGGAGAGGATTTCTAGTTCAATTAGTGAGGGCCCCACGGCCCCGGCCTGGATCAGCACCTGGGACGGAGACCAGTCCTAGGGGCGGGGCTGCGGGCGGTGCCAGGCATCCGGGCGGAGATCAGGTCTGTGGGTGGGACTGTGGGCGGGAACAGCGAGACGGCGGGCGGGCAGGTGGGCGGAGACCACACCTGGGGCGGGGCAGTGGGGCGGGGTCGTAGTCAAGAGGAGGTGTGGTGGGCGGAGACCAATTCCAGGGGCAGGAGTGTGGCTGGAATAGGCTTGGTGGGCGGGACGGTGGGAGGAAATCAGCTCCAGGGGCGGGGCTGGAGTCGGGGCTTTGCGTGTATCCCTAGACTGCGCTGGTAGCAGGATGCGCAAGAAACTTCGCTACAGTCCTGTCTCCACGTTCACACAGCCTCGCACAATCCTAAAGAACGACGTGTCCATATTTAGGGCTTTTAATTTTTTGTGCATGTTTGCTGTCTTAATTTCTTTAAAAATGGATTATATGTGCACATTGCTCTACAACTTGCCTTAGAGATCTAACGCTATTTTTAAGAATTTTCGCGGGACAGGGAGGGTACTAGGTCATAGATACACATACAGGAAAACTTTAAAAAGCGATACAAAGTCAGTAAAATATCCTCACTCCTAGCACTGTCTCCCAGTCCTTTGCCCAGAGATAAACATCCTTTCCTCCTCTATTCTTTTAGATATAGGTGTATATGTATGCGTATGTATATGTTCAAGCCCAAGAGGGATGTCGGCAAGCAACAACTGAAACTGATAAACTGTCCCATGCATCTGGAACTACGGAAAGGAGATTTAAATTCCTGGTGGAGAGGGATAAACCGTGATGAACTGATAGAAAGAAAGACTTTACATTTAAAAAGTCAAAAGAAAAAAATGAGAAAGAAAATGTATTCATAATATCCTACCTGGCATATCAACAGATAAGATTCATATGTCATAAAGTGCTAAATATTTATGTAATAAAACAATAGACATTGACTTTTGGTTTATCCTAATTCATTAAATAATTATATTGGATAAGGGAAGTTATGTTTTAAGATATGTAAGAGAACTACATGCTATTTTTTCAGAGAAGTTATTAGAAAAAGTCAAAAGCTGAAAAATGAAAACACTGAATAAGGAGATAATTTAGAAATACAGAAATTACAATTTACTATAAAGAAGTTGTTTCGGGGAGTCAGAAAAGAGGACAGCTTTTCATTATAAGGCTTTAAGTATTATTTATATTCCAAAGGGATCATCAAACTGTAAGAAGAATTTATAAAAGTGATTCACTTTGCAACAACAATGTATTTTGAAAACTTCCATCTTCTAGCATTAAAAAAAGCTATAGTCATCCTTGTGGAAAAATGAATACAGCATTAATTTCCAATGTACATGATGATAAGCATTTTATGCACATCACTCCTGAGTATTTTCACAGCAAATCTTCAAGGAAGATGCTATTATCTATCTCCATTTTACAGATGAGGGAATTGATAGCAACATATTGCTAAAATTTTCATATTTCATAGAAACTCTCAATAGATATTGTCTTATTTTAAAATAGCTTATTGAATTCTCTTTTCATTAATAAAATAATATGCGCTCTTCTAACAAGTAAGCAAAGAGTATGTAGAAAATGATTTAATAAAACGACAGTTTTTTTTGATATAGCAATCACTTTATTATTTTTCTGCTCTCTGCCTCACATCTAGGAAGATACTTCCTATCCTAAAGGTTTACTAGAAAACTCTATTAAATATTCAAGAATTAGGAAATCCCCATATCATATGCAAACTTCCTGAACACACACAAAATGCCATTATGGAAAAATATTTGATGAAAAACTTCAATTATTAATGAACTGATATCAACACAAATCACAATTAGGCAAGATTTATCTATGGAGAGGCAAATATTTAAACTTTAGAAATTTAAAAAGGTAATATATTACATTAGCTAATGTATATAAGAAAATTTTTTTTCGGTCTCACTGAGTGCCGGGAAAACATTTGAGAAAATGCACTGCAGCAGTATTTACAATAGCCAAGAGATGGAAACAGCTTAAATACACATTGTTAGACGAAAAAAATAAAGAAAATGTGGTGTGTTCATACAATGGAATATTATTCAGAGAAGGAAATCCTGTCATATGCTACAACATGTGTGAACCTTGAGGGCATCATGCTAAGTGAAATGAACCGGTCACAAAATGACAAATACTGCATGATTCTACTTATATGAGGACTCTAAAGTAGTCAAACTGATAGAAACAAAGTAAAATGGTGGGTGCCATGGGCTGGGGGTAGGGTGGGTGGGGAGTTTTTCGGTGTGTGCAGAGCTTCAGTCATGTGGGATGAGCGGGGGTGGTTCTCAAGATCTGTTGCATGACAATGTGCGTGTGGTTAATAATATTGTAATGTACACTTGGCAATTGTCAGGATGAGTTTTATGTTATGTGCCTTTTTCCCATAATAAAAATATTTTGAGAAACATAATATCCATTTCTAATATAGAACTCACAGAATAGAAAGACCTTCCTTAATTTGGAAAACATTCAAAGGGCATTAAAACCTGTAGGAGTTTCCTGGGGCCGTCATAACAAAGTATTGCAGACTAGGTGGCTTAAACAACAGAAATTTATTTTCTCACAGTTTGGAGGCTAGAATTCTGAGGTCAGTGTGTCACCAGAGTTGGTCCCTTTTGAGGATCACGAGGGAAGAATCTGTCTTAGGCCTCTCTTCTCAGATTGTAGATAGTTGTCTTCTCCCTGTGTCTTCACCTGGTCTTCCTTCTGTCCACATCTCTGCCCAAATTTCCTCTTCTTATAAAGATACCAGTCATTTGGATTAGGGTCTGCCCTGTTGACCCCATTTTAACTTAATTACCTCTATAAAGACCTTATCTTCAAATACAGTCACATTCTGAGATACTGGGAGTTAGGGCTTCAACATAGGAATTGTGGAGAGAGAGGGTGGTGCACATTTCAGCCCATAACAATCTCTAACGGTTAAGGACTGGAACAACTCCCAATCTATAGGAGACAAGCACAAGGATAACTGCAGCATCAGTAATGTTCCTAATGACAAAATTATCTGCCCAGGAAATCCTGGAGGTTCTACTCACAATTTGATTTCTATTTTATTTATTTTTATTTTTTTAGAGAGAGTGCACAAGTGGGGGGAGGGGCAGAGAGTGAGGGAGAGAGAGAATCTTAAGCAACTCCCTGCTGAGCACTGAGCCCCACACAAGGCTCATTCTCACGACCCTGAGATCATGACCTGAGCCAAAATCAAGAGTTGGAGGCTCAATCAGACTGAGCCACCCAGACACCCCATCACAATTTGATTTATAATCAGTAAGCTCCTCATGGTTACTTCATACAAGACCAATACATAAGAAACTTTTTATATCTGAGGATAATACATTGAAAATGTAATAGATAAAAAGAACTCCTTTATTAGATCAACAAAACATGAAAAATATGAAGCAAAAACTTAAGAAATACTCAAATAGAAAAAAAAAAAAAAAGAAATACCTAAATAGTAAAGGAAAAAATGTAGCTCCCAGTTTGGGACAAGATGGTATAGACTCACTTTTCCCTGTTTCTCCCTGCTAAACATAATATAAAGCCTTGGAAACAATTCAACAAATAATTGTATGAAGACTAAAAGATGGAAAGAGGAAGGTGGACTGGCTAAGGACCTCAGCACTTGAGGAATGCATTACACAGTAAGAAGTTTCTTACATTTTATTAAAATTTTCCATTTACCCAATTCTGATCACCAGAGGTGCCTGCAACTTGGAATCACCAACAGGCCCAGGCAAAATAAAAGTCCTTAGACAAGCATGTTCTCTCTGGCTAAAGGGTCAGGTCATCGAATACTCAGCAGGACAGAAACATTTTTTATCATATCCACCCTACCCCACCCAAACTCTGTGCTGTCAGTGAGAACTGAGTGGGGAGTATAGACACCTATTTCCTACCATCAGCATCAGGCTGCCCAGGTGGGCACTTTTTTACCTGCTGACTTGGTCTCTACTGATTCCCTGATTCAGCAAAAGCAAATGCCCAGGAAGACACTTTTCTGTCCCACCAGCAGCATCAACAAGGTGGAAACCAGACACCTAGACTCTTGCCACCCTGGGCAACAGCAGGCATCCCAGGTGGGTGCTTTCCTATTCCACTGCAGCATCAGTGGACACAGAGCTGGGAGTCTGTTTCTTTGTCTCCCACTGGTGTGGTAGAAGATAACCTGCTGGATCAGTCAGTGTCAGAGGGGAATGAGTAGGAAGTGTGGTCATTCACTGCCCCCCCAAGTTGCATCAATAGGCAACCAAGGGTTGCATTCCCTTTCCCAGCTAAAATATTGTCAGTGCAGATGGAATGAGAGTCTGAACTTCCATTGCCTTCCAGTGGTGGCACGTGGCATCCCTTATGCTCTGAATTAAAGACAGAGAGAAGATCTTGGAGAGGAAGGAACTGGAGAAAGAACATGCCAAAAGTAGATTTCAGATCAGAGTAAATTACTAGGGACAAGGGAATTACTTGATAATAAAAGAATCACTCCACCAAGAAGACAGGGATTACAACAGAGAATCAAAATATGTGAATCAAAACCTGATATATCATCAGTTGTACACCATAAAAAAAGATACCACATTGTACAACCTGAATATGTACAATTTTTGCTTGTCAATCATATCTTAATAAAGCTGGAAAGAAGAAAGAGAAATGTATCAAAACCAGATGGTTTTATTGATGATAGATGATGGCTATATGCTAAAACAGACAAGTATAGCAAAACATTATAATGGTGAAATCCATGTGGTGAGTATACAGGCATTCACTGTAAAGTTCTTTCAATCGCTGTATTCTTGAAAATGTTCATAATAAAATCAAAATCTAAAAAAATAGTACTAATATAACTGGAAGGAAAAATAGAGGGATCCAAAATTACAACTGGGGACTTCAACACCCTCCTCAGAAATTTATGGCACTATTAGACAAAAAGTCAACAAAGATATAGAAGAACTGAACAATGTCATTAAATATCAGTATCCAATTAACAATTGTAGAACACTCAATTGACATTTATAGGACACTACATCAAACAACAGCCGATACACATTCTTATCAAGTTCCCATGGAACATCCACCAAGATAGAACACATACTGGGTTGTAAAACAAATGTCAACAAATTGAAATCATACCAGGTATATTCTCTGACCATAATAGAACCATCCTTAAATCAACAACATAAAGATAACAAGAGAGTCTCCAAATAACTGGAAATTAATCAGCCCATTTATAAGTAATTTAAGGTTCAATAGGCACTCTCAAATGAAATTCTAAAAAAGATGAAATTACATCAACATGGATGGAACTGGAGGGTATTATGCTAAGTGAAATAAGTCAATCAGAGAAACACAATTATCATACGGTTTCACTCATACATGGAACGTAAGGAATAGTGCAGAGGAGAATAGGGGAAGGGAGGGAAAACTGGGAAGAAATCATTGAGGGAGACAAGCCATATGAGACTCTTGACTCCAGGAAACAAACTGAGGGCTGTGGAAAAGGAGGTGGGTGGAGGGATGGGGTAACCGGGTGATGGGAATGAAAGACAGCACATGATACGATGAGCACTGTGTGTTATATTCAACTAATGAATCATTGAACATTATATCAAAAACTAACGATGTACTATACCTTGGCTAATTGAATTTAAATTTAAAAAAAGATGAAAATAATACAACATATCAAAATTTGTGACATGCAGATAATGCAGTGCCTAGAGGGGAATTTAAATACAGCACTAAATGCTTACATTAGAAAGGAAGAAGTGTCTGAAATCATTAATCTAAGCTCCCACCTCAAGAAATTTTAGAAAGAAGAGGAAAATAAACTCAAAGCAATCAGAAGTAGTGCTCACTTCAGCAGCGCATATACTCAAAGCAATCAGAAGTAAGGTAATAATGAGAATAACACGTCAATAAATTCTAAAACAAATGCAATAGATAATATGAAAAAATGGTAAAACATTAAAAAGGAAATAAAATCCATGATTAAATAAAAATGAACTGTATTTACCAACGGTTTACAATATGGTAAAGAATTCATTTTCACCCCAAATATTTGATTCAATGTAATAAAGTTAGAATAGAAACAAAAAGTAATTTTTAGATAAAGATGTTGATGCTCAAATTCACAAGGAAGCGAAATTTTTCTTTTTTCTTAAAGATTTATTTATTTATTTTAGAGAGAGAGAGAGACAGAGAGAGAGGGCACATGCATATGGGTTGGGGAGGGGCTGAGGGCGAGAAACTTCAAGAAGACTCTCCGCTGAGCTCAGAGTCCCACATGGGGCTTGAGGCGGGGCTCTATCCCAGGACCCCGAGATCATGACCTGAGCCAAAATCAAGAGTTGGATGCTTAACTGACGGAGCCACCCAGGCACCCTGGAAGTGAAAATTTTCAAAGAAAAATAAGAACTTTTGGGGGGGGGGGGAAGGAATGAAGAACAAGGGAAGATATGGAAAAAGTAATATACCACAACATTCTCTAAAGTTTGTTATGGGAGGAAAACCCCCAACAAATTGAAGAGGGATATGGAGGTTCCAGAAACAGCCCCTTGTATATATGGAAGTTTAGTATTTGATAAATTTAGCATTTCAAGTAAGTTGGAAAATGATTATTTAAAATTGAGGAGAATATATTACATCTTTTAAAATTTGGCTAATGTCTGCATTCAGAGAAAGTTTTAAGGCTAAAATTTAAATTTAAAAACTTTTCTAAAATAGTTCAAATACAACATGGTAAAAGCATGTATGACTTAGACATTTTACCCAAATATGAATCTTTGTACTCTCAGTTGATGAAACAAAACGTAGAAGGTACAAAAGAGTGGTCTGAAAAGTTCTTAGTTAGGAAATGAGTTTTCTGGTATAGAATGGTTGAAGCAATAGAGGACATACTTAATGTTTATTCAGTGGTGGAAGACACGGCTAGAGATAGTAGCAAATCCTCAAGGATAGCATTCATCTGAGATGGAACCCCAATGGTGAGTCTTGATCGCTGAGGGTAGGTGTAGACAGGGACTCTTAAAAAGAGAGGGGGAATCCCTTGATAAATAGAGGTAAAACAATTTTGATTGTTTTCTAATATCTGAATGAATAAATATATAATTTTATGTATCTGAGTGGTTTATTGTTCCAAAGCCTAAACATGTGATGAGACTTAAGAGAGAAAACCTGAATGCCTATTTCCCCTGGGACCCATTTAAATCTGAAAGGCTCTTAAAGAGTAACTGGGGAAGAGGCTTCAGGGGTCTGCTTGGACAACACCACAGGAGGAAATGTGGACCCCCAGTTCTGCTTCCAAGATCCAGCACAGAGGAGCATCTGCATAGATCTCCAGCCAGAGAGGGAACAAGATGACACCTTGAGGTTTGGGATGTGGGTAGAGGTCCTTGGTACCCAGAACTTACATTTCCATCCTGCTAGACATAAGCTGGGGTATGGACATGACATACTGCCGGGTTTCCCACACCTAATCTGCTCCTGCCCAGGAAGACACCCCTCATTTCCTGCCTTATCCCCCCACCACACACAGGAAGGGCTACAGGGTGTGGGGCTGCCCTGGTGGGATCACAGTTGTGGCCTGGCCTGGACTGACCTGTCCTGGATGCCTCGTGTTACCTTAGGGTACCTTGTGCCGAATGGCCGGAGGTGTTAGAAATAAGGGCTGAGCCAATGTCTACAGCGACTGATAAAGTTCTCACTCTTGGCTCTCCTGAGGCCAGAGCCTTGGAAAGTGGGGAAATGACAGGACCACATACATGTTGCTCTGTTGAGCATCTCTGGTCAAGTGAACTGAATGAAGGGCCGTCTCTAGAATGTGGGTGCCTGGTGACCAGAATTCTGTTGGGTTCTGTCACCAAGGAAGTGAGGTTGCTTCTTCAAGATTCCATTTCCTGGGCCCCTTCCTTCACTGAAACCCACCCAAAGCCTCCACTAGACCATTGACTGCTTACCCTACTTGGCTGTGTTATCTCCATAACTGTTCACAAATATCCACCACAGCTCGCCACATCACGCGCTGGGAATGTAGCCAGGGTCCCAGCCTGGAGGGGACAGAGCTGAGTTCAGTCCTCTTTTTCTCTCTGTCAGTTCCCTGTCCTGGAAAAGCCTTTGTGCCACTGGGAGCCTCTCCACTCTCCCAACCTGCACGTTGGGGTTCATGCTGGTAACTACTTCCTTTTGACATCACCAGGTATACGTGAGATTATATCTGTAACACCTGTGGGTTGGTGACACATGTATATGATGAATAAACTCAGAAATGAGAATTACAGGAAGGGGACATAGCACAGAATACCACTCAAAACAGGCCTGGGTTCTGGCTCTATCATTTACTAGACATTTGACCTTGGGCAAGTTACTTACCTTGTCTGTGCCTCAGTTTCTCCATCTGTCATTAGCATAATAACAAGACTACCTACTTTGTAAGGTCTTGGAGAGTTATTAAAGGAGTTAATGTTTGAAAAACGCTTGGAACACCTAACATACCTGAAGTGCTGTATCTGTATATTATAAATAAAATTTATAAATTCTTTTGACACTGACTTTGTAAACTCCAGAGGGCAAGAGCTAGTGCCTTAATGTATGTAGAAAGTACTCCATAACAAAGGATGGGTATATGAACAATAAACATTTATGAATGCATTACCTAAGTTACGCACGTCCTCCTGATATTCCCAAGCAAAATTACACCCAAACATACCTGCTCTGTCTGACATCCTCTTCTCTGATTCTATCCAGGAATCACTGGGGCTTCTTGGACTCTGCTGACCCTGCACACTATAGATTCTCTTTTCTGTGTCAGCAAATCTTAGTTCTTGTCCAATCCCTGCAGCTCCCAGGGCTTGCACCTCGATCCTTCTCTTCACCTGGGAGAGAAGGGTCACCCCCAGATCTTGGCATACACACAGAGCCTGAACCTTGGAGAAAATGTTTCCTTGGCCTGTAGCAGGTAGAAGAATGCAGTGGCAGAGTGGGATGTTGGGAAGATCCTCCAGGTGTTGTCAGAGGGGATTTGCCAGCAACAACCTGTCTGGTTGCTGGGCCTTGGTGGTTAAGTAGTTGGGAGGGCTGCCATGTTTCAGAAGTCCTAGCATAATACGATAAATATTATGGCGGTGCAATTAGAATCACCTAATTAATCCAATCTCATCTGTTCCCTGACTGACTCACAAATCCAGTAGTGACTTGATAATGATAATATTTCTGTTCTATCCTTTCAGTTTCATTTATTGGCTAGAGTGATAGTTATTTACATTTACTGTGTATTTTTAAAATGACCCTCCCTGGAAGAGTTTTCCAAACAAATTGAATTTATAATAGAAGCCGATGATGAGCAACTAAAAAAAATTTTATGCATAGTCTCTGGTTTGGCTCTCCCTAAATGGTAAATTATATGGACTTCTGATTTCTCTCTTGAGATCAAGTCCAGTTTGGACTCTGTGGGAGTGCAACCTCATGGCGTTTGAGAAGTAATGGGGGTACTCTGGGACATCTACCGTGTGTGTGAGTGTGTGTGTGTGTGTGTGTGTGTGAGTGTGTGTGTGTGTGTGTGTGTACATGCTGCATCCTGCTATGGGGTGGAGGTAGACTCCTCTCCCTGGGAAAATTTTTCCCAGACATTTTGCTCTGGGCTTTATTTTTAGGCACACGGCTTGATCAGTGCTGTCAATAGGACCACTAAGCACTCTATAATAAGGAATTTTTTAAATTTAGTAGCCGCCTTTAAAAAGATAAAAACAAACATGTGAAATGAATTTTAGTAATATATTTTAAAACATTATAACCAAGATATTTTTACCTGTGCATGCAATCAATGTAAAAATTAATAGAGATAGTTTACATTTTTTGTGTGTGCTATCAGAAATCCAGTACTTTCTACTTACAACACAGTCTCATTTTGTAAGTTGAATTTTGTCAGATGTATCTGCTTTGTATTTAGATTGTACACTATTCACAGATGTAAAATAGGGTTCACATATCTAAGTTGTTGCAAACATACCTATAAGTTTTCCACTTAAAGATCTTGTCATATGAATACTGAAAAGTTTCTACTGGGTCTAGTAACAAAGGAGTCATTGTGACCTTATCAAGGAAGCACCCACAGAATGGTGAGGGCAGATGGAAGAGTGGGGTGGTCTGAGGAGGTGCTTGAAGATGAGGCCCCAGAGGCACAGGATGTAGATGACTTTTTCTCAGTGATCCACAACGAACAGGAAGGAGTGGAAAGAACCATTTCTCTGTGAAATATCAGGCAAGTTAAGGGATCTTGGATATATATGAAGTAAAAAGTAGGGAATGTTTGAAACAAGCTTTGTGAAAAGCCAAGGAATAAATATGCCAACACATAAAAGTAAAGTAAAATTTCCAGGGATTATGGATGTTTTGCAGTGGATGTAGATGATTTTGGATTTATAGTGGTACTAAAGTATGTGTGCTCTTCTCAGCAGTTATCCTAAGACTAGCAGTAGCTATGGCATGGTGGATAATGAGGGTCTTCCAGATTTGAAATTTTACAAGGCAGATATGATAATTGTTAAGGAATTCTGAATTATTCCAAGGGAATTATTGAGATCATAGACCATGGAATCCAGGATTGGTAGGAATAGGAGAGAAAGTAAGGTGAGTATATGGTGATCTGGCATCACTTCCAATCTTGAGGGACAGGTAACTATTGTAATAAGTGTTTGAGTGAAAACTGAAAATCAGGAATTTATGGTGGGCGAATATGTTCTCTGAATTATTTTTGACCATGACATTGTTGGTTGACGTCAAGGTCTGGGATATGGGAGTGAGTTGCTAAGAGCAGGGCAGATGATAATTTCACTATTGGTTTAAGTTTTGAAAACAAAGTGGTCAACAGGTCGAGCAAATGAATAGTCACCTAACACAGAAGGATGGTGCGGCTGGAGATTTAGAAAAAGACTGGGCACCGTGTGTCCGGGGGTAGGGGGAAGACCAGGAATTGTATGGTTGAGCGTGACAAGGACAAGTGAGAATAAATCATGAAAGAGAGGATCTTACAAGATGGTGAAGGAGAAATGATCTGGAGTAGGTCCTGAATTTTGACCTTGAACTTTCTGGTTTTGATCCAAGTCTATCTGATGACATCCCAGGACACAGGTCAGATCTATCCCCAGAGGTAGAGAAGGAAGGTGGAAGTACAAGATAACCGATACCATGCTCCTAAGAAGGCAACCTTTTAAACCATTTTAAACCAATCTCATGATTTATTTTTATAGGGTAAAAGCAAAAGAAGTATGATGGTCAAGACTCCACAGAGGAAGCAATATGATTGTGGAAACCAATCCAAACCAAAGTCTTGCTTAGGTGTCTCGATCCCTTTGAGGATGTCCAGTTACATATTCAAGAGGCCAGTTACCAGAATTACATCCCATCCTGGTAGTGAGGTCAGATGCCATCACTGGGAGGAAGCCCTGGATGAGCCCCAACAGGTGTGCTGGCAGAAGAGGCTACAAGGCCTCCAGGCCTGCAGCAGTACAGGGGAACCGTTAAGCACTTTGGATCTTGCCAAAGCCTTGCAAAAACTTGAACCTAGGTGCACAGGTGAATATCTGCCAGATGTTCTTGCAGGTAGTCTGAACTCCAGCCCCATGCCCATCCCTGCTGGGTCTTCAGGAGTTGATCTGGGTATCCCACAGCTCTTGTGCAAACAATTTCTGGTGACTGAGGAAGATATCAGGAAACAGGAAAGGAAAGTGAAGACAGCAAGAGAAAGGTTGGCCACAGCACTGGCTGTAGACAGACTTGCTAGAGAGGCAGAGACAATGAGGGGCCAAGAAGGACATCCTGAAAAACACCATGAGAAAAAGAAGCTAGTGCAGATGAAATGGCGCAGGGCACTTCATTAATGTCTCTTTGCAGTGTCCATGGTGTCTTCATGCCCCGAGCCCTCGAAACTTTAATATGTACCAGTACTTTTCTTGTATTAAATTATTTTGTGTGACATAGACAATAGAGACAGTGATCTTTTTGAACTGCAAGATTGGGTTTCAGGCAAGGAGAGAAAAGAGATCTTTCCTTTCCATGAGGTACTGTTATCTTCCCTTACTTTGTATGTTATTTGTATTTTAAAGTCAACAGAGAGTGATCAAGTTCATGTGATTATTTAGTGTTCTGCCCTCACAGTCAGGGTAAAACATGCCTGGTCGAAATGGACTACTCTTTTTGTGTTAATATTCCAACAGAATCCAACATAATATTTTTCTTAATGTTCTCAAAAAAGATACCTGTTTATAGGTCTCTATTTTTCTGTTCTTTGTTGCACGTTAATTCAGAGTTCAGTACAAGGAAATACCACACCTCACTTTTAAAAATATCTCTATGTGTTGGAAATTTGATTCATGAAAACTGATGTGCCATTTTGGGGATCATGCTGTCAAGAGAGACTCTTCTCAGCATCATTAATCTATCACTGAGCTACTGCTCATTGGGATTTAATTGTCAATTTGCTTGAGCAACCTGTGGTAATATTCAAATCCTTTTCATCATTACTTAACTTTTGTCTCATGGATTCATCAGTTTCTGAGAATGAGTTATTAAAAAATAATATTTGTACTATTTCTATCTTTCCTAAAAATGGGCTATTTTAAAATTGAATCTTCTCTCCTCTATTCTTCCAG
Source organism: Zalophus californianus (assembly GCF_009762305.2). Lineage (NCBI taxonomy): Eukaryota > Metazoa > Chordata > Mammalia > Carnivora > Otariidae > Zalophus > Zalophus californianus. The sequence goes on from NC_045595.1 coordinate 6,577,317, forward strand.
GAAGTACTCATCTGGAATTTTAGAATGTGTTTTAACATCTTGTTTTAAGACTAATTCTGATTTAGATACACTGAATTTTTTCTTTTCCTTATGACTCCTGTTACATTTTTCTGTGGTCACATTTCTGCTTCCTGATGTACATCCTTGACTGGTTCTTTGACTGAAGGCCTTTGGCAGGTCAATGTTGAGTCTGTCCATTTTTCAGGAAGTATTTTTATCTTTTTCTTTGACAGATAGTGTGGTGAGGTGTTTGATTTAGGTTCTTAGTAGTTTTTTTCCTTCCTAGTTATTTAGTATTTCTGAGCCTCCATATCACTAGCTATAAAATGGGAATGCAGGTCTCAGGGCTGGTGAGTGTAACTGAGACGATGCACACAGAGGCTAGAGATTGAGAGTGCAGCTGAGAAAGTTTGTCACTCACGTTGCTTAGTAGATATAAAGGCATCAATAATGATAGCTCTTGTTATCATTATTATAATTTCCAGAGAAGGTATTCTTAGAGAATGACTGCTTAAGACTGAGGATGTGAAGCTCACATCAAGTAAGTCTGAATGGTGGCATTGCTGTGAATTCTCCGCCCTTGGGTGTCTTCAGCTGTGGTCGTCTGCAAAATGTGTAGAGGTCATGCCAACTATTCCTGCAAACCCAAAGCAGGACAGCACAGCTTGCCTTGTGCCTGGCTCATCTGGGGCTGCTTGCTGGGGAGACCCTGCTCTGTCTAGTTGGAGTCAGTGCAGAGAAAGATGAAGAGAGACTGTCTAGCTTTTTCCTCAGATTTTTTCTTTCCCACTGAGTGTTACTTATCTTTATATCAAAAGCAGACACTATGTGTCTCAAGCCTGGGGATTTCTCTGGGACTGAGGCTTCCCGGAAACCTAGTGATTTCAGCTCCAAGTCCCAATGTCGATTGCCCAGTCATTCCTGACTCACTCATTTCTTCTTGGATTATTTCCCATCTTGGAGGACCACGAGGGGAGAGGAGCCACTGAGGCAGACTGGTCTGGAAGTCCTGGTGAACCTGAGCTTCAGAGAATGAGACAGTGTTAGGGGAACTTTGGGGGTGGGGAAATATGGAGGAATGGAGATGGGTGTGGTGGCTGGCATGTTGATTTTACATGATGACAATGTCTGGGTCTCTTGCCAGTTCTGGTGCCTCTGAGGGACGAAATGGCATGAAACCAAAACACAGCTTTGCAGTTGCCCTTCAGGACTCAGTGGAAGGGAAAAACCTTTCTTCTTGGTCCCCTGTGAACTAGTCAGGGGCCAAGTCAAGAAGGGCCCAGAGACTGTGTCCGACCAATGTGGTTTATTCCTGCTCCAGCCAAGCTCCACTGGAGCCTCAGGCAAAGCTCTCACTGCAGCTTCCTCAGATCCAGGTGTGGCAGGTAAGAGCCCAGACTGTGCTGCTGAACCTCGTAGTTTCCCTCCTTCTTCCGCTGGTGGACAGTGACCTGTGAGGGCAAGAAGAGAGCATGAGGATGGCCTGGGACCACAGGGATGGGGGTGGCCAAAGCCACAGACGCCTGCAGCCCCCTGTGTGTCTCTCAACCCTTTCCTACTTCATTTTCTCTCATGCATGCCTTGTACCTCTTTTATCTTTCTCTTCTCTTTTCCCTTTAACTCTGTTTGTCTACTCTTTTCTCTGACATCCCACTCCTATCTTCTCCCTCCCTCCCTCCCTCTCCCTCCACACAGGCACCCTCTAGCTTAACTGACGTATAACTGGTGTACGATGACCTGTGTGCATGAAAAGTGAATGATTTGATAAGTTTTGATTATAACTTTGTGAACCATCACCACAATCAAGACAAGGAATGCTCGTCATCCCCAAAAGTGTCTTCATGCTCCTTTGTAATCCCTCCTTCCCTGCCATTTGCAAACACGTTCTTGTTCCCAGGCAACCACTGATCTGAGTGATATCCCTGCAGATTAGCTCGTATTCTATAATTTGTTTTAGGCAGGATCATACACTATGTACTCATTGTTATCCAGCTTCTTTCACTCCATATTATTATTTTGAGATTTACGCATGTCAGTGCATGTATTTATAATTTATTCCTTTTTATTGCTGAATTAGTATTCCATTGTGGGGCTAGACCATGGTTTGTTTATCCGTTCACTTGTTGACGGACCTCTGGGTTGTTTTCAGTTTTTATGAAGTTATTATGAACATTTGTGTACAAGTCTTTGTATAGATTCTATTATTGTATTTTATTGTATTTTAATTTAATTTAATTTAATTTAATAATTTAATTTTATTATTTCTCTTCCATGAATTCCTAGGAGTGGAATGGCTGGGTAGGTATATGTAACCTTTAAAGATGCATCCAATCTATTTCTTACCAGTACTATTTGAGAGTAACAGTAGTTCCTCATCTTCACTACCACTTGTCAGAGTCAATCTTTTTAATTTTAGCCATCCCCATGTGTCATAGTATCTCATTATGACTTTCACTTATGTCTCTCTAAGACTTATGTTGTTTAAAAGAAGGAAAAAGCAAGGGGCACTGGGTGACTCAGTTGGTTAAGAGGCCAACTCTTGATTTCAGCTGAGGTCATGATCTCAGGGTCCTGGGATTGAGCCCCCCATCAGGCTCTGCCCTCTGTGGGGAATCTGCCTGAGGATTCTCTCTCTCCCTCTCCCTCTGCCCCTCTGCCTGTTCATTCTTTCTCTCTCAAATAAATAAATAAATCTTAAAAAAAAACAAAAAAAGGAAAAAGCAAGACACACACAAACTGTGAGAAAAAGTCATAAAACATTTTCCCAGCAAAGGACATATATTTATAAAATATAAAAAAACTCTTACAACCCAACAGTAAAAAGACAAGCAACCTTCCTTACTTACCAGGAAGCAGCAGATCAGGCATGTGATGAGTACCAGGAGTCCCACCAAGCAGATAATGATGATGGCCCAGAAGGGGAGGTCTGGGGAGATAAGTGCTGGTGTGAGCCACCTCCTATCATTCCCCTAGGGCTCCTGCTCTCCCTGTACTGTGTCTAACAGTCCCTGACATGGGTTGTCCAGCTTTCATCATTATCAAGACTCTGGGTACATGGTTTTCTTTGACTAGGTACAGCATCAAGACATTCCTTCTCCATCCTGAGCTGGGGCTTCTTTGAGGCTTACCAGGATTTTCAGTTAAGACATCATTTCTGTTGGGAGAATACCCTGGAAGTGAATGAAATGGAGAATGTATGTGACTGTGTTTTATGCTTTTTTTGTATTGTTTTTATGCTTTTTAAATAAAGTTTTCAAAGTACACAGAAAAATAGAACAATATCATAAACATACATCATCTAGATCTAACAATGTATATTTCACCCAATTAAAACAATATTTCATCCAGTGTATAAATTGTTAGCACTTGCCACCCTTGCTTCATCATCTTTTCACTGAAATGTCGAAGTAGAAATCATGATATTCACCCATTTTTCTCTAAGAAATGAGGACACTTTGCTACATAATCCAAGGCTATTATCACACTCAAGGAGTGTAATAAATTAAATCAAATTCATACCTCTGGGCAAGGAGGACTGAAATTGGGCTGGGCCATCTTATGATGGTTGGGGGGAGAATGGGTTATCATAGCTGGCGAGACCAAGGGATCTCTCTAAATTTGTAAATTCCCTCTCAAATGCTCTCTTCTCTGCCCAGAAACACATTCACCCCTTCTCCTTTACCGAGTTGTTTTATACTCATTTTCCAGGATTCACCTACAATGTAATTTCATCCAGGAAGACTTCTCTGATGACCTCTCCCAAGTATGAATTATTTCACACCAAATAACTAATACTTTTCAATTGCCTATTCTTGTTATTGCAACTGCAACATAAACCCCATGAGGGTAGGGACACATAGAACCCACCAGGCATGGAAGAGAGTTTCAGGTCACCTTACTGTACAACTTATCCCCAGCCAACTTCTTATAGATGTGCTGTCCAATATGGAGCAGCTGCAAGTGGCTTTTGAAATTAAAAATAATTTTCATCAAATCAAATAAAAAAATCTGGTACCTTGGTAACATTAAAAATCAGTAACTATAAAAGCCAGTCACAATAGCCAGACTTTAAGTACACAGTAGTCACACGTGGCTACTGCACTGGACAGCACAGATATAGAACATTCCATCATTGCAGAAAATTGTGCTGCATGGTGCTGATCCAGAGCAGAACATGGCAAACTACAGCCTATGGGCGAAGTCGGGTCCATTTTTATACAGGTCCTTTTTTTATACAGCCTGTCTTGGAGAAAAGAGGTCCATCCCCTATGCCTGCAAGGCTGGTTCACATACAGCTCAGAGCTAGAGTCCCTCACTGACCACTGGCCAAGTGACTTTCAGTACAGGGATGAGAAATAGAATTCCAGAGAGGGGAAGTGACCAGCCTGAGGTTACAGAGCTATCTCTGAGAAGGCAAGTATCTCTAATATTCTACTGGGTGTCCCTTCCTCTCCCTCAATGGTGGATAAAGCCTGGGGGAGTATGCCACCTCCTGTTAGCCTAAAAAAGTTTAATGCTGACTCAACCCCAGGTCTCCAAATTCCCAGAAAAGGCCCCACATGGGGAGGTTGGACCTCCAACTCCTGCCCCAATGACCAAGAAGCCTTACCATCCACAAGGACACTGTTTCTGTCCAGGGTAAAGTTCTGCAGCTGGGTACCATTTTTGGTCAGCATCAGGAACTCCAAATAGATGGCAACTCTGTCCAGTCTCCAAGCCAATGGTGAAAAGTTACACAAGGAGTCCACCCCAGTGTGGTTGCTGTGGGGGACAGACCTGGAAGGGCAAAAGGAATGAACAAGGCTATCTCGAATTCTACCCTGCTTCTAGGTCCTGTCCAAAAGAACTTTCTACAATGATACAAACATTTGTGTCTGCAATATAAAAATACAGTCATTATTAGCCCCATGTTGTTGAGCACTTAAAATACATTAGTGTGGGTGAGGAACTGAATGTCCCACTTTATTTAATTTAATTAGTTTATAAATAAAAAGCCATGGGGAGAACATTTTTGAAATGTTTGCAGTAGGACTTCCAAAAATCCATAAAATCATTGAAAATGCTGGGAAGAATGGTCAAAACTTTTTCAGAAGTCTAGAAATTAACCAAAGCCTTGCAACACTCTGAGGATCATTTAGTTGAGGAAAAAATGGCTGAATCCTGGTAAAGGGAACAAGATTTACGGCATTAGAACTTGCATTATCCCCATCCTGCTCTCATAATAACTTTGAAAGCCAGCAGTATGAGAACACGGTAGCTGTGAAAACCAGCAGCCTAGCAGCCACAATCTATTTGGAGTTCCCCAAAAGACCCATTCCCATTGAATTTTCAATGGTTGACTTGTCTGCAGATTCCTTTAAAAAGCCCCATTTTCAGGGCTTGTCTTTATTTGACTCAGAGTGTTTTCAGTGAGGGAAGCCTATCCCCAGGGCATGTGCCAAAACCAATCAGTGATAGTTGTTTAACATGACAGCTGCCTGAAGGAGCAATACCACCAGTTGGTGCAGGCAAGAGGTGAGACAAAAACTTTTTAAAAAGTGGGTATAAGATGTCTCTGAGGGGTTTTGAAAAGCTCCGATGCTTGTGGGGGAGGTCTACAAGGTCACAAGTGTGTGGGGGGGTATGAATACTTGAAAAGGTCTTAATCTCTCACCTCTAGCTAAAAGGTTGGCTTAATATCTGAAAAAAGAATTATCAGTGGAATAGAGCATATTAATAGAATAAAGGAAAAATAACACACATCCAAAAAAAAAAAGAATTTAAGGAAATACATCCTTCATGATTATTAAAAAAAAAAAAAAAGCTCAACAAACTAGGAATAGAAAGTTGCTCAACCTGAAAAATAGTATCCATGAAAAACCCACAGATAAAACCATACTCAATGGTGAAAGACTAAAAATTTTTTCCTAAGACCACGGACAAAACAGTGTTGTCTTCCTTCATTTCATATCTTATTTACATTTTAATAAATGTAATTTTAATAAAACAATTAGGCATGAAAAAGAAAGAACAGGCATTCAGATTGGAAGGAAAGATGTAAAATGATCTCTATTTGCAGATGACATATTGAATATAGAAAATCCTAATACACACTCACACACAAAACTAAAAACAATTAGTTCAGCATGAATGTAGGATATAAGACCAATATACAAAAATCAATTGTATTTATATACAATCGTAATTAACATTCTTAAAGTGAAATTAATAAAACAATTCTATTTATAATAGCATCAAAGGATAAAATATAAAACTTAGGAATAAATTTAACAAAAGCATTGTGAGATTTGTACACTGAAAACTACAAAAAATGTTGAAAGGAATTTTAAAATACCTAAATACATGGAAGAGCATCCCATGTTCATGGACTGGGGATGTATTATTGTTAAAATACTCCCCAATTTGATCAACAGATTAAATGCAATCCCTACCAAAATCCCAGCTAACTCTTTTACAGAAATTAACAAGCTGATTCTAAAATCCATATGGAGTTGCAAGGGACCTCAAATAGGTAAACCAATATGGAGAATGTGCATAACTGGAGAACTCCATTTCCCAATTTCAGAACTTACTACCAAGCTACAGTAATTAAAACAGTGGCCACTAGTATAAGGATAGACATATAGTTAGTGGAATTGAACACGGGGAAGGGAAGGAGAAATAAAATAAGATAAAAACAGAGAGGGAAGCAAACCATAATAGATTCTTAACTATAGGGAACAAATTGAGGGTTGCTGGAGAGGAGGTGGGTGGGGGATAGGGTAACTGGATGACGGGCATTAAGGAGGACACGATGTAATGAGCACTGTGTGTTATACACAACTGATGAATTGCTAAATACTACCCCTGAAACTCATAATACAAGTTAACTAAATTTAAATAAAAAATTTTAAAAAGTATAGAACTTAGAATCCATAAACAAACTCATACCATCATGGACAACTGATTTTCAACAAGGGTGCCAAGATAATAGGGAAAGAATAGTCTATTTAACAAATGGTACCGAGACAAGTAGATATCCACAAACTAAAGAATGAAGTTGGACTCATACCTCACAACATAGACAAAAATTAACAAATCAAATGCCTAAATGTAAGAGATAAAATTATAAAACCCTTAGAAAAAAACTAGGTGTAAATCTTTGTGAATTTGTATTAGGCAATGGTTTCTTAAATTTGGGACTAAAATCACAAACAACCAAAGAAAAAATTGAGAAATTGAGAGTCATCAAAATTAAAAATGATTGTGTTTCAAAAGGTAGTATCTAGAAGGTGAAAAGGCAATGTAACAAATGGAAGAGCATATTTGCAAATCATATATCTGATAAAGGTCTACTATCCAGAACATACAAAAATGATGATAACTCAACAATAAAAAAAATCAACGTAAAACTGGGAAAAGGACTTGCATAGATATTTCTCCAAAGAAGATAATAAATGACCAACAAGTACTTGAAAAAATGTTCGACGTTACTAATTGTTAGGAAAATGCAAATTGGAACAACAGTGAGATACCACTTCACATCCACTAGGATGACTATAGTAAAAAAAGGATAATAGCAATTGTTGGTGAGAATCTGGATAGTTTGGGACTCTCATATATTGCTTGTGGGAGTGGGAAATGGTAGATCCTCTGTGGCAAACAGTTCAGTAGTTCCTCAAAAGTTAACACAGAATTACCATATGACCATACAATATCAGTCCTATGTATATGCCCAAGAGAACTGAAGACACAAACTGATGCAAAAACTCACAAGAATGATCATAGCAGATTACTCGTAATAGATAAAAAGTGGAGATAACCCAAGGTCCATCAATGAATGGATGGATAAACGCAAAATGGTATAGCCCCCCTTATGGTTTGCCTCTATAAGAGACTCTTAACTCTAGGAAACAAACTGAGGGTTGCTGGAGGGGAGGTGGGTGGGGGCTTTGTGTAATTGGGCGATGGGCATTAAGGAGGGCATGTGATGCGATGAGCACTGGGTGTCATATGCAACTGATGAATCACTCAATTCTACCTCTGAAACTAATAATACAGTATATGTTAATGAAATTGAATTTAAATAAAAATTTTTTAAAGTAATATAGCTATACAACAGATATTATTTAGTCATAAAAAAAGGAATGAAGTACCTATATGTGCTACAACATGGATGAATCTTGGAAACATCATGCTCAGGGAAAGAAGTCAGTCACAAAAGACCGCATAGTATATGAATCCATTTATATGGAATGTTCAGAATAGGCAAATCCAGAGAGACAGAAAGTAGATTACTGTTTTCTAGGGGATGCGGACAAGGGAAGACTAGGAAGCAACTGCTAATGAGGATAGGATTAAAAAAAACAACAACATTCCACACCCTACATCACATCTACGTCAAAAACTAATGATGTACTATACAGTGGCTAACTGAACATAATAAAAAAATTCCACCATTAGATAGCGGGATGGTTGTACCACTCTATAAATATACCACTAAATTGTACACTTCAAAGGGGTACATTTTCTATGTGAATCATATCTTAATAGATGTAAAACAGTTTGGATTGCTTCATTTGATTAGTGGCTACACTACTGAGCAGCACAATTAGACTGCTGGATTCTAAGTCATCTGGTTCTAGCCACCCCCATCTTCTATGGATCCTGACTTCAACAGCTAATTTCTTAAGGCATGGATGCTACATTCCATATTGCATGGCCCCAACACCAGGCACCTCCAAGTCTGCTGAAGTCTACCCTGGCTTTCTCGAATTTCTAAGCCAGTTGGGCTCACTGGTTTAGGAACAAGTTGGTTTTTAGGTAACAGTTCTATACTCTCAGGGCTATCTTCCATAAGAGCTAGAACTGGGACCATGACATGGGGACACTTTTACTTAAAGGACAGCAGGAGTCTCCAGAGCGATTAGATCCTGAGCTGGAACTCACCTGAATGCTAAAACTTCACAGCCAGAGAAAAAACTCTTGATGCTGCTGTTTTGGAAGAGCTGGTTGAGCTGAAAGACAGGGCGATGTTCCCTTGATCATCATCCCAGGCCAAGTGGCATCAGAGAATTTTTAGCCACTGAGCATACTTCCCCATCTATTTTTTCTTATCTCAACAAACACTAGCCCAGATATGTGTACCAAAGGACATCCCATTCCAGGGTATGACTTAGTTATATGACCCTGGACTAGCTACTGAAACTCTCTGGGCCTGTTTCTTAATTTCTAAATGGGCATAAGAACCTGTCTTCACGAATTGTTATGAAAAATAACCCTCTGACTACCCAGTGTCCATAGGTCTGTCTCTACCTGGGGACAGAGTGGACACACAACCCCATTCTCACCGCATTCTCAATACTTCTCTTGTTCTGCCGGTGTTTGGTGGTGCCCGGCTGGGCTGTGTCCTGGGAATAGAGTAGGTTGGTGACAGTGAAACTCAGCTGGAAGTGCTCAGGGCGGGGACTGCTTGTTGGTTTGTCTGTTGGTAGATGAGCTGATGGCTCCACTTCTATAATAAAAAGAAGGTATAAAAGTCCCAGTCAGGTGAAGAAATTAGCAAAGAAGTCATTCCAGCTAGTCTACTTATTCCTGGCAATGGATTTTTAAAGGTGGGCTACATGAGACCCTCTATCCACCTGGACACTTTGAATCCATTGATCTATCCATCCAACTCTCCCCCAAGCATTATGAGAGCTCACTAGTATGTGGGGAAGAGGAGACTGGCCCCTTCTGGGGAACAGAGGGCAAGTGCAGGTGCTGATCACCTCAGGGGACATCTGTCATACACCTTTGCTGACCAAGGTTCCTAATGTGTCTTGCTGCCTCTGGTCTTTTCCCCCCTCCCAATCTACTCTCTATACAGCACCCAGTGGATGAGCTTTCTAAAGCAGAACTCTATGTTGTGTTCCTCTGCATACCACTCCAGTGCCTAAGAAAGTCCCTGCCTGCATCTATAGCCTTACCTGCCATTTCTCCCACATCAAGGTATTTGCTCCAGCCATATCAAACTCCTTAGAGCCTCCCCAAATATTCTGTCTTCTAGGTTATAAACACATGTAGCTCAACTCCCCATCTCTTCCCACTGGCTAGGTCATGTTCACTATCAATCTCAGTTTGTTCATCACTTCCTCCAGAAAACTTTCCAAGATGGGCTGTGTGTGTCCCTCCTTGGGGTTCCCATAGGCTCTTGAAATTCTCTGATTATAGCAGTTACCACAGTGCATCATCAGTGCCTATTTACTTTCATGACATATTGTTGAATGAATGAACGCATCCTTCAATCAATCAATGTATGACTCTGGCAACTCAGGATACTCTACATTTTGGGTCAGAAAGATTTACGAGTAAAAATAATCATTCCCTTGGGTGCAGTTGCTGCATGTTTTCTTCCTACCTCCTGTTGGATGATCCAATGCCATGGGTAATCAACATGGGCCTCCAGAAAGCCCCCCTTTCCCCTCCAGAGCCTCCATCCATTCCACTGCTACTGAGAAGCCCCATCCTTCCTTCCTCATAGCCCCATCTCTTCAAGCCATGAAACCAGCCCCCAATCTTGCACCTGTCACATGAAGGTCCGCCAGCTGATAGGTGGCGCCTAGCCAGTGTGATGAGACATTCAGGGTCTTGTCCAGAAAGACTTTCTTCACCACGCTGGGGTCCACATTAGAAGAGAACAGTGCCTGGATGGTGACAAACATGGAGCCCAACCTAGGGACAAAGACCATGGAACTCAGCCATCACTCAACACCAGTAGTGTCTCCTGAGTTCCTCTTTTATAGACCCAAAGACCTAGAGGCAAGAAGTGAGAGATGATCTCCCAGGCTAGAGGAGACCTGACCAAAAATATAAGGTTTCCAGGAGTTGGGAATGAACAACTATAAAAATAATGAACATCTCTTGAGCACTTCTAGGGAGTAACTTACACATTCCCTCACCATCACTCTGGTGGAAGGTATTATTATAATAATCCCCATCTTAGAGACAAAGGAACTGAAGTTTGGAAACACTCAAAGTCAGCACTGTGTCCATGATCCTCCTATTCCCCAGTGTAGATGTTTCAGTTCTTCCACCCATTCTTCACAGACCTGGGTTCAAACCCAACTTGGGCAATTCTTGAGCTGTTCACCTCACTTATCTGAGCCTCAGCTTCCCCATCTGAACGATGAGGATGATCACGATAGTATCCATCTCACAGGGGCTGTGTGAGAATCCCATGAGATGACAATGCATGAAAGTGCTCAGCAGGGGTGCGGCCATGGGAAATGTTATTATTGGGCTGATCTTTGTTGAAAGTATCCAGAAGAGGAGAAGGTGGTGGATGCTCATGTTGGTGGCCCTGTGAGGTTAATCCTTTCCCTGCCCCTGCTTTGAAGACTTATGGAAGGAGATGGTGGGAATAGATGACAGGGACGTGGGGGAGCATGGGTACCACGTCAGTGACTTTCAGCTCAAAGACTGTGCCAGGATGGAAGCTCAGAGCCACAAGCTGCCAGCTCAGCCAGGGCTTCCAATCTCCTCAACTTACGTCAAGTTGGTGACCAGACAAGAGCGGAATATGTCTTGTAGCTGGCTGCCTCTGTAGAGTTTGGTGACCTAGAATAAAGGGTGGGGACAGTGGGTGAGATGGAGGGCTCCTGGGGATGGGGTGAGCTACTGGAGCCAGTGAAAGAACACAGGCCTTGGAGCAAAGGAGCTCTGAGTTCAAATCCTGGCTGTGTGATCTTAGGCACACCACTCCCCTTTCTGAGCCTCAGTTTGCCCATCTGGAAAATGGGGAAGGCAGCCAGAGCACCACCTTCGTAAACTGAGAGAACTCAGAACACATAATAGGTAAAGTGGAGAGTTAAAATAACCACTTAATAGATGTGAATCAGACAGAGGAATGAGAGGGGCACCCAGGCCAAGGAGAGATGGGACAGGTGAGAGAGACACTACCTTGTCCTGGATGTCCCTCCACAGGGCTGTGTACTCCAAGGATATGGGGTCTGGGTTGCTGAGGTTCCAGTTGATGATGCGGAAATTTAGCTGATACTCCCTCTGGGTCGATAAACTCTGGGGTGCATAGCCTGGAGCCAATGAGAGGGAGAAAAGACAGCTGGAGACTCTTAGCCTTTAGCACAGAGAGAGGCATGGTGCCTACTGTCAGAATCAGCCAAAGTCAGGCCCACCCGCTGGGGGCTTCCAAATGGAAAGTCACCCCACAGAGGGGGAAAACTGGAATTTTACAGTCTCGGGGTGAGGTTTCTGTTGTGCTTATGCAGTTCCCACTTCCTGGAATGTTCTTCAGTCCTCTGCTTTTCCTGGAAAACTCCTACTCATATTTCAGAACCCCAGTGAGATGGAACTCCAGGAGAGTAGGGATCTTGGTTCTTGCCATGTCCCTGGGCTTAGTACAGTACTGGGTACATAATATCCTCTTCCAGGAAGCCCTCCCTGAATTGTCCCTCCTCTGTGCTTCCAGGGCACCCTGTTAATAGCAGTGTCTCTGCCTTTTTTGTGTGTCCCTAAGTAATATTCAGTTCTCTTGGTTATGAGATTTTCAGGGACAGAACCTGTGTGTTCTATCTCTGTACCCAGCACATGGTTTGGGACAGAATGGTAATGTATATGTGTCTGTTGAAGGAGTGAATGTGAACTGCAGTGGATCCTCAAATAGCAGGGCTGAGATACTCATCTCCATTTTGTTCACTCATTTACTCATTCACTGGGTATGATGATGTACTAACACATAAAGAACTGAGGCTGTAGTACCATATTACAAGACCTTAATTTCGTAGAGTTGGATAATTAAACAATTGTGGTGAAGTATGATAAGTTGGTCTCGTGCCCATCTAGGGACCATGGGACCATGTAGAGCAGGGTTTTTCATCCTCAGAACTAATGATATTTGGGGCTATGTAAATCTTGGTGGTGAGGATCTCCTGTTTGTTGGAGGACATTAGCAACATCCCTAGCCTCTAGCCATTAGATGCCGGTAGCACTCTTCCCCAGTTGTGGCAACCAAAATGCCTCCAGTCATTGCCAAGTGTCTCCTGAGGGGCAGAATTGCCTCTAGGTTAGAATCACTGACATAGAGGAGCCTCACATAGAAGAACTCCTGTCCCAAAAGATTCCATGAATCAGACATTTGGGGTTCAAATTAAAATTCATTATATTAATTTGTCAGAGAATTTCATGCTATTTACCTGACATAACAAGAGAGACTCTCTCCATGGAGAGTTTGGGGAGGGTGTCCCCTAATCAGAACTTGGGCTGACTTGTTAAAGAGTAAATAAAGTAGAACAGAGACCAATAATGATTGCTGTAAATCACTCACCATTGACGAAGAGGCTGTCACTGACCAGGGTGTAGAGGCCCATCTGGGTGACACCATGGGTCAGCTGGTTCAGCTCCCAGTAAAGCCGCTCTCTGTCCAGCCCATGGCCCATGGAATCATGGTGGTAGGTGCAGATGGTATCGACATGGCTGGCTGCCCCATCCTTCTCAGGTCTGGGGAGAGAGGGATGTGAGGACTCTAAAGAGAGGTCCTGAAACCTCGCTATGGGGGCCACAAGGAAGGAGGAGCAAATGGGAGGTCAGTGGGAAGACTGGAAGGGTTGGTCACCAAAATGGTCACTGCTGGCAAATGCTCAGGAAAAAGTCCTACCTGAGGGAGATTAGTCTGCAACCTGAGTAGAAGGGGCCCAGACTGCTTTTCAGAAACAAGGATCCAAGCTGGGGAGGAAGGAGGAGGAGAGTGAACAGGAGAGACAAGGGTGGGGGAAGGGCTGGGTGGAATTCATCCCCCTCGGAGCTGCTGGGAGCAGGGCCTCACCAGGCGCTGCAGGGTCCTCTTGGTGGAGTTGAACATAGCTGAGCCATTGTTCAGATCCATTGAATACTGGAGGTTGGAGATGGTGAAGTTTAGTGTGAGGGTCTTCAGGCTGTGTCCCATAGCTACAAGAAGAGAAGGGAGAGACAGCTGCTACTGGGCGCTGGCCTGAGACCAAATCAGAGTCCTGCATTCGCTGTACTCTGTCATCTTCGCTTCCAGTGGCACCACCACCCACCATTTGGTCACCCAAGTCAAAACCAGCATGTTGCTCAGCTCCTCCTCCCTCCCCTCCAAGTAACCCCAATTCCACTTGCAGAAGAGTCCTCACATACATCCACTCTCTATCCTGTTCCAGCCCAAGCCTTATCTTCTCTCACTTGGACCAACACCCCAGGAGACGTACTGGATGCCCTCTCTAAAGAATGTTCTCTACACTGAACACTAGGAGATATTTTCTTAAGTGAAAATTTCAGTATAGTCACCACTACCCATGGATTCCTTTGGCCTTCAGTGTCAAGTTCAAGCTTCTCGACCGGGTACTCAAGGTCCTTCCCAATATGGTTCTTGCCAACCTTTCAGCTTCACTTATCCATCTACTCCAGGTTAAGCTTAATGCTTTAAGCAAAGCAAATCCCCCTCAGTTCTCTCCATACACTATGCCGTTTCTGGCCACTGAGGCTCTGCTCACTGAATCTCCTATACCAAGAAAACTCTTCATCCCCTATTTTCCTGGATGACCCCTCCTCATTTTTAAAGACTCCGTTTGGGTGAAACTTTCTCCAGAAAGCCCTTCCCCTCAAAATCATATTAGGTGCCTTTCCCTAAAATGTCTCACACTGTGTTATAATGGTCTGCTGATCTCACAAGGCTGGGGGCTCCATGAGGGTATGTGTTAGATGGAATTGTCAGGATAATCTTTGCTATTGACATGACTGTCCTACACCAGAATTTTACAACTGACTGGTAGAGGTGTGGGGCTGGAGAGCTTTTCTTGGGAAGGAAAAGGGATCTCCCAGATACCTGTGGTGGCTTCTAGTTGCACAGGTGGTGACGAACGAGGCAGGAATGTGGTGGCTGCCTCAGGAGCTGTGGAAAGGGCAGTCATCAGGAAGGAACAGAGTCCCCACAGAGTGGGAGAAACTCCCCAAAGCTTGCCTGGGCCCCAGCAGTGGTTGTCCCAGGACAAGCATTCACAGGTGTGCCATAAATGAGAATAAGGGAAGGAGGAATTGTGTGAGCAGAGGGGTGAATGGGCCCATGAGTGAAATAAACTCAAGAAAGTAGGGTAGGTGAACAAGAGAGAGACTAAGCAAAGAGGACAGGGAGATGAATGGGCAGAAAAGCAGGCAGACAGATGGGATGGACAGACGGACGGATGGACGGATGGACGGGTGGACAGATGGATGGATGCAAGGAAGGACAGAAGAATGGATAAAGCATAGAATGAATGAAGGATGGATGGATGGAGGGAAAAGGAAGAAAGGATAGATGGAGAGATGAATGGATGGAAGCAAGGAAAAAATGAAAGATGGATGGAAGGATGGACAAAGGAGAGAAGGAATCAAGGATGGAGGAAAGAAGGAGAGATGGAAGGATGGATGGATGAACGGAAGGAAGGAAGAACGGATGAATGCATGGGTGGACAAAGGGAAAGAAGAAAGAAAGGATGAATGGAGGGAAGGGAGGAAGGAAGAATGGAGAAGTCTGAGAGAAGAGATAACTTGGAGAATGGAAGAATGGATGGATTAAAAGATAGATGAAGAGATCATTGGACAACTGAACAGGCAAATTTGGCCAAACCACTGAGTGGCCACCACAGTTTTCAGCTCTATATTGAGGCCCCTTCTGTGGCCCTTGTAGGAGATCTTGTTTTCAGGAGCCAGGGACTCATCATCTGACCTCAACCCGCACCCCTGTAGGAAATGTTTGTTCAAATTTCTTCCTCCAACCCAAAAGGGTGTGGAAAGTTTAGAAAGCCAATGTCATGCCTGCAGGCCCAGAAGAGACCAAGGACTCAGCATTCTTCTTCCCACTGACACCTGGCCCCACTCAGGAAAACAGCCTGAGTTTGGGGAGAGCTTCCCTTATTAGAGAGGAGAAAAGTTTGGCTTTTGGTACTGGATGCAAAGATACATACTTGTCGGAGGCTCATCTGGACCACGTTCATTATAGCCTGGAAACAAAAATGTCACACATAAGGGGAGATGGCAGAACAATCCCAGATATTCCATGCCTTTGTCCGTGTGGGGCTCCTGCTGCTGGATGCCTTTCCCTCTGTGTACCAGGTAAGCATCTCTGCATCTTCTAAGGTCAGACTCAAATGTCATCTCCATCATTAAGGTTTTCCTGATCTTCCAGTTAGAGATGACCCTTCCCTATCCACCTCTCCAGCATGCCCCCAAGAGACTCTCATCACATTTATATTCACACATTTATTCCCACACATATCTATCCATCCCACCATCGACCCTTCTGCCCTCCCTTCAATCTATCCCTCCATCCAACAACTATTTATTGAGAACCTACTATGTGCCAAGTTCTATTACATTTGGGGAATACAACACTGAACAAAATGTCTCTGCCCCTTTGGAGCTTACATTAAGACAGATTGTCCATGTAGCCTGTCTGTCCCTGGTGCCACGCACAAGGCCCGGCTTATAGCAGATACTGGTGACTGATGACTGAGTGAACAAAATGAAGCATATTTTACAGGGGGAAATACCCTAAACTGGCCCCTGCAATGGCCAAGGTGAAGGGAACAGATGTGAAATCACAACATCAAGACCCAGACTGACCACAAACCTACTAGTGGTACGGGCAGGTCCCTTCCCTTCTCTGCACATCTCCCTCTTTGCTGAAATGGGAGTCATAAAGGACCAGGATGTCTCCCTGCCCACCTGGTGTGGCAATGGTGATAAGAAAGTGTGAGTTGCCAAACACCATCCCCAAGTTGGGGACAGAGAGGAGAGAAGCTGAGTTATTCCAATAAACCTCACCATGTTCCATGTTTTGCCCCTCAGAACCCCAGAGGAGGGTCACCCCCTTAAACACTGTCCCTTCCTGGCTTCTAGGCTGATGCCCAGCATGTCCAGAACTTGGACCCCACAGATGTTCAGAGTGCCCACCTAACTTCCTGGCATTGGGGCCCCAACGAGGAGAGAAGCCCATCTCTAGTCTAGGGTGAGAAGCTGGGAGGGGAGACAGATGTGGGATTTTCTTTCCCCATGTATCCCCTGGAACGACCCTTCTAGGAGTTAAAGGCATCGGGTGGGGCATAGCATTGGATGCTGACTGCTGGGGCTCATGCCTGGCTCCACTCTTCTCTAGCTACACCCACTTGGGCAAATTACTTAACCTTTTAGAGCCTCCATTTCTTCATCTGCAAAACAGGTGTGATCAGGGACAGTTTTACGGAGTGACAGTTGGAGGGTGGGGGTCGGTATGGAGTTGAGATTCACACCTGAGTTTGTCTCAAGGTTTCCCCTAGAGACCTGACCCGTGGGATGGAGGGGTGGAAGCAGTGAGGGGGGCTGAGAATCGCTCACCATTGAGGTAGAGGCTGTCCTTGTCCAGAGAATAGGGGCCCAGCCGGGTGATGCCACGGGTCTGCCGGCTCAGCTCATGGAACACCTGCCTGGCAGGCAGACCTGGGCTGCTGGGGGGCTGCCGGTAGGTGCAGAGGATGTCCACCCTTGTTTTGGCGCCATTCTTCACAGACCTGAGGAAGGAGAGATCGATGTGTAGGGAGTACAGCCCATGTGGCACCTTGCCACCCGTGGTCACTGCACACATCATATCCTGTGTTCCAGCCTTATTGAACCATTCACAGTTTCTCCACCTGGCCACACACTCTCACCCCAGTATCTTTGCACGTGCAGCGACTTCTGTCTGGAGGTCTCTCCCCTTCTCTCCTCACTCTCCGGTAACTTCCCAGTCATCCTTCAGATCTCAACTTAGACACTTTCTCCAAGAACCCTCCCAGGCTGAATCAAGAGAAGGTCCTGGCTGCCACTAAGTACCTCAAGCTTCCCCCATCCCAGCCCTGATGGCCCTCACTGTTAACATATATTATTTTTCCTTTTCTCTTCAGACAGTGGCCTCCATGAGGAAGTGTTATGGGACAGTTTGGCTCACTGTTGTGCCGAACTCCCAGCACCTCGCACACTGCCTGTTCCATGCAAAAACCAAAGTCCTGATGAATGGATAAACAAAATATGATATATCCATACAATGGAGTATGATTCAGCTTTAAAAGCGAGGGAAATCCTGACACCTGCCACAACGTGGATGGACCTTGAGGACACTATGATCAGTGAAATAAGACAGACACAAAAAGACAAATACCATATGATTTCATTTGTAATGAGGTACTCAGAGTGGTCAGATTCATGGAGACAGAAAGTAGAATGGCAATTGCTAATATCTGAGGGTAGAGGGAAGTGGGGAGCTGTTGTTTAATGGATACAGAGTTTCGGTTTGTGCAAGTTCTGGAAATTCGGTTGCACAACAATGTGAATATACTTAACACTACTGAACCGGACACTTAAAAATGGTTCAGATGGTAAATTTTCTGTTATGGCGTCTTTTACCAAAATTAAAAAAAAAAATCAATTCCCGTCAAGATTCTGCATAGTGTAGACCTCGTTGCTATCTGGAAATGCACTTCCTTTCTCTCTGTCCCTCTCTATCTGCTCCAGCCACACCGGCCTCCTTGCTGTTCACTGAACATGCCAAGCTCATTTCTACCTCAGGACCTTTGCCCATGCTGTTTCCTCTGCCTGGAACAGTTTTCATGGCCAAATCCTTCTTTTCCAACCGGGATACCGCTCAGAAATCACCTGCACAGACACACGGTCCTGTGCCCTGGGTAAAGCTGCTTTCCCATCTCTATGCACTTCTGCTTCCCACCACCTTACTATATTTGAAACCCTTTTAGATATTTATTCTCCTACTTAATTTCTGCTTTCTCCACTAGATGAATGCAGGGGCAGTGCTTGTGCTGTCACTGTGGTACCCACCACCTGCCTCAGAGGATCTGCGCCACCAATCACAGTGGAATGGAAAACACAGATGGAAAAGTGCTTTGCAGACACTAACAGAATGCATACTAACCCAGAAAAGTGCAAGTAATTGCCTGAGTGATGAAGAGTTTCAGAACTACTAGTGGTGATGGGTTCATAGCATCGTGCATGTAACAGATGCCACTGAAATGTATACTTTGAAATGGTGAAATGGCTCATTTTATGTCTATACGTATTTTGTCACAATTATAACAATAATGTAACATAAAGACATGGGTGCCAAAAAGGACCCTCCGAGACAGTCTGCCACAACTGGGAGTGGCCCCCCATAGTCAGAAGTCCTGTCCTTTGGTGATGGGCCATGGTGGGTGGGTGGAGGGGTTCTCACCTTAGTGAGGTGACCTTGCAGCCTGCATATCGGGCTCCTAGGCTGCTCCTCTGGAACAATGGGCCGAGCTGGAGAGGAAGGAGAGGGCCAGTGTGGTCACAGCTGGTGACAGCCTGGAGGAGGGGTCATGGAGGTGGGGACGGGGAAGCTGGCCTCTCACCAGGTGCTGCATGAGGCTGTCTGTGATGTTGAACTTGCGGGAGCCGGGGTGGCCCATATCCGCTGAGTAGCGCAGGTTGTCAATGGTGAAGTTCAGCGTGAACGGCTCCTCACCGACCTCCCCAGCTGTGACAGGTGCAGGGAGAGCCAAGGCTTGTGGGAAGGTCAGGGCGCCCAATATCTACCCACTGTGGGGCTTCCAAGGGCTTCTTGTCCTCCTCCAGATAAATCTGAGGGTCGCTTGTTAATGGAGACATCTCCAGCAGCAAGTCAGGACGGGCTTAATGATTTGGGGGCTGGAGATGGTATTCCCACCCAGGTGCAGGAGTGGAGGGCTCTGTGAAAACACTAGTGGTTTTGTTCTTTCTGGGAAGGAAAGGCTCCAACTTACCACACTGATGTAGAACCAGGAAAAACCCCAGACATTGTCCTCCACATTCTCTCTGCTCCCCCATCTCTATCTCTTTATCTCTCTGTGCCTCTGTCTCTCGTTTCCTCTCTTTTTCTTTCTCTCTGTCTCTCTCTTACACCCAGGTATGCCAATCTTCTATGCATTGCATAAAAAAAAAAAAAAAAGCCAACTAGGAGCTGCAACCAATCTCTCTGCACCTTGATTTACTCATCTGTAGATAATAATTATTACTACTTCAAAAGCTGTAATGAGGTTTGAACAAGTCAAATTCTGTAAAGTGCTTAAGCACAGTGCTGGGCACAGAGTAAACACGATATAAGTGTTCATTATATAAAACAAATAATCAAATACTTTCTGATCACTCACTATACATGGAGCTTTTTACCTGGATAAATAAGAGCTGGGT